>NC_085845.1:27607189-28856356 GCF_035594765.1 Anolis carolinensis | reverse complement strand
GCCATGTATTGAGCATTTTAAGATTTATTTCTTGTATAGCACATTACAATATTTTATACAGCACTCTAAACAGAAGTGCTTGGAATGAAGTCCACTTACTTTTGTTGAAACATTTGCCTTCTTGTGCAAAGGTATGAGAGGACTGCTAATTTCATATATGTATTTATTTTTTATTGGGTGACATTGTCTGTGTGCAGTTTCCATTAAACTTATCTGGCAAATCTGCCTCTAAATCCCTGATTACCAATGCAAATCGATTAAGCAGTTGCTTATGGAAATGTAAATGAGGCTGTTGGTGTTCTCTTCTTACAGCATGTGCTTCAATAAGGAAAGTATTTGCTATGGCAGAGTAGTAATACAATGGAATGGCAAACTGAAACTATGAGAAGGCTTTCATTCCATGGTAGTATAGAATGACTATGCCTGCTTATTTCAGCTGTCCTTGAGCCATGTCTATCAAGTATGTGACAGCAGCTATTTCTGTTTGCCAAGAGGGCTATGTGATCTTGTTCCTTTGTGTGTCTGCTTTTAAAAAGGCATATACACTTCAGAAAACTTTTTCCAAGGGTTGGACTTTTGAGGGTAGATTGCTGGATTCTGCCATGCAAACTATTTCCAAGCTTGAATTTCAGTGACGATTTTCTTTCTTCTGGTTCATATCCATTTGAGATTTGTTCTCTCTGTGTCTCCAGGGCTGAGGACACGATTCCTGGGATCTGGATAATTTCTGCAGGGCATGGGCCTCTGGAGGGCAGGACAGGGAAAAAAATCACTGCAAAGGAGCAGCAGTAACAATAGTATAATGTCTGCTGAGTATAATGTCTGTTGCTAAATTTAGGAATGGGGAGACTTATCATGCATATTGCCCTAGGCCTAATGCCAGCTCTCAGTGGCTGTGCATATATAGTTACCTGAAACCTAAGGTCATTAAGTAAAGTTTTCTCTGAATTCCTCCCTCAATCTAAAGTCTGGAGCTTGATGATGAGGAAGTTGGCATTTTGCCATTTATCTACTGACTCTAATTTGCAAAATACCCTAGAGCAGGGGTTCTCAAACTGTGCTCTGTGGAGCCCTTGGGCCTCTGTGGTTTCATGCTGCTTCTTGCTTCCTTCTCTTTCCTCCTCCTGAGAAATGCAGGGCAGGGAAATTAAATCAATTTAATTGTTAGAGGTTGACATGATTTAATTGATTCTATGACCATTACCTCATGAGGTTGGTGGCATCCATTTGAAGGTCCCTAGGCAAGAATGGAAAACCTCACCATCTCAAAACACCATCATGAAGTCACTGCAACCTAGTCTTCAACTAGTCTCATGATGAAGTGTTACTTTTCAAAAATTGGGAACTTCAATTTTTAGGAAGCTGAAAGCCCTTTGATTCATATAAAAGCACTTCAGCTTTTTTATTATGTGTCCATATGAAAAAATAAGTTTGGGAACTGTGACATATCACTGTGGGTTTTTTTTTTGGGGGGGGGGGGTCACTTTGAACTGCTTCACTTTCCCATGACCATAATGTTAGTCATTTCAATTCCAGTGATCAGACAGGAATTTTGGCTGCAAAGTCATAACTTTCCTCATTCGCTTCCTTTTTAAACATTAATTTTATAATTCACAGAACTGCAGCTTCACTGCTGATTCCAGCCATTTCCAGAATTCCTCTTTTTAATTAGGCATTTCCATACCATTGGCTAACTTTCCTTTGTTCCTTTGCAAATAATCCAGCAATTTGTTGGAAGCAAACTGCTGCAAACTTCAGGCTGAGCTGAAAGCAGACCTCTGCCTTGCAGAATATACAAAAATGCATCTTTTCTTTTTTTTAATTAATATTTAAAGTATTTAAGCAGACAGTGCTTCTGAATTTATGGAATTATCTAATTGTGGAGCCCTAGTCTCATGGGATGTAAAATTCTTTTTTGGAAAAGTGTTTGCAGATTTCTTCGAGTGCTTAAGGAATGAATTGGTGTGATAAGAAGAGTATCCTGGTATGCTCCAGCAAAAAACAAGATGGTTTTTCAACACTAGGACCCATGTTTAACGCCCTATGTGTTCATGTTCTGTGTTATGTTTCTCAGAAAACTAATATAACAAAGTGACTAAGAGATAAATTGGTATGTAACTAGAGTCTTGAATAATAAGCCAAGAAACACTATTTTCTTGTCTTCAGAATTTGCTACAACAGTGGCCTGTGAGAAATACAGGGACAGGGGCTAGGACTTTCATGCATACCTGAAGCCATAGGTAATTTTCCACATACATGTGAATCTGCAAGTGATAGCAAATGCTCTACTTTTACTCCTAAAGCAAAAATAGAGCATTTGCTGTTCTCGCCCTGCCTGCACCTCACCTCCTGCTCTGTGGAGGTAAGAATTACTGCTTGCATTTTTTCTCATAATTTAGTAAAAAAAAATACCGAGAGTTTGACATTCTGATGTCATATGTTCTATTGCAACTTGATTTGTGTATTTTTTTAATTTTATATTTTAATTTTATTTTATATTTTATCAGTCTTCAACAGCATCTTTACAATTGGTTAATAGCAGGCATTTTTTCAGATATGTAGTTTGTCCATGGCAACATTATAGTTGCAAAGTTCCTTCCAAATATTATTTCTGCCAAATACTTTGCCCAACTATCTTCTGCATATTAATAACCTTCCTGTTGGACTGCAAGTATGACAACAGCTGGCTATTAATTGCATTTTAATCAAGATTTTGGCGACAGCAGTACAAAAATCAAATAATCAGATTCTACTTTAGCTGTTGTGCATTACCAATTATATCTAAACCCTTTATCACAATTCATAGGTTGCTTACCCAGTGTCCTTGCCACACACAGGAGGAATTGACACCCAGCAGTAGCTTCCACTACAGTAGATAAAAGAAGCAAGTTCTCATAAATCCATTCAACAGCTCCCACAACTATTTTCTACATTGGTAAATTGGTGGTTATGCAGGTGGAGCAGAAGGACGGTGCATATTTGGTGGTTATGCAGGTAGAGTAGCCAGGTCTTGATTTCAAAAGAAATGATGGTTGAACTGTGGCTCCTCAAATCCTGAAGCATTTTCAAGTTGGACATTGCCTTGAGGGATGTCTCAGGAAGATAAATCCCCCTGACCTTTCCAAGAAGCAAGATCATTAAAAGGATATCCTTCCTACTCCAAGATCTCATTCAACTTTGGATTGTTTCTGCTGGGAAAAACAGTAGGACATGACCATTACTTTTGCAAAAGGCTTTTAAAACTGTAATGGCCGGAAAACAATACTAGCTCTTGATATTTTAGTTAAAATACTGGTACACTAATATAAAGTTGTTCTTTCTTGTTTTGCTTATTTGGCATCATTAATCTTTACAACACCAATTTGGTCCACTAAGGAAGAAGTCACATCCTTTTTTAGAGACTTGAAAATTGAAAATGACATTTTAAGGAAACAGATCTCTCTTCAGCGCTTAGTGAAGGAAAAATATGGCTTGGCCCAGAATTTGCTAACTATTTCTAAAACACATTAATTTTGTATTGGACTGGGAAGTGCAATACATTGCTTTCTACATGGAGTATAGTACGTGATAGAGCGCAACTGTTTTGCATACACAAAATTCTTGCCTTATATATACATGGATTTCCCTCATTTCCCTACAGGTTCTTTGTGCAAAACTTTAACCAGAAGATAAAAAAATAGAAAACAAAATCTGGCATTTTTAGCTAAATTGGTTCATTACCTTGATTTAACAAGCATGATTTATGTGAGCAAGCATCAGGCTGGATTTTTTTTTAGTTGAATTTACAGAGCAACCAGGCAAGTATCCAAAGTATCCAAAGTATGTTACGCTGTCCACACTTCAGGTACAAATACAGTAGAGCAAGTACAGTAGAGTCTCACTTATCCAACATTCTGGATTATCCAACGCATTTTTATAATGTTTTCAATACATCGTGATATTTTGGTGCTAAAATCATAAATACAGTAATTACTACGTAGCATCACTGCATACTGAACAACTTTTTCTGTCAAATTTGTTGTATAACATGATGTTTTGGTGCTTAATTTGTAAAATCATAACCTAATTTGATGTTTAATAGGCTTCTCCTTAATCTCTCCTTATTATCCAACATATTCACTTATCCAACGTTCTGCTGGCCCGTTTATGTTGGATAAGTGAGACTCTACTGTACTCCACATTTTATTGTCTGCCTACTACATTGCCTGATGTTACTTTTCATATTTTCTGGCACGTAATACCATCTTATGAGTTATGATTGAACATACTTATGATCTCAAAGAAAGCTCACCTACAAAGGAATACAAATTTAAAAGCAAGGTTTTCAACTTGAATTCACTAACCATTATCACTTAATTTGAAGAATGATGAAAGTATTGAAAACATTTGAATCCACGTTTCAAGGCATCTTATTTCTTTTCGAATTTGCTGGGTTTATCACTTCCTCTTCCTGGCTAGGTTTCCTTATGTATTCCTTCCTTCTTTTTAACAAGTTCATTGTAAATATTCAGGTAATTACTTTTGATATTCATTGATGGGATTGTGGAGCTGTGGTCCAGAAAGTTATCTCTAAGCTCTGTTTATTAAAGGAAATGTTGAGGCATGATTCATACCTATTTATGTTATTTCTATGTAAGGCTAAAATCATAAGCACACCAATTTGGGAATAAATACAGTTGGACCTAATCAGATTTATATCCAAGTATGTTTGTGTGTATATATATATTCTTACACTATATAGGAAAGTAAAATTACACAAGAGTGTAAAAAAAGTGCTTCCTCTGATAGAGAGGCAGGAAACATTACTTTGAAATTGGTGAGTTTTTGTTCAGCCTAGATTTAGTTTTGTATTTCTTTTGACTGCTGCTTTGATTATATGCCAGTAATGTATGCTCAAAGTCATTTTTAATTCAACTGCACTGTTACAAATCAAGAAATGTTTACTTTTTAGGTCCTCCTGGTAAACGGGGTAAACGAGGAAGAAGAGGAGAGATTGGTATGTATTTCTAAATCTTATTTGTTGTTTGTGTTTGTATTTTGTAAAACATGTTTGCTAGTAGCTTGCTGCATTAAGGAATTCAATTCAACGAAGGTTAATGGAAAACAATATTCTAGGAGCTGGATGGGTACTAAGATAGAGTTAACTAAAACTAACATTTATAAGTAAACTACAAACATGAGACAAAAGAGTAAAAGCAAACCAACCACCCCCTCACCTGGGATATACAAGTATTAACTACTACGATATATACATTACAGTATATAAACTACTATCCTAACTAGAAATGACTTCCAAATAGGTTTTCTGAGGTTATACTCTTTTTGTCCAGCCATCCAACTTCTTTCTCAACTTAACTGAGTGTTACACTGCTAATAAAAGATTCAAAATTAATAGTTGCTATTTCACCTTCATTGTTTTTCAAAAAAATCTATTATGGATTTTTAATCTTTCAAAAAGTTTAGTAAAGATTAACTCTAATCAAAATTTACAATGGCACATATCTGCTAGCACACTCACGTTCAGCAGCTATTCTTCCCCAGAAGAGAGAGTGTTGTTCTTCCACCTCTGAGTAAACAGTAGTCTCACTGCTATAATCATAGATTGAAATAGGTTCTTGTGATTCTTTTCTAGGTTGTTTGTCCATCAGTCCCAGTTTGATCTTTCAAATTATCTACATTAACACATGTATTTGCATCAAGTATTTTTTGACCACATATTACTAAATGACTTAGGAAAACCATTGAAGATCAAAATTCTCTGTTATATTCTCATTGGTTCTCCATATAGTCTTGCTTTCTTAACCATTTTTCCTTCCCTGCTGTTTCTTATCTACAGAAATCTTCTTATGTCAAGAACCATAAAAGTACAAGAGGATATGACTTATACAATGACGATTATAAATCTGTATTCACAAATGCAGTATTCACAATCTGTATTCACAAATGCAGATTTTCCATTTCTGCATATCTTTTATTTCATGCCATGTTTTCACATATTTTTTAAAAAAATAACATGGAATTCATATTTGTAATTGCAATGTCTAAATCTTTTACTTTTTTCTCAATTTTAAATCCCATATTCCCCATCCATTCTTAATCTGTTTAATTTATACTTTAACCAACATTACTATTTTTTGCTTATTTTTAAAAAATCAATCAATTCTCATTTTTTTAAAATCTTTGTCATTTGCCTTTTTGCAGAGTCTAAGATTTCCCAAAGTAATCACCAAATCATCTGCAGGAGACCTTAGTTTGTAAGATTCTTTCTTTAACTCATATCATACCCTAAATATCTCTATCCACAACTTCAAGTAGTGGTATAAACAAAAGAGGTAATAAAGATCACAATTGTCTTGTTTCTTTTTGTATCTCACATGGAATAGATAACTCTTCATTTAATATTATATGTACGTTCTCCATTAAGCTATTTAATAAAATTGTCACCATTTTTATTTAGAATCTTACAAGATTCCAAATAAAAATGTTCAATTCAAGTTGTCAAAGGCCTTTTCTGCATCAAAAAATCAATGCAGCCTGTTTCTCATTATGCCATTCTAAATATTTCCATGTACATTTTAATATCTCTAATATTTTGTAAAAGTCCACATTGAATTTTGTATGTAAAGACTATCAGGCAAAAGCATTATGAACAACTTACAGTTGTTATTCATCAATGATATTGGTCCAAAATATTTTATCAGTTATGTCTTGATCTTTTTCAGTTTCAGTGTAAAGGTTCCTATTATCTGTTATCTGAAATCTTTCCTATTTATAAAATTGAATTCATCATCTGTTTTCATGGCAGAAGCTACTCATCTTTGAAACAGCTATAGTAAAAGGCTGAAAGCCTGTTGGAACCAGGTGTCTTTCCTAAAGTTGAATTCTTAATAGCTTCACTGATTTCTCTTACAGTTATAGGGGTATTCAAAATTCATCCTAGTCCTCTGAAATTTTGGAGAGTTCTGTCTAAAAAATTATCTTCAAATGTCTTGTCCCTTATAAAACACAGGATCAAAATGGTGAAATGCACTTCATTTTTTCTTATTATCAGTCATGATAGTGCCCGCTTGTAGTTTCAAAATATTTTCTTTTTCTCTCTTTTCATGACTTATATGTCAATAAACTTTTGAATTTTACATATATTAATTTTCCCATCTCCTCCACCATGAACATTTCTAACTATGTCTGCAACATCTTAAACTGATTATCAATTGAGGCATTCTGTGATTTTTTTAAATCTCTGCAAGAATTGCTCGAATCTTTACTTGCTTCTCTTTTTGAATTTTTTCATTTCCTTTTAAAACTATTTTACACTTCCTTTTGTAAAATAGAGGTAAATATTCTCCATACAAAACTATTCCTTGTTCTCTTGAGAACTAAAACCATTAGGTTGTGATCTGAAAAGATATTTGACAATACCACAATTTTTTCACTCATGTGGCTGTGACCAATTCCTGTTAAAAAAAGACAAGAAGTGAACTGAAAGTGATCTCTTATCAATTTCTGTTGTTAAAGGAATCTTTAAAAGTGAGATTTTTAAAAGTGGCAAAAATGCCTACATAGTCCCTAGAGAATATTTTGGGGTAATGAAAATGTGGTGGGGAGATGCATCCCTCTAAGGTCTCCTACTATGCTAACACAAACTATAGACTTCCATACTTGCCATTCTTTTCTCAAGGGCCATTTCTATGGCTGCAACCCCCATAAAAGACTTAATGTTTGAATGAAGCCATCTTCTCTCCACACTGATGTGAGGAGGGGAGATGAGGGAAAACCGTAGTGGTCGGTGCTCCAAGGTCTCAAAAGTTGCTCTATTCAAGGGAAATTTATTTACTAGAATACACTACAGAAGGTTTCCTCTAGTGAGGAAAGTGCTGTTTCCACTTTCACAAAAAAGCATAGTGCAGGACAATTTTATTCAAATTCAGAGAACTCCTGTTTAAGTTCCTTCACTAGACCTTTTAATGGCTGGCTAGCTACAGCTTGCATTTTTATTGTTTGAATTCAAGTTGTTTCTCACTTACGGTGTCTGTAAAATGACCCTATCACAGAGTTTTCTTGACAAGTTTCTTTGTGGTCATCGAGTGGGTTTCTGTGGCCAAGTGGGCATATGACCCTTGATCTCCCATAGTTCACCACTCCAACTACTTCATTCACACTGGATTTGTCTTTAATTGACAAATTCACACCCCCACATTCCATGTGATGAACACCTCCCATACATGATAGTGCTGCACTGTAAAGAGACTTCTGGTAACACCTCCACTTGGAAGAGTACCATTGTACTCAGAGTGCAATTAATCCAAGATAATTTCAAATTTATTTTGATAAATTAGTAATCACAATGCTGTTTTAAAAAGCATCCATATATTTTTAAATAATCCACATTGTATTTTTGCCCAACTGTTATAACTAGCACAATTGCGTTTTTCTCATTTTCCCACTTTCCCTACCATCCATTGTCCTGCTTGGAAAGCCATTCTAGAGACTTTCTTAACTCTATGCAAGTGCTGGGCACTCTAGAGATGAGGATGGTTTAATCACCTTCCAGTTCTTCTGATGGAAACAGTTCTGTCGGTGGAGCCATCCTGTTAGGTATTAGCAAAGGCTGCATTTGTACAAGATGCTAAACCATGCTTTGCATTCTGAGGATAAGCTACAACGGGACTTGTATTTGTACATGCTGTCTACTGTGATGTTTTTTTTTTCCAGCATGACCTCAAGGAGGATTTAGAAACATTTTGATTCCATTTTATATTAACTACAGCTTGTCATTTAATTTAAACCCCAGTCAATTATAGTTCACTGAAACAAGTCAACTTTTAATCATAATGAACAAACTTGGCTTGTTTGAATAAGCCATTGTAAAAATTAACTGAAATTTACAAGTTTGACACAATACCAAACTTGGTTAAACTCAAATGGAAGATCATTTGTGAGATCTTCTTTGTGTCTCTGTCAGAGAAGAGGAGGAACAAGGGAATGAATAAGCACAGTGCTCTCTGTACTCTATTATGTTAGTGCTAAACCAGAGTTTTGTTTTATATGGGAACACTAGCCCTGTGAATTTGATGTAACATTTCAGTAGCCCTTAAGTGTTATAAACACATGGCATTATTAACAAAGGAAATGAATTTGCTTTCCGGTAGAAAAAGAGTCATTACCTTAAAAATCTCTTCAGGACCACTTACTGGCATCAAAAATTACTTAGGTTAACTGGACAATAAAACCACATTGTTAAAAATGAAAGCGTAGCTATATTTAAAACAAACACCAAGGACAGCAGCTGCTGTTATATGCCCCCTTTGCTATGCGGTGGAATGAGAAAGAAAGGGGAAGCAGAAAAGCTAATGAAAGTCATTGATTTGATGGCTACAGCTGCTGTTCTTAATAAGCCTGAAAGAAATATTAGATGTGATTTGCAGACATTTGATTATGTTCTTGATAACTGTTGTACAAAAACCTTTGGGTGTAAATAATTGGAAAAATGTGCCAATACTGCTTTACAAAGTGTGACATTTTTGAATAAGGAAGTATTTTCTAAGTGGGCCTTTAAAGAAAACAGTAATAAAAAAGTTTTGTTCATTTTAGTGACTAATTGAACTTGCATATCATTGCAACAGTAAACAGTTTGAGACTTATAAATCTAAACAGGTCTGTTTTATACCTAGAGTGAAATGCAGAAATGCACACCTAGTTAAAGCAAGGTAGATATAGATAAACCATAGCTTATATTTAAAACAACTAAAACGAGACAGCTTGGATGCTACTGGATGTAGCATCATAAGCTTTATTATATCATGAAAGAATGAAAATGCCGCTGAAAGTGTTGCCATCAAAGTAATTGTTGTATGGATATGATGAACTATGACTATGTTTCTGAACACTGCATATGAATCAATTTACAGCCCTCATAAACTTGCATATATTTATCTTTTTTTCTTTTTTTCTCTTTTCATAGGACCCCCTGTAAGTACATCTCATATCCTATTGGATCTTCTGTATTATCAAGAATGGGGCAGAAAGTCTTAAAGAGCTGGTAAAAAAAACCCCCAATGACTCATATGTTAAATATGACAATTACCATGCAGAATATGGATGAATTTATTGATCTTATAATTTAAAACACAATGAATTTTTCAAAACTATTTTATATTATTTTATATCAAACAACATTTAAAATAGTGTTTGAACATTTTCAATCAGTGCTGGATATGACATGCCAAACATCTTTGCTATGACTCATCCCATAGTAGGCAACCAGTTCCCTTTCGACCCATATATCTTTTGTTATGTATGATGCACTAGTGTGATGGCACAATCTGTGAGATTAAAATATGAGAAAAGTAACACAAACTGAATCACAGCATGCCCAGAGCTCTTTAAATAGTTTGTGGTGATGAAGAGTACACCATTTCCATAACTGGAGTTGTATGATTAGAACCACTAGCAAGATTTTTCTAGGCAATTGTAGCTTTCCTTTCCCTTGTAATTTCTACCCACTCTTTTGCCCTTACTGACAGTTTAAATAATAAATGAATGTACAGAAGATACAGTAATCAGAACATGTCTTATTCTCTCTCTTCCTGGGAAATTAGGCCCAGAGGGAGAAACAGGTAAATGAGCAACTAGTAAATGGGAAGAAGGCCAGTGATTCTCAACCTCTGAGTCTCCAGATGTTTTGGCCTTCAACTCCCAGAAATCCTAACAGCTGGTGAACTGGCTGGGATTTCTGGGAGTTGTAGGTCAAAAACATCTGGGGACCCACAGGTGGAGAACCACTGATTTAGGCCATCCTTTAGAAACCTTTCTTGATGATCCATCTTGATATGAAAGCATATCCAAATTCTATTCTCTTAAGAGTTGGAATTTCTGTCTGTACCTGAAAAATCTGTCATCCCATCATGCCACACTGCACCAATTCTGAGTAGTATTATTCATTGTTTTCTCTCTTGAAAAATTAAGGATTTTAGCATATGCAGTGGGTTGACTGGTGCCAAAAAGATCCATTTGTGGACATCAGGAAGATCACAAAACATGGAACAAGACATTTTTGTCCTTTTCAGGCTGTGTTCTCAGTGGGAAAATTATTTTATCATACTGATGCCCATAGAAAGCTGGTGTTTCCTTTGTTAGTGAATTAGTGAATCTACTCCTTGCTTCAATGCCAAGGAGCTATCCAAGGTGCTAATCCTAATCTGAGGATGAAGTAGATCCACCACCAAACATTACCAGGCATAAATAGTGGCATATTTGGGACTAAGTTTGATTCCATAAAAAAATTAGGCACTGCATTCTTACATTGTAGACAAAAGCCAGGCTCATAACTGTTTCTTTATTATCATTTCTGATATATAGTTAAGGCTTTTGTTTGCCTCCCCCCCCCCTTCTCATGTGCAAAACACCTGTGGCTGCCTGAATCCCACATAAAAGACCATGTATTTTCATGTGGGTTGGGCACGCATATTGTGGACTTTGATTGACCCTTCTCAATGCTAAAGTCTTGTTTTGCTAAGACTGGGTTACTACAGGTGCCTCGCAGATGCATGTAAAAATCACTTAACTGTTAGTAATATTCTTAAAGTTAGCATCTCGATTTAAAAAAGGAATCTTCTTCTTTTTCTTTCATGTTTGCTATTTATAGGCCAGTATTTTCATTTTAGATTAATAAAATTGTAATCCTATACATCTAAGATATTTGCAAGATGACATTTCAATTACAAAATTCTAATACAAACCATTTCTGTTTTTATTGGTATGAAATTCATTTTTAAGTATGTCAACATGGTTTTTCTTAAGTGTATATAATAATTTCAGTGTTCCAAAATGTAAAGTATATCAATTCAGTTTTCTCTGTGCTATGAATTTGATTCTGCCTTTAATACTATATTTAAGTATCTTGAGCACAAATGTCATGTGATTAGTTCTTGATTAATTAAGCTGATGAAATATTTTATTTCGTAAACTCAATTTATTTCACTAAGATTTACTTATGAATAAACATGCATAGGATCTGGTTATATTTTCTGCAGCTTTTGGTTGGAGGAAATCTTGAATTTTGAGTGCCTTCGGATATGAATTATGATATGAATATACTTACTAGTTTAAGATGAAGTAGCTAGTTGTAAAAGAGGATAATAGGGATGGAAAGTTCCCTTTCCTATTGATGTATACAAAGTATGTATATTATGTCACATATCACTCAATGTATGCCTAACATATATCATTACATTTCATCTCCTTCAACCAGGGTCAACCAGGGCGAAATGGCTACCCGGTAACTGTCCTGCCATATATTTATGGAATGCATGCTCCACTTTCAAACCATTATTTTCTCCCCTGTCTTTGTCTGTGGCTGTATACTTTTCAGTGAGTTATAGAAATTATCCTTCCTTGTTGTCTCCAGTTGAATTCAGAATGACACTTTCTCTGTATTTTACTTAGCAGATCTTTACCCAGAATCTAGCAAGTAATGCTGATTCCATAATATATGCTTGGAAGATGATATAATCTTTATTTGAATTTCTCTTTATTGAACTTGCATATTCTTGAATAGAGGTGCCATTTTTCCATCATGATATAAAACATTACTTAAAGTACATTCATCTCATTTATCAGTTTACTTTATGCAGATGTCATTTGGCTGTCTCATTGAATCTCCCTTGGTAGGATTTTACTGAGAAATTATCCAGCTTAATTATATGTGCAATCAGCCATGTTAACCCCAGTGCTACTTGGAACTAGCAGTTCTTTGTAAAACCTACTAAAATTGCACATTTTATAATAATTTACCTCTGTGCTATTTACACGTGCATGTTTAATTTTTTTTCTAATAATTTTAAGTATATGGAATAATGCATCTCTCAAGGGTAAGAATAAAGAATACAACATATCCTTTCATGTGGGATATGCTGTATTGTGTCATCCCTGTGTGAAATTTTCAGTGTAAATGCATTACTAAATACGTGTTAAAATATAATAAAAGCATTGCTGATCAATATCCTATCTAGAGCTACCTCTCATTTCCCAAAATGGGCATGCAGGGACAGAACATTTTTTGTGGACAGGATTTATAGAATCTCTCGGCAGCATGGCCATTGGCTAGTGGCCATGGTGGCTAGGCAATCTGGGAACTGTAGTGTAACCAAGGAACTTTCCTGAACACTAGCCATCAAGAAGTCCAAAAATAGGATAGAAGGACAATAGCTTCTGATACTAAATAGACTATGTATCCATCAAAAAGGTCAACAATTGTTTACTAATAAATGATCAATATATTGCTTGAGACTATAGGCAACTGCAAAACGTAATGTGTTACAAAACTACAAGCAATTTATGTGTGTGGTATGTGTGATCTATCTAGTAAAGAATATTATACATACACAGCCCTTAAATTACACTAAGTTAGGGAGCTTGTTTTAAAAACATCCTATGAATAACAATACATCAATAAGATATCTTTTAAAATATCCAGTATAACTGTAATGCTTTTAGTTATGTAAATGAACTGAAGCACATCACAAATAATTTCCTTTTACATTTTTTTGGTATGAATGCAAATATTATAAGAAATCCTACTATCAATATTCCTCCCCAATAAATTTTCACAATCAAGAATTCTCCACTAATAATAGAAAAAAGCATAACCACCCCACCATCCCACCTTTTCGCCTTACTGATATTATCTGATAGTGAGAAACACTTCATATTGTCCACCTTCTCCAAACCAATAGTCTCCTCTGCTTTGTTTTTAAAGAAAAAATAATATCCCAAACATTATAAACTGTCCTTGTAGGGACATGATCAAAGCTCCCTGATCATGTTGGCTTTTCTCCACTTACTAGATATCTAGAGTGTTGCACCTCAGCAGGGTTCCACCTTGCTCACAGCACCCAGGAAGACACCAAGTGTAAAAGTCAAAATAATTTTAGAAAGTATATATAAAAAGGGTAAAACTCTATGAAGTAAATAAAAAATAAGCTCCAAGAGTCAATATTGTAGGCAAAAGTCATAGGCAAAAAGCCAAGCCAAACTGTTTACAGAAAATAAACCACAGGCAGCATACATCCCAGAATAAGGTTTTAAACTGGAGCATGAAGGCAAGATAAATCCAAAACAGAAGGATTAAAACAAGGGGCACAACAGGAGCAGAAATCCCAGAATAATCCATGGAACAGAGAGCCAAAAGATGAGCATGAAACATGAGTCTCCAACCCAAACTTGAACAGAGAACAAGACCAACAACCCTCCTAAGTTTAGTGATGTTGGAAGATCTAAAATCCTCTCACAGACCTCGCTGCTTTAAGGGCTGCAAAACATGAACACATTATTCTGCACCCCGCTTGTTCCTATCTTTCCCATGAAGTCTCTCACTTTTTCTGCACCTGATTCCCTCCTTCTTCAGAGCCAGCCGGAAATGTTTATCCAAATCCACTCTTCCCTCAGATGAGTTCATAGTATCTCGACTGCAATTACTAAGTGAGAGTTTGCCTGCCTGACTGCTGTATTCCAAAACATCAGTATTTTCACATGGTTGCTCTAACAGCACCTCCTGTTCCCCCCATTTTGGCTGTATCTGAATCCAGCATTCCCCCAGCTCTGAAACTGCATCTCCCAGTCTCCCAGGCCCTGACACCACAAACCCCTCATTGTCATCAGGCTGAACCACTACATAGAGTTGTTGAAATCAGAACCAGAAAGATTACAAATTGAATGCAAATCATTTCAAAAAATTTCAGAATTCCAAACATAAGGATGCATTTGTGCAGTGCAGCATTAAGATTCCTCTGAATCATTTTAAATTAACCATCCAAGTGGCAAATGTATCTTCCTGGAAGCCAGCATGGTGATTCTAGAGAAGGCTAGGAAATTGTGCTAAGCCTGGTCAATAGACTAAGAATGCCAGGAGCCCGTTTGACCTACACAATTCCAGGATTCCTCTTTAACTTATTTCAAGCTGCTTTGAGTCCCTTTTGGTGAGATAAAGCAGGGTATAAATAAATATAACAACAACAACTGCCATGGTTCCATCTTGTAGGAAATTAGGATTTTTAGGCCCTTATACACTACCATTTAAAATCTAAATTATCTGTTTTGAACTGGATTGTATGGCAGTGTAGATTCACATAATCCAGTTCAAAGCAGATAATGTGGTTTATCTGCTTTGATCATTGGATTATATGTCAGTGTAGAAGACGAAGTCACACTGTTTCAGCCTTTCATGCCAATGTAGAAGAGGCCCACAATTGCTAAAGGTCACCCAGCGCTAAATAAACATTCTCTGTACTTCTGTAAAATCTATTTGATTGGGAAATCAAAAATAAATAAAGCAGTGGTTTTGGACATGCAGTGCAATGTGTGAAAAACCTACCATACTTTGATATAGCTTTAAAGCATGCCTTAGTACTTGATAAATGAAGCTTTGTGTTTATTAGTTTGTTTGATTTGACACAGCTATTCTGTTTTGTGATTGGCAGTTACCAATATTATTCCATCTTTCTGCTTTCACAGAAATTAACATTTATTCAAACTTGTTATAGGTGTTTGCAAATGAGCGGATTAGACTGTGCTGAAGACAGCTATGATCATTCATGAATGTAATGTCTTTCAACAACATAGTCTGCACATATATTTCTAATGAATGACATAATTAACTTTATAAAGAAATCATTGAAACCATCTCTTTAGAATGGAACTTATCAGCTTTAGGTAGTCTAAGGCCATTAGCCAGACCTTACTATATTCCCATATAGGAAATGATCTAAACATTTCCACTTCCAGCTGTGTGGATCCGAGGTTCTCCGGCTCCTTGCGATCAAAGATCACTCATTTTTGAGGTTTTGACCTTGAAGTGTGTGGAGTGCAATCCGGTATTATTATCATGAACACACATTAATGAAGTATAACTCTCTGGAAATGACCAAAAGCATGTGGTGTTTTCAGATTCTGCAGTGAGTCTACATAAAGCTTACATGGTAGAGTTTTGTTTTGGGTCACCAGAATTTGATTTTTCCAATTTTTGTTTAAATTGCTTTATTAAATCCAATTTTAGTCGTAACAAGAGTAGAGCCATTGAAATTAACGCAACTTGTTAATCAACATCAATACAAGTCCCATTGATATAAGTGGATATGAATTAGCAACATTCTTGCATTTAATCCAATATTTTAACTAGTTTGTTTATGTATCAACTTGTTTTTAGATGGCTTTGCATTGTTTATTTGCTGTCTTTTTAAATGGATCTTCTTGCTGTAAAGCATTTTGAGAATTTTTTATAATTAAAATTAGGACACACATACAACGAATGAATGAATGACAAACAGTGTTTTGTAATGAACTCAGTGACCCCAATGTTACTCCATGATAGCCTTGAGATCTAACTGTACAAAAAGAATTATTTCCTGTTTCCAACCACTATAGTGCTACCTAGTAACCTGATCCTTCCCTATACATCAGACCACCAGGTCATGATTTTGTTTCTGGCAGATGCCCAAGGAGGAAGAGAAAGGTGGATTTAATTCCTAAATTGCCGTGAGACGGACCTGTTGTTGGTATAGAGTTCACAAGTTAGTGGAATTGAGAAACTGCATGTGATTTTCTTCCTGCTGTGTCTTTCAAAGGAGCTCCCCTATAAAACGGAAATGGGGAACACAGCCATGCTATTTTGAGTTATTTGGATAATTTCAGAACTACAGCTACTTTTTTGCTATCTGCAATCATTTACTTTAAGTATTGTGTTGAGGGTGAAATGCCACATGTTGATTTTTTTTTTTACCAGCAGCATAAAATGGAAAGAGATGTGTATTGGAAGAAAATTGTTCATACACAGATTTGTTGAATGAGGACAATAGTTTTACTCTGAATCACAAGGAAGAGTTTTATTGTAGATGTTTTATAATTCCAAATGAGTATTAAGTCAGAGCCAAAGAACTGAATGTTGTTCCCCAGAATAGCACTTCACTATTCCATTTTAGAAAAAGAATTTCCAGATCTTGAAAAATCAAGCAAAAGAACATGCAGTTTTGTTCAGAAACATAGTTTCACCATGTTTTAACAGGAAAAAAAACATTGGAGATCCAGAGTCCAGGTTAATTTATTGCACACTGACCTTTCAAAGTGTGTTGTATGTCAGTTGCTCTGAGTATTTATCCCAGTGGAAATGGATTTCATTGGATCATAAAATGGGCTTATCATTTAATAACAAACCAACCAACTGGTTCAAAGAAAGCCTAAAGGTAATGATAAAGAGAAGGTTATGATATTTATTTATAATCCAAGAAGACAAATGTTGATTTCATTTCTGATTTGCGGTGGCTCTAATACAAACCTTTAACATGGTTTTCTTGGCATCATTTGTCCAGAAAGGATTTACTCATGCCTTCCTTTGAGGCTGAGAGAGTATGACTTGTACAAGGTCACCCAATGGGTTACCATGGCCAAACAGGGGCTCAAACCATGGTTTCCAGTACTCAGACCACAAAACCATGCTAGCTCTTGAAGGACAGTTTATAACAATGGGAACCAACTTGTCGAAAATTTACAGGATACAAAATTTTTGAATGTATTTGAAACATGAAAGAGTGAAAACCTGTTGAAACATGAACATTTAAATAGAAAATAACAAATAGACAATCCAGTACATTGAGCATCTATTGTTTACCAGTCCCCAAAGGCAGTAAAACAAAGAATTCTGAGCAAAGATGATAGCCATGTATAAATATGTTAGAGGAAGTCATAGGGAGGAGGGAGCAAGCGTGTTATTTGCTGCCCTGGAGACTAGGTTGCGGAACAAGGGCTTCAAACTACAGGAAAGGAGATTCCACCTGAACATTAGGAAGAACTTCCTCACTGTGAGAGCTGTTCAGCAGTGGAACTCTCTGCCCCAGAGTGTGGCGGAGGCTCCTTTTTTGGAAGCTTTTAAATAGAGGCTGGATGGTCATCTGTTGGGGGTGCTTTGAAAGCGATTTTCCCTGCTTTAAGGCAGGAGGTTGGATTGGATGGCCCACAAAGTCTCTTCCAACTCTATGCTTCTGTGATTCTAAGATAGCAAAGAGGGTGCAAACCAAAGTTCTTTGGATTCACCAAGCATCAGAATTCCAGTGCCAAATTATAAAAAGATAAAATATATTATAGGATATTCACTATGAATGTTAGGAGGAAAGTCACCCATTTTCTGTTATTTATATAATGTTTTGAAGGCAGGGATTCACAACAGCTAATTTTGAACTGTAACAGAACATGCAAGAACAACTTCCAGTTGCAAAATAAAGCTATACATGGGTCCTAAAACACATGACAGAGGGCAGAGACAATATATCATTTAAGTGTAAAGAGTCAAGAACTGCCTCATTCCTCACATTGTAAAATTATGTCTGTATCATAGCGGAGACTACTAGGGGTGGTGGTGGGGGGGGGGTTAAACCCTTGTGCCGACTGAACTGCTGACCTGAACTGAAGGTCGTCGATTCAAATCTGCAAGATGGGTTGAGCTCCTGTCTGTCAGCTGCAGCTTCCCATGCGGGGACATGAGAGAAGCCTCCCACATGATGGTAACACATCTGGGCATCCCCTGGGCAACGTCTTTTTAGACGGTCAATTCTCTCACACCAGAAGTGACTTGCAGTAAATTCTCATACTGCTTCTGACACAATAAAAAAAGCAGACACTACTGAGATTTCATGGCCAACACTGTTAAGAGAGCTTGGCTTTCCCTATTCGCTAAACCCCTTTTTAAAGTATTTGTTTTCTTGCTTGATGTCCTTGCATTTTCATGGTCTATAACTTAAATCTTATTAATTTATGGATGTGACCCTATTAATCATATTTTCTAGAAATGGTGTTTTGATAGTAACAACCTAGGTGTTTTATCTACCCTTTTCTTTTAATCTTAAGGGAGATATTTTATTTAGGGATGAAAGTAGTTTCTTATCATCTGTCCAGACTTAATGCATCATTAGATTCAGAAAAAGTGAGGCAGAAGGAGGGTTCTCAGAGCACATATTTCAATGTTAATATAATGCTTCAGATATATGTTACAGTAGGAAGCTTGTGAAGTGAGAAATTATTCTTTATACCATCCGTTCATTTTAATTTGATAGCAGCTGAATAAATGGGTTCAAATCATAATGAAGTCCACACCATTAAATATAATCCTGCTGAATGATACATTTAGAAAGGATAGGTTCAGAATTTGAATGAATGTGATTTAAATTTTATTGTCAGCAGAAGCACTAGAATATAAAGTGTAAGGGACTGTTATGCTGTGAAAACACTTCCCCCAACATACAGCACTGTGATGGTACTCATTCTGGTATTTCAGTTCTTTGCAGAAATGAACCTTGTTTTAGCCAAAGTGACATATAGTACATTTGTTTGGCTGAAAGAGCATTGTGCTCATAGCCGAGTATGATTGCCTTCCAGAGGTGAAGTCTTGGTGGTGAGTCTGTAAATGAGTAGGAAGACCTATTCTAGATCCGCATGGTCTTTCACAATGAAGACATAGTGTTCCAGTTGGAAGGTGGTTACAACAAGGCTTTTCTTGACCCGCATTCCTCTTGGCACATTTCTCCCTTTTGTATTTTATTCGTGCCTTTTAAAGATTCATAGCAAAGTTGGGAACAGTTGACTTTCAGGGTTGTTGTATGTATTCCGGGCTGTATGGCCATGTTCTAGAAGTATTCTCTCCTGACGTTTCGCCCACATCTATGGCAGGCATCCTCAGAGGTTGTGAGGCATGGAGAAACTAGGCAAGGAAGGTTAATATATATCTGTGGAGAGTCCAGGGTGTGAGAAGAGTTCTTTGTCAGTTGGAAGCCAGCATGAATGTTGCAGTTAATCACCTTAATTAGCATTGGTTTGTTCAGAGTCATTAGCCGTCCCTGGAGCTCCTCTGCCCTCAGAGTGCTGCTTCCCATCTACTGTTCTGATTTTTGGGTTTTTTAATACTGGTAGCCAGATTTTGTTCATTTTCATGGTTTCCTCCTTTCTGTTGAAGTTGTCCACATGCTTGTGACTTTCAGTTACAACAGGGCTTTCCAGTTCTCTGTGTTTATACCATTTTTAAAAGTTAGATTTAAGCTCATATTTAAATCTCTTTTGTTATACTTCGACATTCTGTTTTCTGTTCTTAAGTTGAGAATAAAATAACTGCTTTGTGAGGCGGTGGTTGGACATGTGGACCAATTCCACATTATTAAGTCATGGCAGATAAAGTTGTGTCAAGGCTGCAGTGTAGATGCAGCCTGGCAGTTCTGTTAGAAACAAAGGGTCTTTGCAGATGAACAGAAAAACGAACTGACAATTGGGAGAGAAGCAGTTTTTTTGTTTTTGTTTTGTAGGCAGGAAGCACACACCTACAATGGACATCACATCCCACACACTCTGCTTCTTTGGTCTAAGATGGATTATTTTTTCCCCTAACAGTGAAAGGATAAAGCGTTGGCAAAAAGGTTTTGCGTAGTAAGAAGATAGGCTAGGTGGCATCCTCCCATTTTAGCCAAGATGGGTTTATGACCGGTAAAGCCATATTAGGAGGCAGGTGTGATAATGTCCAGAGATTGATAGGTCTATTGTTTGGAGTCTTAAAAGGAAGGATGGGATAAAAATGAAATGATTAAATAAATAGTAACCCCAAGGACGAGCAGTTGAATTAATCACATTGGCTATATCTATTTGCTCCCCTGCACTTGTTTCCAGGGTGTCATGGGCTTTTTTGGCATAAGGTTTTCAGACAGGAGCCATTTTGTATCACGTTATGTCCATTCATGGTACCTAATTGATTAATTAGTTGGTCCGTTAATTATTTAATCATTACAGATATTAAAAGGATACTTTAAGGACCGTGGATGCTGTTACAACAAGGAACATGGTGGCAGCTGTAGAATTAGGAGATTTTTGCCCCTATTCTATGTAGAAAACCAACATTCTTGATTTCACTGAAGTTTGCATACCATTCTCTAGAAATTAAAATATAAAAGGATAAAAGTTTAGCCCTTAACAAAAAAGAGATGTCATCTATCTCTCACTCTCTTTCTGACAAACACACGCACACACAATTATTGGAGATAATGGGTATGCACTTTGCAATGCTTTTTGGTTATCAAATATGAGATATCAGAACAGATTGTTGCTTAATATTGGGTTAAGTGTACTAATGGATTTACTCCAGAGAGGGTAAGAAGAGACAGTTCAGTCAAAATTATTCCAGGAAAGAACAAAAACCTAATTAATCAAAGTCATTGTGCCACAGCTGTTGCAACAATCCATCTCCTGCTGAATTCCAGCCAGCTAATTTTTGAGAAGTGCCATTTTTCACAGTTTATTGTTTTCTCATCAACAAGACACTACTCACATCAGATATATGCACAGATGACATTGGCATTGATGAATTAGTCATGTGCTTTCTATTTAAGGATATAAGAGCATCAATTTCTTCAAGATATAGTTCAAGTACAGGAAGGAAGAAGGCTGTTCTCTGCTTTAAAATTGCTACATATATGCTCACTATGTCCATGCATCTGCCAAAAGACAATACAGATATGATAAATTAAGTCCTTCACAAAAGCATTTATCACTATCCTGGTCTGGGAGGTCTAGAAACTGTAGTGCATAAAAGTAACTTTCCCAAAGTCTTCTTCAGGATGTATGTGTTCTAAGACTGAGCACTATTCAGTCAAGCAAAAGTGACCTTTTGTTTTATTCCAACCTGAAACTTCTGTGAAGAAATCATGCTTCCAATGTAAATGAGGGGAGAGTAAGAAAGGAATATGAATATTGTGTTTAAGCCAGTGTTTCCCAATCTTTGTGCCTCCAGGTGTTTTGGACTTCAGCTCCCACAGTTCCTAACAGGTGGTAAGCTGTCTGGGATTTCTGGGAGTTGAAGTCCAAAACACCTGGTGGCCCAAAGGTTGGGAACCACTGATTTAAGCTGAAGAAAGTAATATCCATTCAGTACTTACAGTTCTTTTGCCTTTCTGTTTTCATGACTGTCCCCAAATTAAATACAGTAGAGTACGGTTATCCAACATAAATGGGTGGGCGAAATGTCGTATAACCAGAATTTTCGGATAATAGGGAGGCCCTATTATCCCCCCCCTGGCAAGTGTGGGAGTTGCTGGAGGGACTAGCCTTGTCCCTCCGGCTTCACCAGAATTGAAGGCAACACGCACTCGGCTTCTCCAAAGTACAGGCACTGGCCAGAGGGACGAGCCTCGGGTGCTTGCCGAAGGGAAGAGTCTCCTCCCTCCGGTAAACATGTCGGATAATATGGTAGGTCGGATAACTGGAAGTCGGATAACTGGAATTCTGCTGTAGTTGCTTTATTTCATCAGATGAGTCATTGGTCTTTAAATGTTTGCTCATAAGCAAAAGCAATATTTCTTAGGCAGAAATATTAAGCATATGTGTATTGTAGTAGGCATTATAGGCAGTTCCTGAGTACCAAATATCTGATTTACAAAGGACTCATAGTTAATAATGGGGGAGAGACAACAGGCAAGCTGGCAAGAATACCACCTGTGCTTCTAAACATTTTCATGTCTCAGGCATTCATAATTTGAAGAGATCTGCTCAAAGGTATTTTTGTAGTGCTGTAGTAGCACTGTTGATAGTCACATGAAGAGAAAGGGGCATTTCTCTGTATTCATGATGTACTTTGGCAGTTTTTCAGTGGCATATTGGATACATGTGCCTGGAAGACAGAATATTGCATATACAGTAGAGCAGGGGTCCCCAAACTAAGGCCCGGGGGCCGGATGCGGCCCTCCGGGGTCATTTACCTGGCCCCCGCCCTCAGTTTTATAATATAATATATTGTATATACATATAATATTGATAATAATATTATAATGTAATACAATATAACACTAATAATACCATATAATATTATTAATTATATATTCTATATTACATATAATATTGCTAATAATATTACAGTATAGTGGTATAGTTCAATATAGTAATATATAATGCTAATATTGTGCTATGCTAATAATATAATATATTGTATGTACATATAATTTGTAAGCCACTCTGAGTCCCCTTTGGGGTGAGAAGGGTGTGATACAAATGTAGTAAATAAATGCAGTAAATAAATAAATAATAAATAAATACATTTTAGACTTAGGCTTGCCCAAAGTCTGAAATGTCTTGAAGGCACACAACAACAACAACAACAACAACAACAACAACAACAACAACAATAATCCTAATTAACTTGACTATCTCATTGGCCAGAAGCAGGAGCACACTTCCCATTGAAATCCTGATAAATGTATGTTGGTTAAAATTGTTTTCATTTTTTAATATTGTATTGTTCTTTCATTGTTGTTGTTGTTGTTGTTGTTTTTGCACTACAAATAAGACATGTGCAGTGTGCATCGGAATTTGTTCGTATTTTTTTTCCAAATGATAATCCGGCCCCTCAACAGTCTGAAGGATTGTGGACCGGCCCTCGGCTTAAAAAGTTTGAGGACCCCTGCAGTAGAGTCTCACTTATCCAAGCTAAACGGGCCAGCAGAAGCTTGAATGAGCGAATATCTTGGATAATAAGGATGGATCAAGGAAAAGCCTATTAAACAAATTAAGCACCAAAACTTCATGCTATACAACAAATTTGACAGAAAAAGTAGTTCAATACGCAGTAATGTTATGTTGTAATGACTGTATTTACTAATTTAGCACCAGAATATCACAATATATTGAAAACATTGACTACAAAAATGGCTTGGATTATCCAGAGGCTTGGATAAGGGAGGCTTGGATAAGTGAGACTCTACTGTACTTGCAGCAAATGCAAACTAGTGACTCTTTTGGAAGAGAAAATCTATACACCACTATTACTTGACCTCAAATTTTCCATTTTGTCCAGTTTTGGCTCATATGTATGGATGATACAACTTAATATTATGTTTCTTCAGTCTTTACACAGCTGTAGAATTCATGCTTAACTCCCAAGAGATATTCATCTGGCATAAAATGGATGAAAAATATCTGCAGGTGTTTACTGCTATTGATGTCTTCAACATTGTCCCTGGCAGTAAGATCTAGCATCTTAACTACAGCAGAAGTAAACAAAATATTTAGGTTCTCTTAGCTGGGTAGCTACTTAGCCAAGACTTCCTAGTCTTTGATAAATGCTCTTGTCACACAAAAGAGGAAGCAATGTTGTACACAAGTACAATTTGGTGAATATGTTACATTGTAGCTTCTCTGGCAAGGTTTGTACAATGCTAATGCTTTACCCAGCTGGATAAATGGCAGAACGTTTCAGGCAAGAGGCATCAGTGTTCCTCTAAAGACTATTTCACCATCTAGGAGCCAAAATATAAAGCAGAATTTATGGCTGATTGAACTTGTGTGCTGTATTTAGACAGTACAGCTCATATGAAGGAAATATCTTTGGAAGGTTGTTGTTGGTGATGACCTGGGAAGACCATCAGAGTTTCCTCATGGGTATTTATTTACTCACTTCATGTTTACACACTCAAATCAGAGAATATACATATATAATAGTGTGACACTGTGTTTTAACCTCATTGTGCACCAATATGATGAGAGGAAGATGCCGTTACCTTTTTCTTTCCCTCTTACTTAAAAATTTAGTACTACAGTAGAGTCTCGCTTATCCAACGTAAACGGGCCAGCAGAACGTTGGATAAGCGAATATGTTGGATAATAAGGAGAGATTAAGGAAAAGCCTATTAAACATCAAATTAGGTTATGATTTTACAAATTAAGCACCAAAACATCATATTATACAAGAAATTTGACAGAAAAAGTAGTTCAATACACAGTAATGCTATATAGTAATTGCTGTATTTACGAATTTAGCACCAAAATATCATGATATATTGAAAACATTGACTACAAAAATGCGTTGGATAATCCAGAACGTTGGATAAGTGAGTGTTGTATAAGTGAGACTCTACTGTATCTTAAACATCAAATTCTTAAAATTTGAGGATTATCTGAGCTATCTGAATTCCCTGTAAATTGTGATGTACAATATTTTGAAGGGCCACTTGTACCTGCATGAATTTATTGATATTACTGTCTGTTTAATAGTG
This sequence comes from Anolis carolinensis, assembly GCF_035594765.1. Lineage (NCBI taxonomy): Eukaryota > Metazoa > Chordata > Lepidosauria > Squamata > Anolidae > Anolis > Anolis carolinensis. The sequence goes on along the minus strand of NC_085845.1, from coordinate 28,831,292 downwards.
AGAGTAGTGGTATGAGTCTTGGAATACAATTCTGAAGACCAGGGTTTGAAAACCCAGCCATGAAACCCTTGGGCAAGTCACACTCATTCATGTCAGAGGTTTTATACAATAATAAAATAAGTGTATAAAGCTGGACTTTTAATAACTCCAGCTATGGAGCCAAATACACAGATAGGTATAGTGGACTTCTACAGGAACAAGAACATGCAGACACAGTTGTTCTTTCCAAAAATATGCAGGAAGGTTTTTTCTTCTTAGTTGCAGCGATATATACAGCATGAGAATGTACAATATATACAAATGTTACAGTTTCTCCCCCCCCCCAACAACACTCTCCCAGCTTTCTGCAGCAACCACCATCCGTCTCTCATCAGCCCTCATTAAGGAGAACACAACTTTTATATCCCTCCCATTGCATCAGCCTCCACATCCTAATTACAGTAACAAGCCTGAGCTATTAACCCTGTTATCACTTAAGAAATGCTAGGCAATTTACAAGTCCTGACAGGTCAGCCTCAGAAAAAGGCAATGGTGAACCTCTTATGAACAAATATTGGCCAACCCCCCCCCCCCCCCCCCCGTGATATGTTCACCTTAGGGTCACCATAGGTTAGAAAGGACTTGAAAGCACACAACCTTTGCCTTTCCAAGCGAGCTGGAAAATACCCTGCTTATTAGACAGATGAGATTTTGCAGAATGAAGAAAAGAAATTACAAATTTTTGGTAGAGCTGTCTGCTGAATACTCCCCTAGAGATGCCAAACATTATGGAAACCACCGTGAAGAAGTATAGACTAGGTGTTAGAAAATATGACAACTCCTCTAATACTTCCCAATTAACTTTGTTGGTAGGGACTGTGGAGATGTGTGGGTCAAAAATATCCAAAAGCCATAGTTGCTGAATATCAAGTAACACCATTGATGACTCTACCTGATTAGTCCCTAAACCCATGAATAGAATATGTTTGGGATTTTAAAGAAGAATCTAACACTCTTGAGATGCTGGAGTTGAAACCTTGAAACTTTTGTATGCAGAGCATGTATTCTAATATTCCATGTTGCAATTCAGTTAATAAGCTTGTTTTTTCCCAATTTTTATTTTAACAGCAGTAAGTTTTAGATTTCAAAAGTGGCAGAAGGTTTTATTAACAGGAATAATTAGGCATTAAGATTTACCAAGAAACTATTCTTTGAAAGGCAGACAGCGGGAAGAGGGAGGTTGATGTGCCTAGAACACATTCACTGTGCACTTAAATTCTAAATCTGTAACAAAGAAATCTCATCAGACTATTAAGGCATCACATTAAAGTAACTAGTTTGAAGGCAGTCTTGCTAAACATATAATTACTTAGGTAGAAAGAAGAGATGGAGATAACACATTTTTATGGTTTTGTGATGAAGAGTAACAGAGTAAATTGTGAACTAGCAGGGAGAAGGTAACAAGAAAAAATGTTCCATCTTTAACTTACCTGAACCCAAAGTGAATAATTTGAAAAGTCTTGCTTAACACAGAGAAATGCTTTTAAAAGTGGCATTTTAATACTAATGTAATACCATGGTATAAAGGTGAATATTGCCCTCTTTCTCTTTTTAATCTCTTAATAAATTTCCTTTCATTGAGGCATGTGGTTATATCAAAATGCTAAGTGTTGTCATGGTACAATGTATGAGTATTTTGTAAATTCAGATAATTTGCTTAGATAATAACCCTGTTCCATTTACTGATCAGTTGAAGGGAGTGAGGTATATGAGAAGTGCTGGTTTATTTCCAAGGTAGATAGAGGCTCTGAAGTTATGATAAATGTGGACCTAAAAATAGGAGAAATACTGCAGAGATGAAGACTGATAATACAGGGGCAGCTGCCAACCTTTTTTTTTCTAGCAATGCTTCTGTAAGAAATCCAACAATTAAAAATTCATCAGTCTATCAAAGAATCCACTTTACCTGTTGATCTCTGGCCTTTTTATGCAGCATGACATTGCTGTTAGAGGGGTAAAGTGATAGATTAAATTTTATCTACTGTATTTTTGCTCTTAAAGCAGAATTCGGAACTTGGAAAAGTACTTTTTTCAATTACATCCCAAAGATTTCTCAGCTAATTTAGTCACAGGCTAGAGGATTCTGAGAGATGTAGTTTATAAAATCTCATATTCCCAAGTTCTGATGAAAGTTAAGAAAATGCTGCTAGGAAGAAAGCTATGAGAATGAGTGCCTTAAAAGTTGCTAAAGCAAGAGGCAGTGTCAATATTATTCCAATAAAGATTATGAGAAGATAGGATGAAGGATTCTTCTGGGTTGCAGATTTCTCAAGCATAGTTCAGTCTTATGCCTGCCTACAGAGACAAACACCCTACTGAATTCAATGTGATGTGTAATTAGTTAAGAGAGTGAAACTCATTGTCTTTCCCTCCAAAGATACTTTTCCATCCAACCATACCAGAAAAATTAATCAGGAAAAAGTTTGTAGTCAGATTTTAGCAAAAAAAAAAATAAATAAATTATGAAATGTAAGCATCTGAGATAAGTAGATGATGGATGAACTGAATGGCATTTCATCTTGAATTTATGCCCCGTCTGGCATAAATCTGCCCACGTGAAGCAAGTGAATATAGCACTGAATGAGACATGCAGAATAAACACAGGATGTCTTAAACCTACACCTGTTGATAGACTCTATAAGCTAGTTGGCATTCCCCCCCCTCCCCCACAACCCACTATATGGCTATCAACCTCCTCCCAGTAGATTTAAATCAAGGAAAGGTTTCATGAGAATTCGAGTCCTTTCAATGTTTCTCCAGAAACAGCAAGAATATCCTTATGGGCAATAAAATCAGGCAATTCCAACTGGGTGGTCCCCCATGAGGGTCTTCTTCCAGGGGCAAACCAAGAATGGGCAACTTGGAAATCCCCAAACAGACTCAATTGCGGAGTTGGCAGATCAAAAGACAATCTGGCAAAATGGCACTACCTAGAAGAATCCTCCACCTTGTGCGACTGTGGAACAGAACAAACAACTCAGCATCTGTATGCTTGCCCACAATGTCCTGCCTCATGTACAAAGCATGTACATGTTTAAAGCTACAGAAAATGCAGTTGCTATTGCCCGTTTTTGGTCAAACTATTTAGCAGCTTTTGAGCCCTTTATTTTATCTGTTTTAAACGTATCTATTTATGCCATGCTTTTGACACAAAATAAAATCTTGAAATGGATGTTCATCTTCCTCATTTCTCAAGTTGTGTGCCATAATAATAATTGACATTGCAATCTACCTAGTGCTGGATCTCCATGTGTTAATGGGACCTACTATACGGAAGTAGGTGAATGATTGTTCTAGGCACAGATTACCTTTACACACTTTGGTGGGAGAAAGCATAATTAAGAGCAGTGGGACATACCTCTGACTAGACATAAAATTGCACTGTAAGATAGTCTGTAATGGACCACAGTGTTAAAACACACTGGTGTGAGCTATTATGTAGCTGGCTCGCGCCATAGAGTCATTGAAAGGGCTTATCCCAATTATTTGCCTAACAGATAATGGCAAAGATAGGTTAGTAAATATCCTTTCAGAAGACTATAGAAATAAGTCTCTCTCTCCATCCAAGAATAATTCATACATCTTCCTTTAGTACCTATATAATTGCCCAGGACAATAAACCAGCATAATTCTAAGCCACATTCATAGCCTTGTTTGATTTTACTGGAATGTAGTCCTTAGTAAATATGTTTAAAGTGGGAGCCAATCTTTAATTACTGTATTTGTGTGAAAGGGCCAGATTTTCCAAGTCCTCTAGGGCTCGATTTTCGAGTGTTCAACATCCAAATTTACAGACATGCTTTCAAAAGAGTAAAGCTTCAATTCAAGGTCAGATTTTTCAAAAGTGGTTGGAGCACAGTAGCTTCCTTTATGTCACTCTGGGCATGTTGTCAGAAATGCTCTCTGAGCCTGAGAGCTCTTTTGAATTCTAGCCCCAATTGTGGTTGCTGATCTGTGAATGTAATTATGCAAAAGGCGTCAACAAAACGGCTACCAAGTTATGCTATTATTTGTCATTATGTTATAAGACAACTTAAGATGTGTTGAGCTGAGAAGCAGTTTTGCTGTGCTTGGTCAGTTCTTTTCCAAATATTTTAGACGTTAGTACTCATGGAGCATTGCTCTTTTTCATGACACTTGCCCTTAAGATTTTCTGGAAAACCCACATGATAGCATGTAAACAGCTTCCTTCTCTAATTTTCACATTATTTTTCCCAGCTGTGAGATTTGTAGTGTCTGTTCTCTTTTTAAAATATTAGACTTTAAATACTATCATCTTAAGCAATCTTTTCAGCAGTATTTTAAATGTTACAATTAAAGCTGCTTTACAAGAGATAAAAACATGACATTTGTGAAAATCCTTTAATTGTTTATTCTGCATATTGCTCATGGTCATCAGAGTTAATGAATATTCAATAAATAACATGCTTGTGAATCCACTTCGTAGAACAGTAGAAAACTCAAGGAGTGTAATGCTTACCCAGGTAGGATTTCCTTACATGGGAAATGGTAGGATTTTCACTGACATTATGTTTTACTCTGTTTATTTAATAAATATATAGCTTGACTGTTGGTGGAAAAATATAGCTTAAATACACCAAACAATAGCTCCAAATATATTGATCTTGCATGAGGGGTGTTTCACATTACACATTTATAACATTGTGATTCCACTTTTACCACAATGGCAAGAGCCTATGCAATTTTAGGTTTTGTAGTATGGTGTAGACACGTCTCCATATCATTACAAAGCGTAAATAAGCCATGGTACTGTAGCCTTTTCCACAAACATAAGAGGGGGTAGTGAACTGTATGACCTTAAAGTACTTCAGGTCAACATCTTTACTGCTAAATCTGACACAAGATGTGTTTCTCGGGGCCCTTCTACATTTCCTTAAACCCCAGGAGGAAGCTGGTTAAAATAGCCTGCTGCCTTCTGGGTTTCAACCCCCACCCCCACCCCTGTGATGACTCATGGGCCTTGTAGTCCTGCTTATGACACTGTAATGCCTGATGATGAAGAAAACTTGGGTTTTTTACCTTCCCAGTCTGAACTGGAATTTTCTCAGCCAGATCTTTCCCAGGCAGATCTGGGAACCTTGCACCTGCAAGAAAGTTGTGACCCAGAAGTATGTCAAACAAATCCGGAGCCCACTTCTCCTGTGTTCTCCCGCCATGAGTTTTGTAAACAACAGAGAGGTTTGGAAGCTGCTTCGCGCAGGAGTGCGAGGATAGCAGCCAAGAATTCAGCCAATTAAGTCTCCTTTTTCGTGAGAATCCTTAAGGAGTCAAACATCTGGTCTCAAAGATTAGCTTTCGTTTCTGGTTCCCAGAGAACTGTTTCGGCGGGAAAGTTAGACTCTATATAGGTGATTTACCCGCGAAGTAACTTCGCGGAGTCAATTCGTCAACCTCCGGAGCGAATTGTGTCTGGACAGCGCGCTCCGTTTCAAGCCTCGCTACTGCTCAAGCCTTGCCCTGCTTTTCAGCCTTCGCTCCTGTTTTTGCCTTTGTTTACCTACGGACCTTGCTTGTTTCCCAGGACTAAACATTGCCTTGTATCACGGATTTTACCAAGTTCTTCCACGGACCTTGTTCTTGTTCCTTGTTACCTTGTTCCACGTTTTAAGCCTTGTTTCAAGTATCAAGTTATTTCCTAGCCTTGCTCAAGTTTATGGACTAAAGGACCTTGTCATCTCCCCTCACTTTGCCTGGCAAAGTGAGTGTTTCGGTTATTGGATTACAACTTTGGACCTTAATATTTTATATTGGACATCGCTTTTTTGGGCTAATTGAGACCTTTCTTGAAAGGTCTGCTTTTGGACAATTTCATATACTTGCTTTTATTAACTTTATATATTCCTTCAATAAAGATATTAGTTAGATTCTGGCCTCTGTGTTTGGTTATTGGTGCCTTTGCAGCCTGGGTCCTGACAGTTTGACTCCGCCACCCATAAGCACCAATTAACCAAGGCCAGAATGTCGACCGGAGCCGCGCCGGCTGGGCAGCCGCTCAGCTACACCATCAGCAAAGATGAAGTGGATCGCATCCGTGACAGACTCAACGCGCAGGATGGAGAAATAAAAGGATTGAGGGAGCGCGGAGTCCGCCTCCCGGCCATGGCGTTGCCAACTAAGTTTTCTGGAGAAGCTTCCAAGGTCCAAGTTTTCCGCCGCCAGTGCCAGGCTTACCTAGAGGCCCGTGCCGCCGAGTTTCCCCAAGAAGACATCAAGGTGGCGTGGGTTTACAGCCTTCTAGACGGACCAGCGGCCAGCTGGGCGACGGCCCTATTCGATCAAGCCTCTTCCCACCTAAGAACAGCGCAACGCTTCTTGGATCACCTTAAGGAGACCTGGGGAATCGAGGACAATTTGGAGGCAGCCGGCCATAAACTCCGGCGCCTCTTTCAAGGAGACAGACCCATGTCTCAGTACATAGCTGAGTTCCGAGTGCTGGCCCACAGCACCGGCTGGAACGATGTAGCCCTCAGGGGGCAATTTCGGGAGGGTCTCAACATTGAAATGCTGGAAGAAATCTCCAAGGTGGACCCTCCCCAGTCCCTCGAAGCACTCATTGACCAATGTTTACGGGCTGAAGTCTTGATTGCCAACAGGAAACAATGGGTACGTGGTCAGAGCGGTAGAACTGGGGCAAAACCCCCCGCTCCCGCCAGCGTCCAGCCGCGTCCAGTATGGAGACCCCCACCACCAACCCCATACCCCAGAGGGAGCGAGGAGGTGCCGATGCAGTTGGGCAACGTGCGACCCAGGTTAGATGCCGCCGAGAAGGCCCGTCGCCAACGCTTAAATCTCTGCTGGTATTGCGGAAATGGGGGCCACTTCGCCAGAGAGTGTCCAGCCAAAGGGAAGCCCGCCGCCCGTCTTGCGACGGCGTCCTCCACGGAGACGAAGGCGTCTGAGGCGGCTGGCACACAGCCGGCGGGGGAAGCCAACGACCGGGCGTAGAGAGGCTCGCCAACCCGGTCAGAAAACCCATTCAAGAGCCGCCAACCGGGGTCCTGTTCCTTCTAGTGGTCACCTTATGGTCAGCAAAAAGGGGACCCGTCATGATCCACGCCATGATAGACTCCGGAGCCACCAACAACTTCATTGACAGAGAGTATGCCGACTCTCTGGGATTACAATATCATGACTTCAAGAATGCCCGTGTGGTGCAAGCCATAGACGGCCGCCCCCTCAAGACGGGGCCCGTAAGCCAGTGGTCAGAACCCACCAGGATGTGGATAAGGGAACATATGGAAGAGATTTCTTTCTTTGTTACCGAGGTTCCCCATTTCCCTGTGATTTTGGGAATCCCGTGGCTGACTCTCCACGACCCAAACATCTCCTGGTCCAACAGAGAACTGCAGTTTGCTTCAAAGTACTGCCAAAACCATTGCCTCGTAGCCAAAGTCTGCCATGCCACAGAGACCGAGCCCATCATCACCCTGCCCAAGAAGTACTCCGAGTATTGGGATGTATTCAATGAAAAAGAAGCCGAGAAATTACCCCCACATAGACCTTATGACTGTGCCATTGACTTGGTGGAGGGGGCCCCGATCCCGCGAGGGCACCTATACTCCCTGACTGAACCGGAGCAAGAAGCTCTCAGGGAATTCATAGAGACAAACCTTCGCAAGGGATTCATCAGACCCTCTCAATCCCCAGCCGCCTCCCCAGTGATGTTTGTGAAGAAGAAGTCAGGGGAATTACGCTTGGTGGTGGACTACAGAGCATTGAACAATATCACCAAGCGGAACAGTTATCCCCTGCCCTTAATCTCGGATCTACTGGACCGACTTCGAGGAGCCAAGGTCTACACCAAGCTGGATCTTCGAGGGGCTTATAATCTAGTTCGCATCAGAGAAGGGGACGAGTGGAAGACTGCCTTTCAGACTAAATTCGGATTATTCGAGTCCCGAGTTATGAATTATGGATTATGCGGAGCCCCCGCAACGTTCCAGCATTTTGTCAATGATATTTTTCAGGACTATCTAGATCGGTTCTTGATAATCTACCTGGACGATTTTTTGGTGTTTTCTAGATCACAATCAGAACATGAGAACCACGTCAAAATGGTGTTACAACGTTTGCGAGACTTTATGCCAAGTTGGAAAAATGCGCTTTCGATCTACAAGAGGTAGATTTCCTTGGTTACCGTATCTCGCCTCTAGGGCTCTCCATGGATCCAGCCAAGGTTTCAGCAGTATTGGAATGGCGGGCGCCAACTAACAAGAAAGAGGTGCAGCGTTTCTTGGGGTTCGCGAACTATTACCGCAAGTTCATTCCAGATTTTGCCCGCTGGTCTGACCCAATCACTAGCTGCATCCGTGGAAAACAGCCCTTCCGCTGGACTGATCAAGCAGAGAAAGGGTTTCAGCAACTAAAGAAATTATTCACGTCCCAGCCAATTCTACAGCACCCAGATCCTGGAACCCCTTTTGTTGTGCAAGCGGACGCCTCGGATGTGGCAATTGGGGCTGTACTCTTACAACCGGTGGGAGACCACCTTCATCCCTGTGCCTTTTACTCCCGTCAACTAACCACACCAGAGAGAAATTACACCATTTGGGAAAAGGAACTACTGGCCATAAAGGCAGCCTTTGAAACTTGGAGACATTGGCTAGAAGGGGCCAAATTTCCCATTGAAGTCCACACTGATCATCGAAATCTAGAACATCTAAGAACTGCCCGCAAACTAAATCAGAGGCAGCAACGTTGGGCTTTATTCTTTGAACGTTTCAACTTCCAGATCCATTATGTGACCCCAGCCCAAACCAAGCAAGCAGACGCCCTGTCACGTAAACCGGAATACGCTGCAGGACGCAAGGAGACCTTTGAATCCCAACTACTACAACCCGAGAACTTTGCCACGCTCACAGTGGGGAACACCAAATCCACTCCCATTGGTTCAACTTCCTCTACTCCAGGACCCATCTGTGCTCAAGAAATCAGGGCTAGTCAGCAAGCAGATACCTGGGCGCAGGACCAACTTCGTCAAGGTCTGCATTTCCCCTTTTCGCTTAAAGATGGACTGCTTTGCTATAGAAATCATGTTTATATCCCACCCGGACCGAGCAGGGAAAAAGCGCTTCGTCTGTGTCATGACTGCAAACCAGCAGGGCATTTCGGACTATTTAAAACCATGCATCTGATCCTAAGGGATTTTTGGTGGCCCAAGATCCGCAAGGATGTGGAAAAATATGTCAACACCTGCCCAGTATGCCAACGCTCCAAGATAAGAAGGGAGAAACCCTCAGGGCTTCTACATCCCCTTCCTACCCCATCTCGCCCATGGGAAATAATTTCTGCGGATTTCATCACTGACCTACCACCTTCCTGTGGATTCACCACGATCCTAGTGGTGGTGGACCTTTTCACCAAGTTAGCCCATTTCATACCCTGTGAAGGTCTCCCCACGGCCAAAGAGACTGCAGACCTATTCCTTCAACATGTTTTTAGACTACATGGATTGCCCAAGAGTTTAGTCTCAGACCGTGGATCTCAATTCACCTCTCGTTTTTGGAAGGCACTACAAAAACTATTGGGCATAGACTCTCGCTTATCTTCAGCTCATCATCCTCAAACAGATGGGCAAACGGAGCGCACCAATGCCACCTTGGAGCAGTATCTTCGCTGTTATGTAAACTACCAACAGGACAATTGGGCTTCTCTGTTACCACTGTCAGAGTTTGCTTATAACAATGGAGTTCAAGCTTCTACAAAAGAAACGCCGTTCTTTGCAAACTACGGCTTCCACCCACGTTTCTTTCCCCCTGTCATTGAAACTTCAGAAGTTCCCGCAGCAGAGGATTGGCTGCAGGAACTCACAGCGGTACAACAACTTTTGCTCCAGCAACTGGACCAAGCCAAGGAGGACTATAAACGCCACGCTGACAAACATCGCCAGCCGGGCCCCGAAATCAAGGTAGGAGATCGGGTTTTCCTGTCCACTCGCTTTCTGCCCTCCCACCGCCCTTGCCGGAAGTTAGATGCCCGTTTCATTGGCCCTTATCCAGTGGTGGCGCAATTAAACCCCGTGACTTTCAAACTCCAACTTCCGCGTTCAATGCGCATCCACCCAGTGTTTCACCGTTCCCTGCTCCTTCCGGCGGATGGTGTGCGTCCTGATACAGACCAACCGGCTCCCCCTCCTGTTTTGATGAATGGGGAGGAGGAGTTCGAGGTTGAGGACATTTTAGATTCTCGCTTTCACCGCCGCCGCCTGCAATATCTCATTGACTGGGTGGGTTTTGGCCCTGAGGAGCGCTCTTGGGAAGACGCCTCCACAGTTCACGCTCCTGATCTAACCCGTCGCTTTCATCAGACCTATCCCACCAAACCGCGGCCTCGCGCTTCGGGGAGAGAGTCCCAGTTTGGGAGGGGCCCTGAGGAGGGGGATAGTGTGATGACTCATGGGCCTTGTAGTCCTGCTTATGACACTGTAATGCCTGATGATGAAGAAAACTTGGGTTTTTTACCTTCCCAGTCTGAACTGGAATTTTCTCAGCCAGATCTTTCCCAGGCAGATCTGGGAACCTTGCACCTGCAAGAAAGTTGTGACCCAGAAGTATGTCAAACAAATCCGGAGCCCACTTCTCCTGTGTTCTCCCGCCATGAGTTTTGTAAACAACAGAGAGGTTTGGAAGCTGCTTCGCGCAGGAGTGCGAGGATAGCAGCCAAGAATTCAGCCAATTAAGTCTCCTTTTTCGTGAGAATCCTTAAGGAGTCAAACATCTGGTCTCAAAGATTAGCTTTCGTTTCTGGTTCCCAGAGAACTGTTTCGGCGGGAAAGTTAGACTCTATATAGGTGATTTACCCGCGAAGTAACTTCGCGGAGTCAATTCGTCAACCTCCGGAGCGAATTGTGTCTGGACAGCGCGCTCCGTTTCAAGCCTCGCTACTGCTCAAGCCTTGCCCTGCTTTTCAGCCTTCGCTCCTGTTTTTGCCTTTGTTTACCTACGGACCTTGCTTGTTTCCCAGGACTAAACATTGCCTTGTATCACGGATTTTACCAAGTTCTTCCACGGACCTTGTTCTTGTTCCTTGTTACCTTGTTCCACGTTTTAAGCCTTGTTTCAAGTATCAAGTTATTTCCTAGCCTTGCTCAAGTTTATGGACTAAAGGACCTTGTCATCTCCCCTCACTTTGCCTGGCAAAGTGAGTGTTTCGGTTATTGGATTACAACTTTGGACCTTAATATTTTATATTGGACATCGCTTTTTTGGGCTAATTGAGACCTTTCTTGAAAGGTCTGCTTTTGGACAATTTCATATACTTGCTTTTATTAACTTTATATATTCCTTCAATAAAGATATTAGTTAGATTCTGGCCTCTGTGTTTGGTTATTGGTGCCTTTGCAGCCTGGGTCCTGACAACCCCAAACCTTGGGCCTTCCCTTGAGGAGTGGTTAGATGCCATCCCAGGTCAACCAGAGGTTGATCTGGGATGGCATCCAGCTCTCCATTCCCCCCAAAACCTAACAAAAATGACATCAGGAGATGGGGTGCGGAGGGGAAATCCCCCCCCCCACTTCCTGGCATACCATTTTCATGGGTTAGGACAACTCTGCAGAGGGGCCTGTGCTACTGGCAGACCCTCCCTGATAAGTTTTGGGGGGCTGGAGGGGAAGGGCAAGCACCCTCCCTCTCATTTGGGCTGCAAGAGCCTGAAGAACCAGGATGCCTGTGGGAATTGACTGCACAAGCAATCCCAGGAGTCAGTCCCCACAGGCCCAGCACTTGGAAAGTCCAGACCTTAGCTTAAGGCCTGGACCTTTCCAGGTGTTTAATTAATGTAGAGCAAACTGGGAAAACCCAGCTTTATCCGTATTAATTCATTTTTAACTGAGACATCATTTGTACTGCTCAGATATAAACGAGACAGGCCCCACGTTTTGGGTCTGTCTGGAAGGGCCCTCAAAAGGATGTTGGTCAGAATGAGATCCTAAAGTCTCAATATTTATTTTCTTCAGTAAAATTAACCATTCTAACACTACTGCAAGAAATTTACTGATAAAAATAGGATTTTAGAGTGTGGTAGAAACATCAGCCAAAGGCAGAAGGGAGATACTTGAGATACTCAGTCTACTTGAGTTGATGGCTTAAATATCAAGAATCTTTGGGATAAAGTTCAAAGATTCAAATCAAACCATAACTTCAACAATGACTATTCTTCCCCTGTATTTAAATGTCAGGGTCATGATTGCATTGTATATAGTTGAATAATGCTGGGAGGAAAGCAAAACTCTTGAAATATTAAAAATAGGGCAAAACACTGGTTTTTTTCTTTTAAAAAAATCCAATGAGACCCTTAGATGCAAACCAACTCAATTAATATTTTATTGTACTATTTATTAGCTCCAGCTGTCAACATACATTATTTTGTAGAATATGTGACATTTAAAACAAGTCCTCTGTTTACTTCATTTGTTCTTTGAGTAATTTGGTACTTGTCTAATTTCAAATGATTAATAACAGCATGATGAATGATGAATAGCAGGTAAGATTCTGAATTACAGCAATAGAAAATCAGATCTAAAAATTTATACCTCTCACTTTCTAAACTTAGCTGTTGCAGCATGCTTTCAAGTCTTAGTGTCCAATTTATGGTGATCCTAAAGCAAACTTACAACAGGCTTTTTGGGCAAGATTTGTTCAGAAGTGGTTTGCCTGTGAGACTGAGGTTCAAAGACTGAATTTCCCAAGGTCACCCAGTCCGTATCCATGGTAGAGTGAGGATTCAAACTCTGGTCTCCACAATCTTAGTCCCATGTTCAAACTACTATATCACACTGGCTTATACTATCTGTCTGTTGTACATTCAAAGGTATCAAACGGTCATATCCATAACCAATAATCAATGATACAGTAGTCACTGTCAAGTATGAAAGATTTCAGAAGTCGTCCAAATTTTAGGTTGTTATCCTTCATTTATGCATTATTTTTATATTGTATTGTATCTGGGAGTAAGTCTAACTGAAGTGAATGAAATTTCCTCCTGAGAATATATGCATAAGATTGGACTGTTAGACATTCAAAAATGAACAAGAGGACAACCTTTCTATCCTAATCGGAATCATTTTAATGACTGCAACTAAAAATTGAATTACATCCAAGAACTGAGAGCCATGCTTGCACTTGACATTTGCTCCCAAAACCATAATTGCAATAACAGCCCTACAGTCCTGGACTTACATCATCCAGCTACCTAATTGTTCAAAAAGAAATACAAAATCCAGATGCATTATTTCATATATTGCGATGCAGAATACATTTATGGCTTCAAGTCTAGCTTTCCTGAACTCCTTCTTCTTGCGCACAAACAGCCACCTGGTAACTTTCCAACATCCTGTTCTGATTAATACCTTTCTATATTTGCTTCTGCTGCTGTTCTCGTCTCTCGGCCTTGGTGACGAAGATGCCCCGAGGAAAGAAATAACATCTAACTGCTGCCATTCAGCAAATAATAGCCTAAACTATTCCACAAATTTGCAGTAATTTGATTTAACAGTTTTATATTGTTTTGGCTTTTTGGCTATCCTAGGGTCCAATTGGTTTGGATGGAAAGCTGGTAGGTGCCTTTTTTACCCCTTCCCCCAAACTGGGCCTTTTCAGGAACTTTTCTATTTTCTTCATGATAATACAGAATTTAATATAATCCACAATTCGCTACTGTCAAGAGACATATTTCTATGTACAATTGTTAGTTCCAGTTAGAAAAGACCCATTGAATAAATAGGAACAGGTTTAGTCTCTTTGAGCTAGCAACCCAACTTTGAGCTAACTGTTGGGTTGCCCAAATTCAGCTGAAAATAATCATTCAGAATTTTTGGCCAGTTTGATAGTCTTCTTTTTTTCAAAAGCCAGAAGATAAATCTAAAACATTTAATGCTAGAATGCAAATACGATTTGACATCTCATATAAAATTTATGAGGTTACTAAATTCCAGAAGAATGCTAAATGTGTAAAATTAATTTGTTTCCTCATTTGTGGAAATTATTTAATAATGATTGACACTTATTTATAAATAAACAAACTGAAACCCACCCACAAATAATGTAAAACCAGTCTCTGCTTATTTTAAGGGAAGAATTTCCAAAGAAGCATTAAAGTCAAAGCTTATTTTCTCCAAAGAATTTCACTACAATTCTGTTTTCAAAACTTTTGAGATAACAGAAAAATTGGCTGCTTTAGTTTACACCTGTTAACAGAAAATTATGGTTTTATTATCTACCAGTGATAAAAGTTGAGATATGTCTTAACAAAAGCTATATATTCTGTTAGTGACTGTTGGCTCTCATGCCAGTGGAGCACTAAATTCATCCTTGCTTTTAGACTGAATTTTAAAGATGTTACTGAAGTTGCTGAAAGCCATCTTCAAACAGGTGCAGAATGTTGGATAACTTCTTTAAGGTTCAAACTGTAATCCACTGACACACTGAAATTGGAGCCATCAACCTGCAGTGGCGTATTCCAAACTGGAATAAATGTGATACCATAAAATTGTCTATAAAATGCTATCTGGTCATTAAAATCTTTATACCTAGCTTCAATTCTCAGCAAAGTGTCCTTTGATGCCTTGAAACAAATCGTTCTTTATCTTCAAGTTATTTCTGATTTGTATATTAGTATATACTGGCAGTATACCCTAAAATATCTCAGGAGTTGGCTTCAGTAGGATATATCTTCATTGTAAAACAGTGAGACTTTTTAGTCATTGAATAGTATATGGTGAATATTTGTCTTTTTACAACATTGCAGCACAGAGAACCCAACCATGTCAAGTTCCAAGTTGCAGGGATGTGGTTGGAAAGTGTTTGCAAATATTTATGTATATACACACACACTAAAATAAAATTACTACATTGTAGTACATTTTATGTAATGAATTTGAGCACCCGTGGCTTTTTTTATCCATGGGGACCTTGAACAAAGGCTCACCGTACTTCAATGTATTGATGATTAATTCCATGTGTTATTCTTTTTGCCCTAATTTAACCATTTCTATATTTCTATACTGTGGATAAAGTAATTTTTCACTGGTTCATATACTGAAGGAACATATAAATCATTTCTATCTTCCTGTTATAATATTTATATACTTTATTTTCTGATGGACCATCTCTTTGGCTTCTTTCCTACTTCTGAATTTTAAGAAATATGCAATGCTTGATTTCATTTTTTTTTTTGCACAACGTCAATCTGGAATATATGGCCAATTTATATTTGTTTCACTGAATGTTTTTCCAGTGCCGAGTAATGTTAGAACCTCAGTTAAAGTGCAAGATAGTGATCTTAATAATCTAAGAAATCATACCTTATGAAAACAGTATATACAGTTTCTAAGACAAATGTCCCGAGCATGTGATATGATGTCACCGTTGTATGTGACAATAATATTTACAGAAATAACAAATGAATCTAACACCTAATTAGAGACCTCTTAGATCTTGAGAATTACTTGGTAATGTTAGATCCCCCCCCCAAGAGGGGTTACATACAATCTACAAGCCTATAGTTGTCTTATAAACTAGTTATCAATATTTACTTTTTGCAACGACATAATTTATAGGAATATGTTTTAAGGCCCTGCTGCAAAGCGCACTAGTTCCAGCTTAAGATGCAAACTCTAGAATATTGTGGTTTTGGGTTCATAACTTGCTATGTGAATTCCCAAGTAGTTGTAAATGACTGGTTTACTTCCAACTTTGTCACTTGGATAAATGCATTTAAGTAAGTCATTAACACCATATTTTGAAAATATAATCATTCTGTTCCTATACCACATATTGCAAACCAAACATGCTTCTGAATTACTTTAAACTTACTGCAACCTATAAATAAATAAATACATACATACATACATACATACATACATACCTTCTTAACTGGAGTTCCTTGTTGAAATAATTCCGTTAGTCCCTTGTGTATCCGCTACTTTTAACCAATGCACTCATTGCCATTTTAACCAAGAGTTCATAGACTTTGGGGTTTGGTTTTGCAGTTTGCCTTTATTGTTCTCTTATAAGATTCTAACTGCTCATTCTTTCTTTAAAAGCTGAGATCATCATATTTTGGCAAATAAATCTGCACCTTTTGTAATTCTTCTTTTTCTTTCCTTTGCAGGGTCAACCTGGCCCTCAAGTAAGTGACTTGGATGATTATTGTTGCTATTATTGTTATTCAAATCAAAATGTGGTAATGTAAACTTGTGCGCCAACTGCGACCATACCTCGTGAAGTCTGACTTGACCACGGTGGTGCATGCCTTAGTTACCTCTAGACTGGACTACTGTAATGCGTTCTACGTGGGGCTTCCCTTGAAGACGGCCCGGAAACTACAATTGGTCCAGCGCTCGGCAGCCAGATTAATAACAGGGGCGAGCTACAGGGAACGATCTACTCCCCTGTTTAAAGAGCTCCACTGGCTGCCGTTCACTTTCCGGTCCCAATTCAAGGTGCAGACCATCATCTATAAAGCCCTAAACGGTTTGGGACCCACCTACCTTAGGGACCGTATCTCCTACCATAAACCTGCTCGTTCCCTTCGTTCATCCGGGGAGGCCTTCCTTTCGCCACTGCCTCTGTCCCAGGCCCGTCTTGTGGGAACGAGGGAGAGGGCTTTTTCTGCTGTGGCCCCCCGACTGTGGAATTCATTGCCCACTGAGATTAGGCAAGCCCCCACCTTGTTAGCCTTTAAGAAAGATCTAAAAACATGGCTTTTCCGATGTGCCTTTGGGGAGTAAATGTACTATATTACTCTGGCTATTCCCCTTGGTTTTTATCCTTTAGACTGCTTCACCATTTTATTTCCCTGTTTCCCCTTATTCCTATGTCTCTCTCTCCCGAGTTTTTAATTAAGTGTTCATGTGGCCTGCCCTGGTTTTCATTGTTTTCTCCGATTTGGGTTGTAATATATATACGATGATTTTGCACTGTTATATTGTGTTATGATTTGCTGTTTATTTTGTTATATTGTATGGTGTCTGGGCATGGCCCCATGTAAGCCGCCCCGAGTCCCCATAGGGGAGATGGTGGCGGGGTATAAATAAAGTTTTATTATTATTATTATTATTATTATTATTAAAGTATTTCGGATTATTGTTTTAACTAAACAGTGTTGCCTTCTTTTGGAATAATTAATTCATTCTCTCTCCCTGCTAGTTTTCCATCAATACCATTCCTGACATTAAGCCACCTGTGGCCATGAATATGCTCCATCATCACTGAACAGTGATGTGTTTTTTCCTCCCCCACATACACACTAATGCAAACCATGGCACTTCTCCAAACTTGCTGATCCTTCTCTTTTAATTCTCAGTAACCCCAGTGCCAAAACCATCACAGTTTTGCTCTGGGGTTGGATGATGATGGTGATGATGATCACTATGAAGTGCATGGAACAATGCTGAATGTGGTTGGATTACATTAAAACCACTATCAACTGGCCTGATCATTACACAACCTATATATTTCCCAGGAGGAACAAATGGGGTCTGATATGTTTGAATTCTGTCAGCTGTTTGGCCAGATGGTATTTTTAACAACTATTCCTAAGTAAAGCAGGAGCCTTAACAATGGCTACAAACATTTCTCCGCAGAACTTTGAAGTAAGATAAAATATCCTAACAAATGTGTTACAGGGGCTGGTTTTCATTAGCTGCTTGCTAATCACATTCTAATAATGCTGCTAAATCCAAGAAGCCTTCAGTTATTTATGATAACATTGGCTACTTTGATTAATTATATGCATGTCTGAACTGACTACTCTGTTGAAGAGAAGCCAAATTTAGAGTATAATGAAATAAAGGTGAATTTATTGACTAGCAAACCTATTGGTTAAATGTCTAAAAGAAAAGCACTCAGAAAAATCTTGTATACAAGTTACCAAATTATTGCCAGGAAGAATGATCAAAATCACATCAGGCTTTTGTTAAAGTAAAATTAAAGGCTTGCCTGTATGAGGTTTGACGCATGTTAACAACTTTCTTGAAACATGACTTTAGCCAGCACAGTTTCCCTCACCAGCCTATAAATTTTGAGAAATGTGGCCACATTCAAGCACTTAGTGAGAGCTGAACATTCCTTTGGGTTCAGTAATGTGGCACCGCTCACGTGGAGGGCAAATGTTCGTCTAAAATCAAAGACATATTTGGGGTCCTTGAATTCAGGTTTTAGTGATCTCCATTGAATTTCCCCTATTATTCTGTTGAAATATGTGTGTTCATTTATTAACCAAAAATAATTACTCCTTCATTATTTTTTCATGCTATTACATTTGTTAGCGAATTGTGGGTGGGTTGTTGGGGAATGCTTCTCTTCGGTGGTTGCAATTATCATGAGGTTGTTGAATGAAGTATGCCTATAAGTACTAGCAAAGCATGCCTTTTACACAAAGCATTTTGCTGTCCTTCAGAGCAAGATTGAAACTTGCTGGCAACACTTCTTCTCGGATACCAAGGAAAGTAATGAATGTCACCGACTCCACTTGCATTTCTGAATTACACTTACATCCCACATTTTGTCCAAAAACTATAAGTCAGTATACATGGGTCCTCTCTCACTTTACCCTTCCAATAAGACTCCAAAGTAGAGTAAGCATTGAGTCAAAGGATGGCCAGTGATTATCTTGGCTGGAAAGGGATTCGAACCTAGATTTCTCTGCTCCTATCATATACCACACTACAGTGAAGGAGGCGATTTATCAACACACGATTGGTTGAAAAAGACTTAAAATAGTGTATAACTACTAAAATAATGTATAAATATTAAAATAAATATAGTCTCTCTACTTTGCGGATTTTCACTTATTGCAGGTGGTCCTGGAACCTAACCCCCGCGATAAGTGAGGGAACACTGTATATGTTAGGAGCACCACTACATCATGTTGTCTATAATACAATATTGAACATACTTTATTTATTTATTCATTCATTCATTCATTCATTCATTCTGTAATTGTACTACACTTCCCCAATGCAAGCAGAAATAAGGATGGATATTTTGTAATGGTTTTAGCTGAAATGGCAGTGGACAATTTTGCCAAGTTAGATCCAACCCAGCGATTAGAAAGTAGGCAGCTCATACTAAATGTGAAGATGAACCAATTATAAAATATCTCCCTGTGTTCCTATGCTCTGATGTAGGCATCCTCTATCCTCCTACGGATTCTTCAGAGGCAATGTCATTTTCATATGGTGGCTATTGGAACATAGTTGGCAGGATCCTTGACTGCCGTCTCTCACACACACTCTTGGCCACTAGCCATGGCCATGTTGGAGAGAACAGGAAAAGGACATGACATTTTCTCCCTTCTAAGAAAACATCTTTTGAAACTGTGCAATGTTTGAAGACATTCTTACAGTGGGGAGAAAACTGATTAAATCATTTGTACTCCTTTGTGAAAGGAATGATTTAACTTCAACTATTTTTACCCGATAGTCTTGTGTTTTGTGAAGTGTTTTTTATATTTGTGCAGTATTTTTATAAATAATATAATGTAAAAATGCAGCATCTATTTTAATATTTTGTTATATTGATTTTATGACAAGTGTGACTTCAACAAAAAGCAATATGGGGACACTTTATAGATGGCTCTGTAGTTGGTGTTTGTTTTTGCTTTTGTCCTTCACTATTTTTGTTCAATAACATGACCTTCATATTTCAAGATATAATATTTTCCACTAAAATTGGCTTTTTCTATTTTTTTGGCAAAATAGCAGCAAAACAATACTATGAAATTTCTGCCCAAGTCTTAAAATGATTATGTACATTGTCATTTGAGTTTTATTAGCTCCTTGAAAGGAGTTGTTTTCTTCGCCTAGTCGGTTATCATATTGGGAAAATAGAGGGGGCGTTCTAAATAATGTTTTGTTTTATGTGCATATTAAAGCTTTAAGGCCATAAAATAAAACTAATATATTAAGTTGCCTGATTAATCCTATCAAAAACATCTGTAGTAATTTATGGTGATTATTTTTATTTAGATAATTACAGCATTTTTTGAAATAAATAATGTAAAAAGACTTTTCCACAATAAATTGCCTAAGCAAGTTATATGAAGGGATGAAATGAAACAAGTCTGTATTGTATTATACATAACAATAACAAAAGAAATAATGTAAACTCCAGGCAGATGCAAAAGAAACACTGTGCAGTTTAAAAAGTCATAAATAAACCACATTCTGTAGGATGAATCAGAATAAACATGATTTAAAATTCATCCAGACACTTGATACTCTAAAAATTAAGAGATAAAAAAAATGAACAGTGCACTTTTATGTTTCAAGCACAGAATATAGCCATCGACTGGGAAATGAGTGTTCTTAAATCATCAATATTGCGCTGGTGACATTAACTCACACCACAATGATAGCTAGGATGCCAACAAATTCAGGAGCCAATTACAGCACACCACGATGCATGTATAATAAGGAATGAATATCTTTTAAAAACTTCAAATTGATTCTATCAGAAATATGAAGAGACAAATATACTGTTAAATTGGAGATTCATTTCAATTGAAACAAAATTCTTCACCATTTTTAATTGAATTGCAGCAGCTGTTTCCAGCATAGAAACCATGTTGCATTAGCAGCTATATAAAAGTTAAGGGATTAATGTGGCAACCGTAATTGAGCATGAATTTTGAATGCAATTTTCACTCGATTTCTGTTCAAAGATAATGATGACTAATTTCAACTATTTCAGCAATTCTCTTCTGCCTGAAAATAAGGCTTTGAAAACCATGGGTTTTCAAAGGTTATTCACGATTCAAGATTTATTCAGAGCTAAATTTGCATGTGGCTATTTTATTCAAAGGACTGCAATTTCTGCATAGAAAATATTTTCTCTGTACACATTTTCTCCACAGAAATCAATATTGAAAATAATATTTTCCTGTCACCTCAGCAGACAATTTTGCCGAAGCTCTGGCTGACTTCTGGAATGGGGAAATGGCCAGGGTCGTAGACACAATCACTCCTGGACTTCCCCTCTCATGGACCAGAGCCAAATCAGACCCTTGGTTCTCCAAGGGGCTGGTGATGATTAAGCACGTGAGATGGAGACTAGAGTAACATTGGTGGAAAACTCAAAGCGAATGTGGCTGAACACGGGGTGGAGCAGGCATGGGCAAACTTTGGCCCTCAAGGTGTTTTGGACTTGAACTCCCATAAATCCCAGCCTGCTTACTGTCTGTTAGGAATTGTGGGATTTGAAGTCCAAAACACCTGGAGGGCTGATGTTTGCCCATGCCTGGACTAGAGCATATTGAAAGCTTACTCCATGGCAATGGAGGCAACACAGGAATCATTTATTGCTGCTACCATTGCATCTGGAAGAAACCATCCAGCTGAGCTGTTTCGAGTGGTCAAAGGACTACTACATACTGATCCTCAAGGAATAATTTCTGACCATTCATCAGCCCACTGTGAAGAATTTGCATGGCACTCAGATCCGTTCTGACTTGGATGCTATTATTGATACAGTTCCAATGGATGTAACTCTGGCTCCTGCTTGTCCAGTGTTGATGGATACCTTTCAATTTGTGCAGCTTGAGGGTGCGGACAGAATCCTTGAAGAGGTGAGAGCTACCACATGTATTCTAGATCCTTGCCCTTCCTGGCTGATAAAACAGGCCACAGGGGGACTGGCAGAGTGGGTGAAGGTGATGGTCAATGCCTCCTTGGACAAAGCAAATTTCCAACTTGCCTAAAGGAGGCAGTTGTGAGACTTTTATTTAAAAAGCCATCCCTGAACCCTTCTATAACTATTGACCAGTGTCCAACCTTCCCTTTTTGAGCAATGTCTTGGAGCATGTGGTGGCCTCCAAACTCCAGGAATTTCTGGATGAAACAGATTATCTAGATCCATTTCAATCTGGTTTCAGGTGTGGTTAAGGAACAGCGACGGCTTTGGTCACCTTGGTAGATGACCTACGAAGAGAGCTAGATGGGGAATTTATCCCTGTTGATTCTCCTGGATTTCTCAGTGGCTTTTGATACCATTGACCATGGTATCCTCCTGGGCCATCTCACTGGGATGGGACTGGAAGGTACTGTTTTACAGTGGCTCCGTTCCTTCCTGGAGGGCCATACTCAGAATGTGGTGCTGGGGGACTCCTGTTTGAACTCCTGGCCATTATCTGCTGCGGTTCCTCAGGGTACTGTTTTGTCTCCCATGCTATTTAACATACACCTGAAAACCTGTGTGCCAAATGTGCCCGTTCCTTAAGAAGCCAGATCTGACACAGTGGTACATACCTTAGTTGCATCCCATCTAGATTACTGAAATGCACTCTACATGGGGCTGGATTTGAAGAGTTTTCAGAAACTTCCACTGGTCCAAAGAGTTACAGCCAGTTTGTTAACTGTGGCTGGCTACAGAGAGTAGACAACCCCCTTTTTTCAGCAGCTCCACTGGCTGCCAGTTTGTATCCGGGCACAAGTCAAAGTGCTAGTTAATGGTTATGACCACTAAAGCCCTACATGGCTTAGGCCCAGGCTATTTGGCTGACTGCGTCCCCTTATACAAACCTATCTGGGACCCTGAGGTCTTCAGAAGAGGCCCTTCTCTCAGTCCCACCTCCATCTCAAGCTCGGTTTGTGGGAACAAGAGAGAAAGTAGAAAGCAGTATTTTGCCCAACATTATCACATGAGGATTTTATGTAGAATAAATCTCAAACTACGAAGATTCTCATTAGTCAGGAATTTTTCTTGTCCACATTTCTCAAAACTCAAAAATATGTTTTTCAACCATTTTCTAAATATTACCAAATATTATTTAAATCCCTAGCATGAATTTGGTTGAATATAGAAGGAACTGCAGATTTTAAAGCTACATCTAGAAAGTACAGGTCATATGTGACATGACAGTACATCACTGTACCCTTCCGTATAGTGAAAGATCACAGAAATCTGAACTTGTTAATAGTATGAGTGATAACACTATTATTCTGCATATGAACCTAAAGACATAAGTTATAGGTCCCAAACTTTGATGCAAAAATAGATATTTTAATCTTAAAATCAAAGATGCCTTTGTTAAAAAAAAACTTGTTGATGATTTTGGGCTTTATCATGCAAACATGTAAAAGAACCTATGAAGCAACAGGGCACTCAACTTTCAGTGCAAAATACACACAAACATGTATTTTCTTTAATACCTCAGGGGTACATCATTTAGCAATCTTGTGTACTGACAAACAGATGCTCAAGAGCGGTAACTACCTTACTAATAGTTAAGATGTTTGTGCTGACTAATCCTTTTAAAGGTAATGACTACAGTCATAATACATGTAACATTTTTGGCATCTCAACTTGATCTCATCCAGACAACCATATATATAGTGCCGTATGTATCTGAGGCTTGAGTATTTACTCCATGCATTTGTGGAAGTGGTTTATAAAATATCTCATGCTAAAATAAATCAATTAGCATTTAAGATGACACTAGAGCTCTTTTTTGTTTGTGTTCCCAGGGCCACAACAACAAATAGCAATAAAAAATATTTTTATTTGGTTAGATGTAAGTAATTTGTAACAATTTTATACACACAATGATATAATATTATTTTACCCCACATGACACATTCTACTGATTACATTCCTTTACAATTCGATACAGTTGTTACTTATACCTTTCAATTTTCCCCTCCTTCTTCCTCCCTTTCCCTCCCTCCAGGAACAGTTATGACTCTACTCAATGCTTTATATTATTTGTTTGATCATGAAGATTTTTTGGTTCAGTTCTTTATATTTTTCTTTCCCTTTTGCCCTGGCTATAAGCTACTTCCACTTCAACTCCCAGTTTTCCTTTGGATAACCATTCATATATTTTGTTCTCCTTTCAGTTATGTAGTTTTGAAGCATATACTCTGATAAATATTTGAGCCATTTTTTAAATTCCCATTTCCTTTCATCTTTACATTGCAATGCAACTGTTGCTTGGGTTGCTCCTATCATATATTTTGCAATTTCAATCTGGTCTTTATTCCTTCCATTGCTTACAATTCGCTGTGTAAATAATAATTTTTTGATTAGTTCAATTCTTCTCCCTAGAAATTCTTTCATCTCATCCTTACTCTTTTTATAGAATTTTTTTAACTTTTCACAGTCCCACCACATATGGATAAACCCTCCAATTCCCTCGCAGTTTTGCCAACAAAATTTTGACAACAAAACAAACCCAGTCACACTTGACTAGACAAGATATTACTTAGTATACATAAAGCCAACTGAATGAGAACAATGCTTCCTAGCCAAGCTACACGTCTTGGTCCAATCAACAGGAATTATATTATGAAAAGAATTGTATCATAACACCATGTTGCCAGTGAGATCTGAGCAGATGTCACTAATGCCAAAAGTAGCCAACTCAGTAATTGTGAGAAGACAAACACATTGATGTAGTTGCTAAAAATGTTGAAAGTTATTTTCAGAGGTGCAGTAAACATTTACCAAATAGTGTTGGTATTCTGGCTGCTAAAATATTATAAAATACAGTTTTTGTGCTTGCATACTTTAACAAGACCCGTTGACAGTGCTGTGATATTCTTATGGGAAACTTTCACTGTTGGCCATTTCTAAATTACAACTGAAGGACCTGTTGCCAAACTTATTAGGGAATCACCTTGGCCCACAGCTCTGGACAAATGCAGCCTTGCTACAGTGCCAAAAACAGCATGTAGTGTTCTTTCCTAAAATTCCTAGAAAGAATCTACGGGAATTATAAAGGATAAAAAGAGGCTCTTGTTGGTATTCAAATGGTCTAGCCTGTTTCCAGCCACAATCTTCAATCAGATTCTCTACTCTGACTTCAGGGAAGGATTACTATTACTAACATCCAGGAAAACATTAAAATTTCCTCCCAAAACACACAAGCAAAGATAACTATATAGATAAATCAAAAAATCAAAAAGAATGATAGAAAATCTATGGATAGAGCAAATGATAAGACTTAGATAATGATAATTTAGATTTATCCTGTTTGATGCTGACACCGGGGAGTTACATAAATATCTGAAGCCTAAGAAGAAGACCAGCTAGGCTATCATTTCTAAACTCTACTTTTATTATGGCATTAATAGGCTCCTTCTTTGGAGGCTTTTAAGCAGAGGCTGGATGGCCATCTTTCAGGGGTGCTTCTTTGCAGGGAGTTGGACTGGATGGCCCATGAGGTCTCTTCCAACTCTATGATTCTATGATTGAATTATATGGCCATCAATATAATGCCATAAGAAATCCCCTCTTCAATTATAAATATACTAATGGGATAATATAAGAGTCATAATACAATTGATTAAAAAATTGAACATTGGCCATGCCATATAAAATATTTAATAGTTGCTGTTGCTAATGTTGTGAAAATTTGGATGAAAAAGTCAGTTTTCTAGTGGCACCTGAATGATAAAAGAAGAAAATATCTTTTTTTTTTTTGCTTACAGTTTTTCTCTAAACAGATAATGGTATTTATCATAAACTGGTGGTTCTCAACCTGTGAGTCCTCAGATATTTTGGCCTTCAACTCCTTGACATCCTAACAGCTGGTAAACTGGGTGGAATTTCTGGTAGTTGTAGGCCAAAACACCTGGGATCCACAGGTTGAGAACTACTGCCCTAAACCCAATTGCTTGTATCAGTTAGAGGCTGGAAGAAATTTGCATAACTTGTGACAAATCACTTGGCAACAGGTTTAATGGATCTGCTCAACTTGGGATAAGCAACCAACCTTAGTCCTTTTCAAATATTACATTTCAGAATTTAAATTTATCATTATCCTATTAAAAGAATTGGAAATGCATTATGTTCTCATATGCAGAAAACTAGAGCAGCATGCCATTTTATCCTTCAGAGCACTCACTGTTGCGAAATATTAACTTAATATTTTTATCGCCTCTGAACTCTACTCTGAACTCTGCTGTAACTGCTATAACGTAATATTCTTTTAAGTATTTCTTTTTAAAGCAACAATTGTTTCCACTTGCAATAGCCACAAATACCACTATAAAATTTAACTGTAAAGGGTTGCATCCCTGAAGTCATAACTGGTTTGCAGGGCAATGGTTGTAGTAAAATATTGATGGGAAACAATTGGTGCATAAAGTGTTTCCCAAAGCACAAAAGGATTACTGAGATGGCTATACAAAACATAGACAAAGGGTTCAGCAACCACTCTCCCCGCCCCACCGCCCCATATCTAGGGACTACTTGGAACTACTGGAAAGACCATAGAATATTGGTCTGTAACATTTGGTTGGCAAAGCATTATTCATGTAATTTGGCTGGCATTCTGATTATCTAGTTGAACCCAAATTTCAAGGGATATATCTGGCACTGAAAAACTAAACAAAAGTAACCAAGTCTTTTGGCCTCTTATGTCTAAACAGTTCTATTTGATATGATTTTTCAAGGACTACAGCTCATGCATAAAGTGGGAAACACCAAGCAGGTCCTGCAAGCTTGAAGCCTGCCCACTCTTGGGTTAATTCAGGAGTATCCAGACTTTTTAAACTGAGGGCCAGTTCACGGTCCCTTAACTTGATGGGGGGCCAGGCTATAGTTTGAAAAAAATGAATGCATTGCTATGCACACTGCATAAGTCTTATTCGTAATGCAAAAAAATAAAAAACCATGAAAGAATAACACAATATATAAAATGAAGAACAATTTTAATCAAGGTAAACATACCACGCTTTCAATGGGAAGTGTGGGCCTACTTTTGGCTGATGAGAGAGTCAAGTTAGTTAGGATTGTTGTTGTTGTGTGCCTTCAAGTCGTTTCAGACAGTGGCATATGCTTCCTCAGAGTCTGGTGGAGTCTCCTTCTCTAGAGGTTTTTCGGCAGGTTTTTTTGGCCATCTGTCTAGAGGGCTTTGATTGTGTCAGGGTGTGCTCTCCCCTTTTCTTCCCAAGGCAGGAGCTGCAGCAAGGGGCAACCTTTTTGAAAAAAATGTGGGGGAGCGATGTAGGACATAGGGGTGAAGGAAGGAAGGAGGGAAGCCAGGCAGGTGCTCAGCCTGCTGTTCTCAGCCATGCAGCAGCAGTGGCGGCAGCAACAAGCTGAGCAATTGGGGAGCCATCCTTTGCAAAGAAATAAAGAAAAAGGTGCAGGGAAAGAGAGAGAGAAGGGGCTATTGGGATGGGATGTCCAAGGCCAGAGCCACCTGAGGAAAAGGCGACATTTAATTGGGAGTGAAAGGGCACAAAAGGCCACCAAGTCTCTTTCTTTTCTCCTGACTAGTCTGCCTTTCCCAGGGTCCTGATCCCCAAGAAGGAAGGAAGTCAAGAAAGGGAGGGAGGGAGGGAAGAAGTGAGTGAGGGAGGCCTGGAGAGAGAGGGCCAGTGGAAATTTAAACAGGGGCCACAATTGGCTCCTGGGTCAGACTTTGGACATGCCTGTATAAATGTATTCAGCAACAGAAGCTTCCTTAGCACCAATTAGCCAGAAATGAGCAGTTGGGGTAGTGGTAGGAGATGCTCAGTATCTCTGCAGTCTCACGCCTTGAACATTTTGGAGACAGCAAAGTGAGTTTCCTGAGCATTTCTCTGTTTTGCTTACCTGTGTGGAATACCTTTTTCTTAAAGCCCAGTAGTAAGAGTGTAGTTGAGGCTTTTTCTGCACTGCCCTGTATCCCAGGATCTGATCACAGATTATCTGCTTTAAACTGGATTATATGAGTCTCCATTGCCAGATAAAATGGGATAAGAAGATAACCTGGGATCAGATCCTAGGATATAGGGGCAGTGTGGAAGGGGCCACAGATTCCTAACTATGTTGATACTAGACATTCCAAGGCAGGATAACTTTAAGGATGCTGGGAAAACTAGTGTTGCCCGCTGGGAAAACTAGTGGTGCCCATATGTGGTGGGACTGTGAAAAGTTAAAAAAATTCTATAAAAAGAGTAAGGATGAGATGAAAGAATTTCTAGGGAGAAGAATTGAACTAATCAAAAAATTATTATTTACACAGCGAATTGTAAGCAATGGAAGGAATAAAGACCAGATTGAAATTGCAAAATATATGATAGGAGCAACCCAAGCAACAGTTGCATTGCAATGTAAAGATGAAAGGAAATGGGAATTTAAAAAATGGCTCAAATATTTATCAGAGTATATGCTTCAAAACTACATAACTGAAAGGAGAACAAAATATATGAATGGTTATCCAAAGGAAAACTGGGAGTTGAAGTGGAAGTAGCTTATAGCCAGGGCAAAAGGGAAAGAAAAATATAAAGAACTGAACCAAAAAATCTTCATGATCAAACAAATAATATAAAGCATTGAGTAGAGTCATAACTGTTCCTGGAGGGAGGGAAAGGGAGGAAGAAGGAGGGGAAAATTGAAAGGTATAAGTAACAACTGTATCGAATTGTAAAGGAATGTAATCAGTAGAATGTGTCATGTGGGGTAAAATAATAATATATCATTGTGTGTATAAAATTGTTACAAATTACTTACATCTAACCAAATAAAAATATTTTTTAAAAACCAAACAAAAAAACAATAACTGTGATTGGCTTTGTAATACTATTACAAATGTATATTAGCCATTATGTGATTCTGATTGACTAGGATCATCCGTATGCCTAATTGAAGAAGTATGAATATATAAGTATGCATATACCTATATATTCATGTATACGTTGCCCTCATGCATTATTTGAGGACTGGTTTGGGGGTCAAAATTATGTAGTTTGATATAACTTGTGGATATGTTGAGGGTCATTCTGCAGAAAGGGGAAACTACCAATGCTGCGTCAGGAACCAGCAACCCTTTGTTGCTGCCATAATTTCCCCATGCAGGCATTCAAAAAGGCCAGAAGCAGCACCAAGGTAGAATGTGGAGGATGGTAAGTGCTCTAGGTAGATGGATAGATAGATGGATGTGTGTGTGTGTGTGTGTGTGTGTGTGTGTGTGTTAAGATTTTATGTAAAGCTGACCCAAGTTTGTTTGTTTGTTTACTGAAATTTCTAGGTTTATGTGTTAGTACATTGAAGGTAGTTGAAAACTGGTAATGAAAAATGAGTAGAACATACCCATACTTCAGGGTTTTATTTCCCCCCCCCCCCCTCAAAAAAAAAGTCTCACACTGGTTTCAACATGAAAGAGGGAGCATTTTTATTCTGACTTCCTTGATACCACATCAGTTGGCTTAGAGATCCTAATAAACAGGAACTTATCTTAACGTTATTGAGAAAAAGGAAGTATTTGAAAGACCAAGGGCTTACGTCTCAGGAAAGGATAAAGTAAGGTCCAGCTTGGGGAAAAACAGTCAATAAATACATCTGGAAAACTGCATTGAATCTTATTTCTTAAAAAAAAAAAGATGGAAAGAAATCTGGAAAACATTTATACAGACACACATTGATAGAGACAGTAGAGGGTCAGCAAAATTGTAGTCTGCAAAAGCAGAATCTCCCTGCTGGAAAAGGAACAGGTATACTGTTGTATGTTGCCGTTTGAGCTCTACTATCCATCTTCATTTCCTGCTACTCAATATATTCAGTAGAAATGGTAGCATTATTGGCTCCCTTTCAGAGTCTTTGGTATACCAGACTGTACGCAGAGGCATCCCACAGTCATATCTATTATTCTAGTGCAGGGGTGGGCTATGTATGGTCTTAGGGCTGCATATAAACCTTTAAGCAATTTTTGTATTTCCTCAGATCATACTCCCCCGCCCTCCAAAGGATAAACATCTTCTTTGGAAGACTCCTAAAGCAACTATTGCACTTTATAGAAGTTATAGTGGTACCCTATATTATTAAACAAAATGGGCTTCTAGATAGTTTCAGGTAATTGCAGCTGTTGATGTTTGCTTTTTTTGAAGTCCATGTACTAGGGGGGAAATCATCTCCAGGATTCTAACATTTGTCCAACTCACTTCTGAAGACTCCAAAAGTGCCACCATGGGAATGGATATTTGTTCCTCCCACGTATTGTCTGATTCACAGTGTTTTCCTCGGTTTTCAATATTTTTACCTTTTCCCAGACACAGGAAGAATCGTCAAAGGCTTTCATGGCCGGAATCACAGGATTGTTGTGTGTTTTCCAGGCTCTATGGCCATGTTCCAGAAGCATTCTCTCCTGATATTTTGCCCACATCTATGACAGGCATCCTCAGAGGTTGTGAAGTATATTTTTCCAATATACCTCACAACCTCTGAGGATTCTTGCCATAGATGTGGGTGAAACGTCAGGAGAGAATGCTTCTGGAACATGGCCATACAGCCCAGAAAACAACAAAACAACAACCCACAGGAAGAATCCTACAGAAAAAAACACCTTGTTTCCTTGTATTTGAATTAATCTGTAGAATTCTCTGACCAAAACCTGCCTAAATAATGCTCACCAGATGTTTATGTTGCCTGCTCTTAAAAAGTTGATCTATGTTCTTGAGAATGGTATTGTGTCATTCAAGCATTTTAAAAATTAACTTTAATATATTGTTCCCTTGAGTTTATTTGTGGAATTCCACAAATCGTTGACATACATTGGTCATAGTTTTATAGATGAAGCCATAGTTTTGTTGCTGAAGCTTAGTGGTACAGTTCTCAAAACTCTTCTGTTAATCATTCTATGTTATTGTTATGAATTCCAGATTGAAATATGTCAATGCCTCTCTCTCTCTCTCTCTCACACACACACACACACACACACACACACACGTGCGCGCGCACACACACACACACACACCCTGACTTGGTCTGTGCATTTGCTGAGTTTCACATTCTTGCCTGAATCCATTTTAGCCTGTGATCTGCCATTACTGTCATTCTTGACCTCAATCAGTACAGTACAGTACAGTAACTTTAAATATCACATCTGAAATTTAATATTTTAGTGTTTCCAATTCATCAAAGTCATTTTGAATTTGCACTCTAATCTTTATACCATTTCTCCTTATGAATTATGTGTGTAATATTCATGCCTCCAGCTCCTTCATCCAAGCCAATGTTGAAAATGTCATTTGTCTTACCATTGTTATTAGCCCAATTTCTTGTAGATTTTCTACCCTAGACTACTTTGGCTTTTTCTGTCATGATGTCACTCTGAGTCTCATTTATTTCAAAAGGTTCATATTATGCATACGTTTGTTGA
Organism: Anolis carolinensis; assembly: GCF_035594765.1. Classification (NCBI taxonomy): domain Eukaryota; kingdom Metazoa; phylum Chordata; class Lepidosauria; order Squamata; family Anolidae; genus Anolis; species Anolis carolinensis. The sequence goes on along the minus strand of NC_085845.1, from coordinate 28,800,149 downwards.
GATTTACTGTTTCTTAACAAATACAAGTGAGAGCCTTATTTGTCTGTTGTTTCTTATAATTATATCATAAGTATACCATAGTATTTCCAAAGTCTTATTTTTTCAGTTATTCCAAGATAAATATGAGCGTTTCTGTATATCTATGATATTATTGAGAGTCAACAAGATGTAGTGGATTGAATGTTGGAATAGGACACTGAGAGATCATAGTTTAAAGCTCCATTTTACAATGAAAACCTACAGAGTACCTTTGGGCAAGTCATATTCTTTCATCCTCAAAGGAAGTCAAAGGCAAATCCTCTCTGAACAAATCTTGCAAGAAAACCCTGTGATTAATGTATTATATGATGTTTTTACTTTTCTAGTTTTAATAGTTTTAATTATATTGTTTTACTGTTTTGTGTTTTAATTATGTATTTTTATTGCTTGTTTATGTTGGGCTTGGTCCCTATGTAAGCTGCCCCGAGTCCCTTCGGGGAGCTGGAGGCGGGTTATAAGGGAAAAAAAAATATTATTATTATTAGCTTGCCATCATAAGTCAGAAATGACCTTTTTCATGTCAGGAGCAACTTGAGAAACTGCAAGTCACTTCTGGTGAGATAATTGGCCATCTGCAAGTATGCTGCCCTGGAAACGCCCAGATGTTTTACTATCCTGTGGGAGGCTTCTCTCATGTCCCGGAAATGACTTGAAAACATATAACAAAGTATTTTATTACTTATAATATTAGTTGAGCATGTAGTTCATTGATTATTTGATTAAAATCCTAGTGGATTCTAATGATGCATGTTTAAATAGTCAATCAAATATCTAGGAAATATATAAGTGAAATAATAGTTAAAAGCGCATACATTTTGGGTCCATGTGTGCTGTCTCTATGGGAGCTTCCACATTAGTATGTTGCAAACATCTCATTGTGTTAGGCTTCTGGATATGCAATATTTATTTATTTATTTATTTTATTTACAGCATTTATATTCCGCCCTTCTCACCCCGAAGGGGACTCAGGGCAGATCACATTACACATATAGGCAAACATTCAATGCCTTTTAACATAGAACAAAGACAAGACAAACATAGCTCCGAGCGGGCCTCGAACTTATGACCTCCTGGTCAGTGATTCATTGCAGTTAATTGCAACTGGTTTGCTCTCCCATCTGCGCCACAGCCCCGGGCAATATGTATCAGTGGCTAGATGTTTAAACCCATGGTTCTTCTCTTTCTGCCCAGGGTATTTTGCCACATGGCTTTCACTTTTTTCTTTCTTTTGGGGGGATGAGATTGTCAGTTGAACCTGATGTCTGAAATAGAGCTAGCCCACTATATTTTTCTGCCTTAGGCACCAGACAAGATGGTGCCACATCCCATTTCATGTACCAAAAACAGCTAACTTATTCTATCTAATAGCAGGTCCGCCCCTGCCTGGGAATAAATAAACTGGGAGACAGCAAATAGGAGGGAGCCCTTTGTTGACTCATGCCAATAAAACTCATGGCTTAATCAAAATACCTTGAAGCAGTGGTTCTCAACCTGTGGGTCCCCAGGAGTTTTGGCCTACCCAGAAATCCCAGCCAGTTTACCAGCTGTTAGGATTTCTGGAAGGTGAAGGCCAAAACATCTGGGGACCCACTGGTTGAGAACCACTGCCTTACACAAAAGTATCTTACCCAAATGTATAGTACAGCATGTACAAAAACAGGTGTCCTTACTTCTTCTAGATATGATGAATGGATGTAGAAGAAGTTATAATACCCAAAGTCCCATTCTATTGGAAACCTGCCTGTCTTTGCTTGTGAATTGAAAGCCAAGATTTATTGTTTGCAGGAGATAGCCTTCTTTCACACAATAACTGTTACCTTTAATATCTATATTCTAGCACAGGGGTCCTCAAACTTTTTAAATGAAGGGCCAGTTCATGGGCCCTCAGACTGTTGGCGGGATGGACTGTGATGAAATAGTCCAAAATCAGGATTGCTGTTGTGTGCCTTCAAGTCATTTCAGAGTTAGGTCAACCCTAAGTCTAAAGTTTAGGACAGAGGCCAGGGCCATGGGTCTTAGTTTGGGGACCCCTGATCTAGAGATCTCATAAGACCATAGGTAAGCAAAGAGACCTCCAAAGACCATCTAGGTGGTCTCATAAGACCATAGGTAAGGAAAGGGACCCTCAAAGGCCATCTAGATGATCTTATCAGGCCACCAGAAGACCATAGATAAGGAAAGGGACCTCAAAGACCATCTAGATGGTTTCATAAGACCAAAGGTAAGGAAAGTGACCTCCAAAAGCCATCTAGATGGTCTCATAAGGCCGTAACTAAGCATAGAGACTTTCAAAGACCATCTAAATGATCTCATAAGATCATAGGTAAGCAAAGAGACCTCCAAAGACCAGGTAGACTTAGGTCAACCCTAATTCTAAAGTTTAGGACAGGGGCCGGGTCAATTACCTTGGAGGGCCGCATCTGGCCCCCGGGCCTTAGTTTGGGGACCCCTGTTCTAGCATTTCAAGGGGAACAATCATTTGATCTAAAGTTGGGATGTATCAAAAATGCTAATCTGGGCCACAAAACTGTGCTGCTGAGATGTGTCTGAGATCTCTGGGCAGTTGATCAAACTTCAAGAAGCTTTTAATGCAGGATCTGGTATTCACATTTAAATAAAATAATGAAATATCCCACAGTGAACTTCAGCTTTCCTTAAGTATGTAAATGGAAGCATATGACAAAGAACCAAATGTAATGGTATGTTGAGATCTCAACAGTCCTTGCAAGGAAAGGATTTCATTGCTTTGATTGGCAGGAGGTGTTATTTTACTCTGTTTAATATCGCTTTGTCTTGGGAAAGAAAACCAGACTGCACTTTCCTCATCCCACCAATCTTATAAGCCTTAAATTCCATTTGACTTGATCAGTCCACTTTTTAATCCTCCTCCTCTTTGCTCTTATTTTTCTTTCAGACCTGGGCTATGTTAATTGCTTCCATATGGCCAAGTCTTGTGATTATCGTAAAGCTTCCCATGCCCAACAAGCTCTCACAATACAGTTCAGACACATGTTCCTACCTATTGCAGAAAATGCTGGGTAGTAAAAGTATCACCACAGTGCCTTCTCCAATCCTGCCCCAAGTAATGCTGATTTTTCCCCATGTCGGTGACCTTCTGATCAGTGGGGATGAGTGAGAGATTCATGTTTATTTCTCTCTCTCCATCCCCACCCCCTTTCTCTTGTTCCATGGTACCTTTAATCTTCAGTGCAAAATGGAAGGTGTGAAGTTATAAATCCGTTTATAGCTGTTGCTCACTTCCTCAGCTTAGCAGAGTTTGACAGTGTAATAAACACTAGTCTTTCTGTGGAAAGCTAGGAAAGAGTACTTTGATAACTTTCTGCATAGCATCTAGTTCTTGGATTATAAATTCTATGACAGACTTTTATTCCTTCCTGACTACTTGTGTTCTGGGGGCTCATTTTTCCCCTCTTTCCCTCCCTAGCTCTCTTTCTCTAACGCGCACACATGCAGTTCTGTGGCTGGTTGATTTATGGTTCTGCTTCCTGAATTTCAATGTAGTCATTTCTGGTGACTGCCCTGAATATATATTAATAATACTATACCCTAGTCAATTGAACTCCTTCTTACTGTTGATTTCTGCTGTTGAATCCTATCCGCATACTTTCCCATCTCTGATAAAGATACAAGAAGTTCATAATGGCAGTTTAGTATGTCTCCAAAACTTCATAAAGTATTAAGAGGAAAATGCACTTCTTCAAATAATGAAGAAAATACATATTTTAGCTTTGAAATATTATCCAGATGTGATAGTAGTCCACTAGTGGCCACTGGTGAATTGCTAGTAGACTGACTTATGCAGTTAAGTTATCCCTAAATTTGGATCCTTAGATATTGTCTCCAGGTTCCAGAATTTCAGGACATTAGCTATACTGGCCAACACTTATGGGAATGGAAGTTGAACAATATGTGGGAGTTCGGGTTTTGCTTAAGCTAAGGACTGCAAATTTCATGAGCCATAGCAAGTAGCCACCAGTAGTCAGTGATAAGTGGCTACTGGTGATAATGTGTGACCATACATGCACACACAGCTGTAAATTCATATTTATTTTTGTACACAACAGGTTTTACATGCACCTTTTCCTAATAAACACATTTTTACCCAAAGTTCCTTAATTCCTGTGTTCTACACACAACTTTTACTAGCATATCATTTATGGTGTGCATTTTTGAGCCAAAAACTACATTACAAAATTCTGACAAGTGTGCAATCTATAATATAGTGGTTTCTGTTCTCAATATTGAGAAAGTATATATTAGGGCAAATCATTAGAGATCTCTCTTGGGAAGAAACCTTATTTACACTGGTTTTTCCCCCAATCCACATAGATTCTCCCTGGGGAAGATAATTCTTTTCCCTTCTTCTTGTCTACTTTGCCAGGAGATGTCTACCTAATCTATACAATGGTAGTGTCAAAGAACAAGGCAAAGTACAAGGCAGTGGGATTTATATGGCCCTTGGGACCTCAAAGTGCTGCCTTGAAAACTATCATCCCAAAATGAATCAAAATTACTGCATAATGCAAATGTTTAGCCATCTAGGCCTGTTGAATAACTTCAAAATTGGGAGGAAAAATAAGAAAAAAATCACAGATTTTGAAAACAGAAATGACATAGCATCATTTTTGGTTGCATCAGATTCACCAATGCAGCCCAACTTCCAATGAGGTTCCAGAGCGAAAAATGGCTCCTATCTCACTATAGTTGCCTGTCATGCTTGGTTTTCAATTTAAAAATGTGGTGGTAGTAAACTGAAAGATAAAGCTCCATGAATATTCAGGATAAACTGAAAGATAAAGTTCCATTAATATTCAGGACAAACATAAGACATTTGCCTGCAAAAATGTATATACATGTATAAAAAAATCTATTGAATTAGTAAACAAATTAATAAAGGCAAAAATGAAACAAGGGAGGGAGGGACATATTACACAGGGCAGTGTCTGTAAACTACTGTGTAAAGGTGTCTTTTTCAGTGAAGGTAGTAAACCCTAACGGCGCTCCATGCAGTCATGCCGGCCACATGACCTTGGAGGTGTCTACGGACAACACCGGCTCTTCAGCTTAGAAATGGAGATGAGCACCAACCCCCAGAGTTGGTCATGACTGGACTTAACGTCAGGGGAAAACCTTTACCTTTACCTTAGTAAACCTTTTATGCTACTATTATCTGGACTGATCATTGAGAACACCAGCCTTCCTTGGCATTGTGCCTTCCAGGTGTTGGAGATGACATGATAGCTGTGGCCACTATACCCAGCCCTATTGAGCTGCCAGAACTATAGTGTCACCTACGTGAGAAGAACTAGACTGGCATATGTAGCAATGGCAGAACAGCAGTGGTTGTGATAGGAGTAAAATGGTTACAGACACAGTAGTGACCAGAGTTGTGATGTAGTGTAGTGGTGACAGAGAAAGGAGAAACAGTGAACATTGTAATTGTCATGGGATGGAGCTCCAAGGTAACCTCAGAGCTGCTCAGCAGATAGCAGAACAGTTTTCTCTTCAACAGCAACTGACTCCTCCTCTGCCTTTGTGAAAAGTTCAGAATGGACTGTTACAATTGTGTAAATTGCCACTAGGATTACAGCTTAAATATTTATGTAAGAACAATTCAAAAAATACAGTAAATGTCAACTGATATGTAAGTAATTGGCCAGAATTGGATGCTTTCGTTTAAACCTGTTTGGACATAAAAAGTTTATTGGCCCAGTACTTAACATTATAAAATATGACCCTCTGGTACTGAAAGTTTAAAAGAAAAAATGCATTAAAAGCTGAACTGAAAAATGAAAGAATATTTTAGTCTTCTGTGCCCTTCTAAAGCATTTGAAAAATCCAAAGGGAGTGAGCTATACATGTGGAATTGGAGGAAGCAGTACTGAGGGACAAATGAAAGCTGCATAAGACCACCGGAAACTTTTATGAGCATTTGCAGATTTGATCCAAAGCAAGATGTTGGCATGGTATAGCATCTAGAGTAATGTTTTTCTAAAACCATTGCCAAGTCCAATAAAGTCAAAACCACACCATAGGAAACGTGAAGGAAAATAATATTGTAAGAAATAAATAATGTGGTCTTTGCTATTCCAACTCTTTTCGTATGGTATGGTTCAAGATTCGGATGTTTGTTTACTAATGTCTGTTCATGGGATCGTGGCAATATAAACTATTAAACCAATTACAATACATTAATGTCACATGAAATGGATTACTCATACTTGTGGATAAAGCTATAATGAAGAAAAACATAAGCTATGATTGAACTTGTCAGTGATTTCATTTGTGTTTGCAATCAACTGAAACTTTTTTTCTCTTGTAAAACAATGTTACACATACTAGTTAATTGTCCACAACAGTAGAGATATGTGTTGAAACTATAAAGGAAGGCTACAGCTGAACCATATCCCAATTTCTCCATCTTATTTTCTGCTGGAATTGATCTGTCTCTTTCCATTCTTTCCCAATAGTCTTTGTGTTTCCTCCAGCCATGGGATAACCATATTGTTCTACTTTAAAAGTATTTTGTAAAGGACTATCAGACATCTGTTATAAGGCATGGTGGTACTCTTTCAGGTGTTTCCAGGTGGATTCAAAAAAGGGGCATAGACAGAGAAGGAAAATCCATTTTATGATGGGGGAGTTTAAGGAGGAAAACCACTTCCTCCCTTTTTGCTGGTTATCCCCCCTCCTCCCATATCATAAACAATGGTTGTTTCAACAACGGCGGTGACATGGGTAGGTGGAATAACAGCAAAATAAATGAAGAAGACTAAATGAAGGTTGTAGATGGAAATGAACAGTTACAGCTAGTTAGCTTAACAGGCACATTCATCACCTGGGTTAGGTTTTTACACAATTCTATTTGAAATGAAATAACATGCATTTTATCCCCTTTGAGTATTCTGTTTGGCACAGTGTACATGGTCACCTAGTGCACTTGTCTCTTCTGTATCTCCTTCACTATCTACCATTCATCAGTTCTCTGCTGATAATGTTCTAATCTGGCTCCTTTTCTGAGTCTTGTAGTTCACCTGGGTCCCATTTTATTTTTAATTTGGCAACCCTCCCCTCCCAGTATTCAAAAAGCCAGAAGCAGTATTGGTGTGGACAGAGTAGAGCAGTCAATTTTTTATTTTATTTTTTAAAAAGCTCTTCCAGGACATAATAAACTCTTGCCTTTTCCCACTCTACCCAGAAATTATTTCTTTTTTGATAAGAGTTAAAGTATGGTACTCATATTGACTTGTGGATAAGTCGGCCCAGTTTTTTTCAATTGGCAGAATGCCCAGAGTTACCTGAATACATAAACTGAGCAAGATTTAGACCTGAAATAAATTACCATCAACGTGGGTAAAAACTTATTTTGTAAATAAATTTTGTTCATGGCATAATAATGTGTCCAAAGACCTTTTTTAAATGGTTGAGAGCTGCAAAAGGCTGCAATATATGTGGAAATAGTGCCCTGTATATAGGCTATAGTTATGTATATGCCAGACTTGTGTCACATCAATGATCGATTCAGACTTTTTTTCTCTTCCACATAGAAGCCAACTCTGCATCAGGAACTGACAGCCATTGCAAAACTCTCTTTCCATGCATGGATCATTTTAAAGAACACATAAACATAATAGACCCAAGGCCTGGGTGAAACAGACACATTTCAGAGCAGCATGTATATACGTGGTGCATTGCACCAGTTAATCCCCTCCTTTCCTGGTTGAGAGAATGTGAGGTTCAGGCCAGGGCGTTTGTTAACTTACATCACAGGCTATATAAAGGTCAAGTTAATAAAAAATTTAGTATGAACACCAGGAATTTAATGACTGGAATATGTTTTCTTTCACAAGGAAAAGGCTATTAAGGCTGTACAACAAGTAAAGCAGTTTATACTATATCTAGAAAATTAGAAACTGATATGGAGCATGTTTATGCAAAAATGTAGTTGTAATCTTGCATCATGACAACATCAACAGAAAAAAAACACCCTTCAGGTTTAGGTATGGATTGAGAGCACAAAAATGTAACCTAGTATCTTTTTAAAAGTTGCCATTGTAGGATAAACTAACTCTTTCTTCTTATATATGGCAAGCAAACATGCTTCTATATGCTTGCTAGGTAGCTAACACAACAAAAACTGAAGATCAGAAGAAAGGAAGGCTCAAGAAGTAGAGTCTTTTTTAGCAACATTCTAATGCTTAATTCTTCAAAGTGCTCTGTTCCTTATTTGATCCTGTTCTTAAAGCAAGTTGTGGTTCTTCAAATGGACCTTTCATTTTCTGTCATTTTTCAAATTAAAAAGAAAAATCTCCAAAATAAATACAGTAGAGTCTCACTTATCCAACATTTGCTTATCCAACGTTCTGGATTATCTGACGCAAATTGCCTCCCACCCCGACCCACAGCTGTTTCTCTAGGCAGCAAGGATTGAACTGTTTATGGATTTAATTTCCAACAGTGTTGTTATTGTAAATTCATTTTATGCAATTCTATCTTTATTTGTAGTCATTTTGTTAGTAGCCAATGTATTTTAATCAATGTTTTCAATATATTGTGTTGTTTTGGTGCTAAATTCATAAATATAGTAATTACTACATAACGTTTCTGTGTTTTGGACTGCTTTTTCTGTTGATTTGTTGTAAAACATGATTTTGGTGCTTAATTTGTAAAATAATAGCGTAATTTGGTGTTTAATAGGCTTTTCCTTAGTCTCTCCTTATTATCCAACATTTTTGCTTATCCAATGTTTTGCCGGCCCGTTTATGTTGGATAAGTGAGACTCTACTGTACATCCATCCAGATATATGTGTCCCACAGTTTGGGGGTGGATGGGTGTTGGGGTTTGTAAAAGACACCATGATGTAATGGGTTAACTGGAAAAGTACGTGTAAGCAGCTGATTGGCTAAGCCTGTGAAGAGCTGGCAAATCTGATTGATTACTTTCTCTACTATGCTGCTGTGGAAACCAGTTTGAGCAGGTTTTACCTCATAGAGTGATAGAGAGTCCTGTATGGAGAGAAGATGGCTGCCAACTCTCTAAAGCCTTGTTATTTCTAAGGCACTGAGGCAAATTTATGGACTATTTAAAAGGACTGTTTATTCCCTCTATTCTCTGTAAAGCAATCAGAGAGACTATTGTATATATTATTGCTCTGTTTGATCTTTTGAAGTTAAGTAAAGTTCCTGTTATTTGTTTCACAAAGCTGAGTGACACGTTATTACACTGCAGGGTGACTTTGGTTCAGAAGTAGACGTAAAAGCATCCATTTAATACTATCTACAATACACAACAATGGGTACTGCATCCATTGTCCCACTTTAACTACAGGGCTGCAAGTGGATGTGTTGTCGACCGCGTTTTAGGGGATCGGGCCCTTAAGGAGAGACCCGATCCGGTCCTGAGGGAACGGACCTTGGCGAAGCCAAAAGGAGAATTACAAGCCGCAATACAACCTGAAGCCGAAATGAAGAAGGTCCGCCAAAGTTGAAGGAAAATCCGCCAAGGAGTCTTTATTGAGCAATTCAGCTGAAGAGGACTCTAGTAGCGATCATTCGGTCTACTAGGGTACCATACAATCAAAATAAAGCCATATTTATACAAAATTTCAGTCTGACAGCCCTTTGAATTTCCCGCCCTGCTCCCCCGCCCATCTGATCGTTGATAGGCTAGAAGGTTGAACGAGGCGGGCTTTTGTTTCCCGCCTTGCTCCGTTGGCCCAATAGGAAGCTGCCTTTTGGCTCTACTCGGGCCAATCAGGAAAGAGAAGGCGGGAGTTATTGAAACAATGAGGTGACAGGGCAGGAACTAGCGGATTAAGTCCTTTCTAAAGGGTGATTAATGGCAGCAATCAAGGGTGTCCGGGTTTCTGTCACGTATACAGATTTTAGATATGCCTTGGGGTGTCAGAGGTGGAAGCAAAGATGGGTGGTGATGAGCCATATTGACAGGCTCTGCAGGGCGCCTTCCTGAGGTGTCCTGGATTTTCCTTTGGGTGAGATATGACAATGTTTGCCTTGGGGCGAATCACCTTTAGGTCAGCAAACTCCGAATTCGGCGACTCAAGCCCTATATTGTCCATGCAATTTGAATTTGATTGGATTTAGCGGTGGCAGATTATCCTTTTGTTTTTGGAAAAGGAAGCCTGGGTCATAGGAAATGGGATAAGTTCTGGGGTTCAGGTTGAGTTCAAAATATTTCCTATTTGATTTCATGACTTGACAATTATATGAAATAAAATGAAAAATAAAATAAAGTTGGAATATAAACCATGCTGGGAAAAATACATATTTTCCGGGGATCCCAAAGAGTACAAATACATATAGGCAGATAGATAGCTTTCATGGAAATAAGGGAGAATCCATAAAAGTGAGTTACATTGCATAAAGGGGAATCATGAATGATATAAACAATTGAAAATATTTGATAAGAACGAAGTTCATAACATCTGGAGAACCCAGCATGGAAATTCATAAAAGTGGAGTTTTAGCAGCATGATTGTGATGACCCATGGGCCTTGTAGTCCTGCTCAGGACATTGTAATTCCTGATGAAGATGAAAACTTGGGTTTTTTACCTTCCCAGTCTGAACTGGATTCCTCTCAGCCAGATCTTTCCCAGGCAGATCTGGGAACCTTGCACCTGCAAGAAAGTTGTCTCCCAGAAGTATGTCAAACAAGCCCAGAGCCTACTTCTCCCGTGTTCTTGCGCCGGGAGTTTTGTAAACAACAGAGAAGTTTGGAATCAGCTTCGCGCAGGAGTGCGAGGATTGCAGCTAAGAATGTAGCCAATTAAGACTGCTTCTCGTGAGAATCTTTAAGGAGTTTAACATCTGGTCTCAGAGTTTAGCTTTCGTTTCTGATTCCCAGAGAACTGCTTCGGTGGGAAAGATAGACTCTATATAGGTTTTTTACCCGCGTAGTAACTTCGCGGAGTCAATTCGTCAGCCTACGGAGCGAGTTGTGTCTGGACAGCGCGCTCCGATTCAAGCCTCGCTCCTGCTCAAGCCTTGCCTTGCTATCCAGCCTTCGCCTTGCTACCCAGCCTTTGTTTATCTACGGACTTTGCCTTGTTTCCCAGGACCAATCCTTGCCTTGTTCCACGGATTTTACCAAGTTATTCCACGGACCTTGTTCTTGTTCCTAGTTACCTTGTTCCACGTTTTAAGCCTTGTTTCAAGTATCAAGTTATTTCCTAGCCTTGCTCAAGTTTATGGACTAAAGGACCTTGTCATCTCCCCTCACTTTGCCTGGCAAAGTGAGTGTTTCGGTTATTGGATTACAACTTTGGACCTTAATATTTCATATTGGACATTATTTCTTTGGACTAATTTTGACCTTTCCTGAAAGGTCTGCTTCTGGACTAACTTTTACATTTGCTTTTACTAACTTTATATATTTCCTTAATAAAGATATTAGATAGAATCTGGCCTCTGCGTATGGTTATTGGTGCTCTGTAGCCAGGGTCGTGACAGTTTGACTCCGCCACCCTAAGCACCAATTAACCTCGGCCAGAATGTCTACCGGAACCGTGCCCGGTGGGCAGCCACTGAGCTACACCATCAGCAAGGACGAAGTGGATCGCATCCGCGACAGACTCAACGCCCAGGATGGAGAAATAAAGGGCTTGCGGGAGCGCGGAATCCGCCTCCCGGCCATGGCGTTGCCTACCAAGTTTACTGGAGAAGCTTCTAAGGTTCATGTTTTCCGTCGCCAATGTCAAGCTTATCTAGAGGCCCGTGATGCCGAGTTTCCCCAAGAAGACATCAAAGTGGCGTGGGTTTACAGTCTTCTAGACGGGCCAGCGGCCAATTGGGCGACGGCACTGTTCGACCAAGCCTCTCCACACCTAAGATCAGCGCAACACTTCTTGGACCACCTCAAGGAGACTTGGGGAATCGAGGACAATTTGGAGGCAGCCGGTCACAAACTCCGTCGCCTTTTCCAAGGAGACAGACCTATGTCTCAGTATATAGCCGAGTTCCGAGTGCTGGCCCACAACACCGGCTGGAACGATGTAGCCCTCAGAGGACAATTCCGAGAGGGTCTCAACATTGAAATGCTGGAAGAAATCTCCAAGGTGGATCCTCCCCAGACCCTCGAGGCACTCATTGATCAATGTTTACGGGCTGAAGTCATGATTGCCAACAGGAAACAGTGGGTTCGAGGCCAGGGCAGTAGAGCCGGGGCAAAACCCCCCGCTCCCGCCAGCATTCAGCCACGTCCAGTGTGGAGACCCCCACCGCCAACCCCATACCCCAGAGGAGGCGAGGAGGTGCCGATGCAGTTGGGCAATGTGCGTCCCAGACTAGATGCCGCCGAGAAGGCCCGTCGTCAACGCTTAAACCTCTGTTGGTACTGCGGGAACGGGGGCCACTTCGCCAGAGAGTGCCCAGCCAAAGGGAAGCCTGCCGCCCGTCTTGCGGCGGCGTCCTCCACGGAGACGAAGGCGTCTGAGCCGACTGGCACACAGCCGGCGGGGGAAGCCAACGACCGGGTGTAGAGAGGCTCGCCAACCCGGTCAAAAAATCCATTCAAGAGCCGCCAACCGGGGTCCTGTTCCTTCTCGTGGTCACATTATGGTCAGCAAAAAGGGGACCCGTCATGATCCACGCCATGATAGACTCTGGAGCTACCAACAATTTCATTGATAGAGAGTATGCCGACTCTCTGGGATTACAATATCATGATTTCAAGAATGCCTGTGTGGTGCAAGCCATAGACGGCCGCCCCCTCAAGACGGGCCCCGTAAGTCAGTGGTCGGAACCCACCAGGATGTGGATAAGGGAACATATGGAAGAGATTTCCTTCTTTGTTACCGAGGTTCCCCATTTCCCTGTGATTTTGGGAATTCCATGGCTGACTCTCCACGACCCTGACATCTCCTGGTCCAACAGAGAACTGCAGTTTGCTTCACCGTACTGCCAAAACCATTGCCTCGTAGCCAAGGTCTGCCATGCCACAGACACCGAGCCCATCATCACCTTGCCAAAGAAGTACTCCGAGTATTGGGATGTATTCAATGAGAAAGAAGCCGAAAAATTACCCCCACATAGACCTTATGACTGTGCCATTGACTTGGTGGAGGGGGCCCCGATCCCGCGAGGGCATCTCTACTCCCTGACTGAACCAGAGCAAGAAGCTCTCAGGGAATTCCTAGAGACAAACCTTCGCAAGGGATTCATCAGACCCTCTCAATCCCCAGCCGCCTCCCCAGTGATGTTTGTGAAGAAGAAGTCAGGGGAACTACGCTTGGTGGTGGACTACAGAGCATTGAACAATATCACCAAGCGGAACAGCTATCCCCTGCCTTTAATCTCGGATCTACTGGATCGGCTTCGAGGAGCCAAGGTTTACACCAAGCTGGATCTTCGGGGGGCTTACAACTTAGTTCGCATCAGGGAAGGGGACGAGTGGAAGACCGCCTTCCAGACCAAATTCGGATTATTCGAGTCCCGAGTTATGAATTTCGGTTTATGCGGAGCTCCCGCAACGTTCCAGCATTTTGTCAATGACATTTTTCAGGACTATCTAGACAGGTTCTTGATAATCTACCTGGACGATTTTTTGGTGTTTTCTAGATCACAATCAGAACATGAGAACCACGTCAAAATGGTGTTACAACGATTGCGGGATCATGGACTTTATGCCAAGCTGGAAAAATGCGCCTTTGATCTACAAGAGGTAGATTTCCTTGGTTACCGCATCTCGCCTCTAGGGCTTTCCATGGATCCAGCCAAGGTTTCAGCAGTATTGGAATGGCGGGCGCCAACTAACAAGAAAGAGGTGCAGCGTTTCTTGGGGTTCGCGAACTATTACCGCAAGTTCATTCCAGATTTTGCCCGCTGGTCCGACCCCATCACTAGCTGCATCCGTGGAAAGCAGCCTTTCCGCTGGACTGATCAAGCAGAGAAAGGGTTCCAGCAACTAAAGAAACTATTCACCTCCCAGCCAATTCTACAGCACCCAGATCCTGGAACCCCTTTTGTTGTGCAAGCGGACGCCTCTGATGTGGCAATTGGGGCTGTACTCTTACAACCGGTGGGAGATCACCTCCATCCCTGTGCCTTTTACTCTCGTCAACTAACCACACCAGAGAGGAATTACACCATTTGGGAAAAAGAACTACTGGCCATAAAGGCAGCCTTTGAAACTTGGAGACATTGGCTAGAAGGGGCCAAATTTCCCATTGAAGTCCACACTGATCATCGTAATCTAGAACATCTAAGAACTGCCCGCAAACTAAATCAGAGGCAGCAACGTTGGGCTTTATTCTTCGAACGTTTCGACTTCCAGATTCATTATGTGACCCCAGCCCAGACCAAGCAAGCAGACGCCCTGTCACGTAAACCGGAATACGCTGCAGGACGCAAGGAGTCCTTTGAATCCCAACTATTACAACCCGGGAACTTTGCCACGCTCACAGTGGGGAACACCAAATCCATTCCCATTGGTTCAACTTCCTCTACTCCAGGACCCCTCTGTGCTCAAGAAATCAGGGCTAGTCAGCAAGCAGATGCCTGGGCGCAGGACCAACTTCGCCAAGGTCTGCATTTTCCCTTTTCGCTTAAGGATGGGCTGCTTTGCTATAGAAATCATGTTTATATCCCACCCGGACCGGGCAGGGAAAAAGCGCTTCGTCTGTGTCATGATTGCAAACCAGCAGGACACTTCGGACTATTTAAAACCATGCATCTGATCCTAAGGGACTTTTGGTGGCCCAAGATCCGCAAGGACGTGGAAAAATATGTCAACACCTGCCCAGTATGCCAGCGCTCCAAGATAAGAAGGGAGAAGCCCTCAGGGCTTTTACACCCCCTTCCTACCCCATCTCGCCCATGGGAAATAATTTCTGCGGATTTCATCACTGACCTACCACCTTCCTGTGGATTCACCACGATCTTAGTGGTGGTGGACCTTTTCACCAAGTTAGCCCATTTCATTCCCTGCGAAGGCCTCCCCACGGCCAAAGAGACTGCGGATCTATTCCTTCAACATGTTTTCAGACTACATGGATTGCCCAAGAGTTTAGTCACAGACCGTGGATCTCAATTCACCTCTCGTTTTTGGAAGGCGCTACAAAAACTATTGGGCATAGACTCTCGCTTATCTTCAGCTCATCATCCCCAAACAGATGGGCAAACGGAGCGCACCAATGCCACTTTGGAGCAGTATCTTCGCTGTTATGTAAACTACCAACAGGACAATTGGGCTTCTCTGTTACCACTGTCTGAGTTTGCCTACAACAATGGAATTCAAGCTTCTACAAAGGAAACGCCGTTCTTTGCAAACTACGGCTTCCATCCACGTTTCTTTCCCCCTGTCATTGAAACTTCAGAAGTTCCCGCAGCGGAGGATTGGCTGCAGGAACTCACAGCGGTGCAACAACTTTTGCTCCAGCAACTGGACCAAGCCAAGGAGGACTATAAACGTCACGCGGACAAACACCGCCAGCCGGGCCCCGAAATCAAGGTAGGAGATCGGGTTTTTCTGTCCACTCGCTTCCTGCCCTCCCACCGCCCTTGCCGGAAGTTAGATGCCCGTTTCATTGGCCCCTATCCAGTGGTGGCGCAATTAAACCCCGTGACTTTCAAACTCCAACTTCCGCGTTCAATGCGCATTCACCCAGTGTTTCACCGTTCCCTGCTCCTTCCGGCGGATGGTGTGCGTCCTGATACAGACCAACCGGCCCCCCCTCCTGTTTTGATGAATGGGGAGGAGGAGTTCGAGGTTGAGGACATTTTGGATTCTCGCTTTCACCGCCGCCGCCTACAATATCTCATTGACTGGGTGGGTTTTGGCCCTGAGGAACGCTCTTGGGAAGACGCCTCCACAGTCCATGCTCCTGAACTAACCCGTCGCTTTCATCAGACCTATCCCGCCAAGCCGCGACCTCGCGCCTCGGGGAGAGGGCCCCAGTTTGGGAGGGGCCTTGAGGAGGGGGATAGTGTGATGACCCATGGGCCTTGTAGTCCTGCTCAGGACATTGTAATTCCTGATGAAGATGAAAACTTGGGTTTTTTACCTTCCCAGTCTGAACTGGATTCCTCTCAGCCAGATCTTTCCCAGGCAGATCTGGGAACCTTGCACCTGCAAGAAAGTTGTCTCCCAGAAGTATGTCAAACAAGCCCAGAGCCTACTTCTCCCGTGTTCTTGCGCCGGGAGTTTTGTAAACAACAGAGAAGTTTGGAATCAGCTTCGCGCAGGAGTGCGAGGATTGCAGCTAAGAATGTAGCCAATTAAGACTGCTTCTCGTGAGAATCTTTAAGGAGTTTAACATCTGGTCTCAGAGTTTAGCTTTCGTTTCTGATTCCCAGAGAACTGCTTCGGTGGGAAAGATAGACTCTATATAGGTTTTTTACCCGCGTAGTAACTTCGCGGAGTCAATTCGTCAGCCTACGGAGCGAGTTGTGTCTGGACAGCGCGCTCCGATTCAAGCCTCGCTCCTGCTCAAGCCTTGCCTTGCTATCCAGCCTTCGCCTTGCTACCCAGCCTTTGTTTATCTACGGACTTTGCCTTGTTTCCCAGGACCAATCCTTGCCTTGTTCCACGGATTTTACCAAGTTATTCCACGGACCTTGTTCTTGTTCCTAGTTACCTTGTTCCACGTTTTAAGCCTTGTTTCAAGTATCAAGTTATTTCCTAGCCTTGCTCAAGTTTATGGACTAAAGGACCTTGTCATCTCCCCTCACTTTGCCTGGCAAAGTGAGTGTTTCGGTTATTGGATTACAACTTTGGACCTTAATATTTCATATTGGACATTATTTCTTTGGACTAATTTTGACCTTTCCTGAAAGGTCTGCTTCTGGACTAACTTTTACATTTGCTTTTACTAACTTTATATATTTCCTTAATAAAGATATTAGATAGAATCTGGCCTCTGCGTATGGTTATTGGTGCTCTGTAGCCAGGGTCGTGACAATGATTTTACAATTCATGAAGTTGTTATCTCTTGCCTCAGAGTGCAGGGATAATCCACAGTAAACTCCAGTAAAAAGTCTCAATCACCTTCTACTATAAATATATGGAATATAGAACATAAAGTCTTGATTTTTGAACTATCTTTTACAAAGTCCTGGGGGGGAGGGTGGTCACCTCGATCACAGATGTGGCTTCCATCCTCATAACTCCTCTAAAAAGACACTTTCATTTTCTTGCTCATTCCATACACCCCACAACCAGCCAAGTGTCAATTGTGGGGTTTCCCAGACCTTCACAGAAAATACAGAAGGTACACGTTTGGGGGGTAGGCGGCATTGGGGAGCCTAGTTCTGGAACAGTCTTCTATTGTTGTAGGTGCTTAGTATGATCATGGCCAGTAGGAATAAAGTGGTGAAAAGCAGGGTTCAGCTCTGCTGACCTTGAATGCTATGGCAAGGACAGTCTATTCAACTGATAACTTGTTTGGTATCTATACATAACATTGGACCGTGCCATCTTGTTTTTCACTTTTGGGAACAATATCATTTTCCCTTAAACAATGGATTAGAAGCCTAGGCTTGTGCGTCTGTTACTGAAAAAATACAGCGGCTTAAATGGGGAAACAGACTGAATCCCCATGCTAACAAAGCACAGTCTTGGCCATTTTGTACACACTCTAGCTAGAAAAAGCATCCCCAGTTCTCATTATGGGCGGCTTATCTTTGCTTAAATGTTTTGCACTGTGCTTTCACATTAAAAACTACTGGGTGCATCAGCTAAATATTTCAGAATGAAGCACTTGGATTTCTTTTTTGCGCTGTAGGGAAACTATCAGCATTCATGAACAAATTCATAAAACTGAATCTCCATAAGCTATGTTTGCCAAGGCCTTTCATGGTCAAGCCATATCCATACCATTGAACACAGAGATTACTGAGGATGAATAGCTGTAATGAAATCAGTCAAATTATTCAGAAGCTGCACATTACTTTCTATTGTCTTATATGGCAAACATTACTATTTGTGTTTGCCTTATTGTTCAGGTTTTGTAAGGGATATTAGGAGCAATTCACAGAATGCTACATTCATTGCTTTGTGTGGTTAAGTATCATTGTTTAACTTGAATTATTACTATACCAGTACAATGGTCATTGAGAGTATACACCACCACCACCATGTGATTTTAAAGGCAGCTTATTTGCATTCAAGAGTTGACTACATTATTCGGAATGTTGTTTTAATCTTTTTCTTACTTCTAGTTTCTCCAGAATCCTGAGAATAAATGTTGAAAGTTCTTGCCTTTCAAAGGCCTTCGTTAGATTGTCCTTGTTTTAATTGTGGAGCTTTCAGGGTTTTGTTTGGTATGTTCAAAGTAATCCGATCCAGGTGCAACTTTGCTACCGCATCTTTTTCTTGTCAGTGCTAGGCCTTTCTGAGTTGCTAAGTATATCTGCAAGTTGATAATGGATGTTTTCTCTGTTTCTTTCAGGGCTCACCTGGTCCAAAAGGTGAGAAGGTGAGTAAGCTTACTGTTGCTACTAACAAAAGAAATGCAAGCCCCCCTAATGTTAGCTGGTGGCTATTGAGACTTTATAATGTGAGATTATTTAAGAGAGCTGGGGTAGCACACAGATGTTGTGTTAAAACTATCATCTCATCTTTCCACTTTGCAGGGAGATCAAGGTGATCAGGGCCCACGGGTAAGCATATTAACAAACATGTCCCACTTCCCCTTTCCCAACTAGGCAATTAGTTCTTAACACAAAACTAAATTGAATAAAGTGTCACGGCTAATCATGCTTATCAGCTGCTTCTACCCTGCATGTTGTTGCAAGTATCCTAGGAAAGCACTTGCCAGAAATAATTTAACAGACTGAAATAACTCTTTGAGTAGAAATATTATGTGTTACTTACATTTGCTGTGCGCTGAAATGTAAGCTTTCTGCTGTTTGGAAGCAGAATTTTTGTGGTCTTCTGCATTAAAAAACAGTTTCACTTAAATAAACCTATCTGCTTTTAGGGGAGGGAAGAGGTAGATCTGCTTGAGTTTTGATAAAGAAAAAGGCAGATAGATTTTTTACAAATGAAATCCTTGAAAAATTGTTCTCAACATTTACTTATTCCACATATCCAGATCATAGGTGTAGAGATTATCAGAGTTTGCATAGTTATTTTATGAATTATTTGTTGTATGAGTCATTGGCTTACTTGCCAATTAGAAAAGATTGAGGGAATCCCCTTGCATTATTTACTATACAGGGAAAGGGGCAAAACGCATTCTCATTTTAAGAAATGTTATCTATGTATTACTTTTTATTGTTTTTACAGTTTATTTTTTAAAAAAGTCAACTACAAAGTGAGAAAAGAGTTTTACGTAATGAAATCTCTTCAAAATCCTATTGGGAAACTATTTCAACCTTCCAAACTACAGGATGACTCCTTTATCTATGGATTCAATATCCATGGCATCACTTATATCTGCTCCAAAATATACACACACACCCCGGAAAGTTGTTTTTTTTTTTTAAATTGTGTCAGAAGCTAATTGAAAACGTACTGCAAGTTGCTTCTGGTGTGAGAGAATTGGCTGTCTTCAAAGATGTTGCCCAGAGGATGCCTAGATGTGTTACCATCCTGTGGGGGGGCTTCTCTCATGTCCCCTTTAGGTCAGCAGTTCAGCCAGCACAAGGATTTAACCCATTGTGCCACCACGGCTCCACTGCAGGACCTAGAGAGGCACCCCCGAAAGTGATGGTGTGCCCCTCTAGGTCCGGCAGTAGGATTCTATGATGCGTATGGTTCAATTATAGTCAAAATATACAGTTCGCTGTAACCCATGGTTTCTCATATCTGTCTCTGTGTGTGTCTTAAATGTAACCCCTGTGGATATGGGGGTCATACAGCAACAATAAAAATGAATGAATTCATGTTGCTTTTTTCACACAAAAAGGTTGTTCCAAATCTTTATATTATAGAACAGTCATGTGCACACTTTGGCCTTGCAGGTGTTTTTGACTTCAACTTCCACAGTTCCCAACAGCTGCTAAGCTGTTAGGAATTGTAGGAGTTGAAGTCCAAAACACTTGGAGGGCTGAAGTTTGCCCATGCCTGTTATAGACAAGTGGAACCCCTCTTTACTCTCTTGTAATTCCCCAAAAGTAACATATTCTGGCACTGTATCTGTGTGCTACAGTTGCAAACATGGAATATAAACAGGATCGTATAGTGTTTTTTGTTCGAAAATTGAAAGTGCCAGTTGTATATCTTTATCTATGCAAATCATGGTAAAAATACAAAAAAACACCACATGGTTTCCAGAAATAATTTAAGGAACAGTGAAATATGTCTTCCTTCAGTTTTTCCAGTGGATTTGGCAGAGTTGGCTCCATATCCGTAGAAGGGCTAAGCTAAGGCAAGATCCCTAGATAGAGATGAATTCATTTCTTCTTTCAACATTGTTAGTCTGTAGGCTGTCTCTCTCTGGACCTAATATAATGCACAGCAAGGGGGTGAATAGGCTAAAGACACCACTATCTGAGTTTGGAAGCTAAGCAGGGTTAGCCTTGGTTAGTTCTTGGATAGGAAACCATCAATGAATACCAGCTGCTCTGGGCTATATTTCAGATAATTGAAATGGTGAGACCACCCCTGAGTATTCCTTGCCTGTGAAATTCATGGAGTCACCATAAGGCAACTTGTTGGAAAAGTTACTTTTTGAACTACAGATCCCAGAATACCCTACCTTGTTTGACTATATACTGGCTGCAAAAGTTCATTAATAAAAAGGGGAATCTTTCTAAGGGTCTCCTGGAACTGTGCCTGATGGAGAACCTTGAAGGAGTGTTCCCCTCTTGGAGTCTCTCTTACTACTTCAGGTTTCCTCCTCCTGCTTACTCCACCTTCTTCTGTGTTTTGCAGGCAATTTTAACAAGAAACTGACTTGGGAAGGCATCTAGAAGATATTATCCTACATAATATGTTTAATATTAAATATTACACAGCCCAACAATTAATTAATTCTGGGGTTATTTGGGGCACTGATTCGGAAAATTGCAAATTCGGTAGACTGCATTTGCTCTAGTTTCTTAGATATGGTTGTCATGATTTTTATAGGTGAGCAGATGAAGGCTGATATATGGCATATGTTTTGTATCTCAAAAATTAGAACTGATGGGGGAAACCAGTTCCATTTTCGGAATCAGCAGATCAAATATACCCAGAAACAGGTCTAACATTTGAATCAGCACAATGTGTGTTGACCAGTGTTACTATTTTCTCAGGATCCTACCGGATCTTCCCCTGCAGGATTTTCTTCTGTGATGGATGGAATCCAATGTTTCACTAATATCTTAACTGTGCTGTTCTGCTGTTTGATGTAGTAAGTTGTCTTCTAATTAAGGGCTAACTATTCTATGTGGGCTGGTGATGAGTTTGGAGTTCTGGCCTTGTTCCATATGATGTAGATTGCCAAAAGCCACTCCACCATTCTCTTCACTGGGGGGAACCATAAGAATAGACACCCTGATTGATTTCTCTCCCCCTGCCACATAGACTGCCTCCACATCCCCGTTCCTGCCAGGTGCAGAAGCAATGAGCCAGATTCTTGCTGAGCTTGTAGTTAGAAAATAGTGATGAGGAAACTCTGGTTTGGAAACCTTTTCTTCTAGAGTGATGTGCTCAGGGCACTTCAAGACCACATTACAGCTGGTTTTATACTTTTACAAAGGCATGGTGTTGCCAAGGATAGAAAGAAAGTGATGTTAGCTTTGAACTACACTAAGACATTAAATAGAAACAAAGAGATTAATTGCAAGTGGTGGCAATTTTGCTTGAGAGTCTAATTGTTTTACACTATTCAAAATGATTATGACATTCCTCTCCTTTTCAGAGCCTTGCGATGCAATATCATCGCCTCTGTCCATAATTGAAAGTAAACACATGCATCTCATTCCCACTGTGTACGAAAATATAACTTAAGCTTCTTTTACAAGCTTGAATGACTTTGATTGCACCTCAGATTCCAGACGATCGTGCTTTCAGCTATTTTCTGAAGCATTTTATCTGTACCCAGAAAAGAAAAAAAAAACCCATGGAAATGAATTTGGCATTTGAGTGAAAACTACCAAACATTTAAGCAAGGCTGGTTTTTGAAAATGTGAAATCCCCGTGTATTTATCATGTCAGAAGCGAATTGAGAATGGAGTTATAATGTATAAAAACCACAAACAAAGTTAAAAACTTGGCATTATACTAAATTTCCTTTGACCAGAAGCTGGCCACTTGGAGTGCCTCTGGTGTTGCTGTAAGAAGGTCCTCCATTGTGCATGTGGCAGGGCTCAGGCTGCATTGTAGTACAGTAAGTGGTCTGTGGTTTGTTCTCCACATTCGCAAGTCAGAAATTTCACAGGAAAAAACTTCACACAGTTTTGAAAGCTGAGCTTTTTTAGGATCGTATTACATTAATATTCTTTTCTTTCTACATTAATTTCACTGAATGGAAAGAACTGATGGGGCAGGCAAATGGCTGATCTAGGTTGTGAATCTATCAACAGAGAAATGTTTAATCCTTCCATGACTATGAGTCTTCTACCTCCCCACCCCAAGCAATCAATGGCATTAAAAATCTCCAGTTAGTGTAGATGAGGCAATTTTAGAGGAAATATGGAAGATCACCTTGAGTTGTGGATGCCTGCCATAGATGTGAGCGAAACGTCAGGAAAGAATACTTCTGGAATATGGCCACATAGCCCGAAAACAAAATACAACAACCCTGTGATCCCGGCCATGAAAGCCTTTGACAACACAACAACAACAACAACAACAACAACAACAACAACAACTTTATTTTTGTAACCTGCCTCCATCTCCCCAAAGGGACTCGGGGCAGCTTACATGGGGCCAAGCCCGGGTAATTACAATAATCAGAAGATAAAAATACATCAAAATGAAAATACAAATTATACACAATAACATAGTAAAAATAAAATAGTGACCATGGTATAGTTAAACATAATTTAAAAACCAGAACAAAGTTAATAAAAACAAACTGGTCCAAAGTGCGCAACGTGAATAGTGTAAACTTAGAGGATGAGGTAAATGACTAAAGTGCTACATTTAATAGGAGACTTGGGATGGGGTAGACGCTGGAATTATTACCAACTGATGGAATAGAATAAAGTGCATGAAATATAGAAATAGTCGCTGGAACAGAACCTGTCATGGGGATGAATATTCATTCTCCAAAAGCATGCTGGAAAAGCCAAAATTATTATTATTATTATTATTATTATTATTATTATTATTATTATTATTCTTTCCACAGTCACAGTTCAGATGGGAGTACCCCATACTTTTTTCTGATTTAAAATGAAAATAGAAAGCATACTGCATCTTTGAAGTAACACTGATGTCCTTCACCGATGGAAGGAATTCAATCCACTCAAGCATTGAGAAGGGAGGTGATTTGGGGCAATCTCTCTTGACGAGCACACCAATCCGTGCTGTATCCACAGGATCTTCCAACCCTCCAGAGCAGCTTTTGATGTTGGAGAGGAGAAGAGTCAGATGGTTGGAGAAGTGTCACAAAAAATCATCTTTTCCCCAATTTTGCTGACAGAAACCTTCCATCAGCAGAGGACATCAATGGGATATCATCTGGTATGCCTTAGGCAAAGCTTCTTGGGATAAAAATATGAGTGTTAGAAACATCTCCCTATTTTTATCCATGAAAGAGTGGGATAGATTGTGTTCAACGATTTCACTGATCTAACAGTTCACTCCTTAATATCATACTTTGAAGTATCCCCACTGGTTCTGTCAGGGATCTAAATAGCTAGTATTCTGCCACCCATGGGAAAAAATTCTTCTTCGGTTTGTAGTGGAAGCATGCAAAAGAAAAATAAATTATTTGACAGAGATTTTGTTCCAACATGCAGATCAAAAAGAGCAGTCACTTCTTTCACTGCCTTCATTTCTTACATCAGGATTTGCATGTCATTGAAGACATCTGCAAATAGTACTTTCTTTTCCACTTGTTGCCATACTGGATCTTGGCCAATTATGTTTTAAACATAATTACTATGATGTTTTGGGGAATTCATGAACAGACCATATATAGGCATGATCAAGCTTTTGCATGCTTAAGGTTTCTAATTGTGGTGTTTTTTATCTAGACACAAGTCATATGATGGATTTGGAGTATGGTCTTTAAAATAGCTCAAGAAAAAAAATAATTTTCAGGGCAGGAGTCTGTCTCCTTCCTCTTTCTAGATGCTTGGCCCCTTTTTGCTTTTATGGTCACAATTTTTAGTTTCTTTTTTCAAACTTTCATTTTTAGTCTTAAAGAGAAAATTCTGTTATGAGCTTAGCTATCTTGATCACTGTGATGAATGGTCTTAATCGTACTTATAATGATCCAAAAGGTATCTTCCTCGTGGCTAGAAATCCAGATTTCAAAAAGGTGCTTCCTCCAGTGCTATGGGGTGAGCTCAGAAAGAGAGAAAAATAGCTAGATTTCTAGTTTAGTATTGGGAATACTGTGTAAACAACATTTATGTAGACTAGAGTTTTAATATTTTACCTTTTGGAGTATAGCTCCACAGGTCCTCAGGACTGGCCATGCTAGCTTGATGATTCTGAAAGCAATTCTCCAAAAATGTAAGTTTAGTTTAAAGTTTTGTTTCAGAGGCATAGTGAGAGGGATCAAGATCTAGCATGGTGCTTTCACCTTCAAACATGCAGTGTGTTGTGGAGAAGCATGGGACATTTGTGCTGTGTACAGAGCTATTTTATATGTATAGGCTCACGGAAAAACACAAAAGCTCTTGGATGAAAATTGTTCTTAGTTTTACCAAACACACCAAGAATTCATGTCTGTCTGTCTGTCTGTCTGTCTGTCTGTCTCTCTCTCTCTCTCTCTATCTATCTATCTATCTATCTATATATATATATATAGAGAGAGAGAGAGAGAGAGAGAGAGAGTGAGAGAACGAACTATTTGGGATACAGGGCTTTCTGTCACTAGGATTACATCTGGCAGTCACAATGCAGAATTCATGCTGTTTGACACCATTTTAACTGCCATGGCTTAATGCTATGGAATCACGAGAGTTGTTGTTTTATAACGTCTTTCTGCTACTTTGCCAAATGCCAGGATTTCATAGTATTTAGCCATGGTGATTAAAGTGGTCTCAAACTGCTTTAGTTCTGCAATGTGGATACACTAATCTTTATTAAAGGCTTTCTTTTCCTCACTTTTTTGGGTGTTTGTTGTCTAGCCACTACAGTTTGAGGTTAGCTTCAAACTGCTTTAAATGGTCAATGTCAGTGGGGCTACTGAATTATTCTTTTTGTCAAATGCTTTGTTAGTGAAAAGTCTGATCCATTCTTAACCACTAAATTAACCGAGAAAGGGAAGAACCAGCTACGTATGGCTGAGATTTTGTGATATTTATTTGAGCCAAGCTTAAAGCTTTGGCACTAGAAAAAGATAGCAGGTCACTGAAAGGCTTCAAAATGACTTTGACTTACTTTGCCACCTGAAGATCGTTCAAGATTTCTTGTCAAATCAGAGCAGTAATTAATGCAAATAGACCTTGAATGTGCACTAAATGGCATAAAGGCATATGTTAATCTATTTGTTATCTTCTTCCTGCAATAACAATAAAGAGCTACTGCCATTCAGTCCTGATATAGGAGAGATTTATTGTTTATCAGTCCTCAGAATCATCACCCAGCAGCTGAATTTAAATTGGTTTGGAGGTCTAGGTGCAATAAGAAGCCACACGGGGTGCATACTTAACTATTTTCATAAAATTATTTTCTCCCCATGGTGCATTCAGAGTAAATTTTTTTAACAGCTGGGGTTACATGCAACTGATAGCATCTTTCAAATGTCTTCAGCAGGAGGGATTAAGTTCCAGAAAGTGAAGGCATTCATGACTTTCTTTTATTATCTTAACCTTTGTTAACTTGAGTGATTAAACAGATTATTTTACTCTGGTATTGCTGATAGGACTCTCTAGTTAATATTCTTATATGATTAACTCTTGTTATTTTTCTGATTGCTTCTAATGGGGAAATTGCACAATCCCATAATAAAAGTAATGCATTTTAGTAGTAGTTTGTCACTCACACTACATTCATCTTAATCCCAGCCTTGAGTCATCCCTGGTTCATGGATAGGGAACTAAAGCTGAAAGAGACTCCAATCCATTCATTAAATTAGATCAGATTTGAAGGCTTTTGACCCCAGATCTCCCAATTCCAATGGGACCTAATATATCAGAATGTGTTTTCTATATGTGTCATCTTCCCATAGAATTAGGTTTGTAGATGAAATGCTGATGCCGGATTTAATGTGAGAAACAAGCCACAGCAAAAGTCAACCTGTCACTATAATGTTAAAAAATTCCATTATATTTCATCATGGAAGAATACACATTCATTATTAAGAAAGGTATTGAATAAAATGGTAAAAATAAGAGTTGATATTAATACTGTGACAAGAGAGGTTTTGTGGACACTGAAAAGATTTGGAGATGTAACTTTCTGTATTGGATTGCTGGGCCCTTGGTGTCTACTGGGATTGGGTTCCATGGACAACCAAAATCCATGAATGGCCAATCCTATTAAATACAATGGAGTAGTAAAATAGTGCCCTTATATAAAATAGCAAACCCAAAATTTGCTCTTTGAAATTTTGTTTTTTTAATATTTTCAAGCTGTGGATGGTGGAATCTATGGATGCCAAATTTGTGGATATGGAGGGCTATTGTGCTGATCTGCTAAAGTGTTGGAATATATTTTTCCTTCATAGTAGCAATGGATCTTGTATCTTTTAACAACATGGTAGCATCATTGTGGGCAAGAAAAATTAATGATGACTGAGAACATTATATCCATAATAATGAATATTTTCACTCTGAACTAGTGGTTTTATCTCATTGCCAAATTTTAATGGCTGTGTGATAACAGCACAGTTACCAAGAACAAAAATTATCTGTTTTTTCTAACAGATAGGGAGCCAAAAATAGCAAAAAGGAATGTTACATCTGAAAAAAAAAGTATGAAGGGTATACCATCACATGACACACACTATCAGTCTGAAAATTACTGAAATGAGAAGCATTTTGCATAGTAAAAAAAAATCACAAAACCTCCAACCCACATGAGCTCAGCTTTGACTGAAATATTTGCAACCGCATGTAAATCAGTATGGTTTTGTTGGAACATATAATGGAGTAACTGACTTTCTTATGTGTTATATAGTAGACCATGAGTTGCCAGTGAAACCAAGGAATAGAGTCAATATAGTAGAACTTTAGTAGAATATTTATATGCTCTGCTGCTTATTTCATTTTGGCTTTTTTTTTCCGTGTAAGGAGTGACTTGAGTAATGCAAGTCGGTTCTGGTGTGAGTGAACTGGCTGTCTACAAGGACGTTGTCGAGGGGACACCTGGATGTTTTACCATCCTGTGGGAGGCTTCTTTCATGTCTCCACATGAGAAGCTGGAGCTAACAGATGGGAGCTCAACCCGCTCCCTGAACCACCTTGCGGTCAGCAGTCCTGCCAGCACAAGGGTTTAACCTATTGCTCCACATTTCATTTAGGTGTCAAATGAAGACTTATCTTTATCCAGATCTTAAGGCTTCATTTGTTAATCCCAAATACTAGTGAATATAGTTTTAAAATCTTTAAAATCCATTTAACAAATTATTACCATATTTACACATGTATAAATCGACCTCATGTTTAAGTCAAGAGCATAGTCTGGGGCCAAAATTATGAATTTTGATGTGACCTATGGATATGTTGAGTGTCATTCTCAAGTGGTCAGCCACCCAGCCGCTGCCAGGGTTTCCCACCCAGGCCTTCACAAAGGTCAGAAGTGGTGCCAAGACGGGGAGAGTAGAGGGAATTGTTGCTTCTTTTAGAGTTTCTCAGGATGAAACAAGCCCACACCTTTTGATACTCCACTCAGAAAAGAGGAAGGTTCCTTTTTTTCATGTGCGAAGTTATAGCACTTACATTGATGTGTGGATATGTTGGCACAGGTTTTAGGAGTTAATTTTTGACTCACGTTTCTAGACTTACCCATAAGTATATACTACAGCAAACGTAATGTTTAATGCTTAGCTTATTTGAATGTTTAGCTTATTTAAATTACTTTAAAATCTTTTTTTGACGTTATTTGTAAATTCTCCTAGGATCTTTTTTATATTGCGTGGACATAAATATTTAAATAAACATTTAAGTAAATAAGTAAACTAATGTATATTTAAATGGATGCACCATATTTAAACCAAATGCTGTTGTAAAGAAAAGGTCATGGAAAATGACATTATCTAACACAACTTTGTGTTCCATTTAATTGTCAGTTGATTGGTATGCAAATGGGTAGAAATGCATTCAATGAGTAATAATTAATCATAATTATCATATTAGATTTAGAGAGCTGATATGGTTTAACCCCCTCATTAATTTTTTGCTTGAGGAATTTCTTCTATCCAATACAGTAATACAGTAATACAGGTCTGTGGAGGAATGCTAATTCTTTTAGACTTGAGGATCAGCTGCTTAAAAGTCAATGGGTCTCATTAGAAATAATGTCTATAAAATATTATAATGTAATATTTATTCACTGCCAGGAGCATGAGAGCAAATAGATTACTGGATGCACCTTTTGGGGAAAATTTATCCCTTAGAAAATAGCCCTCTCATGAGTATTAACTGTCTCATTTTATATTGTTTCTTGTGTTTACGAAGTTTCCATAAAGCCATATTCTTTCTGTTAAGATCATAGTTCTGTTTTGAATGAATGCACATGTTGGGAGGAAGAATGCCCTTTGGCCTTATCATACTCTGCAGTGTATTATTGTTTTGGTTTGGCTGCTGATGGAGAAAGCAGCAGTTGCAATAAAAGGGTTCATATAAAGAAGCTCCTGCTGTGATTTCTTGGCACTGTATAGGAATTGATACAAGACACTATATTCCCTCGAGCAGGTACCATAATGAGCACCCGCTCAGAGAGATTAATTAGAGCTTGAGGTGGCTGTAAGGGTGGGGGAGGCCACCATATAATGTGTCAGGATCACTCTGGCCTACAGCTTCAGTGATTCGATGTGAAATAGTAGCAGCTGGCTATAAACGTACAAAGTGCAATTGGGCAGCAGGTGGTAATTCCTGCCTTGTTTGCCAGATCTTCACAGGAATATGTAAGCTGATGCAAAAAGGTCACGAGCAACCAAAGGAAGAAAAAAAGAAAAGAAAAAAAAGGCAGACTTCATGGCTTCTGCTGTGAGTGATAAAGCAAAGAGCCAAAGATCTGCTCACATCCTACAAGGTTCACAACAGTAGCTCATAATCAGAGTCCTTTATGACACAGAGAGGTCTTCCTGTTACTTCCTTTTCTATTTTGTTTCTATGGTGCCCAAGGTAGAGGATTCTGAAAAAATGAGTTGGCCGCAATGCAGCAGTGTGAGCATTCATGTGGCCCCCTCCGAATGTGAGTTATCCCTTATATGTGAAGCGTTCTTTGCCCCAAGCTTCATATGTGCATCTCATTTGGGAAAGAGGGATATTTTATATGACTGTGTTGAAGGGGCAAAGATGTAAAAGATATGTAAAAATACTCCTCTTAATCCAAAGTCAAAAGCAGGTGGCCCCTTTTCTGTGAAGAGGGCGAGGAAGGACACCACGAAAGTTGGATCTTCAAACCGCAAAAGAACTATTTATTGCGAGCTTAGCAATAATGACAAAAACGTGCATACATCAATGCAATCAATAAAAGGATTTGTCACATTTTCAAAATGGTTGCAAGGGTTTTTATCATTTCTACAAAAAAAATAGTAAGCATATACTTATTGGCTTACAAAGATCATTTACCCCATTTGTCTAATGTTGGCTACATCACAAGCATCTTAACCATCCATTGGTTTTCTATGCTGTAACAACATGTGACTCTTTAGACCAGGGGTCCCCAAACTAAGGCCCGGGGGCCGGATGCGGCCCTCCGAGGTCATTTACCTGGCCCCCGCCCTCAGTTTTATAATATAATATATTGTATATACATATATTATTGATAATAATATTATAATGTAATACAATATAACACTAATAATAATACCATATAATAATATTAATTATATATTCTATATTACATATAATATTACTAATAATATTACAGTATAGTGGTATAGCTCAATATAGTAATATATAATGCTAATATTGTGCTATGCTAATAATATAATATATTGTATGTACATATAATTTGTAAGCCACTCTGAGTCCCCTTTGGGGTCAGAAGGGTGTGATACAAATGTAGTAAATAAATGCAGTAAATAAATAAATAATAAATAAATACATTTTAGACTTAGGCTCACCCAAAGTCTGAAATGACTTGAAGTCACACAACAACAACAACAACAACAACAACAACAACAACAACAATCCTACTTAACTTGACTATCTCATTGGCCAGAAGCAGGCCCACACTTCCCATTGAAATCCTGATAAATGTATGTTGGTTAAAATTATTTTTATTTTTAAATATTGTATTGTTCTTTCATTGTTCTTCTTCTTGTTGTTGTTTTTGCACTACAAATAAGACATGTGCAGTGTGCATCAGAACTTGTTTGTATTTTTTTTCAAATGATAATCCGGCCCCTCAACAGTCTGAAGGATTGTGGACCGGCCCTCGGCTTAAAAAGTTTGAGGACCCCTGCTTTAGACAGTGGTGCTTTCATGTTATTGACCCTGATCTCAGTACCTCCTTATCTTCCTCTTGTTGCAAGTATAGGTTCAAAACCGTATGGGAATCTAGGAAGTACTGGGTAACCTTTTCTGACTTGATGTATTGTTATTATCGAAAGTAACTTCTTTTTCTCTGGAACAACTCTTTTTCCAAACATCAGCATTTTCTCTCAAGCACAGGCCTTTCTCAAACATAGGCCTTTTGCAACTTAGGTCAATCAAAACATATGGGACTTATAGACATTGGAAGTATCTTTGAAAACTCTCTTTTTAACCCACGTCCCCCTCAGTGTCATGGATTTAAATGTTTACTAACATGGAAAATCAGAGGAATTCCAGCAAACCTCTGGAGCATCCCGCACTTTGGGCAGAGTGTGGACAGCAAACAAGGTCCATGTGAACTGGTTCACTGCCAATACGTGTCACCATTCCTTTTTTCCTGCACTTATCAGCATAAGGAAAAGGGGATAGATAGGACCAATGTCACCTTTGCTGCTGATTGATGGTTGCAGAGCTCCAGGAAATGTTCTGGCCATCATGGTCACCTGTGCTGACATTAGTGAATTCATCTACGTATGTGACCAGAGATACAAAGTGGGGATACCGCCATTCCTTATCCGGAGGTTTTCTGAAATAACTGGCTGGTATAGACAAACCCTGTCTTAGGTTTTTTCCACACAGACCTATATCCCAGAATATCAAGGCAGAAAATCCCACATTCAAAGCAAATATTGTGGGATTTTCTGCCTTGATATTCTGAGTTCTATGGCTGCGTGAAAGGGCCCATAGAAGTAAACCTCAGTGAGAACATATTTCTCAGTTAGATAGATAGATATATATAGATATATGATTGCAGTATATCATGTACTCAAAATTACAAATGCCAATCTTTCCCACAAATAGAAGAACATTAGGTCCTGTTCAGCCAAAGTTAATGAAGCTACATGAAAGCAAAAGATGATCAGAACATTGCTTTTAAGGGAAAAGTTGCTCAAAGAAGTTTCTTCTTCTGGAAAATTTGGTTTTGATACTAGGGTCAGTAAGCAACTAAAAAAGACACCATCCATTAACAAGATAAATTAAATCTCAGGATCACTTTGTATAACATTCTGCCCTGGAGATTTTGGGGAAATAATCTTGACTATATTGTAAAAGTTGATGGCCTTTGCTAAGAGGTCAGTTCTCTGGAGTTCTCTAACCCACTTCCCTCCCCTGTGCAATACCACAAAGCTATACCATGTTGGATGCAGAATGTTCCTTTCACATCTGATAACCTTTTCTGAATACAGAAGGTCATTGCTATCTAACAGTGAGTCAATGGGGAATATGAGGGAATATGAACCTTTGCCCTTTTCATTAAAAAAATAGGTCTATAATACACTGTAATGTTGACACAAACTTTTTAACTCTCCTGATTGAGCAGCAGTTAAATGTTCAGTGTTTCATTGTATATGTACTTTGCATGTTTTGTGTTGCATGGGAAAGAAAACATTTTAAAATGTAGTGAAAATATTTATTATTAACTGTTTCACGGTTTGTTGTTGGTGTCTATGTGGCTCACTAAGCACAACATGTTGTAGAGAACGCTATCCCAATCCAATCCCAGACTATGTTGGGCTACAACCTTTACCAGTCCCATCAATTCTCTATGGTCACTCATGGGAACGATAGGAGCTATAGTTCAACAATGTCTGAGGACCCTAGGAAGCTGCTCTAGATGAAGGTGGCTTATTTCTGTTTGACTAACTGACCAAATCTAATAAATGTTTGTAGATGTTACTTGTGAATGTGTATTCCTTCTGAGCATCCTCACTGTTTCTGCAAAAAAAAATTAAATATCTAACATGTGCCATCTTCAAGAACATATCTGAGAGCAGCTTTTTTCTTTAACCCCCCCCCCCCACTAAATTACATGTCTGTTATTAAGTCGTCATTCTGTGTGACATTTTGTGTCGTGTTGTTTCGGTGTATGTATGTGTGTCCCCAGGGTCTCCCAGGCTTTCCCACAGTTGCTGCCCTTCACAGTAATCAGATCCTCACCGTCAAGGTTTGTGGATGACCCATATCAACTAGCCAGTCTTACCATACCAGCACAGAAAGGCCATGAAGAATTTGTTTGCCTCTAGAAACTTGCCATGAGCATCAATTGCCTGATCATTACCAGATTTACTGCTTTAGTCTTCTCCTGTTATACTGGTACCTATGGAACTGCTCACTGCATGAGAGGTATAAGACTGTATGGTGGTATATCAACAGTGAGCAGGCATTTGTGCCCTTCATCAGAATTTCAAAAAGTCATATTTCTGGAGCTCCAATTCCTATAATCCAGAAAAGTAATTTTTTCTTGATGAACATTTGCGATTCTGCTTGCAAATAGTTTAGAAAGATGTACAAAGCATTTAAGTGAATGGATGGCAAAACACTGGTTAATTTATTAATCAATGTTTTTGTGCCTTTATTGTTCCACACAAGCACATTTGCTTTAAATTATTTTAGAATTAAACAGAAATAATTTAAACCACCTATAGGTTGGCAGGCTCAGCTATACCATTGAGATGACAATATTCTTCATGGCACAATATGCTGTTTGGTATGTCTGGCTAAAAGCTGAACTGGTGCTTTGTCTCCTAGAATCTTGGCTTATGAACCAGGCAAAGTACTCAATATAGATTTTCCAGATACTGAGTACACTAAAAACCTATAGCTACAAAAGATGTTCAAGAATAAGAGTGACTTTATGCCATCCGTAATTTCATAAAAGTGATTATCTTATTAATATTCTGTTTGACATTTTATGGATATTCTTTGTTTTTCAACGCACAGATTCTTGTAACAGACACAAGCACCAGTTGGTGGTTATATTTTCTACTTGCAAGTCTAATGTGTAAATTTCTATTTCTTTCTCGGGCCTTCTGATGTCTATACTTCAACTCTTTCACCTCTGAACCTCAACCTTTGACCTCACCTGCCTGATCAGATGGTGTTTCCTAAAATCAATCATGGGTTTCTCTCTGCTGATCAGCAGCTCATTAAACGCCGCCTCATTAAGGTAGTGGTTAATCTCTCCCTCCACCTTTTGCCATGCTCTTGCTTGCAGCTGAATGCTGAATTCTGAACATACTTCTTAATGGCATTGATTTTTGTTTTTAGGGGGAAAAATGAGAAGAAACTGCATGGAACTTTGCTGTAAACTGCATAATTAATTTTATCAATTGTTTCCCACTATGTATTTTTATTGGAAACTAAGCAAAACTTAGTAGTTTTGAAGGGAAGTGATTATGATTTAACAGATCATTACCCAAGTAGATTAAATTATTGCAAGATGGATAACATTGGTGCTATAAATGTTGATTTTCAATGTTGCCATAAAATGGTTGCTAAACAGAGATTAAATATTTCTTGAAAAGTCCTGTACACTTTTCAGTGTTCCCATTAGAACTTAGTACTTTTTTGCTGA
This sequence comes from Anolis carolinensis, assembly GCF_035594765.1. Lineage (NCBI taxonomy): Eukaryota > Metazoa > Chordata > Lepidosauria > Squamata > Anolidae > Anolis > Anolis carolinensis. The sequence goes on along the minus strand of NC_085845.1, from coordinate 28,765,962 downwards.
GTATTATGAACTAGTTTTGTTGGCTGCCATTAAAGGTTGATAGTCCTCATGTAAAACTGATGATCCAGCCTTCAATATGAGTATGGCAAATCAATTTTTCTTGTAAAAACACTGTACTGGAATGTTTAAAGTTTGTTTAAACTTAAACCAGTTCAAACATTTCTGTGTATCCTTCAAGTACAGGAATTGACATTTACAAACTGAAATAATTCTAACAGGCTCTCAGAGTACGATTGGAACACACATCCAATGTAGTGTCCCTCATTGGACGAATATGTGTTGGATTATTATATATATAAAAAACTCTGTGTGCATTGCTAGGCATTGTAGACTGTACATATGTTTTGGATTTTGCTCCTGGATACAAAGCCTTGGGTGATGTCCCAGTCAAGATAGTGGCACTGTCAGTTTCCAAAGTATCTTCAAACAGCTCCATATGGAGCATATTTTAATAATCCAAGGGAAGTAATGAAACATGGAATGACTGATATCAGATCCATGTCTGTGATGAGAAGTCATCTACTGAGTAAGCAGTATTCCTAGCCAATATCATAATTACCTAATGCCAATAATTTGGGAATGGGTGACTTGAATCCAGTTCCCTCCCTCTTCCATCTTGTTATTTTGTTAAAGATATGTGATAACAATGTGCAGGTAGTTCTGCACATTGTGAAACAAGACCATTTGCTTGATAAACATTTTTAGCAATTTTGTTCTTTTACAAGCTCTTCCCTTGAAAATTGTATCTCTCTCCTTCTTCTTTTACTGAATTTTTGTTCAATGAAAACTTGCATGCTAAGAGCTGAAAACCGCTTAGTAATGTTGATTTTACTGACTGGTGTTCAGGGTGACCAAGGACAAGCTGGACCACCCGGACCTCCAGGGCCTCCAGGACCAAGAGGCCCTCCTGGGGATACTGGCAAAGATGGCCCTCGTGGAATGCCAGGTGCACCGGTAAGTGGACTATTAATGTATATTAACACTAATGACCTAGATGAATGAAACCATGTTAGGCCCCTTTTACACTGCCATATAATCCAGATTATCAAAGCAGATAATTCACGTTATCTGCTTTGAATAGGATTATATGAGTCTACACTGTCATATAATCCAGTTCAGAGCAGATAATCTGGATTTTATAAGGCAGTGTAGAAGAGATCTTAAACTGTCAGAACATAAAACTGATCGACCTCTGTAGTTCATAAAAGCCTGTGTTCAATGAAATGCTTTAGTCCTTAAAGTGTTGTTTTTTGTTATCTAGACTTAGAAAGTTTATCTATAATAGGCTAAGATTATTTCCATTTTATCAATGGGGAAAATATGGAGATGATGGGAATAAGGTTTCACTGGAAGTATGTACCAAACATGAATACTTCTTTCGAAAAAAATTGGGTAATTGTTGGTCTTTCACTTTATGAATATTGGGCATATGATTCACTGTCATCACAAAAGCATTTTTGCAGATCCTTTTATTCCAGCATGCTATTGTGTTTCCATTTCTATTCCTCCAGTGATCATTGCTGTTAAGATAAATAATAATATAGTAAAATAATATGCTAAATAATAGAAGGCACAAAATGTTCCGTTATTATGTTTGTTTTTTAGTTCGGTCCATAAACAGTATCACATTCTTTGATATCATGGTTAATGAAAATGGTTGTTTGTTCTTTAAACTATGTATTTCATATAACTGATTTTCAAAACATTTGCTGCCTCCTTCACAGATCACAATGGTTGATTGAAATCTTAGCAGTTTTTAGTATTTCCCCTGATAATCTAGTTAGAGAAAGTCTGATTAACTTCTAGATAAGATGTGTAGTGTGTTCATATATAAAATTGTACTTCATATAAAGATGAGAAATGTAATACCTAACAACTTTGACTAGTCAAGAAAAATAGAAGTGTTTATGTCATTAAGAAAAGCAAAAGACCTTCTTCTCAATGTCTGGGGAAAATGAAAGTGAAAAAGAGGATTTCAGGGGATGAGGGACAATCTAGTTTTCAGTTTATCATGAAAGCAGGGGAAAAGAGCTTAACCATAATGTTCCTTGAGAGATGATAAATTGAACTAACTGCAGCTTGGTCAATAGCAAAAATCCTCTGACTTCACACTTCTACGAACACACCCACACACACAACTCTCCTTGGGTATGCATCATTATACTACTGAATAATACAATCTGAGGTTTTTTTCTGAAGCCAAACTGAGGAAAGGGAATCAGGACATTCATTCCATAACTGTTTATCAAGTTATTGACATGCATATTATTTTAGAATGTTGCCATATCTGCAACACTCCAAATCAAACCACTTTCCTATAGATGCTAGTGCTATTTTATAGTATAGATGATCTTCAAGGAATTACATATTATTTTTCAATATATTCTTCGTTGCAACATGATAAAGATAAATTAAGGGAGACAGGAAGGGGAGCAGCTTAGGTTTTCCTGGAGAATTAGGTAACTATGAGGATGAAATTGTTTTTGTTTCTGGCCAAGGTGTCCATTCACACTACAGAATTATAGTATTATTCTTCACTTTAATTGTGATGCTTCCATCCTGTAGAATTCTGGAGTTTGTAGTTTAATAAAACTCTGGTTGAGAACTCTAAACACCATCAATAGGTTTGCTCTCCATAATTTTGTCTAACACAGTACTCTTAAAAACAACCCACATTACTGTGTCCATCACCATATAGTAATACTGATGATGATGATATTTTGTGTTGAAGGGTGATCCAGGAAAGCCAGGTGAACAAGGCTTGATGGTAAGTCTTAATTTTTTTCAATCAGTTAATAAGCTTGCAAGAATTGTTTTTTTCTCTCATCCATTTCTCTTTTGCTGTGAGATACATGGTGGAGTTTTGCTTGTAGAGCCCATGGAAGCGAGGGGTGAATTGATTGAGAAAATCAATAGGAAAGGCAGCAAGGCTGTTTTGTTTCCAGATACTTAATGAAAACAAAACTTAAATAAATTTCCAGTTTCCAACAAAGATAATAGATATATTTTCCTTATACAGTAGAGTCTCACTTATCCAACACTCACTTATCCAACGTTCTGGAATATCCAACGCATTTTTGTAGTCAATGTTTTCAAAACATCGTGATATTTTGGTGCTAAATTCGTAAATACAGTAATTTCTACATAGCATTACTGCATATTGAACTACTTTTTCTGCCAAATTTGTTGTCTAACATGATGTTTTGGTGCTTAATTTGTAAAATCATAACCTAATTTGATGTTTAATAGGCTTTTCCTTAATCCCTCCTTATTATCCAACATATTCACTTATCCAACGTTCTGCTGGCCAGTTTATGTTGGATAAGTGAGACTCTACTGTATTTGTAAAGCTTTTATGTTCGTAGTGGATAGCATTTAATTTATTAATCATTATTTTACTAAAAGAATATAAAACTATATTATCTACAGCAGTGGTTCTCAACCTGTGGTCCCCAGATATTTTGGCCTTCAATTCCCAGAAATCCTAACAGCTGATGAACCGGCTGGGATTTTGGGAATTGTACAACCACAGGTTGAGAACCACTGATCTACAGCAATGTAGTGTATAGTTTCTGTAATTGGTTCTAGACAAGCATGGGGCCCATAGAGCCTCACTTTTGTTCTTGTACTTCTGGGTTTTGTATTCCTTAGTGATTGTGATGTTGTTAAGTAACTTGTTCTGCTATTTGGACAAGATGGGGATCTGTGACTTGGCAGTTTTTAATTGCTTCCTGTATTAAACAGTAATCTTTAAGCACATAGGAACAAAGGCTTCTTCCTGTCTTTTGGAATAAGCCATCCTTATGGTCTGGTATTTCAGTTCTCACAGTGCCAAGCCATTACTTATTAGATTTGAAACAGGGAATAGACATAATTATGTTTTTAATAGCAGTTACCATTTTTCATGGTTATGACAACTTGACAGGACATCAACAAAATATTGCATGAAAGCCAGATCTTTAGTGAAATGTAAACAGAATAACAAATGCTAGGTAGGCAAAATTGGGCATATCAGAGATTAAGGAAGCAAGACACTCTATGAATAGAGGCTGCCTAATTGCACACATTGTGAGACATTCTTTCTGTGATTTCTCTTTTCTGACATCTGAATTTATGATCTGGATTGCATGTCCAATGAAAAACCAGTGAAAAAAAACTAGGGTAAACCATGGATTATTTCTCTGACATGTTGGACAAGAGCCAATTGAGACTGCCAAATTTTGACAAAGTAAGGCAGCCACAGTTAATACATTTGTGGTTGTTCAGCCACATCCACATTTGCAACACTTGGGCAGCATGCAGCAGCACCCTGCTTTATTCCTGAGAGACATGTTGATGATTAATATATTATTTGTTGAAATAATAAAAAAAATTCTTCAGCAAAACAAAGAACTAGAAATCAAGATTTGGTCTGTCCTAAATTGCATGTCCGAGAATGCTGCGAGTTCCCCAAGCTTTAGGACTCATCTACACCTACTAAATATTCTGGGAACAGACTGGAGCAGAAATGTGGAGGTGTTTATATGCTTTGTTCTTGATCCACAGCAATGGTGGTGTAGAATCTACACTAACCAGCCAGGGAAAAAACCAATTTAACCTTGTAGGACTATCAACGTTACCCTCTCTGTGGCCATCACTGTTATCAGATAGCTGCAAACCTCCGGGAGAGCTCTTGACCATTGTTGCTGCTGGGCACCTCTTCGTCCTTGGTCATTCAGGCACCTTTGCTGGTGTCAACAATAAATAAATAAATAAATAAAATGCTATCCACTGTGAACAGAAAAGCTTTACAAATATAAGGAAAATATGTCTTTCTATTACCTTTGCTGATGTCAGCAAAAGTCACCATTGAAGGCAAGGAGCTATGCAGAGCCTCATAGCTGTCTGCCACAGTGATGGGGCCAACACATCCCTGATCCATCTCCTTTTCCCTATGTGGATACAAGACTGATTCACATACAAGCCAGTCTGTTGTCCACACACCCCTCCCTCAAAGTACTGGGTTGATCTGGAGTTGAAATTCCAGAGCATCCCCCAACATTCCTTAATGTGGGGTTAAACTGGGTCACCTTGATTTATGCCATGTTAAAGATTGAAAGTCCCTAGACATCATGTGGACTTCCAGGAGCAACCTCTGATTTACTTAGGGTTTTAGGGCTAGTATAGACAAGCCCAATGTCCTGGAAAAAAATCCATAGCTCTCCTGTTTATATTTTGTTTGTCCCAATGTCTAAAGTCACTTTATCTTTCCCCAAGGAAGTCAAGAGAAAGAATTTGCAGCCATTTTTAAGTTTATTCATTTGGTTTGTTGTGAGAAACACAAGCCAGAAAACGAGCTTAAGGCATGGAACAACCTTCCCAACCTTCAGTTGTTTTGGACTTCAATGCCCAGATATCCCAGATAGCATACTAGCTGTTAAGAATTTTGGGAGCTGAAGTCCAAAACACCTGGTTGAAAACCACTGGGTCAAAAGATATTTTTTTCAGCTTTTCCTGCTTGCAGTGGGAATGATTAGGCAGGGTAAACCAGCATAGTGCTTCATCTCGAGAAAACCACATAGACTTTTGGCTTGCCATTCTGTGAAATCACATTTGAGAAATATAAACCCATCTTATATCCATTTAAACATCTGTTACACAAGATGCTAAAACAAGTAATATATTGGCTGCCATTTAGCTATCTCTAAGTTCTCCCCTTTGGTGTTTTGACAGTTAGCATTCCATTGTTCTGTCTGAGAACCTGTTGTATTGAAAGGCTGGGCAGGAAAACAGTCATAAATAGATCATGGGCTTATCATTTGCAAAGGATTCATGGCTCAGAGTGCCAAACCTCTCCTACATGCATGGGAGAAATCCCTTCAAGGAGTATGGCTGCTGTTTGGCTCAACTCAATGAGCTGGAAGTTCACAGTCTACGGAGAACTTGTCAGTATGAATAAATTGTGAAATGTATTTTTGAAGGAGTTTTTAATTACAATTGGCATATCCAAGCTCAGATGCTGGAGGCAGCCACTTTATTCAGGAGTGTGGAGAGCTACACTGTGTGATTCATATACTGTAATAAAAAAACACGCAACAGAAGCAAGCAATCACAAATATATACAAGGTCCTGGTGAATATTATCATTCATTAAGGCACTTAATTTTGAAAGAACCCATTATTTTCCAGACTGGTAAATAATTATCGATTTTAATTCTGCTATGATTATGGATGATACTCATGCATAACCAAATATTAGAAAATCACCTGTCATTTAGACAGAACAGATTTTGGTCCTTGTCTATGGTCTTTAGTTTGGAGTATACATAATAAACCAGCTAAGCCTATGCTATACTGTATTACAATAGTAAAAAGAGGCAGCCTTTTCCCAATTTAGCAGCCCAATGCAACATTTTGCAACCAATATGTGGCTGGCATGAAAAGACCTACAGTGAGAATGGAGAAAAATGCTGCCTTCCAAACTGTGTCTGTCGGTCCTATCAGCCACCCTAGTCAGTGGCAAAAAATATGGGAGTTGCAGCCCCTCAAATTTTGAAGGTCTTAACCACTAATGACCTGAAGGAATATGAAGGATGGGTTATATTAGGTATTTAGTTCCATCCTGCATCTAATAGAAGCAGAGACAGGACCCACAGGAAGATTAAGTTGACTTTGGTCTATTCCTTTGGGTGATGGCGTATTTTAAGAAAGCAAGCGAAACATGAAGATACACAAACATCTCTTAGGCTGGATCTGCACTGCCCTATATCCCAGGATCTGATCTCAGAGTATCTCATTATCCCAGATTATCTGGCAGTGTAGGCTCATATAATCCACTTCAAAGCAGATTTTTGTGTGTGTCAGGAGCAACTTGCGAAACTGCAAGTCACTGTAGGTATGAGAGAATTGGCCGCCTGCAAGGACATTGCCCAGGGGAGGTCCGGATATTTGATGTTTTACCATCCTGTGGGAGGCTTCTCTCATGTCCCCACATGGGGAGCTGGAGCTAACAGAGGGAGCTCTCCTGCTCTCCCCAGATTCAAACCGCCAACTTGTCGGTCAGCAGTCCTGCCGGCACATTGCGCCACTGGGGGCTTCTTCAAAGCAGATAATCTGGCATCAGATCCTGAGATATAGGGCAATGTCGATCCAGCCTAAGTGTACTTTCCTTGATTCATTTCTGCAGCTGCAAAGGCTGCAAAATATGTAATTACTTATGGGGACCTGGTTTTAAAACCTTTTATTATTTGTCCTCTATGAGCAACCTCATATTGTATGTACACTACAACAGTGACTAAGTTGGTAAAAATGGCTGCCTTCTTCCTCGCCTAATGTAATATTTTTAAAAGTTCACATGTAAGCCAATTGTTAGTCCCAACTAGAGTAGATCTATTCAGTAACAACTTTTGAGACAACATTTACGTACATTCCCTTGATTCAGAGAGTCTTCTGCAGTTGAGTGGAAAAACTGAAGTTAACCCTAAATTTCTCCATGCTGGTTTTTACTTGACCAAAATGCATGAAATCGTTATCATACAGAAAGTACAAGCCAGATTTAATATTGGTAAAAAAGACAGGTATCAATGGAAGCAAAGAAGGGGTAATATAGAAGACTATCTAAATGGAAGAAAGCAGGATCTGAAATCTTGCAGCCACTAGTTGATACTAAGGAGGGAAGAAAAGCATTCATTGTACATTTCTGACATGTGCAAAACAGCTTATTTTGGCCCAGTTTATAAAAGTTTGCACAATGGGGCATTTTAATTGGGCATTTAAACTTAAATTGGATGCATTATTATGTTAATGGAATTGTTTTCTCTTTTCAGGGGCCTCATGGGCCTCCAGGACAAAAGGTACAGTATAAACAATGCTGTGAAACTGATTATACGTTCTTGTGCCAAATGGCAGGCTGAAGGAATGAAGGCATTAGCTACTGTATCCCACATTGAACCAGTTGGTTTTGTTTGTGAATTTTGTTTTCCCAAAATAAAGCCATGGGATATAAGATACCTCATTCTCACCCTCATCTCCTCATCCCCCATTTATAGAAAATGCACGTAGTGGCAAACAAGGTATTTTTCCAGTCCATCTGTTAACATTCAGGTTTAAAAACTACAATAATGTTCTAACTTGAACACTGGAAAAATGATGAAACCAAACTTCCAAACATAGTGGGAAATGCAGATAGAATTTCAAGTGGAAAATATAGTCTTATTCAAGTTGCTCTCTGCCATCATGGGGGAAACCCCGTGAAAACATGAGAAACAAAGGCTTCTAGGTGTTACTGATAAATGGTGCTTGGTGGCTAGCCAGGGTCTTCCTATTTCTAAAGTAACCTGAGAGTTAACTTCCTATGAAGGCTTCCGATATTACTTACACTCATCAGAGATGACAGCTAAAGCCTGACAGAGGCAATCCAAGATTTATGGACTGTGGCATTAGAGCAGTACTAAATATATCAGGAATAAAAACATTTCAAATGGATTTTTGCAAGCCACTAACTGACACCTCACCCTGCTCTCAAAACAGCAACCCAGACCAGATCGTTGTAAAAGCAATTTTAAAGAGATAAGATACCATAAGGGTGTTTCATAACACCAAGTGTTCAGAAAAGAGCTGAAGGAAGCTGGAAAGCATAATCAGTAGCCTCACGGCTGAGAAAACTTCAACCCAGAGGTGAAATTGTCTTTTTTCAAATCACCATCATTCCAAAATAAAGTAACAGACATGGGGTTTCAGTGAAATGATGTGGTTAGCAGACAGAGTCCAGATTTTAAATTTTTCTCTAATCTACTTATTTCCACTTTAAAGCTCTATCAAGTAATGGACTGGTAGAGACCCCATTTAGCAATCCTGATATATTTTTGGTCTTTTGAAATTCTTTAGTCCAGGGAGGAAAATTGGAAGTGCATATGAGAAACCTGAATACTTTTAACATGTCATTTCAAATACCCTGGGATTTATATCACATATTAGATTTAGAGTGTTTCTATGTTACAGAGTTATAACAGCTTAATATTCTTTTGTAGGCTTCATCCTACAAAATCCTGGAATGTGCAGTGAGGCAGTCCTAAAGAGCTCTATTACTGTAGTTTAGTGGAGTTCTCTAACCAAGTATTCTGAGTACAGGTTGGGTATCTGTTATCTGAAATGCTTGGAACCAGAAATGTTTTGCGTTTTGGATTCCCCCCCCCCCCCCCCTTTAGAATACCCATATAAATACATGAGATATCTTGGAGATGAGACCCAAGTCTTAATACAAAATGCAGTTACGTTTCATATAGACTGGAGGCAATTTCATAAAATACATTGAATTAATTGTGTGCATGAAACAAAGTTGGTGTACATTGAGCCATCAGCAAGCAAAGGTGTTATTATCTCAGCCACCCATGTGAGCAAGTTGGGATTTTGAAGAATTCTGTAAAGTAGAGTCTCACTTATCCAAGACTCGCTTATCCAACGTTCTGAATTATCCAAGGCATTTTTGTAGTCAATGTTTTCAATATATCGTGATATTTTGGTGCTAAATTCATAAATATAGTAATTACAACATAACATTACTGCATATTGAACTACTTTTTCTGTCAAATTTATTGTATAACATGATGTTTTGGTGCTTAATTTGTAAAATCATAACCTAATTTGATGTTTAATAGGCTTTTCTTTATTATCCAAGACATTTGCTTATCCGAGGTTCTGCCGGCCCATTTAGCTTGGATAAGTGAGACTCTACTGTATTTCAGAATTGCAGATAAGGGATGCTCAACTTGTATTTGGTGTATTTTGTAGAATAGAGACATGACGGTTAAAATGGTATCAGGTCGTTTCAGCAGTGTTACACAGATACACTCTGTGGCTTGTATCATTATATGTGTAGAATGGCAATAGCATACGTGAGAATATTCAGTATGGCCTATGTTATTAAATGTTACATTTTTGGTATTGGTTCAAGTAACAACACACTTGAGAGTTTGCTGCCAGACAAGCATCAGCAGGTGCTTGGGAGGCTTCGCCTTGCCAGATAGGGATGAAAGATTAATTTTGTAGGTCTAACTCATGTGCCTTGATATGAGCTTTATATGCTACAGAGGGAGCCCCTGGTGGCACAGTGGATTAAACCACTGAGCTGCTGACCTTGCTGCGAAAGGTCGGCGGTTCAAATCCAGGAGGCAGGGGTGAGCTCCCGCTGTTAGCTCTAGCTTCTGCCAACCGAGCAGTTCGAAAACATGCAGATGTGAGTAGATCAATAGGTGCCACTCTGGTGGGAAGATAACAGTGCTCCATGCACTCATGCCAGCCACATGACCTTGGAGGTGTCTACGGACAACGCCGGCTCTTTGGCTTAGAAATGGAGATGAGCACCAACCCACAGAGTTGGACATAACTAGACTTAATGTCTGGGGGAAACCTTTACGTAATGCTACAGAGACTACCCCACCCCCATTTAAAGAAATCCTCAAATTTAGGATATGTCCCATTCAAATTTAGATTAAAGAAACTCACACTACGAAAGTGGGGGAGGACAGTGAAACTTGAAGTTGCATCCAGTTATTGTTCAGATAGTAAGTGTATCTGGCACACTGGTCACAAATAGCACATTCACATTACACAATTACACTGTTATCATTCCACTTTAACTGCTATAAACACATTCTGTGGAAATTCTGAGGTTTGAAATGAGGCCCAAGAGCTTTCTGACTGACAATTTTACCTGTTCCTCCATAGACTGCCAATTCCAAAATCGAAATCTATTGGAATGTAGTGCTGTTATTGAGTAGAATGAGGGAAACCCTTGGTCATTCATCCCTACCTAACATGTTAGAGGTACTACATTTTAGGTATTTTACAGTGGTGGCATTGCTTCTAAAATTTTATAAGTACACATTTTATGTTATTTTGGGTTCCTCTGATTATTCAGAAGCAGCCAGTGGAAGATCTGAGAGAACATCCATCGGACACAAAGAATATTGAATGCGTTATATGTTTCCTCTAACCTTTTCACCATACAATAAAAATGAGAAAAACATCCTTTACTCAGTTAACTATAATAGGTATTTCACACAACTAGGTGGAATGCTTGTTTAGAACCTGAAGAAAGCAAAGGTGTTTTGGAAGGTAGTAAACAGTTAATGGACTTTCAGTGCTTAGACTTCCCATAGTAACACTTTTGTTCTACAGTAACATTTCCTAATTTTACTTTCATATTCTTCAAATATCTACCACTGAGTTAAGTCTACCAATCTAGAGTACAATAGCAAAAAAATTAGCTTTCATCTTGTAGATGAATAATCTTACTAAAGTTTCTTAGAATATTTGCAATAAGTCCAGGCTAATGATATGTGTTATCACTGGCAACTTTTCCATCTGTTCCTTTTTTTCTTTATATTAAGTAGGCCCTTTGAGCAGATGTTAAGTCACATGTGGTACAAGCTGATGAATTGTTTAGAAATGAAAAATGTAGTGATGGTTCTGATTTACTTTTTCTCTAAAGCTTACTGGCGTGCTGTTGAACATTGCATGGTTATTTTCTTCAAATTTCAAGCTGTCATCAAACATGCATGAGGGCCAACACACAAGTTACTCTAGAAAGATAGAACATCTAACAACACTTTGAAATAGTGGCACAACATTTTAAAAATTAGATCTGTTTCAATTCTAGTTTTATTCCTAATGTGATCCCCCTCAACCCTCCAAGGATGGTGATGTAAATGAAACTCATGGAGTTACAATGGATAGCTACATTTTTATAATTATAGGTAAAACTGATTGCAGTTGAAATTAACTTCCAAATTCAACATTCTCCACAAAATTGTAGTATTATGAATGCTAGAGGTGAAGGGTTACTTTTCATATTGGATACTACTAAGTAGGGATAATACTTAGTATTATTCAGTATATGGAGTGGTTGAGAGAAATATACACATTCAGCATATTGAATCAGATTGGTTCACAAATGCCTCTAAAGAAAATCCAGGACACTCTTGATGAATACTGTTCTTAATATCTTATACAACGAGGAAAATTTCATCTTTTAAGTAGCAGCAGCTGGGGGCTTCCATGTCAGCTGGATGAATCTGCTCTGAGTTTTAATTTGAATGTTCAAAGAGCTGGGTCATATTTCCAAAATAGGGTCTGAACCTCTGATAACTCCTTTAAAGTTCATGCTAAATCTGGACCCAGTTCACTGCCACTCACATGGAAGCCACCAGAGATAACTGCTTATAAATGTTTAAAAAATTACTAACATGCATCATTTTAAAATGAGATCGTGCGTGAATTGTTAAGATTGAAGTAAAATCTAAAGAAATAAGAAATAAGTCTTATTTTGCACGAGACTTCTCACTTTACAGGAAAGTTCCTCTGAATGTTCATTGAATTAGGGATATAAATTGAGTATCCCTTATCTGGAATTTTGAGATCCAAAACTGATTTCCAAAACTGGAAATTGTCTTCATGGGTGGCTGAAATAATAGCTTTGCTTTCTGATGGTTCAATGTACACTAACTTTGTACAAGCATGAGTATAAAATTGCTTTCAAGTTGTATATATAAGATGTACATGAAACATATAGGAATTCTGTATTTTGATTTGTGTCTCCTCTCTGACATCTCATTATGTATATGCAAATTTTCCAGAATCTGGAATACAGAACACTTCTGGTGCCAAACATTTTGGATAAGGGATACTCTGCATTTAGAAGAGTTGACTAATTTGGCAGTGCAATCCTATGTATGTCAGGCCAGAATTCAAGAGATTTGCTCCCTGACAACAGGTTTAGTACTGTAGTCTTAAGCATTGCATTACATTGAGAGATTTCAGGATCCACTTGATACAATCTGCTGAAGTGAAATATATGGTTCTGTGCAGGGTTCGTTTGGTGCACCTGGTGTTCCAGGAATGGACGGAAGTCAGGTAAATACCATGCTATTTCTGGTCTATTTGTTGTTGAAATCCTAGGCATATCCACCCAGGCAGGATCTACACTGCCATATAATCCAGGCCATCAAATCAAGAGAATCCACATTATCTGCTTTGAACTGGATTATATGAGTTTACACTGCCATATAATTCAGTTCAAAGCAGATAATCTGGATTTTATATGGCAGTGTAGATCCAGCCTCAGATATAAGTCCCCCTGAATGTAATGGGTTTTACTTTCAGGTAAGCAAATGTGTGTAGAATGTTATTTTTGCAAATGCAAGTACTCATAAATTATTTTGTTTTGCAATTTTAAAAAAGCAAGCGAATTAGTAAATCACAAAAATATATTGGCTTGTAACTTTACTGGATTTCCAAATACAGATGACAACCAATTGTGCCAGGAAGAAGAACAAGCACTCTGGTTTTTTTAATGGCTGCAACCCAATACAGTGTTTCATGTGTACAAATCCGATTGAAATGTGATGGGTTTAAAAATGCAATGGTGTTTTGGGATTTTAGCCCTTCCTGATGGCTAAGAGATTAGAGGGGAATTTAGTGAGATAAGAGACACATGAAGAAAATCAACTCCATCCTATTGAGAGAGCAAGAGAGCAAACAAATGCATTTGGCAGGAGGTGAGCTGAAGATGATGTGAAATAAAGCTAAATGGGAAAAGAAATAATCTTGGCTTAAATCGCCAGTGGAATGTGTTCAATAGTTCAGTTTCCCCCCAGTTCTGTCACCAAATTGTGTCACAGTTCACTATGACTGGCAGCCCGCATTCAATGCTTTACTAAAACAGCAGGGGCATTTCACATCAGCACTATAGGCTGTTGGCAAAACTGTTGACAAAGCTGGCATGAGAGCAGAAAAGTACTGTGCATCTGTTCTCCCCAGGAACATTAAGCTTTATATCATACTCTTTGTTTAAAATGCTGGGAATGCCATAACATAATGGAGTCATTGCACTTATACAATGGCAAGCCATTCTACACAGTGGTATTTGCCTAAATACATAGAACATCAAGCCAAAAATGGTAAAATACCATGTTGTTTAAAAGTGTGGTTAGTAGCATTAACATTTATAGAACCCAGTGTGCATTTTTTTGGCTATAATTAGTGAATAGTTTAATAACTTGCTCTATGTAGTCTTTTTCATAACTATTATACTGAAGGAGTTTAAAACCCCAAACATTGTGCTTATTGACTTACACTGAAGAAAATCCTTAACACATTGAACAGGGTTGGCCCAAGACATTTTGTTATCTGTAGTAAATAAAAATGCAATTTTTGTCCCAGTCCATGTAACTATGCTGACAGTCGAATCGTCAATATTTTGATTCAACATAGGCCAAAAGACCCATAAACCTTTTTTCAATCTTTGTCATAGGACTAGGTTTGCCAGATCAGGACTATCCCTTGCCCTGAGATTTCAGAGCCACAACCTATTATATTGAGATGACCCTTTGTGATGTCACAAAAGGTGAACCTTAGTGATGTCATTATACATGATATCCTAAACATCAAAGACACAGAATAAAAATTACTACACCAACCAGTGGTGAAAATATATACAGTGGCCCCTCTTACCCAAGGGGAAATGTTCCACCACCCCCACCCCCATTTTTGTTTTCACCATTATTCATATTTCATTTTTATTCTTATCATTTCAAAGTAGAATATTCATATCTAGAGTCTCATCAGATCTGGAACAGATGTTGGCATTCTACATTTTAAGATGATTGTTGGAATACATTAATACAAGTGGTATAACAACTCTGGAACTCCTTCTTGTCCCTTTAGTTTACCTAGCATTATAGTACACAAAGGCACATAGTAGCTTCTGAAAAGGTTCTAGTTTCTAGTTGTGGACTAAATCATTTTTGAACACTGTGATTTACTACAGGGTGCTTGGAACAGTACTCCCTGTTTGTTGTGTGCCACCCCATTGTATTGGCCAGTCTAAGGAAATAGGTGATTAATGAGTAGGTCATTTGGTCATATCAACTCAGTATTGTATTGTGTCTGAGGCCTTCAGCAGCACTATGGCTGAGCCATGTGACTCCAAGTTAGGTAACTGTGTAGGTGATGACTATAAATCAGTGCTGAGTGAGAGTTATAAAAACATGATTTCAGGCACCCTTTTCATTGAGGTCTAGATCTTATTCTCAAAAGCATGGACACAAGCCTGTTATAGAAAACGATGTCACAAAACCTCTACCTCTACATGATAAATAACCATAAGTGGACCACTCACATGCTAGATAGATTACAGCTAAAGGATCAGGGCCATAAGGTAGACTGATGCAAAAGAGTTAATAATATGTCCACACAGGTGTTCTTTTCTAAACATAATTCTTCAGTGTCTGGCAGCAGGCCAGCATTTCTAGTCTAAATTTTGCTGCCAGAAGGTTAATCCTTCAGATAGGATGGGAAGCCAAGGTTCTGCCAGTTTTGTGAGATGTAGGGTATTGTTATGCAAGACATGATGTCAAATGAAGCTGGAACAATTTTAGTGCCTGTCTTAATTCTTCTATTGTCCATTGCAGACGTCTGCAGTCTCAGACTAGAGTTTAAGCCTATTGAGAAATCAATGTTTCCCTTTCAAAAGCACACTCTCAACTAAAGTTGAAGGCTGCTATGGGATGCCTGCTAGTGCTTTCTGGTACTATCTATACGGATTTCCTGGTATTTAGTGTAAATGCAAATAGAAGGCCCTTAAGAAGACACACAGAAGGTTAAATGCGTATCATTCTGATGTGTGTGCATTATCTGAATTCTAACTTTCTGAGAAAGTTTCAAAGCAGTCTGGAGTGTTTCTTGAGTTGGGTAATTATCATTAATACAGAACAAAGTTTTGAAAAGTTACTTTCCTGAATTAGAAATCTTACCTCTCCGCAAAGCTATCAGTGAAGGCTCTGGGCTAGATCTAAACCAATACACTTAAGTGTCATTGAAGTCAATGTGAAAAATTAACCATTATTAACAGGTCCTACTGATGTAAATGGGAAGTTCAATCTCTTTTTCTTATTATTACAACCCACTGTATCCAACCCAGTGATTTCAAACTTGCTGTGTTATAGTTTCTGTCATTGAGATTTCCGGCAACAAACTGATAAACCTCAAAACTATTTCCATTATTTTAAAAGCCATCGGCACATGCACAGTATGTGCCTTAGATGTACCATTATCTTTTTCTGGGTTGATTTCTTAGTGTCAGTGCAGCAAAGTAGATTTTTCTTCAGTGTTATTTATTACACTTGACTCATTCTTACCTCTCTCCCTCCCTTTCTGAGAAGGATTTTCTCCCTTTTCTCCCCCTTTTTTTCTTTTAAGGGCCTAGCTTTAGTCTTATATATAAATCAAAGTGCTTATACTTGCCATTTATTAAAAGTCAAAATCAAAAAGATTGAACATCACTGTATATAGTTCACAAATTCTCAGGCAGGTTTTGTGAGCCATCAGAGTATTGTTGAAAAGACTTCTCGCTTACTTTCACTTGGTGAGTGGGCCAGAAGGGATTTCCAGCCTTAAAACAAATAATTTAAAATCTCAGGCAGGTGGGAAGGAGAGAGGAAAAGCAAGTTGAAAAGAGGTAATTCAACACCACCTTGAATTGAAATTGGGGCTGGAGTGGACAAAGGGCATATCTAAAGAAACATTTTTGTTCTCCCTGTGTTGCTTATACAGTTTAGAGTAAAACAAGTGTGATTAGACTGTGGGGATAGGTGGGATGGTGTGAGGCAGCATTTCTATTTTGGTAGTCTGGAATTTACGTTCTACTGCTATATTTCTCAAACTTTAAACCTCTTACCCTATTTTAAGGAACATGGCAGGGGTTGGACTGGATGGCCCATGCAGTCAGGCCTGTAGCCAGAAAAAAAATTGGGAGGGGCTGAAACTGTTTAAAGAGAATCATAAAGAGTCATTCTATAACACAAAATCATTTAAATTCTATGACTTACTCTATATTTTATATTTAATTTCTATTTTAGCTACAAAGTTTCAAGTCTAAAAAAATTGAAAATAACTCTTAATTGGTAATTTAGTGGTTACAAAAGAATACCACAATGCCTGTTGAAAACACTTGAAAACGATGGCAATACACTTTGACACAAACCAGGCTCCATCGACATACTTTGGTGCACACTTAGGAGAACAAGTCCAGTCAGTCTTTCTTGCCCCATTGTGTGTCTTACGTATGTTTTCAATGTTACTCATGTTATTTGGCTTCTGTATTCCTTACAACCACATCTTTCAACTGTATTGTTGCAGACTTATGTGTGAAGTGATTTCTGGATAAAGTGCTAAAAAGGGGAATGCGTTCACAGATCTTTTGTTTGCTTGTTGTTGAGGTGAGGTGTCTTTTTAGAGATTAATGGCATATATTTTCACAGCATTATATATCAAAGCAAAACATATAATGTAATTATAAATATTGCTTCAAGAAATGAGCCAAATCATTTCACTATGGAGTACTAAAAGCAGATACAGTTAAGGATCAAGAGTTTAGAATTTTCATCCACAAAACATTATATAATAAGCCCATCCATAGCAAGATGACCTGACAATAAATAAATTGATTATTAGAGTCAAGATGCATATAAGGGATAGAGAAAAAAGCTATCTAATTGTTGTTAAGAATGGTGGCCTTACACACTTTAAATCAATATAATCAGTATACATGGGTTTTTTTCGTGTCAGGAGTGACTTGAGAAACTGCAAGTCGGTTCTGGTGTGAGAGAATTGGCTGTCTGCAAGGATGTTGCCCCGGAGATGCCCAGATGTTTGATGTATTGCTCTCCTGTGGGAGGCTTTTCTCATGCCTCCACATGGGGAACTAGAGATGACAGACAGGAGTTCACACTCTCCCCGGATTTGAACTGCCGACCTTTCGGTCAGCAGTCCTGCCAGCACAAGGGTTTAACCCATTGCACCATTGGGGACTCCAATATACATGTTAACCCTAAAAGATATGCAAAAATTGCTAGGACTGCAGAAAGAATAGAGATATAGGTCAGACAGGAAAAAGAACTCTGTGTTACTGTTAAGAAATAACAGATATAAAAATATCACTATTTGTTTATATTTCCCTAATATAATATAATGTCTAAATAATAATAATAACTTTATTTTTATACCCCGCCACCATCTCCCCAAACGAACTCAAGGTGGCTTACATACGGGACAGAAAGTCCAACAGACATAAAAGCAAACAGCAAACAATCCAGTAAAACAATCGTAAAATACAACAATCCGTATAAACACAATTAAACATAAGAGAAAAAACAGCAACATTGAGACTCCATCAGACTGCGTTCAACAAAAACCGATGACCATAATTACAAAAATGGGCATGACCACTATAAAAGGGTCAGCCCCAATGTATAATAAAATAAATATTTCATTTACATTTACTATAAAAAAGTGAAAGATTAGAATGGGGGAAGCACATTCAGTAGACAAATGTTTATAGGCCAATTAAAAGGGTTGAAGCAAAAGATGATTATTTTAGAGATTCTGAAGGGAAATAGAATCATGGAAAACAACTCAAGCTGGTGATTGACAATAAAAGTAGAGTTTTGGAGAAGCTCCTTTTTGTACTAAAAGTTCCATAATACTCCAAACAACATGGTGTCTGGCATGTAAGCTGGAGCGTTTTACCAGTTGTGGCTTCTGTTTCTGTTTTTTAAAACCACACATTTCCAAGCTCTGATTAGGATTGAACACAGTACTATTCTTACAAACTTTATCTCACTACAAACTCTATATTATCTGCAAACATGAAGGAAGTTGTTACTCACAAATATTTTTTCATTTACTTAGGCTTAAACTTGCCCAGTACTCACTAATGTGTGTTTATTGTTTTAAAATGCAGCATACTTGGAGAGACATTGTAACAGAGTATGTTTATCTATATATATAAAAGAGTGATGGCATCACGGCAATTCACAAAACAACAAAAGTACAGGCCCCCAACCTTAAAATTTGACAACACAACCCATCATCCACGCCTCAAGGTTGATACAACAAAAAGAAAAGAAAAATAAAGTCCTAATTAGAGGGAGAGCAATAATTGTTTTTATCCAATTGCTGCCAGTTTAGAGGGCTAATCTCTGCCCACTTGGTTGCCTAGCAACCAGCCAAGGGACAGCCAGGTTTCAGTTAGGGGACAGGCAGACTTAGGCTTCACTTAGATTTCTTCCACAGATTATCTAATTTGCACTGGATTATATGGCAGTGTAGACTCAAGTCCCTTCCACACAGCTATATAACCCATTTATAATCTTATATTATCTGCTTTGCACTGGATTATCTTGACTCCACACTGCCATATAATCCACTTCAGTGGGCATTTTATACAGCTGTGAAGAAGGGGCCTCATATCATCCAGTTCTAAGCAGAGAATATAAGATTATCAATATAGAGTAGAGTCTCACTTATCCAACGTAAACAGGCCGGCAGGATAAGTGAATATGTTGGATAATAAGAAGGGATTCAGGAAAAGCCAATTAAACATCAAATTAGGTAATCGTTATACAAATTAAGCACCAAAACATCATATTATACAACAAATTTGACAGAAAAAGTAGTTCCATGCGCAGTAATGCTATGTAGTATTTACAGTAGAGTCTCACTTATCCAACACTTGCTTATCCAACGTTCTGGATTATCCAACGCATTTTTGTAGTCAATGCTTTCAATATATCGTGATATTTTGGTGCTAAATTCATAAATACAGTAATTTCTACATAGAATTACTGTGTATTGAACTACTTTTTCTTCCAAATTTGTTGTCTAACATGATGTTTTGGTCCTTAATTTTTGAAATCATAACCTAATTTGATGTTTAATAGGCTTATCCTTAATCCCTCCTTATTATCCAACATATTCGCTTATCCAACATTCTGCCGGCCCGTTTATGTTGGATAAGTGAGACTCTACTGTACTGTATTTACAAATTTACCACTAAAATATCACAATGAATTTAAAACACTAAAATATCGCAAACAACACCACTCTGAAAACAAGGGAATTCCAAACAGGAAACAATCAGGGCCAGCTAACACCTCCCAACAAAAAATTCACTCAGGGAGGAAACAGCCAGGCTTTAAAGCTGCACGGCCATTACATCCTAATCATTTTTCCTAATTGCAGCATTCATACTTGCCTCCAACAAACAAAAAAAACCTTTCAGAAATATTGTTTATTCACAACCTTTAGGAAATAATATCCCCTGATGGCGCAGCGTGTTAAAGCGCTGAGCTGCTGAACTTCTGGACTGAAAGGCCGCAGGTTTGAATTGGGGGAGCGGAGAGAGCCCCCACTGTTAGCTCCAGCTTCTGCCAACCCAGAAGTTCAAAAACATGCAAATGTGAGTGCATCAATAGGTACTGCTCCGGCGGGAAGGTAACGCCGCTCCATGCAGTCATCCCACATGACCTTGGAGGAGTCTACGGACAACGCCGGCTCTTCGGCTTAGAAATGGAGATGAGCACCAACCCCCAGAGTCAGACATGACTGTACTTAATGTCAGGGGAAAACCTTTACCCTTTACCTTAACGACCACCAATTCCTCAATACTTTATTTCCCACACCACCAGACTTCGCCACAGCAACGCGTGGCCGGGCACAGCTAGTGTCATTATAAGGATGTTATGGAAATTTTGTTTGACTGTAAGACTTTTTGCCTTATGTATCTTTCAGAAGGGAAAACGCATGAATGAGATTGGAAACGGGGTCATTTGTTGTCTCACCCAGACAAGCTGGTGGAATGATTTGATTCTCTTTTTAAAGGTGTGGACCAAATCACAAGATAGTCTCACAAATTTGTAGTGGACAAGCTTGCTCATGCCAGCTGTTCAAAATCTAAGACACATTCCATATGTCCTGTTAAAAGGAGAAGCTATACATAACACCATAGACAAGATGTTAGAGAATGTCATTATAGAAGGAGTACATGAAAATAATAATATGATACTTGTGCCAAAAAAGATGATAGCGGCTCATGAGTTACATCAATGAACTCTGCAGACCTAACAAGTTCTGTGTGCCGATATGGACTCTGACGTGGAACACTTCATCAGAATCCTTGCTGCTTTGTATTCAATCCCAATGTTGACGTGAAGATCATCCATTACATCCTCTTCCGTTATCATGCTGTGCTTGCATCTTACTAGGCATTGATAGTGGGACATATACTCAAAACATAGAATCAGAGTTGGAAGAGAACACATGGGCCATCCAGTCCGACCCTCTGCCAAGCAGGAAAAGCACAATCAAAGTACCCTCAACAGGTGGCCATCCACATCTGTTTCAAAGTTTCAAAGAAGGAGCTTCCACTACACTCCAAAGCAAAGAGTTCCACTGTTGAACAGTGTTTACAGTCAGGACGTTCTTCCTGATGTTCAGGTGGAATCTCCTTTTCTGTAATTTGAATTCAGAACAGTTGGGATCTCAGACGATGATGCATTCACCATTCCATTGATTTGCTTTGTCCTCCTCACATAGCTTGCATAAACTATGCTGAGCAGGAATGGAGAAGATATATGTTTATCTTTGGAGAGTAATCACTACATACATCCCTTTTGCTGCTCTCCTTCAATATTTGTCCTCCAGATTGCACCGCCACTTTATGACCCTGTCCTCTGTGGTTTTTACTCATACTTCCTTTCTCACCCCGAGTTTTAACCTAGTGTTCATGTGGCCCGCCCTTGGTTTTATTGTTCTTTTGATCTTGTTTAATGTTGTGTATATTTTCGTTTATTGTGTTGTTTAATGTGTTATGATTTGTTGTTCTATTATATTTTGTTATATTGTATTGTTCTGGGCATGGCCCCATGTAAGCCGCCCCGAGTCCCCGTTGGGGAGATGGTGGCGGGGTATAAATAAAGATTATTATTATTATTATTATTATTATTATTATTATTATTATTATTATTATTATTATCTGAATGTATAGGTATGTTTTCTCTCTACGACAAGCAGGAGGCAAGAGTATTTTTATTTATAAATGTAAAACTTTAGAGTTGGGGAGTGCCTCCTCCATGCACTTAAAGAGAACACAATACTAAGAGTTATGCAAAGAAAAGTGAGTTATACTAAGAGTTATGCAAAGAAAAACACATACAAATACAGGGTTTAAAGGCTTACAAGTTACATAGCTTTGCAAATATAGTTCCATGGATTTGTTTTAAGGGCAATATGATATTGGCAGTTTTTCTAATTATGCCCAGTACGGTATTTCTCTTTTTACACAAGCCAAATACAGGGTCAACATTTCCATCCAGCTATCTACTACAAGCCCAAAATCATCTTTCTTGTCCAATTACTGCCAACTGAGATCCCACATGTAAAATTAGGAGAGAAAATGTGCTGGCAAGTACTTAGAATCTTCCAAGCTCTCATATAATTTGTATGCAACTAGGAAGTATATTTTCTGTATACTCATTCTTTATCTAAAACCCAGCAGTGAAAAGATTCAGATGTATATCGTGCTTTCTTTCTGCATTTCTAATTCAATCCAAGAAGTAACAACTGTGGGATTTTATAAAAATAACTAGGGTTTTTGTGGCATCATTAAGACTTATAGACTCTCCTTTCTTCCTCTTTTTTATTTTGCTACTGCTATAAAAGACTAATATGTCTATTTATGTAGAATATAAGTTTTCATACATGCTACTTGGTTAGTCTATGTATCTCCTGGTCATCATAGAACTGGAAAAAAAACAAGAAAGTAAGTTGTACTGTAAAGGTAACCGGTATTCCCTAACAGTTTGACAAGTCTATGTATGCTTTTGAGAATGTGTACAGAAACTCTGCTACCTCCACTTCCACCTCTGTAGCTGGAGACCTATATACTATGATATAAGGTCCACTAAAATCAGAAACTTCACTTAATCATTTGTACTGTCAGTTTTATACTGGTAATATGAAATCTGTTAACTGCATTACTGATCATGTTCTTGTGCTTATCCTCTATATTAACTTGGTTATTCTCACATTTATTATTCACGTTTCCACAAAAGGTTGATGTTAAGTTACAAATATAATCTATGGAGATTTATAATTCCAATTTGTGGATTACTGCTTATTGTGACAGTTTTTTAAATCATTTGTCACTTATCCATAGATTCTGATGATGTGGTTGATATCACTTTCCCCATGTGACATTTTAGGGAGAACCTGGTGAAGTGGGAGAAGGTGGACCACCAGGGCTTAAGGTTAGTCAAGAAAAAGCGTATGTCTGTCTGTCTCTCTCCCTCTCCCTCTCCCTCTCTTTTCTGTTAATAGAGACAATGCTGTTTTCCTTCCTCCCCCCCCCTTCATTTGTTTCAGTGGTGGTGGTGATCGTGGTTATTATTTTATGCCGTCAAGTGATTTTTGACCTACCATGATGCCAAAGCCAACCTTTCACAACGTTTTCTTGGCTAGACTTTTTCAGAAGGGTTTGCTGTTGTTTTCTTCTGAACTAAGAGAGTGTGATTGCCTATGTGGGTTTCCATGGCACAGCAGAAATTCAAACCTTCCTACTGGTAGTACATAGCTTCTATTAGATTTACTGGCATTTCTGTACCTTCTCTGATGGTATCATATTAGTGTTTCACAGGGTACCTATCTGTCAGCAGAATTTTTACATCATGTTGATCAGGTATACAGATTAGAGCGATGGTTCTCAATCTGAGGCCCCCAGATCTTTATGGCCTACAATTCCCAGAAATCCCAGCCAGTTTACCAGCTGTTAAGATTTCTGGGAGTTGAAGCCAAAAATATCTGGGGACGTCAGGTTGAGAACCACTGGATTAGAGGCTTTTTATTTGCTGATTAGAAAAGAACATTGACCTCCAGAGAAAAATCATTTCTCACTTTTAGAATTCCATAGATCACACATTATTTATTTATTTATTTATTTATTTTTCAAACTTATATGCCGCCACTCCCCTAGGGCTCGGGGCGGCTTACAAGAACCGGCTAAAATCAACAATTTAAAAACATCTTAAAACATCTTTAAAACATCTTTAAAAATATCTTATGCTTAATTAGTTTCCACAGATAAATATTTCAGAATTGCAGAACAATGAAATAGAAATTGAATGAGCCTGAGGAGTGAAACCTCCATGTAGACAGAGTGTTCAGGGTCAGAGAACTGAATGGAAGCTTTCAACTTACTAGCTTGTAAAGCAATGAATAATGTACAGAACCAGGAATCAGAAGTTGTTTTGTATAATTTCTGATGTTATATGAATTTCTGACAAAATCTGAAAACCTGAAGGGTCTGTAGGGATCTGCTCACTGAAATGTATGCATTCCCACTTATAGTTTGGGGTTTTTTGAGTGAAAGAACTCTATAGCAATTCTAGTATAGGACGAAAGCATAAGTTGCATTTGAAATGTGGGAGTTATTGTTACAAGAAAGAAGGTAAATAACTTCATACATAGAATTGATATTGGACAAATGGATAACTGAGTTCAGGTATGTGCAAACAGACCCAAAAGTCTTTGTCTTTGAAATCTTTAAAAACCGCATATGCAATGTTATACTGGAAAGGGGCAATCTAGATCAGCTTTGAAATAAACTGGGGAAAAAGATTTCGCCTTTGTGGGCTGGAGTCCACGTCATTAGTTGCAACCCATGAAAGCTTACGCTAGAATTTTTTTCCTGGTTTATCTTAAATGTTGGATTCTTTTATGTATTTTAATGCTAAAGCAGACTAACACAGCAGTTTCATTGAAAACTAGTAGTATGGGTGGGAAAAATGCTGTCCTCAGACCCCGTTTGTGGACCCCATAGCTGTCTGCAGGCCCAATGTTTTTAGGTGAAAATGTCCTGTAGGCTAAAACACCACACAAATGTGACAGATTGCTTTGAACACCTCCCTAACTCCTCATATCTCCCTTAAGCTTCAAAAACTGACTAGAATACCGCAAATGGATTTCAGTCCATGTTGGATGACCTTTTGATACAATTTTAATTCAAAAACGTGTTGGTACAGCCAGATGCCAGCAGTACTCCTGCATTACACTTATGTAGACATGCACTAACCACTACTTTTGGAAGTGGGAGCTTCATGTTACTGACATATTTATTAAAATAATAGGAATAATGGTAATAATAATAATAATCTTTACTATAAATCTACACATCTTACATAAAGATTTTACAATATGATGGTTGTCCAGTGTCTACTGTTTGGAAGCATTTATAACCTATCATTTTGCTGGTTTGGTTTCCATTAGGGTGATCCCGGACAGCAAGGAGAAAAGGTAAGTCCAACATCTGTTTTAAATATTCATATGAAGACATTTAAAATTAAATAAAGTTAAAATCTTGCTATAAAGTTGAAAAGTCATAAGCTTAATTTTGTAAAATGTATAGTCATTTTGCTACAGGAATAAACAAAGAAATGTCATAGTACACTGCTTAAGTTCATAATGAAGAAAAGAAAAATAATTTGCCTTCAGGCTGTAGTTTGTCTTATAAATCTTAATTACATTAATTTCATGCAACTAAAAAAAGTGCAAATTCACTGTGGGACTCAAGGTCAATGTTCTCTGAACAATTATGCTCACCAGATATGTCTGACTACAATTCTTAAAAAATTTCAATTAGTAACTGGCTAGAAGATTGTGGTGATTGAACATATGAAGGACACCAGGTCGGAGAAGAAGACCATGGGTCTTATCACAAAAGCCAGGTGAAGCATCCTGCTTTGCCTGGCTTTGCTGAAAAAAAAGGAGGGACAGCAGGGTGAATCCATTGCCCTGCACACAGCTCCCTCTTGGCAATGCTTCCCCATCACACATGGGGAGCATCACCTGAGCGCCGATGAACAACAAGTGTTAAGAAGGAAGCATCATATGACGTTTCCACTCAACTTGTGGGCGGGACCTCCAATGGAAGTCCAACAATTTCATGGAATGGGCAGCATGGCCATCTGTCACTGGACTGCTGGTGTATCCTATGACTTTTAAAAAGCCCCATATGATGAAGTTGCATAACTAGTGATATGATGTATCTTTTATGGGCCCATGGTTTCAGTAAGGCATCATCTTAGGTGTCTGATACTTTAATTACTTTCTCAAGCTGATTCAAGAATAACATTGGAGAGAATCACTAGCTGCTGGAATGCTGTGGGGTATCACATTCTATTTTGATGAATGTATAAATATAAAGAACCTGAACACCTATTTATTTAGAAGGTTTCAGTGTGGTAATATTGCACATTTTATTTTTGGAATTGGTATCTAGTAAGGGAAAATGGGGAGACTTTTATCAGGTGAAAGGCGATAAAAGAGCCAGAGTGGTATAGTCGTTTGAGTGATGGACTAGGACCGCTGAGTTTGGATCCTTATCAGCCATTGAAATGAACTGGGTGATCTGGCCAAGTTGTCTTCTTTTAGCCCAAGAGCAGAGCAAAGTCAAACCTCCTCTGAACAACATTTACTAAGAAAACCTCAGGATTATTCAGAGGGTGCTTGCCATTGTTTCATCTGAGACTACAACTTCCCAAGATCACCTAGTGGGTTTCTATGGCTGAGATTCGAACCTTGGATTTACAGAATCCTAGTCTACTCAAACAATTACAAAATGTTTGATTAGAACTATAAAGTAAAACAATTGTAAAATAAATCTACATACTTCATAGGAGGCTGCTAGTGAATGAAAAAACACTCTAAATGTTTTGTTACTCATTTTAATTTGTAGGGTGATGCTGGAGATAGTGGACCCAAAGGTGACACCGGAGAAAAGGTATACTTTGTACTGAATTCAGTAGTAGTAGTAGTAGTAGTAGTAGTAGTAGTTTGACTCCAAGTGATTTCCAACTTATGCCAACTTTAAGGAAATCTATCATGGGGCTTTCTAGACAAAGTTTATTCAAAGGGGGTTTGCCTTTGAGTCTGAGAGAAATTTGACTGGATCAAGGGCAGCCAATGGGTTTCCATGGCTGAGTGGAGATCCTGGTCTCCAGAGTCATAGTTCAACTGGTACTTTTGTACCAATACCCTGATTTAAAAATGCATATCCATATTTGTAGAGAAATAGTAAACCAGACATTAGAGTAAATGAAACTAGGAAACTAAATTGTCCTGAATCCTGAAAGTCTCCAGAGTGGCTTGGAGTTAGTCAAAATATTTAATCAACTGCATGACAGCATATATATCGCTGTCATGACAACATAGTCTCCAGTATTTTGTTTGTTAGAATAAAAGGAGATAATGATGTGTATTTTCAACCCCTGCAAATACCCAAATCCCTTGTGTGACATTAGAAAAGAACTCCAATCTATAAATAAATTATAAATAAATATAATACCATTGTTTTTCACAGCTGTTTCTCTGCACATCAATAAGCTTCTTTATTTCTGTGTTTGATAATAGCAGAGCAATTTACCGTATGTGTTGTTCTCAGTTCCAAGGCTATAGCTAATTTGAGATTTGCAATCAAATGAATGCTGTGGATACTTTGCGCTTTTCAATCTCTCTCTTTGATTATATAAAGTTCCTTTTCATTAACTGGATTTTTAAAAAAGTCTCTGTGGTGTTTACAGAACAAGGTTTGAGAGCATTCTATTTGCAAGATATGCTAGATACACTACTAATGAATTTGTGCTCCACCAGTGAGAATAACCCCCTTTCTTTTCTTTTTCAGTGAACACAACATCCCTGTCATTAAATCTTATTACATTAATATTGTCAAGATAAATTTCATAAGCCAAAAATGGGGGTGATCACCTCAACAGATTTAAAGCTAGGGTACATAGATGATAATGGGAGTTGTACAAACTAAACTTCATTAATTTAGAGGCTCTGATGAATTTTAGACCCAGAAATTCACATTCTTACCATGAGGAATGTTCTTATTTAAGGAACAATTTCTTATATTAAATATATCAGATCTCACTCTGGAACAGATAAAAATACATGAATATTGTGGTAGTTGTTTCTGCAATTGTTAGGTCTTCGGTTCCTTCTCACGTGTGATTATTGTTTCTGGAAATTTTTATTTTATTATGTAGGGTGACCCTGGATCTTCTGCTGCAGGAATTAAGGTAATGAATAAGTGATAAATAATTTGCAGTAGAAACAGTACTAAGTAACATTTTAACTTAGTACTGAGTCCCCTTGGGGAGAAAGGACAGAATACAAATAAAATTATTATTATTATTATTATTATTATTATTATTATTATTATTATTATTATTATTATTATTATTGCATTTAATTATGTTTTCTGTACATTGAAATCTATCTTAAAGCCTGATTTTTTAATTGTATATTTATTCACCTTTTTCTAGGGAGAACCTGGAGAATCGGGGCGACCTGGACAAAAGGTAAGACTTCAAAGTAATGAATGCAGACACTGCTAGGAATTTTCAAAATGAATGACTAAATGCTGAGGAAATATTTCCTTTAAAAACTTACTAAACTGCTATGGAACTGCTATGAGTCTCTATATTGGGAGAAAGGCAGGATAAAAAGTAAGTAAGTAAATAAATATCTGGCAATCTGATTGCTACTAGGAGACCTACCTTAGTCTGGGAAATGTTGAATGGAATTGTTGAGTCTTTTGCTTTTGAGCAGCAGTAAATAATCCATAGCCATGAATTTTTGATGTGATGATAGAGTAATGCCTGATTCCACAGTAATAAAATAATTCAGTGTCAAGTGCACAATCACTAGGACCTGTCCCAACACAAGCTCCTTTCCAATAATAATTAAAAAGAAAAAAAACATGAACATCTTGTGCTTTTATTGAGCACCTTATGGTATGTGTTTGCCAGTTCTGTTTATTCTCATCTGAATTCATGGTGGGGGGGGGGCAGGCCATAGGATTTGAAAAGAAATAAAATGTTGCTCTAATAATATTGAAGATATATATTTTTAAATTTGTCAAGAAGTTGAATCATTTGCCTTAAAAAACAATGTTGTTCTTTCTTGTTTTATCTAGACTGTTAGAGTTCTGCTGTACAAAAATGTAGCATGCATTTTTCCCCATCAATAGTTTGAGTGGTGCTCAGCACTTTCCAAACTTTGTTGCAGACGAAACTCCAGACATAGAGAAAACTGTCACAGACTGAGCTCCTGTTATATCTCTGGCTCAGAGCAATTAAAATCTCAACTTCAGACTTCTGAATAGCAGAGAGTCAAGACTATCAATTAGCATTAACTGATGGCTTTGTGATGGTATCTAACATATCCCAAGAATCGCTCTGACTGTCTGACACCACAAAATCCATTTCTTTTATGATGTACCATAAATGATGTATGAACTCAAAGCAAAAGTAAATTTATGTACCGTGCCACTCGCTTCTTCATTTTCAGTGTGCATCAGTCATAGATACATAACTTGGAAATTGAGAGGCCAGATAGATTTTGTTGGCGGCAAACCTTGCACAGTAATAGTTCATACACTGATATTCTGCAATGTCTGGTCCATTCCTTTCTGGGGTGCTTGGCTTGGTTTTTTTTATGGCCAGCTGAAAACATTTTTCTGCCTGAAGTGGTAACAAACAAGTCCCCCTATAGTCAACGGAAGCTGTGCAATAGCAGAGTTTACTGAACTGACTCCAAGAACTTTAAATTAGATCAAAATCTATTTCCCAAAGTTTTCACTTCAGTCACCCCCCCCCCCCCCCCCCTATTTGTCAAAACTGTGAATAGGGTTCCCAGACCTTTTCCCAACTTCAGAGTAAGAAGGACAAATCCCAGGGCAGGAGCATAGCCTTGAAGTATTTTATGTGTACATTTTCTACAGATATAAACTTGTTATTTTCTTACTGAAATGGCATCCTCAGTTTAATTGTGGTTGATGCTTAATGTATAATGCAGAATTGATTACCAGGTTCATATTTTAACTGGACAATCACTTTGAGTTTACCATATATGCAATTTTGATTAAACCCCCCATATAGCTATTTTACTGGATCTGGAACCTAGTTTAATGTTCTCATGTGATGCTATGTCATTTCATTTATAGGGTGAACCTGGACTACCTGGGCTACCAGGATTACCTGGAATTAAGGTAACTATATAGAAATACTGCTGTAAAAACATTGGGAATAGTGTAACAAACTAATGAAACTGAAGACTTTTAAAAATTATTCTTTTTCCTTTTAAAATTAAAGATTGCCACCCACTACACTATCCATAAATGAATGAATTGTTGGATGGATGTGAAATCATTCCTTATAAATATTACAAGTGCTTTCATTTATGTAGCATAAAGCAAGTTTGTGAAACCATTGTTAAAAATTATCAACATTCAAAATATTCAGTAAACCAGACTGGATATTTTGCTGAATTCTAAATCCTTGACCTTCATTCAGCCTTCATTTTACTCTGGGCATTTTTTTTTCTTAATTGAAATAGAAGCACGGTACAGCAAAATTGACAAAAGTGAGGAATTAGGAATTAGCATTAAAAGTTAACTGAAACAAGTCAGAGAGGTTATTATTCAACTATCAGGAACAAGAGGAAAAAATTAAAACAGGAGGGAAAAATAAAAATTAGAGAAACAATTAAATATCTAGGAATAAACATATCCAAAGAACTAGAGAATTTAGAGATAAACAATCTTACTAAATTAAGAAAAGTAATAAACATGAAACTATTAGAATATGCTAAACTTAAGTTATTATAGTTTGTAAGATGATATTATATTCTCACAAGAAGTGAAGGAATTAATTTCCAACCTATTAACAGCAATGAGACTGGTAATTGCAAAAAAAAAAAAAAAGGAAAGATAAAAGGGAAAGTCAATTGGAAGAACAATATAGAGAAATCTGTAAAATAGTGATTAATGACAAACTGACTTGTGACATTAAAGTTAAAAAGGGAATATGGAAACAAACAGACTTTTGGAAAATCTGGGGAATTTTTTTTATAGAAGGACAGGGGGACAAACCTGCAACAGAAAAAAATGAAATTTTGGAAATAAAAATAATAAGATGGTCCAGGGGAAGGGGCACAAGAAAGGATAAGAGGGGGCAAATAAAATTAAAATGACATAATTAATTTTTAGAAGATAAGTTATAAGGCTAATGAATAAATCTTTGCTCTCTTAGTAAGATTGAGATTCTATGTCATTTCTCTGCTCATCAGCTGCATCTAATGTGCTTATGTTGACTCCAATGCTATATAATTTTTATATGTGCCAATCTTGTAGGTCTGGAGTGCAATTCTATCTGTCTTTCAAGAGTATGCTACCTTAATTTCTTTCAATATTATAATAATGCATTCTGCTAATATTGACCTATTTTTCGTTTTTGTGATGTCATATATTACCAACTAGTTTGTTACAAAAGGAAAAAATGCAGAACATATCTTGCAATTATAGTTAGTTGATCTGATTTTTAAGAAAATGTGATGGCTTTTACATCAAAGCTAGTTAAGAGGATAAAAGTGCAGAAAGTTATAGCTATACATTTTGTCTAGTTAGATTTGATAGACTGCTTATGCCTTCATCAAATCAGCATAATGTCTTAGGGAATCATGCTGCAGTGATTTGAGTAGTGGTAGCCAAAATTGCAGTCAGAAGCTCAGAGCCTAGATCCAAGTGTTATTTTAAGTTCTTTTTTAGAGCCGACCCAGGATTTTATCATAGTATATTTATTGTATCTTGACCTATGACTTGTTTTATTGTTGATTGATTGTTTTATTGTTATGTTTTTATATTGTTTGTGACCTCGGCTTGGCCCCATGTAAGCCACCCCGAGTCCCTTCGGGGAGATGGGGCGAGCTATAAAAATAAAATTATTATTATTATTATTATTATTATTATTATTATTATTATTATTATTATTATTATTTTATTATGACACAGCAAACAAGATAGATATGCTGGATTTCATATCACAAAATCACAAGTCGAACACTTCCCAAGTGTCTAGGACTGTGTGATGTATTTTCGGATGATGCGCGCATATCCCAGCAGGGTGGCCTTTTGCAGCTGGCAGATCATAATTTTGTCAATGTCTATTGTTTCCAAATGCTGGCTGAGATCTTTTGGCACGGCACCCAATGTGCCCATCACCACCGGGACCACCTGCACTGGTTTCTGCCAGAGTCTTTGAAGTTCAATCTTGAGGTCCTGATAGCGGCTGAGCTTTTCCTGTTGTTTTTCGTCAATGCGACTGTCACCTGGGATGGCGACATCAATGATCCAAACCTTTTTCTTTTCCACAACTGTGATGTCTGGTGTGTTGTGTTCCAGAACGTTGTTGTTGTTGTTGTTGTTGTTGTTATTATTATTATTATTATTATTATTATTATTATTATTATTATTATAGACCCACTGAATCAGTGGAATTTAAATAATTCTGACTTATCACTGATTTTATGGGCTTTAACATATTTGGGGTAACAAATGGATGGAAACCAATACCAAAAAGGAAGCAATACATGAATGTGAATCATATAATGCTGGACCTTATTTGAAACAAAAATGTCTTAGCCATTTCTTATGCACAGGTCCTGGGATTTGTTTGACACAATCTGTTGAACTGAGTGATTTCACTGCACTTTTAAAGCGTAATGAATATGAGATTGAGAAATTGGCATTAATTGAGTGTATGATTACGAACTATCAGAGCATAGAAATTAATGGTCTTAAATAAGAATGCAGGCTGCTCTGGCAATTATTTTGTTAAAATGTGCATGCAAGTACAGGTTATATCCAAGCAACTCTTTACAATAAAGGGTTTTTTTTCTAAAGGATACATGCCATACTTACAAACCTTCTCTGAGATACATGTACACTTTGCTATCCTCTAGCAGCTCTTTCCTTTTTATTTTTTCTACATCATGAGAATTTTCTTCCCAAAGGAGACAAGAAATGTCAGAAAAGCACAAGGAAAATGAATATAAGCTGCAAAGTACTTGCCTTGCTTTCTACATTACTGGATCATAACAGAATGTGTCTCTTTCTGTTTTCCTTCTGTGCTGCAGAGGAATCAGCATGCCTTTCTAAAATGAATTACTTATTTACTTTGTTTCACACACCATTAACAACGCTAATCTGGATAGAATCCCATTTCGTTTCTGCCACCTCAGCAAAGTAGTTGATAACAAAACAAAACAGAAATGACAGAATGTTTGTAGAAGAGAACTTCAGAGGCTTCCATTCGTTTCCACCTTGAATAAACCTGAAACAGAAGACAAAGTGGCTGCTTGAAAGCAACCAATGTGTTCTGATTATGATGGCATTCTTTAGAACAGTTTTGGTTGAGAAACTTAATACAGCTTCGACAAAATGTCAGATATTAGGGAAGAATCTGTGGTGGCTTAAGTATACTGTGCCTTGAATATAATCTATCTTGCTTTTTAATAAGTTATTTATTTGTATTTCTAGTTTATTGGAAGAAACATTAGCTCTCAGTTTTCCAATCAATGGAAGCCCACAAATACATGTAAACACTGCTGTATTTTGGACAATATTGTATTACAGAAATAATAGATGGTAGTAGACCACAGCCTTCTTCTGTTGATGGTATATCAATAGGGTTGTACATGGATCCATTTTTCAAAACAGGCTCCAGCTGATTCGGCTTTTTCGGCCAGCCGTAAAGGCACGGGCACCACCACCATTTCTTTCCAGCCACAACAGACCAAATGGCTGCTAACCAAAGCTACTTCCGGTTTCATTTAGCTACATGTGGAGTGTGTGGAGGCCTCCCCGTGCCCGCCTGGGGGTTTCCCTATGAGTCCTGCCTGTTGAGCCAATTGGAGCAGAAGAAAGCCATGATGTGTCTTTTATCCAAGCAGGGCCTCAATTTTTCTGTTGCGAGCAAGCTTCTGAGAGAGACAGATCGTGCTCCAACCTGTTAGTGATCTAAATTGTCAGTACCACTTGCAGCTCTGCATCCCTTGCCTTGCTTTTTGACTCAAATAGCAATAAATAAGTATTTCTATACACCTAAGAAGCTAGAGCCCCCAGTGGCACAGCAGATTAAACCACTGAGCTGCTGAACTTGCTGACTGGAAGGCTGGCAGTTCAAATCCAGGGAGCGGGGTGAGTTCCTGCTTTTAGCCCCAGCTTCTGCCAACCTAGCAGTTTGAAAACATGCAAATGTGAGTAGAGCAATAGGTACCACTTCAGCAGGAGGGTAACAGCATTCCATGCAGTCATGCTGGCCACATGATCTAGGAGGCGTCTACAGACAACACTGGCGCTTTGGCTTAGAAATGGAAATAAGGACACGACTAGGCTTAACGTCAGGGGAAAATCTTTGCCTTTACCTAAGAAATTGTCACTGATTGTACCCTTCACACAACACAATCTTCAAATGTGGGGTAGAGGGGTATCTTGCCATTTCTAAAACCGCCATAAAATGAGGAGTTAAGTTATATATTTTAAAACAATGGCTAAAGCTCCTTCAGGTGGTGTGGCTCGTACTGAAAGTGTTTTAAAAAAGGTGCCCTAACTCAATTTCATTGAAAGGTGTTGAGGGCAAACAATCTGTCCTGTTTTGCCCCAAGAATAGCTTTAAAACCAAGATTAAAAGAACTCAAAAAACTTTACTACCG
Organism: Anolis carolinensis; assembly: GCF_035594765.1. NCBI lineage: Eukaryota > Metazoa > Chordata > Lepidosauria > Squamata > Anolidae > Anolis > Anolis carolinensis. The sequence continues at coordinate 28,731,538 of NC_085845.1, read as the reverse complement.
CAAAGTTTAAAGTAGCAAAATCAAATATACAAAAGCAAGTTTACAAAAGGCAAGTTTACAAAACAAGGCAAAAGTCTATTGGTTGAGCAAAGTAAAGTCTTCGGCAGTTTCTTCTCATGACAAAAAAACACTTACATGGGACCAAAGACTAGGTAATTGGATCAATTGCTGCCCATAATGGCTGTTTCTCCTGCTCCTGATTTATAACCCTCAGCCCACAGCACATGTGTCTCTAGGGAGAAGCCTGATTGTTGCGAGTCTCTCCAGCAATCCTGGCTGACGTAAGCTTTGCTTGTTGCTCCCTTCAGCTTTTGAAAAGTAGGAATAACCAGCATGCCGCCTTCCTCTTCTTCCTCCTCCTGAACTGGCCTGACCATCTGCGCAGAATCTCCAGTCCCTTCAGTCTTCTTATCTTCCAATTCCTCCTCAGAGGCAGAAGAGGAAGATACAACACAATCCCAGAAAAAGTGGTTTCTTAAGTCTGATGCCTTAACCCAGGTCTTACTGAAGGATATGAGGAGAAACTATCTCAGAAAAAGTGGTTTCTTAAGACTGATGGCTTAACCCAGGTCTAGTTGAAGGATATGAGGAGAAACAATCCCAGAAAAAGTTGTTTTTTTAGGACTGATGCCCTAAAAATGACAGAAAGGGAAGCCTTGGGAATTCTCTCATTGTTGTCAATGGAGCAAAAATTAATCTTTTGGCTGCCTGATTTAAAAAAATGGTTTTTTTTCCTGCCTGAATTCAGGAAGCTCCCAAAAAACAGATGTGGGGGGGCGGGCGAAATCAGGACATGGATTTAACCAAATTGTACACCTCTATATATCAAGAAGACAAAACTCTGCATATAGCAGGAGCAAAACAGCAGATGGAGCTGAGCAATGATGACCAGGATTTGGGAGATGAGCAGATTGAGTCTCTCTTTTCTGAGGTAAAATGTCAGAGGAAAATATTAGAAATGCAAGATTAATATTTGTAATCTTTACCATTACCAGGCAACAGAGGTAAAAATATAAGATAGGTCAAATGAATGAACTGAAATAAAGGTTGGGTCAGAGGAAAGAAACAGGCAGGTTCATTGGTACAGTGAATCACAATGTCTTCAGATCTAGTCTCTGTGCTTCACTGGAGGAATTATGAATGATAGAACTCCCTGCTGCAGACTAATCAGTGAAGCAAAGAATGCAGCCATTTCCAAAGCAGTGATCTGAATGTGATTATTACAAAGTTCTTATTATGTGATTGCCACCACCTGTTGACTGCCATTTTGTATCACATGAGTCCTCTCAAGTGGTCTTCTTGGCTAGAAAGCGTAAGAAACCTTGATTTTGCTTACAGTTGTCCATTGCACAGCTACAGCTGTACAGGGCTTCGGAAACAGAAATTTTCTAGCCTGTGACCTTTTATCTTGTGACCTTTTGAGTGCAAGGCATGTGGTTTTCCATTGAGCGAATGCTCTATGCAAATATAAGGCTACAAAATAATACCATGAGCTGTAGAGGCTGTTTGTGCATGACACTTTACAATCTAAACATGGTCCTAGGCTAGAGTTCAAAGATATTCATTGGCTCCTGACTTGTTTCTTGTGTCATTTCTCAGTTGAGACTTCTCATTATATCTAAACATTATTTATTATGGATTAAATGACTTTAACATCCAAGAACAAGATTCTGGTTTGTTGTATTATCCAAAACTGTCCTTACAAATAAGCTATAGTTTGCTTCTATTGTTTTTGTTAGCTTCCAAACTCTGACTTATTTAAACAGGAGCACCAAAAGAATCAGGAGAAGAACTAACTATAAAAAAGGGAGTGCCATTTGTTTATTTTATTGCAAAATATTTCATTCTGTTGTTAATGCAGTGTATGGGTTTCCATCAGATGTAAAGACAACCAGAGCTTCCCAGTACACTTATTAAAATATACTTAATCATGAGATTAATTCTTTTTGTCTCTTGAAATCATAATTAGATAAGTTAACAAAGCAATACAGTTGGCCTTATTATAACTTGACTTTATGATTACTTAATCACTTTGGAAATTTCAAACACATTTTAATTGTTTGTCAGTGTTTACTTTTTTGTTTTTTTCAAAACATCTGGCTGCTGTTTTCTCTGACACCTGTTAGTAATGCTTGGTTACAACAAATTAAGTATGAACATGTCAAAATCTAAGAAAATTGTGTTATTCTCTATATTACTAACAATATATGAGTTTTCTGTTGTTTATAACCTATTTCGTGACAGCAGTATAATACACATGCTTCTCATGCATTAATTTCCACCTTCATTTTTCTTGGCTTTATTTTGCAATTTGTCAGTTCTAGTGTCTTATGAAAGACGGTGCTCTATGTGCTCTTCTAATTTACCCAAATTTAGCATTGTTTTCAGAAAATGTCTTTGCTTCATAAACTGGAGTTGTTTTTTCACATCGCCATAAGATATTTGTTAATGGCAATCTCACGCTTCCCTCTCTTTTCACTACATAATGAAATCTGAATCATTGTGCTCTTTTCATAATAATGTCAGCAATTACATAAATGAAATGCAGAGTGTGTTTGTTATATTTCATTATTTTGAGGGCCTGTATTTTTGTGATATCTGTAATTATAGGTTTTGCCCCATGAGATGTGTCTTACCTAACAGTTCATGCTAGTACAAATTGAAATAATGTCTACATTTATCAGAGAATAGGCTGCACTGATCACAGTGGACTAATGTCTCGGTTGAACAATATTGCACTGTTAGACTTCGTTACTGTTCTAAGACCTTTTCTGCAGTGGTGGTCCATTACACAAACAGTGTATATTTAGCATTTATGTAGGCTGAATCTCACCTGCAGTCTTTTATAGGATGAATTAAATAATTTATCAGACATATTTCTCCATCATGGCTCCGTTTATTATAAGAAACCTAATTGTGATGACTCATGGGCCTTGTAGTCCTGCTCATGACATTGTAATGCCTGATGAAGAAGAAAACTTGGGTTTTTTACCTTCCCAGTCAGAACTGGAATCTTCTCAGCCAGATCTTTCCCAGGCAGATCTGGGAACCTTGCACCTGCAAGAAAGTTGTGTCCCAGAAGTATGTCAAACAAACCCTGAGCCTACATCTCCCGTGTTCTCTCGCCATGAGTTTTGTAAACAACAGAGGGGTTTGGAAGCAGCTTCGCGCAGGAGTGCGAGGATAGCAGCTAAGAATGTACCCAATTAAGTCTGCTTTTCGTGAGAATCTTTAAGGAGTCAGACATCTGGTCTCAGAGTTTAGCTTTCGTTTCTGGTTCCCAGAGAACTGCTTCGGCGGGAAAGTTAGACTCTATATAGGTGTTTTACCCGCGTAGTAACTTCGCGGAGTCAATTCGTCAGCCTCCGGAGCGAGTTGTGTCTGGACAGCGCGCTCCGATTCAAGCCTCGTTCCTGCTCAAGCCTTGCCTTGTTTCCAGCCTCCGCTCCTGTTTCCCAGCCTTTGTTTACCTACGGATCTTGCCTTGTTCCCAGGACTAACCCTTGCCTTGTTTCACGGATTTTACCAAGTTATTCCACGGACCTTGTTCTTGTTCCTCGTTACCTTGTTCCACGTTTCAAGCCTTGTTTCAAGTATCAAGTTATTTCCTAGCCTTGCTCAAGTTCATGGACTAAAGGACCTTGTCATCTCCCCTCACTTTGCCTGGCAAAGTGAGTGTTTCGGTTATTGGATTACAACTTTGGACCTTAATATTTCATATTGGACATTGTTTCTTTGGACTAATTTTGACCTTTCCTGAAAGGTCTGCTTCTGGACTAACTTTTACATTTGCTTTTACTAACTTTATATATTTCCTTAATAAAGATATTAGATAGAATCTGGCCTCTGCGTATGGTTATTGGTGCTCTGTAGCCTGGGTCGTGACAGTTTGACTCCGCCACCCTAAGCACCAATTAACCTCGGCCAGAATGTCTACCGGAACCGTATCTGGGCCGAGCGGCCAGCCGATTACCTACACCATCGACAAGGATGAGGTGGACCGAATCCGTGATAAGCTCAATGCACAGGATGGGGAAATAAAGGGTTTGAAGGAACGCGGAATCCGTCTTCCGGCCATGGCGTTGCCAACCAAGTTTACTGGAGAAGCTTCTAAGGTTCATGTTTTCCGTCGCCAATGCCAAGCTTATCTAGAGGCCCGTGATGCCGAGTTTCCCCAGGAAGACATCAAGGTGGCGTGGATTTACAGTCTCCTAGACGGGCCAGCGGCTAACTGGGCGACGGCTCTGTTCGACCAAGCCTCCCCACATCTAAGGTCAGCGCAACATTTCTTGGACCACCTTAAGGCGACCTGGGGAATCGAGGACAATTTGGAGGCCGCCGGGCACAAACTCCGCCGCCTCTTCCAAGGAGACAGACCCATGTCTCAGTACATAGCCGAGTTCCGAGTGCTGGCCCACAACACCGGCTGGAACGATGTTGCCCTCAGAGGGCAATTTCGGGAGGGTCTCAACATTGAAATGCTGGAGGAAATCTCCAAGGTGGATCCTCCCCAAACGCTGGAAGCACTCATCGATCAATGTTTACGGGCTGAAGTCATGATTGCCAACAGAAAACAGTGGGTCCGAGGCCAGAGCGGTAGAGCTGGGGCAAAACCCTCCGCTCCCGCCAGCGTTCAGCCGCGTCCAGTGTGGAGACCCCCACCACCATCCCCATACCCCAGAGGGAGCGAGGAGGTGCCGATGCAGTTGGGCAATGTGCGTCCCAGATTAGATGCCGCCGAGAAGGCCCGCCGCCAACGCCTAAATCTCTGCTGGTATTGCGGGAATGGGGGCCACTTCGCCAGAGAGTGCCCAGCCAAAGGAAAGCCCGCCGCCCGTCTTGCGGCGGCGTCCTCCACGGAGACGAAGGCGTCTGAGGCGGCTGGCACACAGCCGGCGGGGGAAGCCAACGACCGGGCGTAGAGAGGCTCGCCAACCCGGTCAAGAAACCCGTTCAAGAGCCGCCAACCGGGGTCCTGTTCCTTCTAGTGGTCACCTTATGGTCAGCAAAAAGGGGACCCGTCATGATCCACGCCATGATAGACTCAGGAGCTACCAACAATTTCATTGATAGAGAGTATGCCGACTCTCTGGGATTACAATATCATGACTTCAAGAATGCCCGTGTGGTGCAAGCCATTGATGGTCGCCCTCTCAAGACGGGCCCCGTAAGCCAGTGGTCGGAACCCACCAGGATGTGGATAAGGGAACATATGGAAGAGATTTCCTTCTTTGTTACTGAGGTTCCCCATTTCCCTGTGATTTTGGGGATTCCATGGCTGACACTTCACGACCCAAGCATCTCCTGGTCCAACAGAGAACTGCAGTTTGCTTCAAAGTACTGCCAAAATCATTGCCTCGTAGCCAAGGTCTGCCATGCCACAGACACCGAGCCCATTATCACCTTGCCAAAGAAGTACTCCGAGTATTGGGATGTATTCAATGAAAAAGAAGCCGAAAGGTTACCCCCACATAGACCTTATGACTGTGCCATTGACTTGGTGGAGGGGGCCCCGATCCCGCGAGGGCATCTCTACTCCCTGACTGAACCAGAGCAAGAAGCTCTCAGGGAATTCATAGAGACAAACCTTCGCAAGGGATTCATCAGACCCTCTCAATCCCCAGCCGCCTCCCCAGTGATGTTTGTGAAGAAGAAGTCAGGGGAATTACGCTTGGTGGTGGACTACAGAGCATTGAATAATATCACCAAGCGGAACAGCTACCCCCTGCCCTTAATCTCGGATCTACTAGACCGACTTCGAGGAGCCAAGGTTTACACCAAGCTGGATCTTCGGGGAGCTTACAACTTAGTTCGCATCAGAGAAGGGGACGAGTGGAAGACCGCCTTCCAGACTAAATTCGGATTATTCGAGTCCCGAGTTATGAATTATGGATTATGCGGAGCTCCCGCAACGTTCCAGCATTTTGTCAATGACATTTTCCAGGACTATCTAGATAGGTTCTTGATAATCTACCTGGACGATTTTTTGGTGTTTTCTAGATCACAATCAGAACATGAGAACCACGTCAAAATGGTGTTACAACGATTGCGGGATCATGGACTTTATGCCAAGCTGGAAAAATGCGCTTTTGATCTACAAGAGGTAGATTTCCTTGGATACCGTATCTCGCCTCTAGGGCTCTCCATGGATCCAGCCAAGGTTTCCGCAGTATTGGAATGGCGGGCGCCAACCAACAAGAAAGAGGTGCAGCGATTCTTGGGGTTCGCGAACTATTACCGCAAGTTCATCCCAGATTTTGCCCGCTGGTCTGACCCAATCACCAGCTGCATCCGTGGAAAACGGCCCTTCCGCTGGACTGATCAAGCAGAGAAAGGGTTCCAGCAACTAAAGAAATTATTCACATCCCAGCCAATCCTTCAGCATCCAGATCCTGAAACCCTTTTTGTGGTGCAAGCGGACGCCTCTGATGTGGCAATTGGGGCTGTGCTCCTACAACCGGTGGGAGATCACCTTCATCCTTGTGCTTATTATTCTCGTCAACTAACCGCACCAGAGAGGAACTATACCATTTGGGAAAAAGAACTATTAGCCATAAAGGCAGCTTTTGAAACTTGGAGACATTGGCTAGAAGGGGCCAAATTTCCCATTGAAGTCCACACTGATCATCGGAATCTAGAACATCTAAGAACTGCCCGCAAGCTAAATCAAAGGCAGCAACGTTGGGCTTTATTCTTTGAACGTTTCAACTTCCAGATTCATTATGTGACCCCAGCCCAAACCAAGCAAGCAGACGCCCTGTCACGTAAACCGGAATACGCTGCAGGACGCAAGGAGACCTTTGAATCCCAACTACTACAACCCGAGAACTTTGCCACGCTCACAGTGGGGAACACCAAATCCACTCCCATTGATTCAACTCCCTCTACTCCAGGACCCATCTGTGCTCAAGAAATCAGGGCTAGTCAGCAAGCAGATGCCTGGGCGCAGGACCAACTTCGTCAAGGTCTGCACTTTCCCTTTTCGCTTAAAGATGGACTGCTTTGCTATAGAAATCATGTTTATATCCCACCCGGACCGGGCAGGGAAAAAGTACTTCGTCTGTGTCATGACTGCAAACCAGCAGGGCATTTCGGACTATTTAAAACCATGCATTTGATCCTAAGAGATTTCTGGTGGCCCAAGATCCGCAAGGATGTGGAAAAATATGTTAACACCTGCCCAGTATGCCAGCGCTCCAAGATAAGAAGGGAGAAGCCCTCAGGGCTTCTACACCCCCTTCCTAACCCATCTCGCCCATGGGAAATAATTTCTGCGGATTTTATCACTGACCTACCACCTTCCTGTGGATTCACCACGATCCTAGTGGTGGTGGACCTTTTCACCAAGTTAGCCCATTTCATTCCCTGTGAAGGTCTTCCCACGGCCCAAGAGACTGCAGATTTATTCCTCCAACATGTTTTCAGACTACATGGATTGCCCAAGAGTTTGGTCACAGACCGTGGATCCCAATTCACCTCTCGTTTCTGGAAGGCACTACAAAAACTATTGGGCATAGACTCTCGTTTATCTTCAGCTCATCATCCCCAAACGGATGGGCAAACGGAGCGCACCAATGCCACTTTGGAACAGTACCTTCGCTGTTATGTAAACTACCAACAGGACAATTGGGCTTCTCTGTTACCACTGTCGGAATTTGCCTACAACAATGGAGTCCAGGCTTCTACAAAAGAAACGCCGTTCTTTGCAAACTACGGCTTCCATCCACGTTTCTTTCCCCCTGTCATTGAAACTTCAGAAGTTCCCGCAGCAGAAGATTGGCTGCAGGAACTCACAGCGGTGCAACAACTTTTGCTCCAGCAACTGGAACAAGCCAAGGAGGACTATAAACGTCACGCGGACAAACATCGCCAGCCGGGCCCCGAAATCAAGGTAGGAGATCGGGTTTTTCTGTCCACTCGCTTTCTGCCCTCCCATCGCCCTTGCCGGAAGTTAGATGCCCGTTTCATTGGCCCCTATCCAGTGGTGGCGCAATTAAACCCCGTGACTTTCAAACTCCAACTTCCACGTTCAATGCGCATTCACCCAGTGTTTCACCGCTCCCTGCTCCTTCCGGCGGATGGTGTGCGGCCAGATGTAGACCGGCCGGCCCCCGTCCCTATTTTGGTGGATGGGGAGGACGAGTTCGAGGTTCAGGACATTTTAGATTCTCGCTTTCACCGCCGCCGCCTGCAATATCTCATTGACTGGGTGGGTTTTGGCCCTGAGGAACGCTCTTGGGAAGACGCCTCCACAGTCCATGCTCCTGATCTAACCCGTCGCTTTCATCAAACCTATCCCGCCAAGCCACGACCTCGCGCCTCGGGGAGAGAGTCCCAGTTTGGGAGGGGCCTTGAGGAGGGGGATAGTGTGATGACTCATGGGCCTTGTAGTCCTGCTCATGACATTGTAATGCCTGATGAAGAAGAAAACTTGGGTTTTTTACCTTCCCAGTCAGAACTGGAATCTTCTCAGCCAGATCTTTCCCAGGCAGATCTGGGAACCTTGCACCTGCAAGAAAGTTGTGTCCCAGAAGTATGTCAAACAAACCCTGAGCCTACATCTCCCGTGTTCTCTCGCCATGAGTTTTGTAAACAACAGAGGGGTTTGGAAGCAGCTTCGCGCAGGAGTGCGAGGATAGCAGCTAAGAATGTACCCAATTAAGTCTGCTTTTCGTGAGAATCTTTAAGGAGTCAGACATCTGGTCTCAGAGTTTAGCTTTCGTTTCTGGTTCCCAGAGAACTGCTTCGGCGGGAAAGTTAGACTCTATATAGGTGTTTTACCCGCGTAGTAACTTCGCGGAGTCAATTCGTCAGCCTCCGGAGCGAGTTGTGTCTGGACAGCGCGCTCCGATTCAAGCCTCGTTCCTGCTCAAGCCTTGCCTTGTTTCCAGCCTCCGCTCCTGTTTCCCAGCCTTTGTTTACCTACGGATCTTGCCTTGTTCCCAGGACTAACCCTTGCCTTGTTTCACGGATTTTACCAAGTTATTCCACGGACCTTGTTCTTGTTCCTCGTTACCTTGTTCCACGTTTCAAGCCTTGTTTCAAGTATCAAGTTATTTCCTAGCCTTGCTCAAGTTCATGGACTAAAGGACCTTGTCATCTCCCCTCACTTTGCCTGGCAAAGTGAGTGTTTCGGTTATTGGATTACAACTTTGGACCTTAATATTTCATATTGGACATTGTTTCTTTGGACTAATTTTGACCTTTCCTGAAAGGTCTGCTTCTGGACTAACTTTTACATTTGCTTTTACTAACTTTATATATTTCCTTAATAAAGATATTAGATAGAATCTGGCCTCTGCGTATGGTTATTGGTGCTCTGTAGCCTGGGTCGTGACACTAATCTACGTAATGCTTCAGTTTAGCTTCTCAGACCATACAGTTGGAGACCTTTTGTTTTCAGTCCGTCTATCATTCACTTCTTTAATACTCTTGTCCATTGTACTTGTTTATTCACTTCCCTTTCTTTCATTCAAAGCTTGCTGTTCTTAAATATATTTTTTTCAAAAATGTTCTTAGCACCACTAAACTCTTGCTTCCAGTCCTACCTGTCTGCTCATTATACACATACAGTCATACACCCAGAGGTCCATCCTGTTTGTATAGCTTCACACCCATATTTTGTTAAGAGCTTTATTTACTATAGGATGATTACTTACAGATGAGTATGTAAAATGACAATTAAGGGCCATAGTAATGTGATATGGCAGCTTCTCTTTGGAGACCTTGGATTTCTAATCAGCAGAATTTAGAAAGTCCTAATTTACGAACAAATGTGTAAAATGTCTATTAAAGGAAATAGTAATGTGAGGCTTTTCTTTGGAGACTTTAATCATCCGAATTTAAGACCCTTCGACACTGCCGTATAAAATTCAGATTGTCTGCTTTGAACTGGATATTATGGCAGTGTAGATCCAGGTTTAGAAGGTCCCACCAGCTATCAAGTGGTCAACATAAAAGTCTTGTTCCTTTTTCTTGCTTGCTATGTAAGAGTTGTATCTATGTTTAGCATCATGTACAAGTAAAAATGAGCTATGTTGTGTTTCTTGGAACACAGATCACATTGAATGTTTTTGCTTCTTCCTGTATCAAAATAAGTTCCAAGGAAACCATGTATTTCGCTCTCAATTCTAACTTCTTAGAATTATCCCATGAAATCAACTCCCAAATATTAGTTTATCAAGTTTTTGCCAAAACCAGAAAATATACAGTACAGTATTTTAAATTCTAGGTAGACATCAATTTTTTTCCAAAAAAAAAAGTTTTAAAAGAATCGGTTTTGTAATTGAACATAGTACAGATAGTTAATGTTTTCTCATTTGTCAATAAAATATAACCAGAATCACATAACTTTCCTTTTCAACTGAATTCATTGCAATATTAGCTTTGCTATGGTAGATCTTTTATCTTGATTTATATTCCAGGAAGAATAATGTGTTAATTCCACAAAATACAAGATGTAAGAGCTTACAGTTCATTTGATTTCTTAAACTCAATGAAACTTCTCTTTGAGAATGCTATGCTGCTGGAAATCAAACTTGATTAATCATACCTGTCTATAACTGTTGGATTCCAGCTAGCAAACCACAGGTAGCTAGTGGAACTATAATTAAAATTGAACATATTTTACAGTAATTGTTCACAGTGAAATTAACAAAGATTTAATATGTTCATTTTTCAAAAGGGTGAGCCAGGTTTCTTGGGTCCACAGGGAGAACCTGGATTACCAGGATTACCAGGGACAAAGGTATGCTTTATATATATTTTTCTTTAATGTGTGCACCTTATTTCATATCGATTAATTCAAAACCTAATCCTTAGCCTAGGACAAAACACATTAACCCATCTGACCATTAAAATCAAACTGAAATATTAAAGAATGAGACAGATGTCTGTTTTTTTTGTTTTTTTTAGAATAGCATGTCTAGAAATCTACTACTGTACAAGTAATTACTTCTGTTTTTTTTCTATATAATAAAATAAAGCTAAGTGCAGTTTTGGACAATATAGCATTTTTTCCCATCTTTACTCAGTGGCTGTACACTGATAATGGATAATTATTTGACTTTTTAGTAGATGTAGAAAGTTCTTCTTTAAAAAAGGTAACTGAAGCTTTTATTTATCATGTCAGAAGCAAATTGACAATACAGTTATAATGTGTAAAAAAAAACCACAAACGAAGTTAAAAGCATGGCATTATACTAAATGTCCTTTGACCAGAAGCTAGCCACTTTGAGTGCCTCTGGTGTCGCTGTAAGAAGGTCTGTCATTGTGCATGTGGCAGGGCTCAGACTGCATTGTAGTAAGTGGCCTGGAGTTTGCTGTTCACCGCATTCGCATGTTATGCACTCCACTTTGTAGCCCCATTTTTTAAGGTTAGCTCTGCATCTCGTGGTGTCAGAGCGCAGTCTGTTCAACACCTTCCAGGTTGCCCAGTCTTCTTTGTGCCCAGGGGGGAGTTTCTCATCTGGTATCAGCCACTGATTGAGGTTCCGGGTTTTAATCTGCCACTTTTGGACTCTCACTTGCTGAGTATCTCTGTAGATCTTAGGAAGCTATTTCTTGGTTTAAAGCATTCTATTGCTAGCTGATATCTGAATAGAGGATGGGCCAGAGATGTCAATGCCTTGGTCCTTTCATTACAGGCTGCTACTTCCCGGTGGATGTCAGGTGGTTCAATACCGGATTAACAGTATAATATCTCCAGACATCCTGTGATAATGTGGCATGTCTCATTAAGAGCCATATCCACGGTTTTAACATGGTGAAAGGTTTCCACACTGGGCATGCATATTCAGTAGCAGAGTAGCAAAGCGCAAGGACAGATGTTTTCACTGTATCTGGTTGTGATCCCCAGATTGTGCGAGTCAGCTTTCATATTATATTATTTCTAGCACCCACTTTTTGCTTGATATTCAAGCAGTGCTTCTTGTACGATCCAGGGTAACTCCCAAGTATTTGGGTGTACTGCAATGCTCCAATGGGATTCCTTCCCAGGTAATCCTCCAAGCTCGAGATGCTTGTCTATTCTTAAGATGAAAAGCACATGTCTGCATTTTAGATTAATTAGGAATCAGCTGGTTTTCCATGTAATAAGCTGTAAGAGCACCTAAGGGCCCTTCCACCCAGCCCTATATCCCAGAATATCAAGGCAGAAAATCCCACATTATCTGATAGTGGACTCAGATAATCTAATTCAAAGCAGATATTGTGGGATTTTCTGCCTTGATATTCTGGGATATAGGACTGTTTGGAAGGGCCCTAAAGCTTCGGAGAGCTTCTGTTCAACCATTTCAAAGCTCCGCATAGATGAAACTCTCTGTCCCTTCTGGCAGATAACTGAAGATTATACCAATGGAAACAATGGCAGTTCCAGGTGTGTGTGTATGTGTGTGTTGGTATTTATTGTAGTGATAGGAGTCAGTCTGGAATATGTATTTTTTTTAAATGCACACAGTTCATACCAAATCTTTGGACTTTAATTCCATATACCATGACTAGAAAAACAACACAATATCTTAAGGTAAAACTGATTCTAAAGCTGTTTTTCCAATTTCATTTCCCTCTAATATTCATGATTCATGGAACATAATATTTAGCTCCTTGGAACAGCAACCTATTCGCTTATGCTACTTAAAATTCAATGCACAATTATATGACTGTGTAATAATAAATAATGCTGGAGCATTACATGTGCAGCTGGGGCTTTCTATCATTCTTCCTTTTATTGAGACTGTCCAAAGCTTCTGAATGTCCTGATCACTTTGCTGGTTAGAAATAAGCTTTGGAATATTAAAGACCAAATCCAACTTTAATTTACTACTTTTACATTTAATTATTTAATGACCCCAAAGATGAGCAACTTCAGTGCATCTTAAGCCCAATTTCTCCCCTGCACCTAGAATCACAAAGTTGGAAGACACCACAAGGACCATGTAGTCCAACCTCTTGTCAGTGATATGATGCCATACTGGCAGAATTTGTTAATGGAATTACATGTATTGGAAATGCAATAATGTTTGGCACTTAATTAGAGCAGTAATTATTGGTTTTAATAACCCAAAGATGTCTTACTACCTCATCACATTGAGAGGGGAAAGCATAGGTGACCATCCCTTTAAGAGTACAGAATCTCCCCTCTTATATTGTCAGGAGTCCCAATTCAGGTTCTGCCTCCCTATCACACTCAAACATAGAAACTTTAGAGCTGGCAGTATATTCATCTTAATTTACTTTCATGTTTTTAATCAGGAGAAACAACAATATCCAAAAACCAAACAATCCCTTGCCCTATCCAAAGCCCCTTACATTAAAAGAGACCAACACCAGTTTAAAACCACTTCTTTCCATGGGATTCTATGGTTTTACATCAAACCCCATAGGATACAAGAGACAGTGATCCAGGTTAAATCATTGCTTTCCATCGGATCCTATGATTCTGCATTATACTCCATAGGATGCAAGAGACTGCTGTCGACTGGGCAATGATACAGGATGGGAAACTTAACGGTTCCCATCTCACCTGTTTTTCATATGTAAACATGAGAGTAAAGTGGAATAAGAGGTAGGAGCTCTGAACATGATTGCTGGCCCGTGTTCAAAGTTCCCTCCTTTCAAGACATTTCTGTTTCTTTTCACCCCTGGAACATGTGATGAGCTCTGTGCCTCTTTATGTTTGAAAAGAGGCTGAAATGTCCCATGAGGGGGACATTTCTCAACGTGATGAGGTCAGATTGCTGGAGTTCCCTCTTTTCAGGACACTTCTGCCTCTTTTCAACTACGGAGGACTATGAACGACAGCCGGAAGTAGTTTAACTCATGTGGTGAGCTCAGTGCCTCTCCATGCTTGAAAAGAGGCTGAAGTATCCTACGATTGGAAATTTCTCTATGTGATTAAGGCCTTTGTAGTTTGGGGAGCCACTAGAAATCTATGGCAAACAATTGTGAATACTCTGCCTTGAATGGCAAATTCCAGAATTCCATGGCAATTAAAATGGAACCATAAAGCTATAATTGTGTAGTGTGGAAGAACCTTTAAAGGGAGCAGCAAAATTAAAGAGGTTTCGGTGGCCCAAGCAGAGTATCTTCAACAAGATGAAACATTGTAAAAATCTAGAAATCTAGAACTAATTACTTCCCTGATTTTCAACTTTTCTGAAAAGGCTAGTTTAATGGAGTTCTTCTAATAAAGCTTTAGTTTGTTTTGTTACCCATGAATATATTTACTTTATTATCCAAATAGTTTGCTGATGCACACATGACTTGCATTTAACAAAAACTCACTTTGGTTTAAAATAAAGTGTGCAAAGAGCACGTGCCTGATTTTAAAGGCAAATTGTTCATTCAATTGTCCTTTAAAATGGCAAAAATTGTAGGGTGTTTTACCATCACTAACTTTTAGCAGAAACATGATGAGAGAGGGGGAAGTAGGCGAGGCTACATTTTGCCCATGACTTTGCCAATGGGAGAAGCAATGTAATTTGTTCTTAGCTGCCTAGTTGCTTATTTTGAAAACAATATGTAAAGTTAAAACTGTACAATAAAACAAAGCCATAGTGACACCACTTCAAAAAGATGTCACTTTATCTCTTCATTTTTATGTGCTTTATATTCAGCTTGATTTGTAGGAGTTTTGTAATGGTAGTATAATAGTGACAAAACAGACAAAGTCATAGAAAACATCTACTTCAGGTATATAATTTATTTTCCCAGGGAAAAGCTTGTCACTGTGCTGAGCATTTGTCAGTTTGAAATATGCTGTGATGCTGATCACTTTGGTTTTTCAAAAAACTGCTTGGTACCACACCACAGTTGTTGCATTCTGTAAGGTTTCTGCATGCTGTGATTTTTGACAGGGTGAACGGGGAGATGTGGGGCCTCCGGGGAAAGGCGAACGAGGTGAGCCTGGAGCTCCTGGACCAAAGGTCAGTCTGGTTTAACTTTGGAAATATTTTATGAGCTTTTTGGAGCAGTGGATTTTTTTGAAAAGAAAACTTTTGCTAGCGGAAGTTAAAGAACACTGGTAAAAATAAAAGTTAGTGTTATTTAACCTATTCCAGAATTTATTGAAATGTATGCCAATCACCTTGGGACACAACAATAATTTATGTAAACTTAGGAATTTAGCATTAAAAAACAGCAATGCAAGTATGAATGGAGTTTGGGTTTTTAAAGTGTCAAATGTTCCTCGAAATGCATAGCACATTTCTGGAGCACATCTATGCAGAATCCCACTATAAAGTGCAAACGGTTGCCGAGTTTAAAGCAGAATGAAGTCAGAATAATTTGCAATTTTCATTCTGAAATTAAGAGAAATAGTTCCCCCTTTCTCAATCTGTGTATGTATGTGTATGTGTCTGGCATGAGAACTTTAAAAAACACCAATGTTTACTATGAGATGTACACACAATTTTTCTCCTAACGAAATGGGGCTGAATATGGGTGACAATGGAATCTGATAAAACAAGTACAGAAGATCTTTGAAAATCATTATCAATATCTATGTAGTGGTTACAGTGGTCAGTGGTCCCCGAGAACTAAAATATGTTCTGCAGCCTCACCATTACTACACAATTGCAACAAGAGTGACTGGTCTCACAAACCCTCTTACAGTACTGAGGCAACGGGGATGTTGGGAGGGGAGAGGCTGACTACCTAAGAAAGGAGCGACAAGTCTCCTGACTGCTGCTTCTCCTCCTCCCTCCCTCCCTTGAGTGGAGCCATTCCATGTGGTGCCTGAAAACGGGGGCACCATGGTGTCTTCGTGTTAGGCCTGTTCCTGGGTTTACTTGGGGTGCTGATTCAGAAAACTGCATTTGATACATCACATCAGCTCTAGATTTTTAAATATTGGTTTCTGTGGGCAAGCAGATGACTACTGGATGGCATATGTTCTGTATCAGAAACTCGAGCTGATGTGGTCTAGCCAATGCAATTTTTGAATTAGCACTCCAGATGACCAAACAAAATCTAAAGTTGACAAAAAACTGATTCATAACCCTTCTGGTGCTAATGTTGGACAGTGATCCCTGGTCAAAGTAGCCCCTGGTCAAGTGGTCCTGGTTAAAAAAAAGTTTGAAACCACTGTTCTAAAGGTCTGCTTTTCCAAGTTCATTATTTGAATAATAGCTTCCTATTCATGATCCTGTGAAACTCCATATATGAATGTCATCACTTGGGATATGTTAGTAATTGTGCCAAATATTGAAATGCCAAATGTCTAATTCTGTACATAGAGATAAGAGCACTTTAAGTGTTTTCTCAAGAAATTTATATTGGGATGGACTTGTTTGTATTTTGGGGGGAGGGGGGGTTGCTAGTTGAAAATATGGCCTTCATGAATATGACCCAGTCCTTTGTGACATCAGAGTAAACATGACTTCTTGATTAGATTAATTAAATTTTAATTAACATTAGCTCCATTTACATGATTAATGTTAGTTTTGTACTTTTACACAATTCTATTAATGAGCTTTCTTTCAATACCATGTGCTGAACCATTTTGATCTTTTGCTCGATATATTTGTTAGTTCATTAGCAGGAGTAGGTAAAAGGCAGGTCCTTTCAGAATACAAAATTCTGTGAAGTGCTGAAAGAGAACACACTTTGTTATACTTGAAGGAGACAGCAAGAGATGAATCATAATCATAATCATAATGCTAAGATTTGATTTCAAACCTGAATTTGGTGGTGTCATTGTTCTAACTAAAGAGTTATTGTACCAGTTCATAGAAATTTCCAGATTTAGTGCAAGATAGGGGTTCAAATTTTCCATTGCAAGAGCCATTTACACATAATGGTTACAACCTGCACAGTTATGCAAGATGATTTTTTGTTCTAATCATGTCGTATCTACCATATGTACTCAGGAATAAGGACTTCATCACATGTGGGACTCCCCCCCCCCCAAATGCTGTTTCACCAGCCTTCATTGTGAAACGGCACAGTTGAGGGATGACTGTCACCCCACACACCTCTTTGTCATGGTGACGCTTCCCCCATCACATGGGGGAAGTATCACCGAAGTGGTGCAGATCTCTTCTGGCTCCATTGGAGCCAGCACAACAGGCAGGCTCCCATGTTTGGAGTTGTGGCTGGGGCCTCCACCGGAAGTCCAGCAACATTGTGTAATGGGCAACATGCCTATCCATTGCTGGACTGGCAGGGAAGTGTCCCAGGATGCTAAAAAAGCCCCATGTGATGAAGTTGTAGGTCAATGTCATGTATAAGTTGGGGGCAGGTTTTGAGACCAAAATTATGGATTTTGATATGACCACTGGGTAAGTTTAAAGTTATTCTGTAGAGAGGGGAAAGCGCCAATGTCGCCTCAGGGGTGCCACTGACATCCCCCACCCAGGCATTCAGAAAGGTCAAAAGCAGGACCACTGCAGAGAGAGTAAAGAAAGTTGGTGCTTCTTTTAGGTTCTGCCAGGATAGGTTAAACTCTTGCCTTTTGCTACTCAGGGAAGGGGAGGGTTCCTTTCTTGATAAGACACAAGGTTCAGCACTCACATTGGCCCCAGACATAAGACAACCCAGGTTTTCTGAATTGGTTTTTTGACTAAAATTTCTAACCTTTCATATGAGTTTATCTGATAGAACAAAACAGCAATTAGCAAATGATTATGCTACATGTAACAAGTTGATGTCTCAGTGGAGAAAATTCAGAAAGTTCAGGAAGGTACATAAAAAATTCCCCAGTGCACAGAGAGAACTGTTGTATCAATGTCTTTCATTCCTTTTTCAATACTTCTTTTCAAAAATGAATTTCTTTCAAGTCATTGTAGTAAATACATCATTGTAACATGTGCTCATTACTATAAGTAATTTAGCATTACTTTACCTATACTGTATACATCTTTGAGGCATAGATTCATCATAGTAATCATTTTAATACAAAATGTTTCCACTACATTTTAACTACTAGTAGGCCATGCTAATTCTTTTGACTGCTCTCTTTTCTTTTTCTATCTTTATTTCTACTGTCCATCTTGTATGTGTTCCATCATGCAGGGAAGATCAGGTGAATCTGGAGCTAGAGGTCCAAAGGGGTCAAAGGTTAGTAGTAAGAAAACACATTTTGGTTTTATTTCCCTAATGATATGAGGTAATGAGGTATGGGGATGTCTATCTTTCTGTGTATTTGATATATGTATATACTTACAGCACCAGGATGATTTATATTAACAAAATAAAGGTGAAATAAAATTTCACATCAATGGCCAAGGAAAAAAACTAGCACTGGCTGCACCAATTCCTTGAGATGCTAGATCTGGCTATGGCAACACATGCTTTGAATGCATCTCAGTTGGATTACAGTAACATACTCAATGTGGGACTGTCTTTGGTAACAAGCTCCTGACAGATATTAGTCACAGGGAGTACATAACCCTGCTCTTGAAATAGCTTCACTGGCTATCAGTCAATCTCTGTTAGAATCAGAGTTATGACATTTAGAGATCTATCTGAATTGGATCCACACTGTTTGAAAGACCATATCTCCTTGTACGAGTCTCCCAGACTTTTAAGAATTAGTCACACTAAAGCCCCTTCTACCCTGCCCTATATCCCAGGATCTGATCCTATATTATCTTCTTATCCCAGATTATATGGCAGTGGAGACTGACATAATCC
Source organism: Anolis carolinensis (assembly GCF_035594765.1). Taxonomy (NCBI): domain Eukaryota; kingdom Metazoa; phylum Chordata; class Lepidosauria; order Squamata; family Anolidae; genus Anolis; species Anolis carolinensis. The sequence continues at coordinate 28,712,905 of NC_085845.1, read as the reverse complement.
AGTTCAAACCTGGGATCAGATTCTGGGATATAGGGCATTGTAGATCCAACCTTGCTCAGCCTCAAAGGCTTACTGTCAATGCTGAGATAAGATAAAGTATCATTCATGATGTCCTTTGCCACTTTATGTAGAAGAATACCCTACCACTCAGCCCAATATAAAAACAATGTGATTTTTTTCTTACTGCCCCTTGGTTCATGTCTGACTTTCATATGTCTTGCTTTAATCCAGTTTCATCACATAAGCGGTATGCTGTTCTGCAGATATGGATTTATATCTTAAACATCACAAGAAATTGGCTCTTTCTAAAATTCTTGAATTGAAATGTGGCTATGAAACAGGGGTGGCACAAGATATTAATTCCCTTAACAGTGGCTGCTCAAATCCCATTATTGTGCTTTATTGTTTACAACGACACAGCGCAGGTAACAGCTTTTGTCACAAAGCCAGTGATATAAATTGTGCATTTAGAGCTTTTAATCAGGGATGGACAACTGCAGTAAGTCCAGGGGTGGCATGGAGGCCTTATGGTTGCCCACAAATGGTGAAAAACAAAAATGAAGAAAAATGGAAATGGTCAGAAGTACACTTCTGTTTTTGAAAAAATGGCATTTTCAATATGAAATGATATTGAGGAGATTGCAACATATTTCAAAAATGAATTGGATCTCCTGGACAAGTGATTTACTTTTAATGGACAGGGAAAGGACAATATGGATGAGTTAAGGAGTTTCAAGAAGAGAGGGAAGGGGAAAGACTGCATAGATCTGAAGTTGTAGTCTGCCATCAGGCATGTTTCTATATCCCCAGAGTTAGAATTATGTTCCTCTAATGACATTTTCTTTCTCTCCCAAATATTCTAGCATTGTAGTAACTTAAAACTTTAATCGAAGATTTAGAAATACAGCTTAGGCATCCAAACTAAAGGGACGAGCAAAATCGCAAGCTACAATGGGAACATAAATATAAGTGTTCTGGGAGTAGATGATTTGCAGTGTCTTACTCTCTGCAATATTAAAAATTTGACACCTGAAGAAATATTGCATTTGATGGGTCAGAATTCATATTTGGAGATGCAATACTTTCATTTCTCTCCCTTCTGTTGTCTGTGCTGGTCTAATAGACTGGCCCAGTGAATGATGGACCACATCCTAGCAAAGCTGCAGATGATCATAGATGAAAAAAGGACAACCATAAGCAGCCCATAATGTAAATGTCTGGCCCTTGGGCTACACCTGAGGATTCTGAGATGTTACCCATGTTTCTGTATAGATTGGGGATAGACTGAAAAAAAATATCTTTTTTCTCATTTCTTTTTTCTTGAAATATGGAGTACAAAGTATGGAGTAAAGTAAATACTTGTATTTTTATCAACCAATATTTCTTTTTCAACAAGGGTGATCCTGGAGAGAATGGTGGACTGGGAGCCACAGGCCCACGGGTGAGTAACCTTATTGAGTTTGGTATTACTAGTTGCCTTTCCTTTTTCACCCACCAAACTCCAAACTTAGATCGAGTCCCAGGCTTGCTGTTCCATTTAAAACTATTCTTTTCTCTCTGCATTGGCAGTGTCACATTTACTTTGACTCCATAAGTGTGTAAGCGATAGAACATGACTATGTATACATTTCTATAGGTATGTGCATAGATAAACATCAACTCACTCAGCAGTTAGGGCTGGAGAGATTAGTTCCATTAATTTTAGTTTGAGAATAGAGTGTGTAGAGAAGAATCCATTAATCCTTCTTTTTCCAGCTGCATTCTGTTGTTGTTTATACAGTTCCACACACTGCAATTCAGCTTCATGGAAATCTTCAATGTGAACATGTCTGCAGGCTAGACCAGTTTTATTATTGTAGACAAGGGGACTGATCCTAAGGAACATTGGGTAGTGGACTTCATTACAACCCAATCTCATAGACATCACAATGTCACTACATACCAAAGAATGTTTTAGCTTAGAGTAAAGTATGTTGTCATTGTGTATTTTGCTCTTGGTTAAATTAATATTGCGGGACTTCAGTGATGGGATAAATATGTTACAGGGCCCACCTGGACAAAAAGGTGACCAAGGTGCCACAGAGATCATTGACTACAATGGCAATATTCATGAAGCCTTACAGGTATGTGATCAGAAAAAATACACAATATGCATAATTGTAGATCTTTAGGAATTTAGTAATGCTGTCCATGTTGATAGCATTGATCAAGAGTGATTTTAAAATACAAATTGCATTGTTCAATTACTGCTGATTATTTCTGGAGAGCTGAAATAGACAGTGGGGAACAGATAGTGGTCTAGGAAAACAAATCTGTGTGTGTGTGTGTATGTGTATATATAATAATCTAGAATTTTCTTTTGCAGAGTATTTTTCCTTTAGTTTTTTCATATCTGCATTAAGGTATATCCCAGTCACAGTGGTTTTACACTACTTTAGGTGCCATTTCTTCACCCTATGGAATCCTGGGATGTGTAGATCTATAGTCTTCTCTGCCAAAGAGTTCTGGTTCCACACCAGAATCCTGGTGAAAATATCAGGATTTAGGCGTCATGATGGTTAAAGTGGTGCTGAACTCCCATAATTGTACAGAATGAAAACAGAAATGAGGTGACCATCCATCTCCAGGTTTTGCTTTGCATCTTGTGATAGGGAAAGAACAGATTTGCTTTATAACTCTTTGTTCTGATATTTCTTTTGATATTGTTCCACTGGAACAATCTGTATTTTAGGTCAAATAATCATTATTAAAACCAGAATGGTTTTTTTCTTGACATTCCCTGTGCTACTTCACCCATCTTCTCTTCCCCATCTCAATGGAAAAGCTGATTACCTGAATTTAGGAGCCATATAACTCAATTAAAAAAATCACAAATGTTTATATCAAGACCAGCCAGGTTCCAAATTAGTAAATAAAATAGATTAAAATTGACCTTCATAATGCCTTTGTTGGTTGCTTTGGGATGCACAATCTGTCAAAGCAAAGAGTAGAACACTAGGAATAATATGAGAAAAGAGATGTGCAGAAGAGGGGGTGGCAGGATGGGACAATTGTTCATAAGCAAATTGACTGGCAGATAAAGGTACTAGCCTGCATACTTGCAAGTATATTTGCTTACAGCTGGGTAAGGTAGAAGAAGTGGTGTCATAACATGGACCAGCTGCAAGTCATTTCTGAGCAGACTATATTGCTGATCTAAGCTTAATGTGCTTTTAAAAGAGTAGATTACAGTAGCATACTCCACAACCTTATGAGGAGCAACATCATTTCAATCTTACCTTATGTAGTGTCCCTTTGCTCTTTGCATATATTATTTTCATGTATCAATTAGGCCTGGGAACCACTGACAGAAATAGATCTAAAAGCATTTATACAGTCTGGACCCCAAAAAAGTAAAGATCTGGAAAAAAAAAACACACGTAGAAGATCTTTGAATTTCCGTTTTTGAATATTAAAGGGAGAAATGAACAGTAGTACTGCCCTGTATCAGTTGTACCTCTAAAATTGGCAGTGATTTTCTGTTCTTCTCTGTGTTAGAAGTTCTGACATTCATCAACTTACAATGAAGTTAAAGAAAATGTAATGTTTGGCAGCTGTTCAACTCCTCTAAGGATCTGGAATGCTGTTTCAAAAAGAAATTGGCACTGTTCCTCTCTAGAAGACAATTCTCCTAAATGTGTGCTTGAAGATTTAAAAGATAAACCACAAAGGAAGTTAGAATTTTGCAAGATGGTTTGCAATTCCACTGAGTAATTTCTTCTACTTTGTTATGTGAGTCATTAGCATGTAAGTCATTTTTATGCAGTAGCACAGAAATATGCAAGGCATAAATAAAAATGTTACATTGGGGAAGGCTATTGTGTATAATATTGTATAAGTCTAAAAATCTTAGTCTTTAAGAGTCGGTATAAGTACTCTACCTTACCTCTTATGAAAAAGGGAATTATTCCTTTCTCTGACTAGAGTGGCAAAAGGCAAGAACTTAATCCTTCTTAGGAGAACCTAATAGAAGCAGTTTTTGAATACCTGGGCAGGAAAATGGTGGTGGTCAGAGGTGGGTGGCACTTGTGGTTTTCCTTCTCTGAGGAATGACCTTTGATTTATCCATAGGTTATATCAAAATCCATAATTTTGACCCCAAAACCTCAAACTACAGGCATGCAACCTGTAACACTCCATGTGTTGTTGGATTGCAGCTCTTGTTCTTGCTCACTATTGCTCACTTCTGTTCTAACCCATTCACTCCATGATATATAATTGGTATAAACATTTGGACTCTTAGAAAGCAACTTTCCACATATACTCTATGAGTAAAATCGATACCTCACCGGGAAGTGCATATTGGATTGCAGCTTTAGGCCAGACTGTACATCACACTATGTTAGTACCACAGCAGTCAAAAGGAAGTCAAGCAAATCTATAGATGGGCAGGGGGAAAGCAGAGGACAGTGAGGGACAGCAGAGGGAACTGTCTTACTCTTTTCCTTCCCATCCAGGTCCTTTGATGTCTGCCAAATCATGTCCTTTCCCCCTTCAGATCTGTCTTTCCTTAATGTTTCTCCGCGTTGTGCCATTAGGAATCGGATAAAACCCGACTCCTCCAAATGCACTCTGGGCTCCGTTTCTCCATGCTCCCTAAACAAAGCCTCACAGAGTCCCATCTAAAGTTGCCCTGTGTCATGTGATGAGCTCTGTGGAACTTTGTTTCGGCAAGTGGACAAAACAAGGAGAAGACACAGAGACTGTGTCTGATGAGGTCCTTGTCATCTGAGAGGAAAGCCATTGACACTGAGCAGCTACTTTCTCCTGTGTCTGGTGTCTTGGTGGATTCTTGAAGCCAGGATGTTCTGAAAAATTGCATGTGCCACAAGACAAGTGGTTTCAAAAGCAGCCCTTCATACAACATCATGGGTCTAAGAACCCATCTGGAAGCCAGTCATAGGAAAATAGCACAGTGATGCCACCTTTATTTTCCTGGTCAAGGTGAATTTGTCTAATTTCTCTCGCGACTACTGAAATCTGTTTTTATCCTGTTGCAATTGTGCCACCACTAATTCAAATGAAGGGCATTAATAGTATTCTGGCTTTTGCTAAATTTGTGTTCTTCATAAGAAACTGTCCATGCCTAGTTTTGCAAGGTGCTTTTCAAGCTCTGGCCATTCTGTATTGTTTCATACTTTAATAAACAAAAGCTCCAAGATACATGCCCACCATTTACCCATACTTCTCTATCTCAGGATCATGAGTCTTACATTTCATAAAGTATATGCACCAAATGCCCTATTTTGTTATTTAAAATTGCTGTATGTAATTGCTTGGTATACAGGAATTATTAAGAGAGCATATATATCCATTATTAATCACTAAATAATGAGAAGTGGGTATTACAAATTAATACATCACAAAATGTAATAAAACTAACAGCAATTAAAAACTCTACACAACACAAGACCATATGCTCCATCTTATCCAGCTAGGCAACCTTTAATTATTATGCCAACTGTATGTCATTTTTTATGCAATTCCAATATTTTAGTACATTGCCAAATCCCACTGCCAATGTCTTTTAAGCATGATATGAGACTTTTTGTTTGGGCAGTATTTAATATTTGGGAATTAGCTTTGCTTTTGCTACACATTCATCTTACTCTGACAAATGTATTTCTAATCCTTTTTCTTTAATTCTCTTCGGTAAACATTGTTATAACTTCTTGGCTTTCAAGAAACTCTTTATATAACTTACAAAATAAACAAGCATACTATTGTTAAAGCCATTTGTCATAGAGTTAAGAAGAACTGCATATTAGTACACTTCATTCATTATAACTATACTTTGTGTGAAGTAAATGTAGGTGTAAAGTCATCTGTTAAAGAGAGCTTACAAAAGCTGGCTCTTAAATCTTTATTATTCTGATCTCTATGATATCAGTCTTTTATTGGAGACATCAAAGTAATTCATTCTTTGATGTAGATATGGATGACCGTGTAGTCAGCTTTGATACTATATAGCAATTTATATGTAAACTATATGTTATTCTTCCCTTATTATTATGAATGAGTATCAGGGGGAAAGCATAAGCAACACATTGCTTTTCAGAACTGTTTGGTCATTACTTTTTACTGAAAAGTTGTCAGTAAAATCCAATGTTAATTCTGCCCAAAGACAGTGCATGGGAGATGAACTCTCAATTCCTTCCTCCTTCTTGCAGTAGTTCCCAGAAATTCTACACCAGTGGTTAAGGGGCCCTCCCATATGGAGTGGTCTGTGGTCTGTTTGGACTAAAAGAAAAGAAAATTGGGATGAGTCACTCATGGTAGATATCTTTGCCCAATTGTTGATGATCAACCCTTTCTTGTTACTACTCCTGAATAATTTTCTCAGCTCCATTTGCCATCTATATAGAGAAGTAATGAAGAAGCAGTAGTGAAAACAGAATCTGTTAATTTTCTTCTCTTGACAATAACCATGTCTATGCTCCCCCAATATGTTATTTCACCCACTCTTTTGTCATGTGTAGAACTATGTTTCAACTAGATCAGTGTTTCTCAACCTGAGGTCCCCAGATGTTTTTGGCCTTCAACTCCCAGAAATCCTAACAGCTGGTAAACTGGCTGGGATTTTTGGGAGTTGTAGGCCAAAAACATCTGGGGACCCCAGGTTGAGAACCACTGAACTAGATTATGCTTAAAGATAACCATGTCTTAGCTTGTTAGTATATCACTAAGATGGTAAAAAGTGTGACCGTTATGTGACTGATAATATACTCACTGGAAAACTGTAGTAATATGAAGATTGCAGTAAAATATTGTTTAAAAATGGTTTTCTAACTAAGTATGTGTCTACAGAATACGTACATTCAATACGCTTATTCTTAAGTCTAATTTTTACTCTTATTGCTGTCTTACCTACAGTTTATTAATTTCATTAATCTATTTAGAGTACATATACTCCACTCTTCAGACACAGGGCAGCTTGCAAATTGTTAATTAGGTAGTTCTTTGCTCACAGATATACTAATTTAATTAAGATATGGCACACAAGGAAAGGGGAATGGCAGTGAGAGAGGGAGTTGAGTCTAGCAGATACTGCCTCTTCTTCTCTCCCTCCGAGGCAATGGCAGTGACAGTTGGGATATATGGGAGGCCTTTCATCTGCCTCTTCTCTTCTTCCACAGTCAAGGTAGTGGCAGTTGGGAGGGCCTTTCATCTGCTTCTGGCTCCAGGCACGAAGGAGCTGTGCCTGCCTCTTCTCCTCTCCCTTTGGGGCGGTGGCAGTTGGGATGAATGGAGCGCCTTTAATCTGTTCTAAAACGAATAATGTTTAATTAGCTTATGGGTAACCTGTTTACTTATTTAAGGTATTGTTTTTCTTTTAAAACATTTAAGTACATTTTGTCCTATGAGAAGATGTAACATTTTCAAAATATGCAGAATTGGTGTTTTCACAATCTTTATTTTCTCAGAGAGAGTCAAATATTTCTTTCCAACTGCCCCCTAAATTCTGTTAAATCCATTACTAAACAAGCAAAGTATTTTATTTCAAACTGAACATCTGGTAACATTGTCTTCTGTTAATACATTTTGCCAACAGAGGATTACCACCCTAACTGTCACGGTAATTCCAACTGCATGACTTACGGTGCTTTATAGCTGTTTTCTTCTGTAGTGTTGCATGTTCATAACTCTTCTGATTTAGAGTGTGTCTTTGTTCATTAGATATTGACCTTGTTTGTCACCACATATATTTCTACATCAAGTATTCTCAGTGGGTGCATTGTTGAAAGCCAGGGTTGCAGTTCCTTCGGAAATTAATATCAAATCTCTCCTTCATTTCAATAATAGAAAAAAGACTCAAAGTCTTGTTAGTATTGAAACATGTATATGATTATGGTTATTATAGCAGTATATCAGCGCATGTACTTTGCTGCTTATTTTAATGAGCATTTTTAAGGACTGGGATAGTTTCCTCTCATTTTATTTTTAAGGGTACTTAATAAAAAGAAATCACATTTTATATCCCAGTTGTAACGCAAAAGATATGGGCCACACTTACATCTGAATAGTTTTTGATTCACTCAATGAAGTTCAGTAACATCTAAATAGCAGTGGTTCAGATTATGTATAAATGGCATCCAGAGCTCAAATACAATGTCACTCCATTAAAATATTTTTCTCAGTCCAGTGATCTATAAAAGTTGAGAAGGAAGTTACTAATCTTAGATCTGGGAAATATCATTAAGGACATTTCAATTGAGCAAGCTGAAAGTGTAACCCACCCTTCGGGTTTAGTACCTTCACAATGGCCATGCTTTTTCTGCATTCTGCTTCCATAATCCTCAGTGGAAGCCTGCTGGGTTAGAATTCAACCAAATATAAGCAGCAATGTTCTTAGGAAAAATGTTCTTGGGATTCTTAAGGCTTCCATATCCTTTGTGCATTTCATACACTAATTAGCTCTGGTGCTTCAGTCAAGGCTCGCTTGTCTGTACTTCTTGCATCAGTGGAATTTCTTCATTTAGGGTCCTAGTGCAGCAGAGCAGTCAAAAGATTAAGTACCCATGTGTAAAGCTTTTGTTGCAAAAACCTCCACTAAACCTGCTGATATCAAACATCTTTACTTCACACTCATAAGAAAGTTAAGACCTTGGCGACATTACAAGTTAATGGTTTTCGACAGAGACCACAAAAAGTAGTGTAGCATGGAATAAAAGTACTAATCGTGATTGCAAAATGTTTTGTGCCCAAGCCCTTTCATCTTCTGTAGTTTACAAGCAGGAAACTACTTGAAAGAATGGAAAGATGCCTATCTAACTGCTATCCTAACTTGCCAAGATGCCAAGCTAAACCAGCTTTAGGATAGCTGAAGCTGTGCTGAATCCTTAGTTGTGAAGTGGCAAGAAGATACTTTTATTTCTCTATTTTTCACTGTTGTGTCTCACCCCAAGATCCTTTCCCATCTGCAGGATATCTTCTAATGATGCCTAGAAAAAAGGAATCCACAGCCCTGAATCTTTTGACATGTCCCACATTATTTATTATGGTCCATCTGGTGGCCAAAAAAGAGGGAAGACAGTGGAGCCCTTGATAATCAGTATAATTGAATCATGAATTATAGTATACTCCAATATATGACCTTAATTGAATCTAGTGATCCTAAATATGATGTGAGGGAGCCAATTGCTGCCATATACAGAAATAGGTTCCCCCTTTCCAGCATGTCATGCTTGGCTATATAAATGCCAAGCTGCCCATTCCTGCTCTTTCAACTCATAGAGATTACAGTCTAGCTATTGGAAGATAGCTAGATGATTGATATTTTAATACGCTGTTTGTGCAGTGGCCAAATCAGATATCTAGTTTGCAAAACACAAATTATACATTATTTGAGAATTAAAATATAACTAGATGGCTGTAGTCTTGTTTGTTTGTTTGTTTCATGTCACCATGGAGTTTAGTTGTCACATAGTATTGCACTGTCTGTCTATAGAGGATCTTTTGATGTCATAGATACTATTGGTTTGTGTCTATTTTCATCTAATTTTTTGTCATTTTGGTTTGATTTTGTCATTATTGGTTTGCATTGTTGATGTTAACAACGATTAGAATATGTATGTCTGACAATTTGGGAATATGAAAGATGGTGTACTAAAACATAAATTATATTTGTTTTAGGGTCCTCCAGGCCCACCTGGACCCCAAGGGTTGCAAGGGATAAAGGTGAGCTTTCATTTTTTTCTAATTTTTACTATGAATATGCTATTGTGTTACTAGTTTATATACTGTATACTGTTTCTAGTAGTATAAACAAGAACTGAAGGATGTGTGGGCATGTGTGAAATATCAGACATGTTGTCCTCACAGTATTTTTTTACAGTTCAGACATCACCAAGAAAAAATGTTTCAAAAATTATTAACATTGTGTAAGTCATTTATTATCTTTTCAAGACAGGTGTAAAAGAATGGTAGTTTTGTTAATGTATTCATTGTTCTGAACTAACTTTGCCTTAAAGCAATCTTTTGATAAGATACCAAACATCATAAAAGGATCATGCACAGCCTCTTGGGGCCATTATCTAAGGAAGATCTGTATTGTTCAAAGTGCAGCGGTTTTTGAGTCAGGCCAATAAACTATTGGATCCTCTCCTGAAAAAAAGACAGTGTTACCCCAACATTGTTCCTAAATATCTTCTCCATTATGAAATGTCTTTATATCTTTTAGTGATTTGTTTTCCTACAGTAAATATCCTTGACATGTGGATGTAACATCAAATGTGAATGTAACACAAAACCATAGGTTAGTGTTGCCTGTCTAAATTTTCTCAAAAGCTGGATTAACATCTTATTGTCAGAACCTGGAAACTTTTGGATATGCTCACAATGAAGATCACTAGAAACTAAGTCTTTATTTCCTTCTTGCCAACATTCAAGAAATTTTATCCTCTGATTATCCTCTCTCTGCCCCTGGTATATATTAGAAGCGAATTCCCACCCACCCCTGCCAGTTTGTATTCTCACAGTCTAAACTTTTGATTATCAAAACATTGCCATATGCTCTTGTCTCTAACATTCCCCCAGTTCCTTCCCATCCTCTCCCTTTTCTCCAGCATGGCCTCTCTTCATGTCAGGATAACCCCAGCAGCTGCTTCATACGGCTGCATCAGACTTCCTGATACTTACGCCCTTTATCAAGGTCTTGAGAAGGGTTTTAGATACTGAAGCCATCCACTACAATAGTTTGCCATTCTGCTGAAAAAGAATAAAATTTAGTTGCTGGTTAACTATGGCTTGTTTTAGAAATCTATAGTTTAAACCAGTGTTTCTCAAACTCTGCTCCTCCCATTGTTTTGGACTTCAGCTCCCAGAAATCCCAACCAGCTAGGGATTGTGTGAGCTGAAGTCCAAAACATCTGGCGGAGCACAGTTTGAGAAACTCTGGTTTAAATGAATGGGAGTTCCTACTTCTGATAATCCTGCTTTTTTCTCATATTTTCCTGACAGTCATTCCGGATAGGGCAGAAGGAGAAACACATGAGCCCAAAGCCCAATCTTATTTACATAACATTATACAATAGAGTAATAATGAGACTAATTATTGAAACTAATGTTGTTGAATTTCACTTTGCAGGGTGACCCTGGATCCCCAGGATTACCTGGTGCTGAGGGGGAGCAGGTACTTAAACAATCCTTCTTGTGCCTGATCAAAATAATAACACAATTATTTTTGTGGAATAGTAATGTTTACCACAATATTTTTTCTGGTTACAGTTATCATTAGGGAAGGAAGATACAAAAATATGTGATAATAACACCAATAAATAACTCATAGATGTTCCTGGGTTCTCTTCTGATGTTGATAAGTTTCATTTTCATAAATATTCTTTTTTCAGGGGCTCAAAGGGTCAAAGGGTGATATGGGAGACCCTGGAATACCAGGAGAAAAAGGAGGAATTGGACTTCCAGGATTGCCAGTAAGTTTGTTTTAGCAAATACCAATGGTAGTAAGTCATAGTACTTTTCATGACAATTTCACTTGTTCTCAATCTCAGACTTAGTTCAGCAAATTAGTATGATATTTTACAGAAAGAATAATATAAAAAGAAGGATCTTTTTTCACAACAAAGAATCATTGTATTTTGATAAGGAGAACAAGGACAAGAGAACCTTTGTCACTGATTGTAATGTCATTGAAGCTGGAATGTTAGGCTGGAATATTTCACATTTTCTGATCTAGAAGTGCAAGTGATGTTGGTCATTTTTGTTTGTGTGTACTGTAAATATGTCTTCCAAAGCTTTCATATAGTTTCATAAGTGCTATGTATCCTGAAATCCTAAAAATTAAACCAATAGGTTGAAGGAGGAAAAGACAGCAGAGGAAGGAATATCCCATATCTATTATGTATTATTTTCATAATTAATTACCATCAAGTTGGCCTTGACCCTATGAGTAGGAACCTTCAACAACCCTGCTCAGATCTTTCAAGATGAGTGCTGTGTTTCCTTGATTAAGTTAAGTTAATCTTAATTTCAAGCAATGAGGGCTAAGAGTTTAATCCAAAACCTTTGGTGAAATGGCCAGTGGGTGGGAGTGTGTATAGGTTGAGAAAAGTTTTGAAAAAGAAGGAGGTGGAAAGGGAGTTTTCAGACTATGTGTTATGAGTCAGACACCAGCCAATATAAACAACTCAGTTTTATTGCAAAACAACACGAAAGAGCCTAGAAAACAACCAAAAATGGCTCAAAACACTTTCTCTTCAGTGTGAAGTAACAATGTCAAAAAAAAAATCTCCTGGGAAATAATCTGGATTAAAACAAACTATGCCGAAACGTCTGGAAACTCGCTCTACCTACATGTTGGAGCTTAGCAAACACAGGAAAGCAACCAGCAATAACCCGCAGCAACCAGCGGGCACACTGTGCCCCAAAACGTTGTTGTGAAGCCAATCCGCGTCGTAAAAGAGAAGTCACAGCCACCACATCAGGTCCACATCATTAGGGAGAAGTCACAGGCATCAAGTTCCAAACCGCATCGTTAGGGAGTAGTCACAAGCACCGAGTTCCAGTCCGCATCGTTAGGGAGAAGTCACAGGCATCGAGTTCCAATCCACATCATTAGGGAGAAGTCTCAATCACCGAATTCCAGTCCATGGTCAACACAAAGAGCCAAAGCGATGGAGGCAAGATGGCAGCTAATGCATAAAACCAACACAGGACAATCCAGCGCAAACCCACACAATGCCAGCCCCCATTGCCACTAAAAACCCGGGTTAACACTTATGTCCCAAAGCAGTCTTCCAAACACGTCTTCTGAAACAGAGATCCCAAAAGTGCCCAACAAACACCTTGCCGATTGCAAGGTTACATTAGCAACAAACTTACTTTTATTTACAAGTCCTCCTCTGAATTTGAGCCAGTTAATGCCCTATCCACAGCTGAACCTTGTTGCTGCAAATCCTCATCGGAGCTGGAGTCGCCCAACGCCCCATCAAACCCACCTCTAGCCCATAATCCCCTTCAAAACCCTCAAAGGAATCATCATCAGTGGGTATTTCCCGGATTCTCTTCCTTCATTGCTCCTCATCGGAGTCTGGCTCACAAGTAGTTTTCCTGCTTCTTCTAACACAACTAGTAGTATCTCTACTCGAAGACTCCATCACAACACTATGGGCTTCATCTTCATCAGATCATTCGTATTTAAAGAACTCAAAGCAGTTCACAGCAACCTCAGAAATATTTATGCAATACAATATTTAAACATTTTTAGATTATTCATTAACCATTACCAGCCACAATAAGATTTAAACAAACACACAATAGGCTAATCAGCATGTTTTCTAATAAATAATAACTATATACTCTAATCTAATAAACATTTATACTAGGGCCTAATGAAAGAGACTCTCCAAAGTCATATAGCTAATGATCATGATGTACCTGAATCAAAATTAAAAATTTCTTCAGTTATCATCCTCAAAGAAAACCCTGCTGTAATAATTTCTAATCACTTTCAATTGTCACAGCAGCAGGAACTGCAGGCTTTGCAGCTGAAATCTGTCAGCTCCCCAACATCCCAAATCCAGAAAGCATGAGCTAGGGAACTATATCTTGCAAGATTCAGTTATGATGCTGCAAGAAAATACCAGTTCAAAATTATTTGAAAAAAACATTTTCAACAGAATTGGAAGGAAATAATGAGCAAGGGATTAAAAACATTCCATATGTCAGAATATGGCTATCTTGATAAACGAGATCTAGACAAACTTTAGCTCTGGGGCTGCATGATGCCCATGAAAGGTGTTTCTTTTCCATCCCATTCCCTTCTATAGATAACTCATTTTCTGACCAAAACATTATAAACTGCTTTATTCCATACAAAAAAGAGTATGTACCCTGAGGCCTCTAAGAGTGGCTGTTCAATTTTTTAATAAGTTATATAGCCCCCTGAATTATTTACCAAGCTTTTTAAAGTGAACTTTTCATTTTTGTTTTTGGTCTTTGGGCCGTCCATGCCGCTGTTGGAGGGTCTTGGTCAGTGCAGTTAGTACCCACTCCACAAGATCACTGTTTTAATGAGTAATCCAACTGGCTTGTTTTCAGCTAATCATGCAAAAAAAAAACCCACCATATTCTAAATTCTGAGCATGAAACAAAAGGGTTGCATAAACATTTATGCAGTCTGGACTCTTTGACATGTTTGCATGAAATGTTTTCATTATTGGCAGCATTCAGAGCACAGCAGGTTCCTGTTCCTGTGAACAATTCGTTCTATATTAGCAATCTCCTATGGGATCTCACCACATCCAGAAAACAAGAAATCCTACCGAGCATAATACCATTGACTTGTCCATCAGTTCTTGTGTGCCTCTAACTTATGATGTTGCAAAATTTTAGCATTACTTAGTTCACGTACAAACAGTCCTTGCCCATAACATTTGCAGATAATACATATTTTATTTGAGAGAGCCTTGACTAATTTGGGATGTAAAATGAACGCCTGTACAGGCTGTACATGCATTTAGAAATCTGTAATAAGGCAGCAAACTGTGGGTACCTGCATCAAAAGTAATAACTTGGGTATAAGCAATACTGAACTGCAAGTCAAAATAAACAAGCTAAACCATAATATGTGAGATGCAAAGTATGCCAGACATTCTCAGCTTTTGGCACCCAGATGTTATAGGCTAGTTTATAGCGTTAGTCAGCAGAACCAGTAGTCATTCTTAGTATTAATGTCTGAAGTATCTGGATAGCCAAAGGCTGAAAACTACTACTGTATGTTGCTGTAAAGAGGGATTGCTAATATGTTAAACTTGCAATCTTATACATTTTTCTCTGGGAGTATGTCTGACACAGATTAAGTAGGAGCACTTATAAGGGTTCTTGAGAGATCTAACACAAAATAAAACATCTTTTCAAGTACAATTGTAAGAAACATCCTGGAGTTAACTTGATGTGGAAGTATTGTTCAATTGTTCAATAATGATTTTGTAGGGCTCCAGTGGCACAAAAGGAGACAAAGGAGACGTTGGTTTGCCAGGTCCACAAGGTCCTTCTGTAAGTCTTGCCATGATATGTCAGTATTTCTGTAAACATAGACTGTTGGTTCTCCAATCCTTTATTGTGTCCTTCTGCCAACAGGGAGAGTGAAAGATGGTCCTCCATTTCAAACAAAGCAATAATGCATTAATATTGATCAGATCTAATTAGGAAAAATAGAGGTTTGCGAGTACAACTCTCAGAATTCTCCAGGTAGCATGGAGAACTTTCCAAAACTGTGTATTGATGGCATTACACAGAGCTTACTTAATGTTTATTATCCTGTGACCATGGTAGCACATATGGATCTCTTGAACTGGAATGTCCAATTTTGTCAAATATTTTCATTGATAATGCCTCATTATTGTTTATTAAATGGTCTAGCAAAGGAAGACTATATGATTATATTTAGACAGCAATCCTAAGTTTGACCAGGCTGAGGTTCTGATTCCTCAAAATAATTTATAGGCTTTGACTTTTGTCAGCAGAAGTATAAATGTTGTTGCTGTTGTTTGAGGGCAGGAGTGGTCCTTTTACAGAAACCCCATCCCCTTGCAACTTAGCCTTTATGTCATTCTGTGATGGCCATTTTCAATCCATGTTGAATATATGTTTGGACTAATGAATCCAATCTCATACCCACCAATCTCACCCTGTCTTCAAGTCTGGAGTTGGGAGGAGCCACATGAGTGATACTTACATAATCTCTTTGAGATCATAAGATATTCAGATATGGAGATTCTCTTCTTTTTTTTTCTTATGGCCTCGAGGATGCACTTCTGTGACTCTAGGATTGCAATCTTTAAAGGATTGCAGCTTTCAAAAAGAGAAATGACCAAATAACCATGTGTTCTTATGAACTAATTATATTGGTTTCATATGTAGATTATAGGACCACCAGGACCTCCAGGCCCACATGGTTCACCTGGGCCTATGGTGAGTGTTTTCATGTTATTTCAGTTGCAGCTAGAGTGGATTGTTGTTATATCCTAGGCAATTCCAGACAATTAAAAGAAAAAATGTTTAACCTTCTGAAAGGGATGTGTTGAGGAGGAATGGAAACATCATACAACTTGTTGATGAGGCAGGTAGGATTGTGGAATGCTGCAAAGTGGTAACTGGTCAACTTCTGAAGCGAGGGTGGTTTTTGTCCGGATCAGTTTTGATAAGAAGGTGATAGTCTAGTTTAGCCCTATGAGCAAAAACATGTAGAAGTTGACATTTCAGTAGTGGGTCAGAGACAGTGGTTTTCCTTCTGCTCCTCCTATTTTCATATTGCAGAATTTGAAGGGAATTTCAGTACTAGATTTCATTCTGATTCTCTTGAGTAGTTAATTCTTCATTGTCTACAACAGAGCTTTGAGGTCAAACTTACTTCTACTAATGCCTACCAAAATGTATCTTTTGAGCTAGGCAGTGAAACACCTGAAGGGTTTCTTAGGTCCTACAGATCAAGACACTGGGAAAGGGTGATTGCTGGGTGTATTAATTCAGACAGCTGGAGAGACCTTTCAAGGTCCTATCACAGCTTCCTGTCTCAGTGTACTCCATGATGAGAGCACTACTTTCATCATCTGCAAAGTTTCCAAACTGCAGAGCCCAACTTAGAGATAGGTTCTGGGACTCAACTATAAACACAGATTCCAAAAGTTGCAAAATTTAGCTTGCAGTCTTATAAATATTGAACAGCATGCCATCTTGCATTTGCTAATATTTGGATAGCCAGACAAGAAAAGCTGATATTAGTGAAGTGTTTTCCCTGCTATAGTAATGATTTTAGTAATATTTAATTTCTCTTTTTTTAGGGACCTCATGGACTGCCAGGCCCAAAGGTAAAGAATCCAGACCACAACTAACTTCATTCTGTTAATTTGTTTTGTTGTCATTCTCATGAATCATGTTGAAGCATTCAGTCATGTTTTGTTCTTTGTCTCCCATTTCTGTTAATTTTTTCCTGATATTCTTAAACCTTTAAGCAGCTGCTTAAAATAAAACATTAAGACATACTTTTGAATATAAGGATTTATGGCAATTTCCTGTGTCTGTTCCACATCACTATAACCCGAATTAGCTTTCTATAATGTTAATTATAGCAAGCCAGTAAAAACATCTAGTTGTCTGGTGAGAGTTTCAAGCTCTGCCATTTGGAAGTACTTTACACTTAGCCTTAGAAAAACAGAGGATGAATGTGTTATGCACTTAAGTTAAGTAAATAATTTCCAGATTGCTTTCTTCACTCTTGTCTTCTTATTCAAGCTTCCCACTTTCTCTAGCTTTATATATTCTGCCTCATTTTTTTCCAGTTGTTGTATTTGAAAACCCATCTGCTTAACTATATTTCTAACAATTATTGATACCAGCCAAGGGTTTATTACTGTTCCTGAAAGCATTATTCAAAATATATGAGGAATATACATGTGCAAGGACACACATATTTTCACATTTATGTTGCTTCAGAAAGTATAATGTAAGGAATATATACATGAAAGAATTGTTATGCAATAATTACAATGTAATTTTAGTCATTCTAGCTTTCTGTAAAAAGTGCAATTTTATAAGTTGCTTTTCAAAGAAAGAGTGAAATGAAGGAAGGAGTTACGACTGTAACTTCACACTGGAGACTCACAAAATGTGCCACATTTTCAAGCCACGTCTCCTCTGCCAGTACTAGGTCTAATCCAACCTGAATTATTTTAATCAAGCTCATGCCTCTCTGAGAGTCCCCAAATCCCAAATCTCATGGCTTTTGCTTCTAAAACTTTAATAGTGCGAGATTTCTACTCAAGGCTCTCAATAAATAGTAAGCTGAAGAAACCAAAAATGGGTATTGTGTTCATACAAAATTATTAATGTCAATTTTTGGATGACCAATTCTGCAAACTTAGCATCATTTTTGTATTGGATGTAGTATGGCACTGGGAACAATTGATGGATAACATGTTTGAGTCTACTATAACTGTGCAGAAGGCTATATTTGCCCTACAGCACTGAACTGGGTTGATGCCTATTTAATTGTCCCAGCTTCTTGCAAAAATAAAAATCCTCAGGGTTGCAGCTTTGTAAGCATACTGGTAATTACTTGTCAGAAATCACTAGCTTATTTCTAGTAAAGGAATCTTGGCATTGTAGTTCTCTGAAATGTCTGCCCTTGTTAACCAATGTGGCAAAGAGGACACTGTCCTAGATAAAAGTTCAACCTCTGGTTGCTAATGTAGCATCTCATGTGTAATTTCATGAACATAAATGGCATATTCTAAATGTATTTCAGTTAATATCAGCCTAACTATAGTGTTAACATCAGGGGAAATAGCAGTATTACACTATTCAGGTACCCAGACCTATAGAATACTTGGTCAATTTCTGGGCAATTCAAAAGTGGTTTTAACAAACTGAAGTACATCTAGAGCAGTGGTTCTCAGCCTGTGGGTCCCCAGATGGTTTAGCCTTCAACTCCCAGAATTCCCAGCCAGTTTACCAGCTGTTAGGGTTTCTGGAAGTTGAAAGCCAAAACATCTGGGGACCCACAGGTTGGGAATCACTGCTATAGATGACAATGCCATCAAGTTATATCATACATTCCATGGCCATCTATGAGGTATTCTACTTAATATCAGTTGTTCCAGGCACTTATTAGTGGTACCTAACAGCTGGTAAACTGGCTGGGAATTCTGGGAATTGTAGGCCAAAACACCTGGGAATCCACAGGTTGAGAACCACTGATATAGAGGGTGGCCAAGATGGCAAAAAGTCTGGAAACAAAGCTCTTTGAGAAATGGCTTAGGGAGCTGGGTATCTTGAGCTTAGAAGAGAGAAGACAGAGAGGCGATACAACAGCCATCTTTAAATATTTCAAGGGACATCATGTAGAGGATGGGACAAGCTTGTTTTGTGCTGTAGCAATGAATTTCAAATGACAAGGGGGAAAAAATCTTAAACATTAGGAAGAACCTCTTGATAGTGTAATACAGTGATTCTCAAACTGTGGGTCCCCAGATGTTTTGGCCTTCAACTTCCAGAAATCTTAACAGCTTGTAAACTGGCTGGGATTTCTGGGAACACCTGGAGACTCACAGGTTGAGAATCACTAGTATAATCGATTGCCTCATAGGGTGATTGCTTCTCCTTCATCAGAGGTTTTTAAACAGGTTAGAAGACCATTTCAGAGTTGTACTTTAGTTGTTTATTCCTGCATAGCAGGATGTTGTATTAGAGGGGCCTTTTGGTCCCTTCTAACTCTATGATTCTGTGTGTTGCAGAATGGATTGCACAGTGGCTACTGTGATATTGAGTTCAACAAGCAAGTTAGCTCACCACTCTCTAAATCAGTGGTTCTCAACCTGTAGGTCCCCAGGTGTTTTGGCCTACAATTTCCAGAAATCCCAGCCAGTTTACCAGTTGTTAGGATTTCTGGGAGTTGAAGGCCAAAACATCTAGGGACCCACAGGTTGAGAACCGCTGCTCTAAATCAAAATGAAAACTACACTCGGTGTTACACTTATTCAACCGCATCTGAAAAAGTATAACAGCCTTCACAACTAATATAAGTGCCACAACAGGATTCCAGCCAAATGGGTATTTAATTTTTATTTGCAATAAGAGTAGTGTATCATGATCTTTGTAATTGTAAGCCACTTTGAATCCTGTGCAGGGAAAAAGGTGGGATATAAATTTAAATATGTACTTGGATGCATACATCCATTTGTTTTTGGAAGCCATTACATTATGGTTCCTTAAAATGCAGTCTCCAATAAATCACAACTTTCCTCTGTTTTTCTGAGCATGCTTAAAGGTTTTGAATATTTTCCCACAAGGAGCAGCATAATCCAGTTTGCTGTAAGAAGCCACTTAAGGCATCAAAATGCATCACTGGCAGCATAACTCACAATTTTTTTTGGCCAGTGAAATTCCCAGTTCTGATTTCGTTAATCAGAGTCCTGCAAATTTCAAGTGGTCTTGGGATACTCCCAGAATCAACAATATGTTTCTACAATTACAAATGACTGCTTTATTTAGTACATTATTATCATGGTCTGAATGGACAAGAGTAATATGTTAGTTCAATGTAATCTATTTTAAAATGGATCTCTACCAGTTGTCTCCGTAATTTATTATATTCTAGTGAAGATGAAACTGGAGATATCTCTGAATCAAATGAGTTTAGAGAACTGGGAGTTTGCATTTGTGTCCTTGACTGGCTGTCTTCTGTTCCATCTTAAATAACATTGTCAAAACCCCTGCAAAATAGCATTTATACTTTTATATTTAGGGTGAACCAGGGTTAAATGGTCTTAAAGGACTGAAGGGTGAACCAGGTCACAAGGGTGACAGAGGGCCCCTAGGTCTACCAGTAAGTAAAATACCTATTCCGTTTCAGTGCAAATTGCAAACTTCTCTTTCTATCTGCAACCAAAAACTCTGGTTTACTCAATAGCAAATATAACGCTATCTCATGCTGAAGTAAAATATCAGTCTTGTTTTGATTTTTAAGTCTGTTCCCATATCATCCCTAATACACAGTTCTGTCAGTTGTTGGTTTTAAATTTTTTTGTCATCTGTGTCAACAGTGTTACATTTAATTATTCACATTAATCATATCATTACTGGAATGCTGTGTGGTGTTTGGTTTTACTATAATTTTTAAATATATATGTACGGCTTCAGAATTTTGTTGTTGTTGCTTAAGTTCAATGACTACAACTAATAAGTAGTTCAACTTCATTGAGTACGAGTTGAGTATCCCTTAACTGGAAATCCAAATTCCAAAATACTCCAAATTCCAAAATACTCCAAAATCTGAAATTGTCCACATAAGTGGCAGAGACAGTAGTGTCTTTGCTTTTTGATGGTTCAATGTATGCAAAATTTGCTTTATGCATAAAATAGTTTAAATACTGTGTATAATATTACCTTCAGGCTATGTGTATAATGTGCATATGAAACTTCAATGAATATTATGTTTAGACTTGAGTCCCATCTCTAGTATATTCATATAAAAATACAGGCATTCCAAAATCCAGAAATATTTGTACTACAAAACACTTCTTTACAAATCATTTCAGATAAGGAATATTCAACCTGTATTGCTGATTTAAGTCTTAAGATTTTAGCATATGCACCTTTAAATATTTTGCAATCACTTGTGGATGTGAGAACTTTCTACTTTAATGACTTCAGACTCACTATTGTTAGTAGCATTTATACTATATGTATTTTCAGTGAAAACTAATTTAAATCCCATTAAAATATTATCCAGGTTGCCGTAGTCAAAGTAAGGGAAGAAATAGCAATATTTGTCGTGGGAGCTTCCTGAATCGTTAATTATGAACAAATGCTTTACCTTTTCTTGGTAGTAGCAATTTTATGTAATCCATTCAGGACACAATCCATCCAAAGCAAAGTGCTTTTATATCTGCTGGATTTAATGGAAGTTGAGTACATGTTTAACTCTCTTTTGCCAAAAATTGAATTAAAATGCTTAACTTTGGGTGGATTGTGGTCAGCATTAAAAAAAAATACTTGAAGAAAACAGTGCTGGGATACTGAGTCTTTCAAATGAAGTATTCTGACTACAGATTGGCGGATATTGTTCACATAATATCCGCCAGTGCTCATCTGTTACTCAGCAATAGCGAAATCAAGCATACAGACTTGACCCATTAAAAACTCCACTCTGGACAATGTCTCCATCCTGTTGAAGTCGTGTTGATTTGGTGGATGTGCATAGTTCAAATCATTGGCAGTGCAATGTATCTCTTTCCTTTGCCCAAATAGACACTCTAAATTGTAGCACAGTGGAGCAACCCAAGTATTCTTTTACAAGCTGAGTGTTTTTCTGGTCTCATTTTAGGGCAATTCTCAGTGAGGCCATATTTCAGAAAGCGGATCTATCACTGTTTCATTCCAATTACAAAAATACAGCCAGACCTTGGAGCAAAATTCTTCATTCCTTTGTTTTATCTCCCACGTCACAAGTTTTTCATACCAGATGTGTGTACGTTAAAGTACAAAAAACACTCCATGATAACTTGTGAGGTTTGTAGCACTAATGCAGTGGTTCTCAATCTCCAGATGTTTTTGGCCTACAACTCCCAGAAATCCCAGCCAGTTTACCAGCTGAGAGTTGAAGGCCAGAAAGTTTGGGAACCCCAGGTTGAGAACCACTGCACTAATGCATCCAGGGTCTCAATATAATCTCATGAAGGACCCCATCACATGAAGATCCAGATGCCAAGGGACAATGTGGGACAGTGTGAGAAAACATGGGGCAGCGGCTAGCTTTGTCCCCTTATCATGGTTGGTTGTGGGCTACTAGCCCACGACATTTCCCGGCTGTCCCCAGCATCCTACCATGTTGTCCCTGACTTCTTCAATGAGGGCACAGGCTCAGGCCTCCTTCTTAGTGCACGGCCAGCACACTACCGGGACGGAGCCAACCTGACCCCTGCCAGAAATAGGCCTGCAATGTGCCAGGACAGGGAAAAAAAACCCTGTCTGGTGAGGTTGGAAATGAAGTACAAATCAACTAAAATTGTGGGACAGACACATTGAAAAAGGAATCAGAATCAGGCCCTTCATGTTGTGTGTACATTATAACTAACCTAATGCAGTACTGTGCTACTTATTCTGGGACCCTGTAACAATGTGTATTCTTGTGTATAAATAGAAGTTTTTACATGTTCATCACCACCACTTACTAATCTCGCATTCTTGTCGTTCGTGTTATCCCTATCATCTGTGCTTCCACTTAATGCTTCCATACAGGGAGCATCTGGCTTAGACGGAAAGCCAGGACCCCGGGTGAGTCCTTTGTGTTCCTTTGTCATACTTCACTACCAAATCTACATGCTTCATCGCAGACAGATTTGTCTTGTTTTGTGGTATTAGTGCCATTCCTGCTCCTTCTAATCAGTAAAAACAACTGTTATAAAACTGACTAGGCAACTTAAATGATGTTTCATTGAGGTCCTTCATTAATGACGGGGTGGTAATCTTGGAGACAGAAAGGACATTAGAACAATGTGAAGTGTTGGCTACACCATAACAATGTGCCATCAACTTGCTTCTGACTTGTGACAACCCTAAGACTCTTTCCTGGGGTTTCCATCATAAGATTTATTCAGAACGGGTTTGCTATTATCTTCCTCTGAGGATAAGAGAATGTGACTTATCTAAAAGCACTCAGCCAAGCAGAAATTTGGATATTAGTTCAACGCTCAAACACTGGCCTTCAACCTGCTATATAATAATAATAATACCAGCTTAGATTAACATGATTTAAAACAAGCCAACAAAAGGGTCGACTGATGATATACTGCAAAATTGTTCTAACAATACAATAATCAAGGAAAGAAAAATCGTCATGTGAATAAACTATCTGTAGCTTTTTCAGTATATGCTATTCTGATCATACTGCCTATTAATCAATCCATCTATTCAAAGACAAAATGGCTATTTCATATTTCATACTGTTTTGTGGAATAGACTTTATCTGCAATGCTTCCTTTTGCTTCAGCAAGTATACAATGCTCAGATCAAGCCTGGATTGATATTTTAAACCAGATACATTATGCTGGATTTATATTCAGAAGAGATTATGGCTTTTTTGATCCCTTTTTGGCATGTGCAAGAAATGCTCCAGGTTTTTGATCATGGGAAAAGTTTAAAAAAATAGCATAGCTATGAATTTCAATGTTTCTTTAGGCTTGTTGTGGTGTCTATCCTTGTGAGTCTTTATGTGAATTCTGCATGGTTTTTTGTTTTTGTTTAAAGTCCTTTTGTTTTAACCCTTTAACAGTTCCTAAAAGAAATCTGTCTCTAAAAATCAGCTCAGCTAGAACAACAAAGTAAAAATGAATGAGATGGGAGGAAGGCTATGGAGTTTAACAGACAGCAAGTGGAATTTTTTTAAATCTGCCAGGTGGATTTGGACATTAATTCTCCTACAGTTAAACACTAGCTTGTATTTTCAGCTATTGGCGTGAAACTTGATTTTATGGAACTTATCTTCCAAAGTATCTAAACATTTGTTTTAAGAATTTTGAATCTTCTTATCATGTCCTGATTCTTTAACCTTGTAGGGTATGGATGGTCCAGTTGGTCCACATGGCCTTGCAGGTCCAAAAGGAGACAGGGTGAGTGCCTAACTTCCTATATGTCTCAATAAATGTTTTATTTTATTTTCCTGAGAAATGTGATAACTTCAGTGTGTTTAGCTGTATTCATTATGTGAGATATTGCAACATAAATATATGGGATTCTTATACTCAAAATTGTCATGTGTTCAATGACATAATAAAAGAACCAAGCATATCAAGGTTAAAAATTCTGTTCATTTTTTAAGCAGATTTTCTCTAGCACAAATGAATAACAGGTGTTTGGACTTTGACTGATAGTTTATCATTATTATTTCTTTTGCTATTATTTGATTTAGTAAAGGTAAGTATTTTCCCCTGACATTAAGTCCAGTCATCGCCGACTCTGGGGGTTGGTGCTCATCTCCATTTCTAAGCGAAAGAGCCGGCATTGTCCGTAGACACCTCCAAGGTCATGTGGCTAGCATGACTGCATGGAGTGCCGTTACCTTCCTGCCGGAGTGGTACCTATTGATCTACTCACATTTGCATGTTTTCAAACTGCTAGGTTGACAGAAGCTGGGGCTAACAGCGGGCGCTCACTCCACTCCCCGGATTCAAACCTGGGACCTTTCGGTCCACAAGTTCAGCAGCTCAGTGCTTTAACATGCTACACCACCATAAGCAACATGGCTCGTTTAAGGGCTGCAGTAGCACAGCACTTAAAGCTGCTAGCGGCAGGAAAGGCTGCTGACTGGAAGCCACGAGTCGGGGTGATCGCCCGATTGTCAGTCCTAGCTTCTGTCAACCTAGCAGTTAGACAGCATACAGTAGATAAATAGGTACCGCCTTGGTGAGAAGGTAAAAGGGCGCCCCACATGCCGGCAAAAAGATTGGAGATGTCTATGGACAGCAAGGCTCCTACGGTATGGAGAAAGGAACAAGAGCTGGAATTTGAGCACCGCCTTCAGACGCCAGAGATGGGAAAAGGGGGGAAAGCCTTTACTTTATCTGTGCATTGTATGTCGTTGTTTGTATAAATAGGCATTGAATGTTTGCCTTATATGTGTCCTGTAATCAGCTCATAGCCCCTCCGAGGAGATAAAGCAGAATATAAAAGTGTGTTTATATTTATATTATTTAGTTTAAAAGTCATCAGTAGGTATTATCCAGTATCTCAAATCATCTCTTAAAATCTGATAAAAGATTCAAAGAATAATATTCTGGGAAGTGTCTTGTTCCTTGCTCTGTGAAACAGGTATTATTTATACACAGAAGTACAAGCTAAAATATGGTTATAATCCCAGAACGCTGGTATGTTTGCATGTGTGTCCACATAGAAGCACATCAGCATTTTATCAATCATGAATGATGAAAAATAGCTCCTGCTTTATAGGACCTCCCCAGAAAGTTCAAGTTTTTTTGTTCTGCAGCTTCCAGAATTCCTCAGTTAGTGTAGTTCTAATATGTCACTCTGAGTTTTGAAAAAAGACTATGATACATATGTAATAAACAGACAAACTGCCATTTGGAGTGAGCATTTGTGATATTTATATTTTAGGGTGAAAAGGGAATTCCAGGAGATCCTGGGCCCAGAGGACCATATGGCTTGCCTGTAAGTTAACGACAAAAAGTACAATTTTGTGAAAACCATAATTATTTCTAGGTTTTAATGGATATTTGTCAAAGAAAAATGTCATTAACAAAGGGTCATTACTTATAAGGTCATCTCTTATCTTGATTTAGGCAAATTAGGCAAACTTCTCTGGGAAAATAATACAGAAGGTCTGACAACAATGAGAAAAGTGGCTCTATTTTATAACCACTACCGTTTCCTTCCTTTTTATAATTCCTACTGTTTTCGTTGTTATATGTTTTATGACATTGTGCATGCATTATTACTTTTCTTTCTAGGCTCCAGAATGTAATGGTGGGAATTCAAGCAAATACCATATATTTGGAGGATGCCCCCCCCCTTTAACCACTAAAATGTCTCCCTAGATTTTATTAATGCAACTATTTTGCCAAAGAATCACCATTTCATACCAAATCACTTTTACAAACAGATTTTGTTCTGTGAGATTTTAGAAATAGCAGTTTTGGATATTGCAACCTAGTGATTTTTGAATGTGTTCAGTATACAATAGCTTTCTGCCATATACTGTCCATTGGCATTATGATTAGAGTGCCTAGTATAGCAATTGAAAAAATACCCGTTTTATGGTATTTCACTGAATAAATTTCCCATTGTTCAAGCTGATGATGTACATTTTATTCAGTGATGTGTTACATGCTTCTATACATAGAAGTGTTCTTCTATGGAAATCCTTTGAAGCATTTTTTCATGGACTGGAAGGGTTGCTGGGGGAGAGAAAATTTCTTCACTTTCCATTACAAACTACAAACTACAAACATACTTGTTCATGAACATAATTCTTCTCATAAGAATCCAACTGGGTGATCTAAGAGCCATGCTAATATTCACCTTTGTGTTGTGAACAAAGATGTATTGTACTAAGTCAACATTTGAAAGCATAAGAGTAATCGGTGGATGAAATTATTGGGGCTAGTTTTAACTTTCTTCTTTATAGAAGTATAAATTCAGCCAGATATTTTTCAGTGTTAGTGAAGTTGTATAGCATAGATTTTTTTCCCCACTAACCATGGCCGTGTATGTATGAAATCTGGGAAGAAACTAGTAGTCACATCAGTATTTGGTGTGATATTTACATATAAAATATTTCCATTGATTTTTTTTTTAGGGGATCACTGGTTCAGAAAACAATCTACTTAAATTTCCCTTCCACCCGCAATTAAAATGGAAATTTCCATCCTTTCCCACCCGCGTACTCACACTCACGAAATTACTTTACAGATCGCAAAAGATAAATCAACCTGTATACTCGTTTCCTCTGTGCCTTCAGAATAAATAAATAAACATTTTTGAAGAATGAAAACATGTTTTTTTATTAGACAATAAAAATTAGGAAATCAGTTCTCCATCTTCTCCCATCTATCTCATATACACACATCTCACACAATCATGCATTCTTTCCCATAGCCCTGTTAGCCCCTGGGAAATCATCCTACACACAGGCTATGAAACCCAAACAATATACCAAACATCTACAAAGTATTGCATTGAAAATATAGTGGGATTAGAACTCAATAAAGATTTATTTTCCCTCCAAGCAGCCCAAAATATCAATGTAGCCTTGGATGAGTTTCATGTCTTTTTCTGTTCATGTTCAGATTGTGTAAATATGTATACACATACTGAATGAGTTCTTAATATATCAAATTTTGATCCTGGGGAAACAGTGCCAAATCCCGAATGACCTAAAGACCCGAATGGCTTAAGAGCAGGCAACCATACACGTCAGTGATTATAGACAGACCAAGGAGCTGCCATAGGGCCTTTGTGCATATTTCTCCACTCCATAACTTTTCCCACAGCTAAAAATTGGATAGAAAATGCCATTTTCACTCAAAGTCTACCTCTAAGGGATGCACATTGGCCTTTTAGAGGTAATTCCAGATTTTGGGGTTCATAGCAAACAAAAGGTTCATAGGAACCTCCTACTCTGAAACAATAAAAACCAACCCCAAAAGGGATGGCAAGTGACTAGAACATCACTGCAGAAAGTGGTTGCAGAATATGGTGGACATGTGACATGTCAAGCTGGTTTGAAAATAGCCCTCTGATCTTCTGTGCTGACACCAAATTGGTGTAGTGGGTTTCACTTACTGCTGAGCTGAGGATGTCTTGTTTAAATTATCTAACTTCATGAGGATATAGGATTGTAAACGTTGTGGATTCTGGTTATTCCAAAATTTGTACAGGTATACTTTCCAATAAATGGGAGAAATTCTATTGTCCCACCTTTAGAATTCTCCCCACAGTACACTAGGCACCAAACTTGCTGAGCCTATCTCTTTGACAAACCCATTTGCCCCTACTGTGCCGTCCGCCGGACAATAAAAAACTATAAAACTGAAACGTGCTGTCCTTTATCCGGGCGAACTGCAAATCCCTATAAGCTGTCCTAAAATATTGAACGACTGAGTCTGGAGAACTTCAAAAAAGGATGTTTATTCATACAAGGTTGTAAACCTGGCACAGATCTTAAAGTTGCAGAAAATGAAACAAATTTCTATAGGTTTTAGTTGCAGAATTATCCCTGGTTCCAGAAGGCAAAGGTGATTATAAAACCACTATACCCTAATCACGCTGTCTATATTAGAAGGAGAAACTCTTTCCTTCCCTATCTTTACAGCAAAGATTAGTTCTAGAAGCGATGGAATAACCCTGCTCCTCTAACTAGAATTCCTATTCCAGATCAATATAATTCAATACTTATCTAATTTGGATAGGCTTAGATTGGCCTGGTTTTGAGGATGATTTGTCCCAGTTAGCCTTGCACAGCTCCAGCACGTTGGAAGACTATAGCCAGAATGAAGCTCCAAAATGGAGACTAGACCCTGGTAAAAAGGGCGGTCCTAAGATGTTGCATTCTTTGACCAATCACTGCAAAGAAAACTGCAGCCAGCTCTTGCAGATTCCAAGCCACTTTTCCTAGGCTTTTGCAGCCAGAGGCTCAAACAAAATGTAAAGGAGGGAAAACAAACAAACGACCAATAGGTAAGGCAAACCATCGTCCTGGGGGACGGAACACTCCCCGCTAAATTCCCAGGATGTGGGAATTTACCAATCAAAAACATACAAACACCTTTGTATACACAACAATACAAACACTAGAACTTTAAACATCTCCAATAAGCAACACGAGGTCACTAATTGGTCTGTCCAAAATGGACACTTTGCCTCTGTTGCAAGTCTTTAATTGAACTTTCCTGACCTTACCGTCCGGGCAAGGAAAGGTCTTTAATACAATGCCCATGGGCCACGCATGGCGGGGCAAGTCTTTGTCCTTTAACAACACAACGTTGTTAACCTCAATGTTGTCCTGTGGGCTTTGCCAGATTCTTCTAGCTTGAAGCTGGCTTAAGTACTCGGCTTTCCACCTTTTCCAAAAGTGGTTGGCCAAGGACTGCACCTGTTTCCACAGGGCACGGTGAGTTCCGTCCGGAACTGGCAACATGACGTCCTTCCATCCTGGCACCTTTTGTGTCAAAATAAGTGCAGGAGTCAGTGGTTGTAAGTTCTCAGGGTCACTGGTAAGGGGAACCAGCGGCCGGTTGTTGATAATTGCGGTAACTTCCGCCATAAGTGTCACCAAAACATCATGCGTCAATGACCTATGACTCAAAAACATGGCATTAAGGATTTTGCGACTAATACCAATCATCCTCTCCCAAACACCACCCATGTGGGAGGCGTGAGGAACATTGAAAGTCCACATAATTTGTTCAGTATTCGTAAAGTTCTGAACCTTTGGGTCTCTCCCAAACCTAGACACACAATTGAGTTCTTTGGTCGCACCTACAAAATTGGTGCCACAGTCCGACCGAATTGACTTAATTGGCCCTCTGAGGGCTATGAACCTTTTTAATGCGTTTAAAAATGATGAAGTGTCCATCCCTTCTATGACTTCTATATGGACAGCTCGTATTACTAAACAAGTAAACAAAACTGCCCACCTCTTGTTATTTACAACACCACCCCTGGTTTTCCTAGTGACAACCTCCCAAGGACCAAACACATCGATTCCCACATGGGAAAAGGGTGGGTCTGTCAAAGTCCTATCCTGAGGTAGTTCTGCCATCAACTGACTTTGACAGTTTCGCCTAAGGCGCCTGCATTTAACACATTTGAAAATACAACTGTTGACCAACCTTTTGGCATTAACTACCCACAGACCTTCATTTCTAAGGGCTGCCTCAGTTAGAGTTCTACCCTGATGATGGATCCTTTCATGGTGATGCCGAACGAGCAGCAATGCAGTGTGACTATTAGGGGGTATGATGATGGGGTTTTTTTATGCACGCCTTGAGTTTAGCTTTGGCTAACCTTCCTCCAACTCTCAAAATACCCTCCTTGTCTAGAAATGGGTTTAACTCATTTAGAAGACTTTGATTAGGGATGTTGAGCCCTTGCTCTAGCCTAGCTATTTCCTGCTTGAAAGCAGATCTCTGTACTGACTTGAATATGACGCTCTTAGCCTTTATCATATCCTGGACCTGTAAAGGCTCACTATCTTTGCAAGCTAAACGATGTATAAGCCTAGCAACTGCTCTAAGAAGACTGTGCCACTCCGAAAAACATTCAAAACGGTGTGGTTCCAGGCAAGATCTTTGGCCCATCTTGATTTCTGTGGTTGATTTGCAGGCTTTCACCTCTGCACTTCGTGAGACTTGAGCATTCATAATGTCCGAAAACCTTTGCTCATCTTTCGAGAGCGCTGTGGCTTCGTCTCTCTCAGAGACTTTGAAGATGGAGGAATACTCTGGAGTTATTGCTTGGCAGTAGACTGAGATGTGACTTAGGCAACTGCGCACAAGTGTAGGACGTCCACCTTTAAGCACCTGTGCTTGATTGGAGTCCAACGACGATGGTGGGTGCATCTTGTTTATGCACACTGGGCCTGTAACTGTCCAGCCTAGTGGTAGCAGCTGAGCAATGGGCGCCCCTGGAGGTCCCTTAACTTGGTCGTTCACATAGAACAAGTTCGGACAGTCCGCACCAAGCAGAAGGGCAATGTCCACATCTGGACGGAAAGCAGGTATGGCATTCTTTAATCGTCGCAAATGTGGATGAGCCTCCACAACTTCTCTAGTTACAATTTGTTTTTTGTTCCGAGGGATGGAGGAACACTCAATCAGGTCTGGCAACTTGAACTGCCTCTTCTGGTCGCAAGAGGAGACAACAAAGCCAGATGCTATGCGACCCTGCAACTTCTTTTTTCCTGCACACGTAGTCATAGTGTAGTCAACCATCTTGGTTTTAAGGTCAAACATGCGGAAGAACTCTGGAGTAGCCAGGGAGGCGTCGCTCTGTGAATCCAGGGCCACATAGAGTCTCTTTCTAAGCCAAGGGCTCTTGGCTGGATATACATCCGCTAGGCAGATAGGATGACAAACTCTGTACTGGTGCGAGTCAGAACACAGCTCTGTACAGGCGACTGCTGAAACCTCCACCTGCATCTCTGGTACGACTGGCTTGTCGGTGTCTTCGACTGCTGACTTTTCTTTTGGTGAAACGTTCCCTTTGGGGTGGGAGATGACACTGGAGTTGTGCATTGCGGTGCAATGCTTGAGGCTGTTGCATTTCTCACACTTGACGTTTTCTTTGCAGTTGGACGCAAAGTGTGGAGTTGCTCCACAGCATCTAAAGCAGATTCCCTGCTTTTGAACTAGCTGTTGCCTTTCTTTGTATGACTTTCTACTAAACTCCCTGCAGTTGGCCAAGCTGTGAGGCTTTTGGTGGATAGGGCAAAGCAACTCTTTTACCTCCGACCTGGGTTCATCAGTCTTGTGTTGAGTTTCGACTGCCTTTACGCTGACAGGTCTATTGGCCTCTCTAGGTGGTTTCTTGTCCACTTCAGATGCCTTCCCTGGATGGGTCCCTTGGTATAAGGTGGGGAGGCCCGTCTGCGGATCATTCCTTTCTCTGGCCGCCCTGGTGATGAACTGGACCAAATGAGAAAATGGAGGGTATGCCTGGGAGTGGGCCTCCTTGTAGTTGAAGACCTCCTGTCCCCAGCGTTCTTGCAAAGTGAAGGGCAGCTTGGTCAAGATCTGCCTCTGGGACAGGTGCTGATCGAGGCACTTCAAACCGGGCAGTTCTGGATTCTCCTTGGCCGACTCTAATTCCGTAAGGAGATCGCTGAGGTCCCACAAGAGTTTGAAGTCTTTGAGTTTCAAAGCTGGGAACCTTTGGAGCTTGTCCATAAGAGATGCTTCAATCTCTGTGCTGGCCCCATACCTCTGCTGCAACCTGGCCCAGGCCTTTTCCAGGGCTTTGTCGGGATCGGCTACGTGGGCTGCGTAGATCTTCTTAACTTGTGAGGATGAGGCTGGGCCCAACCATGCAGCCAGAAGAGTCAGTTCTTCCTCAGGCAATAACTTTAAGTCTCTGATTGCTCTCTGGAAGGTGGCCTTCCAGAGAAGAAATTCCTCAGGCTTGTCCGAAAACTTTTCGACACCCTTGTCCTTAAGATCTCTTCTGGGGCTTCTGATGATGGAGACAAGCTGGGACTCTGGCGTCGAAGGGAACAATTGAGGAGTTTGCTGTTGTGGAGTGGACTCCCACCGTGCACCTTGCGTCAACCTTTGGCCTCTTGGAGGGATGACATCGACCACTGACGAATCGG
This sequence comes from Anolis carolinensis, assembly GCF_035594765.1. Lineage (NCBI taxonomy): Eukaryota > Metazoa > Chordata > Lepidosauria > Squamata > Anolidae > Anolis > Anolis carolinensis. Next base: position 28,680,528 of record NC_085845.1, on the reverse strand, counting down.
TGGCTCCCTGTGCAGCTGTCTGTAAGGGCCAACTAGCACTTGGCCTTGAGGCCCTGATTGACTGACCTAGGGATTTAGCAAGAGGCACAGGTAGCTCGGGCAAGGGTGAGCTCCCCGCTATGACGCTCTGCTCTGCAGGAAACTCAAAAGTGACTTTGGGGCCCTGCTCTGGGTAAGGAGAGAAGTCTTCCTGTTCCTCATCCGAAAACTGGCTGTTTAAGCTATTAAGATGCACAAGCACCTTGGAAGAAGGGTCCTGCTTCGGCAACTGACTTACATTTTCTTCTGTGAGTGGCTCAATTAGGGCCTTGGCCAAAGTCTCAGCCCTTACCCTTTTGGCTGCGGCATCCATCTTTATTCTAAGCATTTCTATTTCACATTGCCTTTGGGCCTGTTCTATTTGCATTTTGCTTTGCAGTCGTTGCTCTTCTTCTTTAAAGGGAAGGGTGAGATCGGCTGCCTTAGCATCAGCCTCCGCCCCCGCTACCTTGCTCTTTAGCTCCAGACGTGCAGCCTCCTTAATGTGCAAGGCAGCTAGGGAAGAGATGGCACTCCCAGCAGCAGAAGACTTGCTAGAGTGGCTATGTTTAGATGATGCACACTCCCTTAGTTTAGATACCTGGCTAGAGCGGTTGGACTTAAGACTAAGTGCCACAGCAGGTGATTTTAAAAGATTGGTCTCATGGCTGCATAAGGAAGACTGATTTCCTTTTGGCTCAGACCTTAGATTAACAGGTGGAGAACTAAATTCCAAGGCATCTAGAATTGCCCTCACCTTATTTTCTTTCTCATTAGTGTCAGCTAAGACACTCACTATTTCTAACTCTGAATCCTTGGCGTTAATGCGCTCGAGGACCTGGACTATCTTAGACACCAAACCCCTCCAGAGACCGAAGGTCTCTTCAAGGTCGGTCTGTAATATGGATGGCACCCTTGTAATACCCAAGCTCTCAATTCTGTCCATCAATGTTACAATTCGCTCCCATGCCGAACCTAACCTCACATGGAGGAGCTCCTTTTCATCTATTAGATGGGCTAGCATCTTGGCTGAAGGGTGCTTTATCCTTTGGGGCCTTTCATTCCTACTTTCAGCCTCAGAAGGAGGTATACCATCTGTATCATCTTGAAATTGCATAGACATTATGTATTCTTAATAGCAAGTAAATTTACAACAAAAGCAAATACAACATACCAGCAAGTAAATTTACAATAAAAGCAAATGCAATATATAATACAATGCACAACACTTAACCATAGCAATATATATCACTAAGTAACTATACTTTACAAAGATTGTGACCTTTGGCGCCAGATTTTAGTGGGCAAGCTGCAAAATGCCAACTGACAGCAACTTGCCACTTGATACCTCCCTTGCCCGAGTGACGTAAACTGCCAAAATGGCGACTTCGCCAAATTTTCAAGCACCTCGTGCTCTGCGGCTCGAGGCCTGCCGCCGAAGGAGCACCGAGGCTGGCTTTGGAAAGGAGGAGAGAAAAGACGCCTCCTCCCCGCTGTGAAGGGAGGTCACCACCGCAGGTCGATGAAACAGGTCACCACCGCAGGACGATGAAGCAGGTCACCACCGCAGGACGATGAGGCAGGTCACCACCGCAGGACGATGAGGCAGGTCACCACCGCAGGACGATGAGGCATGTCACCACCGCCAGGCGATGAGGCAGGTCACCACCGCCGGACGATGAGGCAGGTCACCACCGCAGGACGATGATGCAGGTCACCACCGCAGGACGATGAGGCAGGTCACCACCGCAGGACAATGAAGCAGGTCACCACCGCAGGACGATGAGGCAGGTCACCACCGCCGAACTGCTCCGGCCGAACTCGCAGCAGCGTTGCCAGGCCTGTCCAGGTTCTAGCCTGGTTCTGGTGGGCTTCACGCCTCAGAGCCAGCCAAAGAACTGTCGCTGGTGCTCCGCGGCTCGAGGTCTACCGCCGAGGGAGCCCTGGACGTTGCTGGGAACTGCACAGCCTGTGCAAACCCAGAAAGCCACTGGGCCACGTGCGCACACGCGAGCCAAATAGCAAGGAAATAGAGCCCCACTATTTGACTCCTTCAGGTCTGAGAGCGGGCTCCACTGCCTCAGACGCTGGTAGAGTCTTTAGGTATGCAGACTGAGCTCAGGCGGAAAAGCCGCGGCCTAAACTAAACTTCCTAAACTATAAAAAACTATAAGCCGTGCAAGCTAGCTCAAGCGGAAAAACCGCTGATCTTCCTCAAAACTGTGCCGTCCGCCGGACAATAAAAAACTATAAAACTGAAACGTGCTGTCCTTTATCCGGGCGAACTGCAAATCCCTATAAGCTGTCCTAAAATATTGAACGACTGAGTCTTCAAAAAAGGATGTTTATTCATACAAGGTTGTAAACCTGGCACAGATCTTAAAGTTGCAGAAAATGAAACAAATTTCTATAGGTTTTAGTTGCAGAATTATCCCTGGTTCCAGAAGGCAAAGGTGATTATAAAACCACTATACCCTAATCACGCTGTCTATATTAGAAGGAGAAACTCTTTCCTTCCCTATCTTTACAGCAAAGATTAGTTCTAGAAGCGATGGAATAACCCTGCTCCTCTAACTAGAATTCCTATTCCAGATCAATATAATTCAATACTTATCTAATTTGGATAGGCTTAGATTGGCCTGGTTTTGAGGATGATTTGTCCCAGTTAGCCTTGCACAGCTCCAGCACGTTGGAAGACTATAGCCAGAATGAAGCTCCAAAATGGAGACTAGACCCTGGTAAAAAGGGCGGTCCTAAGATGTTGCATTCTTTGACCAATCACTGCAAAGAAAACTGCAGCCAGCTCTTGCAGATTCCAAGCCACTTTTCCTAGGCTTTTGCAGCCAGAGGCTCAAACAAAATGTAAAGGAGGGAAAACAAACAAACGACCAATAGGTAAGGCAAACCATCGTCCTGGGGGACGGAACACCTACACTGGCTAAATTTCATATATAGCTGAGTGAGATTGACATGAATGGTAGACTTTTTAAAATTTAATTGCTATTTAATTAAAGTTGCAGTTTTCTTAATGCAAGATAAGGTGCAAAAGAGGTTAAAAGAGGTCATGTTCCTATTCCCATTTTGCTGTTTGTGATGAAGAATGGTTGAGGGATTGGTAGGCTGTGTATTTGTTTGTTGTCAGGGGATTTTAACCAAGGATTTCCTAGTTCAAAGGAACACTCTAAAGCATTCATGTATGTGCATTTTCAAGCAATATCCTTGTGCTGAGAACTATACAAGCCTTTCTCCAGCAGAGGAATATGCGGGTAGGAATTTCAACCAAGTTCTGATCTGAAGAAAAATAAAATATTTGTAGGCATTTTAGATACATGATAAATCTATTTCCCACAGGCTGGAAATACTGTTGAACATTTGAAGCAAAATAGTATTTAGTGGGGTGAAAAGACCCTTGGCGGTTGCAAGAACATCCTTGGCCAAACCATGGGTCGCATATTGGTGATTGCACCAGTATCATTTTAAGCTGACTTGAAGGGATAGCAGTTGGAGGATATTAGCTTGGTTTCAGACCTTATTGAAAAGCAGGTCTCGTACAAAAGTGCAGGATTATCTATGGCTGTTCTGAACAACTTATGAGGGAGTTAATTGTTTTCTCAAGTCATTAACAATCATATCTTCAGCAAATGAAAAAATGAAAAAATATTCACTTTGTTTACAAGTTTGTTAATGCTCCTGGAAGTTTAGGCTCTTTGTAAAAGAGTTGCCTCTTCTGCAGAACATAAAAAGAAACAATCAACCTCTTGTTTGCAAGGTGCATAGTAGCTCTGGGGCAGTCATGAATTTGTAAACAATGTCTGTGCCTTGCATGACACATTTAGATAAGAAAACAAGGCTATTTGTTGTAATATACAGTAAATATAATATGCCCTTGATATCCTTTGAGGTTTGGGCCCAGGACACATACAGACATGAGGATAACAAAAATTTGTGGATGCATAAGTCCCATTATATACAATGGCATAGTAAAATGGTGTCCCGGTGGCGAAGTGTGTTAAAGCACTGAGCTGCTGAACTTGCAGACTGAAAGGTCCCAGGTTCAAACCCCGGGAGCGGTGTGAGCGGCCACTGTTAGCTCCAGCTTCTGCCAACCTAGCAGTTCGAAAACATGCCAATGTGAGTAGATCAATATGTACCGCTCTGGCGGGAAGGTAACGGCACTCCATGCAGTCATGCCTATGGCCACATGACCTTGGAGGTGTCTACGGACAACGCTGACTCTTCGGCTTAGAAATGGAGATGAGCACCAACCCCCAGAGTCAGACATGACTGGACTTAACGTCAGGGGAAACCTTTACCTTTACCCTTATATAAAATGGCAAAATGGTATTTTCTTTCCATGGCTCATGGGGTTTGTGGATACAAAATCCATGTATACAGAGGGCTAACTGTAGTCTTCAATGATCATGCCATGTGCAACCCATTATTACAATGTAACTGAATCCTTGACTGTGCTCCTGATCCTTAAAGGGAGATTGAGAACAGCTTGAACAGTACCCCACTATCCAGAATGGGAAGAAAACATTGATTTTTATAAGATCTATTAACAACACTACAAGCCAGTTTAACAATTCCACAATTCCATCTGATTCATTTTGTATATGAAACTTCAGATCCTTAATAGTACCCCAAAGCAGTTTGCCCATTACTGGCCTACATTGTAATCATTTCAATGATTGTTGTTACACCAGACACAGAAGTTCAGGTGGAAGGTTCTGTTTTGTGCTCAGTATATTTGCTGCACATCTGAACAGTCCTGGAAGATATCTCAGGCAACCTGAATGAAGAGTTGCAGAGCTTAACATAATTAATATGGTTCTTTAATAGGGAAAAGATGGCGAACCTGGCCTCGATGTAAGTAACATTTACCATCCATTTATTTGTGTGGTAGGTGAGATTTGTTTCAAGTAACAACTGCATGCTCGGAGCATGTTGATATTTTTCCCATTTGATGTGCATGGCATTCATGCAGAGAATATACTAAACATTGCATTATTGTTTTCATTTTAATAATGACAGAGGGGACAAATGAAAACTTTTGGGTGTGTGAAGAGAATAGTACAGGTCTTATAAATCTTATCATAAATAGGTACCACTAATAAATGTCTGGAGCAACTGATACTAAATAGAGTACCTCGTAGATGGCCAAGGAATGTTTAATATAACTTGATGGCATTATCATCTGTAACAGTGATTCTCAACCTGTGAGTCCCCAGATGTTTTGGCCTTCAACTCCCAGAAACCCTAACAGCTGGTAAACTGGCAGAGATTTCTAGGAGTTATAGGCCAAAACACCTGGGGATCCGCAGGTAGAGAATCACTGATCTATAGAGACCTACAGATAAAGTCAACAGTGTTGAAAATGCAACTCCATGGAACTGCATGACTGTATTTGTGGCAGCAACACTTAAAAGATACTGGCAATTTTCACCACCACAAAAGACAAGGTTGCTATTGCATGTTAAAAATATTTATAATCTCATAGTAGGTTGTTTTACCCCAGTGCATTATACATGGAGCACTTGTGTTTCCAGGCTGCTATAATGCATGCATTATAAACTTATTTCTGAAGAAAAGCTGCAGTGTGATATTCCATGGTTTTCCATGGAAGAAGATTGGTGTAATCCTTTCTCCAATCAATTTGGCATCAGAGGTGCCTAGCTAAAGGAATTTTTAACATTGCCAGCAGCAGTTTGCATGTAGGAAATAGATATAACTTAGATATATGTAGGCATTTTCTATGTCACCGTTATGCAGAATATGGCCTTTTTAAAAATAAAAAATAACCAAATTTATTTGGTGAAATATTTGTGCTCTGTGTGTTGGTGTGTTTGCATATCCTTCAGTTGTACAATAAAGACAAACTCACATAAGCCAACAGAGGTAATTTTGTTCGTTTTTTATAGGGTTTCCCTGGGCCTCGTGGAGAAAAGGGTGATGTAGGAGAAAGGGGAGAAAAGGTGACCTCAATTCTATTAACTGTTGTTTGATTACTTAGCCTAGTCAGCTATTCTGTCCCAGTCCTATAATTTGTCCCATTAAGCCTGACTGTTCCTCCTTCTGTGTGCCAAAAGCCATGTCATGGATCTTTGCTAGACAAAGTCATCTGTCAGAATGTGAAACAAAGCTTCTACACAGATCCCAAAAGGTCAGCGGTTTCCATAATGGGAGAGGAAAGGCTCTCTCCTTCCAAGACTCCTGACAGTCTGTGTTTGTTTATACAGTCGTTACCGACAAGAGACATTGGAGGAGCAACAAGATAGGAGCCAGTGGCCCAGACTGACAGCTCATGTAAATCAATATAGGCCTATCGACTTCAATTAAGTGTGTGGTGTATTTATACCTTGTAAGCATTTGGTCCATCACTTGAGAAGATGGAAGCTAAACTAAAAACACTTTTGAGATAATCCAAGGAAAGCTAGACAGTCCTATTGAAAGTCATGCTGAGTGCACAATTCAGCAAATTAGTTGTTTAGAAGGAGCTCTGGTGCACTACAAAACATGTGTGCTTTTCTAGGCTCCTTTGTGCCAGTCCTTGTGCATTTTTTTTCACTGCACACATGCAATGAGGGAGCAGGATAGCTCAGAACTATTACGCAAACAAGGAATTCAATATTATGTGCAGATCAAACAAACCATGCAACTTTCTGTGCGAAATAGCAAATGGCTTTTAAAGTAGAACTATCAAAAAGTAGCAAATGCCAAGGATTTAAAGTTTATTGTTCTGAGTTAAGAGATGTCCAGAAAAGCCTCTTAATGTATCTATTGAAAACACGGAGGAGGAAAAAACAAGATTTTACTAACCTGCTTCCAGCATCAGTGTGCCCACTGGTTGTACCCAACTGCCCCATGATATCTGTACTTCTGAAAGAGGTCTCTATTGTTGCAAATGTTGGTCATGATCATTTTAATTTGAGTGTCTAGCATGGCTTACAACACAAGAACACTATAAGAAAAGAAATTTAGAAACAAACAGTAATATAGTCAAACTATTTTAATGATTACATACATTTCCAGAGATGAGGAAATTCCCACATATATGTAATTGCATGCATATTAGGTGCCTTTTGGTGTTCAACCAAGGTATGACTGATGGATAAAAGGAGGTCAGGAAATGGCCTGCAGGCATGGTTCCACTTCCTCCTCCATGCAATTTGTACATAGAGGCCATTCAGATTTGGGGGATTTTCTTGTAACTGAGCAATTATTTGTTATCTTTATCTTTTGCATAATTTGAAATATGTATTAAAATATAGGTCATTTTGTGATTAGGAAAGAAAGTAAATGTCTTGAAAGACTTTTGGTTGGTGGCAATTGTAACCTATGGCAGCAAAACCAAGAAAGAGTCTAGGAATCTTAAAGTTTTCTTTGGCATAAAGTTTCAACTCTTGTAAGACCTGGGTTTCTGTCCAGGAAAGCTTATGCCAAAGAAAATGAGCTAGTTTTTTGAGGTATTATTAGACTCTTTGCTGTTTTTAAAGAAAGAAGGAAATTAAATAATAGAGCAAATGTTCAGCTCTATGAAATGACAATACCAGCGAATCATGTATGCATTCTTCTGCTACTGAAGTAAATGCACTGGTGCTCTGTCTTTATGTTGACAGAGAACTCTAAACCTTTGAATTGGGAATATTTCCCATTTTCCTTATCCCAGAACTTTGAAAGTTTTTGTTTATACAGCCAGAGTTTTTTGGATGGCAAAAACTGTTTTGTAATCCAAATATGTAATAATGCCTCATTCTCATTAAAGTGTGGTCAGACTTACTTTGGAAACATGAAAGCGTAAGTAGTAGTGAACATTATTTTTTTCAGTGGAAAATAATAGGAAAAGCAGGTGGACCTTATCGGATGCTATAGCAGTACATAGAATTGCCTAGCATGGACCATTGGTGGCATGGCAGTTGGATGGACAGTAGAAAAGCCGCCCTGAGTCCCCTCGGGTGAGAAGGGCGGGGTATAAATGTTGTAAATAAATGTAAATAAATAGAAAAGGAGGGCCGGAGGTCAGTCAACAGGCCAGAGAGGAAAAGACAGCCTCTCCTCTGTCTGGTCCAACCTCAGCCAGGGATGAGGAACCAAACCAGGAGGGTTCTTTGATTTCCCTTCCTTCCCTTGTTCTCTGTCCCAAAGTAGTCTCTGGAAAACCTGCACGATCACCTCCTATTAGGCATAGGCATCTAATAAGGAAAAACCAACAACTTGAAAGTTCTCCTGGATTTGTAATCCAGATAATCAGAGTTTTACTCCCAGGGAAGGCTTCACTATGCCAAGGTCCATGTCTGATATAACCTCTGTGGCTGGGGAGATCCATGTAGCCTTAGAGGCGAGGGCCACATTTCAGCTGTTTCACCCTTTTCAGGTATAATGAAGGGAAGGAAGTAATATGGGGCCAGGAAGTAAAAAAATATGCACTGCACAGTAAAAGTAATAGTTTTTAGAGGCATGTATGGGGCAAGAGAAATTGAACCAGAATCTAGTTTAGTACTTTATATAATGAATTACTTCAAGTTGGAGCGTTGAATTCTCCAGATCTGAACAAGTGATGTCTCAGTTCAGTTCATTTTTAAAGGTTTGGGAGTCATTTACTATGACGGGAAAAAGCAATTGTGTCTAGTTTTTCTTGTAGTTGATAGTACTGGATCAAATGGGCAAGTGCAGTCACCTTTATCTGAGTGAGTGAACCGTGACCAATTTCAGTCAAATAGATGTAGGTAGAAGGTCGAATCTTTGAAGGTTTTTTGTTTGTCTGTTGGGGATGCATTGAAATTGGATTAAATGGCTAGGCATAGCAAGAAGGAATTAATATTGCTAAATATGAGACAAAGGTATAGCAGTTAGGTGGTTACTAATAAAAGCAGTATTTTATTGTGGAATGGAGGACTGATCTTGCTTCTTCAGCCTCTAGCACACACCAATATTTATATGCACATTTGGCTTGGGAGAAATGCTATAGTATATTTGCTGGCCCAACAAATCATAGTCTTTCTCAAATCTATTGTTGGGAAAATGGCCTTCCCTTTCGCTGCAGTGTTTCTTTATTTACTGGAGTCTAATCCTTGATGCAGAGCATGATACAAACTGTGGACAGGTGGAAATTTCCTACAATAGGAAGAAAAAGGAGGGATATATGTACATTGATTTTCTAGGAGCCAATGAAATGACATTTGTCTTAATATCTTTTAAAATCCACGGATGTTTGTGCAGTAAAGTCTACACAAATTGAATCCAAATCTCAATCATTAATCAGTACTGGGAATCCTCTACTGCTTACAACTAAAGTTCAGGTTTTGTTACTTCCATCACTTGTCACCATTAGCCATGCTGGTGAATGCCAATGGAAACTGGAAGTCAAAAACACGTCCTGCAAGCTTGTCCTGCATTAAAAAAAATATCAGGTGTATAATCCTTCCTAGTCATGAATTCAAAAGATTGTCAAAGTGGAGCTTTGTCTTAGACACTTTTCATTTGTTTATTTGTTTGCATATTATTTAAACATTTGAGTCCTACCATCCATCCTGAAATCTCAGATTTGGCCACAGTTATTAAATGGACTGATTTCCCTTCATTTTCCCTCAAGCTCTACAAGCTATTAACTGGGCTCTTTAGCCCCAAACTATCTTTCTCTCAATACACTGAGATAACTTTGTGTTAAGCCATGTTAGTGTTTGCATTGAAGTAGTGTATAAATGTATAAATAAGTTAGAAATAAATAAATAAATAAATAAATAAATAAATAGTGTCTCACTTAGAGTGCCATTCCACATACTGGTGATATCATTTAAGCCAACTAAAGAACAGCCCTAGAGAGATCATTAACTCATTTTTTGCCTCTTACAATAGTACAGAAGATATTATGTCCATCATTTCTATTACAGAAGCAGTGCTTGAAACAAGGTTCTGTTTCTTAATTCATGGTTTTCTTGTGTTGTGTCCATTATATTCTTGACATTTTGCTTTTTCCCCACCTCTAAAGCACTTCAAAACATTTTGGCACACAGACAAGATAGATGAATACTATTTTGTGTATGATGTAATACAGTATATCTCTCCATGGAAATGTGCTTGATTCTCATTGGAATGCTTTTTCTATGTGTCACATTATATCATGTGTGTTGTGTAATGTCACTTCTAAATATATATCAACACGATAATTGATGTCTTAAATCAACTTAAGATGGAGGCTTCTGTTGGAGTCATTAAGAGTTTGTTAGTGACTTTATAAAATTATGTATACTCTGTTTCAGATATTGTGACTTTTAAAGTGTCTCAAACATTTATTTTCTGCTGTAATGAATGCGTAGTATTTTTGGTGAAAAAAATAGGTGAATGTCCATTTGCTACGTGCCATTGTAATTCTGTCTACCTTTCCAGAGGTGCATCCATTCCTTCTCCTTTTACCTTGTAATTCCTAATAATTGCATTTGTCTTTTTTATCCTTTTCCCTACAAATTAGATACTTCCTTAGAGTCATGACCTCAACATTCTTCCCTTGATTGCTCTTTATTCCATTTTACTAATTTCCTTCTCTTTTTCCATCTCTCTAATATCCCTAATTTGCCACCTTTGTTCATGCTGTTTTTTAAAAAATAAAATACAATCATTATTAGTTTTATTGGAAACTGTTAAGTGAGCCTGAAACTCATTTACCATTGTGATTAAGTGATGACCGGGTATGAAATCTGATTTAGATTAGCCTCAAACTGTCTCTTGGACACTGAAGATGAAGTCATTTTCTCATATGGCAATTCTACATACTTCTCTGAACATTGGATTTGTTTAGTTAGATCTGTTCCATTAATTCTCATTCTGGAATTCCCATAATGCACATTTCTTTGAAAACAGTTCCCTTTTTTCCCACCACATGGCTGATTTTTACAGTTCCAACTCAGGCAGATAGTTATGACTTGAAAAAGATATATTAATTCATGGAGGGTGGCTTTTTTTATTGTACTTCATGTTAGAAGTTCCCTTTGGGGAAGCATTAGACTATCGTAAGAGCAAGAAATGTGATGCTTTTGAGTCTTTTTGAAAGATCAGAAAAGAAATCCAAGTTTGATTTTTGAGACAACTAATGGCTCCTTTATCAAACTTGAAAAGAATGGGATGAAAAGAACATAGGCAAGACTAAGAGAAAAAATCATTTCAGTAAAGGCATGTTGCAGTAAATTCATCTTATTACCACATGCCACACATTTAATTAATCTTACTTTTTCATCTCATTCCATTTCATTTGGATCCCTATAACTATCCAGATCTGTTTGGTCATCTTAAACATCCTAAGCTTCTGGAGAGCGCACCCAGTCCTGAACACTGGGATGTAATACTCTTGGGACATTAGCTTCCTCAGCCATAAAGGTGTCTGAATTTCTAAACAAGAACCTCATCCAGAGCCATGTATGCCACTTAAGATACATGTGGGATACCTGTACAGACCAGATTCTCCATTCCTTTCTGTAATGTAGCAGTACAAAGGCATAGGTTTACTTTTTCATCAAGTGGGATGAAGAAGTTTGGATCTAAATCACATTGCACAGTGGCAATATGGCTGAATTCTACACAAATTTTAAAAATATGCTCATGCATATGCCGAGCGTGTAGTTGTGGGGAGTGCTCATTCACAATCAGATATCATTTCAACTAGAAGAGAAAACTTTCCTTGAGAAAGAACGGATGTCCTTGCTGTGGGAAATCAAGGGCAGATTAGCAGTTTGAGTCTCCAATGTAATATTCAGAGTCTGGAAAGTTTTTGTTTGCACTACAGCTCCCTGAATTCCCAATTAGAATGGTTAGTGGCTATGTTGGATGTAAGGTTCTCAGACTTAAGAGTCCAAAAAAGCAACCTTTCCAAGCTCTGGTAGTCTGTGCCCTTAGAAAATGTATTGGAAGCACCATAATTGTCAAGAGATATCCAAACGGTAGAATTTCTATTTGTAGATACCTTTGAGAAATACCTTACAGTTCCAAGCCCTGGTTTAATATTTTTTAAAAATCCATAATAATAAGATTGCTGCAGAAGCTCAGGACAATCAGATTGATTTAGCTCTTGCTTATGATCATACTATAATTTATTTTTCCATATAATGCATCATGCAAACTAGAACACAGTGGTAAGTGTCCTTTCAGCCCTCCATTGGCTATAAATATAGATATAGATATATAATATTTTAAGACATCTCTCTTTTTTTTACTTCCCTGAAAAGAATGAAACATTTTGTTTTTATCCAAACCATTGTGTCCACAGGGGGAAAAGGGAAAGAAAGGCAAAAAGGGGCCTAAAGGGGAGAAAGGAGAACAGGGTGCCCCTGGATTAGATGCACCTTGCCCGTTGGTATGTCTCACTCATGTATTGAAAATGTCTCCTTGTATAGTAAATGTATTAGGATATCATAATGTTAAAAGAGGAACAAGCTGCAACTTTTGTGTAATGTTGACATTTATTCAGACAAAAAAACACAAACAGATCAATCTAAAAGGAAAAGAAGAATAATTTTTGTTACTTGACCCAAATCTATTTAAGATATCATTTGAAATTCATGAAATTGAATAAATATAGATACCCATTGCAGAGTTTTCTCTAATTGGTGGCATTCAGGATTCTAGCTGATATAGGCCACATTTAATGACATGGCATATTTCCAAAGTTTGGATCATTGACTAGGGGATTATGGGAGTATTACTCCAAAACTGTAACTTTTCCAATATCTGCTTATCTCTTAGAACCAAAATATCAGCATTATTACTGGTCACTCTTCCTGTTGGCTTGTTCCTCTTTTCTTCTTTTAATGTTTGCTTGTTCCAGCGAAGTCAATGTGAACGATATTGTATAGTAACATTGCAAGTTAATCTTTACAAACAGGGTTTCCGTGGAATTAAGGGGGAAAAAGGGGAGCCAGGCCAGCCAGGCCTGGATGGGCTGGATGCCCCTTGCCAATTGGTACAGTATTGCTCTTTCCTTCCAACCCTGCATGTGAATCCTATGTTTCTAGTCAATTATTCCCAATGTAAAGTTTACGATGCCCAGACTTTACATTCTAACATCTCCATACATGCATGTGCATGATCTGACTGGCTGCTTTGGTGACGATAACAGTATCCAGAGATCTCACATCCTACCAACATCTGCAATGTAACACTAAGCACTTTGCACCTGCAACACGACTGAGTTCTGAGTTTGTTTGACTCCAACATTTACAAAATGTATAATTTTCCCTTCAGGAATTGTTTGTCTCTTCCCCACCCCCCACCCCCGGTCCTCATCACCACCATCCAAAGGGTCCTGCTGTACTCACAGCGAATGCAATCCCTTCTTTGCTGACACACAGTAGGAACATGTTTCCTTTGACTGACCAACTGACCCAAGTATGCTTGCCCTATGCATAAGTTAGTTATACACTTAAACATCTTACACTTCTGAGCCTTGAGTATGTTTGAATGGGAACAATGTGATTGTACAGAGAAGTGAAAATAAAAAGCCATATCTGATCCAAAACACATGTAAACGCAGGGTTATTTAAACATAAAAACCAATAAGAATACCAATGTAGTGGCTAACTGTGAATAGAGGCATTCCAAACCAGTAAACTCTCTTGTCTCTATAAAGGCCCTTGAAGACTTCCTTAATTTTAAGAGAGGCTAAGCATAGAAAAGTTACATTTAAACTACAAATCCTGGATTTCCCTGGCTAATATGATTCATGGCCGTGCACACTGCAAGATTGTGAAAGCTGTAATGGAAAAGAAAAACTCCCCATATTTAGCATAATTGGGTTGCCGTCAATGCCCATATTCTCATAAGGTCTCCACTGCCAATTTCTAGAGCTTCCTAGTTTTTATTTCTTCTCCCCCTTTTAGTTGTTGCCTTTTCATCTCTTCATTCAGCAAGTGAGTAATGACTAGAAGGAAGAGATGACACAAGATCCTCTACTTGCTTTGGTATTTTGCCCTAGGCAGCTGTTACTATTGAACCCAAATAGAGAAGATATGTCAAGTGCCACTCCTTCCACCTATGGAAATATCTTGGTTAAGGACTATTCAGACCCTGAATGCAGGCTCATTTGTTTAATTGAATGGAAAAATAATGTACATGCTAGGAAGTTTCTTTGTACAATATCCTCCCTTATCTATGGTGGATACATCCCAAGACACAAACACACACACGCCATGGATGACTGAAACTGTAGATAGTATCAAACCTAATGTCTGTAATATTTTCAGACTGCAGTTGACCATGAGTAACTGAAACCATGGTAAATGAACCCACAGGTAAAGAGGGACTCCATATTTTTGAACTGTAGTTTTTTTCTGGTATCTAAAACCACATAAAATGAATTCATAAATAAGGGTGGGCTGCTGTACAGATAGAATCATGGTGCTGGGTTTCAATGTGAACATATATCATCGGCTGCCTGGGAACTCCTCCAATATGTTCAGTGTAAGGAAATCCTCCAGACATATATACAATTCTGTGTGCAAAAATATTACCCTGATATCGATACTAGGTACTGATTTTTAGTGTATAAGATAAGCACTTCAGTCAGAATGTTCCATTAAATCCTTCTACTGCAACCAGTGGATTGGATCCAGACAGTTGTTCATAGAATAGACTCATTTAAGTCAGTTGGACTTAACTAGGAGTAAAGTAAATCCTTTCGATTTCAACATCCTAAGTATGAATAAATCTGGATACAAAGCAGTAGTTTTTTTAAAAAAAAATCAGGGAGTAAGTCTATTTGCCTCAAATAATGTAGCCAGCCACGCAGAATGCTTTGACCCGAAGCCTGTGATCAGAATCCTGCATCTATGCGTAGTCTTTATGATCAGTTCCACTGCAGACTGGAATGCAATGCACATTTGAAAACACTATCATAGACCTACGTAAGGAGTTAATGGCCTGCAGCCCAAAGCCTTCACTGTCTTTGTTTCTTAAATGTTTTCAGTGTAACAAGTCTTTCCTTTGAAACTTAATTTCCCACAATATACACGACAATTCTCCCAACTCTTTGTTAGCATGAGTTCAAGCTCCTCCCTATACTAAAATTCTACTTGTTCATCCCTCTCCCTTGTACCAATCTGGCAACACTTTTTTATTTTCAATATTGTCAAGATACTTTTTTTCAAAAAAAAAAAAAAAGTCAACATTATCTACACTTTTTTAAAAAAAAATGTGAAGACTTAATGGTTAGCAGTTAGATTTGATCTGCATGTTCTGATACTGTTTGAAATTTAAGCATGATTCTTTAAAAATGAATGTTAAAGTTAAATAGCTTTTCTTTTGAGCAAAATGTTTCTAATCTAAATTGGCTAGAGAGTCTTTATCTAAATACAAAGTCCATGCTATATTTTGTTTGCAAGTGATTAATGATACCCTATATATCATGTATTTCGCTGTGAGTAAACAAAGCATGCCTTCATAAATTCTTAAGAACCGTTTTGTCTTTGCTGTTATCATTTCTATCTGGAAATAAAGGAAAATACTCTTATGAACAGATAGCTGTAAAACGAGACCCTCAGTACAATTGCTAAACCCATCCAGAGTAGACTCATTATTACTGAATGAACCTCTATTTGCATTGCTGGTTCCAAGAAATACTGCTTAGCTTTCAGGACAAGAGAGGATTGGGTGCTTTCTGGATATCAGAAGCAAAATTCTTGAGTTTAATTTGATGAGCACCCTGATGCTAACTATTATTATTGGACAGTCATTCTGCAGTGCCAAAGTAATTTTGCAATGTTTCTTGGTGCATCAGTAATGTCATCTCTAACCACATGCTCCAGCAGATCTAAAGACAGGGTGACAGAGTGACTCCATTAAACCCACAGGAAAAAAGTCAGTAAAGATTATGGCTTAAATGCAGTTGTCCGTCTTAATTAGAGTAGACACACCAGGTTAATTTGCATTGAAATGTTGTATTACCATTGAATATTTATTAAATGGGTCTTCTTTAAATTTAAGATTATAGTACTTAAACTCAAGTGCTACCATGCCACCCTGAACATACCTGATTTATCTGATTTTAAAAGCTAAGCATAGTGAGGCCTGGTTAGAATTTGGATGACAGACTACCAGGGATCTCCAATAAAGAATCCCATCTAAAACTCTGGAGAGCTGTTGACACTGCCAGAGTTGAAAAAACCTGGGCTAGATGAAACAAGGATTTGACAGCTTCCTATGCTCAGAATTAATTTGTGGATCAGGCATGTACATTTTGGAGTCAGGATCTAAACTGATAAAAGTTTAAACTGTTTAATTCCATTGTATGGTGTTGTTAAAAATAACCAGATAACAAAGTGTTGTACAGATAAATGATCAATTTCAGTTGTAGCTCTCAAAGACCCATTTCTAGTATGTTCTCTCCAACAAACAGCTCCTAAACCTTGAGGGACTTTCAGAATAATTTTCAAAACACATGACATACCAACTGTCCTGATTAGGTAGTGCCTCAATTAATCGTCTGTCATCCTACTTTTGTAGCTGCTTTTAAAATATTACAGTTTCTCGCCCCTCCTTCTACTTTCCCTGTGTCCTTAGTTTTCTTTCTTTAGTGTAAACTCAGTTGAAAGCGCATTATTAACTTTTGCCATTTTGATCACACTCTGAAATTGTTTGACCACACACACACCAATTTTCATCTGCAAAAATGTTGGAGAGTACAACATGGAACTATTTGAAACCAGCTGAATAGAACTATATGCAACCTGAAAAACAATATATTTATCAATATAGAAATTTATTTATTTACAGTATTTATATTTCTTTGAACATGAATTATATTCAGCATTGCACCTGCCAGCACAACACACTCCCCCTCTGTTTCGCAGTGGTTTTCCTCCACATCAACTGAAAAGTAATTCAATAGAAATGTCCATCCTTCCATCCAGTTTGGGGTGTACTACACTTTAAAGCAGTGTTTCTCAAACTGTGCTCCTCCAGGTGCTTTGGACTAAAGCTCCCAGAAATCTCAGCCAGCTTACCAGCTGTTAGGAATTGTAGTCCAAAACATCTGGAGGAGCACAGTTTGAGAAACACTGCTTTAAAGAGTTGCTATCTCACTTTAAATCAGTGGTTCTAAACCTGTGGGTCCCCAGGTGTTTTGGCCTACAACTCCCAGAAATCCCAGCCAGTTTACCAGCTGTTAGGATATCTGGGAGTTGAAAGCCAAAACATCTGTTTTAAAACCTGTGGCTACCTTCTGCAGAATTCTGGGGTTTGTAGTTTAGAGAGGCCCAGGACCATTCTGGCTGAGAATATTAAAGGCCCTCCCTAAAATGTAAAACCAAGAATTCAACAGGAGGCAGCCATGGGATTTAAAGTGACACACCTACTCTTTAATAGTAGCTGGCATGGTCAAACTTTGGCCCTCCAGGTGTTTTGGTCTTCTACTCCCACAATTCCTAACAACCAGTAAACTGGCTGGGATTTCTGTGAGTTGAAGTTGAAAATACTTTATCAATTACCGCAACCTTCTCATTTTCTCAGAGTAGTTTACGGAGCTCAGTTTTCTTTGAGACAGCTCTTACTTTTAGTTTGCCACAATGTTTTGGTGGAACTAGTCTATATCTATTTAAGCATAGATATAGGTGTCACTAGCTTCTTCCCAAAGGAGTTATTCCAATGAAGTCCAGATAGTAATGATACGTTTTCACTCATGGGAAAAGATGCCTTGAATAAATTCTCATTTTCCATGCCTATCTAGTTCTGCCCAAATGGACTGTGTAGTCCAGCTCAACTTTACAGTTGATGTGAGGCAGTAAATTAGTAAAGGCAACCGATAGCATGCCTATTGCTGGATTGGGATCCTAATTGTTATTCCATTCCATTATTATGTATGGATAAGTGTGGAAAAACAAGCCATAAATATGTTTGCATGAAATAAAGCATTTGTTGAACTTTAAGGTGTTTCTGTGATTTTACACAAACCATTGGTGGTCATTGCTAATCTTCAGAAATCTTGAAGAAAGCCATTTTATAGATATATTAAGAAGATCCACATGCATCCCACCCATTCCTTTTTATTGAATGTTTGGATTATATTTGTCTAAGAGTTGTAATTTGGATGACATGAAATGATGTGAGAGTTTGGAGAAATACATTGTCAAGCTCAGTAACAAATTTTGGAACTTTGTTCTTCACATAGGGGCCAGATGGATTACCAATGCCTGGCTGTTGGCAAAAGGTGAGACTCTGAAAATATTCTTCGTAGTCTCTATATCATCCCTATACTATCAGGTGTCAATAGATAAAATGTGAGCAGCCAATTTAGGGGAATGACAAACCATAAGGAATGTTTAGATGTGTTCCCCTTTCACACTTCAGTCTCTCAATCTCTTCAGAAAAGTGAAGTCTTCAACCCTCCAGAACAGATTTTCAGGGACGTGAAGGCTGCAAGAAGAAGGAGAAAATAGTGAAAAATATCTCCCTTCTTTTGTTGATGGGAATTGAAAACACACTTTTTTTCTGAGATGAACTCCATTTTCTTTTTATCTAGCCATAAAATGTGCACACTGTTGAAGTAGCCATTTCAATATTGCAATACTAACCTTGTTCAAATGTCTCTTTTTGTCTCTTTGCAGTGACGAATCTAACTTTGCAAGCATGAAGTTGTGTATATAACGCTCCACCTCTTGTATTTATAGTTGAAATGGAATCATTGATTTTACAAGTCTGAAAATATGTTTACACATACCTGCTTCTACTTGTTTGCAGTAGTCCATGTGTACATCTATTCCTCACGTACATCATCAATCTGGCAAATATAAACTGTGTGACAAACTTGCAAAATCAAGTATTAGTCTCTCTACAGAGTTTACCTCTGTAGAGTGATCATTCACAGACATTTGTGTTGCTATCTGAATTTTTATCAACTTTTTTTTTTGTTTTGGCTTGTGAACCTGCATGGACAGCAAGTGCCATGAATTAGTTTACATGAAATTGTGACCAAATTTGAGCTCTGTGCTATGAAATATACTGTAAATGATTGCAGTTGGAATATAGTAATTTTGTTTCCATATTCATTTGATAAACTCATTTTTACTGGGTCATTCCTGGCCTGCTCCCCATTTTCTTGTGCTGACTAAAATTGAAAGCATGACTTGTGTGCCAAAATAGCTTGCTGTGTGATCATCTTGTATGCTTAATGGTTGCTGGCTGTCCAAGTGAATTTAGGCATCTGAACTGTTCTTTTTATCATCCCAAGGGAGTTACACCATGGCTCATTGCAAAAAAATGATAAGACGAGGAGTTTAAGACAATGGTCTTGAATTTGGAAGGAATTGCCGTTCCTTCCGATGGTGGATGGCTCTGTCTTCTGGGTTCTGAAATCACCTTTGTCAGAAAAAGGTGATACCTGTTCATCAGCCTCCATTTGCTTGCACTGCTCACAGTCACAAGATAGCCATATTGGGTGAATTTCAACACCAGGCCCTGCTGATTATTTAACAAAGAAGAAAAGAAGATCTTGTTTTGTGAGTCAGATGACAAAGTTGCAGAGAGATGCCAAATGGATTGTTTGATGATGGATCTCCATATCAACTGGAGGATGACGGTTTTCTTCAAGGATTTAGTACAATATGCATTTCACATATTGTATTTGGATATTATTCTATGTGAGAAGATTTCTTGACACAAGATACCATAAAATGCCTTCCCCCAAAATGATGGAACAACGATGATTTCATACGGCTTGCCATTTGGATTTTAGACATTCTTGATGAAATGGCAACTACTTGTAGGATACTGGAAAATATATTTAATTTTATTTGTTTAATACTTCCATTTGCTAACTTCTTATTCATTCATGCTTACGGACACTTAAGTTTTGAAGAGCACCCTGGTGTTCACCGCTTTTCAGTACTGTGTTTTTGGAGATCTGTTGAATCTTGACTGCTATAAAGCAAGTTGTTTGCATTTTTTACTTGCTGGTTTATTAACATGTCTTTTTTCCTTCTGCAGTTGACATATTTTGGGGTCTCATACTCCAGAGGATGTGGAAAAGGGAAAGCGAGAATTGTTATTGTATGATAGTCGCAGTTCATTGTAAATTTTAGCTCAAGTATGTTCATTTTTTCACCTGCAGTTTTGCAAATATTGACATTGCAATGGACTCCATTGAATTCACAGTCTAACTTTTGAGTAGACACTCTTAGAGTCCCACTGCATTTTGAGCACATCTGTTCAACATTTTTATGTTTAGCTATATATACAAAAGGGACAATTGTAATCATTCTGTGAAAAGAATTTATGTTGCATGCTATACTACTTGTTTTGAAGAGTAATTTCACATTTCTATACATTCATTATTTTTTAAAAGGCTGACCAAAAATTTCATACACAAGTAAAAATGATTTCAAAAGGATGTTTTCATTATGCAATCACATTTTTGGAAATAAGCATTGGTTGCCTTCATCATCACATGAGTTTCCTTTTGAAATAGGTTATAAGATGACATTACCAAATGTTAGTTTCCTACTGCCTTGTAGCTGTGAATCAATATGAGATCAAAACCTTATGTATTCTTTCTTTAATATTCAAATTTAATTTTCAGAATGCCAGGGACATTGAAAGGAAATTTCATGTTTTCCTTGGGGATTTTTTTACCCTCATCAGCAGGTTTAACAGTGAAGCTTTTCATCTTAATATTTCTAACCAAAGTCTCAGCAATGTCCTGTGAGCAAAAGAGGGAGTGAGGAGGATCAGTTGCTCAGGGAAAACAGAAAAAAGGAATGCTTTTGCTAAATACTTTCTTTGCACTCGTGACTTTATTTTTGCTGTTAGCTGCCTCAATTGCAGGATTAATGTTCATAACTTAGAGAAATGAAATTGGTCAGATGATGTGTGCATGTAAATATAAACATCTATTAATAGAAAACCAACTTGCAAATGAAATAGTAGACTTTACCTTGTGCAAGGAATCTCCCATATTCATTTATGCACCTGAACCCCTTTATTCCATCCGGATCTCTTGCAGAGATTTCCCAACACTTTTATAAGACATTTTGGGGTTATGTAGGTGGCTGAACCGTGAACTGAAAATCCATTTTGTCAGTGATGTCTTAGCAGATGAACACCTCCGAATTTCACTCATAGTCTTCCAATATATTTATCTTTGAATCACTTCTTTATAATTTGTGATACTACTTATTACATCCTGGTATACACTTAATGCGTACTTTTAGATCTGGTCAGATGTTAGACATCATTACATAAGCAAGGAGCCTGTTAACTGGGCAATACATTCCAAGCATACATTTCCATAAGAGTTTTGTGTTGCAGGACATTAAAGCATAAGTGTTCCCATTTATAACTGCTGGTATTTTGAAACACCAAGGGTACAAACCTTCCCTGTCTAGGTGCAGCTCCTGCTTATAGTCAGTTCCATATAGAGGTAAAGAGAGCTCTGTTGGTCCTCTGTACTCCAGTAGACAGGACATCAAGAATGGAGAGTCTATGAATGCTTTCCCTATCCCTATTCAATCTGGATTTTAGAGGTCAAATTGTACTAGCTTAGAATTTGGAAAATTATTTGATTACAGCTAGCCATGCTTGCTAGAGGGGATTCTTAGACCTGCAGTCCGAAAAATACTGTTTTAAGTTTTTCGCTAGCTGTGATCACATTACATGGAGGGAAGTCTAAGAGAGCTGCACAGTTTACATTGTTTGCAGTGTCCTAAACATCATGCAACTTGCAAGAACAAAATAAATCTTGTTTAAGGTGTGTTTATGAATGAATCCATCTCTGCCCTAGGTAATGCAAGATATTTTGTCTTGTGCAAAACATGTCCTAGTCCACCTTGGGCATGGATAGATAACATGAAATGGGAACTCAGTCTGTGAGCCTATATAGAACAGGAATTTGTTGTTGTTATGTTTCTTCAAGTCAACTCAGACTTAGTGCAATTCTAGCTGGTTGATGGCAGTCTGCATTCTTCTGCTGGCCCTTAACTACAATGACAGCAGGAAATATTAGTTGCCATATTGAGGATATATACCTGGCAATAGTTGGGTTATTTTCTTCTCCTTGAATAATTTTCCATTAGTTTGATGCATCTGCCTAATACAGGTTACTCATTAATTTTTATTCACTGGAGTTAATTACATACTTTTTTGTTTCATGGGAGGAATCAGCAATGTCTAAATAGATTTGCATTGTCATTTATCATCTGTAGATTTTGAGTAAGAGCAGATGAGGACGTGGTGCTTGATTCATTAAAGGATCAAATAATGAAACCCTGTCATCCATAGGATAACATCTAAGCTGCCCTCCCCTCCAAGGTTGGATACAGAACTCTGATTTGAAAAGCAATTATATGCTTTCCTGATTTCAAAAAGTAACCTATTTGTGAAAAGTCTTGAAGAAAGAGATTCAAAATCTTTCTGCATTTTCTAGGGAGAAAGATTCATGCCTCTTTGCCATTTCAGGCATGACATAGATGGAGTGGACGAGGTTTCCATTCTGTACATTTCTCTCTATATGAAGGGATATTTAGACTAGTGGATCATGTGAATGAAATGGTTAAAATGATTTAAAGAAGAATGAAAAGCAACAAGTGATAGTGTTCCAACCTCAGCATGTTCTGATACAACAATAGGATTACACTGTAAGAGAATCCATATTGCCTGATGAAAGCCCAGATGTGCTCAGTCTAAATATACAATCATATTCTGAGCATTTGCAGTGCCTTTGTGTTGTTCTTTAAGGGTTATTTGGTGCAATTTTAAAAAAACCCTCATTTTTCAGTATTGATGATTTAGTTTGAGCTATTGCAGTTTTAGTAATTGTTTCTATCATTTTCTTTTTTAAAAAAATGTAGATATCTATTTTTCATATCGAACATTGAAAAATGCCCTGAGCTTATTTAAGTTGTGCACCCATGGCTTCTCTTGAGTGTGTGACTATTACTTTTGTTTGCATGTGTCTCCCCACTATTATCTGGTATCAGATTTCATGGGTATGTTTTCTGTAACAAAGCTACAGAATGCCTGGAAACAACATGTTTCAGATTAACCTTTCTTTAAATGCCACAAGCTTTCCTTTTATCTCCATAAACAGGAGAGTTGTATCTATCAAATTGCTTCAAAGACAGATAATTGTAAAGGATAGGTTAAAACCCACAATCTTTAGATCATTAGTAACTAAACATTTTTTCCTCTAATCTATTGGTAATTTTAGAAATTCTGAAAGTCATTACAAAGATCAGGAGGCTAGGTAATCGAGTTCTCTCTGATGTATCTGTTCAAAATTAAGGTCATCCTAATTCAAAGACTCCAATTATGTGCCCCGGGCTCTCTTGGATCCCCCCCCCCCATCCTGCTGCTATAAATACAAGCTGAATGTGCAGATAATATGCGCTGTTTCATTCAATCCATATCCATGTTCATCACCACAAAGAAGCTCCATGTGTATATCAAAATCTCCCAAGTTATATTTGTTTCTCATTTCTCATTTTCCTTATGAAAAATGTTGAGAAAACAACTCTTTATATTGCCCATATAACAACTACATGTCCTACAAAGACATGTAATACTTTGTTTCCCAAAACCAGTGTAGTGCATAATAATGAAAAAAAATCAGATTTACAGAGAACAAGAAAGATATCTGCTAGACTTTACAATTGCATTATTTGAGTTTGTTTGTTGGCTTTTTGTTTGTTTTAAATTTAATTTTGGTGCAATAAAAAGTCCCCAAATACTTTGGTTGTTGAAGAACCAAGCAAGCAACAATTCAGTAATGTACTTGTCGGTCCTGATTCACCATTTGGGATCAATGGATGAAAGTCTGGTCTATAATAGGGCATTGTTAACAATGAGAATAAGTTGTTCGGTTCAGTTTGTTTTGTATAATATAATTGTATGTAATATTTTTGAGTGTAATAAGTGCACAAATGGTCACACCCAATCACAAGGTGGGACAGCACATATTGTCTTTGCAAGCTTTCTAACCTCCATTATGTGATTTTTGTACAGTTGAATCCTTACATCCATATTGTTTTGTGTCTTACTTAGGAAAATAATTTTCATTTTTCAAACCAAAAGTGACTTTTTAAAAAAGTATTAAAAGTATGCTTTAAATAGTGGTCAGTAAATAGACCTGGATCCCCAGATGGTGCAGCGGGTTAAACCACTGAGCTGCTGAACTTGCTGACCAAAAGGTCAGCCGTTTGAATCTCCGGAGTGGGGTGAGCTCCCATTGCCAAGGTTTTCCAACCTAACAGTTTGAAAACATGCAAATGAGAGTAGATCAATAAGGTACCACTCTGGCAGGAAGGTAACGGCGCTCCATGAAGTCATGCCACATGACCTTGGAGGTGTCTACGGATAATGCTGGCTCTGTGGCTTAGAAATGGAGATGAGCACCAACTCTCAGAGTCAGACATGACTAGACTTGATGTCAGGGGAAAACCCTTACCTTTACCTACTACTTATATCAGTAACAACGCCATCATTTTTCCTTTCTTTTTATTTATTTTTGTGTGGTCTTTCAGTTTTGATCCAAATGACTCTCAAGACATATTTCTCAAAATATCCAGTACTTCAGGTACTATATATATATATATATATATATATATATATATATATATATATGCCATCTTGATTTCAGACTTTTGCTGTCTTGATGTAACAGTATCACCAAAACAATGGATGTATTAGGGGACGAGAGTCCATTGGCATTTTAAAAATTGGTATTTGAAACAAAACCTGTTCATTATGCACAAAAATATAATTGTATTTCTCTGGAAAACGGAGGGCCGTATACAACCTTGAACCTTCAGCATTTACCTCTTTACACTGAGCTGAAAATCAGGTCAGTCACATAGTACTGATCTGAGGTGCTTTGAAAGTATTTGACTGGGGAAGACTCTACTGTTGACGTTGGCCACAGTCCCTTGACCAGTTTATCCTGTGCAAAACCCAATGAAATGAACGGGAGGTAGAATATTAACAGATTATTGTGTACTTTTCATATATTTGTGTATGGCTTGCACAGGACCACTTGCTATTGAATTGTGCCTGTTCATTGAGGATATGATGCCATTGTACATGTTTGGGAATTATAGTATCATGCAACTTTGTAACTTTTTAAAAAGGTGTATGTATCTATTATATTATTTTGGAAAATATTATATTTTTATTTGCATTTTTTTTTACTTTTTAAAATTGTATGTGTGGTTATTTTCATACTTTGTAATGATCTCTTAAGAGGAGAAAACAGCCTGCAATTTTGCTGTGAATTGTCACTATTTGTAGGATACATTACACAGGTCATGACTCATTCTGAGCGTCATATCACTGTAAAAATGGTTGTGTAAATATTTCAAGATTTAAATCACTGTTTCTTATTTGTTACACATCTCTACTTTATTGTGGCCTCTAGTTCAGGCTTAATTCAAGACCGAGCATCATCAAATGGTATGAATTGTTTCTTCTTTTTCTTGTTTTTTAAAAAAAATCCCTGGTTTCTTCTGTTCTTTCCTTTTTTTTATTTTCCAGTTATTTGAGTTTTGTATTTGTTTTTTGTTCCTAGCTTGTGAGAAGTTGATCTTCAGAATTATTTTTACACTATTTATGACTTATTTTCATAATGTAAAAAGTGTGTAATTATTAAACTCTTAATCTTACTATTCAGGCTGGTGTGCGTTGCTATAAAATATTTTCTTTGGTCTTTCCAACTTTTAAATACAGTAGACTCTCACTTATCCAACATAAACGGGCTGGCAGAATGTTGGATAAGTGAACATGTTGGATAATAAGGAGGGGTTAAGGAAAAGCCTATTAAACATCAAATTAGGTTATGATTTTACAAATGAAGCACCAAAACATCATGTTAGACAACAAATTTGACAGAAAAAGTAGTTCAATACGCAGTAATGCTATGTTGTAATTACTGTATTTACGAATTTAGCACCAAAATATCATGATGTATTGAAAACACTGACTACAAAAATGTGTTGGATAATCCAGAATGTTGGATAAGCGAGTGTTGGATAAGCAGGACTCTACTGTAGTAGCCTCCTATAGAAAAGAGGTCACATCTTACACAATTTGGATGCTCTGAATAGTATCTTTCTTAATGACGCACTGTGAAAAACGATTAATGTGAATATGTTATTGACTTGAGCATCATTTTTCTTCCCAATTACTCATGAATTACATTAGATAACAGTTGCCTTTTTCTAGACCAGATATGGGCAAACTTCGGTCCTCCGAGTGTTTTGGACTTCAACTCCCACAATTTCTAACAGCTGATAGGCTGTTAGGAATTGTGAGAGTTGAAGTCCAAAACACCCAGAGGGCCAAAGTTTGCCCATACCTGGTCTAGAGTATGGAATTTTATAAATCCACATCTCCAAAATATATCTTTAGGTACGTATATGTGAATACAGGTATTCCAAAATACACAAGATTTTTGATCCCAAGCCATTTCAGGTAAGGAATGCTCAACCTTTATATGATACAGTATCTCAACTCTAGTGGGATTTACAAAAACTATCAAAATTTCATCCAGAAGAACATCAACATTCATTCCAGGCACAAAATTCATTCCAAGCTATCCCACATCTACTCTATACAATATACTACATTAATCGCATGCTGTAAACCACTGCCAGAGGCTTTATCATTACAGTTTTTATTTTCCTCATTCAATACAAGTGCTAGCATTTCACAGAATCTTCAAAAGACTCCTTCTCAAACATCAAACTCTAGAGTTTTCAGAGATTTTTTGACTGTTTATACTAATTGGCCAGACTGCATTTATGATCCTAACTTCCCAACATCTACAGTTTTTTCGTGAAAGATTTTGAAACACAGTTAGTACAAGAGCTTACATCTAGCAAACTGCCTTTTGTTCTTTGTTTTGTTCTTTGTCATACATGTTTTCCAAAGAGTAAATTACTTAATGGCAAAGCCATATTTATTTTTCATCTGAGTTTTTTGTTGTTGTAAATTTATAATAATTGCACTGCAATAAAGATTCCATAAGTACCTGAAGAAAACTCATATTTTGTTCCACTAAAACCCACTCACATATTGCCATCTAGTGGCTCAGTCATAAAAAAAAATCTCTAGGTTGTGTATTCGTCATCTTTCGTTGATGTAATGACCCTTACTTTGTCAAAAATATCGTCACTGCTGGTAAAAAGGTGCACTGTGAAATTTAGATTTGATGTCCCATGTTTGGAATGATTTTTCACACCCTAAAAACCATATTTATCAGCGTTTGTGGATATAATTCATGGGTTTTTTTGTGTCGGGAGCAACTTGAGAAACTGCAAGTTGCTTCTGGTGTGAGAGGATTGGCTGTCTGCAAGGATGTTGCCCAGGAGATGCCCGGATGTTTGATGTTTTACCATCCTGTGGGAGTCTTATCTTATGTCCCCGCATAGGGAGCTGGAGCTGACAGAGGGAGCTCACCTGCTCTCCCCAAATTCGAACCTCCAGCCTGTTGGTCAGCAGTCCTGAGGGTGCCAGGGTTTAACCCATTGTACCACCAGGGGCTCCATCATTCATGTGAAAGAGTGATAAAGATTTTAAATTCTCAAATTCCTCAGAATGAAAACCAGCATGGTGTAGTGGTTTGTGTGTTGAACTAGTATTCTAAGAAACCAGGATTCAGCTCAGCCACAAAAATCCACTGGATGACCCAAGCAAATTACATTCGTACAGCCTCAGAGAAAGGCAACATCAAGCCCCCTCTGAACAAAGTTTGCTAAGAAAACCTTGTGATGACTTTGCCCTAGGGTCAGCATATAACTTGACGACACTCAAAATAATGCAGAGCAATAAGAGAAATACTTTTCAGCATCCTCTTTGCCTTGCATTCAAGTGATGTTTATTATGAGACATATGGAAGAATAGCCAGCAGATGGAGCACAAAGAGAGCATTAGGCTCAGTGTCCCTCTGTCCGCATCTTCAAGTTGCTTGTCAATTTATAGTGAGCTCATTGATTTCATTGTTTTTTTGGTTGTTGTTGTTTTTTTGTTTTTTTGCAAGGAATACTCAGAGATTTGCAGCTGTCTTTGGGTGCATCAACATTGTAGAATGCATGCAATCTGAAACCACTTTAACTGCCATTGCTCAATGCTATGGAATACTGGGATGTATAGTTTAACAAGATCTTTCGCCTTCTCTGCCAAAGAGAAGAACTAAAGTTTTGTGCCTCACCAAACTGCTCCTCCCAGGATTCCAAAATATTGAGCCAGGACAGTTAAAGTAGTATCAAGTGGCATTAATTATACCATGTAGATGCACCCTGTGTCTGAAATACACAATACTTAGTGGTTACAGTACAACACACCATTTCATTCAAAAGGCTTTTTTTTACCAGTTAAGAATATTGTTGTAGTGTCTGCCAGCCCTAGCCTCCTGACCCCTTCTACATTTAACTACAAAATACTCACAGTTGTTCAAGGGAAAATTATTTTTTTTCATTCCCCCACTGGCTGTCAAAAAGCTACTGGTTTGCCAATCATTGTCACATAATGGAAAACCACAGCATAGTGGGTGGGTGGGTGGGTGGGAATTACCAGACAAAACATTCTGTATTTTCCAGAATGAATATAGCTGACTCTTCCGACCGATTCCTGAATGAAATTACTTTTTGTCTCAAAAGTGCCCCAGAAGCCTCTATAACTGTCATCAGAGGGCCAATATTGGTAGTTATGTTTTTCCAGGTGGCAGGTTCATTTAAAAGTGTCACTATGCAAAAAAGCTCTTGCTTTTAGGTTCACACACACATACCCACAAGCTTCTACACTGACTTCTGAAGACAAACATGTTTTATTATGACAATTTTGGAAACAGACTCAGACTAGCTGACCCTTTTTTGTACTGGGTGTGCCAATACCGAACATCTCAATAATGGCCTTATTTATGGCAAGCAAGGTCTTGCCTGTTTGCTTATGATAAAACATGCAGTGAGATCCAGTTAATGATAGTTAAGATGAATCTCCTACTGTGTTCAGTGGGATTACAGTTGGCCCTCTGTATTCACAGGTGATGTGTGATTCACCGTAGCATCATTCAATGATGAGAGGCTGGAGTTTTCTGTCTGATAATCTGAAATAGAGTTGGCCTTCCATACCCATGGATTCTGTATCCATGGATCCAATTATCTACAGCAGGGATCCTCAAACTTTTTAAGGTGAGGGCTGGTCACAGTCCCTCAGACTGATGAGGGGCCAGACTATAGTTTGGAAAAAATGACCAAAATCCCTATGCACACTGCCCATACCTTATTTGTAGTGCAAAAAATTGAAAAAACTATACAATATTTAAAATGAAGAACAATTTTTACAAAAGCTTACCAAAATTTCAATGGGAAGTGTTTCCCTGCTTTTGGCTGATGAGATGATCAAGTTAATTAGGATTGTTGTTGTCATTTCAGACTTAGGGCAACCCTAAATCTGAAGTTTAGGGCAGGGGGTGACCTTGGAGGGCCGCATCCAACCTGCAGGCCTTAGTTTGGGGTCCCCTGATCTACAGCTTCAAAATATTCCAAAAAAGAGATGCAGTGGACCAAGCTTTAGGAGGATCACAATATATTGTAACAAAACATAGAGCCCTGCATTTGCATGATGCTTTACTTTTTTACAGAGCCAGCACAAGGACTGTGCTGCCTGAGATACAGCTACAAATTATTTCCTGAAGTGAAGGTATATACATAATACCAAAAAAGCTAGACAAGTTTTTTTAACACATGCAGTGTTAACACATGAGGTAACTCGACCCACTCAAATTGTAAATGGAGCTCAGTATAGACATCATAAAATCATGTGAAAGAGAACACACACTCAAAACACCCTTGACAGATGGATATCCAGCCATGGTAGACCCACTACTATTCCAGAAAGCAATCCACAAAGACAATATGCCACTCAATAGCACTTACGTCTATTGTTCTCATGCCATTCCCAGGGACCTCCAGGAAGAATTTGGCTAGCCATGCAGAAAGTAAAATTGTATACTTGATAGATCTAAGAAGGGTGTTCTAATTTTCTTACAGTCGTTAGCCTAAATACAACCACAAACTGCAACTCAGGTCAATGTATTCCAGTTCTCTACATTTCTATTAGGGTTTTTGTCTACATTGTGCATTTTTATGCTCCTAATCTGAAATTTACAGTTTTGATGCTCTTAGGCTGACATCTATCATCAGCATGAGGTTAATTCTACAATTTGAAAGGAGGAAAAAGACAGATCAATATTCCATATCTGATGTGGGAGGCTGGTATTTTTCCTCCCAATGTCCTAGTTACAAGTACTGTGTTTGTGACTATTGCCCACCGATGTTTCTTTCCCAGAAACTCTCTAAGAACTGCCATCTGATGGCTTTTGGTTGTCAATAGTCAGAGAACCACCATGTTTTTTTAAAGTATTTTTATTAAGTATTTCTAGACATAAAAAGAGTGGGAACAATGGTAGGTATAGGAGAGATTGAATAAGAGAGAAGAGAAAGGGGAAAAAAGAAAGAAAGAAAAAGAAGAAGAAAGAAAAAAGAAAGAAAGCAAAGTCTTCCAGAAAGGAAGAGTTGTTGAGGAAAAATAATAATAATAAAAAGTATCTATATCTAAAAAATAAAAATAAAAATTGAATTGTTCAACTTTCTTCTAGTCCTTAGCGGTTCTATTCTTGTTTTTCCTTCCTTCCAGTCCTTCCACCATGTTGAATAGCACCGTGGGAAATAGCCCAAACCCCTTGAAACAAGCAATGGTGGACTGGCATGTTATTAGCTTCTCTTGGGGATGTTTGATGCACTGTACCATGCTCCTTCTCCAGCTGTCTGGAAAAATACTGCCTACATAAGATGCCAAGCCCACAGGGCAATTAGTCACATTGTCAGAAGTTGTTTGGGAACTATTTATCATGCCAGTTTGTAGAAACCATTTATATTATGTTGGGAATTTCCTCTATCAGCCCACAGAAGATTATACCATGCTGATATGCTCCAGAAAAGCAATAACCATTTAAAAGAAGAATTTTCTGATTATTAAATTGGGCATGTGGTAATTCTTGGTTTAACGCCTCATTTCTGCTTTTTATTTATTGAATCTTAATTATATATCACATAGATTATATCACACAATGGTTTGGTCTTTAATTAAGTGATAGTGTTAATTATTCTTTTCACTCCCTTCATGGCGTGAAAAGAAAATCCAGCCCAAAAAATTGCTTTGTGTTATTTTCTATTGTGTTATTGTTATCTTAGTCTGATAGATTTTGAAATTGCCATTTTTGTATTATGTTTTTATTTTTGCCTGGTTTTTGTATTGTGCTTTTTCTGTTACTTTTTTGAATTTGAAAGTCCCAGAGTAGTTTTGTGTGTAGTCCATCTGTGCAATCTTCTGTTGTTGTTGTTGTTGTTGTTGTTGTTGTTGTTGTTCACACAACTTGTTGTGGAGAGTGAAATTATAATATTTAACTCAATAGAGAATATGCAACCCTGGACTACCACTCCGATCATTGAAGTAACACTTGCATCCTTACCCATTGGCTATGTGATAACAAATCCAGCCAAATCATGGAGGGCTTCAAGTTCCTTATCCTAGATTCATTGTGGCTGGACTGTATGGATCTTCCTTCCTCAAAATGGCATGTAGTGACTTTTCTACGCTTGTGAACTTTAACATGACTGCACAAGCAGGAACCAACAGCCACATTCAGCCAAAATCAACAAACATTATGAAGCAAAGCATAAGCCCAGCAGGCAAACCTGTCCTCAGAATGAGGCTAATCACATGTGCTCTTCTTTCTGAGAAACTCCACCCTGTTTCAGGAAATAAACATTTAAACATGTAATTTGGATATTAATTTTTGAAATAAGAAGCCATGGGATTACATGACAAAGTAACTGTCTAATTAGCTCCTTAAAAGAGCCTTTGTTGGATCCCACCATATTGGACAATGGACAGTCTCTAACATTTCATTTTTCAGCAAGGTTCTGAGATATGTGGTGACCAGAATGGAGGCAGCTTTTAGGGTGCATCTACACTGAAGAATAAATGCTATTAGACATTTTTAAAAGGCTAACAATCAAGGAATGCAAATGCGCAGGTGCACACTTATGTAATTACTTTTCTAGGCAGCACTCTTACCCTGAGATTCCTTTTCCATGTCCTAAGGACAAGAGAAGAAGGTCCAGGCTTTGAGAGCCAGAATCCCAAGTTGGGTTGATGAAGGGAGTGAAAAGTGCCCAACTTCTTAAAGGGCACTGTTGTGTCCCAAGAAGACCCTCACTGTTTACCACTAGTTAAGCCATATGTAGTTAGAGGGATTAATATTTTATGTACAGTTTCTTTGGGGTCAGTCTAGACAGCCTCTTTGCATTTGAAGCCTTTTTTCCCTGCCCCTTTAAGAATCTCCTCAGGGGCAGAGCCTCAGGCAAGGCACTTCTGGTGCTTGGAGGAGTCAGACTTTTTTGTAACTAAAAGGTGAAGAAAGAGGAAGCCCAGAAGGTTTACAAATAGAACGTCCAGTAGAAGATGTATTCAAGTCCAGTCAGAGTTAAATATTGAGACCGTCTTAGAGACAGTTGAACACCATACAAGAAAGAGACAATAAGAAGAAACAAAGATTCAAGAGCTTCAGTTCGGCCAGAACTGTGTCTATCTCTCAAAGACTTTATCTCTTCTCATAAATATTTGTAGTGAGGCTCAAGAGAAAAGAAAGTCTAAAATTCTTGTCAGTTAATCAATTCCGGTTTGATTCAACAATATAGTCTCTGATTCATTTCACGTGCAGCCAGTTCACCTTCTAAGTAGTTAAGATAGTGTGGGAGCAGAATAGGCACTGTCTCTTAAACTGTCAATCCCAAGCCCAAATGGGAGGCCCTTAACTCAGTGGTTCTCAACTTGTGGGTCCTCAGATGTTTTGGCCTACAACTCCCAGAAATCTCAGCCAGTTTACCAGCTGTTAGGATTTCTGGGAGTCGAAGGCCAAAACAGCTGGGGACTCACAGGTTGAGAACCACTGCCTTCAATGTTGGGGTCCTGAAAAATGTGGCATTACCAAACATCTTCTGAATGTTACCTGTGAGTGTTTTAGACATTTATGTGAATTTGTTGCAGTGTTTACAGTGGACTCTAAAAAGATGCTTCAGCTTTATTTCGTAAAAAGGAACATCAGCATGTTTTAGCAAATGTTGATTTATTATCAGTAAATGTTTGATGTTTATACGTATTTTATATACCTATATACCTGGAGTCATGTGAAAATTTCTTAGGCAAAAAGGGGTCCTGAGTGGAAAAGTTTAAGAAACCCTGATGTAGGGAAGTCCTGCAGGTCTTCAGGTGAAAGACAGACAGTTAATCAGTATGCTTTTGCATTGGGTTCTCTGTTTCAAGCAAAGGAGTGCCTAAAGTGGACTAGAAATCTTGTTCCCTTCAACTGTATGCTTTTATGGGTGCATCTACACCGCTGAATTAATGCAGTTTGACACCACTTTAATTGTCATAGCTCAATGCTATGGAATCCTGGGAGTTGTAGTTTCATAAAGTCTTTAGCCCTCCCTTCCAAAGAGTGCAGGTGTCTAAGCAAACTACAAATCCCAGGAGTCCAACAGTGTAGATGCACTTTATGAGACACCAAGAAAACACTTGGAAGTAAAAGCTGCACAATGAAGGGAAAACTGCACAATACAGCTCAAAGAAAATGTGCAAATGGGAGGACACAGGATTGGACCAAACTCCTGAGTTTTTCCAACAGTCTGAAAGCTGCCTGCCAGAATTGTGAAACAAATTGGAAGGGGAGGCAGCTGAGAGAACACTATCGGCCGTGGGTGGTTTGAAAAATAAATCACTCATGGAAGCATTTTTATAGTATTTGCTTATTTATCTGTAATGCCTTGCCATCAGAATAAAGTCTGGTAATGAATTAATAAAAAATGAAGGACAGAGGGAAAGGAGCTGGGTGTGTTTTTGGAGCTGATATCAGAAGCTGGCTGTCAGCCACTTGCAAAGAGAGCTGTCATATGAGGACTCTTGTGAATATTAGTTTCTTGGGAGAATTTTTTTTAGCACACAGATATGTGTATCCATTAATGGTATATTTTCCATTCAATTTTTAAAAAGCAAAGAATATTCTTTCTTTGTTGCTTATGCTTATATCCTGCCTTTATTCCAAGGTGCTATTTAAGACTTTCTTGCTCCCCAGTTCATCCTCACAACTACTCCGTAGGGTACGGTAGACTGAGAAAGAAAGACTCGCCTAAGGTTATACAATGGACAGCTGAGTGGGCACCTGAATCTGATCTCCAAAAGTCCATTCCAACTCTCTATGCAAGAACACCACACAGGCTCCAGTGTTTATTTCTTGAGTTGCATGTGGTGCCATCTATGTACATGTAGTACCAGCTCCTCCATCAGGCAAAGAACCTTCCTGGTTCATTGAATGTGCAACTTGATTTTGAGAATGCAGCTTGACACCATTGTAACTTCCATGGCTCAATGGTATGGAAGTTGTAGTTTTATAAGGTCTTTAGCCTTCTCTGCCACTGGTGACTCATCAAACTAAAAACCCCATGATTTCATTGCATTAAGCCATAGCAGTTAAAGTAGCATCAAACTGCATTAATTCTACAGGGTTGATGAACCCTATGTTTGATAGAGTGTTTGCACTGGAAATCAGGTTGGGCTTTTGGTAGTTTAAGAGTGTTATTCTGATATCCCAGGCTGAGGAAAATAATACAGTTGTCCCTCTCTTTTACAGTTTTGACTTTTGTGAATTTTATTATTCACAGATTGTATTTCAAATGTTATCTTTAGGAATCTCCAAGTAATTTTATGGTCAATATCCTTCAGTCATGCTGTGGAGCTAGAGATTTATGGAGAGAACATCTCCTTAAGAATCTCTAGTACTCCAATGCAATTCTAGTAGAAGTTGACCTTAGAGCAGGCATGGGCAAACTTGGGCCCTCCAGGTGTTTTGGACTTCAACTCCCACAATTCCTAACAGCCTCAGGCCCTTTCCTTTCCCCCCTCAGCCGCTTAAAGGGCCTGAGGCTGTTAGGAATTGTGGGAGCTGAAGTCCAAAACACTGAGAGGGCCCAAGTTTGCCCATGCCTGTCATACTGGAAGATCCAGAAATTCCTAAAGAAGTATTTTCATTTTCTTTATTTGCATTTTTTGACTTTAACAGAGATCATTTGCCCCTAACCACAGCAACTGTAATAATAAATAAACTGGCAATGTCATTCAAATTGCAACAATATGCATTCTAAATGAAAACAAGAACAGCTTTCTTGTCACATCTTGGACTCTTCTAAATTGGTTGCCCCCCAAACCTTACCACAATTTTGCAGATGTCTCATTGCCCTTTTTAAGGAGAGTTCTGCAGCTATGGGTTGCCAAGTGGTGGTAGGCACCGACAAGAAAGTGCTTTGTCCTTAAGTGACCTAACCAATCCCTTTACTTGTTTACTTTCATGATAGAGCATTGAAACAAAGCCCAGACTTTGTTGCAGCTTGTTTACATTTAGTTCAAAATCATAGTTTGTAACTAGGTCAGCATCAAGCATGTGAGTCCTGAACAACATCGCTTGCATCATAATGCAGTCCTTATATTAATTCTCCTGAAGGGTAGATAGAAAAGTGGATAATGCAGAACACCACAGTCAGTGAAAAAGAGCACTAGAACAGAATCTGAGATTGCTTGAAATTTAAAATAGAGCCAATGTGTTGTAGACCTTTGAGTTTTGAACTAGAACTCTTTAAGACTAGGGTTCAAATCTCAACTTGGTCTTGGAAACCCACTAAGACAGAAGTCCCCAAATGAAGGCCTGTGGGCCGGATGCGACCCTCCAAGATTATTTACCTGACACCCACCATAAATCTTACACTTATAGTCACCTTTCGTTTGAAACGACTTGAAGGCACACAACAACAACAGTCCTAATTAACTTGACTATCTCATCAGCCAAAAGGTGGCCCACATTTCCCATTGAAGTACTGGTAAGTTTCTGTTGGTTAAAATTGTGCTTCATTTTAAATATTACATTGTTATTTCATGCTTTGTGTATTATGAATAAGATATGTGCAGTGTGCATAGGAATTTGTGTTTTTTTCAAACTATAGTCCAGCCCCCCAACAATCTGAGGGACCGTGAACTAACCTTTGGCTTGAAAGGTTTGAGAAGCTTTGCACTAGGGCAAGTCACAATCTCTCAGACGAAGGCAGTGGCAAAACTCCTCAGGATAAATCTTTCTGAGAAAACCCCATAATAGCTTCTCTTTAGGTTTGTTGTAAGTTGGATGGAACTGTATGGCACACATCAACACAGATGTCAAGAAATTGGTTACCAGTGCAGCAGCTCAGAGCTTGGAAAGGTACATTTTGAATTACAACTTCCAGAATCTCCAGATGCCATGCTGGTTGGTGAATTTTGGATGCTCCAGCCACCCCAAAAATAACTTTGAAAAGTTCTAGTCTGTTTTCAAGCTTACTTTTTCTTTTCAGGCTTTCATATGCAACCAAACAAAAGCTGTGAAAACCAAATCAGAAGAGAAAACAGAAATCTGTTCCTTAAGACCGTGCAGGCACCAGACAGAACTTCAAGCCACAGACCCAAACTGGACCAGTCTACATTTGTTCTAGAAATGGGCATTGCCCGTAGTTTTCTCCTGCTGTACTATATATTTTATCCTGTATACTGTATGCACCATTCTATATAATGGGACTTGAGCATCCATTGATTTTAGCATCCAAGTGTGGTGCTGAAACCAAACCCCAACAAATATTGACCCATTATGCAACATGAAAGGGCTCTCAATCCATGCAAGCCTACTAAACCTTAGGTACAATAAAACACTGTAAGGCTTTTTTGTTGTTTTTCATCTAACTGACTTAAGATGATCCCTGTTCTGGAATTTACTATGGCAGTTATTTATGCCAGAGTATGTGTAGGCAACAAGGCATAATGATAACACCCAACTCTATTATTCCTTTCCACCGAAAGCCAAAGATGCTGACCTGCCCCTAAACCAGTGCCTGTCATCAGTAATGGACTGGATGAGGGCTAATAAATTGAAATTAAATCCAGACAAAATAGAGGTACTCTTGGTCAGTCAGAAGGCAGATCAGGATGTGGGGTTACAGCCTGTGTTGAATGACACACTCCCCCTCAAGACCCAAGTTCACAGTCTGGGAGTGATTCTGGACTCATTGCTGACCCTGAAACCTCAGGTGTCAGCAGTGGCCAGGAGCACCTTCACACAATTAAAACGTGTGTGTCATCTGCGCCCATATCTTGACATGCCAGACTTGGCCATGGTAGTCCATGCCTTAGTTACATCCCGTCTGGACTACTACAACACTCTCTATGTGGGGCTGCCTTTGAAGATAGTTTGGAAACTGTAACTGGTTCAGAGATCAACAGCCAGGTTACTAACTGGAGCACCATACAGGGAGAGAACCACACCCATGTTATGGCAGCTCCACTGGCTGCCGATCTGCTTCCAGGCTAAATACAAAGTGCTGGTGATTATTTATAAAGCCCTAAACGATTTGGGCCCAGACTATTTGAAAACCTGCATCTCCATATACAAACCAGCATGAAACCTGTGATATGTGGAGGTGGCTTTGCTCTCAGTCTCACCCCCATCTCAAACATGGTTGTGGGGACAAGAGAGGGGGCCTTCTATATGATTGCTCCCTGCCTCTGGAACTCCCTCCCTAAAGAACTAAAAATGGTCCCCTCTTTTAAAAACTCATTTATGCACATTAGCTTAGAAGAGGACTAGTACATCTCTCTCTCTATATATATATACTCGCCTAGATATTGGACACCTACCTCAGCCTGTTGGATGCCGTAAAGCATCTGATGCTTTTAATGTCTTTTTAGCTGACTTTATAAGAGCTTATAATGTGGTAAATGTGTATGACGTGTTATATTATGTTTATTTAGGTTTAGTTTTTGGTTATTTTTTGTTAGTTTTGCATGTATTATGAGTTCATATTGAGATTGCTTTATCCATTGACTTGATTTGATTTGTTGCCTTGTCTGTTTTTGGCATTGAATGTTTGCCATTTTGTTATTTTTTATTGGAAACTGCCCTGTGTCCCCTCAGTGAGATAGGTTGGGTTATAAATTATTATTATTATTATTATTATTATTATTATTATTATTATTATTACTACTACTACTACTACTACTACTATCATCTGTATTCCTTTCCAAAATGTGTTTTCCTCTTAAGCAAGTTACTACTTGTATTACCTTCAAGTAATGACTGCACATAAATGTATCCTCTTCCCTAATCTAACACTACTGAGATATTACATTATCATTTTATTGCAGTAGGACCATCCACACTCATTATCAAATACTGTTGAACCATATCTGATATAACTGGTGGCTTAGCACATGTCTTATATATCTGCAGCAAATTGTGAAAGAGATTTTCTTAATTACTTTAATCCGAGTCCTGGTTTATAGTTAATGTAACCTAATGTTAAATATTCACTTAGGATCATTGATCGACACTGATGTCAGGAAAACAGTGATCTTCATCAAGGTTACTGAGGAGGAGGCAAGGCTTTAGCCTTGCCCCTTCCCACCGATCCAATGGCTGCCTTCTGTTCAGGGGCTTGCCCCAAGTTCATATTCTGAAGGTTGACTTCTGTGGTTTTGCATTCAGAATTGAGAAACGAATGGTGGCCTTCTCTTAAACTTAATAAGGGCCCGGAGGCTGAACTGATTAGATGATTTGATAGAAGACTCCCGAGAGCTCCATGTACTTATGCAATAAAGCATTGGCCTAAATCTAGCAAGCACACCAGTGGATCAATATCCTCACTGGTGTCCTTATGCCATTATTATCAGAGAGATAGCCATAGTCCTCTTATCACTATTTGGTGCACAAAAATACTCAAAGGGCTTCCATGAATGGCTTGGTTATTCTGGCCATATTTGATTATGATGCTGTGGCTCTGCACTTTGGCACATTTCTCGCTGCTCTTACACGTCCTTCAACTCTCCCAATTTGAAAAGTACGCTCCTGATTAATCCTTGTTGTCCCACTTTTTCAGAAGCCTTTAAAACATCTCAGTTTTTCTTTCCTCCTTCCATGTCCTCCTTTTGCCAAGGATTTGAGTCTCCACTCAGGCATGGAAACCCAGTGGGTGGTCTTAGGCAAATTGCACTCTCTTGTCCCAAGAGGATGGGACCGCTGAACCTCCTCTGAAATAACCCTGCCAAGGAAACTCTAGGATGAGTCCAAATGGGCTTAAAGGCACACAACAGCAGCAGCAGATGTTTGAATCTTCTAGAAAAAGATGCTTTCATCCATTTTCTTGGTTTCACTCCAGATTTTAAAGGAACTATCAAAGTGCTGAATTTATAGCCTTTTCATGGTTGCACTGAGGCCCCTTCTACACTGCCATAAAATTCAGATTATCACAGCAGATTTTCTTTTGTGTCAGGAGGGACTTGAGAAACTGCAAGTCGCTTCTGGAGTGAGAGAATTGGCCATCTGCAAAGACATTGCCCAGGGGATGCCCGGATGTTTTGATCTTTTACCATCCTTGTGGGAGGCTTCTCTCATGTCCCAGCATGGAGCTGGAGCTGATAGAGGATCTCATCCATGCTCTATCTGCATTATCTACTTTGAACTGGATTATATGAGTCTACATTGCCATATAATCCGGTTCAAAGCAGATAATCTGTATTTTACAAGGCAGTGTAGAAGAGGCCTGATATGGCGTTTCTTGACAGGGTAAAATTTATGCAGTTTGACATTACTTTAACTGCAGTGGCTCAAGGCTATGGGATCATGGGAGCTGTATTTTTTCAGGAACGTTTGACTTTTCTGCCCCAAAGTGCTGGTGCCTCACCAAACTACAACTCTCACAATTCCATAGCATTGAGCCACCACCATAAAAGTGGTATCAAACTGCATTAATTCTCCCATGTAGATGCACCTGTGGAAAAGACCATTACTCAATCTTCCTTTCAGATTTTACTCTTCTTTTTTATGAAACCTGTGCAGTTTTGCTGTAACAGACTTGGCTACCCATTGACTGGCTGACTCTCTGCAACTTTCAAGTTTGAGATTAAATGTTAGTGGCAAAGTGAGGGATGGTGGTTACTCCCGTTTAATGGATGCAGGCACCCTGTTGTAATCGAACTGGAGGTGCTCCCACACTGTCGAATTAACGCAGTTTGCCACTACTGTAGTTGCCATGGCTCAGTGTCACCAGCTGATTCCTAATCCTTCTAAAAGACAGATGAGTGCTTTTCATTTTACGAACAGACAAGCATCTCAAGCTCGGAGGATTACCTGGGAAGGAATCCCACTGGAGCATTGTAGCACTCCAAAATACCTGGGAGTAACCCTGGACCGTGCTCTGGCCTACAAGAAGCACTGCTTGACTATCGAGTAAAAAGTGGGCACTACAAGTAATATCATACAAAAGCTGACTGGCGCAACCTGGGGATCACAACCAGACACAGTGAAGACATCTGCTCTTGCGCTTTGCTACTCTGCTGTGTGGAACACATCTCACCACATTAAAACAGTGGATGTGGCTCTTAATGAGACATGCCACAGCATCACAGGATTTATACGCCTACACCATTGGAGAAATTATACTGTTTAGTTGGTATTGCATCACCTGACATCTGCTGGGAAGTAGCAGCCAGTAATGAAAGAACCAAGGCAGTGACATCTTTGGCCCATCTCCTGTTCGGGTATCAGCCAGCACGCCAACGCCGTAAGTCAAGAAATAGTTTTCTAAGATCTACAGAAATACTTGCAGGAACACCTCAGCAAGTGAGAGTCCAAAAGTGGCAGACTAAAACCTGAAACCTCAGTCAGTGGCTGATATTGGATGAGAAACTCGTCCTTGGGCACAAAAAAAACTGGGCGACTTAGAAGATGCTGAACAGACTGCACTCTGGCAGCACGAGATGCAGAGCCAGCCTTAAGAAATGGGGCCACCAATGCAAGTGCAGAGAAGAGCAAACCACAGACCACCTATTACAATGCTCAATGCACAATGGAGGACCTTATAGCAACACCAGAGGCACGCCAAGTGGCCAGCTACTGGTCAAAGGACATTTAGTATAATGCCAAGTTATAAACTTTTTTTTTGTGTTCTTAAATACATTACAACTGTACCCTCGGTTCGCTTCTGGCACAATAGATAGA
Organism: Anolis carolinensis; assembly: GCF_035594765.1. Lineage (NCBI taxonomy): Eukaryota > Metazoa > Chordata > Lepidosauria > Squamata > Anolidae > Anolis > Anolis carolinensis. The sequence goes on along the minus strand of NC_085845.1, from coordinate 28,639,364 downwards.
TAAATAAATCAAGTGTCACACATAATAAAGTTGTTATTGTGCTTTTCCTGCATGGCAGGGGGTTGGACTAGATGGCCCATGTGGTCTCTTCCAACTCTATGATTCTATGATTGTATAAGGTCTTTTCTGGCAAAGAGTGCTGGTGCATCACCAAATGACAGCTACCAAGATTCAACAGTATTGAGCCAGGGAAGCTAAAGTGCTGCCAAAGTGCATTAATTCTGCAGTGCAGATGCACCCAAGGATAGATGGGTTGCTAAATAGGTAGGAGGTTCTTGAGCCTGCCAGGCAGTAGGCAGGAGAAAAGCTACCCTTGACCTTGGCAGGGAGAGGCTCCTGCCCGGGGTTGTTTGTGCGGGCAAGAGGTGGGCGGATCAGGGCCAGGCGGGAAAGACTGACGAGCGGATTAGACAGGGGAGGAGGAGGAGGAGGAGGAGGGCAAGGAGGAGGGCTTTGGCACGGACCGGACCGAAATAAAAGGAAGATGCGCCCGTCCAAAGCGGACGCCGACCCAGAGCCCAAAGGTTGCCGAGGAGAGTCAGCCAGAAGCGCCCCAGAGCCAAGGCGATGGAGAGATACAGCAAGGCAGAGACCCTGGAGCTGCGGAGGAAGCATATCGGGTGAAGATCCCGGGGCAAAAGTGTGGGGTTTGGGGCGGGGAAAGGCATAGCGAAGGGGAAGGGGAATGGGAGGGCACCAATTGCCAAGCCCCTCTGAGACCCCAGGAGAAGGCTCTCCAGAAGACACCCTTGCATCCCTCTTTTTACCCACCGGCGCGCTCTGTCTCCAGTCCCACCAAAGGATGGGTGCATCTGCACTGCAGAATGAATGCTGTTTGACACCACATTAATTGCCATAGCTCAATGCTATAGAATGTTGGGAGTTGGCAAAGAAGGCTAAAGACCTGGCAAAACTATACGTTCCATGATTCGCATGGCTTTGAGCCATATCAGTTAAATTGCATTCATTCTAGTCTAGATCAGGCGTGAGCAAACTTCAGCTTCCAGATGTTTTGGACTACAACTCCCACCATTCCTAACTGTTAGGAATTGCAGGTGTTGAAGTCCAAAACACCTGGAGGGCCGAAGTTTGCCCATGCTTGGTCTATGCACCCCTTGTCTACTCTATAACTCTCTTTGGGATATCACTCCTGACATGGCATCCCCTTAAATTAAACTTCAGCCAGTGCCAGAAATTGAAGAAGTACACCAGGATTAATAGGTTGCCATTGTGAGCCCCCAGTGGCGTGCAAAGTTGGCGGTTCAAATCTGGGGAGCAAGGTGAGCTCCCACTGTTAGCCCCAGCTTCTGCCAACCTGGCAGTTCGAAAACATGCAAATGTGAGTAGATCAATAGGTACTGCTCCAGCAGGAAGGTAACAGTACTCCATACAGTAACGCCAAACACATGACCTTGGAGGTGTCTACAGAAAACGCTGGCTCTTCGGTTGGGAGCACCAACCCCCAGAGTCAGACACAACTAGACTTAATGTCAGGGGAAAACCTTTACTTTTACTATTGTGTGCAGGAGCTTTGACAGGTTAAAAAAAGTCAGTTTAGGAAAAAAGCAAGAGGCATATTATGATTATGATTATTATTTATACCCCACTTCTCAAAACACTACACTGTTATGGCACTATTATTCCATTTCAATTGAAATTGCAACATGTCCTGCAATTCTATGGTTTGGAGTTTAGAGGGGCTCAAAAACTGTCTACCTTGGGATTCTAAATGCCCCTTCCTAAACTACACATCTGACAATTCCATATGATGTTATGACAGGTAAAGTGAAATAATAGTGCCATAACAGTATAGTGTAATAAGGTGGAGAAGCAACCAACCAGTTTAGCACATTTCTCCCAACTTTTTCTTTTCAGTGGTTTTGACACCCAGCTCTAGACTTGTCTCAAGCCGTAGCGTTTAAAAGACATTTAGGGGAGGGGTGATGGAATCCAAATGAAATCCTAAGCAAGCCTCTAGCAGAGATTTTTCATCCTTTGTGATTTGTTCCATTTTCTCCTTCTATAGTTTCTCCAAAATATTATCTTCAGAACTATGAGACATTTATAAGGGTGTACTCTGTATTTTGGAAAATGTATACCTTTGGACAATCACAAATATAAGCTACTTTCCCAGAACAAAAAAAATCATGAAGACATGATTCACCGTTAAGAGGTTTTACATTTTATTAATTACAGTTGGATATCTAAGCATAACTTGACATTTTTCTGCTGAAATCCATACACTATGCAGTCTCTTTATTGGGGGGTTTTCTGCAGAGCAATAGGGCTTATGGTGCAACTTGTGCATTTTCACTTAGAGGTATGTGAAATAAATGCTTAAATTTATGTAGATCAGATTTGGCAACTTTAGAAAATTTGAAGGGTTCATATCCTTGTTTGGAGAGCACCTTCATTTTTAAAAAATCTTGCATTTTATTCTCCTTTATTCTAAATAATCTTATTTTAATTTAAGAGAAGTTGTCTTTTGAACCCCCTTTTAAAATGTATTCTCATTGAAAACAAAGTCATTTACAACCTCCTTTATTTGCCTTGCTGAAGTTGCTGTTGTTGCTAATAATACTGGCAAGAATCACTCTTACAACAAATTATTATTATTTTCTTATTAATATTTTTTTCATAAAATTGATTCTCTATACCTAAAATACACACCACATAACACAGATATATATACTTGTCTCCCCAAACAACCTTCCTTGCTATTGTAGACCAGGTTTCAGTGCCCTTAAGTCAACCCCTGTAAAAATAGTCAGATTAACAACTTGAAAGGTAGAGCACAAGAAACCTGGCCAAGTTTAGCTGATGCACGGAGATTCCTATCCTAGACTAGCTAATGTTAGAGTCCAGGGTCTACATGTCAGCATGTGAGATTGTATAACACTCACCGATCCCTCTACTCATAGTCCTTGCATAACTGGAGTTATGTAAAACGGAGCCCGTGTTTCTGCTTGTCTAAAGGGAAGAAAAGTTCTGTATAAACTCTTTGAGAGTTTGTTGATTCCCCTGGTTGTTATTGAAGCCCTTATTAAGCTGGCTTGGCTCTAGCTGGTTTCAAAGTAGATCTGGGAACAAACTAAAAATAATAGAGGTCAGAGCTTTTAGAGTGCTTTTGTTTTATAAAACTGAATGTTCTGCAAAATCTGTTATTGCTTCTTTGTCTCATGAACGCAGCTGAATACATGTACAGCTAATTCCCTTCGTACATAGCATTAGCTTATCTGCTGTGGAAAAAAATCTCTCATAAAAGCGCCATAATGTGAGGCTTTTTGAAAAAGCATTTCCTCCTTAATAATAATAACTTTATTCTTGTATCCTGCCTCCCCGAAGGGACTCGGGGTGGCTTACAGGGACTAGCCCAAAAACAACAACATAGCATTACATATAACAGTAATTAAAACAGTAATTTAAAACAATATAAGAAAGGTAAAATCAACATAACATAACAGTTACTTTAAAAGCCTTCATCTTACTGCCTCCGGATTCATATATGCCACATAATACAGGTAGAAGAGAAACTGAATCGGTCTGTTTTATGTAACTCATTTGATTCTATATTAGTACAAAATTTCTTAATACTTCCCAATCTTTGATACTTGGATTGTTCTGAGGAAGGAAACAGAAGCAGAACTCTGCACATGTACAGAGGCATTCTGTTTTTCTGAGTGACTACGCTCTTGAAATGTTTTTTCTTAAAGTAAATCAATGGGTTACATGAACATCCTGTTTAGGTACAGTCTGGATGGGAGAGTTTTCTCTCGGATAGTTCTTGCTCTCAATTCGTGATTTCAGGCCAAGTGTCCCAAGATCTAGAAGGCTGATATGCCCATTTAGGTGCATTGTGATATACTGGAGCCAGAATCTTCTTGCTGCACTTAGCATTTCCAGGTTTTCAAAATGGCAAAAAGGCACAGTGAAAATTTATGACATGCAGTTCTGAAAAAAATAAGGCATTGGAGGTAGCAGGCTTTGGAAGTCTTCAGATCTTAAAAACAATAATGAATAAGATTTGTCTTATTTTCATTTACTGTATTTCCTCAGTTATGAGATGCACTTTCCCCCCTATATTAACATCTCTAAACCTGGGGTGCATCTTAGAATCACAGGTGTGTTTTATGTATTTTTGTTGGTGGTGGTGGTGGTTGTGAAATAAGGGTGCATCTTAAAGTCAATGGTGCCTTACAATCGATGGTGTCTTACCATTGAAGAAATATGGGTAATAATATACTTTATTTATAGGCTACCCTATCTCCCCAGCGGGACTCAGGGAGATTCTAAGATGCACCCCAGTTTTAGAGTTGTTTATATAGGGGGAAAGTGCATCTCAGAATTGAGGACATACAGTTGTTGTGTTGTGTTGTGTTGCTGGTGGAGTCTCACCATGACAATTCTTGAGGACTCATAAGTGATTGGCATTCATGCATGCATACAGGAGGCCGTTCCAAAAATAGGCTAAACTAAAATGCCATTATTATATTATTTTCAGGCCCTCGTGCAAGGTGTTCTTCGCTAAGGATCCCATTAAGATTGTACAGGCTCAAGGGCAATATATGTTTGACGAGAATGGAGAAAAATACTTGGACTGCATCAATAATGTAGCACATGGTAAGAACTGTAGCTTAATTTGTGTGATCTCTTTATTGTGTTTTTATCAGATACTTTTGTGTTGTGGGCCACCTTATCTTTATAGCTAAGAAAGGTGGGCAATAAATCAAATAACTTATGTAAATAAATTGCTGGCAATCTTTTGAAAGGTCCCATGTGTTTCCAGATTTGGATCGGGGTGGGATTCTCACAGATTCTCCTTATTACACCCATTGGCTCACACCTTTAATTTACTTACTTGGTCCTATTTAGTTGGGCACTGCCATCCAGACGTGATCAAAGCTGCAGTGAAACAGATGGAACTTCTCAATACCAATTCCCGTTTCCTCCATGACAATCTGGTCCAATATGCCCAACGCCTCACAGCTACACTTCCAGAGCAGCTATCAGTTTGCTATTTTGTAAACTCTGGGTATGTTTGAGTGACTTTTCCTTATCATTATGTTTTAAAAACATCTGTAAATTCCATTCCTTATTTTAACAACTTTAATATCGCATTACTGTTATAGTGCTAAATTCCACTTTCACAGTTAATGCAGTGGCAAAAAAAGCCAATGGGATTTTGGGCTAGATAAATAGAAGCATTGTATCATGGGAAGTCATGCTCCCCCTCCATTCTGCCTTGGTCAGATCACACTTGGAGTACTGTGTCCAATTCTGGGCACTGCAATTGAAGGGAGATTCTGAAAGGCTGGAATGTGTCCAGAGGAGGGCGACTAAAATGATCAAGGGTCTGGAGAACAAGCCCTATGAGGAGCGGCTGAAAGAATTGGGCATGTTTAGCCTGCAGAAAAGAAGGCTGAGAGGAGACATGATAGCCATGTATAAATATGTGAGGGGAAGTCATAGGGAGGAGGGAGCAAGCTTGTTTTCTGCTGTTCTGGAGACTGGGATGCAGAACAATGGCTTCAAACTACAGAAAAGGAGATTCCACCTGAACATTAGGAAAAACTTCCTGACTGTGAGAGCTGTTTGGCAGTGGAACTCTCTGCCCCGGAGTGTGGTGGAGGCTCCTTCTATGGAGGCTTTTAAGCAGAGGCTGGATGGCCATCTGTTGGGGGTGCTTTGAATGCGATTTTCCTGCTTCTTGGACTGGATGGCCTATGAGATCTCTTACAACTCTATGATTCTATGATTCCTATTGAATCCTGGAATTTGTAGTTTAGGGAGAAGCATTTACAATTCTCAGCCAGAGAACTCTTAGGCCTCATTAGACTACAAACCCTAGAAGTCCACAACATGTTGCCATGCCAGCTAAAGTGGCATAATAGCACTATAACAGTGCCATGTGTTAAGGACATAAGACCTTGTAAAGTTTGACAGGTGTTCTTGTTTTAACATTCTCTTGCAGATCCGAAGCAAATGATCTCGCTTTACGTCTAGCTCGACAATATAGTGGTCACCAAGATGTGATTACTCTTGATCAGTAAGTATCCTGAAGGAAGGCAGGAAATATTTGTGCTTGTAATGGAAACTGAACATAGCTCAGAGCTATCATTCTCACAAAAGGGAAAAACTGTTGTCTTATTGTCTGATAGGAGACTCCAGCCCATGGGATCAGTTTATATTCATCTTTCATTTCAGTGCTTACCACGGCCATGTTACTTCCTTGATTGACATCAGCCCATATAAATTCAATCAGTTGGGGAAAGATGGCAAAAAGGAATTTGTCCATGTGGTGAGTATTATATTAGACTTTTAGTTGCAATTTCAACACATAGAGACAGACGTGTGACACTGCTGTATTCCTGTGTGCATTCTTGGTCCAATAAAGTGCCCCAAGTGATAGCAATAAGTTACATGTGATGATTCAAAGCCATTTATGGAAATAAGAATGTGAAGAAGTTCCTTTTTAAATACAACATATTGGGAAATTCTGGGATCTCTCACAATACTTTTGCTTCCACATCTGCCAATATTCATGCTGGTTGCGAGATTCTGAATGTTGTGAAATTCTATACCAAAAACTGTGTATAGAATAGCTCCAACTGTATATTGGTTGAAATAATACCTTCTGATCAGGGTCTCTTCCACCTTTGCCAAATGTATTCTAGTCACTTTTTTCTTCTTGTTGCTCATTGTTCCTTCAAGTCATTTCCACCTTGTGTTGACCCTAAAGTATACAACAATAACATGTCTCAACTAGAAACTGTCAGTAAATACATTTAATAGATGAAATGTAACATTCTGTACCATATTTGTTACATGGTACTTTAATATCATGATTTTAATCTATTTTTGTCTCCACTTGCTTACATATGGTTTGAATTTTATCTCTTTCAATATTGCTGTGAACTTCCTTCAGTTTCTGTTCTGAGAAAAACACTCAAACATAAGCCATATAACAAAATAAATATTTGGTATGATTTCCTGCTTCTTACTGAGAACTAATCTTTAGATGGGCTTTTGTCTTTCATGACTTCTGTACTACTTGCCCAAGTACAAGTAATACATGGTTTCTTGAAAACCTTCTTATTTCTTAAAAACCACAGGCAGTAAGAAATGGGGGGAAAGAGAGAGTATGTGAATTTGATCCTGAGTTGATTTAGATGAAATTAATGGAAGCTTAGATACACCTTATTTAAATCCCATTAATTTTAGTAGGACTGATTTATGGCTAAAGCATGATCGTGGATGAACGGATTTAACCATATTTATTTATATTTTTATATTGTATTGTTTTTAATGGATTTTATATATTGTTATGATTTTAATTATGTGTCGGCATCAAATTGTTGCCAATTGTGTAAGCCATCCTGAGTCCCTTCGGGTAAGAAGGGTATAAATGTTGTAAATAAATAAAATAAATAAATGTTGATGTCTTGATCATCCAACCCATTAAGTTTAGGGAACTGTATTAACCTACTATGTAAATGAGAAAACAGCAGGTGTTATATAGAGAGTCAGTGTAGTTTAGTGGTTTGAGCATTTGACTATGACAGGGTTCAGTTTCGCCTGCTCAGCCACGGAAACCCACTGTTTGACCCTGGGTGAATCACATAGTCTTGGCACCAGAAAACCCATGATAGATCCACCATAAGTTGCAAATGACTTGACACACAGCAATAGCAGTAGCATCAACAACATTTTATATAAACCTTTCTATAGCCACAAACGTGAAAGATAATTATTCTGTTTCTTTTGGAAGATAATAGTCTAGAAGATTGCAATTACAAATGGGCATTAAAACTGTTGTATTACTTTTTTAGGCGCCTTCTCCAGATATATACAGAGGAAAGTACAGAGAAGACCATCCAGATCCAGCAAGTGCTTATGCTGATGATGTCAGAAAAATTATTGAAGAAGCTACAAAGAATGGCCGAAAGGTATGTAAAGAGCAGAAAAAAAAATCAAGATGTGTTTAGATTTATCTACCCCACCCTCCCAACCTTGGAAAAATGCTTATCCTGATTAGGTGACCTCTGCAGCCTTTTTATTTACTTGAAATGCATTTCATTTCTATGGGATTCCTGGATTTTAAGGTGCTTCCTTGTTCCTAACCCTTCATTCACAACTCTTACAACCACTAACACAAATAATATGTAGAAATCAATTAGAAAAAAAAGAACAATAAATAAGTCTAGAGCTCCCATTTCTTATTTGATGTCAGGAGTAAACTCAGCAAAAAATAATTCCAAATTTGTTGTCCATTCACACATCAAAGTCCTGTTGACATCCATTGGGCAATGTAGGGGGCATGTAGAGAAATGCATGAAACTATTTACAATAGCAAATGGCTTCTCTGTCACCTAAAAACATGGCAATATGTGCACCAGTGATACTTCTTTATAATAACAAAGGGATCTAAGTGTTCTCAGAAGGCAGTATGCAAAGCTTTTTAGAATTTCTCTTTATACTCTTCCAACACAAAGTAAACTTTCCATAAATAATACAAGGGATACAGCGGTGCACTGCCATCCAAAAGACATAGAATTAAGTTCTAGTGTACCTTTGCATGTTCTAATTCTGGTTCTTATTACCATGTATTTTCTCCAAAACTGGAGCTCAAGGCAGCTGGTTGCCTTTTGTAAGTTATTTTATTAGTGATCATTCCGGGTTGTTAAATTTGATGGTCATGGTGCTAATAACTTAAGTGTCACAAGGAAACTAGATGATCTAATATATGGATATTGATAACCACAGGGATTATTGAACCAAACCCCAATGGATACAGAGGGCCCACAGTATCAGAAAGTACCTGATATCTCCATCTGGAAACAGCAAATGGTTTCTAAAATCAAAGAAAGTGAATGGATATGTAAAACTGCAGATATAATATTAGTCTAATTTATATTTTGATATTAGAAAAATAGTAAGGAAAATGAATGGGAGCAATAGAGTGCAATGATTAAGAAATTAGAATTCTAAAAACTAAAACGAAAATCAAAACATGCCATATTTAAAAGCCAGAAAGAAACTTAAAGTACAAAATAGCCATCAATTGTCTTAGATGAGATTTTATAAACAAAGGTATTAAGGAAAGGAAGGGAAGAGGAAACTGAAACTATTGTGCATAATTATGACGGAGATAAGGGAGCCCCCCGGTGGCGCAGCAAGTTAAACCGCTGAGCTGCTGAACTTGCTGAATGAAAGGTTGTCAGTTTGAATCTGGGGAGCAGGGTGAGCTCCTGTTGTTAGTCCCAGTTTCTGTCAACCTAGCAGTTTGAAAACATGCAAATGTGAGTAGATTAACAGGTACTGCTCCGGCAGGAAGGCAACGGTGCTCTATACAGTCATGCCGGCCATGGACAACGCTGGCTCTTCGGCGTAGAAATGGAGATGAGCACCAACCCCCAGAGTCGGACATGACTAGACTTAATGTTAGGGGAAAACCTTTACCTTTACCTATGATGGAGATGACTGAATTGTCTTGCGGTTGCTAATAAACATTGTTCTCAAGCTGACAGATTTTAGAAAAAAATAGACAATGAACAAACTAAAGCATAGAACACATAATATTAAATAAGAATTAGCTATGAATTAAATGTGCAAACAGTTAAAAATACAGCTCCCATGGATGTTCAGAACTTTTTAAAAAATGGACTCTTATTTGTCTATTTCCCCAAAACTTTTTTTAGCCACCTTAAAATCCAAAGGAGTCTACCACCTGTCTTGAATTTGTTACTGAGATTTTCAAAAGAAACTAACGGATAGTTTTTATTTTCTTCTCCTTTTTCTGTTTTTCTCCCCCCTCTCGCATATCTTCATAGGTTTTGGTGTCGTAGACCTTGTGCCAGGACACGTTGATAAAAGTTTCACAACTATAAGGAACCTTCTACTGCCTGCCTGTAGCGTACCTCTTCGAATATAGTGTACACTTCTTTACACGTTACTGCCTCACCTTCTTTCCAGGAAGACTGCGTTGCCCAGCTTGCTTGGACCCTGCATATGCTGAGGGAGGGTTGTACAAAAATATATTAAAATATTATGGGAGTCAGTCATTTAAATAGCAGATGTGGGCTGATCCTCCCGAGAGATTTGGGGGAAAGGAAAAACAGAGAAAAATGTAAGCTTCATGTTCCAGTCTGATCTGAGCTGCAGATCTTGATTCAGAATAATATTGATGTTTTGTTTTCATTTCTAGCAACTGGAATTACTTCAGCTCTAGGCTCTTTCTTTTGCCAAGTGTCTCGTCTTGATATGTTATTTGCTTAAGTTACCTTCTTGAGCAGGGGTGCCCAAACAATTTATGCATATCTTGATATTTTAGGCCTTGGTTCATTTGCAATTTTAACACCTAAAGGTGATGAAATAAGCCAGCACATAATGCTGATACAAGGAGTACTGCCAATTAAACAACTATTGTGGGAATAATCAGTGAAAATAAACAACGCATCAGAAGAATGAACATTATAGTTCATTGTACAACCTAAAAGTAGATATTTATTTGGTATACTCATGCTAAAGTGAAAACTTATATATAGATGAGTACTTTGAAAGACCAAATCCAATTGTTTTTGAACTTGAGGTCATATCATTGACTTTGTGCTGATATTGGTAAGAATTAGAATGGTTTCTTATCCTAGCATTGCAAAATTGGGCATTCCTGGAACTTTATTTTGTGCTTGCTGTTGCTGCTCATAGTTGTTCAAGGTACAAATTAGATTCCCAAACCATTTGCTCATTTGTTTCACCTATTTTATAGGGTTCATGCCTGTAACGGTTTGCTTGTTTGGAAAAGAATAGGTAGAGGAGCTCTCTTCTTATGACATCTTCTCTTATATAGATCGCTGCTTTTATTGCTGAGTCCATGCAGAGTTGCGGAGGCCAAGTAATTCCACCTACAGGCTATTTCCAGAAAGTGGCAGAGTATGTACAGTGATTGGAATGGGTTAACTGTAGTGGGTTACTTAATACAGAAAGGTGCTGAAAGAGTTGATGAGGCACAGAAAGAGTAAAAAGTATACTTGCTCATCTTACTTCTTTGGGAATAACTGTTTTTGTAGCTTGATCTTTGTACAACACATGGCCTTTTACATAACCATTAACCATTATTTAGTTGGGTTGATGGGAGTTGCAGTCTAACAACATCTGGAAAGCAACTAGTTGCCAACTTCTTTACATTCTAAATTATTAACTGTTCATATATTTTAAAATAAATATAACACGACAAGTGAATAACCTTTCCCAGAATGGAATTTGGCAAGTAATTACACTCAGCAAGTAAATAAATTGGAAAGATATCTGTGGATCTGAAGTAGTTCAAATATGCATTTTATTACATAATAGGTAAGAACAGTTGCACATATTTAAAAAGGTATCCATATGACATGCTTAACTCATTATTGTTCTGTGTTTTTACCAGTTGATGGGAAGAAAATCAGATTAGAGCAGTGATTCCCAATCTTTGGTCTTCCAGGTGAACTTTGGACTTCAATTCCTAGAAGTCCCAGCCATCATACCAGCTGTTAAGAATTGTGGGAGCTGAAGTCAAAATACCTGGAAGACCAAAGCCTGGGAACCACTGGATTAGAGCCTTTTTCTTTACCATATTAGTCTGTTGTAGGCAGGAGGTGTCTTAAATAAGGTAGCATTCAAACCTGGGCTTTCTATCTTTATTTTGAAGTACAAGGATTAAACCACATAATTTTTCTAAAGACATAATAATAGTATCATAATACAATTTTATTTATATATTATTTTCTAAAAATATGTTTTCTAAAGATATGTTTATTTTAAAAATAGTCAGCTTTCCAAGGTTAAAGTGATGAATAGTAATCATCCCTACTGCAATCCTATGCATGTCAACACAGAAGTAATCTAGTGGAACTTAATACTTAAGGTATAACTTATAATGCAACAAGTCATAACGTAAGCATAACACTTTCAACAATCATTTTATTTAGCTGTTTGATTGTTGATGGTGAACAAGACTATCCAGTGTGTCAAACCCATCCTATCCCATTGCCTCCCTCTGTGTCTCTCATTCAACACAGATAGGTCTCTGACCTGCTGGAGCACTCAAGTCAGTTGTATCTTGTCATGGTACAAATAAGATATACAAATAACATATATCATGATAAAACTTTGTTGTTTTTGTTTATTTTGTGGACCATGCAATATCCATTGTTTGGCTAGAAAGGGATGTACTTAAACCAATTCTGTAGAGCTGTGTAATTCTGTAGAGTTGTGTAAGATGGAGAGGCATCTGAAATATTCCTCTTCTTTAATTTGCAGAGCTGTCCATAAAGCAGGTGGTGTTTTCATAGCTGATGAAGTCCAGGTTGGTTTTGGACGAGTTGGAAAATGTTTCTGGGGATTCCAACTACAAGGTGAAGACTTTGCGCCTGACATTGTCACTATGGGAAAGCCAATTGGAAATGGCCATCCAATGTCTTGTGTAGTTACAACAAGAGAGATTGCTGAAGCCTTTGGAGCCTCTGGATTGGAGTACTTCAATACTGTGAGTATTTCCTTTCATACTGCAATATAGAGACTAGACTTCAGGCTAGATTGTATATGCTTGATAATCATCAGTTGACCTGTACATATTAAAATTGTTGTAAGAAAACATTTCAGATAACCTAGTAGCAAGTCAAAATTTATTTTCCCACTGTGACAGTTCAGACATTCAGCAAGAATGGAAATAGCTGGTTCTGATATAACCATTCACCTGGCACATATAGGTATACCCATTTTGGGCTTTATGCACAGAGGTATAAATATTACATTCTTTTGAGGATATCTGTAAACATTGCAGATATAGCAGACATACAAGCTGGCTGAGATGGATAACTTGCATCTTCACTCACCATTACATAATATTTGTTAACACTATTACACAATTCATTGAGGTTTGTTCAAGTGTTGGGTGATCAAGTGGTGTGCATGCATTCTCAGCATTCCTTTTTGGAACAAATATTTAAGATAAGTTTTTCATAACTCAGTGAAAAGTCAATAGAAAATGTATAATTCTATTAAATACACAATATTGAGAAGGGGGAATCAACAGTCATTCATAGAGTAGAAATCACTGAAATTAATGGGATTTAAGATAGGCATTATTGTCTGAGGTCCCATGGATTCTATCAGGTTTTATGAAGCTGACATATTATGAGGACAGGACTCAGTAGAAAAGTGTTTAGTAAGATTGATAGGAAAAGAGGAAGACAGTGTTACAGATGGATAGATACAATCAAGGAAGCCACTGCCCTGGGTCTCCAAAAATGGAGCACAGCTGTTGATGACTTGGAGATCTCTCATTTATAAGGTCACCATAAGGCAAAGGCAAAACAAAGGCTGATTACATCTGACTCCACCAATTGTTTTGTTTGTTATCATGAAAAACATGGGAAATAGCATACCGAGGTCCCGAATATAGAATCATAAAAAAAGAACACAGATTTGCATGCGTTTAATAGATATTATCTAGATATACTAATATGCACACAGATTTAGAAATTGTTGCTACAATTTTATCAGAAATATATGTTTTGCTAGAGTGGGGAAGACTGCACCCAAGTGACCTTTGTACTTGTTCAGCCTGCTGTTCAAGTATTAGCTCCTAATAGGAAACAAGTGTCATTGTCTTATTGGTATTTATCCTTAAGAGATTAACACTATTCAGCTTTTCAAACAAAGCTTGACTTCAGATAGAGAACTGTCCTCTATAAAGAAAAACCAATGACCACTCTGATCAAGTACTAACCTCTGTCTTGCTCACAATATTCATGAAACATAGAAGATGACTGAAGCAACCGTAACTTTCTCCTATTCTCACTCTTAGTTTGGTGGCAATCCAGTATCCTGTGCAATTGGCTTAGCTGTTTTGGATGTAATAGAAAAAGACGATCTCCAAGGGAATGCCACACGTGTTGGGAACTACCTCAATCAACTACTGATGGAACAAAAACAAAAACATCCATTGGTGGGAGATGTCAGGTAGGATTAACTGTATGTATTTGTGTTATGCCCAGATCCAGAATAGTGTATAGTAGGGTTCCACATAGGAAGATAACTGCCTCCACCAATTCTTCTTAGCATCCATTGTCTGTGTTGATCGCCACACTCCACTTAATGGTGAGGCTACCTCTGTCATCATATCATCTCTCAGCAAGTGGTTCAGATAAGGGCTGTTATACCTCCATAGACAGGGAAAACATACCAAGGGGAGGCTGACAGGGATAAAGAGGCACGGCCAGCACGCATGCACTCCCTCTCTTCCTATACAATATTAATCATGTGGCATCAAGAATGCACAGACAGAGCTATTGGAAGTTACCTTATTGGGGAAAAGCTAAAGCTATTCTCATTTTCTCTGATATCTCGTTTTATGTCTGGAGGAAGGCTTTCATTGTTATTTCTATATCTTTGAGTCATGGTTCTCAACCTGTGGTTCCCCAGAGATTTTGGCCTTCAACTCCCAGAAATCCTAATAGCTAGTAAACTGGCTGGGATTTCTGGGAGTTGTAGGCCAAAACACCTGGGAACCACTGTCTTCGAAGACCTATTCCTTTGCTGTGCACAGCCCTTAAACCAGCCTGCTGTCTCGTGCAGTGGTTGAGATTATTCTAATGACAGCATTGAAGTAATATTCAACTTCCAATCCAGTTAGCTTTTGGACATGGAATTAGGGCAGTGTGTGTCACTATTTTGCCTTTAAAAATCTCAGTCAACACGTAGTATTGAGTCTGTCCTGGTGCCCTTTATACAACAGTGTGGATTGATTGCTGAACTACTGATGTCCCCTGATGTCCACTCTTCTCTTTCTTTGCATTTTAGAGGTGTTGGCTTATTTGTTGGTGTAGATCTTGTGAAGGATCGACAAAAAAGAACACCGGCCACTGCAGAAGCGCAGCATATAATCTACAAGTAAATATCTTGATGTGATTACAATAAATATTCAATTCACTGGTTAGGAGTTAATAGATTTTCAAGTTGGACATATCTGGACTGAAAGTGCTGACACCAATTGTAAAGCTGGGCCTGAGTAATTTAATAATTACTGACCAATCCCATAGCTCACCACTGGGTTCAATGTTTTTGTCGAAAAGTTGTTAACACAAAGTTATTTCTGCCATTAGCAGACTAAGATAGACACAGATTTTGGATGACTACAGTCTTGAAAACTGACCACAATAAAAACTATATTATTTTCTTTTAGAGAGAGGTTTTATACCTCAAATAACTTGACCAGCCTTGTATTAATCTTCTGCCATATATGAAAGTGTTGTTACCTTCATATAAAGCTCACATATGTTGCTTAAATTTTTTAATCATACTTGTTGCATGACCCTCCAGCAAAGATCA
Source organism: Anolis carolinensis (assembly GCF_035594765.1). NCBI lineage: Eukaryota > Metazoa > Chordata > Lepidosauria > Squamata > Anolidae > Anolis > Anolis carolinensis. The sequence goes on along the minus strand of NC_085845.1, from coordinate 28,623,995 downwards.
AAATATGGATTGGGAGCCTAATTTGAGTAATTTATAGAACTAAGAGTTGGTGTTAACACATCAATAAAACATTGAACATTGATTGAAAAAATAACTAGTCCTTTCTGAGTATGTCATAATTAAAAATAGTTCTCCTATGTTCACTTCAATTTAAAATACACCTTGAAATAACTTGCATTCAAAAAATACCTGTGTTTTTCCTTCTGAACAGGCTAAAAGAGCAGAAAATTCTTCTGAGTGCAGATGGTCCTTACAGAAACATACTGAAATTCAAGCCACCCATGTGTTTCAGTATGGAAGATGCAAAGTCTGTGGTCATTCAAATTGATAAACTTCTCACTGGTAAGCATTCTTGCTGATTCCCAAGCCATGTCTACCTGCTGGCTTACAAAGCTAGTCTCTAATTTTGTCCTATAACAGATACGTCAGGGAGGAGTTGGACAAGATGCAACAGCCAAAGTCTTGTTTGTGTCTTGGCACATTCAACACTATAGGTGCCATCCTTTCAGAGAAGAGCAGGACAAAACAGGAGAGTCTAGCACTGTTGTAGCCATCTGGGGAGATTTTTAGAGAAATCTTCTGGTGGATTTTTTCATAGAGAGAGATAGTTATGACAAACCTGAATTTAAGTGAAACATTAATGTTGTCACCAATTTTTATTATGTAATTAGAAAACTCAAATCTAATTAAGAAAAAAATTCTCTCTTGTCCTAGATTTAGAAGAAGCAACTATACACAAACCTAGAAATGGATTACCTACAAGTACACAATGCAAGCGAAAAGTAAGTTGTCAAATCTGGAAAGTACTTTGCTTTAAATCACATCAAATTTAGGGATAAGGACAGAACTTCCAGCATGCAGTGAAGATATTGCCTTATGCTTCATTAGACTGTTAGTACTTAACTGGCACAATTTCAAAGGTTAAATATAAGAACCAGCCCTCAGTGGTAAATAATCATATGAAATGCAATGATAAACAGAACAGGCACTTTGTAGCCAGAATGTGAACCCAGGCCATTTCTGCTCCCTTAGACTACCCTCCTGGCACTACCAAAATCCCATCCATTCTTTGGCAAACATGGTACACCTGGCTGCAATTCAGTATTTATCAGTGCAACATTCTGCTTGTTACTGCATGTTCTGATGGAGTCTAAATAATGAGGGGGTGAGGATGAAGGGTTACGTGAGTGATTTTCCCATGTGACCTTTCTTTGTGAGATGTTATGCAGCTAGTGAGGAACAGAGGAGCTGGCAACAAAGAGGCCATACGTAACATTGGCAGGAATGGGACAAGAAGGAGGCAAGAGGAACAACACTGAAATATGTGCTTTCAAAATACACATGGATTTCATTAGGTTTTTCTGTCAAAATATAGTGGTATATGGTTTGCCATTGCAATCTTATAGAACAGTGGTTCTCAATCTGTGGGTCCCCAGGTGTTTTGGCCTACAATTCCCAGAAATCTTAGCCGGTTTACCAGCTGTTTGGATTTCTGGGAGTCGAAGGCCAAAACATCTGGGGACCCACAGGTTGAGAACCACTGTTAAAGAGAGACTAATCTAAGGTTATCTAATGTGTTTTATGGCTGAATGGAGAAGTAAACTTGGAGCTCTCATATTCCAACCCAACCCAGCCCTGTCTTGGTGTTAAGTCTAGTCTTTTGTAATGGACTGACCTCAAGTATAAATGCTGATGGCAACTTATCTAGTCAAACTGTGTGTTCATTTTAGGTGCCTGCTGAAGAGAGTTCACACTCGGAATGTATCAGTGAAAACATCAGCCACATCAACAGGAATGCCTGCAGACAAGAAAATGTTTTTTCCACCGAAAGCCAGACAGTCTCTTGCAAAAGGATCAGGACATAAATTAAAGACTTACAAAAAAGAACAATAACGTATGGTTGGGTGTGTTTAAAAACAAATGGATATGTCATATTGCTGTACATGTTATACTGTCTGGGGGGAACATAAATGTTCATCTGCTTGTAAGCTACATTTGGACTATATCCTAGCATAAAACTAGCACAGTTGCTTTTGTTTAAAATGTCTAACATAGGATTTGACTGAACCATCTTCTATTTGAGATTTAGTGTTCATTGTCAAGATATTAATAATATTCCATGTTTTAATGGATGATGTACTACACTGCGCAGCATTCTGGTGGGGCCATTCATGTCAATGCTGATATTTTACAAAACTGTACAATTAACATTTTCTCTCTAGAAACCCCACATCAGCTATTTTAATAAGGGAGAGGAATGAAACTAGCCTAAACTCCTTTGATTTGTTTAAGAGATTTCATTTTCTTGTTGTCTACAGCATACATGCCACCTGTTTACTCATGAGATCACCTCCTCCAGCCTCAGATATGTGCAAGGCAGTGATCTAGTTGTTTTTCTGTTCCATGTTGAAGATGTTATTATTGACTAGATTGTATTGTGGCTGAAAATCTGAAAGAACAATTGTTTGGATACATCAGCTAGAATACTATTAATGACAGATGTGAGTGTGACCTAGGGTTATGTGTACATGTATCTTTTTAACTTAGCAACATAAGGAGGTATCCAATGCTACTTGCACAGCTTGATTCAAAGGGGAAGTATACAGCCTAGGGGAGAATAAAACATCCAGCAGCAACCAAGAGAGAAGACAAGACAAAATATTGCCTTCCTGGATTTTCACTGTATTCACTGGATATCCCAGACCACAATGGCTATTTTTTCGTCTCAGGTGCATAGTTGTTGCCAAATTCTTCCTGGGCACCCTGCACCCTTCTCAGTCACTAAATGACTTTTAAGACATGAGTTGCAACTAGAAAAATGGTGCAGCATGGGCAGTGAAGCATACTTATGCAGAGCAAAGGGTTATGCCCTGTCTGCATAGATATAAGATCTTGACACATGTCTTCTAATTCCATATATCAGTTGTGTCTTTAATGTTATCAGCATTCTTTATGAACTCTTGATAGAAAGCTCATTTGCTCTATATTAGCCACCCCCATTGTTTATTCCAAAGAATAAAGCTATGTTGACCTCTGAGACCATGTGTTCTGAAATAAATAATTTTCCATCAGTTTATAACTATTACTGCTTTGTAAGGTTTTTCAAGTTGATCTTTACCCTTGTTTTCTCATCTCAAACTGGTCTTAGCTATAAATTAACATGAATAATGTATAGCAGTATCACTTCCTTGGAGAAGATGAGTAAGAGTCCAGAGGCCACTTTTGCCAGCACTTGTTGCTGTGCTGCATCAGCATTTTTGAATTATGCATCGTTACTAGTGAGCAGTCTAGCAAGGTTGTTTGGGCTGACTCCACATTACCCATAGAAGATAATCCTAGATATATAATAATAATAATAATATAACAATAAATTTATTCTTATATCCCGCCCCATCTCCCCAAGGGGACTCGGGGCGGCTCACAACAATAATAAAAACAGTGACAAATTACACATTGTAAAATCAAACATGAAAAGCAGTCATACAATCAATATATACATCACATGTTAAAAACAAGGAGATAAAACTGTTCTAGGCCGAAATAGAGGGCTTCTGTAGCTTCGTGGCAGAAGTACTCAGCAAGGTATCAATAATCATGGTAGAACACTCTCTAATTAAATTAAATGGACAGACAAGTCAACCCCCAAAAATTAGTCGTCGAAGGCCCTCTGGAAAAGCCAGGTTTTAAGGCTTTTTCGAAAGGCAAGGAGGGTGGGGGCCTGTCTAATCTCCCTCGGGAGTGAGTTCCAGAGGCGGGGGGCCACAGCGGAGAAGGCCCTCTCTCTCGTCCCCACCAGCCGCAACTGCGAAGGTGGTGGGAGCGAGAGGAGGGCCTCCCCCGAAGAGCGAAGAGATCGTGCAGGTTCATAGGGGGAGATGCGGTCTCTAAGGTAGGTGGGTCCCAAACCGTTTAGGGCTTTGTAGGTGATAACCTGCACCTTGAATTGGGCCCGGAAAACAAACGGCAGCCAGTGGAGCTCCTTAAACAGAGGCGTAGAACGCGCCCTGTAGTTTGCTCCTGTTAGAAGCCTGGCTGCCGAACGCTGAACTAATTGCAATTTCCGGGCCGTCTTCAAAGGCAGCCCCACGTAGAGCGCATTGCAATAGTCCAGTCTAGAGGTAACTAAGGCGTGGACCACCGTAGTCAGATCAGAGGTATATATAAGTATGTTATCTGTACAATGATTTTAGATACATGATACCTAAATGTATCAGTTTCATAAAGAACTCATCACTCATCACTTTCAGTGATTTCACCTATTTCTCTGGTCACATAACTTACTGTAATTTCCAACTGTATACAGTACAAACCCAGTATTCACCATGGATAATGGTTTCAGACTCCATGTGGATAAGTGAAACCATAGATAGTAGCAAACCTTATTGAGATTACAGACTTCTTTCAAAATGCCATAGTGAAATGCTGGAAGACCTAAAAAATTTATAGGGGGCACATATTTTATTGCATTTAAATAAAATAAACTGTGTATACTGGACCCTCAGATACAAGGGTCATACATTATTTTCAAAATGCCACCATTATGAATTACCAAATATAACATTGCCCAAGTTGCTGGCTTGTTGATGAAGACATTCTATGTTGTTAACAATTTATTTATATATCTGCTATAAAGAACCAGCTGTAAATGCTTACTTTCTTTTAGAATACTATGATAAGAATTTGCTCACCATCTTATTGGTGTCAGCATAGTACAAGGAGTGTATCTTTTACAAGATATGCTTGCAAAGAAAGATTTCTGATAATACCAAGAAGTGACATCACAATCTTTGCCCTACTACTAGTTCTGCTTATTTAAGCAACTGTCTTGATTGCCTTTTTAAAGAATAAAGAAAAGCTTGGCATTTTGTAGCATGAGGCTGGCTTAGCTAGATACTGAATACAGGTATAATAAAAGGGATGTGCAACCCACCTAGAAAGTAAACATATGCCCAGGAAATAAGATGAGCCAGCCCACTATGTTCTGCTATCTGAGTAACAATTATAATAATATTTATTTATAAAATGTTTCCAATGAAGGGGGAAGATCATACAGCAGAGATTAAAAATAAAGAACTATGTTAAAGCACAAACTGGCAGCCCCATCAAACCTCATTTCACATACAGAGGTTGTCTGGATAGTCTAGTCCAGTGGTCCCCAACCTTTTTTGACCAGAGACCACTTTGACCAGCGACCACTCTCCAACATTAGTACCAAAAGGGTTACAAATCAGTTTTTGGACAACTTTGGATTCGGTTTGGTTATTTGGGATGCTGATTCAGATAATTACATTTGATAGACTACATCAGCTCTAGTTTCTGATACAGAACATATGCCACCTGCTCACCCACAAAAAACCATATTTAATAATCTAGATGAATATAAGAGGTTTTCAGTCGCTCTTGTTGCAACAGTGTACTAACTGTGAGGCTGTGGACCATATTTTAGTTCTTGGGGAAAACAGGCTGGGAACCACTGGTCCAGTCCCTCAATTTTACTTAAATGTCCATCTTTCAGAGCAATGGTTCCCAATTTTGAGAGCCAACAAAGTTGAGAACCACAACTTTGTTGTCAAGGAACTTAAATCTCACCATGATAGAAACAAAATACTTTTTCTTCTGAGAAGATAATGTATGTATTTGCAGACATTCTTGTCATATGTTGACCATTTAAGGAGTATCTTAATGGCATTAAAACTGCAGTAATGTTGGGAGAAACAAACAAAAATGTGCCCATTAGTTGTTTAAAGTTATAATAATTCTGTCACATATCAGAATTATTTTTTTACTTTGTGCTGAAGGATGGAAAAGATGCTTGAGGCTCTGAGATCTGGGCACCCTAGGAATAAATGGCAGTACAGATGAGGCTTCCACTAGTTCACTACTGAATTAGATGAGCAAGAATTTTCCATGGCTGCTAAATCCGAATTGGGTAGAGAAATGAAAAAAACCTTAATAAGTATTTGGTATTGAATTATTCCTAATTCTTGCAGTTTAGAATTGTTGCAAAACATGGCACCTAGACTTGTACAGTGGCTCTCCAAATATTACAATGGCTTACAGTTAGAATAAAAAGGTGACACCAGAGTCTTTAAAATTGGTGCCAGGACACTGCTTTTCTGCTTGTGATGCAAAATCTGATTGTTTAAAAAAATCTGCCAACCTTGTTGCAGCATTATTTTTATCAATCCTCTTAGGTAATATAATCAGAGGGCAAGGTCAGGTGCAGGAGGGAAACTGCTTGCCAAGCTTGGAACAGCTGCTCGGAAACTTAGTGCTCAGAAGGGTCAAACTGCTCTGTTACCTCATGTGATGTGTGAGCAAAAGGCAAAATACAGCTTTGTGTCACCAAGTGGAGCAAAGTAAACATTAATGTTAATGATAAAGTGTAAATCCTCCCATCCTATCTCCATATGGTATAATTTAAACCAGAACTTGGAAAGTTACTTTTTAAACTATTGTTATTTTTTACAGTATTTGAAAAGCCCATATTCATTGTAATATTTCAAGAGATGCTTTTTCACATCACTTGTTATTCTCTGTTAATTTTCAACACATTTTGAAGAGTACCCCTTGCCTACCTTAACCCTGATAAGAAAATGCCATACACCTTGTAAAGAAATACAGTAGAGTCTCACTTATCCAAGCCTTGCTTATCCAAGCCTCTGGATTATTCAAGCCATTTTTGTAGTCAGTGTTTTCAATATATCGTGATATTTTGGTGCTAAATTCGTAAATACAGTAATTACAACATAACATTACTGCATATTGAACTGCTTTTTCTGTCAAATTTGTTGTATAACAAGATGTTTTGGTGCTTAATTTATCAAATCATAACCTAATTTGATGTTTAATAGGCTTTCCCTTAATCCCTCCTTATTATCCAAGATATTCGCTTATCCAAGCCCGTTTAGCTTGGATAAGTGAGACTCTACTGTATTGAAAAATGTCTCTAGAATGCTTTTAAAAAAGTAATTTTTGAAATACCCCCATGACATCCTTTCCCACTCTTGCTGAGGGGTTTCTTTTGAAATGTATCTCCATTGCAAAATGAACTATTATAGTTACTAGGGCTGTGCAAATCTTCATTCATGCTTCATTTGTCATATCTATTTAGTCAGATGGTACATACCCTGTGATATTAAGAAACACGGTGGGCACCTACACAAAAAATGTAAGATTCAAAACACTGACCTATGACTTTTTGGAAGAGTTATGTAAGTCTCCTAAGTGGCTCCAAGTCTCTGTTGTGAGTGCCGTTTCTCCCCTAAAAGGGATGGGTTTGGTTCCCCCAAAGAGCCCTGGGGAGGACGGTGAGGCTGGAGTGGAGGAAGAAGCAAGGGGGACCAGGCCAGATAGGAGGCCGGGTGGGAGGGATGGCAGGGCATGGAAGAAGTCCCTCTGGCACATGGCCGGCCCAGGGAGAGACAGAGGCAAAGACCATTACATTGATGCTTTAACAAGGGCAGCCCCAGTATTCTGAAGGGAGCAGAATTCTGGGAAATGTAGTTTAGGGTGGGGCCTTTTGAATATTCTCACCTTCCCAAACTACATTTTCTAGAATTCCTCCCTAAAAGTTTTGATGTTCATTCTCTAAAGGGATTTCTAGATAAAAGGGGATTGTTGGGCGCTGAATGAACCCTTCGGAGTAGACAAAGTTGACAGGCAGTAACTTCAAAGTTTACCTAGTAGGTTTCCTATTATTTTCTTCCAGTGAGATAGTACCATCAAGTTTAGGTTGGTTAAAATTTCCTAAAAATCAGTGGATGTGCAAATCTTTCTGAAACTTGGGGGGAAAGATGCCCTGGTTATGTTGTATAATTGAAAATAGAAATTCAAAGGGATAGCTTTTGTGTTGTTTATAAAAACATTTTTAAAATTCCCAAAAATCAGTGGATGTGTGAAATGTTCTGAAACTGGAGGGGTGGGGTAACACTGGTAAATGTGTTCTACCATTGTAGCAAGTTTCATCCCGACAGCTCTAAAAACGAGGGAGAAAGGAGCCCTAGAAGCTTCCCCACTTGCATAATTACATAACGAAAAAGTAACAAAAATGTCATATGATTATAGTTATGATATAGAGCTCTTATGATATTTTAAAAACACTTAAAAACAATTTGCCACCCTCCCCCGCAATTTAGTCATGAGTATTGAAACTTTTTTTATTGATCACACAAGTCTGATAGTTATGTTAAGTAGATTGTTGTAAAGGTTCGCCTTTTTTGGGATCAGATCCTCTAATTAGGTGTGCCTAAAATGTGGAGGATATCTATTTGTTTCTATATTTGTGGAGGAGTGGTTCTAAATCTGTGAAAGTGATCGGATTCCAAGGTTTTTAGCTTAGCATGAATTTGAACATATAGTCAAAACATGCTGCTATAGTCGCAGCTAATCCCAACTAATAATAATTATTATAATAATAAAACTTTATTTATATACTGCTCTATCTCCCCGAAGGGACTCAGGGCTGGTTCCAACATTAGTGCGAAACAACATACAATAACTTAACACAGCAAAATAAACACAAGACAAAGACAATTCAGTTAAATTAAGCAATCACTGTCAGAACCTTCAATAGAGGGGGCGGGAATCATTACTCAAGGCAAGGTTGACACCAGGACTGGCCCGAGGAAATTCAAAGGGGTACGCAATTTTTTTTTTGCGCCCCCTCCCCTGCACCGCAGGAGGCGTGGCCAGGACTGGCCCCGCCCCCCGCGCCCTAACCCCGCCTCCAACGCCAGGCGGCCACGCCTCCCGCGGCACGGGTGGCATGGGAGGTGGGGCCAGGGTGCGCGGCGTGGGAGGCGGGGCGCGCCCTGGCGCAGCCAAGCTGCGGCAGGAGTTCTTCCAGGCCGCAGCCTGAAAGGACTCCTGCTGCAGTGGGTGTGCGCCGTGGGAGGCATGGCTGGTCCTGCCTCCCGCGGGGTGCGCCCTGGCGCAGCCAAGCTGCAGCAGGATTTCTTCCAGGCCGCAGCCTGAAAGGACTCCCGCTGCAGCGGGCGCGCGCCATGGGAGGCGTGGCCGGTCCCGCCTCCCACGGGGTGCGCCCTGGCCTGGCTGCGCCATGGCGCTCCCCACGGGAGGCGGGGCCAGAGCTGGCCACACCTCCACGTCACATGGCCCCGCCTCCACCAGGTGTGGCCCCGCCTCCCAGGGGTTCAATAGCGCCCCTGGGAAGGTGGCGCCCAACGCGGGGGCGTGGCCAGCGTGCCGTGTTGGGCCGGGCCTGGTTGACACTGTCCATTTTTAGGGATAAGTAACTATATAACATGTCTTAGGGCTAAGAGATGGGCAGTGTACCAGAGTAGAGTCTGATTTGACTAATAAAACTAATCTTATTCAAAAACCTGCTGAAACAACCAGGTTTTTAATTCCTTATGGAAAGTGTGTAAAGTGGGGGCGTTCTGATCTCTTTAGGGAGGGTATTCTAAGAGTAGGCCTATTGAATGCTGGAAGCTAAATCAACACTTACACAAATTCCTGAAATTTCCATGGCTTTACTTTGATTGGGACTAATAATTAGATTTAAGCTTGTCCAAATTTTCCCATGAATTTTTAAGTGGTCCAGAGACGGCAGAATATATAAATATCTCAATTTCCCTACTAATTTGCCCATATCAATTTGGTACATGCTGTCCTACTCCTGCACAATGACTTTCTCTCCCTGGGATGACAAAGGTTCAGACCATTCTTGTTCTCACACTCTGCTAAAAGAAATGTTTTCAGTTCTAATGAATCTCATCTTTTCTGTTACTATTTTTTTTCTCATTTCCACTTCTCACTTTGCAGCATGTTTGGAAAACATAATTAGGTTATATTTTGCATTTTCCTGTTTCCATATCCATAATATAGTCTTCTTAATGTCAGTTGCATAAACCAGTGCTCATGATGCTTTATTACATCTATCTGTATAAGTATTACAACATTTAACCTCCTTTGACTCAAGACCCTTGTAATGGGCATGCTGATCATTCTTGCTGCTGTCCCATGGCTCCTTACATTCACCTCCTGTCAACTTTGTCTCTACGCACTTCAGCATGAGGCAAACAACCAGCTCAGCTTCTTCCAAGAATGGACATCTGCCATGCCTAAATGTTTTCCCGACTAAACTCATGCCCTAGTTTCAGACAAGATATTGTAAACAAGAACTCTCACTTCCATGTTTCTACCAGTTAAAATCTTTGCTGCTGCCAGAGTCCTGTAAGTTGCATATTTCCATTGTTTTCCTGCCTCACATTTGTGCCAGATTAGATGGAATGACAGGAAATCTGTGATTGCAACTCATGTGTTTGTTTTTTACAAGAGCAGTGGGTAATTGAGACTACAACTGAAGAAGGGGGTGATAATGCCTTTTGCTTTGCAACATTATCTTAATCTGAATTAAGATAATGCCAGCAAGGGGATTCTATGGGGCGGGAAATCACAAAAGAGCCAGTTATCACGACTCTAACCTTCTGACCCCCTGAGCCAACATGCAAAGTTCTGAGAACTTGCTGTTCTTCAGGATTAAAATAGCGTCCCCCAGCTCTGGTTTATATATAGGAACTGTTCTCTGACATAACCGTGTGAGCTTCTCACCATGTCTGTCCAACTGCTCCATGCACAAAGCTGGGAAAATGTTGTACTCTAAAATATTCTTGGAATTCTATATGTATGTAGAACATTTACATCTTTCATGATAGTTTGTTTTAACCCCCAGTACCTGAATGTGTGAACTGGCTTCAATGGGAAATACTGTATCATGAAATCAATGTCGGATCAGCAAGGATTGCTTTCTACCTGGAAAACTATATTGCAAATATTAAGATATAAACACACCATTGAATAAGTAGAAAGTAAGATGGGTTGTGGGGAATATAAGAATCACTGCCTATTTGGTTTACAACTTAGAAAACTTACTTCTGCTGGAATCTCTTAGTCAACATGCCCAACAGCCATGCTGGCAATGAAATCTGGAGACTTAAGTTCCAAAAGTAACCTTTTCACGTTCAAATGATGTAAAAATTAGAAGACATATACAACAAAGCTATAATGAACTTTGATCCAGGGTCCATATATAAATCTCAAATGCCACCCATGGTCCATTCTATGTTCACTATTTATCCAGTTCTTTCACAACCTATTTGCAAAGAGCTTTGGACTTCAACCAGTTGTTTCCTGCTTGGTAGAAGACTTATGAAAGAGATAATGTGAGAATTGCATGAATGACCACAAATATAAGCTCTTAAAGAACCCTATCAACAAAGTATTACCACAAAGGACTAATTCTTCTTCCTTGCCTCATTCTTTCATACAGAGTGAAAAATTGTCACAGTATCATCTTTGGCCAAAGTAGATGTCATCATTACTAAGAGACAGTGAGATCCTATTCAGACAGATTGCAAAATATCAGTTGTCTACTTCTGATTTCCAGCAATTTGCTAAAGTCTTAACAAGTGCCAAAACATCCCTGTACCATAGGTTTACTCAGCTTAAACTTTTATTCTTTTTCACATTTGTTTCTCACTACAGTTATTTCGTGGCCATAATGCAGGGTGATTGAACTCTCTTTCCCTTTTCGTTTTAGACTCTTGCTCAAAAATGCATAATGGATTTGTTATATATTAATTCCTGAAATCTGTCTCTGACGTTCAGTTTGAAAACTTTCACAATAGAAAATCAATACTTTTGGGCAAACATGTGACCTTGCACAGAAGCCAGAATGTTGTAATTGCATCAAACAAGCTCAATTGCACATATATGGGAGTTTTGTAATAAATATTGCAAAGATAATGTTATATTGCTTACATGTGCATAGGATCCCTATGTTAATCAAAATTTTTATTTATTTATTACAATATTTATATCCCGCCGTTCTCACCCAACAGGGGACTCAGGGTGGCTTACAATAAAACACATATATAAAAATTGTACAATGCACTATAAAACAGTTAAAAATTATTAACTTACATCGGACATTCATAAAACACATTCTAAAATACAGATGGGCGTGTTCAATTTTAAAGGACTGGGTCTGTCAATTGAGTTCCAATTAGCGCTGCTAATTGTTTTTCGAAAGCCTAACCCCACAACCAAGTTTTAACCTTCTTACGGAAGGATAGGAGGGAGGGAGCCTGCCTGACTTCACTGGGGAGGGCATTCCATAGGTGGGGAGCCACTACTGAAAAGGCCCTGTCTCTCGTCCCCACCAGCCGCACCTGTGAGGCTGACGGGACCGCGAGCAGGGCCTCATCTGATGATCTTAAGCTTCGAGGTGGGTCGTAGTGGGAGACACGTTCGGACAGATAAGCTGGGCTGGAACCGTTTAGAGCTTTATAGGCTAAAGCTAGCACCTTGAATTGTGCTCGGTAGCTAATCAGCAGCCAGTGGAGCTGGCGTAACAGAGGAGTGGTACACTCCCTGTACACCGCTCGAGTTATTAACCTGGCAGCCTCCCGTTGGACTAATTGAAGCTTCCGAACAGTCTTCAAAGGCAGCCCCACGTAGAGTGTGTTGCAGTAGTCTAAACGGGATGTAATGAGTGTGGACCACCGTGGCCAAGTCCGGCTTCCCAAGGTACGGTCGCAGCTGGCGCACGAGTTTTAACTGTGCGAAGGCTCCCCTAGCCACCACTGAGAACTGGGGTTCCAGGCTCAATGATGAGTCTAGGATCACCCCCAGACTGCGAACCTGCACCTTTAGGGGGAGTGTGACCCCATCCAGCACAGGCTGTAACTCTATACCCAAAAGGTTTGTTTCATACAAAATGGGGGAAAAACTCTCCTGTTTCTTGTTATTAAATAAATATTTATTTTTCTTTCCTACTTTAAATAAATATTGTTATATACGCTGCCTGTTGTCTTTTCTTGGCTGGGTAATGCTGTAAACTGACATGTGAGTATATGAAATAGCATTGTGATTGGCACTTGCATGGACTAATGCAACACAATCTCTGGGGAAATATGCAAGTTGGATAGTTGGATGTATGTGCAATATTGGACAGTTACATTTTATCACAAGTTGGCTGATGATTGAGAACGGGACACATTCTAGGTTGTTTTAGAGTATGGCTGAAACATGTTGATGTTGTTTTTTATGAATGTTTGATATCAAGCATAAAGTATCTTCAGCTTCCCCCCTCCTAAATGATTGAAGCAACCAACCAAGTAGAAATGTTCTTAAAGATTCATATTCATGATCATGAAAAACGTTTCCACTTTATTAGTTTGATGAAAATCCATTTAAAAGTCAATTTCCCAGTATCTGAGGAGCTAAATATCGAATCACTCAAAAGTCCAGAATGCAATGAAGTTGAAAATGGTATAGGCATAAAAATTGTTGAAGAACAGACAGCAGGTTTCTCAGCTGTCTATTACATATAAGACAGAGGGGAAGTTTGTTGAAGAGTTTGCATGCTGATGGGAGCATATCCATATTGTTCAGAGAATGTACAAAATTACATTTAGTATGCATATTCCACAAAAGCTGTTGAGACATATTTCCAGGAGAACCTACCTGCATTTTCCTTCAGACCTATTGGAGATTCATAAGAACATATTTACTTCTGTCAAGACAAGTACATTCCCAATCCATAGGTAATGTTGAGTGTGCAAACTCCCACATGTCAGATTATGTGTCCATTCTCCATAAAATGTAGTCTGAATGTGCTCAGTGTCAAATTATATTTTAATCATGTTACCCCTAACAAAAGAATAATGAAAGTTACAACTTTTTATTGTTTCTTTGTCTACTACTGAACTTCTGCTTCCATGCTTGCTTGTCTAGAAAGTGTTAAGAGGAAATTAATATAAAGAGATGTAGGGAAGGAGGGATTCCTTTTGGGGAAAAGAATGCATTTGTGGGCAATAAGAAATGTAAAATAGTGTATTGCTTGATGTGTTGATCAAAAAGTATTTCAAAGGAAGTGCAATTCATGTTAGAATTCTGGAGATGCAATGCAATGCTTTATTCAACACCTCATAATCATAGACTTTAAAAAAAGTTTAAAGTACAGCTAAATTCCCAGCAAATCAGTGATCACTCTGTCTGAAAAAGCTGGGATCCACAGAACAACTTTATAAAATAACTGGTAGCTGGATATTAGGCAAAGACGAGGGATCTCATCTTATGTATGTGATAAATAGCAGGCGTATATAAATCCTACAATAGCTTCGTATTTCGTCCCCCATCTATATAAACGAGATGCTTCCAAACCACTATCTATTTTAGCAGCTTGATGAAATGCTGTATGTCTCTCTTTCCCTTGTGCTGTAATTTTGTAATTTAAGATGTTCCTAGTAGTATTGAATTTTCAGCCCTTTGACCTTTTGGCTGCTGGCTGGAGAACACACTAGTCCTATCCTGTCTGTGATGGTTTCAAGTTCAGGTACACTGATAGGCTTTCAAAGCAGAAACACACAGCCTACTGCTTAAGTCTTATTATGAGCTTCTTAGAACATGTAGCATTCTAAACCAGGTCAGGATAATTACGGGAGTTGCCCTCTTGATTATATTATTCCAAACGGAGTTCCAGGTGTACACACTTCTTATATCTTTTTCAGGGCTCGTCTTTTCAGCCCCAGATCATCTTTCCATGAAAGAAAATAAAAGTTTGCTTGATTATAGTAATTCATGCAAGTGAATCAAAATGTTAAACATGCTCAGTGTCTCTTCTTTAAAGAGAATTTGCAAACCAGATCACAGGCATCAAGGCCATGATCATAGTTTATCACTTACTACCAATAATGGCTATGTAATCATGAAGCTCCCATATACATTTGTCATGGATCAAGTTGTCAACCGAGATTAGCTGCTCCCTTGTTAATTTTAGCGTCTTTAGTCATGTTGTAAATAGAGTAAAAGCAAGTTTGGCACAGCTACTTCCACACAGTCACCTCAAATTCTTGTTCTTGACAGTGTCACTGTTTTTATCTGGCTTCAAGTGGACTCAGGATTATGGCAATACTATCACAGGTTCTCTTGGCAAGATGTATTCAAGGGAGGTGTATATTTCCTTGGGTCCCCATATAACTCTGTGATTGTTATTTAAACTGGGTTAACCATCATAGTTCTGATGAAAATCTTCATAACACTTGTGCAAATATTTCATCGAAAGAAATTGTTCCCAAACTTTGGTTTTCTAGGCATTTTGGACTTCAACTCCAAGAAGACCCAGCCATATTGGCAAACAGGAATTTGGAGAGCTGGATGACCAAAGTCTGGATATTATTACTCTGAAGGGTCGGATAGCTGATTCTGGAATTGTAGAATTTTGATCAATTAGATGGATAGGGAAAAATTCTATAAATTGGCACTGTATTTCAGCATAAGCCAAGGCTTCTTGTAGTTGCTTTCTCTAAGAAATTACCATGTATGTCCACATTAAAAAGTCACTATCATGGGGAATCATATCTTTGTGGAACAATAGTAAAAATGGACTTGTTTCTCAGAAGCCTTCTTAATATTTCTTCTGCATTTGGAAACATTATTCTGAAGATATATTTAATTTTGCAATGTTGAGCTATTTTGCTATAGTTCAGGGTGACCTCTGCAATAGAAAGCAGTTCATTGTCTGAAGTTTGTTCTAAAGAACCGTAAGAAAGGAGAACAGCAGGGACTGTGTCATTGCATCTCAACAATTAGTGCCAGGACTGAGCACAGTGTCATCTGGTCCAGCTGTCCTGAATTGCAAGGTGTTTCATATATTTGTTTAAATTGTGATAATTGCTACTAAATTAGCAACAACACGTGCAAAGCTTGTGCAACACCTTGCCCTTTTTTTCTGGGAAAGGTATTTTCCTAGTATGCTTAAGTTATCACCCCACTTCATTGGGAATTTTCAATACAGTACTGAATTATTCCTAAAAATACAGTATATAAGAAAAGCCAATAAATTAAAAATTCTGATTATAAGAGACTCCTCACCACCCCATGGATTTTGTAGTGTTTTACCCAGATGGATTATTTATTGATTTGGAGTATTCCTACCCTGATCTTAAGTTTCAAAAACTCTCAAAGTAGCTTACAAATAGTTAATTTGACAGTTCAGTGTCCTCAGGCTTAAAGTCTAAAGGACAGTGGCAGTTGGGATGGAAAGAAGCCCTTTTGTCTGCTCCTGTTTCAATGTTTGGCTGAAAACCTGAGAGCTACAGTGGAGAAGCAATCCATATGTTCCATTATATTTTGCTGAACACATTTTAATAAGAAAACAATTTTGTTCAAAATCACATCATGCATCATTTTCTTGATGGCTGACCAGCACAGCACAATAATATTTCTTACCCTGTCTGAGTTGAAGGCAGCTTCAAATTTATAGACACAAATATTTTAAAAAATATTTCCCATGAGTGGAAAAAAATTCTTCTAAAATCCCCAGGCAACATTATATCCCAACCAAGACCATAACCTTTGAGGTCTGGAGGAAACCAACAGCAGCAAATCATTAAACCAGTAGCGGCAAGAAAATCTTGAAGCCAGAACAAGAGCTAAAACAAAGTGTGGATTTTTGTGGTACCAACAGCATATATAAATATTCAAAAAGACATGAGGAATAAGTGTCAGAAAATAGCCAATAAAAAAGTAGAAATAGGCTTCTCAGTAACATCACGAGAATAAAACAGAAAACATATACTGCAATTTGCAATATTAACAAGAAGGTCTGAAGGTGTTTTCAGGTATGGGGAGAAGCCAAAAATAATGATTCAAAAAGAAATTATAGAAAATCCATTGTGAATTATAAATGCCTTAAAATGAGCTTCTCCCATCCTGATGTCCTCCAGCTGTTTTTGACTATAATTACCCCAGCTACAATTGGGTGACAAAAGTTGTAGTACAACACATCTGGAGGATTCCACGCTGGCGAAAGCTGGCCTGTTGAATGTAGTGGTGACAGACATTACGAACTGTGCCTATTCAAAATTCAGCTTTGGAATCAAATACCTGAAGTCTCCTTTAAGGGGAGAAAAATACTCCATACGGTAAAGTAGCAGCAGCACCAGGCTATCTATGACCCCTGTCGCATACCACTGCAGTACTAATTTATCATGCGAGTACTCATTTATCTGCTTATGTAGGACAGAGTATTTCACCTATGCTGTGGGTCTGTTCACATTCACTCTCACTGTTCAATCTATAGAATCCTGCAGTTTGCAGATTAAGGGAGGTTACTGAGAATTCTCATCCAGGGAGCTCTGGTGCAGCAGTTCTCAGCCTTCCTACGTAATACTGCAACCCCTTAATACAGTTCCTCATGTTGTGGTGACTCCCAACCATAACATTATTTTCATTGCTACATCATAACTGTCATTTTGCTACTGTTCTGAATCGTAATGTAAATATTTGATATGCAGGATGTATTTTCATTCACTGGACTAAATTTGGCACAAATGCCCAATATGCCCACATATGAATACTGGTGGGGGGGGATTGATTTTGTCATTTGAGAGTTGTAGTTGCTGGGATCTATAGCTCACCTACAATCAAAGAGCATTCTGAACTCCATAAACAATGGAATTGAACCAAACTTGGTACACAAAATTCCCATGACCAACAGAAAACACTGGAACGGTTTAGTGGGCATTGCCCTTGAGTTTTGGACTCACTTACATCTAGAGAGCACTGTGGATTCAAAGAATGATGGATCTGGACCATACTTGGCACTAATACTCAATATGCCCAAATGTGAACACCAGTTGTGTTTGGGAAAAATAGATCTTGACATTCTAGAAGGTGTAGTTCACCAACATTCAGAGAGCACTC
Organism: Anolis carolinensis; assembly: GCF_035594765.1. NCBI lineage: Eukaryota > Metazoa > Chordata > Lepidosauria > Squamata > Anolidae > Anolis > Anolis carolinensis. The sequence continues at coordinate 28,606,262 of NC_085845.1, read as the reverse complement.
TGTACCAAACTGGTGATGAAACTTGTAAACATCGCAAACTTTAAATACTGGTGGGGTTTCAAGGGGACTGACCTCAGAGGTTGGGAGTTATTGTTCACCCACTTCAACAAAGCAATGTGCACCCAACTGATGGATTTGGACCAAACTTGGCAGAAATACCTAATATAACAAACTTTGGAGGTCTTGGTCCTCAGGTTGAGAAACGTTGCTCTAGTGGCTTTCCAAACTACAAATCCCTGGATTCTATAGGAGGCACTCGTGGCATATAAAGTGAAATTATAGTGCTATAATTATATAATGTGAAAACCCCTGGATCTAAAAACAAATTTCACCCTCCAGAGTATCTACTCTATGTCATATGCTGGATTTGACTGATTGATACTGAAATGGTTTCTTAGTGGGCACTAAAGTCTTTGTAAAATCTTTTTGTCATGTTCTGTGTAACAAATGTGAGGAATACAACCCTCAGCAGTTCTTTCAACATTGAGAGGTCCTCCTCTAAGACAAAGCTTCAGCTTGTTGGAAGAAGGAGCAGGAACATTTTGTTACCACCTCTTGAATCTGTTTGATCCTTCCTTTAAGACTAAGAAAAACTAATTCCTGCATCATACAGGATGAGTATTTTTCTTTTTAAAAATATGCATATATTAACATGATCTGACATGGATTTTTCTGTTTATATTCTATGGTAATAATTACTCATTTGATCAACAACACAGAGCAAAAAAGCAGGGCCCCTTCTCATAATAAAAGGGGGAGAGAGCTCGGTGCAAAGCCCCAAGAGAGCACAAGGTTAGTTCAGGACAAGGAACAAACATATGGCATCATCATCACGGGGGTGCAGTGGGTGCCAGCAGAGGGTGTGTGTGTCCTTTTTGGTTTCTAGGCAGGAAAGAGCTCCAAACCAAAACAATGTGGATGTGACTGACTAGCAATTTGCCTGAAATAAAGGCGGGTGGGGTGTGTGTGTGTGTGTGTGTGTGTGTGTGTGTGCATGTTAAAAGAGGGCAAGCATTCCAGTTAGCAACAGCATATCAGTATTTTTCAGGCAAAGGGCAAAGGAGGAAAAACACTGATAAGTGCATGGAAAAAGTCAGAAATGTAAATGCATGGCCACAGGACGGCATAAAATGGGGATACTGCCATCCAAGTAAGAATTCTCTCCTCCTCCCCATTAAATTTTTCTTCCAGAACGATAGATAGCAAATCATTAAACATAGCTCACACTTGGATATCCCTATATTTACTTTGTTCATATTCGGCTGGTTTATTTTGCAATTCCTGGTGATTTTTTAAATGTGCCATTTCATGCTGGGTGCGTGTTTCAGCGTACATTGGGAGAGTACATTTTGTAGACACCCCAATCTCGAGGCAGCTTCATCTGCATTTTAATACTTGTCTGGAAGTGCTCTGTTAGTCTCAAAGATGCTTCAAGGTCCCAGACTAACACAACTAAGTCTTTGAATTTTGGAGAGTGTTAAGAGTTAATATGCCTCCCCCCCCCCCCACAACAAAACAAGGAAGGAAAAATAAAACTATCAAGTGCATATTTTCTCTTGCTCATGTGATCACTGACAATAACATTCAGTACTGCATTTTAAACATTGGATTGCTCATTAGCAAATAATTATTCAAATGTATAGTTTGGACCTCAATGACCAATTCCTCTGTGTTTATTCCTTCATATCCTTGTCACTGTTGGTTTACATAGAATATCTCTGGTAAGTTGCATAAAGAGTAGTGATAATTGTTGACTTGCTTATGCTTTATTCGTTTTATCTGGCTATGGCACAAATAAATCTTATTAACTTTTAAATACCCGAGAATCCATGTGGTGTAGTGGTTTGAGCATTGGACTATGAAGGTGTTTGGCCATGGAAACCCACTTGGGCAAGACACCTTCTCTCAGCCTCAGACAAAAACAAGGACAAATATCCTCTGCACAGATCCTGCCAAGAAAACCTCATGATGGGTTCACTTTAAGGTCACTGTAAGTATCTTAAGTCACAGAACAAACTCTATACTCCACTTGTGTAAACCAAATTTGTGGAAGCAGTGCCATCTTCTGGCAAAACTATGTAATAATTTCTACAGTTCATATCTACTCTGTCAGTCCAAGTGCGCACCTTGTGCTGCTGTTTGGAACTAGAACTTAGAATATTACTTTTTTTAAAACCAAGTTATGTGAGCCATCATTGTGATTACACAAACAGATCATTGTTGGCTACAGTAAATTGTTGTTACAGGGGAAATTAACTTCTTCCTTTGTCAGTTCACATCTACTCATCCAGTGCACCTATGCATTCTGTGCTAATGTCTGTACCAGCCAACTTTCTTTCTGATAGTGGTAGCCACCTCTTTCATATGGACAAAACTGCCTGAGCAAAATTTGATAACTGCAACTAACAAGCAATGAAAAAAGAGTGGTCAGTGGTTCCCCTGATGTATGGCAAGAACACTTTTGCTCATAGACCCACTAAGAAAATCCAACAAATGCTACATTCAGCAAAGGACAAGAGGGATCATCTCACCTCTGCAGGATTCTACTGTATACCATGCAGATGTGGAAAAGTCTTCACAGGAACCACCAAATGCAGCATTACCCAAACACGAATCAGGGAACATGAAAGGCAATGCAGACTAACTCAACCAGAAAAGTCAGCCATAGCAGAGCACTTGATGAACCAGCTTGGACACAGCATACGATTTGAGAACACAGAAATGCTGGACCACTCTAACAACCACCATGTCAGACCACACAGAGAAGCCAGTGAAATCCACAAGAATGCGGACAATTTCAACAGAAAGGAGAAAACCATGAAAATGAACGAAATCTGGCTGCCTGTATTTAAAAAAAACTTTAAATTCAGGACAGTAAATAAAGAACATTTAGAAAACAGAGGAATTCCAGACAAGAAACAATCAGGGCCAGCTAACACCTCCCAACAAAGGATTCCCTCAGGCAAGAAGCAGCCAGGCTTTAAATCTGCAAGGCCATTAAATGCTAATCATGGTGATCAATTGCAACATTCACACTTGCCTCAAACAGACAAGAGTTCTTTCTCCCAATTTGGATTTTCCACAGATTTATAAACTCCATTTGCCTAGTTTTCAACAGACCTCACAACCTCTGATGTCTGCCATAGATGTGGGCGAAACGTCAGGAGAATGCTTCGGGAACATGGCCATACAGACCAAAAAAATTCACAGCAATCAAGTGATTCTGGCCATGAAAGCCTTCGACAATTCATTCAACATATTGATTTAAAATTCTCATAGATGAACTACACATGCCGTAGGTACCTAGAAGACTTGTCCCAGATGAACTGGCAAGATGAACTGACTTCAGATATTACTTTTGCGATACCACAGATGCTCTGCGATTTAAGGACCCTCAATCACAGAAGGCTGCAATACCATAAAAGGAACCAGACTCTGAAATTCCTTCTCCCACATAGCCAACATAGTTGCTTTTTAAAGTTATTTCCGTGTCCAAGATCCTTTGCCTTTTAAAATGATCAACCTTTTCCTGTTTTTATTCAGATCTTAAATCCTATTATGAGTTCTCTTGACATTTTATGTGACCGGATAGGGACAAAATCTTATAAATATCTTAACCTTTAAAATAACTTCAGAAATTGTTATTTGGGTGCTGCTTCTGAGGTGAAACAGGCCTGTATCAAAACAGGGCCTTTTCAGTGATTGACACTCTTCTGCAGATTTGGGAGGTATTAACTATTGCTGTTTAGCCACCCCATTATGATTTTTGTTTCTTTTTCCCAATTTTTACATTAATTTTGTCTTGCTATGTTATGATTGAGCCTCATGGCTCTGCTTCTGGCAGACGTGGACGTAAGACTCCTCGAGAGTCAGATACTCTCGAGGAGCGAGAAAGAAAGAGGCTGCGAGATATCTTTGCAGAACCATCTGACGAAGAATCTTTTAAGGGGTTCACGGAGAGAATGGAGGAAGAGCTGGTTAGCTCGGAAGAGGATGAGATGGATTGGACTCGGGTAAGGGAGGAGTTGGGTGCCACTGGCAATAATGGGATGGAAGATGAATGGGGACCTTCAGGATTAGACCCATGGACAAGCTGGAGGGATGGGACGGGATCCACAGCTGGGGATGCTGTGGGGCGTAGTCAGAGGTGTTTCAGCTCTGATGAGGAAAGTGATGAGGAAACGCCCGGGTTAAGGAGGGCAGCTGATAGTGATGAGGATTTGTAACTGGCATAAAATGAGGCTTGGGAGCAATTGCAAATTGCGTTGGGCAAGGTAATCTGGACGAACGCTTGGGATCTGTGTGGGACGCTTTCCTGAAGACTGGTGTGTTTTCGTGTGCTGATACGTAAGTTGTTTTGGAATTTGGGTTCAGACGGCGGGAGGAATTGTGTGGGCTTTTGTTTGTGCAAAACCTCTGCTTAATCTCAATAGCTTTGACCTTCCGTCGTCTTTTTGACGGACGCCATCTGCTACTCTGGATTTACGGACTGAAACCTGACTACGGGCTCGCTTTCTCCTATTGGACTTGGAAAACTGCAAACGTCTGATTCTGCCTCTCGACCTTCGGAACGAATTGGGACTACGCTACTGCTTCAATCCTTGGCTGCTGAGTTTGTATTGGAAATTTGCCTTGCTGTGTGAAGGAGTGACTCCTAGTTACTCAAAACATAGTGCTGGCAGCAGAGAGGCATCTGCTGCCAATTAGTTGCATTCTTTTGAACTCTTTGTTTCCCAGCTTCTGTTTGTTTATCCCCAGGCTGAAGCAAGCTGTTTTGATTTTACCCGGATTAAACTCCGGTTTAATCGGTTTATCTTTTGAACGTTTTTCTTGCCCCTTTTTGTTTTTAAAGGCTAAAGTTGCCTTGCCCTTGTCTTTTACGGGCATTTTGAGTTCTGTAAATCCAATAAACTCTGTTATCTTTGATCTTGTGGCGTTCTGTCCTTGACAGATTGCCCAACGCCCATAAAAAAGTTTACTGCAGTAATAAATCTCGTCAGGAAGACGATGGATGAGTTAAAGGCTAAGTTTGACCAATTACAGGCGGCCTTTAACGTCAGTCAAGCAGCCCATGCTGTTAAAGGACATGTTTTGACCCCAGAACGCTTTGACGGATCCAGGTGCAAACTGCCAACTTTTTTGGCACAAGTTGAGCTTTATTTTTCTCAGCTTAGTGCTCATGCTTACCCTACGGACACTAGCAAGTTGGCATTTATTTTGAGTTTGTTGACTGGTCCTGCAGGACAATGGGCCACCAATTTGATTTTGGGAAATGACCCAGTCAAAGACAATTTGAATAATTTCAAGAAGCTTCTAACTGACACTTTTGGGGATCCCCTCCGTACGGAGAATGCTGGGTGGGCTCTGTATCGGTTGAAACAGGGAAAGGGGACTGTTTTGGATTACTTAAATAAGTTTAATTTGTACCGTCACCAGCTGGATTGGGGGGGAAATGCATTCATGCTTTTGTTTACTGCTGGTTTAAGTGATTACCTCCAGGACGAATTGGCACGCTTGGAGCCGGCCGAAAATTGGGATGCCTTAGTAGCTAAAGTGCTGCGTTTGGACGCCAGGTTCGAGTCCCGTAAGCACTCAAAAGCAATGTGTGCGCCACCTATGCATGTAACCAAGGCACCTGTGGTGATGGGGGAAGAGCCTATGGAGCTTGGGGTCTTTAAAAAGCTGTCTACTGAAGAAAAGAACCGTAGGAGGCAGCTGGGGTTGTGTTTGTACTGTGGGAATGCTGGGCATTTTGCCAAAAACTGTAATGTGAAACCTTCCCAGCTGTCGGGAAAAGGCCAGCCCTAGTGCGACGTGAGTCCAACGCATTAGGGCTTCTAAAGCAGTCAGCTGAGGGGAAGAAGCATGTTTTCATACCCATTACGTTATCTGTTGGGGGAAAGGAACTTGTTTCTACTTTGGCACTGCTGGACTCAGGGGCTACGGTCTCTTACGTAGATATTGAGTTTGCTAGGAAGCATGGCATTCCTATAGTGCGCAAGGCATGCGACGTGTGGGTGGAAGGTGCGGATGGGAGACTATTGGAGACTGGGGTGGTTAACCATGAGACCTCAGCAGTAATGTGGGAAGTGCAGGGAGTAACGGGAACGTTTGTGTGGGATATTACGAGCTTGCCCAGATACGATGTGATCTTAGGGATGGATTGGCTAGCCGTAGTAAATCCACAAGTGGATTGGGTGGCACGTAAGCTGACCTTAAAGAGGCAGGGTTGTTGTACTCTGAATACTACTCAGCCTGATATGGAGGGAGTGCCTGATGAGTATGGGGAGTTCGCTGATGTATTCTGTAAAAAGGAAGCGGACAAGTTACCGCCGCATAGGCCGTATGATTGCGCCATTAAACTAGCGGAAGGTGCAAGATTGCCAGCGGGAAGGCTGTACGCCTTGACTGTACCGGAAAGGCAAGCTTTACGAGAGTTCCTAGATGAGAATTTAGCCAAGGGGTTTATTCGCCCATCTAGCTCTCCAACTGCGGCGCCGGTATTCTTTGTGGCCAAGAAGACTGGGGATCTTAGGTTGGTTTGCGACTATCGTATCCTTAACAAATACACCATTCGGGATAGGTACCCGCTACCTTTAATCTCGGAACTGCTATCAAGGGTGCAAGGGGCTAAGGTCTTTACCAAACTTGACCTGCGGGGGGCGTATAACTTAATCAGAATACGGGAAGGTGATGAATGGAAGACGGCATTTAACACGTGTTTCGGATGCCACGAGTTCCGAGTCATGCCTTTCGGACTTTGCAATGCGCCCGCGGTCTTCCAGAGGTTCATAAACGATGTGTTTAGGGACCTAATTGATCAATTTGTGGTAGTTTATTTGGATGATATCTTGATTTTTTCTAAGGACGAGAAAGAACATCGTCAGCATGTCAAGCAGGTTCTGCACCGCCTGCGGGCTAGTGGGCTCTTCGCCAAGGCTTCCAAGTGCGTTTTTCATGTGCCTGAAGTGGAGTTCCTAGGTCATGTAGTGTCAGGTAGGGAACTTAAAATGGACCCACATAAGGTTGACGCAGTCAACTCATGGCAGGAGCTCAAGACCAAGAAGGATGTGCAAAGGTTCTTAGGGTTCGCTAATTACTACCGGGAGTTTATCCCGAATTTTGCCAAGCTCACGGTGCCTTTGACGCAGCTCCTGCGTAAGAAACAGCCATTTGTGTGGGGGCGGGAAGCTCACGACGCGTTTTTGCAACTAAAATCTAGCTTTCAATCAGACAACATACTAACACACCCTGATGTAGACAAACCGTTCGTGGTAGAAGCGGACGCTTCTAGCTACGCGTTGGGGGCTGTATTGTCTCAGAAAGATTCTTCAGGGACCTTGCGTCCCTGTGGATTTTATTCGCGGCAACTAACACCATTTGAGCAGAACTATACCATATGGGAGAAGGAGTTGTTGGCGATTAAGGTGGCGTTTGAGGTGTGGCGGCACTGGCTAGAAGGGGCGCGACACCAAATCGTGGTCAGGTCTGATCATAAGAATTTGGAGCACTTGCAAACAGCTAAAAAGTTAAACCAGCGTCAAATCCGATGGGCTTTGTTTTTCTCCAGGTTTAACTTCAAGGTGCAATTTGTGGAAGGGAAGGCAAACTTGCGGGCCGATGCCTTGTCCCGCAAGCCGGAGTTTAAGACCAATGAGCAGGTAGTATGTCAAACCATCTTGCCTACTGCCTCTCTATGTGTTGTAGATAATGAGCCCGGGTTACATGACCAGATCATTGAGTCTCAAAGAGAAGATGTGTGGACTCAGGAACAACTCATGCTGTTGTCAGCAGGTAACCGTACAATACTGCCTCACCTACAAGACCAAGACGGAGTATTGGTACGCAGGGGGCAGGTCTATGTACCAGTGGGGGCCCTCAGGTTAGAGGTAATTAGAGCCCACCATGATGAACCCATGGCTGGGCACTTTGGCAGATTCAAGACCGTGCAGCTCATTACTAGGAGCTACTGGTGGCCAAAGATGCGGCAAGACATTCTGCGCTTTTGTGACAGCTGCGCTGTTTGCCAGCAGAGTAAGACGCCTGTGGGGCGCCCTAGAGGGTTGTTGTCGTCTCTACCTGTTCCTGAGAGGCCATGGCAAATCATTTCCATGGATTTCATTTCAGATTTGCCTAAGTCTGGGGGTTATACTTGTATTTGGGTGGTGGTGGATTTATTTAGCAAGCTGGCTCATTTTATTCCTTGTTCGACCATTCCGGCGGCCCCTACGTTGGCCTTATTGTTTACTAAGCATATCTACCGTTTGCACGGAGCTCCTGAGGTGATTATTTCGGATAGGGCTCCACAATTTGTGTCACGCTTTTGGAAACACTTCCATGAGTGCTTAGGTACTAAGTTAAACGTCTCTTCAGCGTTTCATCCGCAAACGGATGGTCAGTCGGAACGGGTTAATGGGCTCTTAGAGCAATATTTACGTTGTTTTTGTTTAGATCAACCCACTGCTTGGGTGAAGTGGCTACCGGTGGCGGAGTTTGCTTACAACAATGCGGTGCACACGTCTAGTCAGCATACGCCATTTGAACTGACTTATGGTTTTCACCCAAGGGGAGGTGTGGCGCCGTCGACCAATGTGGTCTCTTCTGACCCTGTGTACCGCTCCTCGGAAATGGCTGCGTTGCATGATGTTGCCCGTCGCTTGCTGTTGGAAGCTAAGGCAACGCAAAAGACTCAGGCCGATCGCCGCAGGCAGGCAGGGGAGGAGTTGGAAGAAGGGGATTTGGTGTGGTTGTCTTCCAAGCATATTAAACAGGCTGGGGGAAAGTTTGCGCCTCGGTATTTGGGTCCCTTTCCTATAGTTAAAAAGATCTCTTCCGTTGCGTTTCGTTTGCGTTTACCGTCTAGTTTAAAGGTCCATCCAGTGTTCCATCGTTCGCTGTTGAAATTGGATACCTCCAGTCGTCGTAATGCTATAGCGGAGGATATCACTGCCACCTCTCCGCCTTCGGGGGAGGAGGCCTTTGTGAGAGGGGATAGTGTTATGATTGAGCCTCATGGCTCTGCTTCTGGCAGACGTGGACGTAAGACTCCTCGAGAGTCAGATACTCTCGAGGAGCGAGAAAGAAAGAGGCTGCGAGATATCTTTGCAGAACCATCTGACGAAGAATCTTTTAAGGGGTTCACGGAGAGAATGGAGGAAGAGCTGGTTAGCTCGGAAGAGGATGAGATGGATTGGACTCGGGTAAGGGAGGAGTTGGGTGCCACTGGCAATAATGGGATGGAAGATGAATGGGGACCTTCAGGATTAGACCCATGGACAAGCTGGAGGGATGGGACGGGATCCACAGCTGGGGATGCTGTGGGGCGTAGTCAGAGGTGTTTCAGCTCTGATGAGGAAAGTGATGAGGAAACGCCCGGGTTAAGGAGGGCAGCTGATAGTGATGAGGATTTGTAACTGGCATAAAATGAGGCTTGGGAGCAATTGCAAATTGCGTTGGGCAAGGTAATCTGGACGAACGCTTGGGATCTGTGTGGGACGCTTTCCTGAAGACTGGTGTGTTTTCGTGTGCTGATACGTAAGTTGTTTTGGAATTTGGGTTCAGACGGCGGGAGGAATTGTGTGGGCTTTTGTTTGTGCAAAACCTCTGCTTAATCTCAATAGCTTTGACCTTCCGTCGTCTTCTTGACGGACGCCATCTGCTACTCTGGATTTACGGACTGAAACCTGACTACGGGCTCGCTTTCTCCTATTGGACTTGGAAAACTGCAAACGTCTGATTCTGCCTCTCGACCTTCGGAACGAATTGGGACTACGCTACTGCTTCAATCCTTGGCTGCTGAGTTTGTATTGGAAATTTGCCTTGCTGTGTGAAGGAGTGACTCCTAGTTACTCAAAACATAGTGCTGGCAGCAGAGAGGCATCTGCTGCCAATTAGTTGCATTCTTTTGAACTCTTTGTTTCCCAGCTTCTGTTTGTTTATCCCCAGGCTGAAGCAAGCTGTTTTGATTTTACCCGGATTAAACTCCGGTTTAATCCGGTTTATCTTTTGAACGTTTTTCTTGCCCCTTTTTGTTTTTAAAGGCTAAAGTTGCCTTGCCCTTGTCTTTTACGGGCATTTTGAGTTCTGTAAATCCAATAAACTCTGTTATCTTTGATCTTGTGGCGTTCTGTCCTTGACATGCTATTTCTGACTGCTACAATTCTACTTGATACATAGAACTACATAGAAATGAAAATAGACGTTCCAAAAGCCTTCTGCCTATCTCATTTTACCCAAAGGGGAGTTTATGTATCCAAGAAAAAAGACCATTAAGTTAAAGCCAATTAGTCATGCTTAGAACAGACAGAAAGTGGCAGGACTTTTATTAGTCATGAACAATTTGTCCCAGGGATTTCAATTGAGGTCTCAAGTCTCAACTCAGCCCAATGTGACCATTAAGTGAACCTAAAACAAACAGAAAGACAAAGGCAGACAAGCAGAGTTGGCAAAGACAAGGTGAGAAAAATGGATTGCTACATCTAAAAGAAGCATATGGTTTTAGCAAAAGGTACTTATGCCCTGAATACATTACTTGTCAGAGACAGAACGCCAGCAAGTAAAACAAAACTCAGTTTATTGAGGTTACAGAACTAAAAACGCCCGTAGGAAACAAAGAACAGGGCAAACACTTGACTTCAGTGTGATAAGTAACAAAAAACAGCTCAGTTTGAGTTTAAACGGTTCAAAGGGATAAACCGGGTTAAACAGAAGTATAATCCGGATTAAATAAAAGTGCTTACTTCAGCCTGGCAAACAATGCAAACAAAAGGGAAACAGCAGGAGACAAAATGTAAACAACAGACTGGTGGCAGATTCCTCTCTGCTACTCAGAAACAGCAGGGGAATAAACCAGGCTTGTTTATTCCTTCCTGCAGCGAGCGAAAGAGTGGTCGTAGTCAGGATTCAGTTTAGGGTTCAGCAGCCAACGATATCCAGGTCCAGGCACAGCAGTCAGGGTAACGGCAGTCAGCAGGGTCCCAATCCGGTCCAGAGGTCTACAGCCAAGCGAAGTCTTCAAGAAATCCAAAGGTCTCACCGATAGCCAGCAGAAGGGATAATCCGGAATCGAAGTCAGTCAGTCCAGCGTCAATTCAGTGCGAGTAGGTATTGCCCGTCAAAAAGACGACGGAGGTCAAGCTATCGAGATTAAACACAAGTTGCACAGAGAAAAACCCCACACAGTTCCTCCCTCCGTCTATGCCCAGTGTCCTTGGTAAACTTACGTATCCAGTAACGAATCACACCCGTCTTCAGGAAGTTCCCAAACAAAAGCCCAAGCATCCGTCCAGATCACCTTGCCCAACGCAATTAGACATTGGTCCCAAACCCCATTTTATCCCAGTTCAAGCTCATCATCGCTGTCAGCTGCCATCCCAATTCCAGGCGCCCCAACATCATCATCCTCATCAGAGCTTAAGCACCTTTGACTACGCCCCACAGCATCCCCAGCTGTGGATCCCGCCCCATCCCTCCAGCCAGTCCATGGGTCTGATCCTGCAACCCGCCAATCACCTCCCATGCTTTCATTGCCTGTTTCCCCAACACCCAAATCCTCCCTCACACGAGTCCATTCCATGTCGTCCTCCTTCGAGCTGGCCATCTCTTCCTCCAAACCCTGAGAAAAACCCTCAAATGACTCCTCATCTGTCGGGTCTGTAAACAAATCCCGGAGCCGTTTCCTTTCACGCTCCTCGAAAGAGTCTGACTCTCGAGGAGTCTTATGACCCCTTCTTCTATTACCGGAGCCCGAAGGCTCAACCATAACATTACTCTTCCTTCCACAACTGTACGACAGTAACAAAGATACAGTAAAGAAAACACTCATGGCAATTTATTAGAAAAGATGTTTAATGTGTCATATTTTTAATATATTTTTGGAAAAGGAAGAACTACTTTCACAAAATTTTGCATGTGTCTATCAATCTCTTAATGTATTACATGTGGCTTTTTTGTGTGCATCTACCAGCATGAAGATCAAAAATAAGGTTGCCAAGACATGTTTATATTTGAACACACATGCCCTAGTACAGAGAACCCAATCCATCTGCAAAAACATGTCAGACCCACACTTTCCAGTCACCCATCATCTAAACTGAGATGAGCTATGCTCTTTTTCATTCTTTGTACCACATGACAAAGCATGGACCATCTATTTGGGCGGGTTAGGAGTGGAGATGTAAACCCAAATCAAAATATTTTCTGCAACATTCCAATTCTAGCTACTCTTCCATGTTCTAAAAATGGGATTAGCACAATCAGGTTGGATTGATGGGACACAAAGCCACCCATTATCCTTAAGGTTTTGGTTTTTTTTTGTTTTTTTTTGCTTCTGGTCATGGTGTTCAGCCTTGACAAACTCTTATTTCGAATATATAGAGACATGTTAAAAAAACTATTACTATTCTCTCCTTTCAATTTACACAATTTATTCTCTCACGAGGAGACGAAACAAGTCATGGTGTAAAAAGGATGCACAAAATTATTACTTTTAGTCATGAATTGAGGGAATAGATGAAGGACAATGTTTTTACTTTGTAATGTAATTCCATTTACATCAGTGTCACTTTAGAATACATTGTTTTCTTTTTCACAGTTGAGAAAAATAGACACAAATTTATTAATAAACTAATTGCATGTAACAAATATTGGTATTTATAGTAGAAGAAATGAGAAAACAGTCTCTTCCTTAGTCCCTCTTTTTTCGTTGTCTCTTTGGAGAGGCATTTGGGCTGTGGAGGTTTTATTATCCAATCTTCTTCACAGCTAAAAGCAAATCCAATCTGTGCTTCATAGCAGTCACAAAAAGGCACTAACCCATTAAGTAGCCCCTAGAATATAAAACATTTAGAGTTATATGTGTATAAAATGAAAGCAATACTATATCGGAATGATCCTAAAGGAAAAGAAAAAGCCCTTCAAAACAAGTACTTTTTTGCAGGAAATAGCAGGAAAATTACCTGTGGATCACATGTTTTGTTCATTTTTTTCTCTTTGGTGTTTCGGGTTTACTGTGACTCAAAGTTTTATTATATTCTACTAATAGCTATGAAAATCCATGGACATCACTTTCTAACACCAAGAATAGAGAGCTTCCTGTCTATTGAAAAATGTCTATGATGCAAACTGTATTGTTAATAACCATGGCCTTTAATTTTACTTATTTTGTAAACACATGCTCACAAACATCTACTACCTCTTTCCCAAGGTGGGAGGTAAGGGACTGAAATGACTTACAGATATTTAAAATGAAATCCAGTTAAAATCTTATATATAAAAGTTCAAAAATAGTTAAACAAGCAATTTTTTAAAAAACACAAATTGGAAATTGAAAGTTTAAAAATATTTAAAAGTTAATGAAAAGATGTAAGTACAGCACACCACATCCAAAACACACTCCTGTCCCATAATGTAAGCACCAAAGATCTGTCTAAATTAAAAGGTCTTTGCCTGTGACAGAAAGACAAAGGAAGAGCCCCAACAGAAACTCTATTGCAAAGGTTTCAAATTTATGGCCTTCCGGGTGTTTGGGACTCCAACTCTCAGAATCCCTAGCCATCTTGTCCAATGGTCAAGAATTCTGGGAGCTGAATTCCAAAACATCTGGAGGGCCACAAGTTCGACACCACTGCTGTAGTGCAGTGGTTCTCAACCTGTGGGTCCCCAGGTGTTTAGGCCTACAACTTCAAGAAATTCCAGCTAGTTTACCAGCTGTTAGGATTTCTGGGAGTTGAAGGCCAAAACATCTGGGGACCCACACGTTAAGAAGCACTTCTCAGAAGGCTCTCATTGCATCTCTTGTTCCTGAAATGGAGGCGGGGCAGAGTAAAAACCCTGTGCCAAAGATCTTAAAATTTGGGTCAGCTCATATAACAATACATGGTCTTCTAAATAGTCTGCACTCAAACATTGTAGAGCTTTAAAGATCATAACTAGTGTGCTGAATCTGCCAAGAAATAGACCAGTAGCTAGTGAAGCTGCTTCAATTAGGGTGTGTTTGTGTGAGAGAGATGCTCCCTATAACTAGATCCATCCAACAGACAGTGCATTTTTTATCTGCTGAAACTTCTGAACAGCTTCCAGAAACAGTCCCTCATACAAGAGTGTGACATAATCCAAACAAGATGTAACCAAAACACATGTCATTGTTTTCCAATCTGACATTTCCAGGAATGAGCACAGCTGGCACCCAAGCTTTAATTGCACAAATGCATTCATGGCCATTGCAGACATGTGCATATCTAGATATGAAGCCAAATATATATCCTAGATGTGGATTTAAAATTTCAGGGATAATGTAACCTCTTCCAGCATAGACGAAATCCCTATTCCCTGATCTGCCTTATGACTGACAATAAACAACTGTCTTCCGTGGATTAAATTTAAATTTGTTTACTACCGATAACAGAAAATGATTTGGTATTGAAACAGGTTCCTTGGGATTAGATGGAAAAGACAGCATATTGTTGTTATTCTTGTTATTTAAACCTGGCTTTTCCCTAAATTGGACCCTAAAGCAGCTCACGACCTAAAAAGCAATACAATTAAGGATCACTCTTCCAAGAAGGAAAACAGTGTTCCTAAATCCCATTCCAGAAGTGTCCCAGAAGAATACCACTGCCAACGGTATCAAAATGCACTGAGAAGCCCAGCAGAACCAACAGGGACACACTCCTCTTATCTAGTTCCCTGCACAGGTCATTCACCAACATGACCAAAGCCAGGCCTGAAAACAGGACAAAACTTCACAAACCACATGTGACACTTCAGCCCAGATCATTTTCCTTTTCACCATAGCCCTAGTTATGCTTTTGGATTTTGATGAAGTTTGGAAGGAACAATTAAAAATATAAGAGGGGAAAAAAGTTGACTTACGGTAATTTCATCCGCATGAACACTCTTGCCATAAAGAAACTCAGCAGAACGCTGACAAAGCCAATAAAGAGCAGCAGAAATCTATTCAGCTTTGGTATATTTGGTGCATTGGAACGATCAAGAATAATGAAACCAAGGCCTCCCATTGTGAAGAGGAAGCTGGAAGCGAGCCCTTCCATTATATACTGTCCATTTACTCTGCATACAAAATGAATAATATTAGAAATGAAAAAAGAAGAGATATAGAGAAATACAAAGCAACTAACCAACTAGTAACTTCAGGGAAAATTCCATTTCAGATACGAAAGGCAGGATATAAAACTACCAGTTTCTATACTTGCTGCAGGGAAGAAGATAATGTTATTCAGAGAAGGTGAAAATGTCTCAGAAATAGGAAAGAACTGAACAGACTGACTGTTTTCATTTGATTATGCATTTGGCTATTATTAAAAAACGAGGTTTCTTTTCAGGAAGAGCCATTTCAAATGTATCAACTACCACTGATCTCTAGCCTTGAATTTCCAATTTCCAATTATGACCACCTTGCTAAATCATTGCTAAAACACAATGATTATATGACTTCTTCTACCAACAGATGGGCTGAATCATAGTGAAAATCATTTTGGTTTTCATTTTTGACAGTAGTTCCATACATATGTAGTTAAGATTTCTATTCTAGATGTTGAAAGGGACTGGTTTGTATACTAAGCATCTACCAACCTGTTTAATACCCATTAGCGAGAATGAATTCCAAGCAGGTCAATGACCTAGAAACTAAGAAGGCAAACCAAAGAGGAACAGACTCCTCTCTGTCCACAATAAGCCTGTACAGTCAGCCCTTCACATTTGCTGGGTTGGAGGTGGGGGGCAGAACTCTCATGAAAGTAGAAATACCACAAATAAATAGCTATTATTTTTATCCAAGAGAACACCTCTCTAGCAATCTCTGGATCCTTCAGCATGACTGCTTGTTTGCCCTATGTCTGTTGGCTAACTTTACTAATGAATTGTTAGGTGTCCTTTTCTTTTACTTCCAATTCCTAGCAATTTCTTTGTTTTCTGTAAGGATAACTTACGAGTATAAACAATATAACTGAGATGGACATGAAAATTTGGTAGAAGCCATGCATTTTTTTTAATTAGCTTGCTAATACTTTGTATTTCATTGCTACTAACCTCTCAGCAGTATATAAATTTTGTAGACTAATAACTTCTGTGAGTGTTTAGAAAGCAGAAATAAGATGGCACATGAGTTTCTACATATTTTTCTACATGCAGAACAAAAATGAATCTAGGTCATGGTATTTTGGCACACAGCCAACATGCAAAGAGAGGTTAACGGTAAAAACAGCACAGAGAAATTGTATTAATATAAAACCTTTACCTGTAAGCTAAGAATGCAACTGGCCTCTGATGCCCATGTTCATCTGTCATGGAGCCAACACTGGGAGGTTCTACAATCACATCATAAATAATTCCTAAAAATAAATAAAAGTATAATGAACTTAAATAATGTGTCTTAAACAATTTTATTAAAAGTTTTCTATGAAAAATCTTCATTTGAACTGATTGGTAACATGTTGTCAGGCTTGAATACAAAATGTAAAATTGATGTGTATTTCGGATGGCAATGGAAGATGAAAGACTCTGAAGGTTTACTGTGCCTCTTTGTAAAATTGGCAGAATGTGTTCAGGACCTTTCAGTAGTTTTGGAGTCAAATTCAAATATAAATAGAAGAGAAAACAGTCGTGTTTGGTAAGTTACATTTTCAAGAAGATTTATAACAGAGTTTCTCCATCTATGCTCCTGCAGATGTTTTGGACTTCAGCTCCCACAATTCTGCCTTGATCAGACCACACCTGGAATACTGTGTCCAATTCTGGGTAGCGCAGTTTAAGGAAGATGTTGACATGCTGGAATGTGTCCAGAGGAGGGTGACTAAAATGATTATTGGTCTGGAGAACAAGCCCTACGAGGAGCGGCTTAAATAGCTAGGCATTTTTAGCCTGCAGAAGAGAAGGCTGAGAGAGACATGATAGCCATGTATAAAGATGTGAGGGGAAGACATAGGGAAGAGAGAGAAAGCTTGTTTTCTGCTGCTCTGGAAACTAGATTGCAGAACAATGGAAAGGAGATTCCACCTGAACATTAGGAAGAACTTCCTAACTGTGAGAGCTGTTCACCAGTGGAACTCTCTGCCCCAGGGTGTGGTGGAGACTACTTCTTTGGCGTCTTTTAAACAGAGGCTGGATGGCCATCTGTCGGGGGTGCTTTGAATGCAATTTTCCTGCTTCTTGGCAGGGGGTTGGACTGGATGGCCTGTGAGCTCTCTTCCAACTCTACGATACCGGCTGTGTGGAATTGTGGGAGTTGAAGTCCAAAACACCTGGTGGGCCCAAGTTTGCCCATGCCTGACTTAAAGTGTGGCAGGTGTACCTCCCGTGATGAGGAAGTAGGAGACCACCACCAGCGCGTAGACCGTCATGGCGGAGGGCATGTGCACCCAGCTGGGCCGCTTCAGCTTGAGGTTGGGGCATTCTAACACCGCGAACGGGAGCCGGTACAGCGCCTCCATGCCGACTCCGAAAGCCCCGCTCTTCCTTCAGGCCGCAGCCTCAGCTCTCACGCCCACCACCACTTCCGTACCAGATTGACCCGCCGCCGCCACCGTCCCAAGGAGGCGGTAAGGAATAGCCAGGTCCTGGAAGCTCTATAAACCTAACTTCGCCGAGAAGAAAATAAAGCGCAAAATACCTGACGGCGAAAAAAACGGGAGAATAAACTACATTAGTGTAATTATATAAGAATTAGGCGTTTTTTCCCTCCTCTCGCATGTTTCTGGGTAAAATGCCCCACGATTGTTTATAAATCTGCTAGGATCTACGAACGCACGACGTGGCCTTTTGATGGCTCGACGTGGCTTTAGGGCCTTTAGCGAGTGGGCGGGGCTAGTTGAGATGTAAGCCACGCCCATCAAGATAAGCCACGCCTACATTAGGAGCAGAAACGCTTGGTTCCAATCACACTGCTGAACTTTCTGTAGGTTCGTGAATCTACATTGTAGAATTCATGCTGTTGTTTGGCACATTCTCACTGCTATGGAATAGCGGGATTTGAAATTTGCACTCTTTGGCAGTGAAACTTCCAATTCCCATGATTCCATAGCTTTGAGCCATGGCAATTCAAGTGTGGTCAAATCGCATTAGTTCTCCAGTGTAGATGCACTCCAGGATTCTGCACTTTCTGCGTCTTCTGAAGCAAACCCTGCTGAAACTTATAGGCCTTGATCATGTTTGAACAATTACGCTATGGGTTGTTGTGCATTTTCTGGGCTGTATGGCCGTGTTCCAGAAGCATTCACTCCTGATATTTCACCCACATCTATGGCAGGTATCCCCAGAGGTTGTGAAGTCTGTTGGAAACTAGGGAAGTGGGGTTTATATTTCTGTGGTGGGTGAAAGAACTCTTGTCTGTTGGAGGCAAGTGTGAATGTTGCAATTGGCCACCTTGACTAGCATTGAAAAGTCTTGCAGCTTCAAAGCCTGGAGAATCCTTTGTTGGGAGGTGTTAGCTGGCCCTGATTGTTTCCTGTCTGGAATTTCCTGGGTTTTTTTTAGTATTGCTCATTTTTTACTATCGTGATTTTAGATTTTTTAAAATATTGATAGCCAGAATTTGTTCGTTTTCATGGTTTCCTCCTTTCTGTTGAAATTGTCCACATGCTTGTGGATTTCAATGGCTTTTCTGTGTAGTCTTTGACATGCTAGTTGTTAAGAGTGGTCCAGCATTTCTGTGTTCTGAAATAATATGCTGTGTCCAGATTGGTTCATAAGGCTTTCATGGCTGAAATATAGCAAAATGTGCTGTAGGATGTCCTGCAAAAACAAGGTTTTTGCAATTTAAGAAACCTTTTTCCATGTTTTTATGATCTAACCAATTAGGAAATGACATTTATAACCCAGGAACATATATCATGTTAGTGTTATAGGTCAAGTCATTTCTTATTATATTTATTACTAGTTTGGGAACCTGGTGATGCCCAGGTTATTAGAAGAAGGCATTGTTTATTTTGGAATGTTAGGTACTGTAATATCACTGAAGTTTGGTCCAGATCCGTCATTGGCTGGGTTCAGTGCCGCCTGGATAAGGGTGAATTACAATTCCAAGATTCCCAGGGCAATCACCCTCAAACCATGCCAGTATTCGCAGTTGGCCATGTTGGGTCTGTGTGCTAAGTTTAGTCTAGATCCGTCATCTGCTGGGTAGAGCTCTCTGGATAAGGGTGAACTATAACTCCTAGATCAGAAGTCAATCACACCCAAACGAGGCCCGTATGCACAGTTGGCCATGTTAGGACTGTGTGCCAAGCTTGGTCCAGATCTGACGACTGCTGAGTTCAGTGATTTCTGGATGCAGTGAACTATAATTCCCAAAATCAAGGTCCATTCCACTAACCCCTATAGCATGTTCAGTTAGTCATGGGGCTTCTCTGTGCAAGTTTGGTCCCAGCCCATTGTTGGTGGGGGTCACAGTATCAGTGAAGGTACTGCAAGTCCCATTCTCCATGGTAAGTTTGGTCCAGATACATCGTTGGTTAACAGTGCTCTCTGGATGTAGGTCAAGTATAAGTCCTTAAATCATGATTAATTCTCCCTGAACCTCTTGTTCAGTTGGTGATCAATTCCTCTTTTAACTGTGTGCCATAGGAAAGAGTTAAAGCAGAGGCAGTGGGGGGGGGGGGGGTCATGCAAATTAAGGAACCCTGGGATATCCATTTGGGAGGAAAAATAGAACATCTAGGATGAAATTGTCCCTGCATGAAAGCCTTCACTTGGGTGGGGGGCAGAATGGTGTTTGTAGAGGACACTGGCAGGGTTTGGGCTACATGTTCATGGCACTCACTATAACCTGCACGTCAGGTTATAGGTGCAGTTATGTTGTATTTCAGAGCAAGAAACTGGCAAAACCAGAGGATTCCTTGCCTAAGCGTGCACCTACACTGTAGAACTGATGCAGTTTGACACCACTTTTAACTGCCATGCTTCAATGCTATGGAATCATATGGAAGGCACCACCAGGGTATCTGGTGGATGAGTATTGGTTGAAGACCTATCAAGACCAAGGTTTGAATCCTCACTTTGCCATATACATCCAGTTACAAAAGGCAATGGCAAATCTGAATAAATGTTGCCAAAATAACCCTAGGAGTCACTTAACAGGAATTAACAGCATCCAGTGACCAATCCCTAGGCATATCCATATTCTGTACTTGCAACTGGAAAGAATTTGAAACTGCCCGATATACACTTGATGACACTTCATTGTTCTGATAAAACAATAGGTAATCTAGTGAAATGATTTAAGAGATTCAAGTAAACAAATAGATGACGATTCAAATACTTGTTAAGAGTATCTACCTTGACTTTTTGATTCCCATATCAAAAGGAGTACAATATAAAGGATACTGATTTTAAAATCTATCTTGACAAGACCTGGTGATAGCAGTTAATAGTTCCTGGGACTGGCCACAATATGGCAGAACTGTTCTTCAAATACAAGGCCTCTGTATTTTCACCATCTTGAATTGTCTTACAGCATGAGCTGTAAAGCTTTCTGGCTTTTCAAATCACTGGCCAACACATATTTGGATGCTTCAAACATTAAATCTATTTCTGGGTATATTAGAGCTGCTGATTCCAAAAATGGCACCTGCTTTCTCCTATCAGGTCTAATTTTTGAGATACAAAACATTCATTGGCTTGCCCATAAAAATGATAACCACATCTAAGAAACTAGATCTGATGAAGTCTTTCCAATTCAATTTTCTGAATCAATGCTCCAATTAACAGATACATTTTAGAATGTATGGCAATTTTTTTAGAAGCTAAATTCTGTCCTAAGTAAATAAATATTCACCCTCTCTCTGATTGAGCAAAATTGTGATCTACAAGCAAGTACCTTAAAGCTACGGACAATGCGATTGCTGTTGCCCGCTTTTGGTCCAAAACTATTTAGCTGTTTGTGATTCCTTTATTTTATCACTTTTAAACTTATTTATTATGCAATGCTTTTGACACAAAATAAAAAAACCTTCATGTGACTGACATTCTCTTCTTCAGTATTTTAGTGGCATTACTTGGCCCTTTTGTTATCCATAACTGTTTCCAAACTGAGACACCCGTTACAAAAAAAAAAAAAATCACACAGGGAAAGTTATTTTTTCATTTATTATTTGGCAGACAATACAAATGTTCACTTTGATTTCTGACTTTGTGCTTGAGCCTTCAGCACCTTGACAACAATTTTCTGTTCCTCAATAAGGAATGCTCGTTTGATCCTAGGAGGAAAAATAACATCGTTTCAACATCAAGCATTTATCTCATTACTAAGGATATATTCAGACACAACACAGAAAGAACAAAAACAAATCCTTTACTTGATTTGCTCATCTTCCTAGCATTCATCCATCTTAATACATCACTTCTCAATCTGATTGAACTGTGCCCACAAATCGGGAGTTGTGTTATGTTTAGAGGAAAGCTTAAAGAAGAGCAAATAAGTGAGGCAAGGGTCAGCAGGATATTTATTGATCTAAAGAACATTAGTAATTTTTTAGCTAGACAGTTGCTGGGTCAGGTATTGTATCTATTGTATCCTGGCATCCTCAAGATTTTGGCTTAAATGCGCCATATAAATGGTTCAAAAATTGGAGTGACAGAGTGCCAAGAATGTTTATGTAACCTATCATACAGACTACTGATGTTTTCCAGTTTCTGTTCTCAACTACTAGATAAGTCACAGAAAGTACTCAAGGACTGTATCTAGTGCCCAAAGCACAAACTAAGCTGTAAGGCATGCCAAAGTACAATTTTATTTGTAGCATTAAACCTGTATAAATTTGTTTTACGGATCAATGAGAATTTGAAAGTGCTTTTCCATGAGCAATGAAGTGTTGGGACTGTGGAAAATTTCAAGAAAGAAAAGAAACTATGACTAATGAAAAAAGAATACTGTGCCAGCACAACATCAGAAAGCTTACATAATGATCTCAGTTATAACAGGCAATGAAGTAGAATTGAGGTTCATTGGGGTTATTTATTTTTTTCAATTTATGCCCTGCTTTTCTCCCATCAGTACAGGATCAGCAGCATTTACCACCTTTTGTTCGTATCTCAGTTGTTCAACAGGGTAAGGTTACCAATTGCAATCCAGTTCATACATTGGTGACTTCAAAATTTCCCTATTGTAATGGCGTTGCAGAGATTGCCTGTGAATCTGTTTTCAAGGCAAGGGCAAGGCATTAATATTTAAAGGTCTATAAAGCTATGCCCCCTTCCTCCACACCAACCACACACAATCTTTGAAGATGGGAGAGGGCTTGATGGTTTTAGAGATTTATTATTTTATAGCTTATTGCTAACCACTCTGAGATTTTTAAAAACAATGATATAGAAGTATTGTAAATAAATATGGAGAAGGGTTTCAAATTTGAACAGAACTCAACATAGTTATGTAGAAATCCAGTTACAACTGGGAATTACAAAAAGAAATTAACTACACATTGAAAATGAATAACTATAGTCCATGGAGTTCAGCAGGAAGATAATTAAAAGCATCCATTACCTGTCACGAACGCACTTAGCGCACATGGACCCGCCATAGGCTCTGCTAACATGTTTCTTTGTTTTAGAGAGCCTCATAAGAACCTTGGGACGAACAGCCCGAACCTGTAAGGAGTGAAAAGACATTCCTATAAAAACAGCCCACCACTTATAAGACCTAAAATCTGAAGTTTATTGAAAGGTAACTAAATGAAAAGATGGCTTGCACACAATTGTGTTGCTTCTTCGCCTAAATCCATCACTTTGAGTAAAATTATCTTACAAGAATGATTATGATTTCTTATTATTATATGTATTTATACTCCACTTTATCTCCCCAAAGGGGACTCAAAGCAATTTGACATAAAAGCATTAGTATACAATTTAAAATATACAAACATTAAAACAGAATTAAACACAAACAGCACTAAAAATCCAAAGTTAAAATCAGCTGTTAAAAAGATACACACTTTATTTGGATTCAAGGGCTTTACGGTTTTATCATTATGCTGTTTTATACTGATCCAGACTTGGTGGAAAAAAGAAAATATGGAAACATTAATAGTATTATTTTTATCTCTTATGGGAAAGAAGTGGACAATCAAAGACTATAATTTTCTTTTGAAATTTTCACTTTTCACACAAATATACACCCCCATAGATCACAGCTTTCCAAGAAATGAAGAAAATAAATCCACTAAATTCAAATTGTGGGACGTATTTCCTGATGCAAGATACTAAGCAGCTCAGGGCACCAGCGCTCTAGGAATGATCATTTACTGCCTACTCACAGTTTTAATGATGCATTTTAAACTTCCACTATGTCTAACTTTTGTTTTGTGTATTTTAATATGTATTTTATGGAAATATCTTTTAATGTGTGTATTCTATGGAGTCTTTTTAATGATTGTGTGCTCTGATTATGTGTTTTAGTAATGTTGTAACCCACCTCGAGGAGAGGCAGGTAAGAACTAAATTATAATTAGTATTATGAACAGTCTTAAATGGCTACAATGATTTCCTTCCATTTTATGTGAGTGTCGTTCCATTAAAGATCCAGAAAGAACTCACTGGACAAATAAATAAATGCACTGCTAAAATTGGTTGTGCAGAGTTTTATGCAGAACCTCAGCTGTTATGCACCTTATTTGTTTCATAGATTATGATTATTTCAACTATCTTTTTTATTTTGTAACATCCTAAGCTTCAAAAAAGCTTGATTTCTCCCAAAAAAACCTTTATTTAGTTCAAAGCAAAAATAAAATCTAGTTGAAATTAGAATACACTCTCACATAAATATATGACTGGAGTAGTAAGGATAGTCTTACTGTTTACAGGACTATGCTCAAATCTGGTTTTAAATGTTGGTATTATCAATACCTGCATTTCATTCCCATGGTTCCACATCACTAGAGGTCAATATATTACTTTATATTTGGATGGCTATTAAGGTAAAAGCAGCACTGATTAATGTGCCCTGTGAGTTTCTAAAGGGAAGCTGTTTCAATTTCTTTGCTAGGATTTTGTTCTGAATAAAAAATGTGTCCCAGCCCCTCCTATCTATATAGTATAGACTTGATTTTTTTGGCTTGCTTAAATACAGGATTTACAGCTCAATTACAATGGATCAAGCATACACATCTAGTAACAGATCCAGCTCTCAGCTGCTTGTGCAAACACAATACTTTACAAACTAGTCTCAATACTGCACTAAGCACAAGAGTAAACAACAAGCTGTGGGAAACATGTACAATGAACATGAAACAATTATCCTTAAATTTGTTTCAATCTTCATTACTAAAAAAAAATCAAGCTGATCAATTCAGAGCCCACATCCATCACATTTTCCCATACATCCCACTATTTATGTGGAAAAAAATTAACACACATGAAATAGAATAGACTTACACCACGAAGTCTTCCAGGGCACACACCACACGCAGACTTTGGTGCCTTCCCTACTTTCTTGGTGTAAAGGTAAACAATCCTGTTACCTGGTGTTCGAGACCTGTATGGATCAGAGAAACAATCATTTCACCAGTGTCACAACATAAAATAAATGAAATTCAACTACAAGATTTGTCAAGATCATACTTACAGCCTTGTTTTGTTAGACGCTGTGTTGTAGGACAGCCTACGACGGTATGTCAAACGCTGAACCATTTTTTCTGTGCAAAGAAAAATACATATACAGTTAAGAAAGCAATTCTTTAAGATGGCAATATAACATATAATTACCACAGTAAATGTGTCTTTGGCAATGTTTTTTGTACTGTTTTTAACTGAAGCAGTATGCTCCAGGATGTATAGATGTTTGCCTTCTACCATATTGTTTTTGTTGTTATTATTTTACATGTACATTTTAAGGCGCTATATAAAAATGATGGTGATAGCAGTAATAATAATATACATTGCCTGTATAAATATTTCAGAAAATTCTCAGGTAAACAAATTTAAAGAAGAATGGAACAATGCTTCACATAGGCATATCTACACAGTACACTAATAGTACAGTAAAAAAGAAGTTTGTTCACATAACAAAGTTACATGCAATCCTTTCCTCAAACTAATTTTAAAAACTGAATGAAGCAGAAAATACACAAATGCTGGGTCTAGTTGTGGTTCTGAGGAAGCAGAAATTAATTAAAATTCACAGAACATATAGAGGGGGAAAGGATTAGAAATATATGATTATTAATGTTTAGTTTTACATATGCAAGTTGAGCATCCTGATTTCCAAAATTGAAATTGTCCACATGGGTGACTGAGAGAGTGACCCCTTTGTTTTCTGATAATTCAATGTACATAAACTTTGTTTCACACACCAAATTATTAACAACATTGTATAAAATTATTTTCAGGCTATGTGTAAATCATACAATTTCAGGCTTGGACTTGGGTTCCATCTCCAACGTATCTCATTATGTACTTATATACAAATATAGGTTAAAAAAAAATCGAAACCCCAAAATACCTTTGGTCTCAAGCATTTCATATAAGGGGTTCTCTCAACCTGTATATTCATAATTGATAGACTTTGTTCTGGAAATATGTATATAAAATCTGAGTCGAATTATCAATACAGTAGAGTCTCACTTAACCAAGCCTCGCTTATCCAAGCCTCTGGATTATCCAAGCCATTTTTGTAGTCCATGTTTTCAATATATCGTGATATTTTGGTGCTAAATTCGTAAATACAGTAATTACTACATAGCATTACTGCGCATTGAACTACTTTTTCTGTCAAATTTGTTGTGTAACATGATGTTTTGGTGCTTAATTTGTAAAATCATAACCTAATTTGATGTTTAATAGGCTTTTCCTTAATCCCTCCTTATTATCCAAGATATTCGCTTACCCAAGCTTCTGCCGGCCCGTTTAGCTTGGATAAGTGAGATTCTACTGTACTTGTATTTTATAAAAAGAACTAAGGCATCATGTTTCTTATCTGGAATTCCCCTTAACAAAATCTGGCTATCAGTATTTAAAAAACCTCTAAAAAGTAAATAAAGGACAGTAAATAAAGAACTACGCTCAAAAACAGGGGAATTCCAGACAAGACACAATCAGGGCCAGCTAACCACCTCCCAACAAAGGATTCCCCCAGGCAGGAAGCAGCCAAGCTTCAAAGCTGCAAGGGTATTCAATACCAACTAAGGTGATCAACTGCTTCAGACAGTTCTTTCTCCCATCCTGGACATTCAGATATATTAACCCCACTTGACTAGTTTCCAAGAAACCTCACAACCTCTGAGGGTGTGTGCCATAGATGTGGGTGAAATGTCATGAGATAACAGCCGGTAGGTTGTTAAGAGTTGTGGGAGCTGAAGTCTAAAATACCTAGAGGGCCCAAGTTTGCCCAGGTCTGCTTTAAAAGATATCATATACTGCACTCACAATTCTACTTTTTGTACCTTTCTACAAATTCATAAATCCTACAAATGCTTCAAATGCTGTAGTGAAATATTTGCAGTATTATGTAATGTGTGTGTCTTTGGAGACTCGAAGGCCTCCTTTAAACCGTGCGAGGCGGACAGGCCTTCCCTTGACAGCGCCGTCCAGGCTCGTTTCCCTTCGTTTTTTCCCGTTCCTCGAAGGCAAAACCCCCTTCGTTCTTTGCCCCAAAGTCCTGGCCACCCCATGGGTCACCCTGAGGCCCGCCCAACCCTTTTACCTCACCCGATGGAAACGGATTGAACTCAAAGAGAGAAGCAGAAAAAGGCCTTACCACCAGCTACCGCCGACGCCGGAAGAGAAAGGAGGGCTTAGCCGGAACAGAAGGTTCAAACACACACGGAAAACCCGGAAGTATACTTACGCGTTCTCCGTACGCAATAGAAGGACGACAGGGCGCCGCCATCTTGTACGGAAATAGGAAGATATATGGGAGTTTGGGAGGGAGTTATGCAGCTGTGTTATACTTCGAGATTTTAAAAGCGTGATGAAAAAGTAAGTATCTTTAATACTTATTGTTATAAGGGGGGGGGGGATAGAGAACATAGAGTGAGTTATGCAGAGTGAGTGTTGTTTTAAAAGGCATTTAAAAACTTTTTCTGTAGGAGTATTAAAAGTAAGCCAAATGAAGTTCTAAAAGAACAGCACAAAACATCAGAATTAAAACCAAAATTATTTCAAAATTAATGCATTTAGCTTGCATCAAGTGACGAAACATGTATACAATTGTGTTCTCATTTAAACTTGAAGTACATCTACACTGTAAAAGTAATGCAGCTTGGCACCACTTGAACTGCCCTGATTCAATGCTATGGAATCATGGGAGTTGTAGTTTAGAGAGGCACCAGCACTCTTTGGCAGAGAAGGCTAAAGGCCTTGTTAAACTACAACGCCCTGGATTCATTGGACTACAGCAGTTAACGTATATTAATTTTAGAATGTAGATGCACCCCAGGTTAAGTTCTCCAACTCGTAAAACTTCTCTGGTCTTCTACTGCATGGATGCGGAAGCTCAAAAGCAATTTATGACATGATATGGGTTTTTTTCCTGCAGAAAGGATTTTTGCATTTGCTTGTCATTACTCAAAATTAATTACCTTTATTTAATGGCCTCAGTGCGCGCTTAAGTAAATTGGGCTAATTGAATCAATGCCATATTTTTATATAAAATAATTTTTATTTGCATACATACTTTGACAACTTTCAGTAAAAAAGAACACAAAACAATGAACATTTCACACATAACCCCACCACCAAGGCCTGAACAAGTATCACTTCCTTTACCATAAGATTTATAAGTCAACCATTAAACAAATGTCATATCCAAAGTTCCTGACCAACAAAGTTGTATTGTTTTCCTTTTCAACTTTCTAGAACATATTTAATAAAAACTGACCAATATAAATCAAAATCAGATCTATTAGTTTCCCCCCTGAACACCCTCATTTCTATTGATAATTTATCATTTAAGGCAACATTCCATACCTCCCCATACCAGGCTTCCAGTGTGAGATTGGTTACTACCGGTATCTTCCAGTTCCTTGCAATTATAAGTCTCGTCACTGTGAGTAAAATAATCACCAATTCTTTTTTTTCCATTTCTAAGTTCAACTTCGTGGGATTCATTAGTAATGCTAACCTAGCATCCGGGGTGATGTTTAATCCTCTAATGTTACCAATTTCTATAAATATGTTGTTCCAAAAACTCTTCAACTGGGGACATTCGCACCATAAATAAAAATATGTCTCTCTATGCCTGCCACATCTCCAACAGAGGTTACTTTGTTTCCTATCCATCTGATGTAGTTTAACTGGTGTGGTATACCATCTCCATATGACTTTGTATACATTTTCTTTTAATCTTATTGACAGATTTGATGCCATATTACTCAAATGTAAAATCATCCTTTACAAATGGGTTCTCTGCTATCAGATTACCACCCTTAGGAAACATACTCCAAATACATGTGCATAATAATAATAATAATAATAACAACAACAACAACAACAACAACAATAACAATAATATACTTTATTTATATTCTACTCTATCTCCTCAAGGGGACTCAGGGCGGATTACAGAACACATATATGGCAAGCATTCAATGCTGTTGTTCAATTAACATGGACAGACAATAATATAAACAGAAATAAAGGCTTTTTCCATGTTTTCCATTTCCGGCATCTGGAGGCTGTGCTCAACCCTGGCCACTGGGATTGGGTGGGGTGTGCTTTCGCTCCATCTTCCATGCTGAGGAGGTTTGTCATCCTTAGATGTCCTCCTGATCGAATCGCTGGCATGTTCCTATGGCATGTACCTCCCCGCTTAAAGCAGTGCCTATTTATTTACATTTATGTTTTCAATCTGCTAGGTGGGCAGGGAGCTGGGGCTGATGGCGGATGCTCACCCCAACCCAGGCTTGAACTGCCAACCTTTCGATTGGCAGGATTTTCTACAGCTTAGCGGTTTAACCCGCTGTGCTAAGCAGGTTAAACTGCTTATTTAAATTCAAGTAAAAATGCTAACCATTATATAGGAGAGCTACATTGAGTCTAGGACAGGCAAGGGCAAACATTGGCCCTCCAGGTGTTTTGGACTTCAACTCCCACAATTCCTGCCTATGCCTGCTTTAGAATATCCATTATTTAAGTCATTGTTTGTTTGGATCTCCCATCCAAGTGCCAACCGTGTCAGATCTTGCTTAGCTTCCAAGATTGCATGGGATCTGGTGTGTTTTTGATAATCAGGTCCTAGGCAATACAGTGATCCATGTGAATGACTTCCACTGGTTAAGACATGGCAGATGTAGATCAAACCCAACACGAGAAGGCCATCAGTTTGCCCCAACCTGGGTGAAACTGCATTAGGTGTCTCCAGCATCGAAGAAAGAGCAGGTGTTAGACCTTCTCATTCACCATACACTACAAAGAGAAATGAGAAATAGGGATAGGCAGAGGAGGTATTTGCACGGGTTGCTGGGCAACACAAAAGCACCTTGTGGTCCTGCGATAATCCAGAAGCAGAGATGATCGCCATGTGGTTGGTTACTTAGCAACCAGAAGAGTGATTTCTCTCCTTTGCACCTTTTCTGTCTTCAGTTGTGCCAAAATGAATTTGATTGAAAGTAGTATATTACTACCGACATCTGCATGAAAATGACACAGAGGTAAAACTCTGACCAACTAACTCAATAAACTTGGTTTCTTGGGAACAAAGCCTTTAATCTGTGTTATCATTCACTGCTGGGTTGAATTCAGGGGATAGAGGCCTGCATGCTTTCCCTCACTTTAAAGGGGCATCTTAAAGAACTGGGTATATTTAGCCTGCAGAAGAGAAGGTTGAGAGAAGACATGATAGCCATGTATTAAAGTATCATAAGGGTGTCATAAGGAAGCAGGAGCAGGCTTGTTTTTTGCTGCCCTGGAAATTAGGATTCGGAGCAATGCGCTCAAATTACAGAAGAGGAGATTCCACCTGAACATTAGGAAGAACTTCCTGACTGTGAGAGCTGTTCAACAATGGAACTCTCTGCCTCGGAGTGTGGTGGAAGCTCCTTCCTTGGAAGCTTTTAAGCAGAAGCCGGATAGCCATATGTCAGAGATGTTTTAATTGTACATTTCCTGCATGGCAGTGGGTTGGACTAGATGACCCATGTGGTCTCCTCTAACTCTATGATTCTATGATTAATCCCAGATTTGATAAAAAGGTTGTATTTAGGAATTTCTAGGTCAGCATTTTTCAACCTGGGGGTCGGGACCCCTGGGGGGATCGCGGGGGGTGGGGGATTGTCAGAGGGGTCACTAAAGACCACCAGAAAACACATTCACATTTGAGCATATTGAGTATTCATACCAAGTTTGGTCCAGATCCAACTTTGTTTGAGCTCTCTGGATGTAGGTGAACTACAACTCCAAAACCCAAGGTCAATACTCACCAGATCCTTGCGGTATTTTCTGTTAGTCATGGGAGTTTTGTGTGCCAAGTTTGGTTTAATTCCATCATTGGTGGAGTTCAGAATGCTCTTTGATTGTAGGTGAACTATAAATCCCAGCAACTACAACTCTGAAATAGCAAAATCAATCCCCCCCCCTCAACCCCACCAGTATTCAAATTTGGGTATTTCTGCCAAATTTGGTCCAGTGAATGAAAATACATCCTGCATATCAGATATTTACATTACAGTTCATAACAGTAACAAAATTACAGGAATGAAGTAGCA
Source organism: Anolis carolinensis (assembly GCF_035594765.1). Taxonomy (NCBI): domain Eukaryota; kingdom Metazoa; phylum Chordata; class Lepidosauria; order Squamata; family Anolidae; genus Anolis; species Anolis carolinensis. The sequence goes on along the minus strand of NC_085845.1, from coordinate 28,575,615 downwards.
ACAAAAATAATTTCATGTTTGGGGGGTCACCACAACATGAGGAACTGTATCAAAGGGTCATGGCATTAGGAAGGTTGACAACCACTGCCCTCGGTTCTCCAGAGTGACTTTATTGTCAACTTTCTCAGGTCATTCTAGGAGACCTAGAGATTTCTAGAAAGAACACTATAGATTCCATGTTCAGCTTCTATACAATGTTCATGATGGTTATGTGTTTTTAGATATGTTGAGTGGCGGGTAAGAAATAAAATCGTTATTACTATTATTATTAGAGAATGTTGACCACAGAGTCATACTAGAAGAGATGTGTTCTCTCAAGTAAATAATGGGAACGACAATGATTAGAAGCAGGCCCACCATTTCAGGTGATGTCAAGTCTAATTCAAGAAGAAGGAGAAGAAACATGATTCATATGAACTGACTAGTGACTTGGTTCTTGAGACTACAGCGATCAGGCAATCTGTTATCTTTTGCAAACATTCCCATCAATTGAGGCTCTTGAATCCATTGAAATTCTCATTATACACACACCTGAACTTGCAACTGAGCAGCAGAGAATTTGATTCAATTTTTGATCACAGACTTCTTCCTTTGTCTCGTAGGAAATTGTTTCTTCTAATTGAAAGATGAATTGAACATCTTCTCCCATTCTGCCTTGCTATTGCTAGGATTGGCTCGGGCTAATGGTGATTTGGAGTCCAACATCAGTTACATCAAGGTTTCTTAAATGTTTACTCAACCCCAGGCATATAGGTATATATAATTAGTACACCCACCAAACATATATTGATAATAACTCATAAATAAAATTATTTTAAAACAGTTCTTTGGTATACATATGATTTTACTGTTTCTTAATGATGAAAGCAAATTTTCATACTAATGAGATGGATTGTTTATTTTCATATAGGGAATTAAATTATGGCAGAATATTTGAGATTTTAGGATGTAGAGCATCTCCAAAATGTTGCATGCCATGCTGGCATGCCTGGTTTGCAGCATCAAATGGCAGAATATCCTCTGTTTCTTTTTTCTCCTGAATTCGGAAAGCACAATGGGGTGTTTTGGGGGTCTGTACTTCCAACTTAAAAGGTCCCAGGTTGCAGAGTGTGCCATCTGCCTTAAGCACCAATTACACTGTCATATAAAATCCAGGTTATCTGATATGAACTATAATATATGGCAGTGTAGGCTCATATAATCAGGGCCGTCCCTAGGTAATTTTCAAGTGTAGGCGAACAGAATTTGGCGCCCCCCCACCCCAAAAAAAACCAATCACTGAAAAATAAAAGCGTTGGATAAGCGAAAATGTTGGATAATGAGGGATTAAGGAAAAGCCTATTAAACATCAAATTACATTATGATTTTACAAATTAAGCACCAAAACATCATGTTTTACAACAAATCAACAGAAAAAGCAGTTCAATACATGGTAATGTTATGTAGGAATTACTATATTTGTGAATTTAGCACCAAACATCGAACTGGGATATAGGGCAGTGTGGACTCAGATAACCCAGTTCAAAGCAGATATTGTGGGTTATTCAGCCTTGATACTCTGGGTTATATGGCTGTGTGGAAGAGCCCTGAGGGTCCTTAGGAATTCATAGGAATTAAAAGGCCACCGAAAGGGAATCTGGCCCCCGGTATACAAAAAAAAAAAAATCAAAATCAGGACAGTATATAAAGAACAACACTCAGAAAACAGAGGAATTCCAGACAGGAAACAATCAGGGCCAGCTAACACTTCCCATCAAAAGATTCTCCCAGGCAGGAATCAGCCAGGCTTTAGAGCTGCACGTCCATTTAATGCTAATCAAGGTGATCATTTGCAACATTCACACTTGCCTGCAATCAGGAGAGAATGCCTCTGCAACAGATTGTTTCCTGGCTGGAATTCCTCTGCTCAGGGTGAGGCGACGCTGTGAAGGAGTGCGGGGCACGACCATTGGGACTTCCCAGAGCCCTTCTACACTGCCATATAATCTAAATTATCAAAGCAGATAATCCACATCATCTGCTTCGAACTGAATTATATGAATCTACACTGCCATATAATCCCGTTCAAAGCAGATAATCTGGATTTGCTATAGCAATGTAGAAGGGGCCTCAGTCCTACTGTAGGAGGACAATATGGGGCCTATCTATGCTGTGGCAGTGTAGAAGGGCTCTGGGAAGTCCCAATGGTCATATAGATTACTGATTCTTACGGCCTCCTCACATGGGGCTAAAATTGGCACATGGATTTTATACGGCAGTATAGATGGGGCCATGGTTGCAGTGTAGCATATTTAAGGGGGGAGTCAACAGGTCTTGAATTTTTTAGGATTCAACTTTTGTTGAGACATTGATTCTCAAAAGTAAGTTGTCTTTCTAGACATCACGTGGGTCTGATGCCATCATTAGCTGCTGCTTCTTTCGTCTTATAAATAGTGTGCTTTCCAAAAGCTTTGATGTCTTCTCATGGCCTTATTTATAAATTTGTTACTTACAGCTTGTTGTGAAGTAGCCTGCCTGTCTGATATCTATATAATTATTATTTTGGTTAATTATTGACTGTTTTTAAATGCAAATTTTAGACACCAAGGTTTCCCAGTCTCGCGAAATAATGAGAAAAATATGTATGAACTAGATATGCAAGCTCATTTTAAAAGGAACACATTTTAGACCACAAGTGAGTTTCAGAGCAATTAGAGTATTTAATTTGAACTTTCTGGGTCCAGAACCCTAAGGGGAGGAAAGAAGCCAATTAAATTAAATTAAATAATAATGCCCTAAATAGAAAAATGTAACAGGATCCAATTGTTAAAGAACAACACTTAAATTGCTGATAAAGGAATTTGGAAATATTTTATAAAGGCAACACTTTACCAATGTATTAATATCTTAAACAATAGTGCTGATGTTAGTTGGACATGACAGATTTGGGCCACACGTTCAACCAGAAGAAATTTTAAATTAAAAGAGAACAAAGATAAGTCCTAGCAATATTAAAAGAAAAGAGAGGAATTCCCATTTACATTTTGAACAAAACACCTTGATCCCAGTATTTAAAACAGCTTTTTGCTACCTGACACTATCTAGACACCTTGGATTACAATTAAGTTGTTCTCAACTTGCACAACGTACTGAGGATGATGATGGTCATAGTGCAACAGAGCAGACTGGGAAAGGCTGGTTTTAAAAACAGCACATACAAATATATGGTACAAAGTTCATGGATTTAATCCACTGCATAATGGTAATACTATAATTAACACATTGGAAATGCAATACAACCCCTGTATCCACAGGTTCAGTATCTATGGTTTCATTTATCCACTTCCGACAAGTATTTTCTAGGTATTCTTGAGACAGAAGTCCTTAATTTAATTTTAATTCACTATTATATGCATGTTTTCATGTTCACAAAAAATCTGGGGATGTATTCCTGTTGATATATAGCTTCAGGCCCCTGTTTTCCCTTTTAATTGTTATTTTTTATCTTTGAAGCAGAATATAGGCAGACCCTGGGTTAAGAACAAGATAGATTCTGTAGGTTTGTTTTTGAATTGAATTTGTACGTAAGTCAAAACAGGTGCTTTTAAAAATGTAACTCTAGCCAATAATTTATTGTTTTGTTTTGGATAGCATTGGGAAGGGTTAACACTCCTGTGGTGTTTGTTTTGTTATATGTGCCTCTGTTCAGAAGATTTCACTTCTTGTCTCAGTGACAATTGGATTTTTGAAATGTTGGGTTGTTGTGGAAACAAGGATTGGTGATAAAGTTTCAGTGGAAACACTTTTTCCCTAGGATAATTCTTACAGGAGTGAATTTACCTTCTACTGGGTAGATTTCCTCTCACTTCCTGTTGTTTTAGCCCCATTTGTTTCTGGGAGTCAGACGTAAGTTGGATGATTGTAGCTCAGGGACTGCCTGCAAAAATAAATAACTGTTTCATGAAAGAGCTTAAGGTAGAAGACTATTATGTGTAAGGTAGGATAAGGGTGACTGTCAGTCATTGGGAATATCTCAATTTGTTAACATGAATGCAGACACAGCATTTTCCCTATTTTCCACAATTTGAGGGCTTAAGATTCTCATCAGTAGCATTTTGGGGTGAGTGAGAAGGCCAGAACAAGGATAAGAGCACCATCCTAACTGGGAAAGGACCAGCTGAAAGGACAGAAGCAGAATTGGAGTTGTGCTGAATCTTAACTCCTATCAGTCCAGGAAAATATGGACCTACTTAGAATTACCTTCACCTTGGCCTGTGGACTTGTCTACAAAACTCTGTATCCATTACAAATGGACTGCTGGCTGTCCCCATAACACATCAGCTTCCAGTGAGTATCACAGGTTTTTGACTCTGCCCTTCTTTTGGCAAAGTCAGGGGATAGTCCAGGGTTTCCATCAAACTCTGGAGTATCCTGAGGCTTTGGGGCAGTTTGGACAGCTAGATTTGGTCTGATTCTGCCCAATCCACTGTGCAAATGGACACTTCCTCTATCACTGATCAGCATGTGAAAAGAGGATGAATTGTGCCCATGTTGCCATCACTTGAAACACCTCTGCTGGTGTTGGAATGGGGCACCCTCTTGACCAGTGAGAAGGCAAATTGACCATCTCCTTTTTATTGGTGGCATAATTGTATAATTCTGACATCAGCAGAGGTGCCCACAATGGCCAGGAGCTTGGATGGAGCTCCATAGTTGTCTAGAAGCAGTGTTGACATGGGGGAGATCATGGTCCAATGGAACAGATGCAGTCCCAGGTCTCTTGAACAATGGGCTGAATCCGATGTAGATGAGCCCTATGTTTTCACTGTGGCGTATCTTTTTAGTCTCTTCTGAGCATGTATAAGGACTAAAGAATAATAAAAGGATGCTGGAACACATAAGAAATCTGGATGTTCTTGTTGTTTGAACAAAGATTTACCTGATGGAAAGATCATTTCTTTTCTTCTGTTTTTTCCCCCAGAGGTTTAGAAAACTCTGCTGTTATATGCTGTAATATTTTAAATTACACTTCTACGTAGTTTTACCTTTAAGTTATTACACTTTCTCCCTAGTTATTGTTTATGATTTGTATGTTATATTTGCAAATGCTTTGTGTACACCCAGATAAATTTTGTTATCAAATAGGGCAAAAGGTGAAATATAAACAAATAAATAACTAGTTAGTGGGCTTTTGTGTTCTAGTGTTTAAGTTGCTACAACAGAGGCTGCAACATGTGGGTAAATTACATACCTGGTTATATGTCATCAGGACAAAAATTCCAGATCTGTGACCCAAACAAACTCAGATTCTGTGACTACTTTATGCATAATTTAAGAGAAAGTTCTTTTGTATTGGGTCATCTTTTATGGCTCCTTTCCATTTAAGTCGGGATTACTCTGAAGATCTTCTTGTTTGGATTTCGAACAGCAATAGTATAGTGCTGTAAGTGTTCTTTGTTGTAATGCCAAGTATAGGAAGCCCTTGCTTACTGTAGCACTGTCAGAAAATGGAATTGGTTGAAAAGTGGAATCAAAGTTTTGCAAATGCATTTGGGTTGCTTAATAGTGGAAACAGAACACCACAGTATACTGTAGCATGTGTGTCCCAAGTGAGCCTCTTAGGCATGAAGATCTGGTGAAAGATCAGATCACCCCTCAAATTAATGGAACTTGTCAGTAATTTACAAGCATTGAAAAATGAGACACCAGAAAACAAGGTGTTCAAAGCTGGGCAAAACCTTATTACTTTGGACTTCATTATGTCTTATGTATTACTTACTATTGATGATCTTGTATGAACAATTACAACCCATTCGTATGACTGAACTGCCTCATAGGAATGTTGTAAACATTATCAAAAAATGTGTAAAGTGTTTGCAACACAAATCGTAAATCACAATCTTCGCCACCATCACCACCACCATTGGTAATGACTTACTGAAAACATTGCATACAAACCAACTATTTTCTTTCCTGGTTAGCAAACTAGCATTTGCCTGTATTGGCTTCTGTTGCGTTAATTCATTTTTGACACAGACCTGTGAAGACTATGTGTCATTAAATGGATGAAGCATTCATTTCCACTTCAGTAGTGCTTGTTCGACAAACAAAATAATTTTGTAGCAAGGAGGAAAACAGTTTAGCAAAAGGCAGCCCCCTCACATACAAATGTACATAACATCACATTTGGGCTGAAACTTTTTTCCTGTCAGGGGGATTTTTTTTTTTTTAGAAAAAAAAATGTCATAACCCCATAAGAAAGAGAATTAAAATCCTGTTATTTTAATTTACATCTACCCACAAGATAAGTAAAGTTATCATTGAAATTCTAATTAAATAGGATGATTGACTAAGGTAGGACATCAAAGAAAAAGAGTGAATATGATAAGTCGAAGTCTTATTAATTAGTCCGCATGGAAGAAATTCCAGAGACGTCAAGCTGAGGCTGCTGCAAGGAGGAAAAATAGCAGACAAGAAAATGTGTGTTTCTTTGAAGTTAGGAATGGAGATAGTGATGGAGGTAATTGTGTCTGACTGGATCCAGTAATGAAGAGCCGTAAATCAGACCTTGGAATCACAGGCAAGCGTCTGGTAACGAATACGGAGGCCCCTGCTGTGAAGAAACAGAATGCCGGGCTGACTAATTGACCCAGCCTATCTCCCAGTAGCTCCCTGTTATTATTTATTAATTTTTAATTTCTGAATTATTTACGTCCTGGGAAATTATTTTTGACAGCCTGTTAGGAGCGCCAAAGTTAATGGAGGATGAAAGGGCTGCAACCAGAATTAGCAGGGATGCAGTCACAGGCTACTGGATTTAATGATTTTGGAAAAGGAAAATTGATTTCACACAGCGTGTCACTTTATACTACTTTAGGGATACACCAGCTATTTTATTAATTGAGGAATAACCAACTCAGAAGTATATTTGAAGTGTAAATGAATTGCACGGCTCAGCTATTTATTCTCAGTTCTCCCCTTCACTTCCACATCTGGGGGGAAAGCAATGAGTTGGCTTAAAGTTGCTGATTAAAACAAACACTGGTGCCAATTCCCTTATAGACCTAATCCTGTTTTTTTTTTTTTCTTGTGCTAGTTTGTGGTAGGGAGTAAGAAGGGGAAGCAATCAAGTCATCCTGAGAAAATTGGAAACGTGTATTTGTTCCAATGAAATCTATTTCTCCTTGTGACACAGTTCAATCATGTAAAAAACTCTTGTTTTTCCCAGTAATAGATAATTACAGTGGATGGATGGAACCCAGGAACCATCTCTAGGACGAGAAGTTGGTTCCCAACACAAAGAAAAAAGAAGGACATGGGAAGGTTGAGAGGGTAAAGGCAAAATCTCAAAACAGTGCTAGAAATAGCATTTGATCAAGTATTAAAATACTCTTATAAGATCTGGTAAGTTTTGTAAAGCCTTCTTCAGCAACAGTGAAACAATACTATAAATCATTACAAATACATGTGACTGTATACATACATAAAAATGGAATTAGAGCCAATTAGCCATTTTGGCAATTTTATGTTTTTTAAAATACTGTTTGTGAAATTTCCTTAGAAAAATTTCATTGATAACACATCCCAACAACAAAAATTTGGTATTTTGGGTTTTAGGCCTATTCCTGGGGTTATTTGAGACACTGATTCAAATAATTGCATTGGATAGACTGCATCAACTTTCTTAGACATGCTTATGATTTGCATGGGCAAGCAGATGAAGACTGCTATGTGGCATATATTTAACTCAAAAATTACATCAGATAGGGGAAAACTGGTGCATTTTTAGATTTGGCAGATCAAATATACCCAGAAATATTTCTAACATACGAGACACCCAAATGTGTGTTGACCAGTGTAACCTATTATACTTTGATTGAGTGTGCAATTATGATTATACAAGTATGGGAAGTGCTTGAGAGGGGTGTTTTCTTGGACTATAAATCACTGAATCCACCAACCATCTAGGGTATTGACTATTTTGGATGAGGAATTTTAAGAGCTGTAAAAAAAAACCAGCATAGTATTGATATTGGGACATTGGGAGACCAGAGTTCGAATCCTTTCTCAGGCATGGAAAGCCACAGAATGACCTTGGTCAAGTTATGTTCTCTCAGCCTCAAAGTAAAGCAAAGTCAAACCTCCTCTGAACAAATATTACCAAGAAAATCCCACAATAAATTCAGAAATGATTTGAAAGCACACAGCAACGAGTAAAAAAGAAAGCTAATCTTTCAGATAAGCTGTGATCATTAAATTAGTTCCAACATCTCTGTCATAACTGTTGAATGTTACATCAGATAGAAGCAAAACTTTTCTTGACTTTTACAAGTGCTTGATTGAACTTTAGGTATGGAAAACAATGCTACATTAAGATAAAAAGGCTGGAAAAGATAGGATCTTTCTTAGGAGGCAAATTTCTGATACTATTACGAACATGGTGTTTGGAGATAATGGTGACAAAACTGCTCACAAATAAAGCATATGCTTTTTATATTTTTAAAAGAAAAAGGTTTTTTTGGCCCTCATGTGGAGATAACTGTGGAGACAGAGAAAGGTTTTCCTCTAAGGGGGTTACAAGTCATTTAAGCACATCCCTTCAGCTTATTTCTCTGAGCAGTTCATAGCGCTGTGAACATTCCTTTTACTGACAAGAACATGCAAGGCTAGTCTGGGTTTATCTGTTACTTTGTGGATTATACTGGTGGCAATTAATGAAGCAAGAAGGATCAGCTATTAGAAGGAGTTATGTGAGATGGTTGACCCATGGCCTATACTTCAAGGATTGCTTCTTTATCGCGCTCTCGCAGATTTACAGTATTCCTGCCATGTCCTCTTTGGGCTGGGGATCCTACCATTTCAAGACGTCATCAGAGAGCCAGAAAGAGGCAATGGTTCCAAGGAAGTGAAAACTCTTAAGTCAAAAGATGCCAAAATTATCAGCCAAGCCCAATTAAAAGTTACTTTGTTTGTAACAAAACAAAACCCTTTGAAACCCAAGATTTTTAAAAATTCTGGTCATAGCTATGCTAATAAAATTTATTTATTTATTTCTCATTATTGTTATCTGCTTTCAAATGGTTTCTGACTTATGACTACTTTAAAGCAAACCTATCGTTGTGTGTGTGTTAGCAACATTTGTCCAAAAGTAGTTCGTCAACCCACAGAGTTGACTATGGATCCTATACAGAACATTTGAATCAAATTCCCAAATAATCAGATCTCCAAATTCAAATCCGCAAATATGGACAGATGAATGCATTTCTTTATTGAATTTATATCCCACCGGTCTCCCAAAATGGGATTCATGGTTGCTTACTGTCATTTTAAGATATCAAGCTAAAATATTAATTTACAAATGTTAAGAATTAAACAGTATTTTTAATGATTAAAACAGTTACAAATGCTGAAAATATCTTTAAACTATAATTTCAATAAAATGTTTAATAACAAGATTTTCTATGAGAAGTACTTTTCTGCTATTTTTGCCTACTTAACTGAGATATGTGGTGATCGGAAATGAGAGTTTTTTATGTGGTAGTGTATCAACAGTATCAACAGGGAAAATGTTTCCAGATTTTGCATGAATACACTTACTGGTAACTGTGGATAACAGTGAGTGCTATTGTAATGATGGACTCGTAGCTAAATAATGCCATAGAGTCATACTGGAGAACCTAGAAAATGCCGAGGGAGGACATGATTGGTCATGGATAAATTAAACTGTGGATATTGCTTCTGTGGATACAGGGGTTGCATTGTATGATCTTTGATGGATATTGAGGTGCCAGATGAAGTCAGTCCTTTTCTCTTGTGCTCCTAATGCCATGTGAGATTTTTTAACAGTTCTAGAGTTCTGTTATGTTTTATTTGCAGCTTTTCCTATTTTATCTCTGAGGCTTATTGTTTATTAAAACAGTGTATCTTATTGTTGTTTTTAGTATTGTGAACTGTCTTGAACTTGCTTAGCCACAAAGAACAGAAGCTATGATAGGAAATGTGAGCAAATCTTGACTCTGGGATTGTGACCAGTTGGCAAAAAGCAAGACAGATGCTATGATGTGAGATCACATCCATCTAAACTGGTGGATGAAGTGAACCAAATGGAGAAGATGAAACCACACTCAACATTAGCCCAAGCAGAGGAAGCAGGCAATTGCTTTAATGAACCAAGATACACTGATAGGTAGAAAAAGATTAAGGCAAAAATAAAAAATGGTGAGCAAAAAGAACCATATCTTCAATCATTTCATGGATGAAAACTGGGATATATTTGAACAAATTGGCCCTCCTCATTTGTTAGTTTGACTTTTGTGGATCTGGTTATTCATGGATATTATTAAAAAGGCCTCTATAGGATTTCTAAGTCCTCCAGTATGGCTCTATTGGCCTACTTTCCCTTGACATTAACCATGGAGCCATAATGAAGGACCAAGAGATTCCTAGAGAGAATTTTTTCTAGGAATCTTTAGGTCTTCCAAAGTGATTTTTCCAGCAGAATTTGGACACAGGGTTGTGCTAGAGGATTTGTAGAGAATTGGTGTTTTTTTGGTGTGAACAATCCTTATTGCAATACAAAAAAATGTGGAGTGATTTGATATTGATTGGTCAATTAAAATCCATTGCTTTTGCAAAAGACCTCATGGAGATGAAAACTGTTGTTGCTGTTTTATTGCTATGGATCAGCACAACTGCCTGCATTTTCCAACTTCCTGGAAGTGTGTGTGGCAATGGTGATCGTTATCATAATTATCTGCACTGAAATATTTAATTTTACCCACTGTTTGGGGGCATGCTTTTAAAAGTTGGCCCCCAAAACTGTGGATGCAGCTTTCTAGACTTTATTTAAAAACCATTGATTGAAGGAATGAAGGCTTTTATTTTTAGCATGAAGAATTGTGTGCCCTGTTGCACACATGGCAGAACAATCAAACTTCCCTAGACCATTAAGCTGCCTCTTCTCTGTTTCAATATTAAAACAAAGGGTATATTTTCCGTTCTGTACTGCGTTCTGGGAATTAAGCCCACAACTCCAATTAACAGAAATGAATTCCCCACACAGAATATTTACCCTTAAGAGTTGGCTTGATATAATGAGTCATGTGTTTTGTGTTTAAGCTCTTAATGCCTAGAGGATTTAAAAAACCCACTTCTATTTTGATCACTTCATGTTTTCATCATTTGAAGGGAGCAGAGCGGCTCATTCTTACCCCTGGCAATTAAGCATATACATTACTTGATTAATAATGTGCAATCGACAGCTGCCTTTCTCCTTTCTCCACATCTATGTCTGTCAAGAAAAGGACAAGAATTAGATAACTGGAATTTTATTTCTTTTAATTATTTACTACTCAACAAATATTAAAACTATAGTGGAGGCTGAAGGATGTTTCTGAGATTAGCCTGTGAAATTAGTGATAGTTAAACAGAACTTTTGGGGATTTTAAATTATAGGTTCAGAGCTTGGAGAAGCAACTTTATAGAAAAAATCTCCCAAAATGTCCCAGCCACTCTAGCTAGCAGGGCCACTGGCTGACCTTGTGGGTTGTTGCATTCTGGGAGTTATTCAAAAAAACCTTTGTAACCTTTAAATAAGTTTCTTGGGTAGTACATTGTTTGTATGCCAATAAAGGCTGTGTCTGTTTGAGAGAGTAGTTCATTGTGTGCACCAGAATCAACATCTTAGGAGTTTGCTTTTGAACTTTCCAGTGCTTTCCCCCCAGTTTTCACGTGTAGAGGCTGAAACTAAGAAAGATAAGTTACGGGTGATTTTTGCATATGGATTGTATGAGGCCAACATGGGACACCTTCATGTACTTAACAGAAATAGGCAGGATGAAAGATGCCTTAGACAACTGCTTCTTGAACTATGGATTCCAACCCTAAGTGGGGTCCCATTAGCTCAATGTTGGGGTCACGAAAACATTTACAACAGTAAAAGGTTTCTGAACACCACTTATTTACACAACTATATTAGCAACAACATGCAGTGTTTACAGTGGACTCTGCAGAAAATACTTTAGCTACAAACCACATAAAGGAAAATAGGAAGCCTTTATTTATTTTTAATTAATGTGCGATTTTTATACCAATTTTATGTACCCATATACCTGAGGTCACATAAATATGTCTTGAGCCTAAAGGATTCACATGCCCACATGCCCCATTACTCTGTCCAAAAATCAAATATTGAAGATTGATTTGTATTTGTCCAGTACACTGGGGTCTAAGGAAGGTTTTTTTTAGAAGTGGTCTTATCACAGCCTATGAGGACTGCAGGGACTCTGCACTGATACAAGAGAAAGATCATAGCTTGTGGCACATAGTTTGCATGAAATATCATAGTTACCAACTATGTCACCATCAGTTTGACAGAGAGATTCCAAATAAAGCATCTACCACCTCACTTTTCTGACTGCTTTTAAAAGTCTGTTTTTTTTTCTTCCTCTCCCATGTTACCTCTTTGTCCTGTCTTACTTCCATTTGTGCAAAATGAGTTAACAATGTGAAGTTAGTTTGCACACAGTTGCCACAGGCTGCACACGCACTGTAGAATTAATGCAGTTTGACACCACTTTAACTACCATGGCCCAATACTGTGGAATCATGGGAGTGACTGTTTCATGTCTTCTCTGCCAAAGAACTGGTGCCTCACCAAACCGCAACTCCCATCATCCTATAGCCTTGAACCTTGGAAGTTAAAGTGGTGTGAGACTGCATTTGTTCCACGGTGTGGTTGTACTCTTAGTGGGAGGTAAGAGGGGCAGAATCTTGCCCTTCCCTGTAGACAAGTGGTTCCCAAACCTGTGGCCCACGGCCCAGCAATGGGCCACAAGAAGAAAAATCCAGTCCGTGAACCTCCTTCCTTTTTATTTATTTTATTTCATTTATTTCCACTTTCTTTCCACAGAGCTGACCATTCACTTGGATAGACCATGTCAGATCTAGATTATTAAATATGGTTTTCTGTGGGCAAGCAGATGGCAACTACTGGATGGCATATGTTGATCAAAAACTGATTCATAATCTTTTTGGTACTAATGTTGGAGAGTGGTCCCTGCTCAAAGTGGTCCCTGTTCAAAAAAAGGTTGGAACCACTGCTGTAGAGTATGATAAAAGCAAACTCCTGCATCCTTTCCTAGCTTGTGATCTTCTTCATCAGTAAGGTTTGCTATTTTGAACACATCTTGGTCTTATTTGTCTCAGTTTTCATCTGTGAAATATTGGAGATCATTTATATAGGGTTGCACCATGTAACAGGCTGAGGTAGAAGGATATGCAACATGTGTGCAGGCTTAGACTTTGATTCTGGGTGACGTGTTTTAACATTGGAATGTATTTTAATTATGCTATATTATGTATGTATTAATTTTAATCCAATTTTATCTCAAGTTTGTTTTTATGCTTTAAGGCACTGTATAAGTGATGTTTGTAAGCCACCTTGAGTCCCCCATTCGGGTAGAGAAAGGCGGGGTATAAATAAGGTAAATAAATAAATAAATAAAATGTAATATGTTATATGTATTAATGTGTTTACATTGTTTTCGATTAATTCTTTAATTGGATTTTTTTAGAATGTTTTTTGAAAAATTCATACTATAGGTTATTTTTGCTCTTTTAACTTATAGGGATGCCATATTGGGAGAAAAACAGGAAATAAGCCAAGTAAATAAATAAACTGGGGGAAAAAATCACAGATCATCCATTGGTATCTTTAGCTTAAAGAAAGGATCAGCCATGGTTTTAAATGTGTCCTATATGTCCCCTTTTCCCCTACAGTTGACAACAAACACAACAACAAAAACAGAAAGACTGGAGAGGCAATTTCCAGGAGAGAGTAAAAAAGAATCAAATTAACGTGGCACTTCAGGTCAAACTTCCTCCCTGAAGAAAAACCAAAAAGAAAGTGGCAACGCTAATTACTCTTTTTCTATTTAAAAGCCTCTGAGTTCTTAAGAGCTTGGAGGAGATGGAAGGAAAGTATTAAATTTTCATTAAAGGGACACTGCCAAATTGGACATAGAGTTTTCTTTGAAAAGAAAGGAAATGAGTTTGTGGTAGAAATGAGAACTTGTACTCTTAAATAAGTGCCGTTCTGCATCTCCAAGCAAAGTTGTGTTTACTCTTTTACAAACTGCATCCATTGAAGTTGCAAAGTTTCAGTTGAAATAGATTTGTAGTGACCTTCATTTACCCAGTATCCTCCATAAGAGAAATAGGGGTCAGTCTGATTAAAGACGCCTTTGCTCTTAACATTTTGAAAAAGAAAATGCAAACAATATCATTTAAGGAGGCTCATCATCAGGGTAGAAGGGTTCAGCAACAAATAGAAAGGGGAAATTTAACTCTTTAAATTCCTGACCAGAGAGGGAGTCAAAATACCATGTACAGACACAGTAGTGCTGAGGAGCACACAGAGTTCTCTGCAAACAAAAGATTCCCAATTTCCCCTCTCTTTACTCACAAGGAGCCTCCCTGAATGGAGTTCTACCGAAATACAGAGATTTTAAACAGCAAATGTTACATACACATAAATCTGCACAGCATGAGCAAGGTTGCATTTCCTCACTATAAAAACATCCAGGTGGAGGTGAAAATCCTGCCACTATCTTTTGTATGTGGGAGGAAGGAAGCAATTGTGTCTGCTTTCCAAGCCGGAATCTTGGCTAATTTGTTGCTTTTCCATTTTGCTAATGATTGAGAAGCTAACCTTGCCTACCCTTAATTTAATGTTGTCATTTACAAACTGTGATCCTGAGACCTGTGGGGTTATTCAGACAGACATTAGTTGTACCTCAATGAGATGATCACTAATGACATATAATCTTCTCTGCAGGCAGTTAGCCCTTAATTACCCAACTTCCTTCTGCAATGCAGAGCTACAACGGAGTGGCAATGGGCCACTTGAACTCTTCAAGGGAAGGGATCAAGCCTAGTCAAAATGGCAAATGCCTACATGAACTTGCCTTAGAATTTTCCACAGTACTATGTAATTCTATGTACAAAGATTTTGTGATATATGTGCTAATATGGAAGATGTTTTCTTAAACGAAGTGAACTGACACATACATGGCTAAGAGGAAATTAAATTTATACTGAGGAAAAGTAAGTAACACAGCACATCTAAGGAATATATGAATCAAAATATATTGGAATTGGCTGATTTCCATGGTGGAAGCAAACCAAATGATCAGTTTGCGGAGGATGAACTGCAGAATTAATGCAGTTTGAGTTGCTGTGAGTCTTTCAGGCTGTATGGCCATGTTCCAGAAGCTTTCTCTCCTGACGTTTCGCCCCAACCGGAAGAAGCCAGACCTTAAGGCCGCAGGGCCATCAAATACTAATCAAGGTGATTAATTACAACATCCACACCTGCCTCCAACAGACAAGAGTTCTTTCTCCCACCCTGTACCTTACACAGATATATAAAACTCCCTTGCCTAGTTTCCAGCATACCTCACAACCTTTGAGGATGCTTGCCACAGATTTGGGTGAAACGACAGGAGAGAAAGCTTCTGGAACATGGCCATACAGTCCAAAAGACGCACAGCAACCCAGTGATTCCAGCCATGAAAGCCTTCAACAATACGATGCAGTTTGATACCATGGCTCAATACTATGGAATCATTAAGAGTTGTAGTTTTACAATATCTTTTCTGCCAAAAAGGGCTGGTGCCTCCCTAAACTACATAGTTTGAATCCAGTGGTGCAAGAGAAAATAGTGCCACTGCATAATCATTGGGGGAGAACCACATGAGGCACACCGTTCTTAATGTAGGCTTGAAGAGTATGCATTATGTAACAGGAGAAATAAAATAACACACAGACAGAGCTCAAAAGAGCGTTAGAGCACAAATTGAACGCTACTTGTTAAACAAGGTTAATTTGTTCCTATTCCACTTGAAATGGCTTCAAACACTTCTAAACTAGGTCATTTGATTGCTATGAAAGTACATGTCCAAGGCAGCTGTCTTTTCAGCAACAAGTTTATTGGAGAGTTTTGATTGCATCCCAAAAGCATGTGAGATATTTCTGACCATATCAAAGAAAACCTCAACTGCATTATCAAGGCACTCTAATGAGATGGTTTGTTTAATTGAAATGCTTCAAATTACCATCTGGTACAGCATGAAAAAATCATTATTTTCATTAGAGGAACTCCTCGTTAGCTGGAAATTGAAGTTACAAAATATCACGGCATGATATACTTGAAGTATTGTAAAGTACACTCAAATTCGGGTTATTAAGAGACTTTTACATATAAATGGTGCTTCGGTATTAGTTAAGTCATTGCAATCACCCAATTTATACATTTGAGTTTATTTTTCAAATCGGCTATAGCTGAGGGAATGAAGTGGCATGGGGATTATTCTGCAGATCTGTGGAAGGCCATAGGTATTTTAATGGGAGGGGAAAAATGAGCTAATATGAAGACATTTTAATATGCACAAAATACAAAAATTATACTAATTCCTATTACATTATGATTTCCAGAGCTTAAAAAGGTGTCTTTCCCAAGCTCTGGCTAAATTCATTATTTGGGCTTCAACTCTGAACACATAGAAAAGCCAATATTATGCAAGAGAGGAGATGTCCCAGCTGAATCTATCCTTTATCTTCTGAATCATAGTATAAAAGGCATTTTCAAGATTATATATAAAAAGCCTTTGTGGACACATTGAATGTTTTCATGTGCTGGTTCATGTTCTGGAAATAGGTAACGCTTGGAAAGACCCCTGCCCTGAAGCACCAAATAGATCTTAATACAGATTGAGCATCCCTTATCCAGAATTCTGAAATTCAAGATACTGCACAATCTGAATGTGTCCACATGGGAGGCTGAGATCGTAAGACCTTTGCTGTGTTCACAAGCTTTGTTTCATAGGCAAAATTATTTAAACGGTTGTATAAAATTACCTTCAGGCTATATGTGTGAGTTGTATATGAAGCATAAATTAATTTCATGCTTAGACATGGGTCCCATTCCAATCTCATGATGTGTATATATGCAAGTATAGGTGTTCCAAAATCTGAAATCCAAAATGCTTCTGGTCCCTAGCATTTTGAATAAGGAATAATCAGTCTGTACTCATGTAGACAGAACAGTGGAAGAGTAAAGGTATCAAGTCAGTTTAGTGTATAGCACTGGATACATTATTTTGCTTACTTATGATTCAGCTCCTCAACAATAAAATATCCATCATAAATTTTAGACAGCAGATCTCAAAAAACTATAAATGAATTGCCTGCTTGTTACATTCTTCGATAACTCTACATCCCAGTATGCTTCAACATAACTTGACAACGTAGTGTAATCTCAGTATGAAACAGATCCTTTCAGGTATGAAGGTGGTTCTTATGCATTTTGGTGCTTCAATGCATTTTGATGTCACAGAGCAATGTCTTGGCATCTGCACCCCTTGACCTGGAAGTCTCCATCACCACAACAATCGGATCCAAGCACCCATCATTGCTGGGATTAATCCATCTCTATTGATCCCCATAACCCTGACTGTGCAGAGAACGACAGGATCCATAAGCCGGGTCACCCAGCCTTTGTGCAGTCAGTCACCTGGACATAAAGAAAACACTCCTTACCCAGCACTCCTCCAGTATGCAAGGAGGTCCTGCTCTGGTCATTCACAATGCCATTTCCCCTTTCCCAGGAACAGTCTTTCTGATTTGATATTCAATGGACACTAGTGCCAGGGGTGTTAGACTCATTTGCTGAGGACTCATGACAAAATTATCTTCACAGTAAAACCCATGGAACCCAAATGGCTCCCTTTGTTCATTCCAAGGCTGAGACATGGTAATCCTCTCAAGACACTTTGATTTCCTTTATCCAGCCAGTCATCCTGCCCCGTTAGCCATTGGAGAGTGTAAATCTGCAATTATGGGGAATGCCCTATAATTGGCCAGCGGGCACCACAATCCTGCCTCTTGAAGGGAATCCTCCCAGATGGCTGTGACGTCAGGGCCGGCTCCACCAATCAGCATGGAGCCAGCTCCAGCTGGGATGTGAGTGGGAAAAAAACAAAGGATTTATTTGTATGAAGTTGTATGTTTTGCCTGTAAGAAGCATCCCCCTTGATGGATTGTCACCTTGACGTGGTGAGGGGGCTTGCGTGTTCCAATGAACTTGAGGGCACAACCACTGGAGTCATGCACTCCCAGGAGTGGCCACAGGGGAGGATCCAGACCAAGAACAATCCAAAGACCCAAAGACCTCAACGGCAGAGCAGGTGGAAAATAACATGGTACATGTTATAATGGCTGTGAAGGCGGAAGAAGGCTGCAACAGACTGAGAAGCCACTCTCGTTGTGTTAATCACACCACTGTTGGGACCTCACTCTGTGAAGACTGTGTGTTGACCGGCCATGCACCGACCTCCACACATTTTTAAAAAATCACACACAGACATCTTCCAAGAAATGGAGGAGATTGCCAAAGGAAGGTAAGAAGCATCTCAGCTTCCTTTAATGGCTTACCACAAACGGTCATCTTTTCCAGCCATATCAAAATGAAATACCTCGGTGGCATTCTTCTTCAACGGGTGAGATCTTTTGATTGGGGAAAATTGGGTTTATAACTTCTCGATCTTTCCAGGCACAGATCCACAGGCAGACCACTGCTGGTACTGAAAACCCGCTTAATGGACCTCTGTACTCACGCTTTGGGTTTCTGCTATCCGCGGTCCAGATCTCACTATCCGCAACCCATTAAAATGGTTCAATTTCACCATTGGTTAATCTTGCAGGAATTTGTAAGCCCAAAACATCTAAAGGGCCACAGTTGCCCTCTTTGGTCTTGTTATTTCATTTTGGGAGTAAGGATTTTGTCTGGTTTTAAAAAATCTTGACTTTCCTTCCTCTCTTGGAATTGGAAGCAGCAGGACCATTGCTTGAAGATTAGTATTAGCTCTATTTAACAGTACCCCTTTTTATCCCATTTTATGTTGAATAAAGAAGCTTCATTTGTTAGCTTTAAAAAATTCTGAGATTTTAATTCTTTATCATCGCTCTCTAGAGAACCCAGTTGGAGTCCTCTCATCATCACTGATCACTTGTGAACTTTTTTTATTGTTTGCTCTTCACTGTTCTGTGCTTTCATCATTTTAGACAGAACCAGCAGGCATCTCTCTGCTGCAGAACAGAGCACATCCCTTCCGCACTAGGAAAAAACATACATATAATTCACTCAGGCGCAGCTCTTTATAACTTCCCCAAATGATAGTATTTGCATTAGATTAAAATGAATGTATTTTCTGTTTCAATCATAAGGGTAACTACCCGGATTCAACTAGAGTCAACAACCAATTTCAACTTTATTTTCAGTAGGTGAGAAAGGCAGAGTTGGCAAGATAACTAATCTGTAATTGAATGAAGTTCCATTTATGCATTAATAGGTGATTTCAAGATACCTTTTTGGATTACCTGCTATTTAAAAGGCTTTGGATTTATTATTATTATTATTATTATTATTATTATTATTATTATTATTATTATTATTACATTTACAATAAAATGCAACTTAAATCCACCCAATCAAAACAAAATAAAAAAGCGCAGACACTACACAAAAACAAACTCGGCAATATTAAAACAATCTCCTAGTTTTCCCTTACTATAGCTTTCCCCATTTCTGTATCCCATTCTTTTTAAAAAAATACATTAAAACATTTTTTAAAACAACTGACTTCTTCACTCCTCAAGCCAAGATATCTCTCAAAATATTACAATATACTTCTATTGGTTTCATTAACTTCTGCTAAATATAGACAAACAAGTTTAAGATTGAAACATACCCACAAGTAATATAATACAAACAATTTGAATATTTTGACTAAAATTAAAATCTTTGGTCATTTTAAAAAGCTTTTAAAAAGTAAAGTGGAAGCTGCACTAAAATCATTTGGGAGAAATAAATCACCAGGCACAGATGGTATAGCAATAGAGCTGCTTCAATGTACAGAGATAGAATCTACCGTAGTTCTAACTAAAAGTGGTCAACAAATATGGAAAAAACAATGGCCCATAGACTGGAAACACTCAATGTACATTCCAATCCACAAGAATTGTTACGCCAGGAATTAAAGTAACTGCAGGACCATTGCATGTCCCAGGTAAGTAAAGCAATGCTCAAAATCCTACAAGAAATACTTTTATCAGATATAACAACAACAACAACAGCAATAATAGTTTTATTTCTTGCCCATCTGAGAAATGCCAGATGTCCTACTAGATGGGTTCAGTGTGAAATATAATGAAGTTATGTGGTTATGCGGACTGATCCAGCCACACACACACACACACGGAGAAGAAGGATACCAATGCCTATGGACTTAAGAAAAAATGCACAGTACCCAAAGATGGTCATGTGATTTTTGATTGCTGGGGAGAAAATCTCATGAGTTCCTCTCTTATTTCCTAGAAATAGCTAACAGCATGCTATGACTCTACAAATCTGCTGTTCTGAGACTGTATAAAATCCACATTGAACTGGATTATATGGTGTTATGGTCTCAGATAATCCAGTTCAAAACTGATACTGTGGATTATCTGTCTTGATATTCTGGGCTATATGGATATGTGGAAGGGCCCTGAAACTTCCCTCTCCCTAATGGTCAGACCAATTTTGGTTGAGTCCCTTTTACACATGTGGGAGTCCATGTAGTGAAACTCCCCCTGTGTACACGAACCATAGAAATAGTTTGGTTTTGTTTGTTTACAATATGTAGTATCACAATTAAAGGGCTTTTCTCCTGTAGATGGCACTCCAGAGCTAAGTAAAAAATGTAAACCCTTATCTAGTTTCCAATCTTGGCGATTATTATGTGTGTGCCTTCATGTCAACTTATGGTAATCATTTTTGTAACATGCATCTGCACTGTAGAACTAATCAGTTCGACACCACTTTCACTGGCATGGCTCAACGCTATGGCTTCTATTCAAGTACAAACTCGGGTTGATGTGGTTAGTTTTCAAGATCAGATGAGATCCAGTGTGTTTGGGGTATTTAGACCTAGGTAGCTAAATATCAGGAAAGATAGCCAGGCCTGTAGCGAGGGGGGGGGGTAGGGGTTCAAACCCCCCCCCCCGAAATTTTTCAAGTTATAAAAAAAAATCTCGTTTACTCATGAATTTTAACTGGTTAACCAAATCCCCATGCTAAGTCTATGAGATGCAAAACATTAAGAGTCCCTCCAGGCACAATCTCAAGCAGATATTGACAGGTTTGTAGCGAGGAGGGGTATGTGCTAGGGGTTCAACCCCCCCCCCCCCCCCGAAATTTTCAAAACGCCTCCTGAAATTTTTTTCTGGCTACGGCCCTGATAGCCATGTGTAATGAGTCAATTGTCAGCCTGCTGACTTAGGCCTTTCCACACAGCTGAATAAAATACCACATTATCTGCTTTTAACTCAAATATATGGCAGTGTGGTCTCAGATAACCCAGTTCAAAGCAGATATTGTGGGATTTTCTGCCTTGATATTCTGGGTTATATGGCTGTGTGGAAGGGCCCTTATGGTTATATGTGTCATTCTTTACAGAAGCATCCAGATAAGTCTGAATGAAGGTAATGTAATCAAAATAAGAAAGCTGTCCCGCCAGGATGATCCCATATGCTCGTTTGTTTCTACATCGCTGCAAACTCTAAATACTCTTTGACCTGCAGGCTAAAACAAAAGTCTGCCTTAGATATACTGTATATCCAAGGGCCTTTCCACACAGCCATATTACCCAGAATATAAAGGCATATCTGGGTAATAGTCTTCTTTTTAGGAGGATTTTAAACAAAAAAGATCATATTTCAGGAGTGATTTGGTTGTGTGTTTCTGCATGGCAGGGGGCTGGACTGGATGGCCCTTACAGTCTTTTCCAACTATTTAATTCTATGATCTCGAGTACTTTCATTATATATTCTTGCATGGCAGGGGGTTGCAGTAGATGGCTCTTGGTGAATCTTCTGACTTCAGAACTCTATTTTAAAAATACACATTTCCTCCTCATTTCCATTGAGAACATTACATATGCAAACAAACTGGAACATCACCATGAGCAGCAGAAAATGAAGGTGCTGAGAAATGAAACTTTTCATTCCAGGCTCAAGGCATTTCAGAGTGTAGTCCATCTTTGGGGGCTCTGTATCCATATACATAAACAGAAATGAGATTTTAAATGTATAAAGGAGTTCAGATATTTTGAAATGTTGTATTATGAAATAGTAATTAAGAGCCAACCTTAAGAAATGGTACCACAAAGTGGAGTCCACAACGTGCAAGTATGGAGAAGAGCAAACCACAGAACACCTATTACAATGCTGATTGAGCCCTGCCACGTGCACCATGGAGGACCTTCTTATAGCAACACCAGAGGCACTCCAAGTAGCCAGCTACTGGTCAAAGGACATTTTTTTTAATTTACATCATGTTTACCCCGCCCTTCTCACCCAGAGGGACTCAGGGCGGCTTACAACAGTCAGCAAATTACATTGCCCAAAATGCAATCAATAAAACAACAACATATCAATAAACAATAAAACACTACCACATCAATTAAAACTCTAATTAGACTCTAAAGGTAAACGTTTCCCCTGACGTTAAGTCCAGTCATGTCTGACTCTGGGGGTTGGTGCTCATCTCCATTTCTAAGCTGAAGAGCCGGTGTTGTCCGTAGACACCTCCAAGGTCATGTGGCCGGCATGACTGCATGGAGCGCCCTTACCTTCCCGCCGGAGCGGTACCTATTGATCTGCTCGCATTGGCATGTTTTCGAACTGCTAGGTTGGCAGGAGCTGGAGCAACAGCGGGCGCTCACTCCGCTCCCGGGATTTGAACCTGGGACCTTTTGGTCTGCCCGTTCAGCAGCTCAGTGCTTTAACACACTTCGCTACCGGGGCTCCTAATTAAACTCTATTAAACCTTAAATTATAAAATTTAAAATGCATGTATAGTTAAATTTGTCCACTAACACCTTCGTGTGCACCTTGATTCATGTCATATCAACCTCAGATGTTACTAAAATTAGTTACTAAAATTAGTTACTAAATTTAGTAGATTTAGTTTTTAACTTTATGTTTTTAAATAAAATTACAACTGTAACTTCGGTTCGCTTCTGACTCGATAAATAAATGAAATCATAAAAACAATAAAGACAAATTACCTGGTGTCTAGACGATTCTGAACACTGCATTACAAAAATGTACTTTTCCCATTTTTTTCTCCCATCATGGTATTCTAGCAGTGAATGGTGGAACTTAAGTGTTCACTTATTTACACTTGCAGCCTGAAAAATTAAACATTACATTGACATAAATTTGATCAAAATCTATTACTTTGCTTCTTTAAAGATTATCTGTATTTCATCTTTTGAACTGAGTTGTGACATCTCTTTGGCCTCCTGGAGGACCAGTCCAAGACTTCTCTACCCTTTATCCATTGATACCATCATCTAATGATTTCCTTTTGTATGCCTCTCCTGCTAGATAGTTGAAATGCCTTTCCTAAGGCTTCATTAAATATAGCAAGAGCTATGCACTAAAATATGCTGATATTTTATATTCTGCTTTTGCCTTTGACCCATAATTGAAGATCACTGGACAGAACATATTTGAAAAACAGAAAAAAATATATTTTTAAAAAAAACCTTTTGTGTTTGTGTGTGTACTTAGAGTTGTCTGTTAGCTTATGTGACCCATGAATTCCATAGAGTTTTCTTAGGCAAGGAAGATCAAAGGTAGTTTTTTCCCTAGTTCCTTTCTCTGAAATATAGCCTATAGAATCATAGAGTTGGAAGACACCGCATGGGCCATCCAGTCCAACCCCTGCCAAGAAGCAGGAAAAGAGCATTCAAAGCATTTCTGGCCATCCAGTCGCAATTTAAAAGCCTCCAAAGAAGGAGCCTCCACCACAGTTTGGGCAGAGAGTTCCACTGCTGAACAGCTCTCACAGTTAGGAAGTTCTTCCTAATGTTCAGGGGAAATCTCCTTTCTTGTAGTTTGAAGCTGTTGTTCTGTTGTTATAGCACCCAGTATTTGTTGATAATCTCACATCCAAGTACAGTAGAGTCTCACTTATCCAACGTTCTGGATTATCCAACACATTTTTGTAGTTAATATTTTCAATATATCATGATATTTTGGTGCTAAGTTCATAAATACAGCAATTACTACATATCATTAATGTGTAATGAACTACTTTTTCTGTCAAATTTGTTGCATAACATGATGTTTTGGTGCTTAATTTGTAAAATCATAATCTATTTTGATGTTTAATAGGTTTTTTTTTAATCTCTCCTTATTATTAAGATGGTAGCACTCTGATCATATTGTCATGCCAATCTCTATGATAGTTAAGTTGGCAATTGGTAGAGAAAGGTGCTGACAAAAAAGGGTCAGAGCCTTTTCGGTTCTCCCATATTTTGAAGCACTGACTTTTTCTTGTGAGCAACTGAGAAGCTAACCTCATGCTAATGGAATTTTGAATCAACAGAGGGCAGCAAAGTATGAAAAGATTTCTGCCTGCATTGCTTTTGGTTCTCTTGGCCTTATACTTGCTCTATGCCAGTTTTCTTTCAACGAGTTTTTAACTCCTCTCCAGCAGGAGATCATAACTTAAAATTCTTCACTATTCCTGAAAGATGTCCTAAGAACTTTAAGATGATATTGATAAGGTAACAATTCTGGTGTGTGTGTGTTTAGAAATAACATTTGGGAAGAAGCAACTAACGAGTGCATGCATGTAACTATTTAGTATTTAAAGTAATTATAATAGTTTTGTGGACTGGGATTCATTAAACAAGTATCCCACAAGCCAGATATCATCCAGTGTCTCTTTCCACTAGATCACTGCTAAAGCATGAGTCCTATTAGGAAAAGTGCTGAGAGAAAAAGAATTCATTGCAGGTAGGCAGAGATTGAAGTTTCCCATATGTTCATCATAATAAATATATTTGCAATCATGTACAGTGCATCTTTTAGTCACTGCAGAAGCCGCCTGACCACATCAGGCAACTTCAGAACTACACATTTTGAGTTGCAGGTCTGGCAATAGATGGCCATTGTGGAAAATGGTACAGTTTCCTCAGGCAACAGTTGCTGAAAGAGGACAACATGATATTAGGTAAAATTATCCTGCAGCTTATCCTATGCATCCCTCAATTGGACTTTCAAGTGGAATTTTCAGGTTAGTAGAGAATTCTCTTCTATTGCCAGTGCTGTCTTTTCAGCTGGCCTTTGTATCATGAGACAGTTATGTTCACAAGCATCACAGTATCTTGAGTATCCCTGCTATCTTGGTATACACCACGAGTGCAAAGCTCTTGGGAGTGTCTGCCTGGCCTGGCCTGGCTTGTCTGTTCATCCATCTGCCCTGGATGGCATGAGTCCAGGCTGTATGAAGAACTGTGTCTCTGCTATCTCAGCCAGCATCACAATATATCCCAGTGACTCCCTCCCCATTCAGAGGGTTATGTATTCATCTTGCCTTTAGGCAACATCTTCTCTCCTGTCTTTGCCCCCTAACAACCATCATTAATACTGAAGTTGTCTCCTCATCACCATATTTCGATAGCTATTCACACATAGTTTGCCTAAAAAAGAAACCTGCACAACATTTGGTTGGCATGCCGCATGCAACTCCTCAAAGGACGTCAGCTTAGTAGCCCAAAGAGACTGCCACTCTCACATGACAACTTTTCCTGAAGGAATGCCATATAGGAGATGGAGCAAGCTGTTTTTGCTCCATCAGAGACTAGGGAGCTCATCATACTTACGGAAATCAGTGTCCTAGGCTGCTTCCACGCCATTTTCAGGATGGAGCTCCACAGCGGCCAACATACAACTTCGGGAAGAGGCTCCACCCCTAACTGGGGTAGAAGCATCATTGAATGCTCCCCCCAGAACACGGAAGGCTTCCCATGTTGTGCTGGCTACAATGGAACCAGCATGGGGCCATCCCCATGTGATGCCCCTCTCTTTTGTCATGGAGGCCAGGCAAAGTGAGATGCTTCACCTGGCCTTTCTGATGAGGCCCTAGGGGTGCATCTACACTGCAATTCAAAAGCACTTTAACTGCCATGGCTCAATGGTATGGAATCATGGGAGTTGTACTTTTATAAAGTCTTTAGCCTTTTCTGCCAAAGAGTACTGATGCCTTGGGCTGGGCTTTAGCACAGCTGGTAAATCACCAGCAGTAATAAGATCTACCAACCGAAAGGAGGCCAGTTCGAAGCCTGGTCAGGGTGAGCACCCAACTGTCAAGCCCAGCTCACTGTTTATCTAAACTGTTTGAAAACAGCTTAGAGCTATAAGTAGAGAAATTAGGTACCACTAACAAGTGGAGGAGGTATTTTACAACACCATAAAAGAAAAAGACTAGAAATACCGGTGACCAAAAGGAAGGAGGAAGTCCTGGTGGCTCTTGGTCATAGAGAATGTACCAACAGCCCCCACCATGGCTGAATCTGAGCATAACCTCCAAGACACTGAAGCTGGACTTTGACACAACATACCTCATTTCTGTCTGTTCTGTCCTGTCCAAACAGCATTGAATGTTTGCCGTGAGTCCCCTTGGGGAGATAGGGCAGAATATAAATAGTTGTTGTTGTTGTTGCTGCTGCTGCCGCCGTTGTGATAATGATGTTGATGATGATTACTATTATTATGCCTCAACAAACTGCCAGTTCCAGGATTCTATAGCATTGAGCCACAGCAATGTCAAAGTGCATTAATTCTACAGTGCATGACACAAACCAATGGATTCAAATTGTAAAAAGTGGAGATTCAACCTACACATTATCCTGATGATAGGAGCTGTCTCAGAGGGTGGTGAACTCATCTTCATTGAGGATTACTAAACTGTGATTTAATGGTCATCTTTCAAGAGTGCTATAATTCCTGCTTGGTAGGTGATTGCACTAGATGACCCTGGGGTCCCTTCTAGCACTATGATTCTCAACAGAAATATTATAATGGGTATAGGCTATGTCCAGAATAAAAAATAGTAGGAGTACTAGCTGCTGCAATGCCCCGTTTAGCTTCTGAACTTCTCAAAGGCATCTTGCTGGCTACAGTAGGGACCAGGGCATTGGACTAGAGAGGGCTTTGCTCTGATGCAACAGGGCTCCTTTTAGTTTCTTAAGATGATAAAGTTGAGCACTTCTTTCCTAACACACCAGTCTTTGAACCACCCCTTCTTTTCATGCAAAAGGCTTAAGCCATCGCTGCTGGCCTCAGGACCAAAGTATTTACTGGAGAGCAAGGCAAGAAGCTCCCTTCTCTCCCACAGCTGAGCATACAGCTGAATTTACAGTCAAATCAACACGGCACTTTTCTTCAAAGCCTCTGACAGCCCCACCAGTGATGCTGCCTGGTGCGCACTTGGGTTCCAGCTACAAGCGATCTACCTCCTGCAGACGTATCAGTGCAGGCAGCTGAGTAGCAGATTCTCCCAGGAGGAGATGAGGCTGGTTGGGACAGTAAATAATTAGCTTTGCTGCCGTTGGCTACAGGAATGATTATGAATTTTTAAGCGCGGCAAGCGATTGAAGAAGTTTCTGTTTGCTTTCCTCCAGCCAACTTGCAAACCTTTGCTCCAGGAGGGAGAATATTCCCCCCAAGCAGCTAGACACACAGGTGGGAAAACATTTAAGGTGCAAGAAAGCTGAGCCAAGAGTAGGCTGCTCAGAATTAAGAGAGGGGACTGAGGGTGGGAGTGGAGGGAAAAGGGGTCACAAATGCAAGGGAGATTCCAGGATAAAAATACATTTTTTTTAAAAAAAAGTTTCTTGCTTGTGTAGCCTTGGGTCTATCAATTAACAGATTATACTCTAGGCAGTTTGCTCCTGGGAAAATAAAATTGAGTGGGTTGTTATGAGTGCAGCCACTCAAGTTTGGCAGATTTTCAGTACTTTTTTATTTGCCTTAAATCTTTTAAAATTAAGTGTCGGTGAAAGGCATCTTGTTGACAGCTTTTGAAATGCATTTTTTTCTAAATCTCTGTATAAAACTTTCTCAACATATCCTTGTTTCTTATAGATTCTTTCCTGTAGGGTCCTATATTTGATTTCATTACCATAAGATCAGATACATCTAACATGAAGTCCAAAAATCTGAACAAAGGAGGATACAGTGACTTTTAGCCTCTCTGCTTTCTGTAATGGCCTTGGGATGGGGGGCTCCATTCTGGGTTATATTATAGTGTGACAATGCAATCCTTAATAGCAAGGGTAAACCCAGTCAGCATAGTCAGGGATAACAGGAATTGTAATCCCATACATCTGTAAGGCAACTAGGCAACCAATTTGGAGAGTCTGCCTTGGCTGGAGATTGCATTCAAGCCTATTTACTTTGTACATATGGTGATTATGTACTATTTTATGACACCCATAAATATGTCATACATTACTAGACATGGGAGTTGTAGTTTGGTGAGGCACCAGCACTATTTGGGTGAGATGGCTAAAGACTTCATAAAACTACAGCTCTCATGATTTCATATAATTGAGCTATAAAGTGGTGTTGTAACCTTGCAGGAGGTAAATGTTTTCCTAAGTCTAGTCCTGTCTGACTCTGGGGGTTGGTGCTCATCTCTATTTCTAAGCCAAAGAGCAGGTATTGTTCATAAACACGTCCAAGGTCATGTGGCCGGCATGACTGCATGGAATGCTGTGACCTTTCCACCACAGCGGTACCCATTGATCTACTCATATTTACATGTTGCCAAACTGCTAAGCTGGCAGAAGCTGGGGCTAACAGCAGGAGCTCACCCCGCTCCTCGGATTTGAACCATCGACCTATTGGTCAGCAAGTTCAGCAGCTCCATGGTTTAACTTGCTGTGCCACCGGGAGCTCCATAAAGTGGTGTCAAACTGTATTTATTCTACAGTGTAGACCCCCCCCCCCTTTAGTGGATTTATTGTTTTTGGAACTAACAACTGGAACTAGTCTTACCTTCAAATGCAAATGCATGTTATCCTATCAGGATGAAGAGAGAACATGAATATTATCCATAGCTTTCCACTTTAAAATATTCATAATGGTGGGTCTTAAAACTTCCCTACTGCAATTTTGAAGGGTTTTTTTTTTATATAAACAAGTATTTATTCCCTGTTTTTATTAACTCTCTCCCAAGTTCCAAGCATTTTTTATCTGGAACCAAATTTTGTTGATTTTAATAGGAAACATGTGCTTAGGGGTGGCTCCTAGGTCTGTATGTGTACTTTATCACTAATTAAAATAAGTATTGAATTTCAATCAAAAATGCTTATTAACACAAATGGTGCTGATCACATTCCTCAAAAATTACAACTTTTCAACAAAGAAAAAGAATAATTCGGATATATTCCTCTTTTGCTGATGACTTCGAGATTGTTTCCTTGCTTGCTTGATTTTTGGGTTCTGCCTTTCTTCAAGAACCAGGGCATCTAGTGTCACCCCAATAGGTCCATTTGGGTTTTGTAACATGTCTGAGGTGACCCTGTCAGGAAGTACAGACTGGTAGCATTTATTTTAAAGTTTGCATTCTAGATCCAATGCATCTTTCAAAGTTGGTTCTTTACAAAGTTGAGTTTCACCTTATAAATAGGATCCTGGTTAAGTCATTCTTAAAATTAGATCAATGTAATTAATTGAGAAAACATCTAATTGGCTTCAGTGAGTGTATTCCAAGTATAAGTCAATCTGGATTATTCTGACCACCTGTACATCACACACACAAAAAAGGAGGTATGCACAATCCCAAAAGATGGTAAAAGAGAGCATTAATTTCTATAACATGGCATGTGGTAACATATATATATTGAAAAAAGACATAATTTAAACAGAATTACAATGTATTTTTTCCAAGTACAGAAGACTTGGATGCGGTATGCCCATTAATTGTGATGTGAAAGGTGACATGTTCCTCCTTGTGTACTCGATCTTAAAGATAATCTGGACCCAAATCATATTGTTTCAATGCAAGACTGCAAGTCGCTTCTGGTTGTGAGAGAATCAGCCATCTACAAAGATGTTGCCCAGGGGATGCCCGGATGTGTCACAATCCTGCGAGTAGGCTTTTCTCATGTCAACAACATTGTTGTTGTTGTTGTGTGATTTTTAAAACTTTGTGTTTTCAAATACATTGCAGCTTGTACCCTTGGTACGCTTCTGACACGATAAACAAATTCAAGACTTAAAGATGCATTATAAGTCAATAGGTGACTTGAAGCTGCATATACATACAAGCAAACCTAAGGAAGGTTTCCATTGCTGCCTCCTTTCTCTGCCCAAGTTGAAATTGACTAATATTCATGACTGATTTGATCCTTCTGAACATAGAAGTCTACTTTTATTGCTAAGACTTTAGCAAGAGTTTTTGAACATAAAACTATTAAAAGATGCCATTAGAAAGTAGAATGGAAACATCCTAAAAATAGGGAGTTTATGTGGTTTTGCACATTTAGTGTTTTTTTTTTCAGAATTCCACATGTTATCATTTTGTTGTTCCTACTTGAAAAGTAAGGGATACTGTGAAAGAAGTTAAAGATCTTGAAACATTGTGTAATTTAGCATAAGGTCATTTGCATTTTTAAAAACAAAACAAGCAACACATTTGGAAAATCTAATAGTTTAGTTAGTTCTGCCTTAATATTGTGATTGATTTTCAGATGTATTCAGTTCCACTCCATGGGGTATGTTATTGCAGATCTAGCACCAGGAGAAAGATATTAAGTACATAAATACATACACACATACATACACAAACAAGCAAACCATTGGAATTGAGGTTTCAGAAAGAGGATACCTTTGAAAGTAAGTTTTTCTCTTGGAAGTGATGAAACAGCCTTCCAAAAAAGAAAGGCATTATCTGTAAAAGAATACACATGGCCACTCCAGTCTGGATCCAACCTCTAGGGGTTTCTTTTTTGAGTTTTTTCTTAGCATATTAATAGACTAGAAAGTAAAATAACAGAAGGCTTTCTGCAGAAGGGGAATGCACAGATGGAGCTAAACCAAACATTTCTTTCCCTTTCCTTTTGGCATAGGAAAGGCATAGGACTTGTTCCCATCAAAACCAAAGGTTATGCCCTGCGTTGTGCTGCCTGGGGAGAGACACTTTGATGTGAAAGAAGATCCTAGCGCAGGACCGGATACAAATGCCTCTGTGGAAACAAGAGGAACTTCCAGAAGCAGGAAAAAACATTATCGGGAGAGGGTTTATTTATCCCTTCTCCATCATCACTCAGACAGTCTGGGTGGTTTCCTCCTGCAGGTCCTAGCACTGCAAGGAGAGCTCTATCTTAATCATGGGGCAAATGTTGACAAATGGCACATGTCTGTCAAAGTAGAAATATCCGATCTCATGGCTGGAGCTCAATAACTAATGTAAGATAAACCTTCTTCGTTTGACACAGCTGTTCATTGGGAGTGGCACAACTGATTTCAGGGAAAGCCAATTGATTTTTTTTTTAAAGAAAAAGTCTTGATTCCATTTTAGTTGTGAATATTTAGCTATGTCTGGTGGTATATCCTATTTTACTTAATGCTGATTGTGGATGGAAATAATCATTAAGAAGGGGGGGACCTAAGGAACAAATTCGTTTAGTGTTTTAGTCCACCTGATAACTAGAATTTGTTAAATAGGGTATACAATATTGATAAAATATAAAATATTGTGATAAAATATTATAAGCAACTACAGGCAGCATATAATAAAAGAAGTACAGTATGACCCCTGTATGTTGATACATTCCAAGACCTGCTGAAGTACATAATAGTGAACAGTATTTATGATCATATTTGATCTGAAGTATACATTTCCATTTGTGAACCTCTTTAGGTTCAGCAATGCTTTTTCATGGTATGCTGATGTCAGAAAAATGCCATGGAATCTCACTGGAGGAGCTAAATAGGATAACAAAGTCTGGAGGGGAGAGGTTTTCTTTGGGGCATAGGTAATGCTCCATAGGTGAATACTGAATTGGCGGATTTGTGTGTGTGTGTGTGTGTCAGGAGTGACTTCAGAAACTGCAAGTTACTTTTGGTGTGAGAAAGTTGGCCGTCTGCAAGGACATTACCTAGGGGATGCCCAGATGTTTTTTGATGTTTTACCATCCTTGTAGGAGGCTTCTCTCATGTCCCCACATGGGGAGCTGGAGCTGACAGAGGGAGCTCATCCGCACTTTCCCCGAGTTCGAACCAGCAACCTTCAGATTAGCAACCCAACCTTCAAGTTAGCACTCCTGCTGGCACAAGGGTTTAACCCATTGCACCACCGGGGGCTCCGTATTGGTGGATAAGGCAATATGGATAGAAAGATATGTTGCTCAGACCTAACTAAAACCAGATCTTAAAGTGGCTGGGAAATGTTTTAAAAAAAAAAAATCTTCATTTGAGGCTGAAAACAATGTGGACACCAGACAAGCCTCTCTTAAAAAGAGAATTTAGCAGTTGAGATGTGCCACAAAAAAGCCCTCTTTCTTGTTGCTACCCATTTTCGCTCATTTGCCAAAGGCAATTCATCTCGAATGTTATCCACTAGGGACCTGAATGCAAAAGTATACAACATGCAAATTACAAACATTATAATAATTCAAAATACATTAATTGAAATGCCTAATGATTGTGAAAATGTACACATTTATTTAATTCAATTTAAAAGAGAAGTTTAAACAAATAAATGTATGTTCAGAGGCTTTTATTTTAAAAAAATTCTGCTAGATACACCCAGGAGTGGAGTTCTGGGTGAATCAGGGAGATAGTGTTCCTATTTTCAGTATTGCCCTAAATTTCAGAGGAAAGGCCTTTAGAAAATATCAGGGAAATGGCAGAACATACATTTAATGTTTTGATCCTTTGATGATTATCCATCTGTAAACTGCTGCTGCTAGAATTGTGTTTAGTTCAACATGTAAACAAAAGACACCCTACCTTCTTTGAGAGTTAGATTATGAACATATAGGATATAATATACACTCACCAAAGCAGTTTTTGTGGCCTTTAATACCTCGAGATTTCCTGGACTACCCTTTTCTCTGGAGATTGGAGACGAGGAGAAGATGGCAAATTGTCTCTCCTGGATACTCCCCATAGCATCATTTCGCTTTTTAAGAAGGTTGCAGGAGCTCCCTGACCAATTTAACAGAAAAGGCTTTGGCGCTTTGGCCACTTCCTAAGTTTGAAACAATAGTGATTAATGACTTCAGTATCAACGCAGCCATCAAACTGCTTCAGGTTTTAGTCCAAATGTTAAAATCCTTTTCATTCATGCTGAGTGCTATCCACAAAATAGATTCAGCACATTGGACAGCTATTTTAAAGTTCACTTAGTTGCCTGAGTTGGTGCTCCAAATGAAAGACTTTTCCAATCCATGTTCAAAATCCACTCAATCTTTCCTAAACTCTGACATGAAAGACCATCCTGAAGGCAGCAGGTTAATGTAGGGCTTGCAGAGCATGTTGTTCTGAACAAATCTTTCACTGACAACATTTTGCTGCCTGAGACAAATGCCTCAACGTTTAATGGCAGAGATAGTTTTCCATTTAAATTGTTTAGCAGCAGCCATCATACCATATGTAAAAATTCTTATGAATAACTCCTCACTTGAATATGAAAATCATAGGCAAGAGATGATAAAAATTTGAAAGAGTAGAACAGCAAAGAAATGAAACCAAAAAGGCAAATTACTAGAAAATGAATCAGTTCCCCCCTCCTTTTACCTGAGTTTGAAGTTCTTCCCTTTAATCTTTCCTTATGAAGAAGCGGTGACTCTTAGCAGCCTCAGGGGTCCATAAACAACAGAAGGTGATGCAACACCTGCTCATTACTGGATGACAGGTGAATCCCCCACAAGCTTTATCTTTAGGATGTGAGCAGATCAGTGGAAAGTTGCTTCCACACATCTCCAACCCACCAAAGCACAACAGCATAAATATGTCAGGCTGCGATGGGTCCGTCTATTTTGGCTTCCATAAATAAAATTTACTGCTACAAATGAAGCAGCGAACAACATCTATGTACTTTATCATAATTTAACCAATCAGCCTCTTCCCCCACAAATTCTCCCTGTGAGATTTTGTACTTTCCAATCATATCACACAGCAAAGAAAGCGGTTCACTAAGGAATCCAACAGAAAACAGAAGGCTGGTTCACATATGGTTGTGGCCTTTTGTGGTCACTCTGAAATGTGCCACATTTGTAGGTCAGCTGAGGTACATAAAGACACTGTTTGCTACTACTACAAGAATCAAGACGTGTGTGATTGGCTCCAACATGGAGGTCATTACGACTGCCATATCTGTACAAGTTAGAGCAAACTTATTCAACTTAATTAAGCCATATGGAAAGTAGCTGTTAAACTCCACAACAGCTTTCATGTGGACATCTTTAAAATGGTTGTAAAGTCTGGTGAAATTTAAAACCTATAAATGGCTTAGGCAGTTCATGTTACCTCAGAAGAAAGCAAAAACAAACCTTCTCTTAACAAATCTTGCCAATCCAACCCCACAATAGGGGTTGAATAAGATACTACTACTACTACTTTTACTACTACTACTACTACTACTACTACTACTAATAATAATAATAACTTTATTTTTCTATCCCGCCTCCATCTCCCTGCAGGGACTCGGGGTGGCTGAAACAGGGCCAAGCCCAAAGAACAAATAATAAGCAAAGTAAAATACATGCAAAAACAGCATCTTCAACCAGATAAAACACATTCAAACCAAAGTAATACAATAGAATAACAATAATAAATGATTTAAAATATAAAATGATAACATAAAAGGACCCCATTTTGGTAACGAAGTGAATAAAATGGGAGGGCTGTCTAGGCAAAAGTACAAAGATATGTATTGTAATGCCATTTGGGAGTGTAAAAGAACAAAGTGCTAAACATTCTCTAAGAGAATTGGAGTGAGGTAGGGATTCAAGTTACTTCCAGCAGAGAGTAGAATAAAGTGCAAAATGTAATTAATTTGTTTAAGTGGGGTTTTGATCATGGGGACTAGATCATTCAAAAGCGCACTGGAAGAGCCAAGTTTTTAACTCTCTTTTAAAAGAGGATAGGATGGGTGCTTGCCTAATCTCCCTGGGAAGAGAGTTCCAAATCTGGGGGGCCACTACAGAGAAGGCCCTCTCCCTTGCCCAACAAGCCGAGCTTGTGATGGAGCAGGAAGCGAGAGAAGGACCTCCCCAGATGATCGAAGAGATCGTGCAGGTTCATAGGAGGAAACACGATCGCAAAGATAGGCAGGTCCCGAACCGTTCAGGGCTTTGTAGGTAAGAACCTGCACCTTGAATTGGGACAAGAAAATGATTGGCAGACAATGGAGCTCCTTAAACAGAGGGGTTGACCAATCCCTGTAATTCACTTCAGTTAGCAGTCTAGCTGCCGATCGTTAGACCAATTGTAGTTTCCGGGCCGTCATCAAGAGCAGCCCCATGTAGAGTGCATTGCAATAGTCCAATCTGGATGTAACCAGGGCATGGACCACCATGGCCAAGTCAGACTTCATGAGGTATGGTCGCAGCTGGAGCACAAGTTTTAATTGTGCAAAGGCCCTCCCGGCCACCGCCAACACCTGCGTGTCAAGTGTCAGCGCTGAGTCCAGGAGGACCCCCGGACTGCGGACCTGTGTCTTCAGGGATAGTGTGACCCCCTCGAGCATAGGTTGCCACCCTATACCCTGATCCGACATACGACTGACCTGGAGGAACTCTGTTTTGTCAGGATTGAGCTTCAGCTTGTTTGCCCTCATCCAGTCCATCACAGTGGCCAGGTCCTGGTCTGGTATCCGAGGGGCTTCCTTGGATTTAGGTGGAAATGAGTAGTAGAGTTGAGTTTCTTCTTCATAGAGATGGCACTGAACTCCAAAACTCCGGATGACCTCTCCCAGCGGTTTCATGTAGATGTTAAAAAGCATAGGGGCCAAAATAGAACCTTGCAGGACCCCACAGGTCAATGGCCAGGGGTCTGAGCAGGTGTCCCCTAGCTTCATTTTGAAGGCACAAAACAGCAACAACGTGTAAACTCTAACTAAATTAAACAATAATTGATATCAGTCCAACACATTGTTCTTCTGTAATATTTTGTAGGGACATGAGAAATTAATCTGGGCCCAGACAATTACTACACTGTATTTAAAAATGGAAAAAATGAATATTGTCTAAACATTTTCTTCATTTACTTAATTTTTATTTCAGAGGGCTATCATCGCAATCCAAAAAAGACATTTATAAGATAAAACTGAATTTGTTATTTATGATTTTTTTTCATCATAGTTTATACTCTGCTGTTTGTTTGATTGATGTATGAGAGATGTACAGAGGTCTTAAAATTCTGCCCAAGACAATAAAACAGTTAAGAAAAAATCACTTAAAAATGTTCTGGTCTTTTGAGATGACTTTCTTACTGTTTAAAATAATGTCATCTTTTTCAGATAATTGTACTTCTGCATTTGGAGCACCCATCTTTTCTCTTCAAAAAGTTCCCTAGACATTGGCAGTTCTACATGCGTGGCAAAATAAAACTGGAGTAAGTGCAGAATTATCTGGTCATGTACGGATAAAGTACACACAGTGAATGTTTGAGAGCATATACATGTTGTAAGATAAACATTGATTAATTAATGGGTTGGCTGGACCTTCATGACATTCTGAAGTAAGAAGTCATTGAGCAAATACGTGCTCTTTCTCCTTAGTGGGAAAAAGTGTTAGATTTTACATTAAGAATGTCAATGAGAGTAGCAATGTTCAAAACATCCTTTCATTCCCTAATGTATGGTTAATGCTCACTTAGGCTTCAGATCAAATACATTTTGGTCTCTAAGACTGAGAAACATTTTGGCCACATTTGTCACCTTACTAAAAGATGCAGGGAAGGACAGGAAGACATTTGGCCACTATAGGAAGGAAAGCATTTGCGCAAGTGAAAAAGAATGCTAACCCTTTCTCTAAATCCAAGCCCTTCTGCTCCTGTTTTTATCACTAAAAGAACCATTTTAACACTTGGACAATTACCCATTTTCTGATTGACATTATCTCTATAAATGTTGAATGTTTGAGATTTGGCAGGTATGACAAATCTCAAACCACCCAAACACAGTTTCTGCCCTGAGTATCATTTATGGCACAATATTATTTTAAGAAAGAATATCACTATTTAAGCAAATAATCCCACCTTGAATAAGTTCAAGGGTTTGAACCCATTAGAAAGTTTTGCTTGATTGAACCAGAGGAGAAGTGGGCAGAGCATGGGCAGGAGAACATGGATACAAACACATGGACAGTCTTCAACAAATGAGTTGGCCATGATGATGATGATGATGATGATGATGATGATGATGATGATGATGATGATGATGATGGGAAATCTTGCCAAATGGAAAAGCAGAAGATTAAAGATACAGGGCAAGATGTCTGTAGGCTTTATGACTGGACTCTCTGACAACAAGAAAATGAAACAAAAGGATAGGCTATTCTATTTGCCTAGCCTCGTCGAGTTCTGCAAGAGCAGGAAGAACTTCTGAGAAAGCAGCAAAAGGCGCCCTAAATGAATTACATGTGGAAATCAGTATGTGGAGAAGACATTCATTAAGTTATCAGGTGTTTGGTTGACATTGTTGTTGCACCAAGGAGAGGAATAATTTCAGTCCTGTGAAGAGGGATAATTTCTTACTAGGGCACAATAGCACTTCAAAAGATCTTATGAGGAATTGTATTGGGGTGAACATTGGCTAGTGACTATTTCTATGTGAATTAATAATGATTTAGAGCCCTGTTAAATTAGATTTGAACCAAATATCAATACATTTTCAGCTTTGTAGCTAAGGTAGTGACTCTGATAAATTATCTGAACTGGATTCCAGAAATTCCATTTCTCAGTTGACCGGCCATCTTAATCAATAAGCATGTCAGCTATGGTGATTTTATAGATTGAGTTCCTGGAGTTTAGGGCAAGCATCAGCACCCAACATTTTTTGACGGCTGCCAGGTTCTCTACTGACCAAATTGCCAACCTGATTCAAGTAGAAGTGGATAGCTGGTTCAACTATCATTTTAATTCTCCACATTTTCCATTATGTTGTGTCATGTTTCAGACTGTTTAGATAGATTCAACTACCCAATATTACTTGGAGATTAAATCTACCAGAACTCATGGAATAAGCACAACTTTGGAAAGTTACTCTTTTTCTAGTTGGGGAATGTGAGGAATTCTAGTCTCAAAAAGTAGCATTTCAGTACTCTGGAAAATGAAGATGAGATCTACCAGTCAACATTTCTGAACTCACTTATATTGATACCTCCTGTTCTGGAACCCATACCAAAAGCTAGGGCTTTCCACACCATCTCAAGTTTTCAGCCTAATGGCTGGAGAACCACATTGGAAATTCATTATAGAGGAGGCAATGTGGGCTAGCAACACTTTGGCCTTTGCAATAGCCATGGTATACATGATATGAATAAATGACTGCAACGTTAACTATTCTACAAAAGTTCAACATCACAGCACCATCTATCATACAGTTTGTTGCCAAAAGATACTTTTGTCTGTTTTATTGCTTGAAACATGTGAACTCCATCAACTTTGAAAACTAGTGTGGTCTAATTGATGAAATTGATAGTAAGGAGCATGATGATAAAGATCTCTCCTCATTTAATAATTTTATGGCACCCTAGATATGATTTTGTCTTTCATGGAATTGTGGTTTACACACAGAGCCTTGCACACATGGTGTTAGCTTGATTGTATTTTTGTATCTAGGGAAATTGTGTGAATGTGCAGGATTTTTAAAGGAACAAGAAAGCCTTTGAACACCATTTGAACCTACCACATGTGCATGGGGTTTGCATGGAAGTGAATGAAAACAAATTAATTGCAATAATTGCCAGATCTAGAGCCCAAGACTCATAGGTTTGGGGACATGTGTGATGCATCATTAGGGTTATAAGACAATATTCCCTGGAAAAGAAATTTTGTCTTGCTTTATAATGCTTCCTTACTTTGTGGTTATTGCTTTTTAATGCTTCTGGTTGTTGCCAATGTGTTTTGCAATTGATATGAGCATAGTTATCATGGCATGGCAGGCTGTAAGTGATAAACCAATATATTCAAAGGCTTAGTTGGATTTTATCCATCTAGAATCTGCCTTATCTGGAAGGAGTACAAAGGATTCCTGCTGAGTATTTACTTGGGCAAGAACAGCATCCCTTGTATCTGACTTCTTGGCTTGCAAGTTATGTTTCCTAGCTCTTACTGTAGCTGTCCAGATCTATCTGAAGATGTTAGTACTCAGAAAAATGCTTCATCACAGTAGGGATTTGTCATTCCCTTTTATTTGAAAGGTAGGCAAGGCACAGTCCCAATAGGTGACAACAATTGGTGTAAAGTGGGAAAATGCCCTTTAAATCACCATTGTTTCTTTTAATGATGTTTTCCAAACTGTGGTTCATAGTAGGAATGAAGACTTGCCCCTGGATTCACAGAAATTTCCTACTCCTCCTCTAATACGAGACTTAGTAATTCCAGTATTGATGGAATGACAATCATGTGTGTAATAGAAAATCAGCCTTAGACACTTTACTGCATGAAACAGGGCAGAAAATGAAACTATCCCTTGTCAAAGAACATAGTACTTAAAACCTGCCAAGTTATTTTGCACATTAGGCCCAAAATGCCACAACTATTCCTAAAGGTAAAAATGTAATAGCAACACATTAAACCATCAACAATTTGTTGCTTTTTTATATATATACCCAACATTTGCTGTCCGACTCACTTTGCCTTATTGCAGTGCCAAACCTGGCATCACTATACACTGTGTTACAGACTAGATTAGTTTTCAGAAAGAAAACTAGTTACACAGTGCTTGCACAATTCTGCAGATGAAGAAATGGGTTCTTCATGACTCCTTGCTCTCCCGTCCTGTGGAAAATTGGCCTCTGAAGGCTTGGTTCCCAACTGCTGGTTTTCCCCGGCCTTCTTTGTCTTCCTCCACTGGTTGTTAATGAGTCTGCACAGCAGCCTTTGCTCTTAAGCCATAACATCTTAAAGTGAAAATGACTGGGAAAATTAGAAGGGAATTTCACACCAGTTTTGCAGGTCAGCACAACAAAACCTTAAGACTTTTACTCCTCAGCCAGAGTGCCTTCTTCCAGTACTCGTACCTATTCTGCTGTCTCTGGATTTTCTCAGCACGATAAAATAAGTTGCCCATCGGCAGAAACAAGCAATCCCAGGTGGTGCTGTTTCTAAAAAAGGCTGTCCCATTTCAATTTGACAAGTGCTTCTGGCATTTGAAAGTAACAAGGGAAATCCCTGTATTGAGATAATCTAGGATTAGAGAGAAGTGTTTCAAGCAGGTACCGGAGGCAAAGGGAATGAATTTGGGTTAAACCCGCAGCCAATGTAACTTTTAAAGCCATGTACAAATGAAGGCATGCACATATTTCTTGTGTAATTATCTCAGACCTACAGTTAGTGGTGTAGCTTTTATTTCTGTGTTTATTGTGATTAATTAATAAAGTGATAATTTCACATAATGCTGAACTATTGCATTTATATATGGGATAAAGTCATTAACATCACCATAAACTTTCCTTTGTCTTTGATTCTGCTGTCCTTAGGAACGGCCACCTCTACAGCAGTTCCCATGTTATGAGCAAGCAAGGTTCTCTAGGATTGTTCTCAAGTTGAATTTAAGTCAGAACAGGTACTTTTAGAAGTGTAACTCCAGCCATATAAATATACATATCAGCTTTGGATAGCATAGGGAAGGGTTAATACCCCTGTGGTATTTGTTTTGCTGTTTGTGCCCCTTTTTAGAAAATTTCATCTCACTTCTGTCCCTGTGATTGGATTGGATTTGTTGTGGAAGCAAGGACTGGTGAGAAAGCTCCAGTGGAGAAACCCTTTTCCCATGATAACTCTTTCAGGAGGAAATTTCCCTTTCTGGGGGGTGGGGTTAATACCAAAAATATGAGAAATATACAATTGTGCAAAAAATAAAGGAACAACATTAGTGCAAAAAGGCAGAGTTATGAAGATGTGTGGAAGTACCATCACAGATTGACAAATTTGTGCAATTGTGTTAAAGAAGAGAGGTGCAATATTGAAGATGCCCAACCTGGTATGTATTTGTTGTTAATAATAATAATAATGGGGTTGTAGTTGAATTGCGGGTTCATGTGATAAAGTTCCAGGTCAAGTGGGCAATGGTAAGGGAAGACAGAGCTATAGTTCAAAATATCTACGAACAATCTCGGAGTTTAAGATCCTCTGGGGAGGTCCTGCTCTTGGTCCTGCCTCGTTTGCAGGCATGATTGGCAGGGACGAGAGACAGGGCCTTCTCAGTGGTGGCCCCTTGGCTGTGGAATTCCCTCCCCATGAATATTAGATCTTCCACAAGAAAGTAAAAGCTTGGCTTTGTGACCAAGCCTTTGGGGAACTTGTGCAATAGATAGATATGGAATGATGTGCAATGACAATAGAAATGGCCCAGATTATGCTTGTGGATTATGTGATTAATTGTGAAGATGCTTTTAATTGTCTTAATGTATTTTATAATTCTATTTTAAATGTTCATTTTAACTGTACATTATTTTAAGGCATCAGATAGTTGCCTATGTCTAAAGCTGCCTTGAGTCCCCTCTGGAGTTGAGAAAGGTGAAGTAGAAATGTCGTAAATAAATAATAAATATGATGCCACTCTTAGCTGGGGACAGAGAAGGGAGAGGCAGTGGTGGCCATGAAAAGGCTGGTGGGAAGGCCAGACAGAGGGACACAGCATCCCACCAACCTTTTCCTGGCCACCACCACTTTGCATTATATTCGACTAAATATGGTAATTGTTTAAACAACAGGCTTTTGGACATCTGGAGAGGTTGGTCAGCAGATTTATTTTACTCAATTTAACTTGAGAATTTTTTTATTTCAGTCCAGCTATTAAATAGTACTACAGTTATACATTCATTGGATCAGGCTG
Source organism: Anolis carolinensis (assembly GCF_035594765.1). Taxonomy (NCBI): domain Eukaryota; kingdom Metazoa; phylum Chordata; class Lepidosauria; order Squamata; family Anolidae; genus Anolis; species Anolis carolinensis. Next base: position 28,533,665 of record NC_085845.1, on the reverse strand, counting down.
GGAGTTAGGTATGGGAAGAATATTTATAAATATTCATTAGCAAGTTGGAGGAAAAGGCCTTCCTAACAGCAAACTCAACTGAAAATAATAATAGACCAGTAGGAATTTTGTACTCTTTTTTACACTGGTATTCAAATTCATTATTATTATTATTATTATTATTATTATTATTATTATTATTATTATTATTATTACACACCAGACATCACAGTTGTGGAAAAGAAAGAGGCTTGGATCATTGATGTTGCCATCCCAAGTGACAGTCGCATTGACAAAAAACAACAGGAAAAACTCAGCCACTATCAGGACCTCAAGATTGAACTTCAAAGACTCTGGCAGAAACCAGTACAGGTGGTCCCGGTGTTGATGGGCACACTGGGTGCTGTGCCAAAAGATCTCAGCCGGCATTTGGAAACAATAGACATTGACAAAATTACGATCTGCCAACTGCAAAAGGCCACCCTACTGGGATCTGCACACATCATCCGAAAATACATCACACAGTCCTAGACACTTGGGAAGTGTTCAACTTGTGATTTTGTGATATGAAATCCAGCATATCTATCTTGTTTGCTGTGTCATACTTATAGTAGTAATAATAATAATCATCATCATAATAATCATAATAATAATCATAATAATAATAATTTATCTATATACCGCCCTATCTCCCAGAAGAGACTCAAGGCGGTTTACACCAAAGATACAGACATACGATAAACAACAATATAAAAACACATTATTACACAAAATGTAATAATGTAACATTAAAATAAAATCAGTAAAATCACAGCAGCTTCCAATTGGGGTCAATGATGTCGTAGGTAACATAGACCATGATCAGGAAAAGATGAGACTGTACAGTATATTTCATTTCATACTGTACAGTATATTTCATACCCTTAAAATATTGTGGAAGAAAAGATCTCTACAAAAAAACCTATTTTTTGCAGAAAAGAATGTGAGTGCTAACAAAGACAAACCCACATATTTACCTCTACAAACTAATTCCTCAACAAAGCTTTGGAAATTTGAATACCAGGAAAAAAGTACAAAAATAATATGGAGAAAGTTACCAGAATTATTTGTCCTCAGAATAAAAAAATGTTGTCTAGTACCATCAGTTTGCTACAGTCACGATTTCACATTTATACCACTGATATGAGTCCATTTGTTACTTGAGGTATTAATTCTGATCCCGTTGGTAGAAATGCAAGTTCTGCAGAGGTTTACAGAACAAAACTAAAGTCAGAATGATTTAAATCCATTATTACACTTCATTCGTGTGGAGATTCGTGGCTGCAGATTTTAATTGGCAATGTTGACTGCTGGTTTTAATTTCAGCCAACCCCTACCACACCCTACTTGTATGGATGGTTTGCATATGTGAATAGTATAATTTGGGGCTGCTGCTTCATGCACAAAATTACATATGGCAAACACAAAAGAATGTAGGAGAGAGGATTGATTGTTTCAATTATTTTTATTCCTCACTTCTTTGTTAGAAGTAGCAGTGATTCTTCCAGACCCCGCCAAGGCCCATCACAATAACAGTAAACCTGTACTAAATGATTTGTCCACTCCAGCTCTTGCCATCAAATTACAACATCATGCAAGGAGCTGGACTTTCTTTGCTCCTCTCTCCCATATTACCTTCAAGCACAAAAATATTTTCTAGATGCTGTTGCTGTGCAACATATGGGAGAGAATGCAGAAAGAGCCTATAATGGGAAGGGGAATTTAATCTAGAACAAAAAGGTTCTAGTCTTCTGGAAGGTTGTTAGGACTGCAGTACCGCTAGTCTGGAATATTTAACTAGCCTGTGTTTTTATATTAGTGAATTGGTTACTGAAGCTGTGCCACGTATTGTACTCTGTAAGCTGAGTTGAGTGGCCCTAACAGATAGCAAACAAATCATTCTGTAAGCAAACAAAACCAGTGGAGAGATTCAATGTTTGTAGGTAGAATTTCCAATACATGGGAACATGCAGAAAAACAGGGAACTTTCTACAAAATCTAAATGTGATATACAAACCCAAGATACAATAAGGACCATTTTAGCAGCATAATGATTTGTGATGCAAAATTATCCACAAATTAGTTAAACCTGCAGTGCAAACATTTTGTAGCTTTTCAATGGGTACCATTTATACTATTTGTAATGGCAACTTCCACTAGATGGCACTAAGTAATGGGCTAACAGGTATCTGATGGGGTTGGGAGATTCCCCCAAATCACATTAAAACCAACTATTCCAACTGGTTCCTGAGGTTTAACAGTTTGTCTTATTATGGTCTATCTGAAAACAAGATGGGCACAAGGTGAAGGGGTACATACTCTACATGAGAAAAATCATTCTGTAACTATAAAATGATGGTGATGAATCTGTAATAACAAAATGGTCTCTGAAAATAGTTCATTTTTAAAAACACTTTGTCACCTTAATATCAGGACCCCCCCCCACACACACACACACAATGAGTTAAACCTTTGTGCTGGGAGGACTGCTGATTTACAGGTCAGCAGTTCAAATCTGGAGAGAGCAGGTGTGCTCCCTCTGTCAGCTCCAGCTCCCTATGCGGAGACATGAGAGAAACCTTCCAAAAAGGATGGTAAAACATCAAACATCCGGGCATCCCCTAGGCAACATCTTTGCAGGTGGCCAATTCTCTCAAACCACAAGTGACTTGTAGTTTCTCAAGTCACTCCTGACATGGAAAAAAACTTTAATATCAAATCCATTGTATACTACATGAGGTTAGTAAAAGTAAAGGTTTCCCCTGACGTTAAGTCCAGTTGTGACCGACTCTGGGGGTTGGTGCTCATCTCCATTTCTAAGCTGAAGAGCTGGTGTTGTCCATAGATACCTCCAAGGTCATGTGGCCGGCATGACTACATGGAGCACCGTTACCTTCCCACCGGAGCAGTACCTATTGATCTACTCACATTTGCATGTTTTCAAACTGCTAGGTTGGCAGGTGCTGGGGCTGACAGCGGGTGCTCATTATGCTCCCAGGATTTGAACCTGGCACCTTTCGGTCCACAAGTTCAGTAGCTCAGTGCTTTAACACACTGTGCCACCATATATCACCATATATCTATATTTGCCCTATGTAAATTATATATTTGTTTGCTGAGTTTATTCTGTTATGTCCCCACATTAATTTAGGAATTGTTAATAGTCTGCATACACAGTCCTACAAATGAATCTGTTTTCTCAGAAAACACGTATTTGTAAATATAATTCACTCAAATGTATGCATTCCTAAACATATTTTTCAGCATCACTACCATGTTTCCTTACTTATATCCACCTTTCCTCCAGACTGGTGCTCAGAAAGCTCATAAAAGACAGAACATTACAATAAAAACACCTTAAAAACATACACAGTTTGACACAACTATCGCATGACACTATGAACAGAATAAAAACCATTTAAAATCTCCTTTAAAAACAAAGACTAAAATGATAATTTTAAATAACATTATGTTGAACTATTAAATTTGGACAAGTGTGAAATCAAAATAATGATTATTATGTTCATCAGAACAATGTTAAGGGAGTATGACAAATTAGGTTCACTTCACAAACCAATTGGTGCAATGTCTAAATCAGTAATTCCCAACCTTTTTTTGACCAGAGACCAGTTGACCAGGGACCAGCTTCCAATACTAGTACCAAAATGTTTACAAATCAGTTTGTAGTTAACTTTAGATTTGTTTTGGTTATTTGGGGTGCTGATTCAGAAAATTGCATTGCAGAAAATTTCCGCAGAGTGAGTCTTCTCCGCCCTGGCCTAGGAAGCCTCCCAAGGCAGAGAAAGAGCTGGCAAGGGCAACACACTGGCATCTCCTTCCTTCCTTCCTTCCTTCCTTCCTTCCTTCCTTCCTTCCTTCCTTCCTTCCTTCCTTCCTTCCTTCCTTCCTTCCTTCTCTCTTTCTCCTTCTCTCTCTCTCTCTCCTCAAATAGTGGCACGCAACCCCGGCGCCAATTTTCACTGCATATCTTGCTGCCCTTATTTTAGATCTCACGGCCCACCAGTGGACTGCGGCCCACAGGTTGGGAACCACTGGTCTAAATGTTTAATGTTGGGTCTGTTATTGTTGTTACAGTTTTATAGATTTAATGGTTTTAATCTATTGTAATATGTCTGCTGATTTGATACATGATGATTTATACATGTGAGGCATTGAATTTTACCATTGATTATGTTGTGAACTGCTTTGAATCCCCTCAGGAGTGACAAAAGCAGTATACAAGTACAATAAATAAATAAATAAATAAATGATAAATACACTCAAGTTCTGCAAACACACAGAACCACTTTGCCAGGATCAGTCCCATACACACATGAAACAAAAGACATACATGTTCCTATTAGGTTTCCCCCCCCCAAAAGATCTGAGTCTAAAGCAGTGGTTTCTCTGGTGGAGCTTCAGCCATCAGTGGAACTAGGGAGCCTTACCACTGCAGTATCCCTCCTTCAAAATCCCTGCTGAGAAATCCATCTGATGCGGTTCCATACATTCCTCCCTCCACTGCTACTGGTTTGCCTATTTAAATAAATATTGTAAATATATCCACTGAAGTTACTAGCTTGCCTTAATACACTAATACCATAGTACCATAGGTGATCATGAATCAGGAGAAGAACGATCAGACGAATGGAGTGGAATGAACAAGCTCCACTCTGCCAGTGCATAACATTTGTGGTACTCATTAAATTGGGAAATATATATTCCTTCTCTTATAGTAAGGATGAGAAGATGTTTTGGAATGCAGTTCTCATAACCCCTTGCCATTGGTCACACTGGGTAAGGCTTTTAGTTAAAATATTCTCTAGGCCAACTATTTTCCATTTTTGCTCTACAGGTAGTACAGAAACAATCTTTCTCTACCAGCCATCTCAGGCCTCTTCTACACTGCCATATAAAATCCAGATTGGCTGCTTTGAACTGGATTATGTGGCAGTGTAGACTCATATAATCAGGTTCAAAGCAGATAATGTGGACTATCTGCTTTGATAATCTGGATTATATGACATTGTAGAAGGGGTCCTCACTTGCGTAGAGAGAATTCTCTGCAATTTCTTGTATAGGATGTGAAGTTACTTAAGCACATCATAAACAGAATGTTAATTTAACATGCCACAGTATAGTACACTGAGAGAGTATTTTTTCCACCTTGAATTATCCCTGACTCCAGGAAAAGGATGGGACCTATGTTCCCTGTTATCAACTGTTCTTTTCTATATTGATTGTGATTTCAAACTCCCCTCATTGTTATAACAGGAAAATGAAAAAAAGTAGGTTTGGTCCTGACGTGTGCTGTGCTGGTGCATGAGTCCCATGTAAAAGGAACAGCCACCTGGGATGAAGCATTACTTGGAAGAAGAACCAATGACAACATGCTTGTTGTGAAACAGCTTGCCTCTGCTCTATGTTGCAAGTATTTCCTTTTGAATAATGCCCCCAAACCATACTTAACCTCTCTAAACTCAGTCTGACAGCTTAAGAACTGCGAACCCTTTGGGGTGCTATATCACTTGCATCGCAGCTTTACATGGAAACGAGTGTAAATATGTAATAAAGCTCAAAGTTTAAAAGTGCTGGGGCAGAAGTGGCAAATGTGAAACTGGGAAAGGGATTTGAGGATCACATGGCAGAGCATATGTTTTGTATTCAGAACATCAGAGTGTCGATCCTTGGCATCTCCACTTTAAAAAACCAAAATATAAACAGATGATGGGAAGGGTTTGATTCACAAAAGTTGCTACTACAAATCAAAAAGTGGCCTATCCGGGACTGGAAGGGCAACTGGTATACAGTCATACAAGGTTGTATAGAAGTGGGAATTTCAGCAGGAATTGCTTGTTTTACCTGGTTGTGAGACACGAAGCATCTGCTGAAATCCCCTTTTGAACATGGTTTTCAGCCTAACAACTTTACACAAGGCAGCCTTCCTATATTCCCAAAGAAGCAAAAACAAAAATGTATGCAATTTTGACAATGTAGGTCAATACAGGGCTTATAGACATTATGTGTGTGTGTGGTTTTCCCCTCTTTGTGATTAACTAAGGTGCCTTGCACCTCTAATCATTTGAGACAGTGATCCTATGATGTCACTTGAGAGGAAATAACTTGAACTCAATAGTCCTTCAGAGTAGATCTGGCTACATTGGCTAGAATCCCAATGAGACTGACATAAAGCTACCTGTTAAGGCAGTGGCTCTTTAACTCTAGTCCTCCAGGTGTTTTGGACTTCAAGTCTCAGCAGCCTCAACTGCATTGGCCAATGATCAGAGATTGTGGGAGTTGAAGTCTAAAACACATATTCCCCATTGGCACCAACACAGCTTTTAGTCTGTTTACATTTTGAAAAATGATTTAAACTGGACAAGTTGGTTTTATTGTGTGTTGTCTTATTTATGTATTATTTATTTACAGTATTTATATTCCACCCTTCTCACCCCAAAGGGGACTCAGGGCGGATCACATTGTACACATATAAGGCAAACATTCAACACCATATAACATAGGACAGACACAGAGACAGACGCAGAGGCAATTTAAAACTTCTCCAGCTTCCAGCTCCCTGAGGGTATGCTTGACTCCAGCCACAGGAGGAGCAGCTGCTTCATCATCCACTGCGACATCACTTCCTCATTCCAACGGCGGCTAAGTGATTTTTATGGCATCATAAATTAGCCTCCCCACATATAAGTGGTACCTAAATTTCCTACTTGATAGATGCAACTATCTTTCGGGTTGCTTAGGTCAGCAACGAGCAGGGGCTATATTTTATTTTTAATTGTCGGGTGCTCACCCCAACACAGGCTGGCCTCGAACTCATGACCTCTTGGTCAGAGTGATTTATTGCAGTTGGCTGCTAACCAGCCTGCACCACAGCCCGGCCCCTTATAGATATAGAGATGGAAATATAATAATAATAATAATAATAATAATAATAATAATAATAATAATAATAATACCAAATACCAAATTTATTTAATGCTTAGACCATAGGTCTTTCGCATGCAAGACAAACAAACAAATACACAAAAGCCAGACCATCAAATACAATATAATAATAATAATAATAATAATAATAATAATAATAATAATAATAATAATAATAATGGCAGAAACCAGTGCCGGTGGTCCCGGTGGTGATGGGCACACTGGGTGCCATGCCAAAAGATCTCAGCCGGCATTTGGAAACAATAGACATTGACAAAATTACGACCTGCCAACTGCAAAAGGCCACCCTTCTGGGATCTGCGCGCATCATCTGAAAATACATCACACAGTCCTAGACACTTGGGAAGTGTTCGACTTGTGATTTTGTGATACGAAATCCAGCATGTCTATCTTGTTTGCTGTGTCATACAATAAAATAATAATAATAATAATAATAATAATAATAATAATAATAATAATAATAATAGGAAGAAGAAGATTTAGAACTGCAATAGAAGAAGCACACTTTCCAAGAAAAAAGTAACATGTAATTAAGGTTTGATCCTTTCTTTTGCCGCTGGATATGTCTCCGTGCAAATCTTGTAAAATCAGCAAGTGTGGTGGCTGATCTTTTCAGATAAAGAAGCACTGCCTGGGCTAAGTCGATCTGAAGGCAGAATCAAGCTCCGTGGGCTTTGGTTGTCATATTCAGCTCTCAGCCAGAAATGTTGCTCGACCAGCATAGAAATATTCCACTTGCATCTTATCGTGCTGTTGGCGTAACAATCAGATTTTGATGTTTGTTGTCTCACGGGCATCCAGTGATCCATCCTGGCAGAGAGTAGCATTTGATATGCAGTCTTAAGTGAAAGAATGACTGAGGGGGAAGGTGCAGTAAACAGCAGAAAATGCTTGCAAAGTTAGCACTCTTAATGAAGTCTAGCATTCTCCATCATTAAGTAAGCCCACATAACCCCAGTACAGTGCCCCATGAGTTTGCGTGGTTTGGTTTGGATTTTTCTTAGAAATCATTCTTTCTTCTACTTCTTAGAAAACAGCTTTCTTTTGGGTTCTTCAGGTGGAGAAGCTTCTTTGTACTCTGGGACAAAGATTGCAGTCTCAACATAGAATTAGCTCATGTTGGTAAGACTTTTGATTGAGCTTATTGGCTCCTATACCTGCTACTGACCATTGGGGAAAATGATCTGATCAGGGTTTGTTGTTTGTTTGTTTGAGGTTAGTAGTTAGAAAAACAAAGGAAATCACTGGTGTTTTCACCTTAAAGGTAGGAATGAGCAATATGCAACCCTACAAGTTTTTGGAATGCATCTCTCATTTCCCATAACCAACATAGCCATCAGTGATGGATAGGAGTTGGAGTCCACCAATTTCTGCCATCAGTGATGAGTACGAGTTGGAGTCCACCAATATTCTCCCTTCCTAATGTAAATGTGCTTTTAAAAAAAACCAAAGTCTCATTAAGACATTAGGCTCTACCCACAAATCCCCTGTAAACATAATCTGAACTCCCCTCCACTTTTCATCTAAGTTCTACAACTTTTTTATCCCTCCGGGGAGATAGGGTGGAATATAAATAAATTATTATTATTATTGTTGTTGTTATTATTATTATTATTATTATTATTATTAAATGAAATTTTGTTGGAGACAAACTTTCATTGTCCTTTTATATGAATACATGTACAGTAGAGTCTCACTTATCCAACATAAACGGGCCGGCAGAACGTTGGATAAGCGAATATGTTGGATAATAAGGAGAGATTAAGGAGAAGCCTATTAAACATCAAATTAGGTTATGATTTTACAAATTAAGCACCAAAACATCATGCTATACAACAAATTTGACAGAAAAAGTAGTTCAATATGCAGTAATGCTACGTAGTAATTACTGTATTTACAAATTTAGCACCAAAATATCATGATATATTGAAAACATTGACTACAAAAATGCGTTGGATAATCCAGAACGTTGGATAAGCGAGTGTTGGATAAGTGAGACTCTACTGTACTTGGTTGTGAGGTTTCATTTTGTCGTCCCAGATGAAATATTCTGGCATAGCCTGTTCTGGAGCTGGATACAGCATCTTGACTCCACAATTATCTGCGTAAAAGTGATCCAAAGTCCTTTTGGAGTCCAGGCAGCTGGCAAAGTTGACAGCCCATCAGCAGAAGTGCCATGTCATCTTGTTTCACCAGCCAGAAGCAGCTCCAACCTCCGCAGCAGATCTTTGTTGGTTATGCTGCTTCTGGTGAGGCCCAGCCATGTCATCTCCAGAAGTGATGTTGCCAGCAAGACTCTGCTGGGAAGTTGCTTGGAGCTGCTTCTGACTGGCAAAAGAGCAGTGGGTCTTTTTTATTTACGGACACTGGATCCTGAATCTCACCCAATCCATTGGTCCATCCATCAAAAGCACCAGGATCATTCTGGAGCTTCCTGGAATCTCTAAACTGTATTTTTTTTGTACCAGATTATTGGCTAGAAGCATCGCTTCTGCTACAGAACCAGCTGTATGTCATGTTCTCATAAGTACATTTCATTTAGCCCATGTAGACATGGTCAGGCACCTAGAATTTTTCAGACTGCCACATTAAGCATTTCCTAAATCTTAACTAATGACAGTAAAAAATAGTATTTTTGGTCATCTCCCTATTCCTTTGGTCCTATCTGTCATTATAATGTGGCCCCAATGATTTCTCTGGAACTGAATTCAGCACTTGGGCTGAAAGAGAGTCCCTCTTTACTTTAGTTGCGAAAATCTTTATCTTTATCAGAAAGTGAAGGGGAATCTTTTGATGCGTATAGGAATCAAAAGAAAGAGACAGAAGTTTTATAATGTAACGTCACTTTTTGTGTATAGTAAAACTTTTCCTGAAGCTAAACACAATATACGCAATGCAATTTTTGAAAATTTGTTTGAGTGAGAAAGAAAAAAATGTTTCATTTTGATGGGAAATGGAAATTGGGGGATTAAAGGCCTCAGACAAGTGATTTGTAATTGGTCTCCTGGCTGCCCTCCTTCCTTTAGTGGAGAGAATAAAATGGCACACAAGGACTTTATTAGCTGCAGCTTTCTTTCCTGACCCTGGGATTAGTGGAATACTTTAACCTTGACACATTCATTCTATATCCACTAAGCTTCACTTTTAACGATCTTGTCTCTTTTTGCCTCTTCATACTTGTCTGCTTCTGCCACATCATGCCTTTTTAAATTAAAAAAAGAGTTGTGTAGTGTCCCTTGCTTGAAAGTTAAAGCAACTTTCCACTTCCTTCAGGGATTCAACCTATTCAAAAGCCTACAGAAGAACAGAAAGATACCAGAAATCCACCTTGCCACAGTAGTTGGGGTTTTTAGGGAACTTAGGTGCGTGTGCGTGCGCGCGCGCGTGTGTGTCACATCCTGCTTTTTCAGATGCTTACCAACTTGGCCAAGTATCTTTACTCTTAGCCTCAGCAGTTTGCCCTGTTCTTCCTGTACTTTTATTTTAGCCTCACCTGTTTAATTCTGTGAAAAAGATGCTTTGTGACTGATAATGCCCAGTCACAAGATTTGCAAATGGATTACAGCTTGGTGGTGAAGTATATGTTTTCAAAACAATTGATCATTTTCTTATAACTCTACATCGGCTAGAAAAAGTCCTGCGTGAAACCCTTGAAAGTCACTGCATATCAATGTCAACAATACTGGGACAGATACTATCTGTCTCAGTGTAAGAAAGATCCCTACATTCCTCTTAGCCTTTGGGTGATAGCCATTTAGCAAGCCCCCTACTTCCCATGGCACTCTTTCAAACTTGCAAATGTTTCTACTGGCATGGACTTTTGCTATAAATATGAAAGTTATAGGACCACATCAAACACATCTCTCATTGTCTGTCCCTAGTATCTGGCATTCAGAGATGTTGGCTCTGAACATGTATGCTCCATTTAACTGCCATAGCTAATGCCCATTATTTGAAGTATCCTCCATTATTATTTTCAACTCTGTTTTAGAGACAAAAACAAAAGTATGCATGTCACAAATGAACACAATCCATAATCCATGGATCCTGCATCCACAGATTTGAGCATACAGATTTGAGCCTCTTAATATCTATAGCCCAGTCTTTTATAGGAAGGATGGATGGATGATGAGGTTGTAAAAGAAGTAAGGTGACGGTGGCGTACACAGATGGCGGAAGGAGGAATGCTTAGCGAGACATCTGAAAGTTAATTGTGGAATAAAGAAATATCCCTCAAAGGTATACATTTCCCCTGTGCACTGATTTATTATAATTACAGAGTTTATCTATACCTTTTTTCTTTATCCAGCCACATATTTGAGTTGCTTTAGATTAAAGTATATGTCTTGTTAATTATGGCATTTAGTTCTCAAAATGTAATTGGTGTCTGGTGCTCTTAAGCTCCTATAACTCTTCTTGTCACTGTTTCAAGGGGGCCTGTTTAATTTGCCTGGGGTAAGCTGAAATGGAAAGTACCGTCTTACTTAAGTAATTTGACTTTTTTCTTGTGGCTTTAGTGATTTAATATCACTCTGGTGTGGAGAGGGAAGGAGAAGAAAAGGAACAGAATTTGGGAACATTGTCTGCCAAGATTTAATCAAGCCTCATACTCTGTGCCAGTAACAATTTTAATGGCTTTATTATGTCCTCTGAAAAGATGAAAGTCACAATGTTTGCAGTAAACAAAGCAGCACTGGACATCGAGTAAATTGACTGGATCAGCCCGACAAGCATTTTCATGCAGAGTCTTCCTTTCAAAAGCCATGTGGCAATGTACACACAGAGATGCAGAAGTAGCAGCATATAGAAATCTATACCTGCATGGCAGCAGTCATTTGAGTGAGCAAAATGTTTTTTGTTTTTTTCAGCAGCAGCAACCAGCTAGAAGATGGGATCTTTTTCTTCCAATTTTAGTTCAGTTCAAAAAGGGCTTTGGTAAATTTCTGGAGTGCATGTTATGATGTTGAAACCACCCAATAGTCCTTAATGTACATTTCCATGGAATGTCTCAATCTGGATAGATTTAGTCCCATGTTGAGAAGGAAAAATATCTCAGCATGGGGGAGAATTCAATTTGAACAGTAATTCCCCCTGTCTTTCTCAGGTAGCAAAACTATGGACATGCTGGTCCTGATTGAGCAATCTCTCTGCATAGGTGTCAGGGCCTGCAATACAGATGAAGATGAAGGGCTGCCAGGCCCAGCATCTGGTTAAGAAGAAAGCAGGGAGCAACAACAGCTGCTGCCTGACCCTGAGGAAGCTACCCCTGCAGTGCAGGACCAAGTGCCTCAGGCAAGTGGGAGTCCTGAGTTAACTCAGGATCAGGAGAGCAATGAAGCAGAGTTAAGTATCCCGGAAAGACTGCAACTGAGGACCCATGCTATTCAGCTGTGTAGATCCGCTCGGCTGGCACAGAGAAGGGCCAACAGGTGAGAGCACTTGTGCTATGGAGTGTAAAGAGTGGCAGCTTGGATTTGATCTTTGTTGGGAGCAATGTTTGGAACTTGCTACAGCTTAGAGCTCTGTTGGGTGACTTCGTGTGCGTTATAGTGTGTTAGACCTTGGCTTTGGACTTCTACTTACATATAGTTTTGGATGTTTGATGAGGACCTTTGGAATGGACTATTGAATATGACTTTTGGATTATCCCTGCATGGTTTGTTTTTTGAATCTACTTTAGCTTGGATCCCAGGCTGACTGACGACAAGCATAGTGAGTGGCTGTTTATACTGACAGATGCTGTGCAGGGTTGCGACAATAGGAGAGGGCTGTTAGTGCACAAAACTGGTGCAATTACATTGATGTAGGTTGTGACAGCAGGAGAAAAAGAGACACAAGCATTTGAGAACTAGGCTTCTTGGAGCCCTTTGTGACCTGGAAAAGGTATAACTGCTTGGTTTTGCACCAGCAGAATTCGGTAAGGTGAAGTGGGGACACTATTTGCCCAGGAAACTGTCGCAGCTATTAAATTCCAAACATTCAACCCCTTCTGCGGAAGCTGCACCCTTCATCCAAGGAGAAAACCCCAAAACAAACTATATTTTAGTAAAGAAAGATTTATATGAAAATATATACAAACATAACAGTCCTTGGCTTTTATCAGCAGCTTTTAACTGGCGAAACAAAATGTTATCTTCAAGCTTTCTTCAGCTCCACTCCAACAGCTTTCCAACAGCAACACCATCACCTTCACAATAACATTCACATTCACTAACTCAAGATTTACTCAGTCTCTATTAATAGCACTCAGTCTTTAGCAGGTGTCTTGATTGCTGCTGGTCATACATGGATAGGACATGATTCTTACAAACACTTATCCATTTTCACATAAGAAATGACCTAAATAATATAAAACTCTGACAGAAACAAGAGTCACTGGTGGCTTCCATTTTAATGCAGCATGGGGTGCATTCTAGGAGTACTGCTACACTGTGAAATTAATGTAGTTTGACACCACTTTAACTGCCATGACTCAGTGCTATGGAATCCTGCATGGCGTCTCACAGTATAAACAGCACTCTTTAGCAAAGAATGCTACATATCCTGTAAAACTATAACTCCCAGGATTCCATAGCATTGAACTGGTGCCAAACTACATTAATTCTACAGTCCCCGGAAATCCCAGCCAGTTCACCAGCTGTTAGGAATTGTGGGAGTTGATGTCCAAAACAATGGGAGGGCCAAAGTTTGCCCATGCCTGACGTAGATACACCCCAGATCTTACTTTAAACTTCTGAGACACTGTCCAAGGTACTGAATTTCTTTTGCCATGAAAACCACTAGTCTCAATCTAGGGATGGAGATCATATGAATGGCTATACACATGGGATAGGATGCACATTTTCCTTCCAATAGCATCTCATTGAAGAATGACAATTAATGCACACTAGATTATTTCAGGCTGCTCTGTTGTAGAACTAGGACTTTTCATACCGATACCATAAAGCACCCAATAATGTGTCAAAAACCTCCTTCTTTAGAAGACTGGTGAACTTTCCTTAAACTCTTAAGCAGGCCATAACATTTTTTAAAAGTTACGTTATAATTGTCTCAAGTCAAACTAATGAAAATCCCTTTTATATTTAATCCAAGATAATTTTGTGTTACGTATTACAGCATTTAAGTAACTTGAGAAAGCTAGAAAGGGATTCCTAAATAAATCTTTTGACCTCCAGGCTACTCGTAAAGAAAATAGTGTATATCAGACAGACACACAAATCTTTATTTTATAATCGCTATGAACTTTAATTTGATAGAGTTTGAAATCAGTTTGAGGTAAATTCCATCTCAGAATTCAGTAGCTACTTGTTGGCAGTCTTTCGTGAAGTTTTCCTTCCCCGTTCCGCCCCTCAAACCACAGAAATGTGAATGAAAATATACATAAGTAAATAGAGCTCTTTCTTGTAACTTATTCAATATCGTGCTAATCTCAGCACAACCTGTGAAATAATGAGATATATGTTTTGCAATCCAGAATCTGTCTTTAATGCCAGAACTCTTTTAATTCCTCAGTTGTAAAATGCAATCCCTGGTTAATGTGATATCTGGTTTAATTTCTCTTTCTTCTGAACCTTCTTCCTTCCTTTATTCCAGTGGTTCTCAACCTTCCTAATGCTGCAGCCCCTTAATACAGTTCCTCTTGTTGTGGTGACCCCCAATCATAAAATTATTTTAGTTGCTACTGGTATGAATTGTAATGTAAATATTTGATATGCAGGATATATTTTCATTCACTGGACCAAATTTGGCACAAATATCCAATACACCCAAATTTGAATACTAGTGGGGTTGGATCAGGGATTGATTTTATCTTTGGGAGTTGTAGTTTCTAGGATTTATAGTTAACCTACAAATAAAGAGCATTCTGAACTCCACCAACAAGGGAACTTGGCACACAGTACTCCCATTACCAACAGAAAATATTGGATGGGGTGGGCAGGCATTGACCTTGAGTTTTGGAATTGTAGTTCACCTACATCCAGAGAGCACTGTGTACTCAAACAATGATGGATTTGGACCAAACTTGGCATGAACACTCAAAATGCCCAATTAGACTGGTGGAGTTCGGGGGAAATGGACCTTGGCATTTGGGAGTTGTAGTTGCTGGGATTTATATAAAAGGGCCGCTTTTACCCCACCAACGATAGAATTGGGCCAAACTTCCCACACAGAACCCCCATGACCAACAGAAAATACTGGTCTTTGGTGACCCCTTTAACACCCCCCTCACACACACCCAAAGGGTCCCGACCACCAGGTTGAGAAATGCTGCTTTATTCTTCTGTTTATTCATATGGCCACCATGGTGCAACCAGGGATGGGGGAAATGTTCCAGCATTTGCAGTCTCTTACATTTGAATGGTTTAAACCTTATTTTATATCTCCCCTCAGTATGAAGAAGTGTGTGGACTCTGGAAAACTCTTCTAAACCAAACTGAAACAAAATTATTTCCCCATTTTATTACCCAGGTTTGACAGGTGTAGCTGTATAGAAAAGACTATGTTGTGCCTGCCTGTCATACAGGAGTTCAAAGACGAGAGGCTAGTTAGAAAAATATAGTCCAAATCCACACTAACATAGATAAACAGTCATTTGATGAAGTTAAGCATTCTAAGGATTTCTTGCCTAAGAATAACTGATGAAATTTACGAGATAGGTGACTTGAAGGCACACACACCATAAAATCTTCCCCATTCGTGTTGTTGAAGGCTTTCATGGCCGGGATCACAGGGTTGTTGTATGTTTTCCAGGCTGTATGGCAATGTTCTAGAAGTATTCTCTCCTGACGTTTCGCCCACATCTATGGCAGGCATCCTCAGAGGTTGTGAACGTGGCCATACAGCCCGGAAAACATACAACAACCCTGTTCCTCATTCATTTTTAAAAAATAAAATTTCAAGTTAATTTTAGGCAGAATATGAATAGAGTTGAAAACATAAGTACATTGCGAGCAAATTGCAGAAAATTTAGATTATTAGTACATTATTTTTCAAAATAAACTGAAACAATACCCACATACCTCTGTCCAGATCTACTTTAAATCAGATCAGAATCTCCTGTAAATCAAGCAGAATCTCTTGTAAATCAAACCCTTTGTTGGAGACTACTGGTTTAGACTGAAACAAAAATAAATATAGGAAATGTACTTGCATCTTCAGTTCATTGGCACATAGAGTATTGTCCTGAATTCAGTTATGCAGATATTAGCTGAATCTCAACATCCACTTAATGTGGTGGAATTAAGCCAACATACACAGTGGCGGCACAATGCCCTGCTTAGTGGCAGCTTTTGTTTCCTTTTCCTGTGGTGAGTCCTGCTTCGGGCAAAGATGTCTGACTCACTTGGCACAAACAGAAGCCACCATAAACCGCCTCAATGGGACTTTCCAACTGTCAACTGCTGCTTGTTTCCATAGCTGAGTCAGATAACCACTCTCTATAAGTTAATAAACCAGCGTAGGCATATTTGAAAAACACAGGCCATGCTTCTGGTGGTGTCTTAATGCAGAATTAATGCAGTTTGACACAATTTTTGCTGCTATGATTCAAGGTTATGGAATCACGGAAGCTGTAGTTTGGTGAGATACCAGCACTCTTTGACAGAGAAGGAAAAAGGTCTTGTATAGGTGCAACTCTGAGGATTATATAGCCTCAAGCCATTGCAGTTAAAATGGTGTCAAACTACATTAATTCTACAGTGCAACTGCACCTTCATGCAAACAAAAATGGGAAGAATATTCCAAAAAATGTTTCTCGGGTGTTGAGAAGCTCTTAGGAGAAGGTTGATTTGATTAGAATTTTCATAATTTTATTCTACACAAAATTGTGTAGAATTTTGTGGAAATTGTGGAAAACAGCATTTTCTGAACAGAAAATAGCATCCCACAAAGGAAAATGCTGCAGTTCATGGAGAGGGGATGGGTTGCAGAAGAAACAGCATTTTCTGGGCAGAAATATCTTACTTTCCATGCAAAGTCAACATGTGCAAATTTTGTGCAAAATTGGACACAAAATGCTAATAGTCTTTGAAAACTGTCCACACCCTAAATATTTGCTGCATGGTGGAAAGAAAAAGATACTTCTCTTCAATCCATCTAAAAGAAGCCAATCAGGCAGGCAACTGATGAATGTTTTTTATATTGTGGAATGATATTTTAAATTGTAAGTCGCTCGGAGCACTCTGGTGGAGAGCGACTAATTAAGAAATAAAGTGAAGTGAAATGAAGTGAACTATGTCTTTTTTGCAGCATTAAAAATGGATGGGTTGTCCAACTCAAGATGTCAGGTGAGCTTAAGGGTGGGAAACGGCTCTGCTTTCAAATGGCTGGAATGGCAAGGGACTCAATAACAAGAGGTAAGGGCCAGCACTGATGCTCCTAAGAAACTCCCTCATTTTATGCTAAGATTCCCTTATTTTAATTCTAAGACTGGCCCAACACTACAGGGCTTTACTAGACCACAGCCTGAATCACCAAAGAAGGGTTTCTGGTCCTCCCCCCCAAAACAATCCCTGTGATTCTTCAATATCACTTCACAAGTCATAAGACTGATTTCTTTAGAACAGGTTCTGTGAAGAGTTTGGAAAAGTTCACTTTTGGACCACAACTTTCAGAATCCTCAGCAGGTTGCAAAGTAGCTTAAGAAGTTATCGTCAAAGTAATAAGGAATATTTTAAGCCCTTGTGCACTATAAATTACAGCTTAATATTTCTCTATAACTTCAAGACAACATCCTATGGAATCTTGGCAGTGACAATTGAGGGAAGGCAATTTAGAATTTTTAGCTAGAGATTTTAATGCCTCATTGAACTACAAAGGCCAGGTTTCCAGATATTGTAGTCATATTAATTAAACTGGAATATGCTGTACAACTCCTTTATCTGTGGGACCAGTATCTGTGATTTCATTTTACCACATCCAAAAGAAATATGCCGTATCACAGCATTTTTAGTGTGATTCTTAGTATTTTTTAGGTTAGAAATGTGTCATTTCAATAGGGTTTGCAATTATCCACAGTTCTGCGTATCCACACAAAGTTTTGAAATGTAATCCCTTTGAATACAAGAGTTGAAGTGTAGTGAATAACTGAATGATGTGAAAGGGTATTAGGACTGAATCAAGGTTGGAATTAGACATCATGCCCTGCTCCAAAAAAAGCATAAAAAGTCTTTGATGTAAAACATTTTGTCCAGAGTTTTCTGAGCTTTTACATATCCATTCAACTGGGAAGTATCACACACTTGAAAAGGCAAAGGCATTTCTGTTGAGCATGTTCTGATTTCCATTTGCCAATCATGACAAGTAAAAGCAAGCAAGGAGACCATAGATCTGACACATCTCCAGAAAGATGTTTGCTAAGCAAGTCCACACTGTAAATGACTGGTTTCAACACTGGCAGTCCTTACACTCAACCTTGTCCAGATGCGCAATGGAAAAAGCCTGGCCTGTTCCAAACATTTGCCTCACAGCAGTCTAGTTTAACTAAGCTCAAAAGTGAGGTCAATACAGCCATTTAGAACCCATTTTATATGTTCAGAATAGCTGCTAAGATGTTTATTTAAGTAGAAAGATCGCCAACTTTATATTGTCTAGTTGGAAAAACAGAAGCCTACACATTGAAGTGTGTAATATGACTCCTCCTATCTTTAGCAACAGCCTGACTTTTATTTCCTTCTCTGCCTTTCCCTAGAACGTGGGGAATTCACTTTCTCAGACTGCACCCCTAGAATCTATACCCAGCTTGGCCAGTGGCCACTTTGGATGGGGAACTTTGAAAAGTTACTTTAGCACCAGAACTCCAAGAATCTTCAATTGACATGGCCAGAGAGAACACCGAACAAGTATTCTGGTATTTGCCATAAAACAGAGGAAAAGTTACTTTTTTTAGACTGCTACACTCACCAGTGCAGCCAACATTTTGAAGATATAGGGAACAGGGAGCCTTTCCAAGTTTTGCTTTGAAAAACATGTATCTTGAACTAAAGGGTAAGCAAAACTAAACTTATTACATCAGACAAAAGAGAAATAGTATGGCATTGATGGGTCATATAGGTAATAATAATGTCTCTGTTTATTAGCATGTTTTTTTCCTGTTTCATCTCTTCATTTTGGATACTACAGACCACGATTTCTGATGTAAGCATACTGCTAAGAAACAGCTTCAAAATGAGGAGCAGAGGACGAGAAATTGTAAGTACCATTTATAAGATATTTAAGTCAGGAAAATCTTCTTATCCATGTCTGCATTAAAACTTGCACTTAGGATGTTAATTCAGAAGAGAGGCTGATATCCTTTTAACATAACACTATTTTTGCTTAAGTCCTGCATGACAACATGCTTGTCACACAAGTGGCCTTTTGAGCCGTGCACCAATTCTCAGACATATGGGAGTGATGAGGGCAAAGGAGGAAGGAGAGCCACGCTTGCTGAGATTGTGTGTGTGGTGCACACATCAGCATGCACAGAGGAATACCTATAAGGTAGGGAGTTTAGGTTATTGTGCAGCACCACACAGCAGAAGAAGAGTAAAGGGGCAATTTGTGAAAGAAAAGTATTTATTTTAAATAGAAGTAAGCAAGCTCAGCCTTCTAGTTGTTACTGGACTGCTGTTTCCAAGAGCCCAATGATGAAGAATGCTGGAAGGTATAATCCAACAATACTGAGAAGGCCGCACTAAAGCTATGAGTCAGTTTTGAGAAATCCAACAGCTAACTTTTATTTAAGTTCCATCATTCCATGGAGTTTCAGTTGTGAAAAAGGAGTCCTATTGATTTAAGCAGGTCCAACCTAGGTAGGAGAAACATTGGTATTAGCTGCCCAGATTCACGTACATTTCAAAGAATTGCAAAGGCACAACAACTTTGGTATCAAAATATGATTATTTTATTAATTGTTGTTGCATGATTGGTTACAATTTATGCCTGGCCATAGACTTCTGATAAAAAAATCAGAACTTTTGGGACCCATTTTGTAGAAGTAACTTGCATCTATCTATGTACTGGTTACAACATTCTCACTTTGTCTGCCAATCAGCTCTAGCTAGCTTTCACAACTCTTTTTTCTATTTTATGGACACAATGATTTTGTGAGGAAAGTGCCTCTAGGTAATTTTATACAATATTTCAAATACATTTTGTGATGAAACTAAGTTTGTGTACATTGAGCCATCAGAAAAGCAAAGATGTCACTAGCTCAGTCTCCCATATGGATAATTTTAGATTTTGGAGTAATTCGAAATTCCAGATGTCCCACTTGCATTAGATATTGGTTTATATCACAATATGTTTCTATCAATGCATCCTGCATTTTTCCTCATAACCAATTGTTAATTATTAGGAAGTGTCTTTGCCAACAGCACAGATTATTCCTGCGGGAAAAAGTATCCAACCAATAATGCAGGGTGTTCAAATGAATGCACACTTAACACTTTAAAATTCTGGAATTTTTAATGCATTTTTTTAAAAAATTGTATACATCTTCATTGGATTAATTATAGTAGAGAAGTGTCACAAAATTACAAAATATCTGTGAGATTTACAGCAGCATTGCTCTGAAGGGACAACTATTTGAACACCTGATGTTAAATGGTAATTTAAGATGGAATTTGTAACTCTAATAATTGTTAAAGCATATATTCTTCAACAGAAATGTATTTACTCAGCCTTCAAATAATTGCCATAGCTACTATTACCTGTTGAAGGCATGCATACATTTTTGGAGTGACTGTACAATTCACCAGCAGATCTAAACCATTTGGTTAATTTAAAGGCCAGATAAATAAAAGTGTTATCTGCAGAGTCTGATGGGCATGACAGTACACTACTATAAAAAGAGTAACAGAATAAATTCAATTCTTATAAATCATCCAGGCTGTTATAATGACTGCTCTGTGCATTGCTGTGATACAGTATTCTTAATAAAATGACATACTGACTCAAGTTGAATCAGAAGCTGTGTTATTCTTTTGTCAAGAACATATTTCGGCACATGACTACCTGGCTTTGTACCTCTCCACAAAAGATGTTGGTACACATAAAAGAGAAGCACCTGGCTTACATCTGACTCACCTTTGCAGTTTCCCTTCTGATTAATTGGGTGGAGGACAGCAATATACATGTTTACAAGATTCCAGTAAACACAGGTGAGAATAGTCAGAAGACTTTTATTGACATATGCATCGTGGGATATGCTTTTAAAAGGAGATTTAACTTTTAAAATAATTAGTTACACCAATTGTTCTAACCACTACCTCAAAAGTAGATAGCGGTCATAATAGTATGATAGGACTTCTTTAACTGCAGGATCTAGATCTCTTTTGGAAACCATCACTATGTTTCTTGATAGTGGCCATCTTAGCTATGTACTTCTGGTAAACCCAAACAGACAGCCCTGGAGAGGTACATTTCATTTCAGAAGATACTGGGATAATTGAAACTGATCTGGGGAATGGGAATGAAAAGTCCTTGGTAACACTGGGAGTTCCCTGGGAATTCTTCCAGGTGAAGGAAACATTAGGCAGGTCTCAAAAACCTGGAACTTCCAAAGATTCTGCGCACAGGCTAGAGAGGATCTAGGTTATGGCTGTTGACTCCTAGTGTTGATGATAGTTGATTTTCTGCAGGGATGGTGGGATAACCCTATTTCCTATTCTTCTAGCATGCTATAACACCTGATAGTGGAATTGTTCTGTTGGAATGACTTTATTTTGGGAGCATTGAAGACCCAGCATGTACCATTATTTTCCTAGGCATCAAAGGTTCCTAGGAACCAGAAGTTAGTGTTTGTCAGAGGCATGCCTCTAAAGACAGGCAAGGTATGTACAACAGTCCAGGATCTAGCTAATCCACAAAGATGCCGAAAAAAAATCTGAGGATTAAGCAAGATAGAAAGCCAAATGTCCCTTCCAGGGTCAAAAGCCAGTTACTAGTAATATCCAGGAAGAAGGGTTAAGTCCACAATTCCAAAGCTGGTGTCTGAGAGCTGTCCAGATTCCAGAGTGCATGAGGGTCCAAAGTCTTGGCTCAAGCACTGACATTGCAGCCAGTAGTCTCTTAAATCCTACTTTCAAAGGTGTTCCCTGTTGTTTGCCCTCTTCTCAGCTAACTTCAACCATTTTCTCAACTGAGCCCTTTCATTCCACAAATGCAAGAACAATGAACCCCTGCTCAGCAGAAGTCTCTTGTGTTTGGTCAGCAGGCTAAGTAATCTTTCCTTTTATAGATGATCTTTCAAGATGTGGCTGAGGGAGTTCCTGTTGATTGCTCGGCTCTAGTTTTAGAACTGAGCATTCTATCAGCAAACCCTCATCCCCACTATCCATGACAGTGTTGCTGGCTGCACAGCTATAGGGGCTCCTACTAGTCACTAGAAGAGCTCAGTGAGGGGCCTACTGCCAATCACTAGAAGGATCTGGGTGTAGGTGCTGCAAGTACTCTCCCTCCTTAACCTCCCTGTCTATTTACCAATCCCTCTAAATACAGGGCAGCACCAGGTGCTTGATCAAGGGTTAGCAATTATCATACTCTTTGTCTTCTCCAGTTGGTTAATTGTGCAGATTGGGTTCAAAGGAAGACGACAAGTGAATTGAACAGGAGTGAGAACAGTAAGAAAGAAGAAGCACCTAGAAGATCTTTCTGAGGGTAACAAGACAGCTTCAGTTGAATTTTTCTTTGCATACAGCTAAATCAACAACCTTACACGAAAGAGAAGGGTTTAGTAGCCACTCTAGGACAACTACTCTTATGCTGCTCTGGAAAGACCATTGTGAAATATTTCCATAAAGAAGTAAGAGCAACATGGAAATAAACACTCAGGTTTCAAATCTAGAATCTAACATTCTCTTAGGCCAGTGGTTCCCAACCTTTTTTTGACCAGGGCCCACTTGAGTGGGAACCATTTTGGCTAGGGGCCATTCTCCAACATTAATACCAGAAGGGGCGGGGTGGGGCTGGTCAGCTCTGTGGAAAGGAGTGGAAATAAAAAATAAAATAAAATAAAATAAAGAGGAATGAGGTTTGCAGAGTGGATATTCGTTCTTCCAGCCCACTGCTGGGCCAGTGCCCACAGGTTGGGACCACTGTCTTAGACAATGCACTCCAAAGATGTGCCAGACATGTAGAAAATTAGGATTGGATAGAATCCTATAGAAATGTATTTCTGCTAACAAAACCCTCATCTCTCTGTTCATTTTATAAATCTGTTGACAAAGTAATCTGCTACTCTGTGGCCTATAACTGTTCAGCAGAATACCCAATAATTGACTGGAGAAGAGTTACCAGGAGAAGCCTTCAGTATCATTGCACATTTTGAAGGAATCATAGTCATGCAACTGCATTAGTACTCTAGAAATCTTCCTGAAACATCTGCTCTCTAAATATGACATTCGGGTTTTTTTGTTAGTTGTGCTTTCAGAAAATTAGGAATGACATTTTAAATGGGGCAGATGTGAAAGGATTACTTTTCACCAAAGACTGAACGTTCAAATGTACCATCAGACAGAAGATAAAATAAGAGGTTGTATGCATGGGCAGATGATGGGATAACATTAGCATGTAACAGTGCCTAAAACTGTATGAGTAACTCCAGAATTTGAGACAATCAATGGGGGCTGTTACCATTTGTGGAAATAATTCCTCCTCCCTTGTAACATCATAGTATCTCATCAGTATTCCATGTGGAGCTAAAAATCAGCACTGGGTGCTCTTGGTAGACTTCAAACATGAACCTTCAACAACATGGATGAGTACAAAGAGAATCTGAAGGGGGTGATCAAATAATTCATCCCACGTGGTTTAAACCAGATGTAGACTCAAACAAAAGGATTTGACAGGCACTCACATGAGACTTGCTCCTGAATAAGATTTATTTAACCTATTCTAGAAAACTTTGCAAATTCATGGGACAGAGGACAGTTGAGATGTGAAGTAATAAGAGAAAAAAGCAGTTTGAAAGCAAAATCTACCAAGGAATATTCATCACAGAAAATAAAAGTGTGACAGTATATTTAAATAGCAATCCTCTTAGGCACATTTTTTAAATATATATGCATTAAACTGGACTATAGACTCAGAATCTGTACTAGTTTGCCTTTATTCATAGAGTGGAGAGAGAAGAGCCCTAAAAGACTTTATTTTGAGGATGAATGAATTTCATTAGGAACCAAGTGCCAAAATCCAGAGTATGGAAAAGCTACTGTTTGGACTACAGCTAAGACATTCCAGGAGTTGGAGCCCAAAAAGTAATATTTTCCAAAATCTGGACATAATCCAAAGACCGTTTGAAACACTGTTGCTTTAGGCCTGGACACATTCAAAGCTCTTTGATTTTCCAGCATGGATCATCAGTAGGTAACTAATATATTTTGTTGCATTTGTTACTTTATAAAGTTCCTCCCTTCTCCCAATTCCTCTTTAAGCTGTTGCCAAAAACGGAGGGGCTGAAGGGGGAGCGGAGAAGAAGAGAAACCCCATCCTGGAAAATGAATGAAGGATTCTGTGTCTTACACATCTGGGGCCTATTAGTGAGGGAAGAACTGAAGGCACTTTGAATAGGCAATTCCAGCCTTCCTTCGGTAAAGATCGGAGTAGAGGGAGGGGGAACCCAATCTTGGCAACTGACAAAACCTGAGTTTGGGAAAGCAAGCTGCCACCACAGCATCCATC
Source organism: Anolis carolinensis (assembly GCF_035594765.1). NCBI lineage: Eukaryota > Metazoa > Chordata > Lepidosauria > Squamata > Anolidae > Anolis > Anolis carolinensis. The sequence goes on along the minus strand of NC_085845.1, from coordinate 28,509,023 downwards.
CTGCAAAGTGCACTGCTGGGTAAAAGGAAGAGCTGTAGCCTCAGAAGTCAAAGCCATGGGAAGAGGCTGTGGCATGTTAAAACACCCCCTCCCCACAAAAATGTTCTGCCTATGCATTATTTATTGCTTTCCTATATTTATATAATATTCAGTTTCCTGAAAGTAATTTGTTTTGGATTGTGTAATGCTGGGCAGAACATCAAAGGTATGTTAATCAGTGGCAATAAAACGTGAAGGTTTTATGGTCACTGAGGTATTAAATATTGCTAATAAATTACAGGGTTAGCATTTTAAATGAGCTATCGGTAGAGAAGAGCATCAACACCACAGTCTAAAAATACTAATTGCCATGGCTTGACTTAATAGTTATCATGGGTTCCAAATAACTTTACTCCTTCCAGAAAGTACAAGCTTTGAACACCATAAAAATAAATAAATAAACACAGGGCTGTATTTTACACCTTAATCCTTCAAGTTATGCTGTCAAATTAGCCTACAAATAACTCATTTTTAACATGCTACATAGTTCTTAGGATTATGTCGTAAAGCAGTATGTGTGGAGGTCGGTGCACAGCCGATCAACACACAGTCTTCAAAGAGTGAGGTGCACATCCAGTGGCATGGTTAACATGATGACAGTGGCTTCTCAATCTGTTGCAGCCTTCTTCCGCCTTCACAGCCGTTGTAACATGTGCCATGTTATCTTCCGCCTGCTGCACTGTTGAGGTCTTTGGATCTTCGATCAACTTTGATCTTCCAAAGCAGTTGCTATACACCCAACCCAAAAACGGAAAATGGAATGTTGGTGGACAGGAAAAGGGATTTAAAGATAGGCTTAAAGCCAACCTTAAAAACTGTGGCATAGACACCGAGACCTGGGAAGCCCTGGCCCTTGAGTGCTCTAACTGGAGGTCAGCTGTGACCAGCAGTGGGATGGAATTCGAAGAGGCACAAATGGAGGACAAAAGGGAGAAAAGTGCCAAGAGGAAGGTGCATCAAGCCAACCCTGACTGGGACCGCTTTCCACTTGGAAACAGATGCCCTCACTGTGGAAGAGCATGCAAGTCAAGAATAGGTCTCCACAGTCACCTATGTACCCACCGCCAAGACACTACACTTGGAGGGTCATCATACTCAGATCACCTAAGTAAGTATAAAGCAATTTGTGAGACCCAGGATATATAGAAAGACCTCAACTGCATATATGCAAGAGGATGACTGTTTACTTACTATGGATTCTGTCTAATCCAAAGAAAGTTAAAAATGGAAAGCATATTATGGGCTGCACTGTAGTTTAAGCAGACAAATGGACACAATGGCATTTAGTTATCTGTTGGCTTCTGTGTTTGTTATGTGCCTTCAATTCACCTGTTGACATTGTGAGTCCATGAATTTAACAGGGTTTTCGGAGGCAAGGAATACTCAGTGGTGGGTTTGCCAGTTCCTTCCTCTGAAATATAGCCTACAGCACCTAGTATTCATTGGCAGTCTTCCATCCAATTTCTAAGCTGGCCCTTCTTAGCTTCCAAGATCAGATAGAATTCGTTCCTTTAGGGTAGTTAGGCTGCTGAGGTATACGAATATTAAAGGGGGGGGGGGTGTAGTGGCTAAATGGTGAAGTACAGGTGATTGTGAGGGATGGAAAAATACAACATCCCCAACAATCAACAAAAGACATATGTAGGCATAAAGTGGAGTGACACCTATGTATAACTTCATAATTCTTCACATTTCCGCATCACTATGCACAACAGCCAATTAAACAAATAAAAATAGGGAAACCTATAGTGATATGTTGTCACATTGAAGTAGGGCTGTTCCATCAGTTTTAATGAGGTTGCCTTCTGTCCTTTCACCTTACACAGCTATAGCACTTCAATTGCATTTTAACATATCTTCCAATATTTCGCATATTAAATTTAGGACACATGTAGCCAAGCAACTTCAGAGTGTGGCAGAAGTTATTAATGAGGAGGTATGCATAAGCTATGGGAGACATCAGAAGTTTGCAATGGTTTGCTTGTCACTTATTTGAGACTGTCACTGCTAAAACTGTCCTGCTAAATCAGAATGGTTGGAAGTTATGCTTTAATTGTCATGGCTGTATCCTATGGAATCCTTGGATAAATATTTTGGGGAGTCACAGGGGCATTCTGGCTGAGAATTCTAAATATTCTTCTCTGAATGCAAATCGCAGGACTCCACAGGATTTTGCCATGGCAATTAAAGTGCAGTCATAAAGCTACAGTTGTGTAGTGTGAAAGAGTCCTTTGTTTCTGTCCAGCTGTCACTTAGCCAGCAGCCACTCATCTGAACTGGTTCCTTCCCCACTAAGACATTCTTTTGCAATAAGAATTGCAACTTTAAGATGTACTTGTTAAGTGTGACTTTTTCCTCTCCCCTTTATTTGTGTGTGTGTGTGTGTGTGTGTGTGTGTGTGTGTGTGTGTGTGTATCATGCCCTTTAGGTTTGCAAGGTATGTCCAGTTGCTTCTGGATATAAGAGTAATTGCCACCAGTTACTCATATGTCCATATGTGTCCATATGAGGAGACGCATATGGACTACACAGCCATAGATATTCCAATTCCTTTTATAACAACACCTTAAAAAATTCCACTGCAGCAATTGACTTATCGCTTTTCTTCAGAGTTAAAAGTCAACCTAGAGCTACCCTGAAAGTCACAAGCATGCAGGTTCTCTAAAATCCATGACAGTTCTGCATTTGGGAATCCTCAAAACAGTAATGTCCATTTGGGTGACAAAAATCCATGATTTTTTCCCATTAAAATGCCTTCACAGCAACAGAGATATACATACTTTAATGCTAATATTTCAGCAGTTCATTGGCGTTAGACGTGCAATAACACTTAACACAGAAGTGTCAAGAATACTCCAGGGCAGGCAGAAGTAATAAGCTTAATATGTCGTTTGAGTGGCCTAAAGTGTCCTCCTGACTTGTCTACCTATCCTGGCCCTTCTGTGATGTAAACTAACACTTCTAGGGATGCTTCTCTGTCTCGTTTCTTCCCACAGGTCCTCTCTTGGCTCTTCTGAAGCCAGATTAAGTTAGTACTCAGAATAACTCAGCTCTGGAATTCCCTCCCCAGGGAGATCAGGCTGGCACCCTCACTATCCATCTTTCGAAAGGACCTTAAAACATGGTTATTTCGATGTGCATTCGAATAAATATTTCCGGTTAGTTATTAGTTGCCACAACTACTGCACTTTATCACATTACACTCTTATCGATTGAACTCTGTAATGAGATCCTTAATTCCCTCTTGTAGAGTCTGCTGAATTTTATCTTACAGTTTGTATATTATGTTCAGACTCTAATGTTCTAATGTTTTGATGTTGATGTTTTATGCTGGTTTGTATGTTTATACTATTTCACTTGTTTACCATTGGTTTAATTATGCTGTATTTTATTGTATGTGAGCCGCCCCGAGTATCCTCTGGGGAGATGGGAGCAGGATATAAAAATAAAGTTATTATTATTATTACTATTATTATTATTTCCTTATCTTAGAATGAAGTTTCCAATTAAAGCCTTTAGTTTGTTCCCCAAGCCATTGGTGTCATTGCTCCTTAATCAGAATCTCTAACTGCTGCATGCACTCTCTATCAACGGCCAGACTAACATGCACATTTTAGTTTCTTGCATTTGTTGACATCAATGAAAGAAAAAAACATCTATTTTACTTTAGCAAATGTTAAAGACTGATAGAACCCCTTGCCATGCACAGTCAAAGCCTCTGTTTAAAAGTTTCCAAGGAAGGAGCTTCCACCACACTCCGAGGCAGAGAGTTCCACTGTTGAACAGCTTGTATGGCCAGGAAGTTCTTCCTAATTTTCAGGTGGAGTCTCCTTTCCTGTAATTTGAACCCATTGCTCTGAGTCCTAGGGTCCTTCCACACAGCCATATAATCTAGAATATCAAGGCAGATTATCCACAATATCTGCTTTGAACTGGATTATCTGAGTTCACACTGCCATATAATCCAGTTCAATGTGGATTTTATACATCTGTGTGGAAGGGACCATGGTCTCCAGGGCAGTAGAAAACAAGCCTGCTCTGTCTTCCTTATGACAGCCTTTCAGATATTTAAACATGATGATCATGTCTCCTCTCAACCTTCTCTTCTACAGGATAAACACACCCAGTTATTTAAGCTGTTCCTCATGATCTCCAAACACTTGATCATTTTAGTCACTGTCCTCTGGACACCTTGCAGCTTGTCAATATCTCTTTTTTAACTGTGGTGGCCAGATTTGGACATTGTATTCTAGATGAGGTCTAACCAAAGCAGAATACAAAGGCACCATAACTTCCCTTTATCTATCTATTGCAGCCTAGTTAAACAGCTGTTTTTAATGTATTTATTTGTCTTATGTACTGTGTATTTCTGTTTAGTTTTGCCTATATGATGTTTTTGTTGTTTTTTTTACATTAATGTGTTTTTGTCGCTTAACCATTGTATGCTGCGTTGAATCCCATACATGGGAGAAAAGTGGGATATTAATAATAATAATAATAATAATATATATTATTATTATTATTATTATTTTGTTTATTGAAAGTAAAAAGCAGCTTAGGAGCCTCTGATTATTACTGTATATGATATAATCTAATCTCTTTAATATTACTTAGAAGCAGGAGGAAAAGAAAAAAAAATGAAAATATACAATTGAATCTCCTCTTCAAAATTGTTTAACAATTCACTTATTTTTAATTGTGATATAGTTTTTCACATTCGACTTCAAAACATTTCAGCCTGAACCCCAACATTTGAAATAAGCATTTTTTTAAAAGTGTGATAATGTACATTGTTAAGATCTTTGGAGTTGTTTGATCTAATCTCCTGGGATAAGGAAGTATTGACAGCATTGTTAATCTAGTCCTGGAGAGTTATAAAATCAATGAAGTCACAGACTCAGAGACACCCGCTGAGACATATGAAAAACATTGAGTGTCTGAAGAGACAACCATCATAGAAAGGCAGACAGACAGAAAACAAAATAGTTTGGCAAGAAAAATCAATGTAAAGATGATCAAATGCTATCACTCTTTCAAGATAAAGAAATGTACATACAGGTGAAGATATGTTATAAGGGAAGAAACTATAAATGATATTGGCTTCTTGAGTTATAAAATAAAAAGCCTAAGTTGTATACATTATTTTGATACCTGATAAGTAAATGTTGTCCACCATCCCAAGTCAAAATGGACACATTCAAATTCAGACATGCTATTTTGAAGAAGAGAGTAGATAATCTCTCAAGGTCTTCCACGTTCTAAAATAAAATGATAATAACAACAATTTCACTGATTTCTTTTTCTCTTTCCTGATACCCAAAACCTTTTGCCAGAAGAGATCACCACCACATTCTGGCTAATAGTAGAGCCAAGCAGTGCCCATTCCTTATCTTGATAATGTTAAGTGATTGTCTAAAATCTTATATTCCTAAATGCATGTTGCACTCTATCTCAAAATCAAGAGAGCTGAAAAAGGGCAGAAGGATTAAAAATTCAATTTTCAGCCATTCAGAAATATAGTGCCAGACAGTTTAAAAATATAAGAGCATGCAAACCCTATCTACTCACTCAGCCCTCTCTTCACATGAAGAGTGTCTTAAGAAGAGAGTTTCTTCAACACATGAAGGCTCTCCATGTTTGGAGATCTGGAAAATGAGCACCCTAGATGAGTAGTTCTCAACCTGTGGGTCCCCAGATGTTTTGGCCTTCAACTCTCAGAAATCCTAACAGCTGGTACATTGGCAACGAAGGTCCGTATAGTGAAAGTATGGATGCGAGAGCTGGACCATAAGGAAGGCTGAGCGAAAGAAGATAGACGCTTTTGAACTTTGGTGCTGGAGGAAAATCCTGAGAGTGCCTTGGACCGCAAGAAGATCCAACCAGTCCATCCTCCAGGAAATAATGCCCGACTGCTCACTGGAGGGAAGGATATTAGAGGCAAAGCTGAAGTACTGTAGCCACATCATGAGAAGACAGGAAAGCTTGGAGAAGATCATGATGCTGGGGAAAATGGAAGGAAAAAGGAAGAGAGGCCGACCAAGGGCAAGATGGATGGACGGTATCCTTGAAGTGACTGGCTCGACCTTGAAGGAACTGGGGATGGTGACAGCCGACAGGGAGCTCTGGCGTGGACTGGTCCATGAGGTCACGAAGAGTCGAAAACAACTGAACGAGTGAAACGATGACGACGGTAAACTGGCTGGGATTTCTGGGAGTTGTAGGCCAAAACACCTGGGGATCCACAGGTTGAGAACCACTTCTCTAGACAGATCAAGTAGGAGTCTGAACGGAATAATTGGCCCGGGCTGTGGCACAGATGGGAGAGCAAGCCAGCTGCAATTAACTGCAATGAATCACTCTGACCAGGAGGTCATGAGTTCGAGGCCCGCTCGGAGCCTATGTTTGTTTGTCTTTGTTCTATGTTAAAAAGGCATGGAATGTTTGCCTATATGTGCAATGTGAGTCCCCTTCGTAGTGAGAAGGGCGGAATATAAATGCTGTAAATAAAATAAATAAATATTATGTTTTGTATTGGCATTAAATGTTTGCCACTTTACTTTGGAAACCACCCTGAGTCCCCTTGGAGAGAGGGGTGGGTAAAAATAAATTATTATTATTATTATTATTATTATTATTATTATTATTATTATTATTATTATGCAGCTGTGTGCTGCAGGGAAAGAAAGCCGTGCATACCTGTAGCACCTGTCTCCTCTAGAGTAGAAATAGCTTTAACTAAGCATTAAACCTGGTTTTCTCTACCGACAGAAAAGAAATGATTGTAGAAGGAGTGGTATCTTAACTTTGATGCTTTAAATCCAGGTCTTTGAAGGATATAAAGACAAACAATGCCTGAAATAATGGGAAGGGGAGCCCGAGGAACTCTCTCCCATAATGGGCTTGATAGAAAATGAATCTTTCAGCTTCCCAGATTGAAAACGGATTTCTGTCCTCCCAAATTCAAGATGCTTCTGAAAAACAGATCAGAACCCCCACTGAAATCTGGGACACCGAAACAGACCACAGTTTACCCATATTGCACGAGCCTATGCTGCGGCTTCTCCTCATTAGTAACTTTTGGCCATACATCCCTGATTTAATCTGTGAAATGTTGAAAAGTACACTGTTGCATTTGATTATTTCATAGGCCAATGTAAGCCACTTTGAGCATGGCTTTTATGCTAGAAAAGCAGGATTGCAATAAACTGATTATACTGAAAATAATGCTAGATTTTAAAATTATTATTATAACAGAGGTTTCATTTCTGTGCAAAATTTAAAGGAGTTGGCTAAATGGAAAAGCACAGTGAGTTTAAAGAAAGTAACCAGAATATTGATTTTGCTTATATAGTTTGGCAATATAAAACAAATTCCCTGTGTGAAGTTATAAATAAGAGCAAGTGCCAAGCAATATAATCTGCCAGGGAAAATGCTTTGCTTGAAATCAAATTTCCTATTGACTAAGGATTTGTTAGTCATTTTTCCATGGATTGTTTTTAACTAAGTGTTATAACTGAAGCTTGAATGGACTTTGTGACACTTAATGAGAACAGGAGTAACGCATCCAAAGAAAGATCAAGACACAGAAGCACAAATGAACTTATCTGAGAAAATGGAGCTATTCTAATCAACCAGACTCAAAATCAAGGACTAGACTAGAGCAAATTAGATACAGCACAGCTGATCTTAAGTCAATAATCAACAGAGCCCAGGCATTTCTCAAAGTCAATGAGGCAGAAAGATTTAAGGCATGACAAATCCAACACAGCAGAGCAAGAGCAAAGCCAAGCTTTCCCCTTCTGCCAGCAACAGAAATAGCTTCACAGAACAATAACACAATTCCCAAATAAAATGCTGAGCTCCCCCAACCTCCAAAGAGATGATGATTTGTCCCCAGTCAGAATTCTGGATAGCTTCGGAAACATCACGAAGATGAACGTTTTGAGAAGGAAAGCAAATAAAAAATCATGTACACTGGCTGCAAATTATTGCCACTTTAAAGTTGCAAACTAATTTTAGATTTCATCATGGAATGTCTGTTTATAGGACAATTGTTTGAGAAATCAATGAAGCTGTGTGGCATCATTCAAATATTTCTGAAACCAGGATCTGCCCTCATTTGGAGCAAAGCAGCCAAGGCATTCATTAGGCATTGCAAAAACTAAGAAGATTAAGTGGACTAGTGAGGATTTTAAAAGAACAATCCAGTTCACCCTGCTCTGTTTCTCTGTGCATGATATGCACCACACATATCCACACAAAATGATAACTCATAAATGAGTTACCATATTTAGATTGCAAGCCCCAGAATCCTCCAGACTATATGGTTCACTGTATTACTAGCTGGGGATTTGGGGAAGTTAAGAGTCCAAAATATAGCTGCAACCAGACCTGCAAAGTGTCAGCAATCTCTCCCATGAGGGAAGAAACTCCACTACTGAAAATGGCTAGAAATCAATCGCAGCCGTGTGTTTAAAAAGAGGGAATGAGTTATAGCAGCCACGGGGCAGTACAAGGATGCTAATAGGAAGTAGCAATTCTTAAACTAAAGTGCAGAATTAAGTGGTTCTCTTCCCTTACTCAGCCTTAGTCTTAAATAGTGGGGAAATGAAGCTGAAATACAACAAATTGATGTGTGAACTAGTTATGAACATAAATCTGAACACTTTTGCTTCTGGAAACATGGGAGCAATTTCCTGTAATATTAACTTTGTTCTTATATCCTGCCTCCCTCTCCCCAAAGGGACTCAGGGAGGTTTACATGGGGACCAAGCCCAATATAAACATGGTTACAAATAACACAATAAAAACATATAACAATAAAATATATTAAAACAGTAAAACCAATGAAATAGATATATAAAAATTAAACAACCAGTAGCCGAGAATGGGCATGTGCAGATTTGAAACTAACAGGGCAGGACAAGAGCTTGTGCAAATACAAAACTGTAGGGCCAGGGCTGGGAATCAAGTTTTGGAGATCCAACCAAAATATTAGGGCTAGGTAGACTTAACCAATAGCTAAACCATTATTCAAAGGCACATTGGCACATCTAAGTCTTCAAGTCTTTCTGGAAGGTGGACAGGGTGGGGGCTAATCTAATCTCCCTGGGGAGAGAGTTCCAGAGCCGGGGGGCCACCACAAAGAAGACTTTCTCTCTCATCCCCACCAACCATGCTTGTGATGGAGGTGGGAGCGAGAGAAGGGCCTCCCCAGCAGATCTTAGCACTCATGCCAGTTCATAGAGGGAGATACGGTTGTGAAGATAAGCAAGACCCAAACCGTTTAGGTCAGTCAACTCTGTGTCTCTGGTCCAGTGTTTCTCTAACTGTGCTCCTTCAGGTGTTTTGGACCTCAGCTCCCAGAAACCCAGGCAGCTTACCAGCTGTGAGGAATTGTGGGAGGTGAAGTCCAAAACATCTGGAGGAGCACAGTTTGAAAAACACTGCTCTAGTCCATCAAAACCCAGAGTTGTGGTGATTGTTGTTGCTGTTGTAGTTGTTATTATTAGCAATAGCATCATGGCCTATGGCTAGTACAATAAACAATTCAATTCAATATTAGCAATAGCAGTACCTTGCTTTTCTTCTAGGTCTTCTCCTAATATTGGGAACAGCCAGACTTCTTGTATGGCTGCTATTGTGATGTCTCAAGTAATTAAAAAAACCCAATTAAAATAAATCAATAAATTAAATGAAATCAAAAAATTATTTTAAAATCCTCAATTTAATTACAGTTAATGAGGGTATTAATTTATTAACTGATATATTCAGTTAATCATAATTTGTGTTGGAATATATTCAATTAATTTAATCCTCAGTAGGAAATAAGATTTAATGAAATGAAATCAATTTAATGAAATACAATTTTATCAAAAGTTGATGCTATTTGCACTTGTCCAAAAACTGTATATTACATTTAAATATGTTTATACCATGTTTTTATTATTTAATTGTTTAAAGAAGTGATACTTGAATATTTGATCAACTTGGAAATGACCTTCTGCTGTAATTATTCACTCTGATGTGCCTTAACCAATTTATTCAATATACAATTTGTTTTCAGTATTATAGTTATCTGTAATTAAAGCGTCACATGTTTTTGACACAGGAGATAACAATAACTATGTAAAAAATATGTGAGTTATCACTTAGTGTTCAGACATTTTAGTACAGTAGAATATATGGCGTACTGACCTCAAGTAGCAAACATTGTGGTCCTTAGAGTTAATGTTAGTAAATAGCATATGAACAAAAAGGACAGTTAACAAAGGGAAGATGGACTAATTGGTGAACTGTAATAGAGAGGCTTGACAGACAGTCAAGCTGTTGTGTTACATGAAGTAAACTGAGAAAGTGAATCTATAATGAATAAAAGAAATACTCATTTAGTAAAATCAGTCATTTTGGTGAGTAGGGAAAAATTATTGGGATTAAAGCTCAGATTAAGAATTGGGGGACAGAACAAACAGCTGTGTCAAAAGAAATCAGATACCATATTTGGGCATTTAACAGTACATAGTTGACTGATTTTTAAATACTGATAATATGTCACTTGATTGTCACTATAATTTGTTATTCTGGAGTGATGGAAAGCATAGCTTTATATAACATATATATTGACCCAAATCCAATTATTGGTCACATCAAGAGACCCCATCAACTAATTCATCACTTAAGGGGATATTGATTCCATGGGATAACTCTAAACATTGTCTTTATTTTTGCTTTTAATTTTAGTTAACTATCACTTTTGTATGAAGGTTGTCAGGCACAACAACAGATATAATTAAGAATGTCTCTCAATAACTTAGAAGCATATTTCTAGCCATGCATGTTCTCAGTTTCACAATTAGATCAACACTTTGTTGGAGGTTCCCATGTCAGTGGAGTGGTGAATCCACTCCTATAGCATACTCTCTAAAGAATCAACACAAGGTACTAAACCTGCCTGGATAATAATAATAATAATAATTATTATTATTATTATTATTATTTTATTTCTTACCTGCCTGTCCTGACAGCTTGAGGCAGGTAACAACATTGCTAAAACACATAATCAGAACACATAATGATTTAAAAACATTCCACAGAACACACACATTAAAACACACCTCCACCAAATACAGATTAAAATACATAAAAGTCAGACATAGAGTGGAAGTTTAAAATTCATCATTAAAATTATCTGGCTAGGCCTGCTGGAGGAGATAGGTCTTCACTAGTGTCTTAAATTTTGACATCTGATTTAGCTGTCACTCCATCGGCAGGTCGTTCCACAGTCATGGGGTATCTGATGAAAAGGTCCTCTAGGTGGTGGTTGCCAGCTGGATTCTGGTTGGATCAGACATCCCATAGAGGACCTCAGTGTTCAGGGTAGATAGTACAGGAGAAGGTGATCCTGTAGGTAACCTGGACCCAAATCATGTAGGGCTTTAAAGGTCAATACCAACACCAAAAAAAAAAAAAACACCAACACCTTATACTTTGCCTGGAAATTAATTGACAGCCAGTGGAGTGACTTAAAGATAGGGGTCATATGCTCACTCCTAGATTTTCTTGTAAGCAATCTGGCTGCTGTATTTTGAATCAACTGGAGTTTTCAAACTTAGTACAAAGATAGCCCAATGTAAAGTGCATTTCAGGAGTCCACCCATCACTACCATCTTCAATTTCTCCAAATCTAGGAAGGGGTGCAGCTAGCGCATCAGCCAAAGCTGATAGTAAGCACTCCTGACCATAGGCTCTACCTAGGCTGACATTTGGAGAGGCGGATCCAGGAGCACTCCCAAGCTGCGAACAGTCTTTTATGGGGCGTGTAACCCCATCTAGTATCTCTATCCCCAGATTAGGACCCTTGGTGGCAAGCACCTCTGTTTTGTCAGGATTCAGTTTCAATTCGTTTTTCCTCAACCAGCCCATTACCTCCTCCAGGCATTCATTCCTCCAGGCCTTAGCTGAAGCTGTTTTTTAAGGTTTGCTCAATCAAAGTTCAGAATAGTGCACAGAGTATATTCACTCTCAACTGGCATGATAGCAACCAACTGCCACTGATGACCTGATTGGTGGTGAAACATGTATTGTTTACCTGCCTGCCTTGGAGTGCATGCATTTCTACATGGGCCTGCAGGATTACTGCACAAGTTGGGTGGCAGACAATTGCCACCTTTTTAATGTATGCCCTCCAACATTTCACATATGGAAACTAGGACACATGTGACCGAACAATATCAGAATGAGGTCAAGATGTCAACAGGTGTTAATGACAAAATAAGATCTCCTCACGGAGTTAAAACTACTTTTGCATTTTGAACTAATTTTGCACCGACTAATATAACACGAGGACAAAGCAGAGAGCAGAATGAGGGAGAGATAAACTGAAGTAATTTAAAAGCAGCTGAAAAAGAAGGAATGACAGAGTATTAATTGGGATTGTCTCTGCCAAATTGGCACAGTTGAAGAATACTCATATATTTGGCTGGAATCCATTGTCCATTTTCTTAAATACTGTTGGTTAGTCCCAACTAGACCAGATCCACTGAATGATTGAATAGGGAGGCAACGTGTGTATAAACTCACTAAAGTCAATTGCCCTGCTTTGGTTACAACTAAACAGTAGGATATGTACTATGTTGTCCAGACTGGTAATATTTCTTCATATATCTAATACACTTGCAGTCTCGTTCACTGATTAGGTACTAAAAGGTAAACACAGGCTTGGTGCACAAGTATGATTACTGAGGAAATCCATCTTTGAGGAAATCCATTATCTGAAGGAAAGCAAGTTAATTAGAGGGAATATAGAATGGATTGGAAGAAATCTAGTTTGACTCTCAGACTGTTAGGAAAGTGTAAAGATTGCTCACAGTTTTATTAAACAACAAAGACCTGAAACAGGTGTTATTGTTTTTAGAATATTTGTTGGAGCAGCATATAGCAACAGTAAATATAGGTTTTCCTGCAAAAATATATTTCTACAGGGTGTACAACATGATGTATAAGGAAACTAGAAAACACTGTCTTTTTAAGATGCTGTTTCATTCATAAGCAGCTAAAGTGATACTAATTAAATTATTCTGAAACTGCCTTCTTTTAAAAAAATCAGATTTCTGAGATGCCTGAGAAGACTTGGTAAGACAATGTTTGCCTGTCTTGCTAAAGCACTATTATATTGCTGATTAATGTCTCTTTTCTTTCCTTTTTTTCTAGTTGCCTACTTGGAATAGTAGTGAAGTCTGGATTTGTCCCTTTCCTGAGGGTATATGTCATGACCATTCAGGAAATGAATAGGTCAAAGAGAATGAGCATTCAATGGATATTTGTTTTGGATGAGATTTGAAATTAGTAACTGCCTTTCTCTACACTTTTTAATTGCAGTGAATGGCTCCATTCTTTTCAACAGGGTAGGGAGAAACAAATCACAAAGGACTTCGCTTAAGTTAAAGATGTCTCCATTCACTATATATATGCCTCTCTTAAAATGCTCATTAATTTAGCTCATGACAACACAGAGAGAGAGAACTAGGAGCACAGCTGGCAGGACTGCGCAAAAAAGTTGTGGGTTGACAACAAAGTTGCTCTAGATATTCAGATCTTGGGAACTGGAGGATACTGAACAGGAAAGACATATTTTTCTTTCTCTTTCTGTCTTCCCTATGGACAGCATAGCTACCAATCTTTTTTGAAATGACATACATATTACAAACCAAATCCACATTAAAATATTTTAATATCCATATTAAAATAAGTATTACAGCAGCCACACTGTTGTTTAATCATACCCATGTGCCAGTATTTGTGCTCTTTCAGTCATCTAAATATAGCACCATGATTTTATTTTAATTACCATGGACATATCTTATAGCGTACCCTCCAACATTTCAAATGAAAACCAGGGCATGTGTGGCTGAGGAATATCAGAGTTCAGCCCAAGATGTTAAAGATTATTACGGTTCAGGCCCCGCCTATCTCCGCGATCGCCTCTCCACCTACGTACCAGTGTGGACTCTTAGATCCTCCAGAGAGGTCCTCCTCTCTCTCCCATCACCATCCCAAGCAAGGAGATAAGGCAAGCCCTGTCAGCATCCTTCTTCCTCAAGGACTTGAAAACCTGGTGGTTCCAACAAGCCTTTGAAGATGGTTAGCTCCAGATCCTACCCTGACTGCTGGCTAGGATCCTGCTGACACTTTATCCACTTCTTTGGCCATGTAACACATCACTGTACTAGTTCTTAACCTTCTTGTAGCTGCTCAACAGGCCTTGAGATTGAGAAGCCCAGGCTCTATCCTGGCCACCAGTTTGCACTTTAATCACCACCCCCCATCTCCATGTTACTTCATTGCACCTGCCCTGTCCCAGCCAATGGAATCTTACCCATTGCAGTTTGAATTTTACCCAATGGATCAGCAGTTGAATGTGGTTTTAATTTCTGCATGAGTATATTATGATAATAGTAATTATGTTGATGTTTTATCATGGTTGTGTTGTATGTTCTGTGCTGGTAATTGAATGCTTTACCTATGTTGGAAACCACCCTGAGTCCTCTTGGGGAGATAGAGCGGTATATAAATAAAGTTTTGTTATTAAAGAGAAGTAGCATACGTGCCAGGAGAGATGTAGCACTTTGGTTTTGTCTGAGGCTACTGGAAAGGCCAATATTATATCCTGTGTCCTCACTGAGTTAAGTATAACCAATTTTGTACTCCGTATGCACCAAAGGAAGTAAGCCAAGAATGAAGTGAGAAAGTTTGGGGAAAACAGAGAAACCACTTTTGCTAAGCCAACATACTTGCATAGAACCATGTGAGAAAAGCTTAAATTTAAGCATTTGTTTTTCCTTGGTGGGACAGAAATTTATTAACAACTACAGGTAGAGTGCTGTTCGCATCTTTTCACAAACAACACCTTCTAGACCCAGGACGCTATGGTCGATGGACCACTGATTTACTATATTAATTCCTATACCCCAAGGAAAGAGCTTCAGAAGAGATGCTACAGACAGACACTCTGCTTACATGTGGTTTGGAAGGCTGCCAAAATGGGGCATACAGAAGCCACATTTTCCGTCTTAAAGTGTCACCCTTCAGGTACAGAGTACAAACAGCAACAAAAACATAATCTCCTCCCCACATGAAAGGAGGAGAAGGGAGTAAATAGGCAAAATGCCAGCTGCTTGCTGCTTTGAGACATACCATGTCACACCTTAAGTTTTGAAGTTCATAAATAAATCCAAAATGTTGACACTTCAGGGGACTTGTGGGTGGAAGCCAGAGGGTTCCCTCCTTCCTTCTCTCTCGCTCCCCCTGCCTCTCTTTTAAAGCACTAATTAGTTTATTCAGCAACAGGACTAATGAATGAGAAGGATATTCCTTGAGGTCTCACTTATGGTTTCCCCTCCAATGCAAATGTTTGCTGTCGAGACTGGAGATGTAAATAGTGACTGAATGAATATATTTGTATTTCTCACTAAATTACTGACCCATCCCTGAACACTTTGCCATCCATGTCTTCACTAGTTATTAATCAGTGGTTTCTGAACATTCCAGATCATCCAGTTAGTTCCATACAAAGGTGGCATAATCACGTTTCCTACTTCACTGGGAAAAACAAGAGCCATAATTTGTCTTCCTCCTGTAGGTTTCATATACAAACAATTCACATACTAAACACACAAGTGTATTGTGGCCTATTTTTAAAAAAATTAATAAAATTGCATAGTCTTATCTGACACTCATTTTAGCTGTATTCATTTTTTAACTCAAGTTTCTGAACATTGTATACAAATGCATTGCCCTTCCTCATGCTAGTAACAAACCTCCAAAAACACCAATGGAATAGGCAAAGTCTCCTGTACACCAGAACATGGATGTAGACAAATAAAATCCTTGCCTGTAGTGGCGGAAATAAAACAAATTTAAACTTACAAAAGCAAAGTGATTCAAACTCCTAGTATATATGCAGAGTTGATTCATAAAGTAGTTCATAAAGGAGTTTCGAGAATTTATTTGCAAAATTAGGGATGACTGCTCTGTCAAGATCCAACTTCTGTACAGAGGATTGACCCCATATTAGATTGCAAATATTTCCAAGAATGTTTCTCCAAAGGGGTGCAATATATTTTTGAAATCTGTATACAGTTTGTTACATAAAGTCATGCAATTGCTGGGCTAGAAGGATTAGGCAGTGCTTGCATTATTCCATAGCTACTACACAGATTGAAAGATTGAAATGATAATTCAGATCAGTGGTTCTCAAACTGTGGGTCCTCAAATGTTTTGGCCTTCAACTCTCAGAAATCCTAACAGCCGATAAACTGGCTGGTATTTCTGGGAGTTGTAGGCCAAAAAACGTGGGAACCCACAGGTTGAGAACCATTGCTTTAGACCAGTGGTTCTCAATCTGGGGTCCCCAGATGTTTTTGGCCTACAACTCCCAGAAATCCCAGCCAGTTTACCAGCTGTTAGGATTTCTGGGAGTTGAAGGCCAAAAACATCTGGGGGCCCCAAGTTGAGAACCACTGCTTTAGACTCTGAAGATAAACTGGCATAATATTCAATCCAACATAGACAATTTTGGGAGTAAAATAAAGAGACCCTACTCAGAGGGTAACATCATCTTTAGCTATTGTGCCAGTTTTAGGACCTCTGACTTAGTTTGCAAGATGCCAAGTGGCACCTTGGGCTTCCAGCACCAGACCTTGGAAAAATGACATGTTTTCGAGGACAACCTCCACAATCCCTTGGCATAGCCTATGGGAGTTTCTAAGAGCTATTCTTCCAGAAGGTCTTAGCAACTTCCCTACCATGTCATTGCAAGCCTGACAGGCTAAGATCTGAAACTCAAGACTACTCCTGGAGCAGCCTGCATCAGCATTGCCAACTGACCTCAACAAATGCAACTCTAATTCACGAGACCTGCAATGCCTTGGCCTCAGACTTTCATTCTCACTATGAGAAACTTCCCTCTAGGTTCTGCCTGTTTCCTTTTCCTGATGCCAAACTTTACCTCTGTGTTCTTTTTAAAATGTTATGTGTTTCTGTCCACTCTAACACTTTGGCCATATTAAAGTATTTGTGTGTGTGTGTGTATCAGGAAAGACTTGAGAAACTGCAGATCACTTCTGGTGTGAGAGAATTGGCCATTTGCAAGGATGTTATCCAGGGGACGGTCAGATGTTTGATATTTTACCATCCAGTGGGTGGCTTCTTTCATGTCCTTGCATGCGAAGCTGGAGCTGACAGACGGGAGCTCACTCCACTCCCTGGATTCGAACCACCAAACTTTCGGTCAGCAGTCCTGCCAGTACAAGGGTTCAACCCACTGCGTCACCAGAGGCTCCCATATCAAAGTGAAATGTGCAAGGAGGCTAATGGTAGGAGATTTCTCTACAAAATGACTTTCATGGTAGATCCTCTATCCTCCTTAAAATGTTACAAGGAGGCTCACACAACAATATGGAATGAGTATGTTATCAGGAAACTTTGGGAAATTGGAACATTATCTTCTGTCTCTTTTTTTGGCCAACCACTTTGGGCCAGATCATTTGACCCTTTAAAAACTATAATCAGGTGGAGTTGCCATGGGAAATAGCAGTTAGGAAAGTCAATGTCCACTAGATCTGTTGCGTGTTCTTCAATTTTGTTTTCTTATTCTGAAACCAGACCATTGATACTTCTTACTTCATTCTTATCTCTGACCTGTTTGGGCTACGATATTATTATTTACCTGCCTCTCCTCACTGTGTGAGGTGGGGCAAAATGCAGTTAAACTACATAATCAGAAAATACATTCAATAAAATACATATATTAAAACACGTTTCTAAAAAATACACATAATAAAATACATGGAACAAAGATTAAAACACAGTTGTTATAGAATGTAAATTTAAAAACGGCAGTTTCCAAGTTCAGATACCCTAGAGTCATACCTTGCTGTGCCTTAATGGAGCTGAATATTGATGTGTAGCTACACTACTGGTTGTTGCAGGTACCTAATGGCAAAGTGACCCATACTTTTCTTCTATGTAATCAATAGCCTAGACCAATTAAAACTGCTGACATTGTTGAATGACATTTTACATCCAAAACATTTGCCACCAATCAAGTACAATACATGCGTTGCATAAACAAGATAAAACTCTATGCCGTGCTAAACTTATTATTATATCCATCCCAACATGTTAGTAAGTGTGACTCAATGCATCTGGCATGCAGGAAATAAAGATTCCAAAGATAAGATATTAGGAGTGAATCAATAGGATTCTCCTTTACATATCCCTAAAGTCTAATTAACTTCAAAGTAGTTGATATGAATATAATTAAAGAGAAGAACAAACAGCAAAAGGGGGGTGGGAGAGACCTGATTTAATAATATTGCTAAAATGACAGTGCTGGGCTATGCACTAAACCATAGGAAACCATGCTATCAAGTTAACATAATTGTTAAACAAATAATAATAGTGACATTGTATAAATTATAATTGTAGCAACATGGGTGTCTGTGAGTTTTGTTAAAAAAAATACAGCCATGAGGGAATATTTTTAAATGGCCAAAATGAGGTAGTGGTGCTCTTAATGAGCTGATTTAGACTATAAGGCAGGACACACAATTAGCATCTTGAAAGTGAAGTGGCAGAGCTGCAGTGTGTCTCAGAAAAGAGATAAGAACCATTATGCTACATATCCTTCTGAAGAATTGACCTTTTTTCTGAGGCCAACTTTGGAAGATAATATACATCTTGACTTGAGAACATAGCTTATCCTAGCCAAGAAAGTAACTTTTCCAAACTCTGAGGATATATTGTGTACATTAAATATTTGTGGTAGGTGCATGTGACATTGACTCCCTGGGCTGCTGAGATGTTATGGAACCTTCATATATATTCCAGCTGCTTGGAAGGATAAGGAAAAGTTGTCAATTTAACTAGAAGCTGTTGCAAGCCGGTTCTGTTGAGATGAGTTTTGGGGAGATGGAGTCTCTCTAGGTAACATGGAACTGTTTCTACCTCCTATAGAGATGTTCTGGTTGTACAACATATATATGAAACATGGGTCTAGAAGCTGTTGAAACTTGCCCATTATTTCTGTCTTTCTAATTTGTGACTCTTGACCAAATCTTGTTTTTTTCCTATGTGTCATGCCTTTTCTTGCTTTCTTGCTTGTTTGCAACACTTAACTTCTTAAGCATTGAACAGATAAAGGTATAATAAAATCCACAAACAGCACAGGTAACAGAACAATATCATGTAATATACTACATATGATACATGCTAAGGTGTATAGGAACAGGAATGAAACATTAAAATATACAAATCTATAACTACATGCAAGAACAAAAAGATCTTGTCCTAGCAGGGGGGGAAAGAAAGCAACATGAGCATTTGTTGTGCTTCTGCAGGAAAAAACATTCCAACATACAGGTTTTATCTAGTAAGGGATGTGTATGATGTTTTAAAAAATGAAGCCATACAGGTTCTAAGTGGCCTCACTTGGGTTGACTTTTGAGTGTTGTTCCTCTTCCCTCTTTATCCTGATTTTTCTATTTTGTAAATTGGGAGGAGTTTACTATTATATTTGCTTTGCTATTGTCACAACGTTGGGGTTCAAGGGTTATGGTAACTTTGCTGCCATATTGGTAGGACAAGCACCATCTTCTAGGTTTGTTAGGTGCACGTTCATTTGATGCCACATTAGTGGCGCAAGAAGAGGACATCTTCGTAGTGGCCAACTATGTGATGGGATAGGAGCCGATTTCCAATCATTGATCTTGCACAGCATGCCCATTATAAAACAACATCACTTTCAGCTCCCATTTGGAGCCAATTTTCATGGAATAATCAGGTTTTAGTAGTGTAGAGTGCTCGCTTAAGTGGCTGAGGGAGAAAAGGAAGGGGCTTGAGGCTGTTAGGAAGTGTGAGAGTTGAAGTCCAAAACACCTGGAGGGCCCAAGTTTGCCCATGCCTGCTGTAAGAGAACAAATTACTGCACTTCCGTGTGATTTGAAACATCTTGGTATTATTTGAGTGAAGTAATTCTTTGTTTGACTTTACATTGCCTCAGAAAAACCATTGACAAACATATTTAATAAATTAAAAAGAAATAATAAAGGTGTGGGTAAGTACATGGGAAGCAGATTTTCCACGAGAAAGTGAGGCTCGAGGTCATGTACACTAGACTTGTATAGGTCAAACTCAAAACCAAGATTTTGAACTTTGACCCAAAAATCAACTGGAGGCAAATTGTTAACATCAAATAAAATGTTGTAGTAAATGCCTTCAGAGTTAGAAAGAAGGAAATGACTTCCTTCCTTGTTCATAGTGTTGACCAATGTCTCTTTAAGAGCATGATTAATAGGTATCAGTATATTAATAGCATAATAGCATGGGAAGTACTGAATGAATAGTTGCCGCATTTAAGGTTTATGATTTACGCATGCACACACACACACTGTAATTTGCTTTCCAAGTGTTAAATGAGAATTTACAGTGGTGTTAATTGAAGTGGCATTTCTCTGCTGGCTCCTTGCTGTTAGGCAAAATGAGATTCTTTTTGCTACAGATTAAAAGTTTAATAATATCTTCTTTATGTTTATTCCAGTTTAGTGCCAGTTCAAAGAATAATTATTACAGTTGGTTGTTAATGGATTAGACTGGCCTTGCGCTCTTGCTGAATCCAACTTTTTATTCCATTGGCATTGTACTGTCTGTTGTCATCTTCTAATTAGCTGATTCTTTCTTCTTCTTCTTTTTTACTATTTGGCAATTTGATGGTTTGAGGGCTATTACCAAAATCTTAAATTAATGTGCATGTTTCACAGGATGTGTTGTTAGCTTGATTTTACACTGAAAACCAGGAGGCAAAACTGACAAGATTTGGGATTGCCACTTTCTGAAGTAGTTTTGGGAAATACGTTAGATGGATTAATGGAAGACGGCTATAAAAACATCAAGAGTGTCAAACCAGTTATGCTTAACTAGGTCCAGTACTAAGGGTTTGTCAGTACAGCTAGGACAATTCACTTATTAGGATTGCCACTACCATTGAATAAAATTATTGACCACCTCTGCAGGGAGATTTGAGATCTCATGAAGGACAACAAAGGGTCACACTTTGAGTTCACTACTGTAGTTACACTAACAGAGAGATGGAGACATGTCTATGGGATTCCCTATTTCTTGTACAAGAATAAATTTCCTGGATTTAGAACTCAAAGAAATAGCCATATTAGTCTAAAATATCAGTAGGCAAAGAGATCTTGCAGCACATTAGAAACTGAGAGAATGAAGCTGATAGCATAAGTTTTTGTAGACCATGTCTTCTTTCTCTTGACTTGAATCCATGATTTACTCCTTTGCCTCAACCTGCAAAATAACAGTTTCCTGCTGCCACTTGCATACTATCAAAATAATGGACAAAAGAGGAAGCAGATTTACATAAAATGTGGATATGATTATATCAAGGCACATTTAGAAATAATACTGTTATTTGAATGCAATACGGTATTTTTCATTATCATAGAGAAACTGGTGACCTCTTCTAAATACTGCGAGGGACAATAATAACCTTCCCATTAGTCAGAGTGAAATTCTCACCTGATTGGAAATATTAAGAGGCAACTAACATTAGAAAAGCGGTGGCACTCTGGTGTGCCCTAGAATACCTTGATGCCTTCAGGTTCAGTGAAGAACACAATCCTACTATCAGTGCTGAAGTAACATCAAGCTACGAACCCAGTTAGCTTCTCTACATGTACAAATGGGGGGGGGGGGATTTTATCCTTTGCCTCTGGCATTTTGCTGCCTAAAGGAACCAGTCATGCCATATAATCACAACAATTTATTCTTGACTTTGCCCCATTGCCAGCCTTCTTCTCCCCCAGGTGGATTCCTACCATTTCCCACCAATGTGACTGGACAGTGTCATGTGGATAAGGAGACATCAACATTTAAAAGTATATTCTGCATAGGGTTGTTGTATGTTTTCCGGGGTGTATGGCCACGTTCCAGAAGTATTCTCTCCTGACGTTTTGCCTACATCTATGGCAGGCATCCTCTGAGGATGCCTGCCATAGATGTAGGCAAAACGTCAGGAGAGAATACTTCTGGAACGTGGCCATACACCCCGGAAAACATACAACAACCCTGTGATCCCGGCCATGAAAGCCTTCGACAACACATTATCTCTGCATACTTTGACTTATTCGGGTTTTGGACAGTTTCAGAAATTCCCTTTGCTTGAATAAACCCAGTGCTGATCTATATGAGGGGAATCCCACATATCACAGCTGCACATGCTGCCCTGCAATATACATCTTTCCCCAGTCACCTGCTCTCAGCAAAACACCATGGCTTCACAGAGCCGCATTCCAGCCAAACTAATTTTCTTAGGTTACAATGCACCTCTTTATCTGTGCTTTAGGCACATGTAGCTAGGTAATAAGGATACAGCCTTAGGCCCAAAGCTACCAGTAGGCAGCATGGCATCTGATCTAGATTGGGGTGGGTGGTTGTTTTGTTTTAATGCTTAACATTATAAGATTCAAAAATTGTATAATGAATGAATTAGCAGAATTATTATTACTTGTGTGGGGCTGTATTGTATTATGTATGGCTTTCTGTTAATAATGCATGCTTCCCCCCACGCAGCAGCGAGAAGAAGAAGAAGAAGGAAAACCTCACTGAAGAGCAACATTTTAAAAATAATTTGTTAAGGATGCAAGGTCGGTGAAAATAACTATGCACATTTTCCATCTTCCATATTCAAAATGTGATCCATGCCTCAAGAACAAAGGAGCAATCCCGTTTTTAAAGAGACGTTATAATTTATGCTTTGAAATATCATGTATGTCTGGACTTTGAGTGCTTTGTCTTTGATAGTTCATTTATTGTCATTTGTGTGTAGCGGGTTTGTTTGGGTTCCCCCACCTTTTCCTACAGTCATGTAAATTCAGTGGCATACTTTAAAATTTTAATTTCACTGCTTGCCATGCGTTCAGGTGCTAAGAATAAGCCCTTCACCAGAAAGAGACTTTTTTTTTCAAGGAGTGGGGGATGGGAATGTTTGAGAATGATATCCTTTGTAGTTTGTGTTATTGCAGACAATAAAAAGGAGACGATCCTTGGCAATGAAATGCACAATGCCCACATCTAAGACAATCAAGCAGTCAAGAGCCAATATTCTGACCACAGATAACTATTTATATATGCTGCATCTGGAAGAGGGTTTCTCTCCCTCCCACACAATCTTTCATCCTCTGCTAGCAGCTGCTACCAAGCCGAATGTAAAATTAGAGAGATCGGCGAAGATCAGGGCCGGCTCAAGGCATTTTGTGGACTGAGGTAAGAAGTCAAAGGGAGTCCACTGTCCAATTCCAGGAGGGAAACCAGACTAGCAGTTGATGGCACATTGACCTTCACTGTCCTCCATCGAAGGTCAATGTGCCAGGCTTTCTTCCCCTCTCTTTCTCTCCCTACCTTTCTCTGTGGACTTTATCACACAATTTGCTATAGTTGTATTAGCACAGATAGTGCAAACATACCATGTTGAACACCTTTGATATCACACCTCTCTTTATTTGCAGTGATTCACCATTCCATGGTCTTGCAATCATACTTCCAAACACCTCTGCAACCCCACTTTCCTGCAAAATGGAGACTGTGGTCAAAAAATCATATGAAAACTAAGACTTTGAAAGATATCTATGAAGGAACTAGATAAGGTCACAATCATTCATGCCATAGCATTCCTGTTTTTATATACCCATGAAGTAGACAGGAAGAGAATCAATATACAGTAGAGTCTCACTTATCCAACATAAATGGGCCGGCAGAATGCTGGATAAGCGAAAATGTTGGATAATAAAGCGGGTTTAAGGAAAAGTCTATTAAACATTGAATTACAGTAGAGACTCACTTATCCAAGCCCCGCTTATCCAAGCCTCTGGATAATTCAAGCCATTTTTGTAGTCAATGTTTTCAATACATCGTGATATTTTGGTGCTAAATTCGTAAATACAGTAATTACTACATAGCATTACTGCATATTGAACCACTTTTTCTGTCAAATTTGTTGTATAACATGATGTTTTGGTGCTTAATTTGTAAAATCATAACCTAATTTGATGTTTAATAGGCTTTTCCTTAATCCCTCCTTATTATCCAAGATATTCGCTTATCCAAGCTTCTGCCGGCCCATTTAGCTTGGATAAGTGAGACTCTACTGTACATAATGATTTTACAAATTAAGCACCAAAACATCATGTTTTGCAACAAATCAACAGAAAATGCAATTTAATACACGGTAATGTTATATATTTACTGTATTTACAAATTTAGTATCAAAATATCGCAATGTATTGAAAATATTGACTACAAAAACACTGACTATTAAAAGGCAGAGTGCATTGGATAATCCAGAATGTTGGATAAGCGAAGGTTGGATAAGTGAGACTCTATTGTATTTGAAATGTGATGTTGGAGGAGAATTCTACACATACCAGGGACTAACAAAAATCAATGAGTCTGAGAGCAAGCTTGAATTTTCACTATAAGCCTAAATTACTTAACTAAGGCTACCATCCTTGTGATGACATCACTAATTGCAAAAGATAATGTAATATGCCTTCTGTATCCACAAATTCTGCATCAATGGATTCCATCACCCATGGCTTGAATTTTTTTTTTATTCCGTAATGAGAATTTGATTTTGCTTTTACAGCAGAGTCTCGCTTATCCAACATAAACAGGCCAGCAGAACGCTGGATAAGCAAAAAAAGTGGGATAATAAGGAGGGATTAAGGAAAAGCCTATTAAAAGTCAAATTACAATATGATTTTACAAATTAAGCACCAAAACATCCTGTTTTACAACAAATCAACAGAAAAAGCAGTTCAATATATGGTAACGTTATGTAGTAATTACTATATTTACAAATTTCACACCAAAACGTGTCCATGGTGGTCCACGCTCTGGTTACAGCTCGTTTGGACTACTGCAACGCGCTCTACGTGGGGCTGCCTTTGAAGCTTCAATTAGTACAACGAGCGGCAGCCAGGCTTATAACTGGAGCGGCGTACAGGGAGCACACCACTCCTCTGTTGCGTCAGCTCCACTGGCTGCCAATATGCTACCGAGCCCAATTCAAAGTGCTGGTTTTGGCCTACAAAGCCCTAAACGGTTCCGGCCCAACTTACCTATCTGAACGTATCTCCTCCTATGAGCCCATGAGAACTTTAAGATTATCTGGGGAGGCCCTGCTCTCGGTCCCACCTGCCTCACAAGTGCAGCTGGTGGGAACGAGGGACAGGGCCTTCTCGGTGGTGGCTCCTCGGCTGTGGAACTCCCCCCCCCCAGTGACATCCGGCAGGCTCCATCCCTTCTGAGTTTCAGAAAAAAAGTGAAGACCTGGCTTTGCGAACAAGCATTTAATGAATGAATTATGATGGCTTTAACTCGGTCCGGACTAAGGTTTACGTGCAAGGTTTATGTGGACGAATGGATTAAGTATTTTATTATACTGTTTTAAATGTATTTATTGGATTGTTTTAAATTGATTGTTTTAATTGCTATGTTTATTTTTGTACTGTATACCGGCATCGAATTTGCCAGATTGTGAGCCGCCCTGAGTCCCTTCGGGTGAGAAGGGCAGCATATAAATGATGGAAATAAATAAATAAATAAATAAAACATCGCAATGTATTGAAAACATTGACTACTAAATTTTTTTACTACAAATAATGATAGAATTGCCTAAAATCAATGTACAGTAACATTGTCAACATTGAAACCAAACACTAGCAAATACAGTGGACCCACTGAAATATTTGGTAATTTGGAAGACAATAGGAAAAGTGTAAGAACACATTACAGATGGATATAGATTGATGAATTTAAATGATTTGTTCATAGCTGTTGATTTCTAGGGCTCTTGGAGGTCTCTCATTCATAAATGAATTGTCGTTCAAGGCAAAATAGATGGGCAGCTGTCCAATGTAAATGTAGAATAGTGTTCCACAGTATTTTTACCAATAAAGAAATATGGAAATAGGATCCAGGACTTGCCTCCCAACATATGGCATAGATACAAAGAACACATTTACACTATAGACAAAAGAATATCAGAGTTGATATACAGAATAGCATATATAATCTCTGTCACATAGCATATATAATCTCTTAGAAACAAAGAGAAAAGATCTGCCTATCTTTCAATTTGAAGTGTGCCACTGTGAACCACCTTAATTTTTCCCCTTTCCATCTAGCTCACTCACTGTTCAAAAGAAGGAAAATAAATAGTTGAATATTGAAGAGAAGCAGTAGTGAGTCTCTGTGATGAATATGCCAAGAGTAATCCAATTTGCATGGAAACATAGATGCTGTAAACATTTATGCATGATTTGGGAGGAACTGATCTAAATGTATAAACTAAAGGTATGCATTATTACAGAAACAGCATAAACATTGATTCCCATAACTTCTCCCCAGTAAGCTGTCAGGTATAATTAATTCGTGCTCCTAGCCATATTAAATTGCAAACAAGCATAACATGTTTGAAATAAAGCAATAATTTAAATAAAATGCAATTAGTAAGCTGCAGTGCCTTCAGTCTGGCACAAAGTGACCCTCATTTCAGCAGCCCAGCAGTTAATGAAGCTGGCATTGAAGGAATTCTCTCCCTCTTTCTCCCTCTGTCTCTTTCACCCTCTCCCTCTCTGAACATTATCCTCATTTTCACGCAAACTTCATGCTGAAGTTAAAATAGAATTCAATTAAACATGTTTCACAGTCTGCAGAAGCCGGAGATAGCAGAGCTGTGCCCCATAGAAGTTAACGTCTCTGCCAGACTGAATCAAAACAATAAAAGAAAATTGTCACTGGATGATTTATTGGGGGCGGGCATTATGAAGCCCTTATCTGAGCCCAGTTTACATGAGATATGTTGGCTTAAGGGAATGACCTAATTCACTACTGGTTGATTGTTGACTCTCAGCTCAGTTTGAGCCTGTAATTTATTCTCTGAGAACCATATCAAAAGGAGGGGATTTAGTGGTAAAGATCCTACAATGTACTTGCACAGTGGTAAATCTACGCACACAGAGTTAACTCAGTGGTTATACTACACCACCTTTGTGTTGAATCCCAACATTGGACCAATGGTTCTGTATTGGTCAACATACTTTTTTATTGTCCCATTGCACAGTGAAAAATAATGTATATTAACTGTTTATAATCCTGATAGAGAAAGTGGTACAAATGGTCACACACCACCCAAGAATATGTAACTGAATATGGAATTTGTTTACGTATTCTTGGACATACAACCATGGATGGACTACATTAATGGCACAATAAGCAAAAAACGAATAGGGAATTTACATAACTGTATGACAACAATGGGATACTCATTAACTTGTTTTAATTGGAGTTTTGAAATAGCATGTTTCAAGTAAAGACATTACAGGTAAACATGAGTATGACAGCGTCATTTTGAAAAAATAATGTAATGACTGGCAATGTTCCAATTTTTGTGTGGGTAATGAGTAATATTGTCCTCTTATTCCCGAAGCATTTTTACAAGTTAGTTAAGAATATCATTCTCCATTCCTAGCTAGAGGGATGAGGAGCCACCAATGGAAAAAGCTTTGTAAATTCATTATTTAAAATAAATAAAACGTAACACTTGGTCCAGACAAAGGAAAAGGTTTGATTTTGTAAAGTGGTGAGCAGCCTGCTGCAATAAATCACTCTGACCATGAGGTCATGAGTTCGAGGCCAGCCCTTGGTGGGGTGAGCACCCGTCAATTAAAAAATAAAAAATAAAAGTAGCCCCTGCTCGTTGCTGACCTAGCAATCCGAAAGATAGTTGCATCTATCAAGTAGGAAATAAGGTACCACTTATAAAGTGGGGAGGCAAATTTAACTAATTTACGACATGGAATGAGGAAGTACCGTCACAGTGGATGATGAAGCAGCTGCTCCCCCCTCTGAATCAAACATCCCCTCAGGAGAAGGTTAAATTGCCTCTGTGTTTGTATCTGTCTCGGTTCTATGTGTATATGGGCATTGAATGTTTGCCCTGTATGTATATAATGTGATCCACCCTGAGTCCCCTTCAGGGTGAGAAGGGCAGAATATAAATACTGTAAATAAATAAATAAATATCGCACCTTGGTTAGGTTTGTAACTGAAATGATTCTATAGAGCCATTTGATCAAGTGATTTTTAGATCACTCAAATATATGAGTCTAATGTGGCACAGGCTGATTAGTAGCCAGCTGCAATAAATCATGATGACCAAGAGGTCATGAGTTCGAGGCTAGCCCGTGGTGAAGTGAGCACCCGACCATTAAAATAAAAAATAGGCTTGCTCGTTATTGACCTAAGCAACCCGAAAGCTAGTTGCATTTATCAAGTAAGAAATTTAGGTACCATTTATATGTGGAGAAAAATCATCCAGCTGCCGTTTGGAATGAGGAAGTCGGCGTCACAGTGGATGATGAAGCAGCTGTTCCCCCTGTGGCTGGAATTGAGCATACCCTCAGGAAGCTGGAAGCTGGAGAAGGTTAAATTGCCTCTGTGTCTGTCTCTGTCTCTATGTTCATATGGCATTGAATGTTTGCCTTGTATGTGTACATTGTGATCCGCCCTGAGTCCCCTTCGGGGTGAGAAGGGCGGAATATAAATACTGTAAATAAATAAATAAATAAATTGTATCCGATGTGGGCTATTTTCTCCCACTCGTTATACAGTTTTGTGTTACATTTGTAAAAGTGAAAATGTTCTGCTATAGAAAAAAGGACTTAAATCCAGATGTTAGTGCACACTACAATAAAGCTAGTGAATCAATGGAAGCTTAGGAGCTCAATACTTGTGTAACATCTATTTATTCAATTATCTAATTCCAACTGCTAGTCCCCAGTAAATCCATGAAATAAATATAACTGTTGACATACCAAGTTCCTTCCCATTGATTAAGTGGATTGACTTTAACTGGGACTAACAGTGGGTTACAGCCAATATTTTTGTGTTATGTATTTAGAATACTTTACGCTTTTTCTCCTTTTCTTGGAAAGGAACATTATTTATTTTAGCCACATATACTTTTCGCAGTATTACATCTCAGATAATATCTGCCTGGCAGTATCTAATTATACAGTAAAGCTTAATGGGTAATGAAGTCTCAATTTATTTTGCGGTAAGAAGGAGATTTCCAGCTTTTGCTACTGAAAATCTTAACTGTGCCAACAGAAGGTTCTGAATGGCAATAGTCATAGTAGCCACATTTTAAAAATGGAACTGTTCCCTTGCAGTTTACACAGTAGAATTTGCACTATAAACAATTATTCAAAAAACCTTTTGCTATTGTTCATGCCTCTTTGTGGCTTGCCAAAATTTTAACTAGTTTATTTCACTGGAAAAAATAAGTTAATTATATAAGAGGTACTGAGATCTTAGATTTATCTCATATTAAACTACGGTCATAGGAAAACACTTTTTTTAAGCAATGAAAGACCCCTGTATGGCATAGATATGACACAAAAGAGTGCACAACACATTATGTGAAGTATTTTTTTGTGCTCCTCTGTAAATTCAGGATCTACAGAAATAGCATAACTCTGTAAGAATACCCAAGGCAAATGGAAAGCTGTCAAGAGTATCTGCCAGTTAAAAACCAGTCAGACCTAGAGAGATGTGGTAGTAATTGTCATGGATGACTCTGTTCTATAACACTTTTGTTAACTTGCTTCAAAATCGGACACTGAAGACAATGTTAGAAGTTGGGGGAGGGTGTATTTGGCAACTTCTCTTCCATCTGCCCACAAAGGCTCAGAATTGGAAAATGGTCTCTTTTGGACTACAGTGTCCATATTCCACCAGTGAGCATGATTGTGATGTTTGAGAATTTGGGGAAGTGCAACCTCTTCATTTAACAAACTTCAAGGTCTTTAAAAGTCACTTTAAAAGAAATGTCACTTTCATACACCCTCACAAAATTAAAAATAACTTTTAAATATAAACATTTAAATATTAACTGAACTATCACATTAAAATTAATTGAAAATATCCATTAAAAAGGATGGGGGAAAATAATTTTTAATATTTTGAATTTTGTGCTAATTTAACAAAAACAAATAAACATCATTTTTAACCAAAGCAAGATAAACAAAACACGACACAATGTAAATATTACTTCTCTTCATTCAATGTTCAATTCATTGCAGTATATTAATCTTCTTTTTCCACATCTTCAAAGATTATTTATTTATTTATTTATTTATTGTATCAGAAGCAAAGCGAGAGTACAGTTGTAATCTATTTAAAAACACAAAGTTAAAAACTTGGCATTATACTAAATGTCCTTGGACCAGTAGATGTCCACTTGGAGTGCCTCTGGTGTTGCTATAAGAAGGTCGTGCATGTGGCAGGGCTCAGACTGCATTGTAATAGGTGTTCTGTGGTTTGCTCCTCTCCAAACTCACATGTCGTGGGCTCCACTTGGTGGCTCCATTTCTAAAGGTTGGCTCTGCATTTCGTGGTGCCAGAGCGCAATCTATTCAGCTCCTTCCAAGTCATCCAGTCTTCTGTGGGCCCGGGAGGAGTCTCTCATTCGGTATCAGTCATGGCTTGAGGTTCCAGGTTTTAGTCTGCCACTTTTGGACTCTCACTTCCAGAGGTGTTCCTGCGAGTATCTCTGTAGATTTTGGAAAATTATTTCTTGATTTAAGGCATTGGCCTGCTGGCTGATACCCGAACAGGGGATGGGCTGGAGATGTCAATGCCTTTGTCCTTCCATTATTAGCTAATACTTCCCGGAGAATGTCAGGTGGTGCAATACTGGCTAAACAATATAATTTCTCCAGTGGGGTGGGGCGTAGACATCCTGGATATACCTCACAACCTCTGTTTTTGTAGACGACGATTCTCTCACACCAGAAGCGACTTGCAGTATGTTCTCAATTCGCTTCTGGTGTGATAAAAAAAAATCTAATTCCCCAAGGAATTTGATAAAATTGATCTATAGCATGGCAGTATTCTATGGGCTGTCTCAGTTTTTGATAAATTCAATCTACTGTAAAGCTAATAATGAAACTGATTATTTACAATAGAATACCTCCATGCCGTAGCTCAAAATTATCAAATGTATTAAACAAAATGATAATAAAATATGTTTATATGCTTCTTTGTTTCATTACTGCACTTATTTTAATTTCGACATGATACCCCATCCCAGGAGAGCCTCAATTTCACCTAACACATGCAAGCAGAAACAAGCCTGGGACAGTTCTGCATGCAGCACTAAAACAGCCATATTGAAATGGCCACACTGGAACATCCTAGACCCTACTGTTTTATCCTCTCCCCTATTTCAATGAACCTATAAATAGTAAACACATTGCAAATCTAATTCCTTAATGACTCTGCGCAGTGTGTTTCATAAGCTTTGCATTTCATATTGTATTCATAGGACATAACAGCCTTCCTTTCTCCAAAATGACAAACATATTTGTTACATTGAAGGGCCAATTTAGAGTTTAATTTGATATGGCACTGTATTCATGTGTACCCAGATAATTACCCTGGTAAATCTGACATGCACTGTGCCTTTGAAACTACACAGAAACTGCAGATGTTGTTCTTTGACTATGAAAAGCAAAACAACAAAATTCACTGGTTTCCAAACAGCAATACTGCCTCCTGTTCTGTTTCCGAGTATAACTTCAAGTCCTAGCTTTAATCTCTAAATCTCTAAACAGCTTGAGACCTCAGTACTTTAAGGATTGCCTTCTTCCACATATCTGCCTGAGTATTAAGATTACCTTCATAGTTTTTCATTTGGGTAACCTTACTGTCAGAGGCGATAGTGCAGTGCTATATTTTGAATTGCAGACACTCATCTTACACACGCACTCAAGAAGAGTCCAAAAAAGGCAGGCAGCTTTCTTGATGTCAATGAGCCAATTGTAGCAGTGTTTATCTCAACATTAAGCAGGGGTTTTGTAAAGCTAAAGGGTCACAGTTGCTCATTCAAGATGAAGTCATCTTACTATAAGAGAGTTTGCAAGAATATATTATGGCTTAGGTAATCCACTCATCCCATGTCCAACCCCACTATTGTGAGACTTGCCACTACACTCAGAAAGAATAGGCAAGCTGGAGAAGGTGTCAAAATATGATATCATTTTTGCTCATGAAAAATGTCCCAGAGCTTTGGCCTTGTTAACTCTGGTTGCACTACAACATAGGTCAAAGGCATGGATGGTCACTGGGTCCACTGCTATAGGAGGCGCATGGCTCTGCTGGAGGCCAATACTATTCAAATTGTAATAATGGCATAAGAAAAAGCAATAAAATCCAGAGTGAATGAACTGCCACATTATGGTAGATCTATCATCCACCCCTGGTCAAAGGTAAGTCAGAGACAAGGATGTAAATAGTTCAAATTCCATTGTCACAAGCAAGAATATGATGGGTTGTTATGCATTTCCTGAGCTGTATGGCCATATTCCAGAAGCATTCTCTCCTGACGTTTCACCCACATCTATGGCAGGTATTCATTCCCGGCTATACAACCCAGAAAACGCACAACAACCCAGTGATTCGAGCCATGAAACCTTCAACAACAAAAGAATATGATGTTACTCTTTTTCTCCATGCTACAAAAAAGCCATCAGAAAGTACAGAGTTTTCAAATACTATTCACAGTATGGGACTTATTTTATGTGGGGGGGAACATTATTTTCACCATGAAAAATGGTGTTTTCTAAGGAGAAAACTCACTTTTAGCATAGAAAATGCCATTTTTGTACATTTTTCATATAGAGTGTTCATGCAAACTGTAGTATTTTTGTTGGTTTACGATTCTCCTCATCAGCATTTTCCAAATATTCTTTTATTCACCATTCAGAAAGTGACCCGGGACTCTGGAATTCTAAGTAGCCAACATAGTGTGTCAGTGATAATAATAATCTTTATGTATATCCTACTTTTATTCAAGTTTGGAATTCAGCGTTGTTTCTAAAAGATTGCAGCTTACAATAGGTTAACTTTAGGACTGCCATATATCAGGAAATAATGTGAAGGCACACAACGAACATAAAATCTTAGTTCATTAATACTGGTAGTCAGTTTTGATATCTGGAAATTGTTTGACAAAAGGATTCCAGAATTAGAGTGCCACAGAGCCATTAATGGTAAACAACTGACTACGAAGGCCTTTGTGTAAAACCAGTGAGGTGCATGGCTCAATGGGATTTGGCCCTGGATCACCAAAAATTCCTAGTCTAGCACTAAAATAATTTTAGTAAAGCTTGTAAATTTCTTCAAAGCCATTCTTTAGCTCGGTGGTTCCTAACTTTTTTTTGACCAGGGACCACTTGACCGGGGACCACTTTGACTAGGGACCACTTGACCAGGGACCACTTGACCAGGGACCACTCACCAACATTAATAGAAAAAGGGTTATGAATCAGTTTTTGGTTAACTTTGGGTTCGGTTTGGTTATTTGAGATGCTCAATAAGAAAATTACATTGGATAGACCACATCAACTCTACTTTCTGATACAGAACATATGCCATCCAGTAGTCGCCATTCGCTTGCCCACAAAAAACCATATTTAATAATGTCGAGCCACTGTTAAAGAAAGGGAAGTATTTCTGTTATGATTCTGATTACAAAATTTCATAAAAAAACTTTTCTAAAAAGGAAAAAAAATCTAGAGCTACTGAATCTAGAGCTTATTTTAGGTCTTACGGTCCACGAGTGGGCCATGGTCCACAGGTTGGGAACCATTGCTTTGGCTGAACTCCATGCATCACTTCCATGAGTAGGTTTTCAAAGTTGTTATAAGCAGATCTAGGGAATGTGTATGTGTGGTTGTGTTACTGATGAATGGAAAGTTGGGAAAATGAATTTCTAGACAGATATTTTCTCATTTTTATTAGACTTGTTGCTCATTATCTGAAAAATAGCTCTAAGCCTGATAAAGTCATGATTATGCTTAATGATTTTATCAGGTCTTGTCCACCTATGATATCACCAGGGCATAATCCTAGGACCCGGGTTTTAGGCTAATATCTCAAGACCTGGGATGCTTCAAATCTGGCAAACCTATTTGAGATATTTTCTTTCACTCTCCTCCTCTCTCATTCTGACCTACCTCACTACATTGTTGTGAGAATATGTGTGTGACATTTACACCACCCCAATCTCTTTGGGGGACAAATAGGATAAAGATGCAATACATAAATAAATACTGACCAATGCACTTTTTGTTCTCGCTTACGTCTGTGCACAGGGCTTTTCCAAGGTTCAGATCTCCAATAACAAAGCAGCTGCTGTGGCCTTGAAAGCAAAGCATGTATGTTTATTAAACAAAGACAGCGGGACTTCCAAGATACTTTTTAAAATGTAATTTGGTCTGCCAAGAGTCCTAGCACATGGTGTATGCAGATGTCGTCAGCTTTCATGCTACAGATTCCTAGAGCAGTCTTCAGCTATGAAAGGCAAGAGCATATTCCGTGCACAGGAATAGGGGGAAAGGGTGATCATTTAGGATCTATTTTATTTGGCAAGATTATTGCCCTTGTGTGTCAGAAATTTACAATGTATCTCATGCAGGATTTACTACTGCCTGTGTTTTTTTTCGTGAAACATTTGGTTGTGGAAATTGTTAGGTCATTCAAATATTATATGATGCGTTTCATTGAGGAAAGTTGGGGTAAACCAGGTATTGGTAATATGGCTGATTTCTATGTAGCCAATTGCGTTTTTAAGACAGACCTGTAATCAGGCCTGTAGCGAGGGGGGGTTAGGGGTTCAACCCCCCCCCCCCAAAATTTTTCAGGTTATAAAAAAAACCTGGTTTACTCATGAATTTTAACTGGTTAACCAAATCCCCATGCTAAGTCTATGAGACACAAAACATTAAGAGTCCCTCCAGGCACTATTTCAAGCAGATATTGACAGGTTTGTAGCGGGGAGGGGTGTGTGCTAGGGGTTAAACCCCCCCCCCCCGAAATTTTCAAAACCCCTCCCGAAATTTTTTTCTGGCCATGGCCCTGCCTGTAATGAAGGAAGAACCTGAGCACTCACAGATTCTGGGATCTACAGCAGGTCTTCGAATCAAACCATAGGGAATATACCAAAGGCTCACTGTACCCTGTTTCCCCTAAAATAAGACATCCCAAAAAATAAGACCTAGTAGAGGTTTTGCTGAATTGCTAAATACAAGGCCTCCCCTGAAAGTAAGACCTAGCAAAGTTTTTGTTTGGAAGCATGCCAGGTGCCCACCAAACAAAACACCATAGCATGCAGGATTGGTAAATGTACATACCAGTTGTATATGGAAATAATGGTAGTAACAAGAAATTCTTGACAGAAGTCACAGTTTGTCTGGTTTGGTTATGTTGGTTTGTGATGACAACTACTGTACAGTATAGAATAAATGTTCATTTTTTTGTTCAACAATAAATGTGAATTCTTCTTCATGGAAAAATAAGACATCCCCTGAAAATAAGACCTAGCGCATCTTTGGGAGTAAAAAATAATATAAGACACTGTCTTATTTTCGGGGAAACACGGTAGCTGGGATCTAGAATCTAGAGCAAGCCTGCACAACCTGTGGTCCTCCAGATGTTTCAGCCTCGAACTCCCATAAGCCCTAGCCAGTTTGTCCAATGGCCAGGAATTCTGGAAGCTGAAGTCCAAAACATCTGCAGGACCACAGATTGTGCAGGTTTGATCTAGAGCAATCTATGGTGGCTGTCCAGGGTACTTGGGAAATTGTGTTAAACCAGAGTAATGTGTAAACTAACATTATAATTTGATACCTCTCTATTCAGCCATCCTGTGTTGAACTCCTTGGATAGGAAAGGGCTAGGTGTGCATTTCTTTTTCTTCATTGGAAGTGAATTACATGGCTCTGTTAGCAAGAGTAATGCCAGAATAGACCTGATATGGCTTCACTTGAAGGAATTTTGTCAACATCGGTGTTTTAATATGTTCAACAACATATTTTCTAGATCGACGATTGGTAGAAAAAAGAATGATGACTAATATAAGCAATTCAATGCAATTAAATACAAGAGTGAAAACTTAGGGTCACTTCCAGAAGTGATGTGAATCATACATACTGGTATTTATTTGTTTCTAACAATGAAACCCTCTGCTTAGATAGAAGGACATCCCATTGAATTCAATGGAGACATCTCCCAACTAAGTGTGCCAAAGTTTTTAGATTCAACTTTGGTTTTTAAAAACAAATGGTTAAAATTGTTAATTTAATCATTTATTGTGTTGCTGAAGGCTTTCATGGCCAGAATCCTTGGGTTGCTGTGAGTTTTCCAGGCTGTATGGTCATGTTCCAGAAGCATTGTCTCCTGACGTTTTGCCCACATCTATGGCAGGCATCCTCAGAAGTTGTTGAGGTCTGTTAGAAACTAGTCAAGTGGGATTTATATATCTGTGGAATGTCCAGTGTGGGAAAAAGAGCTTTTGTCTGCTTGAGGCAAGCGTGAATGTTGTAATTGGCCAGCTTGATTAGCATTGAAAGACCTTGCAGCTTCAAAGCTTGGTTGCTTCCTGCCAGGGGGAATCCTTTGTTGGTAGAAGTTAGCTGACCCTGATTGTTTCTTGTCTGGAATTCCCCTGTTTTTCGAGTGTTGCTCTTTATTTATTGTCCAAATTTTAGAGTTTTTAAATAATCATTTATTAATTTTAATTTTTGCTCTGTACAGAAAAAATTGTTTTCAAAATACTAAGATTCAAAATAGAATTCCTGGAAATGTGTGATCATTCATATTAAAGTTTGCAAGTTAGCCTTTTAAAGTGCTAATTTAATGCTCAGATTTATATTTTTGCAATGTTCTATTGTATATAGAACTTCAGTGACCTTCTTAATGGAAAATGGTATAATAGTACTACAAATAAATAAAAACAAAATAATGGACATCAGTTTTCCAAGAGTGGGTGGGATCTATAAAATTCCTTTCATTGTTTTCTGATTATTACAATATACAAAATATTACAATCTGTTATTCCAAGAATGCTATCTTCCACACACTAGAAAATGCTGTGTATACATATATGGGCAGCCTAAGCTATGGCCATACAGATGAACATTTATAAAAACCATAATGTTGATCAACCTGACAGCATCACTGAAAGGTAGCAAGTTCAATGAACAGTTTTAGTATCTGTTGAGACCGCACCTTATTAAGTAATATCTTTTTGCTCAAACCTCTGCTGGTGTTAATTCCTTCCCCCTCCCTTTGCCATTCCAAACACCAGAGATCTTGGCAGCTGTCTCTAGGTTTTTTAGAATCGATATTGTCATGTCATCAACCCTATGGGACAAAATATACGGAATCGTATTCTCATCAGGCATCCAAATAATTTCATTGAAGAGGGACACTTTGTTAAACTCTTGTCTTTTTCACTATGATAGCTGACACGTCTTCAAATGCCTGCCGACTTACCCAGTGACAGCTGTGTGGAAGGGGACGGCGTATCACAGGCAGTGTGCAACAAGAGATAAAATGATGGTTTGGACTTCAAAGAAACTGATTGTAGCCATTCTGAAGTCAAAGGGTTCACTGCAGCCATTGCCAGTTGGTTCCTCTGAGCTCAAGCTGGGAGAGGGGGAGGTCTGAGCTCCCAAGAATTTGGAAATTATCCAGATATTTGAGGTGCTATATATTAATCTGGGAAGAGGCAAGGATGGGGAAGATGGCAGTTAGAAAGCAGCCGACAGTCATGATATTTCCGTTTGACTTGTGTGGGTCAACTGCAAACTGTTCTTGGATATAGTGATGGATTAATTACATTTGCATGCCTCGAAAAACATCAGATCAGAGGAAGGGCTTGTCTACACTGACAAAAAATATTTTGGACTGCATTTTCCCTGTCTGCAGTGACCTTACAGTGACCCTGCTAATGCCACACACATCACACTCATCATGGTGAGATTGCCATAACCATCATGGTGGGATTTCCTTGGTGAACTCGCCTTGGTGTAGGGTGGAGGTCCTCATCTTAAAACCTTCACATTATTTTTATCCATATGGCTGTGACCACTCCACTTATCCCCCTCTGTCATGCATTCAAATATGGGTATTTCCTATTAAATGGGTGTGGTGTTTATGGCTATATTGAGATATAAATAAATATATGCACACATGCATCTTCTCAAGAAAAAAGGAAAACAATCACACCAGCAAGCCTAAAATATAAAATTCATATTAGGAAAGAACCAGATCCCATTGGAAACTATCAGGCTTCTTCCTGATCCCAATCACCTCCCACCAACCTGTTCCAACCACCATTAATTCTTCTTCCAACTCCACAGCAATACAATATCACCTCGGAGGGAAGGCCACACATCAAATATATTCTGGAAAAATGCAGGATAAAAGGCAAGATTTTTGAACCAATTTAAAGACCAAAGCATCACACTGCAAATGAATAATCAAGAATGTTGTATGCCTGAATTTCAGCAGTACAAGGTGAGTATTCTATCCCTAAAACTTCACCCAGCCCTACACATACAGTTAAGTGGGGAGTCTTCCCCTTAGCCCAAATGTAAGCCATTGCAGAGACTACTGGGGTCATTTTTTGTCTCCAGATCTTCTAGTACAGTAGTTCTTAGCCTTGGTAATACTGTGAGCCCTTAATACAGTTCCTCATGTTGGGGTGATCCACAACTATATAATTATTCTTGTCGCTACTTCATAACTGTAATTTTGCTAGTTATGAATCATAATGTAAGTATCTGATATGCAGGATATATTTTCATTCACTGGACCAAATTTGGCGCAAATACCTGATACACCCAAATTTGAAGACTGGTGGAGTTGGGGGGGAATGATTTTGTCATTTGGAAATTGAAGTTGCTGGAATTTACAGTTCAGCTATGCTCAAAGAGCATTCTGAACTCCACCAATGATGGAACTGAACCAAACTTGGCACTTAGAACTCCCATGATGAACAGGAAATACTGGAAGGGTTTGTTGGGCAATGACCTTGGGTTTGGGAGTTGTAGTTCACATGTATCCAGAGAGCACCGTGGACTCAAATAATGATGGATCTGAACCCAACTTATTTATTTATTTATTTATTTCCCTCATTTCTATCCCGCCTTTCTCACCCGAAGGGACTCAGGGCGGCTTACAAAACTGGCAGAATTGATGCCAATACACAACAATACAAAAGAATAAGCAATTAAAAACAGATTTAAAAAATACAAAATACTTGAGCCATTCATCCACAAAAACCTTGTACATAAACCTTAGTCCAGATCGAGTCAAAGCCAACAAAACTTATTCTTTGAACGCTTGCTCACATAGCCAGGTCTTCACTTTCTTTCTAAAACTCAAAAGGGATGGAGCCTGCCGGATGTCACTAGGGAGGGAGTTCCACAGCCAAGGAGCCACCACTGAGAAGGCCCTGTCTCTCATCCCCACCAGCCACACCTGTGAGGCTGGCGGGACTGAGAGCAGGGCCTCCCCTGAAGATCTTAAATTACGTGGTAAGTCATAGTGAGATACATGTTCAGATAGGTAAGCTGGGCCGGAACCATTTAGAGCTTTATTTCTATTGTCACAAATACTCAATATGCCCAAGTTTGAACACTGGTGGAGTTTGGAGAAAATATACATTGTCATTGGGGAGTTGTAGTTGCTAGGATTTATAGTTCACCTACAATCAAAGAGCCCCTTGAACTCCACCAACGATACAATTGGGCCAAACCTCCCACACAGAACCCCCATGACCAACAGAAAATACTGGTTTTTGGCGACCTCTCTGAACCTCTCTTGCGACCCACCCAGGCTGAGAAACACTACTCTAATAGGTCACATCTGCATATTCATATGACTGGAAGTGATGCCACGTCCAGTTTCATTTCAGCAACTGTTTGCAGTGTTTTGGGGAATTTTAAAGTTTGTTGGGTCCTGTGGCTTCCAGGGGCAGAACCACTTTATTCTGCAGAGACTTTGAGACATTTTGGTGTAGAAAATAGGAGGGTCTGTGGTCTAGGGACATTCTGAGTTTCAGAATTCACAAAATGGGGTCCACAGGGTGCATACAATCCATCGCTGCACTTTCCCCACCCACTTACCTCAGGTCCAAAGATGAAAGATTATGATGAACAATGATGGAACATTCTGGAAATTGAGATGCAAAAACATCTGGAGGTCACCAGTTTAGAGAAGGCTGATTGATAGATTCCAGCAAGAGGACCTCAGTAATTATCTGTGTTAGAAAATTTCCAAACATTGCTGCTCTGAAGAGACCAGGTAATTGTGTGCTGAGTTCTTTGCACTGTGTCCAAAGCTTTTTCGGCTTTCTTCACACAAAAGGAAATCAAAGCAATCTTTCACAATTGATTGGAATGTTGTCCTGCAAATATTTTGTGGAACCAAACTAAGTTGAAGCCACCATAACATTGTCATTCATGCACTGTTATAACGGGAAGCATAAGCCATACAATGTATCACCCAAGATAAGCCTTTCTTTCTCTCTCTCTCTCTCTCTCTCTCTCTCTTTCTGTAGTTAAACATCCTACCTGGTTTGACGGACCAGTGCTTTTCAGCTAGTCAGCACCTGCTCAGAGCACTTGATACCCTCCTGATCTCTTTCAAGTGCAGCCAAAGGATCAAGACTTAATTAGTAGAGAAATATCTCTTACACAGATCAGCCCAATGCAAATTCCCCGAGGGACAGAGATTTGTCTCTATTTGGCATCCACACCCCAGCTATACTCACCAGGCGGCTTGTGTGCTTTTTTGTCATCTGGCAGACACAAGTATGCGCTGTACAATGCTCTGGAGCATTGCTCGTGGCAGAGGAGACTTTGAGTCTTCAGGTAAAGATGAGGCATGTTTTAGCAGCGTACTTATGCTTCCTCAGTGCCAAGCCAAACAAGACAGGGCAACTTGCCTTCTATGGTACTCTTCACAATGATCCATTTCTTGACTCATTTGTTGGCTTAGTTAGCTTCAAAACATTTTAATTTTTTAATCCTAAGAATAAATGTCCTTTGGCGTAATACGTTGCTGACAAGTTTGTCCTAGGGCAGCAGCAGAAGATTAAATTATACTGTAGTGCAGGGAAAGAATATATATTTTTCCTCCAAAAGAAATTTGAAAGGGAAATGATTGCACTAGATTTTGTACGCAGCCTGGATGACACATCTCGGAGAGGTCTGATGGATTTAGAAAGACCAAGATGAAGAACAATTTCCTTGCCAAGTTTATATTATGTGATACTATTTCTTTCACTCTCTCCTTTTTTAAAGTAAAGCCTTCCTCTTTCTTTGCATGCAACACTTTAAAAAAAAAACTCTTCACTTCTTTCAGGGAGAGGAAGAGTCATCTAGTAAATTGAAACATTTCACATCGCCATAATTGACATTATAATCATCATTGTCATCGTCAATGTCGTCGTTAATGCCCAGGGCTGCCAACATGTCATGATAAGGTAACAGAACAGGGATCTGTAAAGGAGCCACTTTGTTGCCTAACAATCATTTGCATTCATTAGCTTTGGACATCTATACCTTAAAATGGAGTCTGTAGGCAAATCCATTAAAATGATTTCTGATTGAATCATGTATTAGATAATTTGGATTAAGATGGGTAGACAAATATTTAGACTGTTGAAGACAACAAATGTCTTCAAACAAAGACTTAGAAAATAGATATAATTATGTGACTACTCTGAGAGATCCTTCGTTCCTGGAACTGTAGTTCTATAAAAGACTGAGGAATAAAACAAAAATCTATTTTTTATCCATTAAATATAAGTGAAAGAATTCCAATGTGTACAAGGTTCTGGATAACATCAACACTAATTTCTATTGGAATCAATATTCTGAAGGCTGCTCATACCCAAACAGTTAAGCCTCCCCGACCCCCTTTTGCCTTTTGTATTTTTTTTCCAGGCTGGGATTCTGGTCTGTAGATGCCAACCAGAATCATTTTTTGGTGGCAGTTCAGCATCCTATCTACTGTGATCTTGGGAAGAGTCAATCATTTGGCTGTTTTATGCCTGTTCCTTTGGCAGTCTTGATCAATCAGTGGAATCAGCTAACAGATGACACACAGTTGAGCTATGTTATGCCGCGATAGGAAAACATTATGTTTTGTAGATTTATTATGATTGAACACAGCTGCTTTGGGGGGGAAATTTTGGCTGAATCTTATCATATGAAGTCACAGCCTGCATAGAATTTTGCTTGATTAAATTGGCTGGAGATTTTGTGTGTGTGTGTGTGTGTATGTGTATGTGTGTGTGCATGTGTGTGTGTGTGTATTCAAAGACATAGCCTTAATAATCTGGAATATCAATATGCAAAGGGATCTTGTCGCACCTTAGAGTCTAACCCAGTTAGTCCCCTCTGGACAGTCATCCTCAATTTTGATGTTGTTTGTTACCACAGCAGCAACCACAAGTTCCAAAGAACTCCTTGCTGTTGCCAGGTGACACTTCCAATATCAGCAAAGGTGCCTGACCTATCTGTAGGAAGGAGGGAAGCGATGGTGATAGGAAGTTTGGGAGATTGTCTATATAGAATGAAAAAAATAAATCTATTTAGCACTGCATTTTCCTAGTCTGCATTGATCATGCAGTGACCCATTAACATCACACACATCATGTACATTTTGGTGAGATGGCTATAACCAACCATATATTTCCCTCTGCCAAACTCATTTTGTTGTGTGAGAGAGGCCCACATTTCCAGTCCTGCATATTATTTTCAGCCACGTGCCACAGACATTCTGCTTATTTTCCCCTCATATCAACACTTGCAAATAAATGTATTTTCCCTTAAGCTAGGGGTCCCTAAACTAAGGTTAGCAGACCAGATGCCACCCTCCAAGGTCATGTACCCATCCCAAGTCTGAAACTTGACTATCTCATCGGTCAAAAGTAGGCCCACACTTCCCATTGAAATACTGGCAAATTTATGTTGCTTAAAATTATTCTTCATTTTAAATATTGTATTGTTATTTCTTTTTCTTTTTTGTACTACAAATGAGTTATGTGAAGTGTGCATAGGAATTGGAATGTGGGGTTTTTTTTCAAACTATAGTTCAGCCCACCAACAGTCCGGCCCTTGGCTTAAAATGTTTGATGGTCCCTGCCTTAAGCAGATGTGCACTGATATTGATATTCTGATATATAAGTATCTACACACATGAACCTTTTAAAATAATAATAATAATTTTTAATTCAACCTAGGAATGAACCACTTCCTAGTGCAGTGGTTCTCAACCTGGGGTCCCAAGATGTTTTTGGCCTACAACTCTAGCAGCTCCATAGCCATAAAAAAATTTCGGGTGGGGAGGTTGAAACTTTTTTTAGCAAATCATGAAGAGCAGTTCCATAACGCAAAATAATTTAGAAATCAGGCTCCCTTGGTAAATTTCAGTGAACACTCAAGACAGATAAACTTCAGTAGACATTCATGGGGATTTGATTGA
Source organism: Anolis carolinensis (assembly GCF_035594765.1). Lineage (NCBI taxonomy): Eukaryota > Metazoa > Chordata > Lepidosauria > Squamata > Anolidae > Anolis > Anolis carolinensis. The sequence goes on along the minus strand of NC_085845.1, from coordinate 28,465,505 downwards.
CCAGTTAAAATTCATGAGTACCAGGGGTTTTTTTAACCTGAAAAATGTCAGTGGGGGTTGAACCCCTAACAACCCCCACCCCACCCCACCCTGCCCCACCCTTGGCTACAGCCCTGACTCCCAGAATTCCCAGCCAGTTTACCAGCTGTTAGGATTTCTGAGAGTTGAAGACCAAAAGTACCTGGGGACCCCAGGTTGAGAACCACTGTCCTAGAGAATGCTCACCTCCCACCAACCAGTTCTGCCCACCACTAACTTTTTCCTTCAACAAGATGTTGAAGCAGTTTCTACCCAGGCCCCTTCTACAACAGTTGAATAAATTCCCACGTTTTCTGCTGTGAACTGGAATATATGGCTGTGTGGACTCAGATAACCCAGTTCAAATCAGATATTGTGGGATTTTCTGCCTTGATATTCTGGGTTTTATGGCTGTGTGGAAGGGCTCAGAGATGGCCGGCAACATGCCTAAAAGTCCATATTTTCTGTAATACCTCTGGGTAAAAGGCAATTTTTTTTCAAATGGATTAAAGCCCAAAGAACTGTTGCCTATGAGGTAAGTATGGTTTTTAGCGCACAAAGACAATCCCTAGTAGCCATATTCCAAAAATAGGAACATTTCCAGGTTTTGAGTTTCAATACTTCTTGTATAGAGTTCTAATACATATAGAGCTTTCATCCCAGTCTACAGTTAGTCTTTCATTTGGTCAAAGGAAAATATTCAATGTTGTTGCTGCTCAATTTTATGATGCTATGTTGTTGCTATAAAATTTACAATCATGCCAGAAAATAAATGCTAGCCTACTTGATACATCTAATGACCAGATTGTGTTACCAAGGAAATTGCCTGCAAACTGTCACTGACGTCTGTCAAGATGCTTCCGTTCCTAACAGAGCCATCCATTGTAACCAATATTTCTTAGACCAACTTAGCAAGGGAACTGAAACAACAAGATGCAAAATAAATCTCAAAGCAACCTCCTGCATTATACAATTTAGTTTGTTATAAAAGAATAGAAGAGTTCAGCTCTGGTAGACCAAATCAAATTGGTCTGGTTGAAGCACCGCATATCAGATTCAAATCCTCAATATTTTCAGTTTATATCTTTGGTGAGCATCATTTTCCTGCCCTTAGAGAAGGCATAAAAGAATAGGCCTTTTGGGCTGGAGTAGCAATAAGAGTGACAGAAAAATAGCAGCTCTTGGAGGGTCATTGGCTCTTTTCGATTAAAGGGGAATACACTGAAAATTGAAATCACAACATCCCAGCAGCATCGTCTGATTAGCTTGGGAGAAAAGCTGAATGTCAACCATTTTCTTGATCTGCCTAAGCCATGCGGTTAAATGGAGCAATCTGGTCTGAAAGGGATTTGTACTTTTGTTGCCTGCAAGGGAGGTAAAGAGCTGGTTTTAATCCATCAACAATGCTTTCACTCTTGGAGATCTCAGGGATTAATCGCACAGACTGGACATCATTTATAACTTACCTCTCTCCCTTTACACTTCCATATTCTGTCATTCAAAGAAGGGTATTCTTGACAAAAGAAATAATTATCATCTGAACTTCTCACATAAAATAGATTTTATCAAGGATGTGTATCTCAATGAAGTGTTTTACATATGTATATATGTTATATTTAATTCTATTTACCTACAACAGCAGCTTAAGGAAGCCGTGATTATCAGTATACCTCAAATAATGAAGCAGGTGTGTTCCTAAATGTTACTTCTTTAACAAAAAATGAGGTGCCAGAAGAAAAAATAGAGATGGGTTCCTGTGCCAAAATAAAGGAAGACCAATTCAATATAGTTCAACAAAGTTTTTATTCCAAACTAACAGTATGCACATCAAAAATAAAACAACCAGGTCAGGTAAACCTTTGCATGAGTCACCAAAACAATTTGAACCTGCTACAGACCACTTGAAAGCTTCATCCAAAATGCATCCGTGAATTACTGTATAGATTCCTAGAAATTTAAATAAACTAATTCATCTAGAAAAATTGGGTCACCTTATCTATGGGTCAATGTAAGTACTGTTCTGCATTTCCTTTGAATCGCTTTGAATGCGATTTCCTGCTTCTTAGCAGGGGGTTGGACTGGATGGCCCATGTGGTCTCTTCCAACTCTACTATTCTATGATTCTATCCTTGAGTAAAGTGGTGAAGAACAAGAGCTTGGTCCATCCAGTTGTTGTTTATACATGCAGTCACTTATGACTCCTTGTGACCCTATGGATCAGCCCACGCCAGAGCTCCCTGTTAGCTGTCGCCACTTCCAGTTCCTTCAAGGTCAAGCCAATCACTTCAAGGATACCATCCATCCATCTTGCCATCCTAGGAGAACATTAAAAAAACCTGACCCTGTCTATTTTCTGTGTCATGATAATACTTGTGTCCACTTTGAATGTCTAGGCAGGAGAGTGGCAGTGGCTGTGGCTTGGTTCACTGAGTCAGTGCTGGAGCTTTCCCCTCTCTATTGAAATATTATGCGGGTCATATCAAAATCCATCATTTTGGCCTCAAAACCTGCCCTCGACTTATACATGAGGTTGACTTATACATGAATATATATGGTACTTTCTGTTTCACCAGCCTCCGCTTTTCTTATGATTTCAGTTTGGTGGCCAAATCCATAATTTGTGCTTTTTTAATATGCTAGGGGGCCCCTGATGGCACAGTGTGTTAAAGCGCTGAGCTGCTGAACTTGCAGACCAAAAGGTCCCAAGATCAAATCTCAGGAGCGGAATGAGCGCCCGCTGTTAGTCCCAGCTCCTGCCAACCTAGCAGTTTGAAAACATGCAAATCTGAGTAGATCAATTGGTACTGCTCCGGCGGGAAGGTAACGGTGCTCCATGGAGTCATGCCGGCCACATGACCTGGAGATGTCTATGGACAACGTTGGCTCTTCGGCTTAGAAATGGAGATGAGCACCAATCCCTGGATTCGGTCACGACTGGACTTTACCTTTAATATGCTGGGAGCAGCAGATGAAAAAAGGCTAATTTTCTTGGTATTCTGCTGTTTATCCCTGCCCAGTTAGAGATTAGAGATGCACCTAATATTACTATGCCTTCTAGGCAGACAAAGACAACTAAAGAAGGATTGGCTGAGAAGTATCCCATTCTTTCCCAGCTCAAGCTAATTTGCAGAGCTTCATGCAAGCTGCCAATTGAATATCTGGGTTTCTCCAGTCCTTTACTACCCTCTCAATGCTGTTTAAAAAGCAACTTCTAGCTCGACATAACTCAAGGAGGAAAAGAGGAACAGAATGGGGGGGGGGGGGGAAGACTTTGTGAAAAGGAGCTTCTCTGACAGATTTTTTAAAATAAGGTTTCCCATTTTACAGATGGGAAGCAGAAGATCAGAAAACGGATCTATCCAGACATTCAGTCTGCAGTGGAAACAATAAGTAGTTGTTGTTCATTCTGTGTTCAGGAGCCAAGTATCTCGGTACAAGGAATTATTTCTCTTTCAGGAATGACACATTTTTGGCACCCAAAATCTCAGTATATTATGCTGTGGGAATGCCATTATCATCCTAATTCACAAGGCTATGTGATTTTCAGCATTCTTCACAATATGGCTGCTTGTGTGTGCTCCTCATAATTGGCTTGTTATGAGTTCTGATTGTTCCTTGGAAAAATGTCTCATTTTTAGACTTTTTATTAATCAAAGTGTCCCTAAAAGTACCCAACATCAAATTGCTATTTGATTTCAGAACCAGCTTTGATATCCAATTAGATTTGGACATCATGCTCTTGTATAATTTGAAACAAAGATTTACATTCAGATTTCATCATACTTAAAGCAGGTCCACTGTTATCAACAGGATTTAAGCTACTCCAGATCAGAACTGAGAAAAGTTTCTTTGTTGGACTACAACTACCAGAATTTTCTAGCCTGCATGGCCACTTTTTAGACATCAAGTTTGGAAACTTATGTATGTGTATCATTAAATGTTCGCAGCTAGTAGTAGCAGCTTGAACTTTTCTAGATCAAAAAGCTGGAAATCAAGCCCTATGAGGAATGTCTTTGGGAGCACAGTATGTTCAGGTTTGAGAAAAGAAGACTAAAGTGACATGATAGTCATCCTTAAACATCTGAAGGGATGCCATTTAGATGATGGAGCAAACCTGTTTTCTGCTTCTCCACAGACTAGAACATGAACCAATGGATTCAAATTACTTGAAAAGAAATTCAACCAAAACATTGGGAAGAATTGATTTACTGAAAGAACTTTTCAACACTGGAGTAGACTGCTTTAGAGGGTGATGGGCTCTCCTTGTTTGGAAATATTTAAACAGAGGCTGGATAGCCATCTCTTGGGACTTTTGATTCCAAGTGTGGAAACCAGTATTCACTTGTATATTTCTTAGAAGTGGGGAGAATACAGTACATCTCCCTCTTTCCCAGGTATTACAAACTCATTTAGGATTGTCAGCATTCACATATGGGTGTCTACATTTGCATATATTGACATCTCACTATAACAATTGTACTATGCAAACTATGTTAATGAACAGTCACGTCTTCTGAAAAGAAATGTGTGCCAATATGACTGTTCCAGAAATAGAAAAAGCATAGGTGTCTCAAATGCAATTATGAAAAATTGCTTGTCACAGAGAGAGCTGCACCCGCATCAAACACTTCCATTTTTCTATGGGTGTCCCCTGCTATTGGGTTCTGTTGACAATGATTAAAACCCGTCTCCAGCAACCTGTCATTGCTTCCATACTTGAGAAGAGGAATTGAGATGCAGATTGATCTAAATCCCATTAAGCCATTGGGCCCTTTGGATATGAGTGTCTGCATTTGGAAGGAGGCAGGAACAATGTGGGTGTGCGTGTGTATGTTGGGTGTTTATACATGTATACATCTCTCCTACACATACAGAAATGCTTTTCTATACTGCACATGTATATGTGGATAGAGAGAGAGAGAATAGCCATCCAGGAGAGTGTTTATTTTTCAGGCTACTTTGTCAGCTGCTACTATGCACCCGTCTTATAAATATTTCATGCCCAATATTTAACATTATTCTTTCCCCAATCGGATCAGCTTTGAAATGCTCCTCAAAGTGAATTCTCTCCTAACAATGGCTTGACGCAAAAGCCTTTTTTCCTCTCTTAAGAAGAAGAGGCTGCACATGGTCTGCTGCCATAGCAGCATGAATAGTTCCTATTTAATGGAAAATCAAAGATACTTTACATTAATTCAGTGAGTGGCAGTCAGTCGGGAAAGGAGAGATGGAGAGCTGGACACACAGGCACCTTTTTGCCACAAACATGGAAGAGGAACGTACCTTCTTTTCTCCGGTTCCATGATTACTACGCAGCCTGTATTTGAACTATAATAAGAAGTGACAAGTTTATGTAAATGATCCACACAAGGATTTTGCTCTTGTAAAACAGAGCAGTTACTCTGGGCTTTCTAATTATTTCATGCCTTGTGGTTCTGTGATAGGGCAGAGATGACTGTACTTGAAAAAATCTATTGTGATTGACAAGCCACTGTCCCTCTGGATCTCATTAAGGTCTGTACTTTGTAAAGGGAGAAGAAAACCCTATCGGGCAAAAAAAATCACCCTAAATATTATTTTACTTTATTTTAATCCCAGTGCCAGTGGCTTTTTCTCAGTTTATTTGTTGGGAGTTCTGTGTTTGTGCAAAACTCTTCAAGGATTTCTGCTTGTTCACTTGTTCCCAAAAAAAACTGCTTCATTTCAGCTTTGGGTGTTTTTGATGTTGTTTTCTAAACTTACATACTTCACAGCATGTACATACCCATCGAGCACCATTTTTAAATATATTGTTACCACTTTTCAGATGTGGTTATCATTAGTCTAAGTTCAATTGCTAGTCCCGAAAGAGTAAACACATTAAATCCATGGGAATTTGGTAAATCAGCACTTATGTATGCTTCATTGGTTAAATAGATCTGCACCAGTTCCGAATAAAAAGAACATCCCCTCTTCTTCTTTTTTATACTTACAGTAGAGTCTCACTTATCCAACATAAATGGGCCAGCAGAATGTTGGATAAGCAAAAATGTTGGATAATAAAGAGGGATTAAGAAAAAACCCTATTAAACATCCAATTACATTATGATTTTACAAATTAAGCACCAAAACATCATGTTTTACAAGAAATTGACAGAAAAAGCCGTTCAACACACAGTAACGCTTTGTAGTAACTATTGTATTTATGACTTTAGCACCAAAATATTGCAACATTTACTACATAAACATTGACTACTAAAAGGCAGACTGCGTTGGATAATACAGAACGTTGGGTAAGCAAAGGTTGGATAAGCGAGACTCTATGGTACTTTTATACTTATTTACATTCATATCCCATCTTTCATGATGATTCTGAAGATGCCATTCAGACCTACTTCCAGACATTGGTTAGCTCAAGAAACTTTAGTCTATGTAGGTGTTTCCTGATTCATCCACATCAGTGTCCTCTTCAATTGAGTGATCCATTTCTGGCTATGAAAATTAGTTATGGGGCAAGGCAAGACAAATGGCATATTATAATGGAGAAATGTTTGGCTCTGTTTACATGCAACTGTTGAGCCACCTGAACACTTCTGATGCTTCATCCTAAGTACAGAGGAGCCCCTGGTGATGCAATGCTAACAGGACTGATGACTTGAAGGCTGGGTTGTTGACCTGAAGGTTGCCGGTTCAAATCCAACCCGGAGATAGCAAGGATGAGCTCCCTCTATAGGCTCCAGCTCCATGCGGCGACATGAGAGAAGCCTCCCACAAGTATGGTAAAAACATCAAAATATCTGAGCGTCTTCTGGGCAACATTCATGCAGACGGCCAATTCACACCAGAAGTGATTTGCAATTTCTCAAGTCACTCCTGACATGAAAAAAAAATCTTAAATAGTATACACAACTCATACTTCTTTGCAATGATTGCAATAGTATTATTTTGAAACTTTTCTTTTAAATGTAGAACAAGAGACCCTTTCCACAATAAATCAAAAGAATATTTTATCAAGAGTGGGAATGTTTTGTGATTGGCATAAGTTACCACTGTCAGATGAAGAGGGGCAGATAGATTGCCAAGACTCTGCCGCTCCCGATAATGATGGTCTCTCTGAGTCTGAGGAACTTGGGACTGAGTGAGTTCCTATTCCACAGCAAAAGGTTGCGGATTCTGAAGACCATTGCCATCATTCACTGAGCAGTGGTTTTTAAGTAGGAGACATTGACCTAATCAGGAACCTGAGGTCTTAAAACAGCTATCTAAATCTCCCCATCACTCCTGGCAGTTTTGTTGCTTTTTAAACCATTCTCCTTAGTGACTAGCAGTAACCTTGGGCACTTATCAAATTCCTATCCCCAGGAAAGAGGACACAAGGGATTGTAGTATATTTATTTATGTATTTATTTATTAACCATATTTATATCCTGCCTTTCTCAATTCCGGAGGAGACTCAAGGCGGTATTACAACAGGCAGAAATTTGATGCCATACACATATATATCAAATCAACAATTACAATTAAAATCAATAATAAAAACATAAATTAGTAAAACATCAATTAAAATCATGCCATCCAAAACATAATCCAGGGCCGTTCCATTGTCAATCACATTGATTCATAGTCACATATTGCACTGCTCCAATTATTTGTCAAAAACTCGGTCCCAAAGCCACATCTTGAGTTTTTTCCTGAAGGTCAGGAGAGAAGAGACTTTTCTGATCTCACTGTGAAAGGAGTTTCATAGTTGAGGGGTCACCACTGAGAAGGGCCTGTCTCTTATTCCCACCAATTGCATCTGCTAAGGAGGTGGAACTGAGAGCAGGGCCTCCCCAGATGATCTTAATCTCTGAGATGGTTCATAGAGGGAGATACATTTGGACAGGTAAGCTGGGCTAGAACCGTAGTGACCACTGGATGATTGTATTTAATATCCCACATGAGCAGAGTGATGCTCAAAATTCTACAACAAAGACTTTTATCCTATATAGTATGAGAACTGACAGAAATTCAAGCTGGATTCAGAAGAGGAAGAGGCACAAGAGATTATACTGCAAACATATGTTTGATAATGGAGCACACCAAAGAATTTCAGAAGAAAATCAGCTTGTGCTTTACAGTTTATAGAAAAGTGTTTGATTGTGTAGATCAGTGTGGTCCAATCTTTAGTTACCCGAGGGGGAATCAAACTTTAGTATAGGAATGTGAGGTCTAGAGACATTCCAGAAAGAAAATGAATTACATAATTAATATTTAATTACATAATTAAAATATTATTATTTAATTACATAATTAAAATATTTTTCAAGTAAGAAGCGCAAGGGCCAACAAAAATGTATTGGTGGACCGCATGCGGCCCATGAGCCACGGGTTGGACCACACTGATGTAGATCATGTAAACCTAAAGAAATTATTGTGCAAGAACATTCAATTATTATAACGCATAACCTTGCAAGCAGAGTTTATTGGTCCAGGGAAAGGGAAGGACTATGGAGAACTGACATCTGAATTGCATTTAAGGGAAGAGTGTACAGTTATATCTCTGTGCCTGCACCCAACAAGCTGAGAAATGTTTTAGCCCTGAGAACTGTGGGTTAGACTAGCTTCACCCAGACTTAACATATTCTATGTGTTGTCGAAGGCTTTCATGGCCGGGATCACAGGGTTGTTGTATGTCTTTCGGGCTGTGTGGCCATGTTCCAGAAGCATTCTCTCCTGACGTTTCGCCCACATCTATGGCAGGCATCCTCAGAGGTTGTGAGGTATGGAGAAAACAGTTTTCTCCATACCTCACAACCTCTGAGGATGCCTGCCATAGATGTGGGCGAAACGTCAGGAGAGAATGCTTCTGGAACATGGCCACACAGCCCGAAAGACATACAACAACCCTTAACATATTCTCTATAAAAAGTTCCCCACACTCCATGGACAAGTCAAGTGTAATGCATCCTAATTTCAGAAGGAGAGATTCAAAACAAGAGCTGACCTATTTTGAATTTTTAACATCAGTAGTTAACCTTCCCTGCATGCGTCTTACCCCAGACAAACCGCCTGCTAGCAGCTTCTGTCCTATCCTACTTTGAAACGTTTCAGAACTTGACATGGGCATTATTAATTTGTCCTAACTCTACTTGGTTGCTTTCCTTTTCATCTTCATTACACAACTATACCTTCCTCAGAGGTCTTGTTTACATAAAACACTGTGCACTTGGCTGTAGTGATGCTTAATGAGTTTCAGCATCGCTATTACAAAGTGTGCTCGCTCTTTCTAATTATGAGTCATCACCAGAATTTGCTAAAAGAAAAGCAATGTTGTGCCAAAGGTATTCTCTCTCTTTCTCCCTCCCTGCCTCCCTTTCGTACAATTTGAAAGATATATCTCTCTGTGCTGTGCTATCTAAAATCTATTTAAATATCCATCCATATATCTATCTAAAAGAACTTCATACATATTGAAGAACTATAAATTATGAGTTAAAATAATGCTGCAGGGTGAAACACTGGAAGGATCATCCTAGTTTTTGTATCTCTTAATTTAAGAACATTGGTTCCTCCTGGATCTTGAAGACTTGCCTAAGGAAACAGCACAGCTAGAAGCCTGCAGCCAAATATTTGCCTGGTTATTTCAAATCAGACTCCATCTTCCCATGGTTCTGAAGCTTCTGGGTGTGTGCAATTTACACTCTCCTCATAGACTTCTTAAAACATGTGTGCGCACACGCGCGCACACACACACACACACACACACACAGAGGAGTGTGGGAATTACTTCCTTTGATCCCAAGACTTGTATGTGAATGGTATATGGGTACATATTCAGGGCCAACAGCACCATCCTTTTGTGTCTGATTGGCCTAGAAAGGCCTTTGTACATTCACAAAAGTAAAATAAAATACTACCTAATAATGTCAAACTATTGTACTGTCCAGCCCAGCTATATTAATCCTGCAAGCAATGGCTCTCTGCAAGGCCTCAAGCAAACCACCCCACTGCTATTTGTACTTTTTATGTTGCTATTTGTACTTTTTTTTACACTGCTGTTCTCTCTGGTTCCACAAATTAAAATTCCCACACCTACAAGAATTTCTCAATAAGGTCAACTCTATCTCAGGAGACCTGAATAGGACAATGATTGTGCATGATCTAATCATTTAATCCATCAGGACATGGTTGAAGATTTCACCTACATAACTGCCCAGTAATGTATATTAAAATCTGCCAGCTGAGATCCCTCATAAAACATCAGAAATTATGATTCTATAGCATTGCAGCATGGGTTAAACCCTTGTGCCGGCAGGACTGTTGACTGAAATATCGGTGGTTCGAATCCGAGGATTCGAGGATGAGCTTCCGTCTGTCAGCTCTAGCTTCCCGTGTGGGGACATGAGAGAAGCCTCCCAAAGGATGGTAAAACATCCAGGTGTCCCCTGGACAACGTTCTTGCAGATGGCCAATTTACTCACACCAGAAGCGACTTGCAGCTTCTCAAGTTCTTCCTGACACAAAAAAAAGTATGGCAGTTAGAGTGGTGTCAAACTGCATCAATTCTACAGTGATGCACCCTGGGGTACAGAACAATGGGTTGAAATTAGGGGAAATTCCTGCTGAACCTTAGGATAAACTTCTTGATGATAAGAGCTGTTCAATATGGAATATGTTGCTTGAAGTGTGGTAGAATGCTCTTCTTCAGAGTTTTTATACAGAGGCTGCATGGCCATCTGTCAGGAGCACTTCAAATATGGATTTCTACATGGCAGGGGCTTGGGCTGGGTGGCCCTTGTAGTTTCTTCCATCTCTGAGTCTATGATTTTATGATTCTATTAGTCCACGATTCTAGAGAAGAAATTTGGAAAATTGCTTGATTTATGGGAAAGGCAATTACAGTCATGTATTTGCCATCTATGTAAAACAGATTAGATTTGTATCTTCTCAGATTAGTTTGGATGGTGCCTCGCTGTCTTATAATAAAAGTCTGGGAATTTCCTGCATAGGATGCAATATGCTTGAGGCCTCCAGTTTTCAACATTTTTGTACCAAAACACTGAGGGTGTATTATTTGGCTCCACTCCATTCTGATGTCATGCAGGGACTATGAAAAAGATGGAGACGGAAAACACCTTTGAGTTACTCAGTGCTCGTCATTTCACTTTTGATTTCAAATTAAGCCTTAACCATGCTGGAATGTTATTTCTTCTGAAAGCTGGTACCAAGGAAAGATTAATCAAAAGCCAATTGTTAGCATAACTCACCGAAATTGTTTTCTTTTCTGCATAGTCATAATCAAGTCATTTACCCTCTTCTATACTTCAAGTTTCTTTCTTTAAAGTAGCTGTACTTGTAAAGTATTATACAATCAAATACAACTTTTGGACATCAAGGTCTCCCTGAGACAGTTTGTGGGTGTAGGGGAAGATTTAATAATTTAATAGCTGAATCATTACCTTTTCCCTCATATCTCTCCACTGAGATCTTCCCAGGTCCCTCTCAGCTTTCATTTGACTACTAGAATCATAGAATCATAGAATAGTAGAGTTGGAAGAGACCTCATGGGCCATCCAGTCCAACCCCCTGCAAGAAGCAGGAAATCGCATTCAAAGCACCCCCGACAGATGGCCATCCAGCCTCTGCTTAAAAGCCTCCAAGGAAGGAGCCTCCACCACAGCCTGGGGGCGAGAGTTCCACTGTCGAACAGCCCTCACAGTGAGGAAGTTCTTTCTGATGTTCAGGTGGAATCTCCTTTCCTGTAGTTTGAAGCCATTGTTCCGTGTCCTAGTCTGCAGGGCAGCAGAAAACAAGCTTGCTCCCTCCTCCCTATGACTTCCCTTCACGTATTTGTACATGGCTATCATGTCTCCTCTCAGCCTTCTCTTCTGCAGGCTAAACATGCCCAGCTCTTTAAGCCGCTCCTCATAGGGCTTGTTCTCCAGGCCCTTAATCATTTTAGTCGCCCTCCTCTGGACGCTTTCCAGCTTGTCAACATCTCCCTTCAACTGTGGTGCCCAAAATTGGACGCAGTATTCCAGGTGTGGTCTGACCAAGGCAGAATAGAGGGGGAGCATGACTTCCCTGGATCTAGACGCTATACCCCTATTGATGCAGGCCAGAATCCCGTTGGCTTTTTTAGCTGCTGCATCACATTGTTGGCTCATGTTTAACTTGTTGTCCACGAGGACTCCAAGGTCTTTTTCGCACACACTGCTGTCAAGCCAGGCGTCCCCCATTCTGTATCTTTGATTTCCATTTTTTTTGCCGAAATGAAGTATCTTGCATTTGTCCCTGTTGAACTTCATTTTGTTAGTTTCGGCCCATCTCTCTAGTCTGTCAAGATCGTTTTCAATTCTGCTCCTGTCTTCTGGAGTGTTAGCTATCCCTCCCAGTTTTGTGTCGTTTGCAAACTTGATGATCGTGCCTTCTAACCCTTCGTCTAAGTCGTTAATAAAGATGTTGAACAGAACCGGGCCCAGGACGGAGCCCTGCGGCACTCCACTTGTCACTTCTTTCCATGATGAAGATGACGCATTGGTGAGCACCCTTTGGGTTCGTTCGCTTATGTCAGGACCCAGGCTGCAGAGCACCAATAACCATGCGCAGAGACCAGAATCTAACTAATATCTTTATTGAGGAAATATGTAAAGTTAATAAAAACAAGTGTAGAATATAGTTCAGAAGTAGACCCTTCAGGAAAGGTCAAAAATAGTCCAGGAAAACAATGTCCAATATGAAATATTAAGGTCCAAAGTTGTAATCCAATAACCGAAACACACACTTTACCAAGCAAAGTGAGGGGAAATGACAAGGTCCTTTAGTCCATGAAGCTTAATGCAAGGCTAGGAAGCAAACTAGATTCTTGGCAAACAAGGCTTGATTCAAGGCAACAAGAAGCGAGGAGCAAGAACAGGGTCCGTGGCGAAATCCGTGGCGAGGTCCGGGGAACAAGGCAGGGCTGGAACAAGAGCAAGGTCCTGGAAACTGGAGTAGCGTAGTCCACACACAATCTACTCCCGAAGCTGACGAATTGACTCCGCAAGGATTCCTTTGTGTCCAAACACCTATATAGGATCTTGTTTTCCCGCCAAAGAACACCTTCTCTGGGGAACAAGAACCGAAACCTATGCTGTGTCCAGATGCATGACTCCTTAAACTTTCCCAAGGGAAACAGACTTAATCATCTAATTGTCTGGCAGCTATCCTAGCGCTCCGGCGAGTCGCCTCCCGAGCGCTTCTATCTTGATTATAATAAAGACGGCGAGAAAATGGGGGAGATTTTTGCTCAAGGCTTGTTTGGCTGACTTCTTGTGGGCAAACATCCTGCAGCTGCAAGGGCTCCAAATCCGGCAGAAACGGTGGGAAACCCAAGTTTTCCTCTTCATCTGACACAACAGTACTAGGAACAGGACTACATGGCCCATGAGTCATCACAGCTTAGCCAATTGCAGATCCACCTAACCGTAGTTTTCTCTAGCCCACATTTTACTAGTTTATTTGCCAGAAGGTCGTGGGGGACTTTGTCGAAGGCCTTACTGAAATCCAGGTAGGCTACATCCACAGCATTCCCTGTATCGACCCAACTCGTAACTCTATCGAAAAAAGATATCAGATTAGTCTGGCATGACTTGTTTTTGGTAAATCCGTGTTGACTATTAGCAATGACCGCATTTGTTTCTAAGTGTTCGCAGACCACTTCCTTGATGATCTTTTCCAGAATCTTGCCTGGTATCGATGTGAGGCTGACCGGACGGTAATTGTTTGGGTCGTTCTTTTTTCCCTTCTTGAAGATAGGGACCACATTCGCCCTCCTCCAATCTGCTGGGACTTCTCCCGTTCTCCAAGAACTCTCGAAGATAATTGCTAGTGGTTCTGAAATAACTTCCGCTAATTCCTTCAATACTCTGTATTGATGTAGCTGATCTGGCCCTGGGGACTTGAATTCGTTTAGAGAGGCCAGGTGTTCCTGGACAACTTGTTTCCCTATTTGGGGTTGGATTTCCCCCAATCCTTCGTCCATTCCATGTTGCTGAGGTTGAGGATGGCTTTCTTTTTGTGAGAAGACCGAGGCAAAGAAGGCATTGAGCAGTTCTGCCTTTTCCCTGTCCCCTGTCGCCATCACCCCATCTTCTCCTTGCAATGGCCCTATCGCCAGTTATTGACCTGTACTATTTTTCCGGCCCTTATAGAGCCGTGTCCTACAATGGGGAGGAGGGATGAAAAGATCACATGTACATTATACAGTTTTAGCTTTGTTCCCAGAGCTCGAAAATCATTTGTGATCTTTTGAAAAGTATGCCTAGCGGTGTCATTGGTACCTACATGAATCAACATAAGGTGGGGAGGGTGATGGGGCTTTAGGAGCCTGCTGAGCCTCTGAGTGATATGGTGTATTTTTGCGCCCGGGAGGCAGCATGTTTCTCGAGCCATCCCATCCGGTCTGGAAATGATGGCTTCTGTTCCTCTAAGGAGGGAGTCACCTACTACCAAGACCTGTTTCCTTTGAGGATTGACAGGGTCCCTTTTGTGCAAGACAGTGTGTATGTCCCCTGAAGAGTGTTCCTGTTGAAGTGAATCATGCAGGTGTAAAGTGTTGTCCTCCTCCTCAACATCCCCAGTGCATTCATCAATAACAATCCATTGAGATACATCCGAGAGCCCATTACTCTCCCAAGGATGTTCCTGTTGCTCCTGGTCTACGATTGGGGATGGAGCATTTGCATGATTACATAAGTGTGAATGTGGTGATGCACTGTCCCCGTCCGGGCTATCCCCTGCGCATTGATCAAGGGTGGCCCACTGAGTGGTATCTAAGAAACTGTGGTCCTCCACAAGATGTGTTTCCTGATTGTATGTTAATGGTGTTAGAATTTCAAATCTGTTGTGTAAATGCAGCTGAGCAGAGGAGTTCTGCGGAGGCTGCCTGGTCCTGTGTCTCCTTCTATGGGTGACCTCCTTCCAAGCCTGAGGGTTGTCTACCTGTGAGTTGATCTCCCCATAAGGTTCCTGATCATGGTCATGGTGGTGTTGGTGTGATGCAGGCTGCAGATCTACAGCAGCGTGTTGTGCAGTGTCCAAGAAGAGCTCGAGTGCCTGAATGTCCTTAAGGGTCTTAATACGGTGCTCGAGCTGTTGGATCCTCTGCTCCATCAGAGTCACCTGTTTGCATTTGGAGCAGATGTAGTTGACTAGTTTTTGTGTGAAAAAGCAGAACATGCCACAGCTGGTGCATGTGGTGGCAAGTATTTGCTGTTGGTCCATCTCTTGGTGAGTGAAGTGACCGAGGAGGATTGTGTGTGTTATGGGCAGAATGCTATCCACCTTCCTGTGTGTGTATTTTTAAAGTTGTTTTGTTTATTGTATATACTGTAAGAATGTGTTTTACTGTAGTGGTGGGTTTTAAGGCTATCAACAAGAAGCCAACACTTTCAATAACAATAGCCTTGCCTCACCTTCCAAACAATGGCAGAACAGCAAGCCTTAATTACAGCTAGCCCACACTCAAGAATCAGCCCAGACTCAGGTTTTTAAAGGTAAAAGCGTCCAACAAACACAGGTTTTTAAGGCTTTTAAGGCTATCTAAGAAAAGAGTAGGCAATCTAAGAAAAGAGTGCACACTCTCAGGTTTTTAAGGAATTATTAGACAGGCCTTACCTAAACCAAGGAGCAAGCTGCTTTCCTGCTTCCTCTCCTCACCTCTGCGTGAACTCTGAAGATCCCATGGAACTGCAAGTACAGTCTGCCCTAGGTAAAGGTAAAGGTTTTCCCCTGACATTAAGTCTAGTCATGTCCAACTCTGGGGGTTGGTGCTCATCTCCATTTCTAAACCACAGAGCCAGCATTATCCGTAGATGCCTCCAAGGTCATGTGGTTGGCATGACTGCATGGAGCACTGTAACCTTCCAGTTGGAGCGGTACCTATTGATCTACTCACATTTGCATGTTTTTTAATTGCTAGGTTGGCAGAGGCTGGGGCTAACAGCAGGAGCTCACCCCACTCCCCTGGATTCGAACTGCTGAGCTTTTGGTCAGCAGTTTAACCCCCTCCACCATCGAGGGCTCCACAGTCCGCTCTACACATTCATTAATTCTGCCTTCACAAATGACACTATCCACAACTTGAAGGTATTTAAATGTATATCTATCCCCCCATATCAAAGCATGATTTTTTTCATTTTAGATAAGAAACACGATCTTACTACACCATTGTATAAAATGGAACTTGAGCATCCGTTAATTCTGGCAATCATGGGGGCTCCTGGATCCAAACCCCAAGGGCCCACTGTAACTGGAGATTATAGAATTCAAATCAAACTCTTCATATATCTAGTTCAGCAGTCTTTAGCTTTTAAGCAGAGGGACAGTTCACGGTCCATCAAACAGTTTGGGGATGACAACTATAATCTGAAAAAACATGAATAAATTCTTATGCACAGTGCACATGTTATTTGTAGTGCAAAAATGAAAGAAAAATATAATATTTAAAATGAAGAACAATGTTAACCAACATAAACTTCCCAGTATTTCAATGGTAAGTGTGGGCCTGCTGTTGGCTAATAAGATAGGTTTATTAGGATTGTTGTTGTTGTGTGCCTTCAAGTGATACTAAGTCTAAAGCTATGAGCAGGGGCAGATAAATTACCTTGGAGGGCCACATAATAATAATAATAATAATAATAATAATAATAATAATAATAATAATAATAATAATAAAACTTTATTTATACCCCGCCACCATCTCCCCAATGGGGACTCGGGGCGGCTAACATGGGGCCATGCCCAGAGCAATACAACATAATAAAATATAAAAACAACATATCATAACACCATTTAAAATACAATAAATAATAATAAACAGAACATCAAGAAATCAAAAAACAATAAAGCAAGGGCAGGCCGCTTGAACACAGAGATAAAACCCGGAGTGAGAGGGACAGAGGAGTACTCCAGTATGGGCAGGGACATTTGGAAGGGGTAATCCAGAGGATAGATGTTCGGAGGGGAGTAATACGGAGATATATGACAGAAATTACTCACCGAAAGCACAACGGAAGAGCCATGTTTTCAATTCTCTCCTAAAAGCTAACAGAGTGGGAGCTTGCCTTATTTCAGTAGGTAGTGAGTTCCACAGTCGGGGGGCCACAGCAGAGAAGGCCCTCTCCCTTGTACTTACAAGGCGTGCCTGGGATATAGGCAATGGTGATAACAGGCCACCATTGCCTCCCGGGCCTCCCCGGATGATCGCAAAGAACGGGCAGGTTTATGGAAGGAGATACGGTCACGGAGGTAGGTGGGTCCCAAACCGTTCAGGGCTTTATAGATGATGGTCTGCACCTTGAATTGGGACCGGAAGATGAACGGCAGCCTCTTAGTTTGGAAACCCCTGATCTAGCTTAATGTGGTCTGCATTGATTGGTGGAAACACTGCAGTTGTCATCATCTTTGCCAGGCATTCAGTCTGAAAAGGATTGCCAACAAAGCCTGCACTTTTCTACTGAGAGAGCCCCCAGAAGCATTAAAAATACAGGAGACTTTCCAATTATTTTTGTTTTGATTTCACCTACATACCCATAAAATTGCTTGAAATATCCTGGGATTCTCCCCCCCCCCCTTCTCCTCCTTCATCTTCCCCCTCCCCTGATCACTTGCCACATCCAGTCTCATGAAATAGTTCAGAAAATAGATTTCCTAACTTCCACTGAATCTTTTTTTCCCTTTTAAATGCAAGAATACACTAAATGTCTAGGATATTCCACAGTTAATAATATACTTGGGATCCTTGTGCCCAGGAAACAATAGCCATATTTACTTAATGATAGACAATATCTTTACTGACCACTGAGATAGTACAAACAGGGAAATACAGAAGTATTTCATTTGGCAACTACAGAGTTAGTTCAAATTAACCCGGGAAGTGGAAATATGCCATTTTTGGAAATGCCAGGATATCCCAGGAAATATACAGAATGAGGAAATGGTCACAGGGATCACCAAAATAAAATTGGTTTGTACAAGACCAAAACCTAGAGATGCCAGAGAATGTGAACTGATTATTTGCAGTTTGTTCAAGTGAGGTCTTTCCTTCTTTTTTTCAGGAACTGAGTGATATCTGATTTGTGCTCTGTGCTTTGAATATTGTCTGAAGACATATGTATTTATGATTGCTTGGCTGCTTTTGTCTTTGGACTTCTATTACAGCTGTGATTACATAAAAAGGTAAAAGTTTCCCCTGACGTTAAGTCCAGTCATGTCTGACTCTGGGGGTTGGTGCTCTTCTCCATTTCTAAGCCGAAGAGCCGGCGTTGTCCGTAGACACCTCCAAGGTCATGTGGCCGGCATGACTGCATGGAGCGCCATTACCTTCCCGCCGGAGCGGTACCTATTGATCTACATACATATAATTTCTTTATTTAATAAATAAATAAAATGTATTATATTGTGAGTACCTTGTAGCCATTTAAGGGTGGAAATTAGATGTCAACCTTCCAATTTGGATATATACGCTTCAAGGATATGTCACAGTTACTCTGAGACATTAGAGAAAGTCACAACTGGAGATATGTGCAAGAAGTAAATTTAAACAAAGTGCACAGAAAACGTTGCTTTTGACAGAGTTTGACACATGCCGCATGGTAAATATATGTTAACCCTAGGCCTGCGTATATCTATTTTTGACCATTGGAGAGGTTGGGTTTCCTTTCCTCTCTCCTTAGTGACCACTCCATTGGACCTACCATATTGGTGCTGAAATCACTAACCATCTGAGACTGAAGAAAATTGCCAGGGAATCCAGAAACATCTGGTATGTCCTTATACCATCTCTCTCTTTGTTTTGGGTTTCAGCCTTCTTTCTTCATACAGTGTCTTTTCAACAGGCCAAGTAACATTTTCTTTTGGGGAGAGCATGGAAGTAAGACATGAGTTGAGAGCTTCTACCCCCTTCTACCTTCCCATCAGCACTTTTCCATCTTCTTCACACAGCAGGCCTAACATGTCCTTGTTTCCCTTCTACTTCCAATGTTGTGTAAAAACCTATGGTTGTTATTGTTTTCCTGTGTTGCTAGTCTGAACTCAATCTAAGCATTAGCCTTCCTGACCTTCTCCTTCAAAATACTGGCTCCTTTTTGCCCCTGCCTTTTTATTGCATCAATCTTGTTATGCAGCCATTCTAATTCCTTTCACTTTTCTATCTTGTTGAAATTGTCTGCAATCTTTCCTTCGGTATCTCAACCTCTCCAATATCACAATATCTCCAGTAACATGGTAACTGAGTATGGTGCCTCACATAAATGGCTTTCTGCATTGGGCCATCAACCAAGAAAACATCATCATTCACTAATTTTTGCAACAATTCACAGTAGCAAAAAATCAAGGGTTTGATCTTGTGCCAAGTGCTCCTTAGTGATAGGCTGCTCTTGAATGAAGCAAACACCAAGTTACCCAATCCATTTTTAAATTGGAAATATTACCCTCAATGTTTTTCGGGTATCAAGACCAAGCAAACTGCTTTATAGTTCATATGGTAAATGGTTTACCATGTATATGGTAAATTGTTTATTATAGAGTTGTATGACAAGTTTGCGATGCAATTTCATTTTAATTTAAAGAGTATATTATTAACTAAACCACTCTTCCTAATGACTATATTTTTCTTTTATGTGCTCCTGTTACATGATAATAAGTGCCTTCACGAGCAGATTTTTGACATGATTATTTGCTGGCAAAAGTAAGAAAATGAAGTTCCCACACCTTCCTCATTTAGACAAATTTGTTGAACTGATCCAAACATGTCTAACTTCAAATATTAATATCAAAACTATGGAACTAAGTTGCCAGGATATCTTCTACAAAATTACTGCTACCGAAGTATTGTTAGCTATAAACCTTTCCTGCAAACTAGCATTCCATACAACTAACACTCATTGTCCTTAGTTTCATATAGGCAATCACTGAGAAAAATGGAGGGGTGTGTATGTATAATTTGTGCCTCTTTGCCATAGGGTTATCCACAAAGCCCTACTACATGCTTATTCAGTAAATTAAGCAAATTATCTCCTTCCCAAAGGCTAATTAACCTAGACAGAGGAGATCGTAATTATGAAGTCTAGGTGGTTCCATCAAAGTAATTCAGCCACAAAATGGGGGCCAAAAATATGAAACTAAAGGAAGCTCTAACACAGGCAAAATTGCTACTAAACTGGCCTGGCACAAGATTGCTCTGCAAGCAATTTTATAACAAACATATTCTCCAACTATTCATAAAATACAAGGCAGGAAAGGGTGATAAAATGGTGGACAAAACATGCACCTTTCTCCAGACCATGAACAGTCTCTTTGATGGAGTAAATTTTCTTCATACACCGTTGTACTATGTCTGTTCACATCGGTATGTGAAAAAAAAAAGTGAGTCTTCACAGAAAATGTCTGCTAGCACTTTCATTAGGATGCTTCCATGCTAGGCATTGTGATTGGACTCAAACTCATTCACTTGTTCCATACAGTCCAATAATGGCATCTGCCTAATTGCTCTGTGCTTGTCCTCACCAATTCTGTGACCCTATTATTATTATTATTGACACAACAACGTTGTATGACACAGCAAACAAGATAGATATGCAGGATTTCGTATCACAAAATCACAAGTTGAACCCTTCCCAAGTGTTTAGGACTGTGTGATGTATTTTCGGATGATGCGTGCAGATCCCAGCAGGGTGGCCTTTTGCAGTTGGCAGATCATGATTTTGTCAATGTCTATTGTTTCCAAACAATATTATTATTATTATGTTATTATGACACAGCAAACAAGATAGATATGCAGGATTTCGTATCACAAAATCACAAGTCGAACACTTCCCAAGTGTCTAGGACTGTGTGATGTATTTTTGGATGATGCGTGCAGATCCCAGTAGGGTGGCCTTTTGCAGTTGGCAGATCGTGATTTTGTCAATGTCTATTGTTTCCAAACAATATTATTATTATGTTATTATGACAGAGCAAACAAGATAGATATGCTGGATTTCGTATCACAAAATCACAAGTCGAACACTTCCCAAGTGTCTAGGACTGTGTGATGTATTTTCGGATGATGCGTGCAGATCCCAAACATCATCATCATCATCATCATCATCATCATCATTAGGCAGATGTGTACCATTTTAATTTTCCTTCTATTGCATAAATAGAATTCCTGTACAACCCTAAAACATGTTAAAGTGGGAGAGCCCTTGCTTCAGCATCTAAAATACTTAGTATGACTTTGCAGAGGTTCCCAGTCCCCCAATATTCCCCCATTTTGCAAGACAGCAGTGATGTTTCTGAACAGAAGCATGAGGGAATATCTGTCACAGTTCGTACTGAAATTCAAGACGGTGTCTCCATTCGTGTAGCCAAACTTCTTCCTCCTCGGTTAAACAGCTCTGTAGCTTATACAAATCCTGCATATTCATTCTATATGCCTCCTGCCAGATGCCTGAGACTCTCATCAAATCGCAGAGAGAGGAGGAATTGTACGGTGCGCGATAAGCCAGGGGTGGTTGCCCTGTTCCCATGGCCTTCAGGATCAAGAAGATGATGGTTCTTGGTTCCCTTCATTTATACCAGGAGGATTTAAGCTGAATCTGAATCCTGACAGGCACTTCCTGTCCCGCATACACACCCTTGTCAGAGAGCTCTACGGAAGATATCCAAAGAGGATTAGCAGTGCTAGGTGTCTGCCTGTCACTTGGAGTTGAAAATCTCAGCAGCACTGGCTGGGTTTTATTTTTATGAAACTCCAGCCCACTACTACATCAGCCTCCGAAAGGGGGAACTTCACTCAAATGATCATGACAAAGCCTTACAATCCCTGTGTCAAATAATAATTTAATGGCGAAACAAAATGCCACATCCCCATTGGGAGAATATCATTGGGATATGACAATTATATTTAGTATCTGATCCAGTGTACCCTAATGGGAACCAGTAGAGGAACCTGAATGTTTCACTTTTCCCTCATACAAATTCAGTATCATTTATCTGAAAGGGACCAGAAATGTTTTGGATTTTAGATATCTCGGAGATAGACCCAAGTCTGAATAAGAAACTCATGTATGTTTCATATACACCTTATATATACCTAAAGGTAAATTTATACACAATACGTTAATAATTTTGTGCATAAAGCAAAGTCTGTGTCTTATTCGAAAGTAAAGATGCCACTATCTTAGCAACCCATGTGGACAATTTTGGACTATTTTGGAATTCTGAATAAGGGATGTTGAACCTGTGCATTTTATCCCATGTCACATGTAGATTTCATAAAAAAAAAACTAGATGCCACAAGTGATCTGGGTTTCATTTAGTTGCTAAATCCTGTAAGTGTAAGACCTTATGGTCCTATGTACTATATAGTCATAGGCCAGACTGGATTGACAATACTATGCTTAACACATATACTCCTCAACATTCCCCTGATTGAACTCGGGCATGTATTCATTGGATTTAGATTTTTCATTTTCCTCTTCCCAGTGATGATTTCACACAAGGATTTTATCACACAACTGGATAACCTCTCTGTTGCAGCACTGTAGCTATGGAACAATACACCCACTCATTTTGACTTTTTGTTTCTCTTGAACTAAAAAAAGACCCTAGAAAGACTTTGTGTGATTGAGATCTAGGGCCCTGTCTTCATTGAATGCAATTTCTCAGTCCTGCCTTCTGGTTCTCCCACTGACCTGACTTGCCATACAGGCTTTTCTCCCCTTTTAGGGGGTGGAGAGTGGGAGTGGGTTACATTTACATTTATAAATAAAATAAAAAATAATTATCCCCCAGAATAGTTTCAGTAAAGTCTATGTTTTGGAAAGATACACAATGTTTCATTAGCTATGCTAAAGCAGTCTGGCAAGTGCCAGAACAATGCGTAACAGTTCAGCTAATAATACCACCTCAGACCATGCGCCATATGATTATGTCTTAATCGTGTGCTGACTTGAGGCCCAGCTACCCAACCCTATCTCTCAACTCGTCCTCTTGCTGGAAGCAGAACAACTGACTCATAATCATATATGCAGCAGAAGCAGTTATAGTACACCAAAGGAAAACACAGTGTTCTTCTATTCTACTATTCCTTCAGTTTTATAAATCAAATCCATCTTTTTCTTTTTCCTTCTTCCTTTGATGACAAGGTTCCCTGGACTCAAAATGGTGATGGGTTCTGAGAGCTATATCAGAATAATCTTGAATAAACCTCTCTTGTTTGACACTAGAAAAGACCCACAATTAAGAAACCAGAAGTCACTGTGCAATTCAAAATGTGTTACATATACAGTAAGGTAAAGGTAAAGGTTTCCCCTGATGTTAAGTCCAGTCGTGTCCGACTCTGGGGGTTGGTGCTCATCTCCATTTCTAAGCCGAAGAGCCAGCGTTGTCCGTAGACACCTCCAAGGGCATGTGGCCGGCATGACTGCATGGAGCGCCGTTACCTTCCCGCCGGAGCAATACCTATTGATCTACTTACATTAGCATGTTTTCGAACTGCTAGGTTGGCAGAAGCTGGAGCAACAGCGGGCGCTCATTCCACTCCCGGGATTTGAACCTGAGACCTTTCGGTCTGCAAGTTCAGCAGCTCAGTGCTTTAACACACTTCGCCACCGGGGCTCCTGTATGACCTCCCATATCTACGGGATATATATTTCTGAATTTACTATGGAAACAGAAAACTGTGGATAATAGCAACTTCTGCTGGAAGATAATGAACAACCTCCACTGGAATTTGCTAAGTCCTCCAGGGTGACTCTATACTATAGAATTTCCTAGATGATGTAGAAAATTACTAGAGAGTACATATTATCCATTAATAGGTATAAAGGGGAGAGTTACAAGGCGGAAGACCAGCAACGGGTTGTGCATGGTGCCATGTGATAATGCTGCAATGCTGGTTTGCTGTCTTGTGAAATAAAGTCCTCTATCACTGACCAGCCCTACCCAACCTTTTACAGATGCTATATGCATCTCCCCATAGAGTCTAGACCAGCGTTTCTCAACCTTGTGGGGGTCACAAGGGGGGTCCAGAGGGGTCGCCAAAGGTGAGTATTTTCTGTTGGTCATGGGGGTTCTGTATGCGAAGTTTGCCCAATTCAATCATTGGTGGGGTTCAAGGGGCTTGTTGGTTGTAGGTGAAGTATAAATCCTAGCAACTACAACTCCCAAATGTCAAGATCTATTTCCCCCAAACTCCACTAGTGTTCAAATTTGGGCATAGAAAGAAGTCAACAACTGATTTTTTTCCAATTTTTATTTTTTCAATATTTTTCTTTTTTTCCTCCTCTCTTTCCTTCTCTTCCCTTCTCCCCTTCCCTTCTCCCACCTCACCCTCATCCCCACTTTCCCCCTTATCCTTCCCTTCCTTTCCCTTCTTCCCCCTTAAATGTTATGAAAATGAATAAAAAATTAAAAATTAAAAAATTTGGGCATATTGAGTATTTGTGCCAAATTTGGGCCAGATCCATAATTGTTTGAGTCCACAGTGCTCTCTAGGTGAACTACAACTCCCAAACTCAAACACCCACTAAATCCTTCCAAAATTTCCTGTTGGTCATGGGAGTTCTGTGTGCCAAGTTTGGTTCAATTCCATCGTTGGTGGAGTTCAGAATTCTTTTTGATTGCAGGTGAACTATAAATCTCAGCAACTACAACTCCGAATTGACAAAATAATCCCCCCCCCCCAGCCCCACCAGTATTCAAATTTGGGCGTATCAGGATTTTGTGCCAAATTTGGTCCAATGAATGAAAATATATCCTGCATATTAGATATTTACATCACAATTCATAACATGAGTTATGAAGTAGCAACAAAAATAATTTTATGGTTGGGGGTCACCACAACATGAGGTCTGTATAAAGAGGTTGTGGCATTAGGAAGGTTGAGAGCCACTGTTCTAAACCCTCTCCAACAGGCATTCCATTACCTGCAGTTGGCTGGCTCTGCCTAAAAGGTAATGCAATTGATGTAATCAGATCTGAAGGAACACATGAGAAAGAACAAAAGTAAAGATTTCTGAAAAGCTTGCAATGAACTCATTACACATCCTGCCAACCTCACACTTTGCACACCCCACATCCACTAGGAGATGTAAGTTGCTTCTAAGCTCTATTTCTGCAAAGTTAAGCAAAAAAGAACACTGTATGAAAGCCAACTGAGCATGTAACAGGACAGACAGCTTTCTCTATAGGCCCCGGGGTAATAAGCTTTTACTTTTTAATGGATTCGTACCCTTTAATCAAGGTGTTAGAATAAAATCCTTTTGAAGCAATGTTTGTGTTTGTCTTGTTAAACTTTATTATCAATTGTTGGCTACTAATGTAGCAGCCAGATATATGCAGACACAGATGAACAAGGGAGATACATAAGCTAATACCAGAAAAAGACATATTCTCTTGTTCCAAAGAATATTTGGCATATGTAAAAGGTTTCATATAGGCAATCCAAGAATGGAAATGTTTATAGGGCCAATATTTGTTGATGAAAGAGTTGAACTATCCAGTTATTCTGAAAGCATGCATGAATCACTGTGTATCTTTCACAAACAGATATTCTTCTAATAAATCACAAATATTGACCTATGACAAACAATAGGACAGCTGCCTTACATGTTTGCTTTATTTATGCATCTCCTATTTTCACACTAAGGAGCTTTGAACAACTTATAGTATAAAGGGAAATCTTCCAAAGAGTTGCAGGAGATTCCCCTGCCCTGACTTTGTGATTGTGATTTTAACAAGACATAGGATGCATCTATACTGTCAAATTAATGCAGTTTGACACCACTTTAGCTGCTATAGGTCAATGCTTGGGAATCATAGGAGTTGTCATTTTGCAAGGCCAAAACTACAGCTCCCATGATTCCCTAGCATTGATACACGGTAGTTCAAGGCATGTCAAACTGCAGTAATTCTGTAATGTAGATGAACCCTTATATTCAAAAACCTAACATTGTCAAACTCTGGAAATTAAGAAAGTGAAACCTATTCTATCCCATATATCTATAGTACATGTCATCATTCAGGCACTTAATTTCTGTGTGGCTGGGTGCTATAAAAAGGACATGAACAGTATCAAAAGAGAGCAGGCAGATCAATCAAGTGGCTACAATCCAGAATAAACAAACCTAGGGTTGGATCCAAAGAACTGTCAGCGGAAGGAAAATAGCCATTAGCACCACTCCGCAAGAACGTGTGCAAAATGCCATGCAGTAAGAAAGAAGCATCTGTCAATTTCTGCTTCTCTCAGTCACTTACTTGTCCATACTTACGTTTGCTTTATCCATATTAGTTTGTGTTTTAAAAAAACTGTAGGAAAAGAACATTGATGGACACTTTTGTGCATGTTTCTCCAAATGCGTACATTTTTGTTTGCAGTTTTACTTATTGTGGAGACCAATTTTCTAATATTTTCCATACTAACATATTGTACATATTTTGTGAGCATTTTCACATTGTGATAAATCTATCACAAACCTGACAGACATGTGAAGGAACTTCATTTTGGTTCAAATGTCCATTTGGAAGTACAAATGAGTTAAATATGTATTCAGCTGGGAACAGAAAAACTTTTTCTGCATCCCTATACAGCGCTGTAATAAATTACTTCACATTTATGTTGTTTTCATTAGAAGTTGAGTCAGGTTTTAATAGAAAAGGTTCTGAGCTCTGAATTTCATGATGAGCCCTAACCTTATGAAACTTACAATCATTCTTCTCATCTCATTGTTTCTGGTACATCATTCTACCATCCATTTTCATAGATTAAAACTATTCTCATCAAATAATTTCTGAACAATGTTAAACTTGTGTAATTTCGACATCAATATTTGCTGTCCAAAATGTACATAGTTCTTGTGAGATGCTCGATTGCTCTCCCCTCCCATTGCCATTCACAGCAGACTCAGGTTTTATCCCTGTAGCAGGCATTTTCTTTCTCCCGACCATATTTCAATTACTTCTCATACATTTAAGAGGAAACTGTTTGCATAATGTCCTCAGGAGAAAAAAGAAGATGGATGGAGTTTCAAAATAAACAAAAGGTGACAGCTAAATCTTCAAAGCTGTGGTAATACTAATTTTTGGTTTAGCTATAATGTCTACAAAACCACACAAATTTACCTGGAAGAGCAGGTTAATTGTATCTTCCCTCTGGACAAACAGACTTCTAGGTTTTTACCTTTTTTTAAAAATGTGCTTTTCCACTGTAGGGCATACAGTCCACTCAACTACTTCGTAACTGTTTCTTCTGTCCTGCATATATTCCCTGGATGCTTCAGGGCTAAATTATTCTCCTTCAAAAATATCTGGTGCTCTACTCTATGATTTTATGTCACACACTATAAGTGATCTTTCCTAAGTTATACACAGACTGACTCTCTGTTACTATTAAGTCTTGTGAAATAATTGCACGTTTCACATACGACATTTGTTTCAGGGAGCACAGTATGCTTTGAATGTATTAATAAAGACACTGAGTTTATATTGTTTGAAACCAAAAATGAGTACAGACCTCCCTTGTTTCATTTCCTGCCATATGAAGAAACAGTGTTGATGGAGGATGCAACTTTCTTATCTGCTTCATTTTACAATGCCCATTCTCTAGTATTCTGTAACATTTCTGTCAAATGGCCGTTTTCTTGGAAGCTTTGGGTGCCTCTACACCAGGCATAGGCAAACTTCGGTCCTCCGGGTGATTTGGACTTCAACTCTCACAATTCCTAACAGCTGGTGGCTATTAGGAATTGTGGGAGTTGAAGTCCAAAACACCTCAAGGGCCGAAGTTTGCCTATGCCTGCAGTACACTCGAATGAATGTGGTATGGAATCATGGGAATTGTAGTTTTACAAGGTCTTTAGCTTCTTTTAGCTGCTGACTTATCCAATTATAACTTCCATGATTCCATAACACTGAGCCACAATACCTAATGTGGTGTCAGACTGCATTCATTCTACAGGGTAGAAGCATCCTATAGCTGGTCCATTTTCTGGTTAATTTGCTGCCTTGCTTAATTTTTACTTCTGTCTCAATTTGTCTGTTCGCTTACACTTGAAAATTACCTAGGGCCGGCGCTGGCTATAGCTGACTTCTCTAGTTGAGTTAGTTTTCAATGTCTTTCATGCTCTTTGATTCATGTCTGGGCAATGCTGTGTTTGGTGATCCCTATGTAGACTTGTCCACAGCTGCACAGTATACTGTAGATTCCTGCAATGGTTAGAGGATCCCTCTTATCCTTTGCTGAACATAGCATTTGTTGAATTTTCTTACTGAGTCTGTAGATTGTTTGTAGGTTGTGTTTCTTCATCAGCTTTCCTATGCGGTCAGTGGTTCCCTTGATGTATGGTAAGAACACTTTTCCTCTGGGTGTCTTTATCTTTACTCCCGTGGCTTGTTCTTGGTCTTGCAGCTCTTCTGATGTTTGTCGTAGAATATCCATTAGCCTGTACAAATCAGTTTAGGTGGTTCAGTTCACCTTGGAGGAGGTGGGGCTCACAGATCCTGTTTGCACAGTCTACCAGGGCTTTAATTGTGCTTCTATTTTGACCTGGTTGATTATTGGAGATTTTATGTAGGTATCTATCAGTGTTCGTAGATTTTCTGTAAACTGTGTGGCCCAATTGTTGATTTGGTTTGCAAATGACTAGGACATCTAGAAATTGTAGTTTTTGAGAAACAAAACCTGGAAACAACACCAAAAAAAGTTGGTTCTGATATGCAGATGACCCTTTCA
Source organism: Anolis carolinensis (assembly GCF_035594765.1). Lineage (NCBI taxonomy): Eukaryota > Metazoa > Chordata > Lepidosauria > Squamata > Anolidae > Anolis > Anolis carolinensis. Next base: position 28,436,770 of record NC_085845.1, on the reverse strand, counting down.
CCATTTGGAGCCATGGAGAAAAAGAATTAAACAAGTTCCTGGAACACATTAACAACATCCATCCAAACATCCAATTTACTATGGAAAAAGAAAACAAAGGAAAGCTACCATTTCTAATTTATCTTTCTTTTTTATTATTCCATGTGAATGTCCGTTTACACATTATTTGTTATTTATAAAGTACATTTTCTTATTTAAAAACACATAAAAGAGTTTTTTTGGGAGGCTGGAACAGATTAATAGCATTTCAATGGGAAAATTCACTTTGAGATTAGAGCAATTTGAGTTAAGAGCTCAGTCATGTAACAAATCAAACTCTTAACTCAAGGTATCACTGTGTTTGGCTGCAGATATTGGAGGTGTGTCTGCTGTCAATCAGGCTCCATGATTCATTCGCCATCTGTCCCAAGGAAGGTAAAACATTTCATCAATGTTTATTTTGCAATCTTGTTAAAAGCAGAGAGCTCCTCTGATACACATGCACACAAAGCAAGCAAAAGTAATGTGTTAATGTGTTATCTCTAGCTGATCAATATCATTTATGTATGGGAGGAAACCAAATAAGCATTAAATGCATTCAAGCTTCAGGGCTGTTTCTTTCTGAGATAATATCAGATATTAGCCACAAACACTTGGCTCTTGTTATGCCGATTTTGACTGTAATCGGTTTTTAATTACATACGTTTCTATCTCTCGGTGTTATTTCTTTATTAGCATGGTAAAAATGCACAGGTCTTTTGACTGCTTAATTTAAGGGTTTAAGAAGGAAATTCCAGTTCCAAAAATATTTCTCTTCTCCTTGTCAATGAGACCAGTCAACTGGATGAAATTGTAATTTTTAACAAAGCAAAGTTGATAAGTTTAGAATATGTATTAGCAGTTACAACTGTGGCACTGGAACTATGTGATAATGGACCTTTGCAGGGACCTGTCACAACAAATATAAATAATAACAACAACAACAACAACAACAACAACACCTTGCTAGTTGGAGGGGGCTGGACTCTGCTCTCCAGCCTGTGGTCCAGCTTTATGATTTCTAATGGAGCCCCCGGTGGCGCAGTGGGTTAAACCCTTGTGCCAGCAGGACTGCTGACTTGAAGGTTGGGTTGCTGACTTGAAGATTGCCGGTTTGAATCCAACTCGGGGAGGGTGTGAATGAGTTCCCTCTATCAGCTCCAGCTCCATTTGGGGACATGAGAGAAGCCTTCCACAAGGATGGTAAAACATCAAAAATATCCGGGCATCCCCTGGGCAACATTCTTGCAGACAACCAATTCTCTCACACCAGAAGTGACTTGCAGTTTCTCAAATCGCTCCTGACACGAAAAAGAATGATTTCTAAGGTGGATTTTAGGAGACATTTGCAACTGCTGCAAAGATACTACAAACATAAATGTGAATTGTAATATTTATAATACTGTAAAATACTGAACAGGTTGTTAGCTGATTTTTTTTCTTTCTCTAATTTCAATTAGATGGTGGAAAGTTTGAGACTTTGATTTCAAAACTAAAGCGTTCAACTACTCATGTCTATCAGCCCAGCTATTTTGCCTTTTACAGAATGAAGGCAGGAGGAGAAAATATTGTTTTGTAATTGAGGAACAGAGTAATGGTTGTGACATTCTGAGCTCAAACTACATCTTTTTTGTGGTTAATTTAGTCTGCCACTCTGTTTCCAATGTGGGCAGCCAATCCCTCTGGGCAGTTTAGAAACCGAGGATTAAATCTAAAACCAATGTACCAAAACACATCACTCTCAGAAACACAGCAATGTTTCTGTATGATAGAAAGAGGAAGATCAGTGTTGTTAATAAGATAAGCAGAGTTACAGGCATGGGGTGATGGTACCCCTGATTTTATTTTATTTTTTTTTTTATTTTTTTGGTATGCCCTCACCTCATTTCCAACATATGATGTCTCTAAGGTCAATCTGTAACACCATTTTCTTGATTTTTTATGACATTATTTGTTCAAGGGGGTGCTATTGCCCTATCTACACTGCCATACAATCCAGTTTCTGAATCCAGATTATCTGCTTTGAACTGGATTATATGAGTCTACACTGCCATATAATCTGGTTCAAAGCAGATAATCTCTTTTCAAAAACAGCAGTGTAAATGGGGCCAAAATGTGACTTAAATGGGGATTTGAACCCATGTCAACTGAAGGTTTTTTGTGTGTCAGGAGCAACTTGAGAAACTGCATATATATATCTGTGTGTGTGTGTGTGTGTGTGTGTGTGTAATGGCAGGATCCTGTTTCCCATATTACTGGATATTTTTTTAAAAAAATGTATTCTGATGAAAGCCTATCCAGAATGCTCTTGGATTAGGAAGAAGCCCACATAAATGAATATGTGTGAACAAAACCAATGGATTCCATTGACACTGACCCAAACCTGTCAGTCTTCGCTTCGGGAAGTCGAGTTATGAAAAGAAAAAGGCCAGAAGTACTGCTGACGAAGATGAAGTAAATCTCTGTTTTGTGGTCAACAAATCCTTCAGATCTTTGCCCTGCAAGTAGCATGAAAATACCAGAAAAAGAAAAATGTTCTGACTAAAGAGATTATGACAGAATTAGGGTTTCTAAACCAATAGCAGTTCATAATTTCTACAAGAAACACAGGAAGAACTAATATTTAAAACATCTCAGAAACTTCTTAGGAATTTTTGGGTCCTCCAGTATGATTGTACAGTAGAGTCTCACTTATCCAACATAAACGGGCCGGCAGAATGTTGGATGAGCAAATATGTTGGATAATAAGGAGGCATTAAGGAAACGCCTATTAAACATCAAATTAGGTTATGATTTTACAAATGAAGCACCAAAACATCATGTTAGACAACAAATTTGGCAGAAAAAGTAGTTCAATACGCAGTAATGCTATGTAGCAACTACTGTATTTACGAATTTAGCACCAAAATATCACAATATATTGAAAACATTGACTACAAAAATGTGTTGGATAATCCAGAACGTTGGATAAGTGAGACTCTACTGTATATGTAAAGGACTGACAAAGCTACCAAGGGAATGCATGCATAACAAATAGAAGTGTTCTGGGTGCAAATTATCAATTTCTCACTGCAATGCTAGCAGTTTGGGGGCTGAATGAAATGTCATTTGAAGGGCAATATACTTATTTTTCTCCTTCATATATATTTTTCTCCGTCGTATATACAACCCCAGATGGAAAGGCTTTACATGCAGCAAAATGCCCATCAGCAAGTCGGATTTAAACTGTAATAACAAAGTCAATATTGGATAGATTAAAACACAGTAGAGTCTCACTTATCCAACATTCGCTTATCCAACGTTCTGGATTATCCAATGCAATCTGCCTTTTAGTAGTCAATGTTTTTGTAGTCAATGTTTTCAATACATTGCAATGTTTTTGTGCTAAATTTGTAAATGCAGTAATTACTACATAGCGTTACCGCATAGTGAACTGGTTTTTCTGTCAAATTCGTTGTAAAACATGATATTTTGGTGCTTAATTTGTAAAATCATAATGTAATTTGATGTTTAATAGGCTTTTCCTTAATCCCTCCTTATTATCCAACATATTCGCTTATCCAACGTTTTGCTGGCTCGTTTATGTTGGATAAGTGAGACTATACTGTATGATATTGATAGTACTGCTATGGGGACAATTTCAAGCTGCTAAATCTAAATGCTAGTACCTAGTGGAGAATATCCACTCAATCAAGGGATTTATTTGTTGATTTACTGTTTGATGCATTGAGCCTGTCTAGTTCAAGCAGATTTAAGTCCAAGTTTTGATTTGTATATGCAGGGTGCATATTTCATAAATGGGAGGTTATTACTGTTTTCTTAATATTACTTCTTCCTTTTTCATTTGATTCTATTCAATTTGCAGTTAATTATTATCTGATCTTCGTCATCACTATCCTGCCCACTGGAAGAAACATCAACAACCTTAGATATGCAGATGATAAGACTTTGATGGCTGAAAGCGAGGAGGAGTTGAGGAGCCTTATAACCAAGGTGACAGAAGAGAGTGCAAAAGCTGGGTGGCAGTTAAACATCAAGAAAACCAAGATTATGGCAACCAGACTGATTGATAACTGGCAAATAGAGGGGGGAAACGTGGAGGCAGTGACGGACTTTGCATTTCTAGGCGCAAAGAATACTGCAGATGCAGAAAGCAGACAGGAAATCAGAAGATGTTTACTTTTTGGGATGAGAACAATGACCTATCTCGATAAAATAGTGAAGAGTAGAGACATCACACTGGCAACAAAGGTCCGCAGTGGTATTTCCCATAGTAACCTATGGATGTGAGAGCTGGACCATAAGGAAGGCTGAGTGAAGGAAGATAGATGCTTTTAAACTGTGGTGTTGGAGTGCCTTGGACCGCAAAGAAATTCCAACCAATCCATACTCCAGGAAATAATGCCCGGCTGCTCACTGGAGGGAAGGATATTAGAAGCAAAGATGAATTACTTTGGCCACATAATGAGAAGACAGGAAAGGTTGGAGAAGAGAATGCTGCTGGGGAAAATGGAAGAGAAAAGGAAGAAGGGCTGACCAAGGGCAAGATGGATGGATGTTATCCTTGAAGTGACTGGCTTGACCTTGAAGGAGCTGGGGGTGGCGACAGCCAACAGGGAGCTTTGGCGTAGGCTGGTCCATGAGGTCATGAAGAGTTGGAAGCAACTGAATGAATAAACAACAACAAATCCTGCCCACCCTCACTATCGGGGGCCAATTTATGATGACACTTTATGCATTTAATAGAAGTCCACTAAACTTTATGCCAGCAGTTCTCAAATTATGGAGCATGACCCTCAGGGGCAACAATAATTGCTCAAGGGAAACATTAAAAAAAGCAGAAGAACAGGCTCCCATATCTCCTTCTTCATCTCCTCTGCCTTCTTCTCTGTCTTTGAGAACAGTTGACTTATGGTATAATATTCTGTCTGTTTGTATGGTTTGTATGGTTCTACACATTCTCTGCCGATTTTGCTATAATGGCTAAATTTAGCAAAATGGCTAAATGTTATAGCAAAATGACATGGCTAATCCATAGAACTATTTACAAAAACATGCAATATAACATCCCAATGTGCATGAAGTATTTAGATCCTAAGTTAAACATACTGTGTTGAGCTAAAAAATGAGTGCCTGATGCTGATAGATAATAAATAGGTAGTAGCCATCCTAGAGAATTCAATGGATTGGTCTAAAGAGTAACGTTTCTAGTCTCTGGCATTCTCAAATGTCTACTGTTTGTGAATGTGGAGGTTTCACAAGGCTAAATAATCCATGAATTTATATAATGCCTATTCTAATTCAATGGCCATCATCATGCTATTCATACAGCTAGATGCTGGATGAAGAATTACTTTCTAATGTTTGTGTTTAGATGATCAGAAATTTTAGCATTATGAAAAAAAAAACACTCCCCAATCTTCTTCTTCTAAACCAGGTAAAAAGGTCCAAGAGGGAGAACTGAACTGTTCCATTTTTATACCTAACGTTGTTTTGGACTTGAGAGGCAAATAAGAAAAAATGGTAAATAAATATAAATAAATGCATACACACATAAATGCATAAGAGGGAAGGAGAGGGGAGAGGCTGTTGCGCATTAGCTAGGAAAGTTGTCAGAAGAGACATTTGGTGACAGGCATTTTGCTTTACAAGAATACTATTGCCATCAAAGCATTCCAGAAAGATATCCTATATTCAATTCAAGTTAGAAAAGGGGTATCTTGTTTTATTGGCCTACATCCTATGCAATACTGGTGCCAGAGCTTTCCCTCTCCTTCTCTTTACACTCTAAAACATCCCTTTTGCTTAATACTGGTCCCAGAGAGATTTCTAGGGGAAAGCAGTGGAGCAAAACCATCTTTTCCCAATTCCAACAGAAGTATCCACCCAATTGCTAGCCAATGTTACATATGAAGGTTGCCAATTGTGTCCCGTCATTGACATTGGCTGGAGGTTTGGATTCAAAGAAAGCAAATCAATGAACTGATACAGACTGGATGTATGTAGGATATCATTGCTGTCATGATTATTTCATTCACAGTGGAACACTGTCTCCAGACTCATGGTCTGCCTTCCATATATATGTAGATAAGTTCCATTCCTCCAAAAGAAAGGATTGAGCCAAGTGAAGAAAAAAAAAGGAGAGCCTTTAGCATATCACACAAACTCTCTATGTTTTATCATCCAAAATAGGCCTCTCTGGAGCCAATTTAATAGGGTGTAATGTATACCAGACCCTTGCTGGAATAAGTCATGCTCTGTTCTTCTCCTCTGATGTATTGCCAATAGGGAGCTCTATCTTCCTGACAACATTTTTTTATTCGGGGATGCAAATACAAAAATTGAGCATCCGGAGACATTACGTGTATTTGTGACTCTCTTTTGAAAATGTTTCTCAAGTTCCATAAATCAATAGACAATTTAGGCACAATTCCAGACCTTTCCCCTCATGTAAACGGTAAGAAATGTTTTTAACACTGAGTAGCATTGATACTGCAAAAACCTGAGGTTCAGGGAACATATGGTATTGGCCTATCCTTGTAGTAAAGACTTCCAGCCAGTCTCAGATCCAGTATAGGGAACTGGCTTAGGGAAAGAAGTCAGTCCATCTGCAGAGAAACAAAGCACTGATGGGATTTAGTCAACCACTAATTCTCAATATGTCCACTATACCCGATTTCTACAAGTCTGGAGTATAGGCTGTAATACGGCCCTATTGCTCTTCTTATAGGTCTCTCCAGAACTTGAAAGGTTACTTTACAAAAATATTCCATCCTTGTTATTTGGTAGAAGTATTAATTGTTATCATTAGGAATTCATTGTTTTGGGACAGAAAAATGGCTCCCAGACAGTTGCCCAACTTTGATCTAAATAGCTAGATTCAAGGGAGCTGAAATAAAGACTGGAGAAGAATCTCAACAGCAGTCCAGCTAGATATAAGTCTCTGTCCTGACATGATTCCTATCACTTTGGAGCACTGCCATTGGGCAATCAAAGGAATAATGGCTATGACTGATTAGAGAAGCTGAGAAGGAGGAAGCAGAGCCACCCTTAAGCCATTTCCTACATAATGATTTCCTTTTCCACTCCAGGTATGCCAACTGGACTGGCATTTTAATTTTACCTGAGCACTTCTAACAGGATAGTATCTTCAAACTAATTGTTAGTCTCAACTAGAGTAGAATTATTAAATCAATAGAATTTCCATAAATATGGACTTATCAAGTTCTTGATGATTTATGGGTCTACTCTACTTGGGACTAACAACTGTATTTGTGTCTTGTATAACACTTGGAGGCTGTTGGTTATCCAAGGGAGTTCAAGACTGATTGCTCTCCAAGAGAAGGAAATGGTCCCCTCCCTAAATGACTGGGGATTCGACATCACTGTCCCATCATTTGCAACGTAAGGTGGTGGCATGGAGAAAAGGGACATTAGTAGCCCAATGGTAGGTAAAGGTAAAAGTTTCCCCTAACGTTAAGTCCAGTCATGTCTGACCTGAGGGTTGGTGCTCATCTCCATTTCTAAGCCGAAGAGCCGGTGTTGTCCGTAGACACTTCCAAGGTCATGTGGCCGGCATGACTGCATGGATTGTCGTTACCTTCCCGCCGGAGCGGTACCTATTGATGTACTCACATTGGCATGTTTTGGAACTGCTAGGTTGGCAGAAGAGCCCAATGGTAGATTATGCAAATTCTGATGATATTCCTTAGGACTGGCAGTGACCATTTAAAGATGAACATACTTATCACTTTGAGAGTAGCAGAATGCCATTACAAGAAGACATTGATAAATCCACCGGCTTATGTTCAACATAAAAAAGATTCTAATAATGCTAATTACTAGCATCCTATAGAAATAATATTTTTTCTTATCTGTGCATGGAATCATCACTTGGCCAGCAAAAAAGATCAGCTTCAACATTCTTTTTCTTGGCATCTGTCACTTTCAGTAATCAATGCCTTGGCGGGGTTGCTATGAGTTTTCCGGGTTGTATGGCCATATTATCTCCTGACATTTCACCCACATCAATGACAGGCATCCTCAGAGGTTGTAAGGTCTGTTGGAAACTAGGCAAGTGAGGCTTCTATATCTGTGGAAGGTTCAAGGTGGGAGAAAGAACTCTTGTCTGTTAGAAGCAAGCACGAATGTTGATTAGCATTGAAAAGTCTTGCAAACCTCACTTGACTAGTTTCCAATATACCTCACAACCTCTGAGGATGCCTACCATAGATGTGGGCAAAACATCAGGAGTGAATGCTTCTGGAACATGGTCATACAGCCCGGAAAACTCACAGCAACCCAGTGATTCTGGCTGTGAAAGCCTTCGACAACACAATGCCTTGGTTTCCTGGTACCAAGAGGAAGTTTACATTCTGCTTTTCAAAACTCTTTTTTAAATAGAAGCAGCAGCTTGGCTTTTTATACAGTAGGTTTTAGTGACAGAAAACCTTCCATCACCCCCACCTTCGAATGAGAGAGAGAGAAAGAGAGAGAGAAGCATGTCACCCTCAAGCAGTTCCATCAAGGGATGAAATTTTAAATCACATCATGTCTCACACCCATTTCTTAGTGCAAAATAAATCATTCTAACAGAGTGCAAGCCAATTTTTACTTTAAAAAATGTTGTGTCCTTAGGCTGTCTTCTTGAACTTCAAAAGCACACTTCATAATTATTCTACCTATCAAAGGAAATTCAATATTTCACCTCCAACCCCATTCTACTTGTGTTATAATTTTTAATTGTTAATCAATTATATTAATTTTGAACTAGTTATTCTCTCTTGAAATTACATGTTTCTTAGAAACATACGCTGACTTATTCGAAATGAACATGTATCCCTCAAAGTTACATTGTGGAGATTTTTTTTTTTGCAACGTTCTTCCTCAATTAACTCCTGTATTAAGGATTCAATCTCACATGTCCTTATTCTAGTTTAATTTGCCTTATTTCCTCACTAATTTTTGAGCTAAATATTTCCTGTTTAAAGTCTTCAGATACTTAATGTTTCAGGATTATTTATCTTTCTGTTCATTCCACATTAGCATTGTAAAATACTGTAAGGTAAAGGTTGATCATATTGAGATTGCAACCAATGGCTATTTTAAAAGGTGACAGTGAATCTTATACACTGTAAGGGAATTCAACACAAAAATCAACTAGTTTTGTACTGAGTGAATCAACCCATGGACCCATCGACCCATGGAGCACCATCTATTCCAGGGAGCCTGCCTCCAGTGACTTAGGATAGAGGTTTTGCCTATCACTTGCAATCTAATCCTTTAAAATGGAGAAGCCAAGGTTGTCCCTGTTTGTTGTTGTTTATTATTCAGTCACTTCCAACTCTTTGTGAGCTCATAGACCAGCCCACGCCAGAGCTCCCTGTTGGCCATGGCCACCCCCAGATCCTTCAAGGTCAAGCCAGTCACTTCAAGGATACCATCCATCCAATTTGCCCTTGGTTGGCCCTTTTTCCTTCCATTTTCCCCAGCATCATTCTCTTCTTCAAGCTTTCCTGTCTTCCCATTATGTAGCCAAAGTATTTCATCTTTACCTCTAATATCCTTCCCTCCAGCATGCATTTGGGCATTATTTCCTGGAGAATGGACTGGTTGGATTTTCTTGCAGTCCAAGGCACTCTCAGAATTTTCCTCCAACACCACAGTTCAAAAGCCTCTATCTTCCTTCACTTAACCTTCCTTATGGTCCAGCTCTCACATCCATAGATTTCAATGAGGAATGCCATTGCTTTTACTATACGGACCTTCGTTGCCAGTGTGATGTCTCTACTCTTCACTATTTTATCAAGATTGGTCATTGCTCTCCTCCCAAGAAGTAAATGTCTTCTGGTTTCCTGGCTGCAGTATGCATCTGCAGTAATCTTCGCACCCAGAAATACAAAGTCTGTCACTGCCTCCACGTTTTTTCCCTCTATTTGCCAGTTATCAATCAGTCTGGTTTTTATGTTTAACCCAACCTTTGTACTTCCTTCTTTCACCTTGGTTATAAGGCTCCTCAGCTCCTCCTCGTTTTCAACCATCAAAGTAGTATCATCTGTCTATCATTTTCTTCCAGCAATTTTAACTCCAGCCTTGGATTCATCAAGCCCCGCATGTTGCATGATGTGTTCTGCATACAAGTTGAATAGGTAGGGTGAGAGTATACAGCCCTGTCGTACTCCTTTCCCAATCTTGAACCAGTCTGTTGTTCTGTAGTCTGTTCTTACTGTTGCTACTTGGTCATTATATAGATTCCTCAGGTGACAGACAAAGTGACTTGGTATCTCTGTACCACCAAGAACTTGCCACAATTTATTATGATCCACACAGTCAAGGGCTTTAGAATAATCAATAAAACAGAAATAGATGTTTTTCCAAAACTCCCTACCTTTCTCCATTATCCAGCAGATATTGGCAACTTAGATTCTCATTCCTATGCCTTTTCAATTGACCCTAGAACCATCTAAATGCAAAGCCCACACTCTTCTATGCTGTGGCTCTGCCGTTGATCTTGCATACTTCATACTCAACTCTGACACATGCTTTGGGCTTCATTTTCCACAAACAAATTCTTACTTAAATGCTAAAGAAACTGAAATGTAAACTATCCAGCTGAATAAATACACATATATGTATTTGTTTTAACAATTCATTCTGCTTCTGTCCTTTTTTTCATGCCACGAGTGACTTGAGAAACTGCAAGCTACTTTTAGTGTGAGAGAATTGGCCATCTGCAAGGATGTTGCCCAAGGGACACACAGATTTTTTTTGATGCTTTGCCATCCTTGTGGGAAGCTTCATTCATGTCCCCACATGGGGAGCTGGAGCTGATAGAGGGAGCTGATCCAGGCTCTCCCCAGATTCGAATTGGTGACATTCAGGTCAGCAACCCAACCTTCAAGTCAGCAATCTTGCTGGCACAAAGGTTTAACCCATTGTACCACTGGGGACTCCTTGCTTCTGTCCTACAAGATCTTGACAGACTGTGAGGGAAAATAATGAGGAATTGTGAAAACTAAGCTGGTGAAACTCTCCCCAGCCCAACTACTGAATGACAAATTTCATTTATAATATCCCACAAACATTGCCTATATCAGGGGCTGTAAATTGTATTGCCTGCATTGCCTTTCTTGGCCTAATCCCTCAGGCTGGATGATGTCAAAGGATAGAGTTGTGCCTTAAATTTCATCCATCCCGAGTGGCATCTAATTTCTCTTGATCCTATGGCCACTTCCAGCTTCTCAATGCAGAAAAAATCTTGAGTTCTGTACATTTTTTAAAATCCTTTGTTAGTTCCCACCAGTCATTTAGGACATGTGAAAGGTATCATGCATATCAGAGATAATGTGGTTTCCACCTACCTCTACAGCTCTGTCTTAAAACGCTCTCAAAATGTGGTTTCAAATTAAACCTTCTTAGATAACCATTGCAATAAACCACAGGGACCACAGTTTTGACAGCTTCAAACAATAAGCTATAGTTAGAAGAATATGGAAGAAGTGCAATTAAAAAAGAAGCGTTGCTTCTTTTTTGCCATTTGTGGCCATAAAGAAATGGAGTAGTAGACTGAAATCTCTGTTTGAAATATATTCCAGTAGTTCTGTCGCATAACAAGGGCGCGAAATATTCCTCTTGAATCTGTCACTGCCAGCGGCTGAAGCAACAGATGTGGCAGATCCTAGAGAAAAAGAAAACATCTGTTTATGGTAGCTTTGTTGGACTCCAAGGATGGAATGTGGAAGCCTTATGGGAGCCATATAGATACTTGCAATCTTAATTTATTCAGTGTTGATTTATATCTCTGTTAAAAAATCTGGATAGCACACATATTCTACTGTTAGCTATTGAAAAGTGAACCTTGAGCCATGGTGTCTCTAAGTCAGATCTCACTGTAGCCACAGACTCGCTGAGCTATTTCATGCAAATCACTTGTTCTCAATTCGAACCCTCTAATTTTAGACATGGGCTGATAAAACCTGTTTGGATTATCAACAAAATCAACATAATGTAGCAAACTGGATAGAAATCTAATGACTGTAGGTTCTAAAGCAAGCATGGACAAACTTCAGCCCTCCAGGTGTTTTGGACTTCAATTCTCACAATTCTTAGCAGCCGATAGGCTGTTAGGAATTGTGGGAGTTAAAGTCCAACACACCTGGAGGGCCGAAATTTGCACATGCCCGTTCTAAAGTAATGCCAAGCTGAGCCATTTTGTTTGCTTGACACTCATACAAATTTCTCCTTCTTAACTATGCTTGCGATAATAGTCTGCAATGGTGTAACTTATCCCATGTTCAGTATGTGCTTCTGTTTTCCTATGGGGCTAACTACGTTGTTGCATCATCTTATATTACCTACACAACATTGGGATAGCCAAATCTGAAATTAGGTACTTTTCTAATTAATTTTTTATACATCGCCCTATAACTAGCTTCTCGTGGGGAATTGTAACAAGCAATAAACAATTTAAAATTCAACAGCAATGAAAAAACAACAACATTATCATGCAACACAAACTACTGAGAGTAAAAACAGTTTAGGACTAGGATGGGTCTTTTAAAGCCTGGAAAGATTGAAAAGGGACTTTGACAATAACGTGACAACAAAGAAGGCACCAGGTAAGCCTATTTGGGGAAGCCATTCTTCAAGTACGATGCCACAACCAAAAAGAGCCTCTTCCAGAACTGTCTACCACACTTCACTTGCTGTTGAGACCTGGAAAATATCCTTCAGACAAGTTCTACTCATGCAATGGCATCCTTTGGAGGAGATGGTCTTTTCTCTTTTATTTATAACTCCTGGAGATGTGTTCTGCAGGCTAGAGAACCCAACAATTGTCTTCCCCTTTGTTTGTATGGAAGATATTTATTGAAACCAGGGAATGTGTCAGTATATATTCAATAGAATCAATGTGGTAGCATGGTGAGACTCTTAGAGGATGTTTGACTCTACAGGGTTCTCTGGTCTTAGGCCTGGTCCTCTGGACAAGAGGAAGGAATCTCAGGATGATAGAACTGCCTTGAAAGGTCTACAGGTGTATGATGGGCACACATGCATGTCGATTTTTCTCATTATTTAGCCTACAGCTCAGTGGGTGACCTTTGGCAAGTCATATTCCCTTAGCTCAGTGTTGTGGCTCAACTTGTGGTTCCCAGGTGTTTTGGCCTCCAACTCCCAGAAATCTCAGCCAGTTTACCAGCTGTTAGGATTTCTGGGAGTTGAAGCCCAAAACATCTGGGAACCCTTAGGTTGAGAAAATCTTGTGAAGCAAACCTATGAAATAGTTTGAAGGCAAGTAACAAGAACAATAAATTCTTTATGCCCTATTTTCCTTTAACTGGACTAGATCAGTGTCAAATTTGCTTTAAATAATATTATAAGGAGATGATTGAGTACTTATATCATTTTCCACAAATTTGTTAATTATTCTCTTCTGCTTTGATGTGTAATGTTGGAATTGACTATTCTGAAAGCCTGCCTGATCAAGCAAAAACATTCAAAGTTTATCCCAATTTTTTTTTTTAGACATTGCCTTAAAATCATGTCTTTCCTCGTAAAATATGTGGCGTGTACAGACTCAGTGACGCAGTGGATTGTATTGGCACTCATTCGACAAGGCCCCATAACTCAATCACGGTTTCGCCACACCTGAGTATTACAGCCATCCCAACCTCATGCCAATAAAAACTTCTCAGCACACTAAAGTATCGTTTATTTTGCATCATAGCCTGAGGGGTTTTTCTGTAGATTCATCCATGTGTAATTACCCTTTTTTGTTTGAGTTCAAGTGTTAAGTGAGCTTCCCACTAACATAATCAATCTTCTCTGGTTTGAAAGAGAAGAATTTGACACACTGTTTAATAGAAGCATGGGTTGATCATCAGTTATTAAAGCAAATGTTCTAAATGTAAAATTCAAACCGTTTTGGTGCTCCATGTCCTAATCAGAGCTTGGGGTATTAATTTTTAAAAGTATTTTATTATATAAAATTTATCACTACAAAAATCCCCACTAGTGATTCATTACCATTGACATGTTTGGTTTACTTTGGGTAGCTGATTATATTAATTGTTAGATTTTCTAGTTTCTTTTTTTCCTTTTCTAAAAAGATTTACAAGAGAATGGCATAAAACTTAGAAAGTTCTGCTCAAAAGGCCTCTAAAAGCTTTAAAAAGCCAATAGAAAGTATTATACGTTATTTTTGCCCCAAAAGTAAGGTGTTCCCACTGACTATGTCACTTTAAAAATATAATTTTACAAAAAAAAGTTACTCAATATACATGAATATGTTAATTGTCAACTGGTTGCTTGCTTACATAACCTATATCCAATTGCTCATTGCAACCAGAAGAGACCCACTGAATCAATGAGATGTACATAAAATATATGTACCAATGGGTCAAGCTGTCATCTTATCTCAAACCTTCCCTTTCTTGGTCTTGTGTTGCAAAAGAAATTGGGCATTTCTCAGTTCCAGATGTTGTTGAAGGCCATTGACAACTTAGATCAGCTTTCTTGGCCTTATAACCTTTAGATACATAAGAAGAGTCCTAAGTCCCAGCCAATAATTGAGTTGATAGGAGTATGATATATATTGTACTCCAAAACCTCTAGGGTATCAGGTTGGAGGAGCCCCCAATGGCGCAATGGATTAAACCCTTGTGCTAGCAGGATTACTGATCTGAACATAGCAGATTCGAATATGGCAAGAGCGTGGATGAGCTCCCTCTGTCAGCTCTAGCCCCTCATGTAGGGACATGAGAAAAACCTCCCACAAGAATGGTAAAACATTAAAAAAAAATTGGGAATCCCCTGGGCAATGTCCTTGCAGACAGCCAATTCTCTCACACCAGAAGGGACTTGCAGTTTCTCAAGTCGCTCCTGACACACACACACACAAAAAAAAAATCAGGTTGGAGAAGCTGACTTTGCTTCATTCCAGCTTGGGTTTAAGATCAGAATTGACTTGGTTGTCCCAGAATTGGGTAGGAACCTCCAGATATCTTAACCTACCACTCCACAAATCCTACTAGCTTGGCTAATGGTAAGAAGCTGTAGGAGCAGTAATAAAAAATATCTGGGTGGCTAGACTCCCTATTCTTGCCCCAAAATATGACTTGGATTGAAGTTCCTCAAACCTTTTAAGTAGCGGGATGGTTCATGGTCCCTCAGACTGTTTGGGGGGCCTAATTATAGTTTGGGGGGGGGATGAAAAAATGTTATGCACACTGCACATATCTTATTTGTAGTCCCAAAAAATGAAAGAATACAATATTTAAAATAATGAACAATTTTAACTAACATAAACTTACCAGTACTTCAATGGTAAGTATGGGCCTGCTTTTGGCTGATAAGATAGTCAAGTTAATTGGGATTGTTGTTGGTGTGTCTCTTCATGTATTTCAAACTTAGGTGACCCTAAGTCTAAAGTTTAGGGCGGGATTGAGTAAATTACCATGGAGGACTGCATCTGGCCCACGGGTGTTGGAAATAGCAACATTCTCAAGCCTCCAGTAGTTATTTGTTATATATATAATTGCTTACTGTATTGTATATGTGTGTGTTGCTATGCAATTTTTCCTTAACTCTTTGTTGTGGGAGGGGCTACACACTATGTGATCAGAACTGGGCTTGTTCAGGACTCAGACCTCATTTTAGAACAGTTCAGTTTAGACTTCAGTAAGAACTGTGTGCTTCAGACTTCAATGCAGGAACACTATGCTGTACAGAAGCCATTCGACTCCATTGGACTATGGACTGTTGATTCTAAGAATGATGCCATGTGTTACCTACACACAGAAACTGCTTCAAATCTATTTGTAACTGGATTGATAAGCAAAGTACTTGTATGCTGAATACATGAAGTTTCTGAGTAAACCAACTACAGTAGAGTCTCGCTTATCCAACGTAAATGGGCCAGCAGAACGTTGGATAAGTGAATACATTGGATAATAAGGAGAGATTAAGGAAAAGCCTATTAAACATTAAATTAGGTTATGATTTTACAAATTAAGCACCAAAACATCATGTTATACAACAAATTTGACAGAAAAAGTAGTTCAATACACAGTAATGCTATGTAGTAATTACTGTATTTATAAATTTAGCACCAAAATATCATGATATATTGAAAACTACAAAAATGCTTTGGATAATCCAGAATGTTGGATAAGCGAGTGTTGGATAAGTGAGACTCTACTCTATGTTACTTTTAAAGAAGTCTACTTATTTTTGTTCTCTTAAGAGTATGATTTAAAGGCAAATATATTAGATGTAGATATTTTTGAGCAACTAAAAGAACACTTCTGAAACTCTGGTATATATATCTGTGTGTGTGTGTGTGTGTGTGTGTGTATTTTGTGCATTGGCATATCTTTGTCCCTAACAGTTCAAAGAGATATTTAGGACATCAGTTTAACAGTAGAGAAATCTAATTGCCTTGCATGGATGCTGGTGATAAGGTTATGACTCTAACAGGTCATGCTTTTTACCAAGAGGTTATAGAGGTTGTGACTTCTGACAAGGTCATGCCAATCTAAATATCATAAAATCTCCAAAAACGGTTATGGAGATTTCCATTTTCCAAAAGCAGGCCTTAGTTTGGGGACCACTGATTTGGATTAAAGGTAGTATGATGGGAATGCAACCTTTTTGATACAATAGACCTCTTGCTGGCATTTGATACCCCCATCATTGGATTTTTCAGTCACAAATGTTGGACCTGGGACTCAGATATACAGCATCACAATAATTCCATTCCTTGCTTAGTGGTCTGTATCAGAAGTTATTACTGGTTAATCTCTGAATATGAAATCCCACATCATCAACATGCTCAACTCTAACTCTTCAGGAGCTAATCTTGATGTTGGTGTTGATCCCTTTGGTAATATTTGGACATTAATGTAGCAAATGTGATGCGGATAGTTGCCAAATGTTAATTTCATAACATGTTTAACATAAGTGTTATGTATGAAACAAAAATAAATGACATATTGTCACTAGAACTGTAGTCAAAGAATTATCAATTGTCCAAAGGATTTGGTTACCCCAGGATACTGTGTGTCCATCATGTGTGTCAATGTCAATGGTAACTTTTATAAAAAGAAATCCTGGTGGACCTATAATTTGTGGATTTCTTTTTATAAATGTCCATGGAGTATTCCATATTTATCCTTCCAAGTCACCAAGAGTTACACATCAAAGAACATGTTTGCATTTCTATAATAGATAACGGCACTGACTCAAGCTTCAGGGTTTATACAAACTATAAACTGAATTAACAATCTCACATTTGTATACTATAATGATTAGGCAAGGAAGTGGAAAAGAGAAACCTAGCTGCAGGTGAAGTAATAATTTCAAACTCTTCCTAGCACCACATTTTTACCATGGCAATGTAAATTTACATGGCCAACATATTACTTTAGTTCACAACTTCTCACTCAATTCACAGGGTCAAGCAATATGCTTTAACTTTAGGATTTTGTTCCCTGAAATACAGGTAAAGTCAACATTCTTCAATATTTCTTAGCTCACCTATGTTGTTAACTTTATTGAAACTTTGCTAATACTTACCTACCATACGTGCCACTTGGCTTTTTAGATCTACATCGATAACCAACCCATAGTGTCCTAGATTCAACCTAAAACCAGTGATAGTGGGATTTTCCCCTTCTCCTTCATCCTAGAACCCTCTATTGTAATGTTTCTCTAACTCCGCTCCTCAAGATGTTTTGGACTTCAGCTCCCAGCCAGTTTGCCAGCTGTTAGGAATTGTAGAAGCAGAAGTCCAAAACATCTGGAGGAGCAGAGTTTATAAAAACCTTCCTTAGCAGTTTGCCCAGTATCCACTTTTATGCAGCATAAAGACTTGTGAGATAGAGTTGTTGAGTGTGGCAGAACCAACAGGTTGCATTAAAGGTACACCACTGACTTTTAGACAACATTTTTTGCATGTATACATCAATAAATACACCCCTTCTCCAAACCTGTGATCAGAGGGCAGAAAACTCCCATTTTGGTTGGACTGCAATATACCCAGTGAGGCTTAGGTACACACCAAGTAATAAATACATTAATAATAATCATCATCATCATCATCATCTTTATTTATATTCTGCCCTGAAGGGACTCAGGGATGTTTCCAAGAAAAAAAGGTAAAATGCCATAATACATTAAACAAAGACAAAATAAACAACCCCACCTAATCCCAAAAATCAATTTTTAACTATAACAAAGTAACCGATAAATAAAATTAAATAATAACATAACTGGACAATGACATGCTATGTTATGTTATGTTATGTTATGTTATATTATATTATATTATATTATATTATATTATATTATATTATATTATATTATATTATATTATAGATTGCTTTGGTTCTTTACATTTTTACAACCAATTATTTTGTGTAAGCCAGCCAGGCCTGCGATGTCCAATATGAAGTTTTCATTGGGTGTAATTGGAGCTTGGTCCCTGATTCAAAATGTTTTAAAAGGTTCTTCTGGCAATCACATATCCAGTTTAGATGGAACAACAGCAGAAAATTAAAATACATAGTATTTCACTCTAGAATAATCTACTGGGAATTTCCTTTGGAGTTTAAACTGATCCCCTCTCTCCTTATTAATTTGGCTTGTAAAATTGTTATGGCTTTGGAAGTTGCTTTTAATGTGCTTTGGATGAGTGTTTTTTTTAAAAAAAAATCCACATCACTATGGTAAGTGTTAGGAGAGCAAAAAAGAAAAAGAGATAGAAAGAGAGGAAGTCAGGAAGAATGAAAGGAAGGAAAGAAGGAGGCTTTGAGCGCTTAGCTCTTTGAAATCTGTGACTGAACCTTTATGTATTCAGTATGTATTAGGGTTGTTGCTTCTTTTTCCTTGATGGGCTTCTCATTTTTGAGACTTATATGATGGACAAGAAAAGAATGATCCTCTTCATGCTGGGAATAGTTATAGCGACTGAATTTGTCAACTGCTGACAAGTGAGAATTTTGTCCATTTGTGTGCTTTGATGGCAACAAAAACATTTCCAAACAACATCTTGTTTAATAAACAGGATGGAAAGAAGTTGAAATTCTAAAAAAATATATATTTAAGAGAAACTAATATAAATTGAAATACTATCTTTGTTTGTCCCAGCTTCTGCCAACCTAGCAGTTCGAAAACATGCCAATGTGAGTAGATCAATAGGTACAGCTTTTGCGGGAAGGTAACAGCGTTCTATGAAGTCATGCCAGCCACATGACTTTGGAGGCATCTACAGACAACGCTGGCTCTTTGGCTTAGAAATGGAGATAGAGATGAGCACCAACCCCCAGAGTCGGACACGACTAGACTTAAATGTCAAGGGAAAAACTTTACCTTTACTATACCCAGGGTATATAGGTATGTTTCAGCCAGAAGTACAAAACATTGTTAACTTCAGGTTAATAAAAAAAGGTACCAAGTTGCATGAAAATTCTGTTAAGTGAAGGGTTCTGGAATGCTTCCCTCAGATAATTTACAGGCCTGCTGTATTGGCCTTATACGTCTGTTAAAGTTATGTTATTTTTTAAACTGGTTTATATGGTTGGTACTGTTCCATTATCCGGGAGGAGGCCAAAAAGGGGTGATAGACAGAGGATAGTCCATTTTATGGAGAGCGGAGTTGAAGGAGGGAAACCATTTCCCCCATTTTTGCTGTTTATTCCCCCTCCCCACTTCCCATGTCATAAATGTGGGTTGTTTCCATGATGGAGATATGGGTGTGGAAATAACAGGAAAACAGGGGGAAATAATTTTACTTCTTCAAACCCCCTTTCCCCTTAAAAAAAAAAAAGGACTATCCTACTCTGTCTAGCACTCCCGTTCGGCCTCCACCCGGATAAAAGAACAGCACCATATGTTTTAATTGAAGCTATGTGTTTTTAGTGTATATTTTCTATTTTAATCTGTACAGTGTTCCCTCACTACTTCGCGGTTCACTTTTCGCGGATTCGCTGTTTTGCGGTTTTTCAATAAACTCTAAAAGACTATTATAAATCATAAAAAATTACATTTTGCAGCCTAAGGAAGGGAAGAAGGAGAAGCCAAAGAGAGAGAAAACGAGCCCAAGCGGCAACGGGAGGAGAAGGAGGCGATTTATCAACACATGATTGGTTGATAGACTTAAAATAGTGTATAACTACTAAAATAATGTGTAAATATTAAAATAAATATAGTGTCCCTACTTCGCGGATTTTCACTTATTGCGGGTGGTCCTGGAACCTAACCCTAGCAATAAGTGAAGGAACGCTGTAGTTCTTTCCTTTCTTGATCCATTGAGAGAGGTGAGTTCTGGTTGTTTTGTTGTTGTTAGTATAATTACTTCAGCAAATCCATATACCAATTCTTGTATTTAAAATGTCACTCTGCAGCCTGAAGTAGAATATCCCATTAACTCAAAATTCTCCAATCCTGTTTGCCGACTGTGTACACTAGATCTCCTTATAAAGGAGATTGTTGTTCCCACAACAATGCTTACCAATAAAATAACAACACACAATTATTGGCTTTAGTGAACCTCAACTACACTGAAATACTAGATGAATGTAATATTTAAATATTCATAGCTCCCAATGGAGAGTCTGGTAATTAATATGTAGCTTAAGCTACAACATTTGCAATAGTGTTAGAGCTCTGGCCTGCAGCCCCTTTGTTTTAATTGCTATTACTAAAGATAGATTTTTTTGGTGAGGCTAATCTGAAGAAATTATGTATCTCCATCAGAGCTATAAAGACATTTCACAAGTGGGAAGGAAAATAGCTCATAGTATTATGACATATAGACTTTCCATGAAATTTAAAATTGGATATGTTACAAAATTATTAAAATGTCTAAAACTGAATTCTAAGTGGCTACTAATACATCCAAAATATTACAGATGAAAACTGGGACACATATGACCAAGCAAATCAGAATATAGTCAAGATGGGAAAGTAATTAAAGTGGAGGATCACAAGATCTAGGACAGGCTGGTTTTTTCCTAAGTCTACTGGGAAAGGCAAGATTCCTCCCAATAGTAACTGGTGGAGGGGTAGCAGTCAGATTTACTGCAGGTTTTTATTTTGAACTTTAAAGGAGCTAGCCTAGGTGCTGAATCTTATTTGGACTCAAGCACCTCCATCAGATCATCAAGACTAAAACCCAGATTGGATTGACAACTCTGCTTAAAGGTAATCCAAGAGTCACCTGTGGCCCAATAAAGTGGGACAAATAAAGTTGACCTTCCATATCCATGGATTTAATACTCATGGCTTGAAAATATTCAAAATAAAATTAAAGAAACAAACCTTGATTTTTGCAACTTTTTTTTTTTAAAGACACAATTTTATTACACATAATGGAACTTGAGTGTCCACAAATTTTGGCATCCATGGGGTGCTCGAACCAAACCTTAGTCGATATCAAGGGCCCTCTATACATAGTTGCTTTTCTGTGTGCCGTTGAACCAGGGTGAAAGGGCTCGGGCTGTGGTGCAGGCTGGAAAGCAGCTGCAATCAATCACTGCAACGAATCACTCTGACCAGGAGGTCATGAGTTCGAGGCCAGCTCGGAGCCTATGTTTGTTTGTCTTTGTTCTATGTTAAAAGACATTGAATGTTTGCCTATATGTGTAATGTGATCTGCCCTGAGTGCCCTTCGGGGTGAGAAGGGCGGAATATAAATGCTGTAAATAAAATAAAGACCAGAGGCCTTTGTATGATGGTGCATTGAGCTATAATGGAGAGCACGAGAGGACGGCACTTCAAATGTTTTTAAGTCCTGATCACCATCTTCTACCTTTTCTCTGGCATCAGTGATCTACCCACTCATTATATGGCTCATTCCTTCAAGGTCAGACAAGTATCCCCCCCTTTAGTTAGGGTTGTTTATCTACTCAACATTATATCTTGGGAACTTAGGTAATTGGTTTATGGCAGTGTCTATAAATAAGAAGAGGGAGCCCTGGTGGTGAAGTGTGTTAAAGTGCTGAGCTGCTGGACTTGCAGACCAAAAGGTCCCAGGTTCAAATCCCGGGAGCAGAGGGAGCAGCCGCTGTTAGCTCCAGCTTCTACCAACCTAGCAGTTCGAAAACATGCCAATGTGAGTAGATCAATAGGTACCGCTCCAGCGGGAAGGTAACAACGCTCCATGCAGTCATGCCGGCCACATAACCTTGGAGGTGTCTACGGACAATGCTGGCTCTTCGGCTTAGAAATGGAGATGAGCACCAACCCCCAGAGTCAGACATGGCTGGACTTAACGTCAGGGGAAAACCTTTACCTACCTATAAATAAGAAGTCATTTGGCAGGTAGTGGGAAGAGAAAAATAAGGTTATGCTGAACATCTCTGGCTTGAGATCTGCTTTTTTAAGTACCTTGTTGGTTCTCCTTTGGGTTCAGGTGGTTTGCTCAGGAAGAAGTCTGGGGTGACCTTCTCTTCACCATGTTACATCTTCCACTGGCAATTTTCAAAGGATTTAAGACAGTAAAATAGATCAGGAAGGAGACCCTTATTTACACAATTTCTTGAGTCTAGTTATCCCTATGGTGGCAGCTGGAGCCTATCAATATTGATGCTATCTTTATTTTATTTAATTGTATTCTTTCATGTTTTTAATTTAAAAATGAATCCTTATTGGTTGACCTGGCAGATAGCAGTATCACCAGATAAAAGTAGTACCAGTGTTGAAGCACAGCCATGGTTCCCAGGGTCAACATTCAGGGGCTTTTTCATAATGATGTAATCTGCCATTCTCCTCATCCTTCCCTGTAGAAAAGAGCTGCCATCCTCATAGGAGCTAGGACAGTGAAAGGAAGGGATTATTTTTCATCAATATTTATATTGTGCAAACCATGCCTAAATAGTCTGGAGGTGGCATGGACTTAAAATGACAATTAGAATTAATTACATACACTCACTGTGATAATGAAAACAATTGGAATTGGCTTGTTCATACAAGTAAATAAACTGTAGACTTCTCTTTGGAGTCTGAGGCCCCTTCCACACAGCTGTATAAAATCCCACATTATCTGCTTTGAATTGGGTTATATGGCAATATGGACTCAGATAACCCAGTTCAATGCAGATATTGTGGATTATCTCCCTTGATATTCTGGGTTATATGGCTGTGACTATGGGGTTTACAGGGATAAAGATCTGCAACATATACCATTACCCCCATTATCTGTTATTTCAGAACACCTGGATCACCGATACATCTGATGTAATAGAGAAGGTGATCACAGCTGCAGCTGCTTTGCTTGGAAGTCTCAGCTGAGCTGCACCAATTGTTTCAACTATTTCTGTTTTAATAGGTGGCAGAAGGCAGCAGATGACAATTTTGTTAGAAAAGCACCAAATGAAGATGCCATAGCAGTTACCACAGTCTAAACTTCCCAAGGACAACTACTGAGGTGGTATGGGGAAAGTTTGTAAGGCACCAACCAAGCCCAGAATTATTGGATGGACACCTCACTCTGCCTAAAGCTGAGCACTTACCCAAAAAGCAGGATAAAACTGAATACAGACATCAGCACTGGTTTCCTTGCTTTTGTTGTTTACACTTTGGAGCATCTCTGTTTTAGTCACCATTAAGCTGTCTGCTTTCTGATTATTACCAGGCTCCAGAGAAAAGCCATTATGATGCTGTGGCAGGAACCCTTCAAAATGATGCTGCACAAACCTCTAACCAATGCAACACATTTCTTCAGTTATGGTTTCTAGTCACATCTATCAGATCCTTTTCATTTATGCATCTTTCATAACATGGTTGGAGAAATCAGTGTCAGCTACTTCCAGTAGGAGTTAGAAAGCAATGATTCATCTTCAGACAAACCCCAATTTCTCATCTGTGTCTCATGCTGAGTAAGAATGTTTTTCTCAGTATTTATCCACTCTTCATTTTGCAATCTACTAATAAACTGGCTCTGCCCTTTGCCCAAGCAGAATGGGGTAGAACAAAGCCAGGGAATCCCGAAAGATTGGGCAAAGCTCATAAACTTAGAGCAAACATGGTGATTGCATTGCATTGCATTACTGACCTGCTTGACAAGCACAAGACTGATGCTCTTGGAAAGTTACTCACTGGTTTCTTCCCTTTGTTAAGAATGTCATGTTTCAGATAGTGCAAGATCATTCAAGAGATGGGCAGTCAGGCTGCATTAGATTAGCTTTTTTTTCATCAATATTATTACACCACAAATGCATAACAACAACAGAATACAAGTAAAATAAATTTGAATTGCTTTAGCACAGTTTAAAACCGAAAACAATACAAATTATTTAAATGTTCTTTGCATTATCTATCAATCACCCTTAAAAATAAAATACTGTATATTCAGCTATGGAAACTCATTGGGTGACCTTGGGCAAGTCACATTCTCAGAGGAAGGCAAGTCCCTTTGAACAAACCTTGACAAGAAAACCTCATGATAGGGTTGCCGTGTCAGAAATAACTTGAAGGCACACCACCATCACCACAACAACAACAACATATACCTTCAAGTCCCCCATCAACTTAGAGTAATCCCATGAATTTCATAGTTTCATAGATTTTCCTTCCTTTGAATATAGTTTCCCTTCCAAGCACTAACAAAGTCTGGCCCTGCTTAGCTTCCAAGATAAATTCCTACTTAATTCAGAAGAGCATGCATTGGATTGGACTGTAACTTCCAATTTTCAAGCTCCACCCATCCAAAAGTAGAAGCTGATATGCCAACTAAATTTAATCTTCTCCCACTGACCCACACTGATTTCACAAAGAGCTTTACTCTATAAATAGTATTAAGCCTGAGGCTGAAGATAAAATAGGAATAAATGGTGTGTTATGCCACGAAGACCTGACTTCGCTATTCAGAATCCCCTTGCCTCCTTTTTTCATCCTCCTGGAACATTATTAATGAAACTTCTTAAGACTTCCTCTACTTGAAATGAGTTCCCACCATGACACCATGTATTTCCAGATTACCAGTCACCCAAATGGGGCAGTGCCTTTCTTTGTGTTAAGTGACCCACTGATGAGCCTCCGTGTTAAACCAGCCTCCTCATTATCTGAGTTCAGGCGAGTTTCGGTCAAAAATCAAAGGCTTCATGTTTGCCTGGTTCTTGTTTGAGATACCGCCTGTCACCTCCAGGTCACAGGTTTAAATCTGGCCCATGTCACCGGTGACAGAAAGCTCTTGCCATCTGTGCCGAGGGCTCCAGGGCCTGTGTGAAATGAGCTCCAGGGAAGGTGACACAATCACACTCAAAAATACCAGTTGGTACTTTTTGATGTTTGGATCAGCTAAAGAGGCCTATTTAAAATTTAGGAATCTGATTTTTTTTATCCAAGAGAACACTGAATCTTCCATTCACTGCAACGTCAACAGCACTTCACCTCAAAGTGATGGTCCCTGGATTGGTGATGGTCCCCAAGCCATTGGCTGCCAATCTCTGATGCATTTCTGAGAAATAGTTGTAGTCAAAGGACAAAGAGTATAATGATCCCTAGTATATTAGGGTAAAATGCTGGCCCTTCGCACAAGACAGGCTACAGCACAATTATCTATGACAATACTTGGAGTTTTCATTTACTATTTGTTACACTTCTATCTCAGAAGTCCTCCACTGAACTCGAGGTAATATACATAGCTTCCTCCCATACCATTTTATCTCCATAACAACCTTGTGAAATAGGTCAGATATTAGCTGCTGCAACATAACTCAGTAACTTTTATGGCTCATAGGAAGATGAATCTGAATTTATCAAGTCTATTCCAGCACTTCACCCACTGCACTGCACTGGGGCCCTATCTACACTGCCATATAATGCAGTTTAACTGTATTATAAGGTCAGTGTAGATTTATATAATGCAGTGCTGTGCATTTAAACTGCATTATATGGCAGCATAGGGCTTGCATCTCTTTATAAAGATGAGGATATAGCCAAAAGGGAGGGACTACATAAGATCCTCAAGTGTAAAAATGTATCATTAAATACTAAAGTCAGAATCATCCATGCTATAGTATTTCTATTTTCTTTGTGTGCTTTTAAAAGCTGGAGACTACAGAAAGCTAATAGATAGACCAAGTCATATGAAATGTGATGGCAAGAGGAGAGTTCTGTGGATACCATGGACTGCCCAAAAGATAAATTGATGAATCTGAGAGTAAATAAAGCCTGAACTACCACTAGAAGCTAAAATGTCTACACTGAGGCTATCATACTTTGGATTCATCATGAAGTGGCATGACTCGTTGGAAAAGATGGTGATGCTCAGTAAAGTGGAAGGATGTGGGAAAGGAAAAAAAGAAGACATTGCACATGAATTAATTCAGTAAAGGAAGCCGTAGCCCAGAGTCTGCAAGTCCTGAGCAGGTCTGGGAATATGTCTTATGCGTTTTTAATTATTTCATCTATTTCACATCCCATTTTAAGAGAAAGAATAGTATACATCAAATGAAATAAATAAATAAACTATCAAAATATATTGTGTACATTGACCTCTGTGGCTGTTCTGAGATAATTTTTGAAGCAACTAAGTAAGACTTAGCTTCAGGGACTGGTGAATGTCCAGATGTTTTGGGCTACAACTTTCTTGAGCCCTATACACAATGATAATGTAACATGATTTTTGTTCCTGGGTTATAAATGTTATTTTCTAATTGTTTCTATCATAAAAGCATGGGGAAAGTGTATTAAATTGCAAAAAACTCCTGCAGTACATTTTGCTATAGTTTTTCAGTGAATATCTCATAGAGTCTCAAACCAATTCAGAATAGTTTGTGTAGCCACAAAAATAACGTTTCTGGAGTGTAACAACTACTTTCAAAGTAAATGCCACACAATTAAACAGGAAATAACACTTTCAAACCAGAAGCAGAAAATTCTTCTGTTGTGAATTTTTCTGTGGTGAAGAATGTTGGGCAAGATCCAGCAAGATCTATAAGGGCTTCATGATTCCCACAGCAGTCTCTAGATACAGTAATCTTATGCACTGTTACATAGGACGAAGCTTAACTGAACTTGGGACATTTTTCTCTAAGTAAATAAACACAAGATCTGACTGAGTCATTTCATCATGATAAGGTTAAGCGTCATATTTAAAGTTTGCAGTTATTCCTTTTGTGCAGTGTTAATCTCATTTGATTTGCAATCAAATCTAAACTATGTTAATTATGGTATGAACATCGTCTTAATTATAAAATAAATCCTAGCTCCTGGTAAAAATACAGAACCTATTTCTAAGCCCAGTGGCTGATCTTGCTACTTATATTTTGCAGCCATGGGGTTTTCTGGGGCTAAGAGTATGTGACTCATCCAAGGTCACCAAATGGGTTTCCATGGCCAAGTGGGGAATCAAACCCTGGTCTCCAGAGTCATAGTTCAACACTCAAAACACTGAAACAAAGGTCAAGTTTAATGAAAACCAAGTCAATGGAATGCATATGAATATAATAACAGAATTTCATTGAACACAATGGGATTTTCCTTTAAAATCACAGATATAAGGTCACACTGTTTAAAATATATTTTGCTGGAAATAATTGATCTTCCTTATGAATAGTGGTTCATGTGTTTGTTTAGTTGTACTCTGGTTGAGCAGGGGGTGGGAAGTGATCCTATCAGCTTTAGCAAGCATAACCAGTGGTGAGAAATATTCTGGGAGTTGCAATTCAACAACATCTGGATATCTACACTTTGTGCACCTTTGATCAAGATTTTTGCCTCTGCTGAACAGCACCAATACATGCAGGCACAAACTGCCAAGTCCCAGCATATTTGAATGAGAATATACTGTATGGTGCACTGTCTCATCCCCAAATTCTTAGGGTTGATCTACACAGTAAACTTAATGCAATTGGACACCACTTTAACTGTTCTGGCTCAACTATGGAATCCTAGGAATTGTAGTTTGATGAGGCACCAGCACTCTTTAGCCAAAAAAAAGCTTTCGCCCATGTAAAACTACCAGAAATCAAAGTACTGAGCCATGGCAGTTAAAGTTGGGCAAACTGTAGTAATTTTACAGTGTTGATTCACTCTTAGTCACATATAGCTAGCTTTCCACTTCTGTTTTTCCAGGATGGAGCCTTCTGCAAACTCAACATCTGGCAGAAAGCTGTTAGAACCACTTTTGCTGGCTACAGCTGCCTCAACGGAAGGCACACAGCTGCTTAAGCCATGTGGTAAGCAAAAGGCACTCATTTGCTTCATTGGTGTTGTGCTTTCTGAATGTTTTCAATCAATCCAATGACGGTAGGATAAACGGAGTCCCTTTCAGGATTTATATGGTGTCTAATCTTGAGTTCAGCTACATATGAGCCATTTATATATAGTGTGTGAAGATCATCTTAGAACAGTTATTTGGAGCTGTGGATGTTGGTTAAGTAGACAGAGCATCCTAGCCATGATGTTATGTTTGTAGTCCTGGTGACTAAAAATGTGTGAAAAATATATATACTGTTGTTTTTCAGAAACTGGATATGATGGGATAAACGTAGCAATACTAATAGTTTGGCTTATGAGTATATTTCACACTATGTTTTAGCCAACTCCACTAGACAATGATGACAGTAGATTTCAACTGCTATAATATTTGTTAGTACTTTCTGGAGACAAAGGCTCTGAATCTGTGATCTCCATCTACTATAGATTTTCACATCCTATACATAAAATCACAAGGTATGTATGTAATACAGACAGGATAAATGTAGCTATCTTGGCAGAAAAATTCAAAGGACATCCAGTTAGAAGCAGAGTATAAAGGTTATATCAAGATGATTCCATAATATGCAGAATAATGTATGCCTCATATCAACTGACCCAGGATGGCCTTGGAGGTGGCACAAGATTCAACAGAAGACACACATTTGCAGGAGAATCCTGATCAAATGCAAGTCCTTTGGGGATTATAATAATGTAATGCAACCATATGCATCTAACTGAAAATACATGGGCAAAGAATAGGGGGAACTCATAGTATGGGATGTGCAATGAATAGAGGGTGAAAGGGAGAAACATGCCAAGAGGAAGGCAGGTCAAACAAACTCTTGTTGGGACTGTTGGACTATTGGGCTATGACCTGTTAGGATCACAACCTAATGAGGATTATGACCTGTTAGGATCATAACATATTTGGTAGCAGAGTTTCAGAAGTGTCCCTTTAATTTATTGGGTAACAGAAGATCACTGGGCATGTAACTTGTTTCTATTTGATGTTCTCAGCAGACAAAAACTCAAGTAGACTTGTTTTACTCATAACAGGTGCATTTCTTGTCAAGTTTAAATTTTCAATTTATATCTTTAACTTATAGTCTTTAACAGTCTCTTCAAAACTATATTGCTCCGTACAGTTCTCTTTCATAACAATCTACTTCCAAGGGACTGAAGCCGCAACTTTCTTCTAACTCCTAACACTGGCTTCTGTACTCTAACAGACTCAAGCCTCAACTGTCATTCTTCAATTGCCATCCTTTTTAAAATGCCTTCTAAACAGTCACATGATCAACAGCATTTCCCACTGCTTCAAGTACATAGAGCTAAGAAAACTGCAAACCAAATAAGACATAGTAAAGGTAAAGGTAAAGGTTTCCCCTGACGTTAAGTCCAGTCGTGACCAACTCTGGGGGTTGGTGCTCATCTCAATTTCTAAGTCAAAGAGCCGGCGTTGTCCGTAGACACCTCCAAGGTCATGTGGCCGGCATGACTGCATGGAGCGTCCTTACCTTCCCGCTGGAGCGGTACCTATTGATCTACTCACATTGGCATGTTTTCGAACTGCTAGGTTGGCAGGAGCTGGGACTAACAGCGGGCGTTCATTCCGCTCCCAGGATTTGACCCTGGGACCTTTCGGTCTGCAAGTTCAGCAGCTCAGCGCTTTAACACACTGCGCCACCACCAGGGGCCCTAAATAAGACATACACTTCAGAAAATAAACGAAACATTATAAAACAGACAAAACATTAAATAGAGGAGACTTGAGAAGGTTGCTATCTCCAACAGAGACCACCTTCCATCTGGAAATCTATGTTATCATTGAGAAAGAGCATGCAGATCTAAAACAAATCTCCATAGTCATTTAAGGACCCACAACTAAGACTCTATCCTTGGAAAAGAATCATACTGAGCCATAAATGATTGGCTATAGCGAAAGTCTTCCTCTTTTATTTATACTATAACTCCCATCAGTCCTGGCCAGGGGTTATGAGGGCTGCAATCCAAAAATATCTGGAGTGCCACAGTTGCCCATCCCTGTTATCAGGCTTTCCTAAACTGGCACGATGGGTGGGCTCTTTCTAACCTCAAAGGCAGTTTACATCATTTGTAATGATGCTGTACAGGTGTGTTTCAGGCCAAGGGCCAAAGAAAATAAAGCAACACACAACAAAGGAATGGGCTGCTTCAGAGGGTGTGGACTCTCCTTCATTGGCAGTTTTTAAACAGAGGTTGGATGGCATTTCTCAGGAGTGCTTTTGGTGTATATTTGGCATAGCAGGGGGCTGAAAAGCATGACCTTTGTAGCCCTTTCCAATTCCATACATGCACACCTATACATCAATTGGAGTTTTAAAAGAACATATTACCCCATGCTTGGGGGGAATCTTAGGCATGAGCCCAATTGAATTATATATAGCATATTTCTGAGTAGATACATAAGGTTCTCACTCAAAAGAAAAGGCATAACTAGAGTAGAGCGACTGAATCGATGGTTCAATTGTAAGTCAACATTTATACAAGTTCCAATGATTCGATAGGTCTATTCTAGTTGGAAGTGGCAATTGGATTGTTAGGCTTAATTTGTTCTGCTCAGTTTGCATTTCGTTCTGTGGACAAATTAGCCATCTTAATTTGTTAATTGGTTTATTATGGCAATTTCTATCTTCAAAGACTTTCCAAAGCCCCTACCCTGCCAAAAATAAGTCCGCATCCCTGTCGTAGAGTGCCTTCAAATCATTTCAAGCTCATACTAAGATAAACCTACCATGAGGGTTTCTTATGGCAGAATTATTTCAGAGAGGGTTTGCTTTTGCCTTCCCAGGAGGCTGAGAGCGTGTGACTTGCCCAAGGTCAACCCATAGGTTTCCACAGCTGAGCTGGGATTCAAACCCTAGTATCCAGACTGCATCTATACTCCCATATAATGCAGTTTCATAATGCAGTTGAACTGCATTGAATTGTATTATATGAATCCACAATGCCATATAATGCAGTTCAGCTGCATTATCAAACTGCACTGTATGTCAGTGTAGGTGGGGCCCCAATCCAACACTGAAACCACTATACCACACTAAATATCCCTTTAGTTTTCACATGACAGTACAGTATTTATATCTCATACTGTCCTTCACTGTACTTATTTGAAAGTCATTTCGAGGATGTTTAATTAAAAGATCCCTTCCCCACCCCTTTGCATTTACATCATTTCTAATTGGGGTAAAAATGTTAATATGCTTCAATCAAAGGAATATACCAACTGCGTTGACAACAGTGCACTGTCTCTGATCCTTCTAGTACCAGATTTGTGCATATTGCTTTGGGTAACTTACATAGGCCTCAAGGAATGCCGTTTTGCACATACTCAGAGGCACTGCCAAGCTTGATCCTGAGTATGTTTATTCAAAATTAAGTCCCATTTGCTGGACAGGTGCTTTCTCCAAAGTGAATCTGTCAAGGATTGCTGTCTGACTACTGAGCCAGATGCCCTATAGCTAAATCTACTGTATAAACATTGGCTCTGGGACCAGATTTCACCAAGATTTACCCCATGAGCCCCTTTCCATCAATGTGAGGAGGAATGTGTGAGCGTGTATGTACCTTCAAGGCGCATGTTGACTTATTGTGAACCCATGGATTTCATAGAGTTTTCTTAGGCAAGGTATTCTTTCAGGTTTTTAAAACTCCACTGTGGGTCTATGAACCAGGAATAGCATGCTGCAACTTCTTTTATTGGCCCAGTGTGGGTGCTTCTACACTGTAGAATGAATGTAGTTTGACATTACTTTAGCCCATGCCTCAATGCTATGGAATCGTGGGAGTTGTAGTTTTCCAGTCTTTAGCCTTATTGCTGTCAAAGGATTTCATGGCCGGAATCACTGGGTTGCTGCGAGTTTTCCGGGCTGTATAACCATGTTCCAGAAGCATTCTCTCCTGACATTTCACCCACATCTATGGCAGGCATCCTCAGAGGTAGTAAGGTCTGTTGGAAACTAGGCAAGTGGCGTTTATATATCTGTGAAATGTCCAGGGTGGGAGAAAGGACTCTTGTCTGTTGGAGGCAAGTGTGATTGTTGCAATTGATCACCTTGATTAGCATTGAACAGCCTTGCAGCTTCGAAGCTTGGCTGCTTCCTGCCTGGGGAAATCCTTTGTTGGGAGATAATTAGCTGACCCTGGTTATTTCTTGTCTGGAATTCCCCTGTTTTCTGAGTGTTGTTCTTTATGTACTGTCCTGATTTTAGAGTTTTGTTAATACTGGTAGCCACTTTTTGTTTCATGATCAAGCAGTGCTTCTTGTAAGTCTGAGCACAGTCCAGAGTAACTGCCAGGAATTTGGGTGTGCTGCAATGCTCCAGTGGGATTCCTTCCCAGGTAATCCTGCGAGCTCAAGATGCTTGTCTATTCTTAAGATGTAAAGCACAAGTCTGTGTTTTAAATGGATTAGGGATCAGCTGGTTTTCCCTGTAATAGGCAGTAAGAGCACCTAAAGCTTCAGAGAGCTTCTGTTCAACCATTTCAAAGCTCCCTGCTTGGGCGGTGATGGCAGTATCGTCAGCATAGATCTCTGTCTTTTCTGGCAGTGACTGATCATTTGTGTAAATGTTAAACATGGATGGAGCAAGCACGCTTTCCTGAGGGAGATCGTTCTTCTGTTTTGCCATCTGCAAAGGTGACTTGCAGCATAGTTAAATCTATTATATAAACATTGGCCCCAGGACCAGATTTCACCAAGATTTCCCCATCGATGTGAGGAGGAATGTGTGAGCGTGTATGTGCCTTCAAGTTGCCTGATGACTTACCTAGGGATTGCATAATTTTCATAGGCAAGGTATTCTTTCAGGTTTTTAAAAAAATCACTTTGAATCTATGAATCAGGAATAGCATGCTGCAACTTCTTTCATTGGCCCCAATGTGGGTGCTTCTACACTGCAGAATGGATGTAGTTTGACACTACTTTAACACCATGCTTCAATGTTATGGAATAGTGGTAGTTGTAGTTTTACACAGTATTTAGCCTTCTGAGTTGCTGGGAGTTTTCCAGGTTGTATGGCCACGTTCCAGAAGCATTCTCTCCTGACGTTTCACTCACCTCTATGGCAGGCATCCTCAGAGGTTGTGAGGTCTGTTGGAAACCAAGCAAGTGCTGTTTAGTGTTTCTATGGCTGTGGAGTATTCAGGGTGGGAGAAAGAACTCTTATCTGTTTGAGCAGGTGTTTGCAGCTAGTTTCAATTGGCTAGCTAAATTTGCATTTAATTGTCTTGTAGCTTGAAAGCCTTGCTGCTTCCTGCTTGGGGGAATCCTTTATTGGGAGATGATTAGCTGGCCCTGATAGTTTCTTGTCTGGAATTCCCCTGTATTCTGAATATTGTTCTTTATTTACTGTCCTAATTTTAGAGATTTTTAATACTGATAGCCAGATTTTGTTCATTTTCATGGTTTGGACTTTGTGTCTATGAAATAGGAATAGCATGATGCAACTTCTTTCATTGATCAAATGTGCATGCTGCAACTTCTTTCATTAACCCCAATATGGGTGCTTCTACACCGTAGAATGAATGTAGTTTGACACTACTTTAACACCACGCTTCAATGCTATGGAATCGTGGGAGTTGTAGTATTACGAAGTTTTTAGCCTTCTCTGTCAAAGAGTGCTGGTGCCTCGTCAAACTACAGATCCCATGATACCATGGCAGTTAAAGTGGTGTCAATCCGCATTCATTTTACAGTGTAGAAACACCCTGAAAGGAGTGTCCCTCTCTTTGGGAATTAATCTGGAGATAGCCCTTCCTCCGGAGCCCCGGTGGCAAAGTGTGTTAAAGCACTGAGCTGCTGAACTTGCAGACCGAAAGGTCCCAGGTTCAAATCCCATGAGCAGAGTGAGTGCCCGCTGTTAGCTCCAGCTTCTGCCAACCTAGCAGTTCGAAAACATGCCAATGTGAGTAGATCAATAGGTACCACTCCAGCGGGAAGGTAATGGCGCTCCATGCAGTCATGCCAGCCACATGACCTTGGAGGTGTCTACGGACAACGCCGGCTCTTGGGCTTAGAAATGGAGATGAGCACCAACCCCAGAGTCAGACATGACTGGACTTAGCGTCAGAGGAAACCTTTACCTTTACTTAGCCCTTCCTCCTTCCCTCCTTCCCAGAGGCAGCAGTGTTATGGTGAAGGTTTCTGCAGTGACTCATCTGAGAAGGGAGGAAGCAAGAATAATAATAATGTTGGAAAAACCTTCTCATCAGCACCTTTCTTCTGATTGTTTCAGCTGGAGCAAAGCGAGGAGCCAGGCCTAATGTTCAGGGACTAAAATAATATTGACAGTGGGAGACTGGGAGTGAGGTGGGGCACAGGGGGAGAACAAGCCATTCTTCTCCTCTAATATAATTGCAAAGAGGAAAGAAAGAAAAAAAGAGAAGCCAAACAGAAATCTGGAAAAAGGAATGATTGCTTTTATATTGGCATCATGTGTTCCCAAAGTCTTTCTGCTCAAGGGCTGGAAGGGGTCCAGGTTTGGATTGTAGATGTGTGTGTCTTTCCCTCTCCACCCGCCTCTTCCTTTCTTTCTTTCTTCCCGACGATTATTATTATTGCGATTATTTTCAAGGCACATTGCAGTTCCAACTCTGTCTCTCTCTCTCACACACACACAAAGTCTTTGATCTTTCTTGGCTGTCTCCTTACCCGGAAGAAAACCCTCGGCTGCTCAGCTGGGAGCGCGAAGCCCACGTGGAAAACCTGGCGCGGCTCCAGCTCTTTGCCAAATTTAGTCACACAAAGAGGCCGGAGAGGGGAGAGCGGAGGCTGGGAGAGGATGAAAGGGACCGCCGGCGGGGCTTCAAAGGCAGCCGCCGACCCGCCCCCGCGCCCCCTAACCCCGCCCCCCCCCGCCATATAAGGAGCCCTTCGCACGCAACGACGCCCCCACTCCCACTCCCACCCACCCCACACACACACAGGCCAGCCCAGGGGGATCTGGCCCACGCAGGCCTCCCGCTCCCGGTTTCAAAGAGGGAATTAATTGTGTTGTCGAAGGCTTTCAAGGCTGGAATCACTGCGTTGCTGTGAGTTTCCCGGGCTGTATGGCCATGTTCCAGAAGCATTCTCTCCTGCCATTTCGCCTGCAACTTTGGCAGGCATCCTCAGAGGTTCTGTTGGAAACTAGGCAAGTGGGGTTTATAGATCTGTGAAATGATCAGATTGGGAAAAAAAAAACTCTTGTCTGTTTGAGGCAAATGTGAATGTTGCAATTGGCCACCTAAAAAAAGGTAAATGTTTCCCCTGACGTTAAGTCCAGTCATGTCTGACTCTGGGGGTTGGTGCTCATCTCCATTTCTAAGCCGAAAAGCCGGCGTTGTCCGTAGACACCTCCAAGGTCATGACTGCATGCAGCGCCCTTACCTTCCCGCCGGAGCGGTGCCTATTGATCTACTCACATTGGCATGTTTTCGAACTGCTAGGTTGGCAGGAGCTGGAGCAACAGCGGGCGCTCACTCCGCTCCCGGGATTTGAACCTGGGACATTTCGGTCTGCAAGTTCAGTGCTTTAACACACTTCGCCACCGGGGCTCCTTAACACACTTGGCCACCTAGATGAGCATTAAATAGCCTTGCAGCTTCAAGGTCTGGCTGTTTACTGCCTGGGGGAATCCTTTGTTGGCCCTGATTGATTCATGTATGAAATTCTTCAGTTTCCTGAGTGTTGTTCTTTATGTACTGATTTTAGAGTTTTTTAAATACTACGTAGTAGCCAGATTTTGTTCATTTTCATAGTTTCCTCCTTTCTGTTGAAATTGTTCACATGCTTAAGGATTTTAGTAACTTCTTAATGGCCATAGCCAGGGAAAAAAAATTAGGTGGAAGGGGGGTTGAAACTTTTTTTTAGCGAATCATAGAGTACTTCCATAACGCCTAATAACTTAGAATTCAGGCTCCAGCGACAAACTTCAGTGGACATTCACGGGGATTTGGTTCATGAGAAAACCGAGGGGGGGGGGGTGTTGAACCTGAAAAAAATTGGGGAGGGTGAACCCCTAGCACCCCCCCCCCCTTGGCTACAGCCTGTCTGTGTAGTCTGACATGGTGGTTGTGAGAGTGGTCCAGCATTGCTGTGTTCTCAAGTCATATGCTGTGTCCAGGTGGGTTCATCAAGTGCTCTGCTATGGCTGACTTCTCT
Organism: Anolis carolinensis; assembly: GCF_035594765.1. Lineage (NCBI taxonomy): Eukaryota > Metazoa > Chordata > Lepidosauria > Squamata > Anolidae > Anolis > Anolis carolinensis. Next base: position 28,400,367 of record NC_085845.1, on the reverse strand, counting down.
GGTTGACTTAGTCTGCAGGGCCTATGAAAATGAACAAAATCTGTCTACCGGTGTCTAAAATCGGGACAGTAAATAAAGAACAACACTCTGAAAACAGGGGAATTGCAGACAGGAAACAATCGGGGCCAGCTAACATCTTCCAACAAAGGATTCCCCCAGGCAGGAATCAGCTAGACTTTGAAGCTGCAATGCTTATCAAGGTGATTAATTGCAACATTCACATCTTTCTCCCACCCTGGACTTTCCACAAATAAACAGACCTCTCAGCCTCTGAGGATGGCTGCCATACATGTAGGCAGAACGTCAGGAGATAATGCTTCTGGAACTAAACTCACAGCAACCAGGGAATTAATTGCCCCGCTCCTATCTCCCTCTCGAACCATCAAATGTAACTCACCAAACCATTTACTCCACCCCTGGCTTTTTATCTCTATTTTTTGGCATAGATTCTTTCCAGCACCTGTCTCCTCCCTTAATAATGGGGGCATCTACAATGCTGAATGAATGCAGTTTGACACCACATTAAATCTCCTGACTCCACGCTCTGGAATCCTGAAAGTTGTAGATTCACAAGGTCTTTCGTTTTCTCTAAAGCCGGGGCTGGTTTGGCTCGCTGATTTCAAAGGAAGGTCCGCTTCCCCGCCCACCCCGCTTTCCTTCCCAGAGATAAAGTTTCATGCTCTGCCTGGGTCTTTCTTTCCCTCCCTGTTTCAAAACCACGCGCATCCTAATCCTATGAGATGGAGGAAAATTCCTAGCAGAGTGGCAGGCATCTGTTGGGAAGCAGAGGCTCTGAAAAAACAACGAAGCCGCCTCTTGGGGTGGGGGTTCAAGGGGGTTGGATTCCTCCCTCCAATTAATATTTCTGCTTTATTGCCTCAGGAAATGGAGATTAATATAGACAATGAGTTATATTCCAATCGCAACAACTCTGCCATTGTGTAGCTGTGAGTTTTCCGGGCTGTATGGCCATGTTCCAGAAACATTCCCTCCTGACGTTTCGCCCATATCTATGACAGGCATCCTCAGAGGTTGTGAGGTAGTTAAGGAAGGTTTATTTAACTGTGGAAGATCCAGGTTGGGAAACAGAACTCTTGTCTGTTGGAGAAAAGTGTGGATGTGGCAATTAATCACCTTGATTAACATTGAAAAGCCTTGCAATTTCAAAGCCTGACTGCTTCCTGCCTAAGGGATCCTTTGTTGGGAGGTGTTAGCTGGTACTGATTGTTTCATGTCTGTAATCAGTATGTTATTCTTTATTTATTGTCCTGATTTTAGAGTTGGGAGACAGATTTTGTTCACTGTCATGGTTTCCTCCTTTCTGTTGCAATTGTCCACATGCTTGTGGATGTCAGTGACTTCTCTGTGTAGTCTGACATGGTGGTTGGTTGTGAAAGGGTCCAGCATTTCTGTGTTCTCAAATAATATGCTGCGTCCAGGTTTATTGCTTCAGGAAATGGAGATTAGTATAAGCAATGTGTTGTCATCCAGTGGCCCATCTTTTCCATTCCTAATCATTCGCCACTTTTGCAACTTCTTTTACCCCAAATGGGGAGTCACAGTGTAGGTTTTTTCGAAAAAATTCCCTCGGAAAATATCAGATTTCTGAGGAAGTTATGTCAATCAAACCTGGTATGGCACAAGCTAGCAGCAAGGCGCAATTCTATTCGCGTTTCCTCACCAAATTACAAACTAAATACAGAGAAAACTAAATACAGTACCTTGTAAAACTAAAGCTCCCATGATTCCATTGCATTGAGCCACTGCAATTCAAATGATGTCATTGGTGGTCTCCCATCCAAGTACTAGCCTTACTTAGCAGCTGATGTTAAATCCTATTGGGTAGAAGTGGTCATTAATCCACATTTAGAAGCGACAGGCTTCCAACCTCTCATGAGGCACCTCCTGTGAAGGGTGGCGTCCAATCCCACCCTTTTTTGTGGGGTTGCTGTGGTAATTGGTCACCTAGATTAACATTGAATGGCCTTGCAGCTTCAAAGCCTGGCTTCTTCCTGCCTGGGAGAATCTTTTGTTGGGGGAATCAAGGTGACCAATTGCCACATTCACACTTGCCTCAAGCAGACAAGAGTTCTTTCTCCCACCCTGGACCTTCCACAGATATATAAACCCCACTTGCCTAGTTTTCAAAAGACCTCACAACTTCTGAGGATGCCTGCCATAGATGCTCTTAGAACCTGTGCAGGTTTAACTATGTTTGATTAATACAAGGACTTGGCCAGTGATGATGTACCTTCAAGTTTCCCACTTTTGGCCATATTTACCCAGGAATTCCAGGTTCTGCCTGCTATATTTCAGAGGAAGGCAAAGGCAAAGCACCTCTGAGTACTACTTGCCTAAGAAAACCATAAATATGTTGTGGAAGGCTTTCACGGCAGGAATCACTGGGTTGCTGTGAGTTTTCCGAACTGTGTGGCCATGTTCCAGAAGCATTCTCTCCTAACGTTTCGCCCACATCTATGGCAGGCATGCTCAGAGGTTGTAAGGTCTGTTGGAAACTAGGCAAGTGGGATTTATAAATCTCTGGATTGTTCAGGGTGGGAGAAAGGGCTCTTGTCTGCCTGAGGCAAGTGTGAATATTGAATAGCCTTGCAGCTTCAAAGCCTGGCTGCTTCCTTCCTGGGGGAATCCTTTGTTGGGAGGTGTTAACTGTGAATTCCTGACAAGAAACAATCAGGACCAGTTAATACCTCCAAAGGATGCCCCTATGTAGGATGCAGTCAGGATATGAAGCTACAAAGATATTCAGTGCTAATCAAGGTGATCAGCTGCTAAATTCACACTTGCTTCATGCAGACAAGACTTCTCCCATCTTGAACATTCCACAAATATATAAACCTTAGTTGCCTAGTTTCCAACAGACCTCACAACCTCTGGGGATACCTGCCATACATGTGGATGAAACGTCAGGAGAGAATGCTTCTGGAACGTGACCATACAGCCCGGAAAACTCACAGTAAGCCATATATGCAGTACATTATACACACATATATGAAAAACACCCATATACATATATACATAAAGATATAAGATACACACACTCATATATATAACATACACAAACATATACTGAAATATACGTACACAAATATATGTGAAAGCACCCACCCACACATATATGCATACAGATAGATAACATACATATACATAACACACACACATATAGCAATATACATGCAGGGTTGTTGAATGTTTTCCGGGCTGTATGGCCATGTTCCAGAAGTATTCTCTCCTGACGTTTCGCCTACATCTATGGCAGGCATCCTCAGAGGTTGTGAAGTCTGTTGGAAACTAGTCAAGTGGGGTTTATATATCTGTGGAAAGTCCAGGGTGGGAAAAAGAACTCTTGTCAGTTGGAGGCCAGTGTGAATGTTGTAGTTAATCACCTTAATTTCTCCATACCTCACAACCTCTGAGGATGCCTGCCATAGATGTGGGCGAAACGTCAGGAGAGAATACTTCTGGAACATGGCCATACAGCCCGGAAAACATACAACAACCGTGTGATCCCGGCCATGAAAGCCTTCTACAACACAATACAAAAGGTATATACACACAAATATATAACATACTAGCTTTGCCCGGCCACACGTTGCTGTGGCTTATGGGAATCCTTTGTTGGCCAGATGGAATAGCAGTGAATAGCCTTGCAGTCTCAAAGCCTGGCCGTTTTCTGGAGTAGCTGGAACTTTTTGTTGTATGAACGTAGAGGCATGGATGAGGGGTTGTGCTGCCAAGTTTAGTGTTTCTGGGATGTGTAGTTTTGTTGTTTTGTCCTAGGCCGAAATTTCATTACCCTTTTATACATACATATATATATATATATATATATATATATATATATATATATATATATATATAACATAAACACACATATATAAATACACCAATATACACAGACAGACACACACACACATATATATTCGTGTGTGTGTCTGTGTGTGTGTAGTTGTTTTTTGTAAAGTGTGGTGGTGATTAGAAGGGAGCCGGTGGGCATGTAGGCTGATCGAAAAGGGAGGGGAGAAGGAGGGGTGGAAAAAAACAGATTTAGGGCAAATTTCAGAAACAGGCACAAATCCTTCCCTAATTGTTTTATTAGAGGGATCAGATTAATACTAAACCTCCGTGTGAACAGTCCTCCCCGGAGGAAGCTCCCCTTTCTTCCTCTTGGCCCCCGCCCTCGCCTTCTCCAGGGTCCAGGCACAGTAAACACCCCCAAAATTGACACAAATCTCGTTGGAGCTGGAAAGGATTTCCCCATCCCATCCTGCCTCGATATCTTTTTTTTAATGGCAATGCCAATCGATTAGACACATGCTAATTGGAGACCCGAGCGCTAATCGTTCTGACAGCTAATAAGAGTTTTGAGAAAGGAAGAAGGCGGCACAATGCCTTTCCGGGGGTATTCTTCTCTTGGCTGGGACTTCTTAGGAAGGTTCCTGGTCGAGTTCTTCCTCGCCCACGAGGCGCTTGCTTCGCCTTCCCTAAACTGCCGTGGGTGAGAGGGGACCCACGCAAACGGTTAATATATAAGCGGCGAAACACTAAAACCACGTATGCCTGTTAAAGCAAATCCTGAGCTTATCTGCGGATTTTGGTCGGGTTTCCAAAGGGGAAGGAAGATCTCTCTGCCGGAGTATCTCCAATATTGGAGGAATAAGAGAACACAGAAATGCAGGACCACTCTCACAACCACCAGGGCAGACGACACAGAGAAGCCACGGAAATCCACAAGCAGGAGGACAATTTCAACAGCAAGTAGGAAACCATGAAAATGAACAAAACCTAACTACTTTTTAAAAAAAAACCTCTAAAATCAGGACAGTAAATAGGAAAAACACTCAGAATACAAAGGAATTCTAGACATGAACCAATCAGGGCCAGCTAATACCTTTCAACAAAGGATTCCCCCAGGCAGGAAGCAGCCAGGCTTTGAAACTGCAAGGCTATTCAACGCTAATCAAGGTGATCAATTGCGAAATTCACACCTGCCTAAACAGACAAGAGTTCTTTCTCCCACCCTGGACATTATTCCACAGATGTATAAATCCCACTTGCCTAGTTTCCAACAAACCTCTCAACCTCTGAGGATGCCTGCCATAGATGCAGGCGAAATCAGGAGAGAATGCTTCTGGAACATGGCCATACAGCCCGGAAAACTCACAGCGACCCACACAAAAGCTCCCTTCCTAATCAGAGTGCAGCCCTGGAGGCATTGCAGAGTAAGCCATTCTCGAACAATGTGTGCATCCACACTTTAGAATTAATTCGGTTCTGCGCCACTTCAATTGTCATGGCTCAATGCTAAGGTATCCTGGGAGTTGTAGTTTTACCAGTTCTGAGCCTTCTCTGCCAAAGACAACTCACCAAACTAAAATTCTCAGGGTCTCATAGCAGTGAAAGTACTAGTAGTGTCAAACTGCGTTACTTCTACAGTGTAGATGCATCCCTGTTTATGTCGACTCCCTTGTAAGTCCCACTCGGATGGATGGGCACCTAGGAAAGCAGCCAATCCCAACATCTTTAGACTTCTGGGCGAATTAATGCAGTTTGGCAACAAGTGAGCTTGTATGGCTCAATATTTTGTCATCTTGAGTGTTGTAGTTTTACAAGGTCTTTCTCTACCCAAGACTGCTGGTGCCTCCCCAACTACTGCTAGGCTTCTGTAGCATTGAGCCACAGCGGTAAAGCGGTGTCAAACTGCATTCATTCCACCCTCCGTCCACAGGCAATGGTTTTGAGAAACCAAGGTGGGAAGCCCATCTTGGACGTCCAAACGCATTCCCTTCCAGCTCACAAGGCAGCGAGCTTCGTCTCTCTTCTTCTGGAAGGATTTAGTGCCTCGGACCGATGGGATCAACCGAAGCGAAATCCCGAAAATAATATTCCTCGTTGCTTCCCTTGGCTCAGCTCCTCCCATAGTAGTCTCATTGCAAGAAAGAACCGTGCCTCCCCCACTCCCACTCCCACGCGCGTCCCAGAACGGTCTCCTTAGGAAAGAGATGAGAAAACGGGCCTCACGTGTTTGTGGCGGTGAGGAGGTTTCTCATCTATCCGACGGTTTCGTCTCTGCTGAGAAGGATCTGCGCCTTTAACTTGGGTTAAAACGACACCGAACCGATATGAGCCCAAAACAAAACCCACACTTTCGAAAAGCTAGGAAGCCACATGGAATCGGATGCAGTTACTCCCATGTAAACACGTCCACTGTGAGGCTGGGAGTTGGGTTTGTCATCATTTCACTTACACAGCTTAATATCAATATGTGTCTGTGTCTGGATAGACAGATTGGGTACATGGATATCTATGTAGACAGACAACAGACAGACAGACAGATGATAGATAGATTGATGATACATGATAGATAGATAGATAGATAGATAGATGATAGAGATAGATGATAGAGATAGAGATAGATGATAGATAGATGATAGAGATAGATAGATGATAGAGATAGAGATAGATGATAGATAGATAGATAGATAGATAGATAGATAGATAGATAGATAGATAGATAGATAGATAGATAGAGATAACCCTATTGTATTCCACTGTCGCATTGTAATTTTGGCACACTTCAATATATGTATGTATGTATGTTGTCTAAGGCTTTCATGGTCGGAATCACAGGGTTGCTGTGTGTTTTCCGGGCTGTATGGCCATGTTCCAGAAGCATTATCTCCTGACGTTCCGCCCACATCTATGGCAGGCATCCTCAGAGATTGTGAGGTATATATACGAAACGTCAGGAGAGAATGTTTCTGGAACATGGCCATAAAGCCCGGAAAACATACAACAACTCAATATATATACTTATATGTGTATACTTATAATAGTATAATATATAATATATAGTATAATATATATATATATATATATATATAATATAGTATAATATATAATATATAGTATAATATATATACTTATAAGTATATATATATATATATATATATATATATGTGTGTGTGTGTGTGTGTGTGTGTGTATATATATACACACACACCTCTTTATAAAGTGTGTGTATACACACACACTGTATATACACACACTTTATAAAGAGGGATAGATGTACATGTTGATCTCATGTTCAATTAGACAGATAGGTAGATAGATACAGTAGTATGTTCAATATTATATATGTATATGTATTGAGGTTGCTGTGAGTTTTCCCGGCTGTTTGGGCATGTTCCAGAAACATTCTCTCCTGACGTTTCGCCCATCTATGGTGGGCATCTTCAGAGGCTGTGAGGTCTGTTGGGTTTATTTATCTGTGGAAGGTCCAGGGTGGGAGAAAGAACTCTTTGTCTGTCGTAAGCAAGTGTGAATGTTGCAATTAATCACCTTGATATAGCCCTGAAAAGCCTTTCAGCTTCAAAGCCTGACTGATTCCTGCCTGGGGGAATCCTTTGTTGGAACCAACCTGGACACAGCATATTATCTGAGAAGACAGAAATGCTGGACCACTCTCACAAACACCATGAAACCCACAAGCATGTGGACAATTTCAGCAGAAAGGAGGAAACCATGAAAATGAACAAAATCAGGCTACTAGTATTAAAACAAACTCTAAAATCAGGACAGTAAATAAAGAACAACACTCAGTAAAGAGGGGAATTCCAGACAGGAAACAATCAGGGCCAGCTAACACCTCCCAATAAAGGATTCCCCCAGGCAGGAATCAGTCAGGCTTTGAAGCTGCAAGGCTGTTAAATGCTAATCAAGGTGATTAACTGCAAAATGCACACTTGCCTCCAACAGACAAGAGCTCTTTCTCCCACCCAGGACCTTCCACAGATATACCTCCCTTACTTAATTTCCAATAGACCTCACAACCTTTGAGGTTGCCTCATAGATGTGGGCGAAACGTCAGGAGAGAATGCTTCTGGAAATTGCCATACAGCCAGGAAACTCACAGCAACCCAATATGTGTGTGTGTGTGTGTGTGTGTGTGTGTAGGGACAGACAGACAGACAGAGATATTGTATTCCACTGTCGTATAGCAATTTTGGCACACTTCTATTATATATACTTTATAAAGAGAGATATAGAAGGGTACATGTTGATCTCATATTCAGTTAGACAGATAGGTAGATATTTATTCAATTTATTTATATATTATTTATTTATTTATTTATTATTAAATTTTATATATCTATATGTATCTATCTATATATCTCGATGTCATGTTGTATTCCGCCTTTGCATGCTAATTTTGGCACAATGTAGTCTGTCTATATAGGGAGAGATACCTATTGATGCCATGTTCAATTAGAAAGGTAGGCAGATAGAGAGAGAGAGAGAGAGAGAGAGAGAGAGAGAGAGATGTTCAACTAATGTTGGCCCATTTCCACTATATGTATGCAATGCATACACACATACCATGTTCGATTATATAGACAGATATAATATGGTATGTCCAATCCTATTATATATCGATGCCATGTTTTATTCCACGTTCGAATGCCAACTATGGCACATTTCAATTACTGTACGTATAGAAGAAAGAGAAACGCATAGAAAACCCTTTTTGGTTGTCGAAGGCTTTCATGGCCGGGATCACAGGGTTGTTGTATGTCTTTCGGGCTGTGTGACCATGTTCCAAAAGTATTCTCTCCTGACGTTTCGCCCACATCTATGGCAGGCATCCTCAGAGGTTGTGAGGCATGGATAAACTAGGCAAGGAAAGGAAAAAATATATATCTGTGGAGAGTCCAGGGTGTGACAAGAGTCTTTTGTCAGTTGGAAGCTAGCATTAATGTTTCAGTTAATCACCCTTTTTGTTTGGGAAAGCTACCCTAAAATATAGCAGAGCATCCAAAAATAAAACAGGATACTAAAAGTTGAGCATTCAGCTCATGAGCCAGCAGAGCGTGTGATGTGGCTGTAAAGAATTCAGAGTTTAGGCAAGCAAAGATGCACAGTCTAATCTTAAAAATCACAAAAGGTTTATTTACAATAGGAAAAGACTATCGGTAGGATATTTGTTTTGAAAAGAAGACACAGCCCGACTCTATGACTTGTTGAAGTGACCATACCATTCAATTCAATGTGACATATTGCCACATAAGATGTACACAGAAAGACCTTGAATGGTTTCTCTCTCTCTGGATTTACCTTCCAAGTAAGCATCCAGGGGTCCTTTATGATACCTGCCTGCTGCTAACCCTATTTTGCCTGCTCATTTCTGATCCCTTTTCCTCTCTCCCTGCCTTCCCATTTCGTAACGACGCCTTTCCCCTCCCTTCCTCTCTTTCTCTGTGTATCTTTTTCTAAAACTGTAAATATAAACAAACAAAAACACCCACATGAGCCTTCTCTCCCTCTCCCCACACCCTCCATTTCCAGCCACCAAACAATTTGAAATATATGCGCTCCCCCTCCTTCTCCAAAAAGGGGAAGGCTTAACAAAGCAGCCCTAGAAAAACATCCTTGTTCCAGATTTGTCTGAAGATGTTCAGATAACTATTATTTGCCCTCTCCGGAGAGGCTTCCTTGGGGAAGGGGAGAGTGAATTAGAAACCTCCACCCCTTTGAAAAGAGCAATTCCCTTCCCACCCTCGGAGCTTTTGAAAGAAAAGCCCTCAACCCATCTCAGATCATAACAATAATAATAAAAATATCTATATAAACGATGTCAGGAGAATTGGTGATGAGGATACTGAAAGCGATGAGGCTCTAATCGGGGGGATATGGTGGTAGTGGGTCCTATTATTATTATTATTATTATTATTATTATTATTATTATTATTATTATTATTATTATTTAATGATGATGATGATGATATCCGCTTTTCTCTCTTAAAACGACTCACAACATTACAAACAATTCAGGGTTGCTGTGAGTTTTCCGGGCTGTTCCACAAGCATTCTCTCCTGACGTTTCGCCCATATCTATGGCAGGCATCCTCAAAGATTGTGAAGTCTGTTGGAAACTAGGCAAGAGGGGTTTAAATATCTGGAAAGTCCAGGGTAGGAGAAAGAACTCTTGTCTGTTTGAGACAGGTGTGAATGCTGCAGTTGACCACCTTGATTAGTATTGAATAGCCTTTCAGCGTCAAGATCTCGCTGCTCCCTGCCTGGAGGAATCCTTTGTTGGGAGGTGTTAGCTGGCCCTGATCGATTCATGTCTGGAATTCCCCTGTTTACAGAGTGGTGTTCTTTATTTACTGTCCTGATTTTAAAGATGTTTTTAATACTGGTCGCCACGTTTTGTTCATTTTCATGGTTTCCTTCTTTCTGCTAACACTGCCCATATGCTTGTGGCTTTCAAGGGCTTTTCTGTGTAGTCTGACATTGTGGTTGTGAGAGTGGTCCAGCATTTCTATGTTCTATAATAATAGGCTGTTTCCAGGTTGGTTCATCAAGAACACTCAGAAAACAACAATCAGAAGACAGGGAAATTCCAGACAGGAAACAATCAGGGCCAGCTAACACCTCCCAACAAAGGATTCCTCCAGATAGGAAGCAGCCAGGCTTTGAAACTGCAAAGGCCATTCAATGCTAATCAAGCTGGTCAACTGCAACATTCACACCTGCCTCTTTCTCCCACCGTGGACCTTCCACAGATATATAAACCCCACTTGCCTAGTTTCCAACCGACCTCACAACCTCTGAGGATGCCTGCCACAGATGCAGGCGAAACGTCAGGAGATAATGCTTCTGGAACATGGCCATATAGCCCGGAAAACTCACAGCAACCCAATGATTCCGGCCATGAAAGCCTTCAACGGGACACAAAAACAATGCAATGTATGGGTTGCTGTGAGTTTTCCGGGCGGTATGGCCATGTTCCAGAAGCATTCTTTCCTGACGTTTCGCCTGCATCTATGGCAGGCATCCTCAGAGGTTGTGAGGTCTGTTGGAAACTACTAGGCAAAAGTGGGGTTTAAATATCTGTGGAAGGTTCAGGGTGTTCGACAACACAATGCCATTTATGTTTTTGTTTTGTTTTCAGAGGGACTTCTTGGCTTACTTTCTTGTTTTCCTAGGTACATTTCTTGCTTCCTGACCCTGAGTTTACACCTTTCCTGATGTGGAACTCAGTAGCTGAGGCTGCTTTATGATCTTCATTTCCCATGGTAAGGGGGAACTAGGCAAGGGGGGTTTAAATATCTGTGGAAGGTTCAGGGTGTTCGACAACACAATACCATTTATGTTTTTGTTTTGTTTTCAGAGGGACTTCTTGGCATATTTTCTTGTTTTCCCAGGTACATTTCTTGCTTCCTAACCCTGAGCTTGCACCTTTCCTGATGTGGAACTCAGTAGCCGAGGCTGCTTTATGATCTTCATTTCCCATGGTAAGGGGGTGGTGGGGAAAAAAAACTTTGGGTACATAGATATAATAATTTTTCAAAAGAGAGAGATCCATCCTATCCCTTTCCCAGTTCGCTGCTTCCTAAGCTGGGTTGAGGTTGTTGTGAGTCCACCCCCCCCCCCCGCCTTTTCCACTACCACCACCACCTCCCCTCCTCCTCGGGATGGCTACATTTCCTTTTTCTCTCCCTCTCTCCCGAGCGTCTATCAATGCGCTGTCAATCAAAGCGGCGGCTTCCCTTTCATCTTCTTCCTCCCGCCCCCACCCTTTCAACAGAGCGAGAGAGAGAGGAAAAGGGGGAGGAGGGAGGGAAAGGGGAGTGGGAGGAGGAGGAGGGAATGTTAAAGTTCCACTACGGAGGGAGACAGAGGAGGAGAGAGAGAGAGAGGCAGAGAGAGAGAAACCACTGCCTTTTGGAGCAGGCTCCACGCGAGACCGTGGGTCGCACGCAGCGAGGCGACTCTTTTCCCCCTTCGCATTCCCGAGGATTGTTTGGACCACGAAAGAAGAACCCCACGGACGGAGTCTTTCTCCTGAGGACTTAGTCAACCTTGGACTCTTTTTCTTCTTCTTCTTCCAGGGGAGAAGTTTCGGGGTCTCGCTCAAGGGGCTTCGGGGTCTCCACGCAGCCCTCCTGGCGGACCCCAACCCCCAGAGTCGCCCCTTTTTCTCTCCGGAGGCGACGGCAGCGAGGAAGAGGAGGGAGAGACCTTTCGGAAGGGGGAGACCAGCACTCCCCGGTCCCGGGGACAAAGGCAGAGGCCCGGTGCGTGGGTTTGGGAAGGGGAGAGGATTGGGGAGGCGTGCGTGGCTGGGGAGCTCCGTGGAGGGGAACGAGTGTGCGAGAGAGCGGCTTCCCTTCTTCTCCCTTTCCTCTTCTCCTCTCTCTTTCACTCTGGCATTTCCCCTTCCCTCGGTGAAGTCTCTGTCTGTGGCATTTCCCCTTCCTTCTCCCTTCTTTCTCCACTCTGCCCTGTCAACATCCCTCCAGACTCCCCCAAAATAGCTCTTTTTCCTTTGTGGGAATCTTACTCTCTTGACCTGCATGATTTTTTTATTTCTATTTTTAAAAAGACGATCCCAAGCGGAAGAAGAGAAAAAAAAGAAAGACAGCGGGTGTTTATGTTTTGGAAAAAACAAAACAAAAGTGACGCTATTGGGTTGCTGTGAGTTTTCCGGGCTGTATGGGGAGGTTCCAGAAGCATTCTCTCCTCACCTTCCGCCCACATCTAAGGCAGGCATCCTCAGAGGTTGTGAGGTTTGTTGGGAACTAGGCAAGTGGGGTTTATATACAGTAGAGTCTCACTTATCCAAGGTTCTGGATTATCCAATGCATTTTTGTAGTCAATGTTTTCAATACATTGTGATATTTTGGTGCTAAATTCGTGAATGCAGTAATTACTACATAGCATTAATGTGTAATGAACTACTTTTTCTGTCAAATTTGTTGTATAACATGATGTTTTGGTGCTTAATTTGTAAAATCATAACCTATTTTGATGTTTAATAGGCTTTTTCTTAATCTCTCCTTATTATCCAACATATTCGCTTATCCAACATTCTGCCGGCCCGTTTATGTTGGATATGTGAGACTCTATTGTATCTGTGGAATGCCCAGGGTGGGAGAAAGAGCCTAAAGATCCCACAAGACTACGTTCTATAAAAACCCTAATTGGAGCCCCGGTGGCGAAGTGTGTTAAAGCACTGAGCTGCTGAACTTGCGGACCGAAAGGTCCCAGGTTCAAACCCCAGGAGCGACGTGAGAGGCCGCTGTTAGCTCCAGCTTCTGCCAACCTAGCAGTTCGAAAACATGCCAATGTGAGTAGATCAATAGGTACCTCTCCGGAGGGAAGGTCCCGGCGCTCCATGCAGTTATACCGGCCATATGACCTTGGAGGTGTCTACGGACAACGCCTGCTCTTCGGCTTAGAAATTGAGATGAGCACCAACCCCCAGAGTCAGACATGACTGGACTTACCTTTACCTTAGAGTAGGTCCAAGGTGGGAGAAAGAAGTCTTGTCTGTTTGAGGCAAGTGTGAATGTTGCAATTGATCACCTTGATTAGCATTGAATAGCCTTTCAGTTTGAAGGTCTGGTTGTTTACTGCCTGGGGAAATCCTTTGCTGGGAGGTGTTAGCTGGCCCTGATAGTTTCTTGTCTGGAATTCCCTTCTCTGCCAAAGAGTGCTGGTGCCTCACCAAACTACAGATCCCATGATTCCATGACAGTTAAAGTGGTGCCAATCCTCATTCATTTTAGTGTAGATTCACCCTGAACACCTTGCAACAAAGGATTATCCCAGGCAGGAATCAGCCTGGCCTTGAAGCTGCAAGGCCATTCAATGCTAACCAAGTTGATTAATTGCAACATTCATGCTTACCTCCAATAGACAAGAGTTCTTTCTCCCACCCTGGACCTTCCACAGATATATAAACCCCACTTACCTAGTTTCCACCAAACCTCACAACTTCTGAGGATGCCTGCCATAGATGTGAGTGAAACCTCAAGAGAGAATGCTTCTGCAGCATGGCCATACAGCCCGGAAAGCTCACAGCAACCCACCTTTTTTTTTTTTTTGTAGCAAGTGTGAATGTTGTAATTGATCACCTTGATTAGCATTGAATAGCCTTGTAGCTTCAAAGCTTGGCTGCTTCCTACCTGGGGGAATCCTTTGTTGGGAGGTGATTAGCTGGCCCTGATTGTTTCCTGTCTGGAATTCCCCTGTTTTCTTAGTGTTGGTCTTTATTTACTGTCCTGATTTTAGAGGATTTTTAAAAATACTGGTAGCCAGATTTTGTTCATTTTTATGGTTTCCTCCTTTCTGTTGAAATTGTCCACATGCTTGTGGATTTCAATGGCTTATCTGTGTAGGCTGACATGGTGGTTGTTAGAGTGGTCCAGCATTTCTGTGTTCTCCAATAATATACTGTGTCCAGGTTGGTTCATCACTTATTATTATTATTATTATTATTATTATTATTATTATTATTATTATTATTATAGAACTTTATTTCTGTTCTGCTTATTCTCCCCAAAGAGACTCAGAGCAGATTCCAAATTCAAGGGCAAACATTAACAGCCTTCACTAAAACTGACAAATACCTACATAGCATCCCAGAAAAAAACAACCACATATGAAATCAGTAATTAAACCCTAACATCAAATTAAACCTAACATCAGTGAATTAAACCTAACATCAATAAATTAAACCAACATAGTCAGACAAAAAATTACATAATGGCATAAATTCTGAACAAACATTCACATTAATTTACTGAAGCTAGTTGGAGTTCACAAAGTTGTTTGGTTGGTTGTGTGGCCTATGGTGGTAAATTGGGCTGACATAGACTAGCAGAGCCCAGATACAAAATAGTTCTCAACTCATCAAGTGCTCTGCTAATGGCTTTCTCTGGTTGAGTTAGTCTGCAGTGCCTTTCATATTCATTGATTCCTGTTAGGGTAATGCTGTGGTTGGTGGTCCCTATGTATGTAGACTTGTCCACACCTGTATGGTATAAGGTAGACTCCTGCAGAGGACAGTAAATAAAGAACAACGCTCAAAAACAGAGGAATTCCAGATAATAAACAATCAGGGACAGCGAATCACCTCCCAACAAAGGATTCCCCCAGGCAGGAAGCAGCCACGCTTTGAAGCTGAAAGGCTATTCAATGCTGATCAATAACAACATTGGAGCCTCCGATGGCCTAGGGGATTAAAGCCTCGTGACTTGAAGGCTGGGTTGCTGACCTGAAGGCTGCCAGGTTCGAATCCCACCCGGGGAGAATGAGGATGAGCTCCCTCTATCTGCTCCAGCTCCATGCGGGGACATGAGAGAAGCCTCCCACAAGGATGGTAAAAACATCAAAAACATCTGGGCGTCCCCTGGGCAACGTCCTTGCTGACGGCCAATTCTCTCACTCCAGAAGCAACTCCGGTTGCTCCTGATACGAAAAAAAAATAGCAACATTCACACTTGCCTCAAACAGACAAGACCTGGGCCTTCCACATATATATAAACCCCACTTTCTGAGTTTCTAACAGAACCCACAACCTCTGAGGATGCCTGCCATAGATGTGGGCGAAACGTCAGGAGGGAATGTTTCTGGAACATAGCCACACAGCCCGGAAAACTCACAGCAACCTAGTGATTCCGGCCACGAAAGCCTCCAACAACACAGTGACGCAGAGAAGCCAAACCGGGCAGAGGCGCAAACTTGTCCAGACTTCTTGCGGCAGACACTACAGAAACTGGGGAAGGGAAGGGGGTCTGTATTCCTTCCTTCCTTCCTTCCTTCCTTCCTTCCTCTCTTTTAAAAGCCGGCAGACCAAGCAGAGGGAGAGTCCTTCCCCCTTCTCTTCTCCCCTTTCTCCAGGTGTTTGGTGGTGAGTGGCGTAGGGATGGAAGGAGGGTAACTCTTTGTGTATTTGCGTGGGTTGATTAGATTAGGGAGCCTCCTCTCCAAGACTTCTAACTTCCATCCTTCCTGTTGTTTCTCTTCCTTCCTTCCCTCTCTCCTCCAGGCTCTCCAGAGGCAGCAGCCACGATGCCTCAGCTCTCGGGAGGAGGAGGAGGAGGCGGCGGCGGAGGAGGAGGAGGCGACCCCGAGCTCTGCGCCACCGACGAGATGATCCCTTTCAAAGACGAGGGCGACCCCCAGAAGGAGAAGATCTTCGCCGAGATCAGCCACCCGGAGGAAGAGGGAGACTTGGCCGACATCAAGTCCTCGCTGGTCAACGAGTCGGAAACCATCCCTAGCAGCAATGGGCACGAGGTAAGAAGAAGAAGAAGAAGAGGAAGAGGAGAGTAGGCCATTGGTGTGGGGCAGCGGGAGGTGGCACTGCAGCTGGGAAGGTGGAACAAACTTTCCACCTTCCTTGCTGAGTTTCTCCATACCTCACAACCTCTGAGGATGCCTGCCATAGATGTGGGCGAAACGTCAGGAGATAATACTTCTAGAACATGGCCATACAGCCCGGAAAACATGCAACAACCCTGGAAGAAACTTTCTGGAAGGAGTAGTTATTCACCAGCGAGAGTAAGTTAGTTAAAGTTACGGCAAGGGCAAACTTCGGCCATCCCTCCAGATTTTTTGGACTTCCAACTCCCACAATCCCTAACAATTGCTATGATGAGTTTTCCGGGCTGTATGGCCATTTCTCTGCTGACGTTTCGCTCACATCTATGGCAGGCAACCTCAGATGTTGTGAGGTTTGTTGGGAACTAAGCAAATGAAGTTTACATACTTTATTTGTAAAAGGTCCAAGGTGAGAAAAATAACTCATGTCTGTTGGAGGCAAGTGTAAATGTGGCAATTAATCACTTTGGTTAGCATTGAAAAGCCTTGCAGTTTCAAAGCCTGGCTGCTTCCTGCCTGAGGGAATCCTTTGTTGGGAGGTGTTAGCTGGCCCTGATTGTTTCATGTCTGGGATTCTCCTGTTTATTTATTTATTTACAGTATTTATATTTTGCCCTTCTCACCCCGAAGGGGACTCAGGGCGGATCACATTACACATATAAGGCAAACATTCAATGCCTTAACATAGAACAAAGACAGAGACAAGCTGGCCTCGAACTCATGACCTTTTGGCCAGAGTGATTTGTTGCAGCTGGCTGCAGTTGGCTACTCACCAGCCTGAGCCACAGCCCGGGCCTGTTTTCTGACTCTTGTTCTTTATTTACTGTCCTGGTTTTAGATTTTCTAAAATACTAGTAGCCAGATGGTGTTCATTTTCATGGTTCCCTCCATTCTGTTGAAGTTGTCCACATGCTTGTGGATTTGAATGGCTTCTCTGTGTAGTCTGACAGGATGGTTGTGAGAGTGGTCCAGCATTTCTGTGTTCTCAAATAATATGTTGTGTCCAGGTTGGTTCATCAAGCGCTCTGCTATGTCTGACTTCTCCAGTTGAGTTAGTCTGTAGTGCTTTTCATATTCCTTGATTCATGTTTGCTGGTCCCTATGTAGACTTGTCCACAGCTGCATGGTATACGGTAGATTCCTACTGAGGTAAGAGGATCTTACCATACATGAAGGCAACCATTGACCACATAGGGAAGCTGATGAAGAAACACAACCTACAAACTATCTGCAGACTCACTAAGAAAATCCAACAAATACTACATTCAGCAAAGGACAAGAGGGATCCTCTCACCTCTGCAGGAGTCTACCGTATACTGTGTAGCTGTGGACAAGTCTCCATAGGGACCAGCAAACGCAGCAATGCCCAAACACTGCAGGCTGATTCAACCAGAAAAGTCAGCCATAGCAGAGCACTTGATGAACCAACCTGGACACAGCATATTATTTGAGAACACAGCAATGCTGGACCACTCTCACTCACAGACTACACAGAGAATCCACTGAAATCCACAAGAATGTGGACAATTTCAAGAGAAAGAAGAAGGAAACCATGAAAATGAATAAAATCTGGCTACTAGTATTAAAAGATTCTAAAATCAGGACAGTAAAGAACAGTCATAAGACAGGGGAATTCCAGTCATGAAACAGTCAGGGCAGGTAACAGCTCCCAACAAAGGATTCCCTCAGCCAGGAAGCACCCAGGCCTTGAAACTGAAAGGCTATTCAATGCTAATCAAGATGGCCAATTGAAACATTCACACTTGCTTTTAACAGAAAAGAGTTCTTTCTCCCACCCTGAATCTTCCAGAGATATATAAACCCTACTTGCTTAGTTTCCAAAAGATCTCACAACCTCTGAGGATGCCTGCCATTGATGCGGGCGAAACGTCAGGAAAGCATGCTTCTGGAACATGGCCATGCAGCCCTGAAAACTCAAAGCAGCCCAGCCGGTAGGCTGTTAGGAATTGTGGGAGTTGAAATCCAAAGAACCTGGAGGCTCAAGTTTACCCATGCCTAGGGTTCCATAGCACTGAACCATGGCAGTGAAAAGAGCTGTCTATCTGCCTTCATTCTCTGATGGCAGTACAGCCACGGTCTTAACGCTCAAACCACGGCACCACAAAACCCAATGGATATTTCACAAGAGGGGCCTTTCGGAAGGGCAGGCTCTCCCAGGCGAGCAGGGCCGAGGCAGCCTGCGTGTGTGCCGGGGCATGGAAACCGGGAACCGCCGGCCGGGCGGCTGTTTTTGGACGGCGGCGCTTTGAAATCCGATCCGCCGCGGTTCCCCATGAATGAGCAGCGCTGGGAGAAGAAGAGGAGGAGGAAGAGAAGGAGGAGGGATCGGAGCTGGAAGCTGTTGGCCGCCGCGGAGGCTCTCCCCCTTCCTCCTCTCACTTCCTTTTTGGAGTTGTGACTCGGGGCGAACGCAGAGGTTCAAAAGCAGCCATAGTGTCTGGGTTGCTGTGAGTTTCCCGGGCTGTATGGCCATGTTCAAGAAGCATTATCTCCTGAGGTTTCGCCTGCATTTATGGCAAGCATTCCCAGAGGTTGTGAGGTCTGTTGGAAACTAGTCAAGTAGGGTTTATATATCTGTGGAAGATTCAGGGTGGGAGAAAGAACTTTCAGGCAGGTGTGGATGTTTCCATTGGACACCTTGAATAGCATTGAATAGCCTTGTAGCTTTAAATCCTGGCTGTTTCCTTCCTGGGGGAATCCTTTGTTAGCTAGCCCTGACTGTTTCATGTCTGGAATTCCTGTTTTCAGAGTGTTTTCCTTTATTTACTCTCCTGATTTTAGAGTTCTTTAAATACTGGTAGCCAGATTTTGCTACCAGTATTTTTAAAAACTCTAAAATCAGGAGAGTAAATAAAGAACAACACTCTGAAAACAGGAATATGTAAAGGTTTCCCCTGACGTTAAGTCCAGTCATGTCTGACTCTGGGAGTTGGTGCTCATCTCCATTTCTAAGCCGAAGAGCCGGCGTTGTCCATAGACACCTCCAAGGTCATGTGGCTGGCATGACTGCATGGAGCGTCCTTACCTTCCTGCCGGAGCAGTACATATTGATCTACTCACATTGGCATGTTTTCGAACTGCTAGGTTGGCAGGAGCTAGAGCTAACAGCGGGGGCTCACTCTGCTTCCGGGGTTTGAACCTGGGACCTTTCGGTCTGCAAGTTCAGCAGCTCAGCGCTTTAACGCACTTCGCCACCGGGGCTCCCAGCATTCTGAAAACGGTAATTCCAGACACGAATCAATCAGGGCCAGCTAACACCTCCCAACAAAGGATTCCCCCAGGCAGGGAGCAGCCAGACCTTGAAGCTGAAAGGCTATTCAATGCTGATCAGGGTGGCCAATGGAAACATCCACACCTGCCTGAAACAGACAAGAGTTCTTTCTCCCACCCTGGACATCATTCCACAGATATATAAACCTCACTTGCCTAGTTTCCAATAGACCTCACAACCTCTGAGGATGCCTGCCATAGATGCAGGCGAAATGTCAGGAGATAATGCTTCTGGAACATGGCCATACAGCTCGGAAAACTCACATCAACCCTGTGATTCTGGCCATAAAAGCGTTCAACAGCCAAAAAAAGTTATTTCAGAAAATTTCAGGGATCAAATTTGGCAGTATAGTACAGAGAAAGGCACTGTAGCCTTAAGTAGGCAGTTCTCTGATGTTTTCATGTTGCTGCCAAAGGAAACAGGATGAGCCTGCCGCATGTATTACCCAAGCCTGAATTTCAGTAAATCAGAGCATGTTTCAGGGGGAAAAGATGCATGAAAGGTATCTGTAGAAACTCTAGAACCCTTACTTCTCTGGCTTCAGTGGCTTGACCATGGGAACTGGGAGCTGCTGCTTGTATATCAGGAGAAACACCTTCTTCTCTTGCTGCTGCCGGATTCTGATATCAGCAATATATTAAGAAAATAAGTGGAGCTGTAACAAAAACAGGCAGCAGAATGGTCTCAAGCAGACACACTTCAAATAAATTCCACTCAAAATCAGTGTCATTTACAATCCTGGCGGCAGTCCTGAGAATAAAGCATATGGAAAGTCAGCAGGACTTTGTTCAGAGATGGGATTGAGTTACAAACTTGCTTCAGTTTAAGTTGTTCATTGTTTGCCTTGGCTTTGTGTTATTTTCATTGTTTCTAGCCTGTCTCACGATTCGCAGGAACTTGCACAGATTGATTTGAAAGTAGTAGCTGGTTAACTTTATTGTCAATAAATACGTATTAGTTGTCGAAGGCTTTCATGGCCAGAATCACTGGGTTGCTGTGAGTTTTCCAGGCTATATGGTCATCTTCCAGAAGCATTCTCTCCTGATATTTTTCCTACATCTGTGGCAGGCATCCTCAGAGGTTGTGTGGTATGTTGGAAACTAGGGAAGTGGGGTTTATATATCTATGGAGTCTAATACCAAATAAACAAGAGTTATTTCTCCCAATCTGGACTTTCCACAAATATATAAACCCCACTTGCCTAGTTTCCAACAGACTTCACAACCACTGAGGGTACCTGACATAGATGTGGGTGAAACATCAGGAGAGAATGCTTCTGGAACATGACCATGCAGCCTGGAAAACTCACAGAAACCCAATACATATTAGAATAATCTGCACTATTTGGTAAACAAGCATGTTAGCTATTAGTTCTTGTAGCTTGTTATGTTTGTTGCATTTATCCTGTGTAATGCATAATAATTTTTATTTTATTTTTGGTGTGGACATGATGCCTCACCAATCTACAATATATTGTAAGTCCCTTCTCCTTTATACTGCAGTCCTCAAGCAAGTTACCTGGAAGTAATTCGTGTTTAATGCAGTGAGACTTATTTCTACATCGATATTCATAGTATTGAATGTAAATCAATTTTCATGGCATAGAATCATAGAATCATAGAATCATAGAATAGTAGAGTTGGAAGAGACCACATGGGCCATCTAGTCCAACCCCCTGCTAAGAAGCAGGAAATCGCATTCAAAGCACCCCCCGACAGATGGCCATCCAGCCTCTGCTTAAAAGCCTCCAAGGAAGGAGCCTCCACCATGGCCCGGGGAGAGAGTTCCACTGTCGAACAGCTCTCACAGTGAGGAAGTTCTTCCTGATGTTCAGGTGGAATCTCCTTTCCTGTAGTTTGAAGCCATTGTTCCGTGTCCTAGTCTGCAGGGCAGCAGAAAACAAGCTTGCTCCCTCTTCCCTATGACTTCCCTTCACATATTTGTACATGGCTATCATGTCTCCTCTCAGCCTTCTCTTCTGCAGGCTAAACATGCCCAGCTCTTTAAGCCGCTCCTCATAGGGCTTGTCCTCATAGGGCTAGGAAAGTTTATATGAAAAAGAATAATATAATAAACACCATTAAGCCTAGAATAGCCATACAATCTCTTGGGTTTAAATCAGCAAGGTCAGAGCATTAGTCATCAACTGTATAAAGCATTTGCATAAACTGTTTAGTAATTTACCAGCATTAAAGCAATCAGGAAATGGTTTGGGTTTCCTGGACCATGTTCCAGAAGCATTCTCTCCTGATGTTTCATCCACATCTCAGAGGTTGTGAAGTCTGTTGGAAACTAGGCAAATGGGGAATGCCCTGGGTGGGAGAAATAACTCTTGTCTTTTGAGGCAAGTGTGAAGGTTGCAGTTGGCCAGCTTGATTAGCATTTAATGGCCTTGCAGCTTCAAAGCTTGACTGCTTCCTGCCTGGGGAGGTGTTAGATTTAATGGTAATACAGAGACTCTCAGTGACATTTTTCAAAATAAAACTGTAGAAGCCACTATGTCACTAAACATGGAAAGCCAGTAAAGCTGAACAAAGTTAGACAACATAAACCCTTTGCTTCCTTTTCTGGAGCATCATTTCAAGCTTATACATTAGGAAGTTATTCTGTTTCTGTAGCAGTCGGACATCACCAGGTTTTAGCATGGACAAATCAAATTAAATGGATGCTAATGTGATAATGATATTGGATGGTTTCTTTTTGGCTAGGTGTCCAGGCAAGGCCAGCCTCAGGAAATTTACCATGACAAAGGCAGAGAACATCCTGAGGAAGGTGAGAGTTGTTCTTTACTTTACAAAGTTTCACGTTGTTGCTTTACATTGTGGCAGAGGTGTACCTGTAACAGTTCTTTAGAATCTGTATAATATCAGCAGGTTCATGTGGCAACTGATAGTATGCCTGTGTGTGTGCCTTCAATTCACCTTAAGATAATCCCATTAGTTTTATAGGGTTTTCTTAGGCAAGGAGTGTTCAGAGGTGGTTTTGCCAGTCCCTTCTTCTGAAATATAGCCTACAGCACTTGTTATTCATTGGAGGTCTCTCATCCAGGGCCTGACCTGGCTTAGCTTCCAACTTCAGACAGAATCTGGTATATGTCGGATATTTAGGTGGTACGGTGTGTCTGAATTTTTTTTAAAAAACTGTATTTGAATAGTTTTGGAAAAAAGGTTTAGTTCTTACTTTGTACCTTTGTGCAATGGATACGTTTCCAATTCATTTTAGATCCTTGGCATGAAGCATGAGAAGGATCCATTCTTATATTTCCTTTGTAGGAAAGCAGATGTCCACTCTTGTCCTTTCAGGATGCGATTGCATTTACTTTCTACCTCCCTGCTTTTGCCTTTTCTTTAAAGTTCAGGAGAGGTTACTTCAGTGATCGCTGAGGCATGATGTTGGAATCAGCATAATTCAAACAGCACAGTGGTCGCCTGAAGTGCTAATTAGCTAAATATTTTGGATGACCCTCAAATTACACGACTTGATGAGAGTTTTCCCCCCCAATGAGGCTGACTGGGTGAACACGATTCTTACAGCAGAATCTATTGATTTCAGGTCATTGAAGACAGAAATGAGTGTTGTTGGCTGGAGGATTGTAGTGAAGGGTTTGGTAGCCTGTGTCAATAAGAGTTGTAACAAGAACTCTGCCAAATTCAGCATTTCAGCTTCTGTCTGGGTGCTTGCAAAATAGCCATTATCATTTAAATTAGACCTTAAGCAGATTAAAAATGGAACCCCCTATGATGAATAGTCCCAGAACTAGCAGCAGGGTACTGTTGTATGCCAGTCTGAAATCTTTTTTCTCCTTAATTGCTTCTAATTGGCACGATCAGAATAAACTTCCTCATTCTACATGTATACAGACTACAAGAGGGATGATTTGTTAAACAAACACCCAAGCTAGTTAGAACATCTCAGTTATTCACTACAGAAATATGAGACTTTTCATGTCTCATATTTAAAGATATTTATTTGAAATTTTGATTTTTATGCAGAGTTGGTTGGGAGTGGTGGTGTTTTCTTCCCTCCTCCTTCTGCAAAATGACATGCACTAAAATCTGCTAGTAGACTCAGTTAAAACTTATGCCCACTTTAACAATATCTTTCTGAAAGGCCTACGAAATGAAAACATGTAAACACTGATAATAAAAACTGGAACATTTTCTTTAAGTGCTGGAAGAATATGAGTTATTATTTTGTACAGAAATTGCTTACACATTAGAACCGTAGATAGTAACTCTATTAACCATGCTTCTCTTTACAGGCAAACACACAGATGGTGGCTTATATGGTAAAGGACCGTCTTACTCTGGTTATTCTGGGTATATTATGATGCCAAATATGAATAATGACCCCTATATGTCTAATGGATCCCTTTCTCCACCGATCCCTAGAACAGTAAGTTTACTTTTTTATATATATCCAGCTATATATCTGCCTGTCTAGAATTGCAGAAGGAGATTATTCTATCAAGACAAGAGTTGTTTACAGATTAGCAGGTCTTTAGTTTTGATAGGATTAAAGAAGAATGCTTATTTCTAATTAAGGTGCTGACAGTGCATTCCTGCTGCTCAGGCTCATTTCTCACTGTGCATAAGCTTTCTAGGAATTTTGAAAAGCTTACAGAGGAGTATAAGAGGTGAATCATACCAAATAGCTTGGTGGTGTGGCTTCAGTGGTAGGCATAACCAACCGTTGGTTTTACATTTGTAGCACTTATGGTGAAGTGGGCTTTGATTTGATAGTGTTGTTTAAGCGTTTCATAAGATCTTAGATTTACATGCCTTGAGTGCAAAGCCCATCAAGCTCAATATGGTATAGATCTGATCAGACATTCAAGAATTGATTTGTATTCCTGCATGGCTGAGTATATCCAAAAGGAAGGTGTATTGAATTTTATGGCATCACTGAGCGGCATTCAACAAAGTGAGCATTTAAAACACAACAACCACTTTTGCATCCTGATTGCACCGAGAGGAGAGTTGGATGCATCTTAAAGTTTGTATGCAAACAGCAAATATTGGGCACATGGTTAATGATCTCAATGCATGCATTCTGCAGATAAAACATATGCACCTATGTGACAATGTATGGTAGCAACTATGGCTTGAAGTGACCCATTGACTAAAATTTTATGTAAATTTATTTGGGACTTACTCCAGTTTGAAATTTGTTAGCTTAGCCTTAGTTGCTTTCAAGTGGTCCCTGATTTATGACAAACCTGCGATAGAATTGCCTTAGCAAAATGTTTTCTGATGGCTTAGTGACTGACCTGACAAATTACCCAGTGTCTTATTCCATCCTATTGAACAAAATGGGAAGTTCAAGCTGGTTCCATAGCAATGTTTCTTGTTGTGATGTTTATGTGTTACTGGTGATTCCTTACATGAACCTAAAAATAAAAAGTTTACAAGTTTTAGAAGATAGCTGATTGCATGAGGATAAAGTATGTAAAATGTCTAAAATGTATTGTTTAGCATGTGTCCATGCTTCCTATTGATTTACTTTAGAGGCATTTACTTTGGCTTGATATGCATATGAAAATATTGGTAATTGATAATTGTATGCGTGTACATACAAATTTAAAATATGATTGTGGAGGATATAAATAGCTGGAAAATACTGAATATTCTTGTGTGTTTCAAGCTGTGTCACTTTGTTGACTTCAGTTTGTTTCCCCACCTTCAGGTTATATCATTTATGCTCTATGTGTTTTAGTGATAAATCATCAGTTATAAGGCATTCAGTGATATAAATCATGACATTCAAACATATTCTTTCTAGGCTTTTGGAATTTTGTGTCAACTGCAGAGTTCCCATTAAGATAATTCCTAACTGGTTGGATAAAATAAGCTTGGAGGGGGTGGAAATAGCTTACAGAGGTATTTACCGGAGTGGTGGAATATGATGGTTTTGAGAAAGATTCATCCCTACAATTGCATATTTGTGTTACCTTGACAAACAGGTTTGGAAACACATATTTTCTAGGGTGAGAAAATTCTGCTTTTCCATTCCTGCCTTTTTAGTAGAGCTTTAGTTATACCACCTTCTGGTTTCTTTTCCGATCCATTTAAAGATGTATAATTCTCTCCTGTGTTGAAGGGACCATTTGTGTGCAGACTTGTTTTAAGGTAGATGAGAAATTCTTCGCTAATGTAACAAAGGATCTGCAAGTTTCTTGCATCTGTTTCCTCAAAGGTGTTAGGATACAGAGAATGCTGTAGTGCATTTTGAATGCAGAGAATTTCCTCGCCTTTTTACTGGATAGCATGACTTGTCAATTAGCAGGAAATCTGAGGAATACCATTACGTACTGAGAGACATCTGCATCTAATTAGTTGCTGTGTATTTGATATTCAGATGCAGGTGAAGGTGGGTGGGAAGCATGGTGTATACCTAAACTGCTCACTATTTTTGTGTATATGTATCTTCAAGCAGCTTGTTAACTGATGGTGCCTCATGAGGTTTTCTTAGGCAAGGAATGCTCAGAGGTGGCTTTGTAAGTTCCTTCCTCTGAAATTTCATCTGCAATATCTTGGACACATTGCTGGCCTCCCATCCAAGTACTAACCAGGAATGACTCTGCTTAGCTTCTGGGAGCAGATGTCATCTTGTGCTTTTAGGGTGTGGCATATTAAAATTCTTGATGAACAGAAATATTCATATTGGAAGGCGTTTGAGATTGTGCATAGTTTAAATAAAGCCTGAATATATCCTTGCATATTTTGTCATGTAAAAATGTCATACAGTTTGATGCAGTTTAGTAAATTTCATTAAGAAAATTCATGGGGTTGCCATAAGTTGAAAGACTATTTGAAGGCACTCACATACTTGTATTTGTTGGGATCTGTTTGGCAGGATGTTCAGTATATTTTGAAGTCACAAAACAGCTAGCTTGGTAAAAAAAAATACTTCACTTACTTCCCATCATTTTATGCCAGTAATGATTAACACTGGCAGATTCCAGGGTTATCCTGGGAATTTGTTTGAGTTAAGTAGATTATCAAAAAGTTTCCCAAAATTTTAAAAAAATCTGCAAATGATTGTATCGTTATATATAGGGAGATACTTTGATGTTGTAGCCCAGGGGTCCCCAAACTAAGGCCCGGGGGCCGGATGCGGCCCATCGAAGCCATTTATCTGGCCCCCAAGGCACAAGGGCAGAAGGGGGTTGGGCTAAATGACCCAAGGGGTCTCTTCTTCTCTTACAACCATTATTATTATTATTATTATTATTATTATTATTATTATTATTACTATTATTATTATTAATATTAAGGCTGGGTGGCCATCTTTCAGGGGTGCTTTGCATCTGCTTTTGGTGCACAGAGGCAGAAGGGGGTTGGACTCAATGGCCCAAAGGGTCTCTTCCAACCCTCTTTATTATTATTATTATTATTAACATTGAGGCTGGGTGGCCATCTGTCAGGGGTGCTTTGCTTGTGTTTTTGGTGCACAAAGGCAGAAGGGGATTGGACTCAATGGCCCAAAGGGTCTCTTCCAACCCTCTTTATTATTATTATTATTATTATTATTATTATTATTATTGTTATTATTATTATTAACATTGAGGCTGGGTGGCCATCTGTCAGGGGTGCTTTGCTTGTGCTTTCGGTGCACAAAGGCAGAAGGGGATTGGACTCAATGGCCCAAGGAGTCTCTTCCAATCCTCTTTATTATTATTATTGCTATTATTATTGCTATTATTATTGCTATTATTATTGCTATTATTATTATTATTATTATTATTATTATTATTATTATTATTATTATTATTATTATTGCTCGGTGGCCAACTATAGTCCGGCCCTCCAACAGTCCGAAGGATTGTGAACTGGCCCCCTGTTTAAAAAGTTTGGGGACCCCTGTTGTAGCCTATAGTGGTGTCTTGCAGGTGAACAGCAGCTCAAGGACTCATTAAGGAGAGATACATCTCATTTATTATTTATTCTTATTTATTTATTTCACCTGGAATAGTTTAAAATACATTACACATGTATCCTTGGTTCACTTCTGACATGATAAATAAATACCTGGAATAGTGTGTCCTTGTGGACTTGGAAGGGTAAAAGGCTTTAAAACCAGCTACATGTTAGCTTTAACACTGCAGTTTACTCCTGTTTTAGGACGGTGACCTAAGCTGCATTTCCCTCTGTGTGCTATGTTCACTTTGAGAGAGAGAATGTTGTTGTTGGGGACCTTCTACTCATTTCTGACCTAAGATGACGCTGTCACAGGATTTTCTTGGCAGATTTGTTCAGAGGAATTTTATCATTGTTTTCTTCTGAAGTCACCAAGAGGGCTTCAATGGGAATTTGAATCTTGGTCTTCAGAGTTTGAGTGCAAAGCTCAAACTATTGCACTGTCCTGGCTTCCAGACTTGTGAATGAATGAGCATTATTTTGGAGCCCTTTTCTGTCACGAGTTGCTCTGAATTATCTTCCAGGTTGTGAACTGTGTCCTTTTGAAGTGATTAGAGCACACAGTATATATCTTTTACTTTCCTTTTCAAAGATTGTTTATATGTTTGTGAGGACATCCTTAGTTCAA
Source organism: Anolis carolinensis (assembly GCF_035594765.1). Classification (NCBI taxonomy): domain Eukaryota; kingdom Metazoa; phylum Chordata; class Lepidosauria; order Squamata; family Anolidae; genus Anolis; species Anolis carolinensis. Next base: position 28,372,337 of record NC_085845.1, on the reverse strand, counting down.
AAGACCCTATCTGGAAAGATGAGTAAATGAGCTCATTCTTTAGGACAAGAATGAATAATTATGATGACATCCCTGTTTATAGGTTAAAGATACTCCTAGTGGAAAAATATATATTGCTGTATCTTTATTCCTAAACCTTCCTTTCCTTTCTAATCCAATCTAGATTTTCCCCATTTGTTTTTATTCTCAGTCAACCTATGTTGTCCTTGAATACTTCAGGTTACAAGTTTCCCATTTGCTGGAAGAGAAATAGTTGTAATAATGGAAGAAAAAAGCATGAACAGCTGGAGCTGCAAAAGGCAGAAAAATCCTTCACAAAGCAAGTGTTAATGTAGCACACTTGTAAAGAGTGAGAATTGTGTGCCTTCTGGCAGTTTCTCTCATAACGTAGGAGTGTTAAACAGAGAAGAAGATAGAAGAAAAGGAGGCATTAGTATTATTTCAGTTATTTTCAGTTTTGTTTTGTTTTTGCTGTCTGTGCCCCTGTTCAGAAGATTTCACCTCACTTTCTGTCCCTGTGGATTTTGAAAAAAAAAATGGCTTGTTGTGGAAACAAAGATTGGGAATAAAGCTTCAGTGGAGGCAGCTTTTCCCCATGATAATCCTTTCAGGAGTGAATATCCCTTCTGAAGGGAAGTTTTCTTTCACTTCCTGTTGTCTCACCCTATTCTTAACTATGAGTTGTTTGTAAGTCAGATGTTTATAACTAGGGGATTGCCTGTATATGAAATTCTCAAGTAGTGCTGGCACTAGAAAAAAATATGGGAAGTAGCTCAGATGGTGCGAAGTCTATTTCCAGGTGGGTGAGAAGTAGAAAATTGCAATGCCATTTTTTTTCAAGAAATCTGGGGGTCTGCAGAAAGGGGATTGGGGGACCCACAGAACCCATAGGTTGTACTTGTTCTCTTCCTCACATTCTTGCATGATGATATATTAATTCATCTATATATGTAATGACAGTAATTCTAAAATGGATGGGGAACAGTTGGATTTCTTGGGAAGCAGTGCCAGAGCATCCTTGTGACCAGAATGACCCCTCTCTCAAAAAGCTCTGGGGTTCAGCAAGCCCTCTGTATGAGGTACCTTCTTTCTAAATCAGAATTAAGAATGCACATAAAAGAAACTATGAATGAGAGTTTTGGAAATTTGGGGACAGCTGCTTTGTGTAGCTCAGATAAAGAAGAATAGAATATAGTACTCAGGCCACTTCCACACAGCTGAAGAAAATCCCGCTGGAATATATGGCAGTGTGGACTCAGATAAACCAGTTTAAAGCAGATACTATGGGATTTTCTGCCTTGATATTCTGGGTTATAAGAAGGGCCCTTGGTTGCACATCTGAAAAACATTATTGTTTTTGTTACATTTGAGAGACCACTGACAGTGCAGCTGTGCCTTATACAGTTCTTGCCATGTGCTTCCTTTGCCTAAGCTATGAGAACACTTCAAATGTTCTTGGCCCAAAACTAAGTGGTATGCCAGTTTCGTATTGTGGAAAACAATATGGAAATATTCAGCCAAACAATGGGTTTCGACATGGCCCCAAGAACTGCTACTTCCAATACATGTTGTACTTGAGTTTGGATACCCAAGTGCAAAACACATGCTTATTATGCCAGTTACAATAAAAGGAGTAATTTGTGTAATTATTTTCTTTTTCTTCAGAATGAGAAATAAGCCCTTTCCTTAGTCCTCTGAGGGCAGTCCTGGTAAATGGACTCAGAATATAGGTAAAGCGGGATAATCAGGAGACACTGCAACGCAGGGCCAAGGGAGAAAAATCCCATAGTATTTTTGGCAAGCAGGCAGCAAAACACACACAGTAACCAGAACAATTGTTGGCATTCTCTCCCAGGTCCAGTGATGAAAACTAATTAAAATCAATTAAATTAAACTTTTTTTAATAAACAGGCAACTTAATTAAATTCATTTTTTAATTTGATTGCCTTAAGTTAAAACTTCAGCATTACTTTAATTCCAGAATTAAGTTATTAATTAAGTTATTCAATTGCTAAATTAGAGGCCAAGTTAAAGAGCCAAGGATTTTGTCTTTCACGAACCTTAGCCTTTTTGGATTTCTGTTTGTTACTTTACAGTGTTTTGTACAAAGTGGAATGACAGTCTTATGGTCACAACATGCAAACCACTACAAATGTTAATGGCTATAAGAATTTTTATTTAGTTAGTTAATGGTTGGAACAGGATTAATTCCAAGGTTAACACATTTTTAAAAGACAAAAAGTAAGTTCAACTTGGAAAGAAGGGTGATCTTTGTATTACCAAACTCAAGATGGGATAAAAGGAGACGGGAAGTGAAAAATCACACAGTAGGCATTTCTGAGTTCCAGTCTATCATAGATTTAGTATAAACTTTTAATGTACATTGAAATAGCAATTTAATCAGTGTAGTAGTTGAAATTGTTTCCCTTTGCAATATAAAAGCAATTGAATCAGATTTGTTAACTTATTTATTAATGGTTAACTTAACACATTGATATTTTTCTGTTAACTTTACTCTTTCTAGTTAGGGCTCATATCCTATTCTGCTATACCTACAGCCCACACAAAACATGGAAAGTGTTTCTGTATCTATTCTGAGATTTCTCTCCTAGCCTGCCACAGAGAAAAGACAGCAATTCTTTGTGACTTCAGCCAGCATCCTGAAACATGGCAATATAAGGCTATTAGAAGATGTTACAGGTGTAGGATTTATGTGCTATATCATTGAGATAGTTGTTTTGCTTTGTTTCCATAGGATGGAAATCATAAGGATTGTATGCTCCAAAAGAGTTTCTAATAAAGCTCACTATATAAGACCTCTGTTTCTTGAAAAGAAAAGAAAACCCAAGAAGGTGTAAAATAAATTTTGGTATCTAACAAAACATACATACATGCTTTGCTGATAGAGAAGATAAGGGAGTCTGATTATATCATCATGAGCCTTGCTCTTTCTTTGGTGGAAGTTGTGCTAAAGTAGTGGTTCTCAACCTGTGGGTCCCCAGATGTTTTGGCCTTCCACTCCCAGAAATCAATGCTGGTAAACTGACTGGGATTTCTGGGAGTTGTAGGCCAAAACATCTGGGGACCCGACCAACAGATTGAGAACCACTGTGCTAAAGTCATGTTATGGAGCAGTAAATGTCCCTTTAAAAATGAGCAAACCTTGTTCTTGCGTGAAACAGAAGGTTACTCCTTATAAGAGGGTGCAATGGCTGAACATATATTAGGCATAGTTTCCCTGCTCAACCTTGAGGCACAGGTTCCCTACAGAAATCCAAACAAGACTATTCAAATGTTATAGACATGTTTGCATGCAAGTTTCTCATTTCTGAAGTCTTTGCACACACACAAAGGCTAATACTAAAATAGCTGTTGACAAGCTGAAACTACAGAACTTTTGGAGAGCTGAAAATATCTGTGTGCACACATGTCATTTTGTGTAAAATGCATGCAAATCGGGCTGGGTGACCTGTGGCCCTCTGCTTAATCTCATGGAGACCTCCTCCTGCAGCCTGGTCTTAACCTGAACAGATGTCTCCTAAGAAAATGTAGCCCTTAGCAGAAGAAAAATGGTTCCCTAGGCCTGGTATGTAAGCAAAGATATATATGAATACATATACATACTGCATACATGTACAGAAAATAAACACTTTTGATCTTGTAAGAGGACTGCAGTAGATGTCAAGTGAGATTGATAGATGTTTGTGCCTCTCCGTATTAGCTCCTGAACTGCAACAAAGAATGACATTGTTTATAGCAAGACTTTGGAAGCTCCTTGCTTTATTGGGGGTTGGTCTCATTTTGGTGGACATCTTTGAATGTTTCAATAGATTTGGATGCATCAGGTACTTAAACTTTTTTTGGCACCGTATTTAAGATACTGGTCTAGGCCAAAATGCCAGCCTTAGAGCAACAGAACTTTTTAATTGCCAGATGTTGTGTCAAAATCATATAGAATCAGTGGTTCTCTTCTAGTTCTAGCAAGTTATCAAAGCATCATCTCTGAAAGAAATGTCATAGTTTTCTATAATATAAATATGCAATATCAAAGCATTTATCATTAGTGATGACAATTGTAAGAAAATCACATCTTTAAAAACAGGATTATTTTTAAGTACCGTATATACTTGAGTATAAGCCAAGTTTTTTAGCCCTTTTTTCGAGCTGAAAAAGCCCCCCCCCCCCCCCCCCGCTTATACTCGAGTGAGGGCCTTGGCTGGTTTATATTTGGGTCGTCTTATACTTGAGTATGGAGTCCCTGTGGCGACGTGTGTTAAAGCACTCAGCTGGAGACTGAAAGATACCAGGTTCAAACCCCGGGAGCGGCGTGAGCGGCTGCTGTTAGCTCCAGCTTCTGCCAACCTAGCAGTTCGAAAACATGCCAATGTGAGTAGATCAATAGGTACTGCTCCAGCGGGAAGGTAACGGCGCTCCATGCAGTCATGCCGGCCACATGACCTTGGAGGTGTCTACAGACAACGCCGGCTCTTCGGCTTAGAAATGGAGATGAGCACCAACCCCCAGAGTCAGACATGACTGGACTTAATGTCAGGGGAAACCTTTACCTTTACTATAATCGAGTATATAGGTAATCAGAGTTGGACAGTCTTATCTTATTACATTCTTATTATTATCTTTAATTACAGTTTTGTGTAAATATTCAAAAACATGTATCCTACTGACGCCTCAATTAATGTAATTTTATTGGTATCTATTTTTGTTTTTACCACTAGCTGCTGCATTTCCCACCCTCGTCTTATACTAAAGTCAATGAGTTTTCCCATTTTTTGTGGTAAAATTAGGTGCCTCGGCTTATATTCAGGTCGGTTTATACTCGGGTATATTCAGTAGCTATATTTGCAGTTTAGGTTTTGTAGGGCAGACAGTTTCATCTCTTATATCCAAACTAGGACAGAACATTGACTTATTAGAGGCTGTCAGGCAATGGCTGGCATCTAGTTAGTGCCGAAAATGCTATTATATGCAGGGTGAACAATTCACCATAGCACAACAGAATTTTCTGCTGACAGTGGCAGAAAAGGAGTGCAGAAACAACAATGAACATTGAAGTTGTGCATTACATATCACAGTTGTATATTTCAATTATGTTGTGAGGTGTTGCTATTCTGCATGGGGATTTTGTAGTGCTGGCACAGTGTGTGGATATTTATGCTACACCGAGGGGTTGTTGGATTGAAGCCAATAATTTACTGTTTGTTTCCTGTAATACTTTATCCACACAATGATCTTTATAAGCATTAATTGGCACATTGTTTCAAGTAGTATAGCATAAAGTTTTAAGAGTCTAAAGCAGGCATGGGCAAACTTTGGCCCTCCGGGTGTGTTGGACTTCAACTCCCACAATTCCCAACAGCCTCAGGCCCCTTCCTTTTCTCCCTCAGCCGCTTAAGCAGGACTGTTTCAAATTTAAGAGTATAGTAGAGTCTCACTTATCCAAGCTACAAGGGTCTGCAGAAGCTTGGATAAGCAAATATCTTGGATAATAAGGAGGGTTTAAGGAAAAGCCTATTAAACATCAAATTAGGTTATGATTTTACAAAGTAAGCACCAAAACATCATGTTATACAACAAATTGGACAGAAAAGGTAGTTCAATATGCAGTAATGTTGTGTTGTAATTACTGTATTTACAAATTTAGCACCAAAATATCATGATATATTGAAAACATTGACTACAAAAATGGCTTGGATAATCCAGAAATTTGGATAAGCGAGGCTTGGATAAGTGAGACTCTACTGTATGTTCAGAACATCTTGTTCGTTTGGGCTTTGGGTTCAGAGCCTCATAATTTAAGAATACTTTTCAAAATGGGCCAAAGTTGAAGGGAAAAAAGACTCAGAGTTACAGGAACTCTGAACCAATGTTTCTAAAAAGTCCAGAAATTTTGAATTATTTCTATTCAATAGAAATAGAATTTTCAAGCCTGTGTCACTGATACGTGTTTGTGAATTACTTCAATAGCCAGAAAGATTTATTTTTTTAAAATATAAGCTTAATTCTATATTATAGGACTTTCCTGCTTGAAGGTGGTTCTTGCTTGACATAAACAGGCTTCTTGTGGGTTTCAGAAATCTGGTATTAGCTACTGTTAATTGTTGCAGTATACTTTTTCCATCCTGCCTTAGAAAACTTGCTTTAAAACAGTGTTTGTCAACCTGGAGGTCAAGACCCCTGCGGGGGTCGTGAGAGGGGTTTCTGGGGGGTCACTAAAGACCATCAGAAAACACATATTTCTGATGGTCTTAGGAACCCAAATCCCTCCAGTATTTTTTGTTGGTCATGGGGGTTCTGTATGGGAAGTTTGGCCCACTTCTATCATTGCTGGAGTTCAAGGGGCTCTTTGATTGTAGGTAAGCTATAAATCCCTAGAATTATAACTCGCAATGTCAAGTTCTATTTTCCCCAAACTCTGCCAGTGTTCTAATTTGGGCATATTGTGTATTTATGCCAATTTTGGTCCAGATCCATCATTGTTTGAGTCCACAGTGCTCTCTGGATGTCAGTGAACTACAACTCCCAAACCCAAGGTCAATGCCCACCAAACCCTTCCAGTATTTTTTGTTGGTCACAGGAGTTCTGTGTGCCAAGATTGGTTCAATTCTATCGCTGGTGGAGTTCAGAATTCTCTTTGATTGTAGGTAAACTATAAATCCCAGCAACTACATCTCCCAAATGGCAAAATCAATCCCCCCAACCCCACCAGTATTCAAATTTGGGCGTATCGGGCATTTGTGCCAAATTTGGTCCAGAGAAAGAAAATACATCCTGCATATCAGATATTTACATTACGATTCATAAAAGTAGCAAAATTACAGCTATGAAGTAGCAAAGAAAATAATTTTATGGTTGGGAGTCACCAAAACATAAGGAACTGTATTAAGGGGTCGTGGCATTAGGAAGATTGAGAACCACTGCTTTAGATGTTTTAAAATGCTGCAATAAGCACCATTGTATAATGCTGTTGCATAATGATTGGTTTTTGATATTGCTTCTTTCTCATAGATGTTTCTGTATTAATCTCTGGACCAGTAAAATAAGATCAATAATGAAGTTGAAACAAAGCAGTGGGCCCTCTTCTTCCTATTTCCAGGGAATTAATTCATAATCTTTTGCCTTTGTAGCTTGTTTGTGGATTTCCCAAGGGCACCTGGCTAGTTGCTGAACAGGATGTTAGATTAGATGAACTACATAACTTCCCACCTGATGGGATCTTCTCGATTTTGTCCAGCCAGAATAGGCAGCAATTTGGGATTTGGCAATTAGATTCGAAAACACCTCATAAGACCCAATGTGTGTAAAGCTGCCATGTTGAACCATTGTAATCCAGCTTGGCTTCTTTAAATATAAGTTTAATATATATACTTCTATTATTTATTACATATCTACGTCTTTCTTCTCTAAAGTATGTAGGATTCCCAGATGGGCAACCTGTGCAGGCTTTGCTTAGTATGGTTCAGGTCAGGCATGGGCAAACTTTGGCCCTCAAGATATTTTGGACTTTAACTCCCAGAATTATTATTATTATTATTATTATTATTATTATTATTATTATTATTATTATTATTATTTCATTTCTATCCTGCTTTTCTGGTAGGCTGTGAGGAATTGTGGGACTTGAAGTCCAAAACACCTGGATGGCTGAAGTTTGCCCATGTCTGATTTAGGTGCTGCATGTTTGGCCTGCAGAAAAGAAGGCTGAGAGGAGACATGATATCAATGTATAAATGTGTCAGGGGAAGTCATAGGGAGGAGGGAGCTGGGTAGTTTTCTGCTGCCCTGCAGACTAGGACGCAAAACAATGACTTCAAACTACAGGAAAAGAGATTCCACCTGAACATTAGGAAAAACTTCCTCACTGTGAAAGCTGTTCAGCAGTGGAACTCTCTGCCCAGGAGTGTGGTGGAGGGTCTTTCTTTGGAGGCTTTTAAACAGAAGCTGGATGGCCATCTGTTGGGGGCGCTTTGAATGCAATTTTTCTGCTTCTTGGTAGGGGTTGGACTGGATGGCCCATGAGGTCTCTTCTAACTCTATGATTCTATTATTCTCTCCCAATCGTCCACCTCCTGTGTCAAAATATTTCTTTTCCACTATGACACTGGCTTGCTGGATTGATTCATTGCCCTGAACGGACCCCTTGTTATCTTGTTAAGAGATTGTTTTTTATCTGCTACAGGCAATTCTGCTTGGCCCCATGGTGTGTTATCTGGATTGTTTTGCTATGATGTCAGCTGCCGCTAGCATTCTTTTGTGATGGAAGAGTGTGAAAAAGGACAGTTTGATAAATATTCCTGTAGTGTTCCCCCCCCCCAAAAAAAATTAGTTTTAAAACATATTGGCTTGGATATGCAACAAAAGCATACTAGGAATATTGTCCATCACTTAGAACCTTTTCTTTCAAAACTCAATCAGCAAAAGAATTGGTTAGGAGATGATGACAAACTAGGGCAGCTTTCAGAGACTGAACATATTTAAGACAAAAGAATCAACATCTGCAAGACTTTTGTCCCCTTGACAATATAACAAGAAGCAGTAGGTTTCACATTCTAAATATCTAGGAGTTTAAATAAGACGGGAAAGTTCTGCAACAACAAAATGTCCAGAGAGGTTGTGTAGCTGCTTTCTTTGGAAGGATCTTAAAGAAAAGGGAAAGTGTTGCTGTAGGAACACAATATTGTTTCTGGTAAAACAAATTAAACAAGAAGAGGTTTCCTGCTGTTGTTTTGGACTTTTTATTTCTAGTCTTGCCACAAACATGAAATTTCTTGAAGGAAAATTTATTTTTTCTAAAACACAATTGATTGGCTGAGGACAGACATAATATATTGATCTTATGGTGTGTTCTTTACATATACTCAAAAATACCTTCTTTATCGGGCATGGGCAAACTTGGGCCCTCCAGGTGTTTTGGACTTCAATTCCCACAATTCCTAACAGTAGCTGTTAGGAATTGTGGGAGTTGAAGTCCAGAACACCTGGAGGGCCCAAGTTTGCCCATGGCTATTTTTGGTTCTAAACTATTTTCGCAATTCTGTTTTCTGTTTGCAAGCTTTTTGCTACAAATTTACAAAGGAGAAAAACATTTCTAAAGCACTCACTTATAATCAGGGTTCTTCTAGTTTTCAGTCTTAAGTTTCATCTTTTCCTCAATTAGAATTTTTGAAATGTCACGTTCTTTCCATTGTGTTAATGAAGAAATGTACAAATTCTGATACAAACTTCATGAAGTTTTCAGAGCTCTGAACTGGTGACATGTAACAGATAGAAGCTCTTGCCAGCTTGGAGGGGACAATACTTGCACGCTATGTAGTCAAATACATGAAAGCCTATCAGAATCTTAAGAACCAATGCAGTGTAGTGGTTTGGGTGCTGAATTAAGACTCTGGAGTTTGAATCATGCTCAGCCATGGAAACCATTGGTCACATTCTCCCAATCAAAGCTCCCTCTGAACAAATCTTGCCAAGAAAATCCCTAGAGTTTCCATAAGTTGTAAGTGACTTTTTTATTGTGTCAGAAGCAAATTGAGAATATACTGCAAGTTGTTTCTGTGACATAATGAAAAATTAAAATGTGTAGTTCACGTGCTGCCTTGCCAGAGAAAGAAGATATGTGCCACGCAGGTGAACAATAAAGAACAAGTGGTTTATTCTTCTTAAATACAGAACAACATATGTACAATGTGCCCAGTTGCATCAACTCATATAATGTCCTTTTATGAGAGATTTAAAATAGTCTTTCCTTTATCCATGTGGATAAATTCCTTCCAGCAGCTCATGAAGCAAGAGCACACTTCAAATCTCTGTGTCTCTTGCTCTGCGTCACTCTTCCAACTGTCTCTACACCTGCTTAGCTCAAGCCTGAACACAATTGCAACAGTATCAAAAACTTCCAGGCTTAACAGCTTTCCAGAGATGACTCAACCAATCACCTTTGTGCATCTTATTTTGTGCATCTGATTCCTTACATATCATAACAGTTTCTGGTGTGAGATAATCGGCCGTCTACAAAGACATTCCCAGGGGACTCCTAGGTGTGTTACCACTCTGTGGGAGGCTTCTCTCATGTCCCTGCGTGGGAAACTGGGGCTGACAGACAGGACTTCACCCTGTCTCGCAGATTCAAACTGCCAACCTTCAGGTCTTCATATCCATAGTTCAGCTGGCATAAGGGTTTAACCCAGTGGTTCCCAAACTTATTTGGCCTACCGCCGCCATTCCAGAGTTACGAGCTCTGAGGCAGGGCTGTGCTTCTATCCCTGTCCTGCAGTGCCTGCCAGGACACGGGGTGGGACTAGAGGAGGGGGCAGGGCCTCTTCCCTAGTGCCTGATGGGGCTGAACCTCTACCCCGCCCCCATGTTCTAACAAGCACCTCAGGAGAGGTATACAGAGGCTCAGCCCCGTCTCACACTCTTGGAAGGAGGCCCCACCCCCTTCCCTAGCTCCGCCCTCTGTGTCCCAACAAGCACCTCAGGAGAGATATAGATTCTCAGCCCTGTCTTAGACTCTTGGGAAGAAGCCACGCCCACTCTAGCTCCACCCCCTGTGTCCTAATAGGCACCTCAGGGGCTCAGCCCTGTCTATGGCACTTGGGAAGAGGCCCCGCCCCTCCCCTCCCCTAGCCCCGCCCCCATGTCCTAATAGGTGCTGTAGGAGAGAGAGGTTCAACCCTGTCTTGCACTCTTGGAAAAGGCTCCGCTATGAGCAGAATACATAAATCAATTTTTCTAAATCTCCTCTTCTTTCTTTTATGCTTTCACCACCCCCTTACAGTTATTCATTGCCCCCAAATGCACCTGTGGCCATCACCGCCCCCCTGGATCGCTGCAGCGCCCACCAGGGGGCGGTAACAGCCACTTTAGGAATCACTGGTTTAATCCATTGCACCACCTCGGCTCCACTGTAAATGATTGAAGACACAGAACAATTAAGATAAACCTACAGCTATTATTGAATATACATAAATTCAGACATGATCTTTGACAGCTGAGTGCCAAAAGCTCTCAGCCAGGATCAGTCCTTCTCAGTTCTCTGCTCTTTGTCAAATTAGGAATCACTGCACTTTGAATGAAGAGTTCGCAATGAACAGTAGTCTTAGCCAGGTTTCCAGTTGGTGAAATGGAAGAAACCATTAACCAACCATCCCAGGGAGTGGTTAACTGACATTTTAACACTTCTTATCTTCATTAGCCTCTACTATCTATCTTGCAGCTTTAGAGATACACAATGTAGAATGAGAGTCTACTAGTCCATACATAAAGCAGCAGAAAACAAGCTTGCCCCCTCCTCCTCATTTCCTCCTCTTCCTCTTCTTCTTCTTCTTCTTCTCCTATTCCTTTATTTTTGTACCTACATGACTCATTAAGCATTCTGTGGGATTCAAAAACTCAGGCCACTTATGTACTACTTCTTATGTACTCACAACATTAATGGTCCTCATAAGAGCTATTGCCCATCTCCGTTTTCCGCATGCTTTCCAAGTGACTCTCTTAGAGCATTGCATTAACCCCCTCTTATTTGAGCAGCTTAGGGAACTAGGCATGTTTCACTTAGAGAAGAGAAGGTTGAAAGGGGACATGATAATCATGATTAAATATTTGAAAGGATATCACATTGAGGAGGGGGCAAGCTTGTTTTCTGATGCTCTGGTAACTAGGACACAAAGCAATGGAGTCTAATTGCTGGAAAAGATATTTCACCTATCACTAGGAAGAATGTCTTAACAGTAAGAGCTGTTTGACAATAGAATATGCTGCCTCACAGGGTGATGGAGTCTCCTTCTCTGGAGCTTTTTAAACAGAGCCTGGGTGACTATCAGTCAGGAGTGCTTTGATTGTGTTCCTGCATGACAGGGAGTTGGAATGGATGACCCTTGTGGTCTCTTCCAATGCTTTGATTCTGTAATTGTCATTGATGTCTTCTGTTTACATACTTTCCTAAAGTTTGCTTTCCCCCTGGAGAAAAATAGTAATGTCCTGTTTCAAGCATCTAGCTCAGTGATTCTCAACCTGGGGTCCCCAGGTGTTTTTGGCCTTCAACTCCCAGAAATCCTAACAGCTGGTAAACTGGCTGGGATTTGTGGGAGTTGTAGGCCAAAAACATCTGGGGACCCCAGGCTGAGAACCATTGATCTAGCTAATGGTATGCCCTGCTAACTTGCCCAGGAAAATAAGGTAATTTTTCTGACAGAAAGGGGAAATGAGCAGAAATCCCATGATAAGAACAGCATTGTTACACGCTTGTAGAAAGCATGCATCTCTTTTTAAAACTATATATTCATGTAAGCATATTGTATCTGCTCCAGCTTTGCAAGCCTACATAGCTGTTGCTTAGTTCTGCTAGTGGTACAGAAATTCCTGGAAAAATATTCTTTCATGTTCAATAATGTATAGTAGTAGTTCTTCAATATAGACTGAGCAAATGGGAAGAATGCTTCCTGAAACAGTTTCCAATGCTTTGAGTTCTGATGGACCAAAAATTGAATTTAGGCCATTGAAAAAGGTGTGTCGAAGCAGTTCCATTGGTTAAACAATTAACAGGATAGCAAAGTTATCATAGCGCAGTTAGTATTGGGACTAAAAGATTCTGAGAAATGAGAAATATAACATTATGACATGGGACACAGGAAGTAGTCGATTAAGACCTCACACTGAAAAACAGAAATCTAAGAGAATGGCAAGAAGTCGGATCAGAGCCATGGTGCTATGGGAGAGAAAACTCTTTTCCTGAATGCAGTTTTTAAAATAATTTTATGTCCCTTCTCTCAAAATATCAATTTGTCACATGAAGCAAAATCTGCAAGTACTTGTGACATACAGAGTAAACAATTTCTAAGTAGATTTCATTGGAGCATCCCATCACCATAGACCCACTATGGTTTCCTATTTTTCTTTAAGTAGGCTAGATTTTTGTTATAAAAATAACAATTGCTGATGTTTTACATTGTGTTTTGTAGAATTCTAATTGATGGTTACTTTGTACAAGTAAGGCATGACATTTTCTGACATCTGCTTGTTTTCAGATAACCTTACTGATGCTGACATAAATCAGCTTAAGTATGTGTTATTGAAAGATATCTTCCATTAGTCCATAGGTGTTGCTTCCAAATAAATGTGTATTTTTGTGATGATGCACTGCTAGTTATCTGGTGCCATGCTGATTTTAAACAACTTATTTTTCAAGAGATTACAAACATAGTGTCCCTCTGAATCTGCAGAATCCGGATCTATAGTTTTCCAGTATCTTGAGATTATCCATCATAGCCCATATTGGCAAATTGCAGTAATGTGGACATGGACACACTGAAGCATGTATATTTATATCCCCACAATTTAATATTATGGGCTATGTTTTGTATTTGTGTTGGATCTGAGAATGGAACCCCTAAGGAAATAGTGGGCCACTTGGTCAAGTGCTGATTTTGACCTAGAAAACCCTTGTGTCCAGATTATTTGAGAGTCCGGGTCTCCCTTTATGAGCTCATTACAGTTCTAAGATTGTCTGGAGATGCTTTTCCTCCTGTCCCACCCTGTTCCCAGGCTTATTTGGCGGGAAAAAGAGAGAGGACCTTCTTGATGGCTAATCCCAGACTTGGGAATCTCGCCCTAGAGATGTCAGGATGACCTCCTCATTTCTTTCACAAACATTGTTGTGTCACCAGGCTTTTACTAACGAGGGTTGGGCTTTTAATGCTATATGTTTTTGACATTTGTATATTGTCTTGTAATATTTTTTAATACTTTATTTTATAGTTTGTTTTTAAAATCTTATATTTATACTTTTATCAATGTTTTGTATTGTTTTTAATTTGCACTTGCTGTACTTCAAATACATTGTTAGTCCCATAACTGGGAGAAGGGTCAAGGTCACCTTTAAAAAAATCATATTAGAAATCTGAATGGTGTTTTTTTCAAACCTCAATAATAATAATAATAATAATAATAATAATAATAATAATAATAATAATCATCATCATCATCATCATCATCATCTTTATTTATATCCCACCACCATCATTCCAAAGGGGCTTAGGGCGGCTTACAAAGGCACTCCAGGTTGCAGCATATACCATACAGTAGATAAAAAACAATACATATGTATAAAACAAGTCACATAAAATTATAACAATAGCCCCTGTCAATACACATAACATAAAATCAAAATCAAAATAACCATATCAGCCAATAATTCCAGGTTTTTAAGACAGGATCTGAATGGATCATGTTTCCTATTAGACAGCTTTTTTAATAGTCTAAATTGTTAGCTAGGAAATGAAAAACTAAAATTTGCATTTCCATATAATTTTTCACAGCATTTTATATGCAGAATCTAAATAGATTCGTTACACAGAATGTATTTTTACTACAAAGAAAGGAATATTATTCATTCATAGGTGCTTGCTTACAGTGGATTTAGCTTGGCTTTAAAGCTCTAATTTTTAAACTCTGCCTTTCTGTGTACAATCATCATTTATTTTACTTTTTAGGACTCAGAATACATGTGCATAATAAGCAGTTGATTTTGTGTGGTCCGGGCTATAAAAAAATGTCCCTTCTGTTCTTTCCATATGAAAAACGTGTTTTTCATTTTGGGAAATTTTACATAATTCTCTGTGTGCTCATGCGCTTTTCTTCTGTGTTATTTCAGATTAAAAACAAATGCTTCCCTCCTCCTAAGTTTGCATGTTCCAATTACAGAGTTGTGAAAATAAGTCATCTCTCAGCTTTTTGTTTCTTTAAAACAGCTATCGGTGATGTCAGAGTCAATACTAAAAGCATTAAGAATGCTGGCAGAATGTAATGCAGCTGCAATCCAACATGATGTTGGAAATGGGGTTGAGAACATAAAGGCTTTCCATATTCCCAGGGCGCACAACTGCTTGCGGCCTTGGCTTTGATCTCTTCAAAGGCTGCTGCCTCCTCCTAGATGGAGAGACTTGGCTGCCACTCGCTTGCATTGAAAAAAGGCAGAGGTCTCTATTCAGGCAGAAATCAATCACTGTGCAGAAACAATTATGTGTAATTCAACCATCATGAAAACAGGACGAGATTATGGGTTTGTTACCTGAGTGACTGCGTAGAGACGAGGGAACTCTGAACACAGGAGTCCTGCTGACATGCCACATCTTGATGACAATTATAGACATATGAATGATGTTGCGGGCGGGGGAGGCATGATGACAAATGCTGGTCACGCTGTCCAGCAGAGCAGAAAATGAGGTTACAATTGGGAGATAATGTTTGCATATGTAACCATATTTCATCAAGCTGGGCAACTTCGGGGAACAGGCAAGCTGGGATGCGGTACAAAGTATGCCTCCATCCACAGTGGAGGGCACTTGATATAATTTATCTCCCTATTTATATATCAGAGTGTTGTCAAAGGATTATATTGATAAATATCCTGGTAATGTTTTCAGATTCAAAGGCTGAAAGGGTGAGAAGAGAAAGAACGGGGGAAGGGAAGTAAAGAGAATGGAGGGGTGGAAAATTTTGGGTAATTTGAAAAGAGATGATATCTAGAAGTTGCTCCAAGGCTGCCTTCCTATTTTTGAGAATGCTAGTGGTGGTCTGATGAATTGCTGTGTTTTTGAATTGCACATATAAATGCCTCCCACTGCTTTCCCATCCATGTCAGACTTTCAGAGGGCTTCGTGCTCACATTGGTGTACAGCTGACACTCTCCTTTTTAAAGAGTACAAAGATCTTAAAATATTTCAGCCACAATGTTCTCTATTTAATATGTAAGTGGTCTTTTTAAAAAAATCACCCCTTAAAAAAATAAAAATTGAAATTGTAGTGGCTTATATCTTAATTTTTTAAAGAGAGAATAATCATAGGTGAGGTTTTTAATAATGTCACTATATTTTAAAATATATGCTTTCTTCTTCCCCTACCCCCCCCCCCCCCAAAAAAAAGAAATATAAAATGCAAAGAGATGGCTGATTATAAATGGCATTGCTGCTCAGTTTGAAACACAGGACTAGGTTTACCTTTTATGCTGCTCAGGCTTTAGACATCAGAGGCGTGAGAGCTGCTTTGAGTTACAGATCTTCAAACAATAAGTCAAAACAAAAAATCAATCCCTCTGGTCCCTGGCTGCAGTTAACTAAAGATAAAAGAGAAAAATAAAGTTATGCTAACGCAGATAGAGGAAAGGAGCAGATATGCCAAGGAAACACAGAGGACAAGTGCAGAGTTGAAGTGGGCCCAGTGTGAGCTAACATCAATGCATTTTTATCTTATCAAAAAGTTTTAGGGTTGCCAATTCTTTTCAATCTGGATCCAGCCTGCTACGGGGCCGCCTGAAGCATTGGCTTCAATGAAGTCGCTTTCTTCCACTCTCTTAAATAGAATCACAGAGGAATTGGACTCCATTTCACTCACAGTATAAAACTTTGCCACTAACTTCAATAATAAATTAGAGACTGGAATAAACCCTCCTTGCGCTGTTAACTATAAACTGAGCTTTTAAAAATGCATATTGAAAGCTATGAAGAAAAACATCAAATATAAAGGATGAGGGGGTGATTATTAGTTTAAATGTTTTGGAAGAGTCACAGAAAAATATTCATTTATATGAAAAAAAATTAATGTTTTACAACTTTTCTGAAGGGATTCAAAGAAGGTGGGTGGTTTTGGTTTTTTTTTGTTTTTTTTGTTAACTTGGGTGTCCAGTGTAAAAAATTAGAGTAGGAATGATGCTAAAACAATATCAGAGTCCCTTTGGAAATGTCATTATTTTCAATGATCTTGGTATTTTCCTATGGGACTTGTAAATTATATTTTCTATAAGTATGTAATAATGATTTGAGCATTGGTTTAGTGCTAGGAAGACAGGTTCAAACCACACTTGGTCCTCATGCTAATTGGGTGCCACAGGCCAGTCATTCTCTTTTAGCTAAATTTACAACACGAAGCTGTGGTGAAGGCAAAAATGGGGAGGAGAAACAGTTGGCCTCTTTAAGGAGAAATCAGAATACAAATGAGAGAAAGAGAGAGAAGATGGTGTTGTGGTTTGCGTTTTGGATTAAGCCATCGGGGGAGACCGGATTTCAAATACCCAAGCTAAAATTGGAGCCCCCGGTGGCGCAGCAGATTAAACTGATGAACTGCTGTACATGCTGATCAAAAGGTAGGTAGTTTAAATCCGGGGAGCGGGATGAGCTCCCTGTGTTAGCCCCAGCTTCTGCCAACCTAGCAGTTCAAAAACATGCAAATGGGAGTAGATCAATAGGTACCACTCCGATAGGAAGGTAATGATGCTCCATGCAGTCATGCCGGCCACATGACCTTGAAGGTGTCTATTAACAATGTTGGCTCATCAGTTTAGAAATGGAGATGAGCACCATACCACAGAGTTTGACACGACTAGATTTAATGTCAAGGGGAAACCTTTGCTTTTACCTAACATTGGGTGGAGCCTCCGGTGGCCTAGAGGATAAAAGCCTTGTGACTTGAAGGTTGGGTTGCTGACCTGAAGGCTGCCAGGTTCGAATCCCACCCGGGGAGAGCGCGGATGAGCTCCCTCTATCAGCTCCAGCTCCATGCGGGGACATGAGAGAAGCCTCCCACAAGGATGGTAAAACATCAAAAACATCTGGGTGTCCCCTGGGCAACGTCCTTGCAGACGGCCAATTCTCTCACTCCAGAAGCAACTCCGGTTGCTCCTGACACAAAAAAAAAATCCCTAACATTGGGTGATCTTGGCAAGTCACTCTGTTTCAACCTTACAAGAAAGCAATGGCAAACTCTCTCTGAATAAATCTTGGCAAGAAAACCCTACAATATGGCATTGCCATAGGCCGACATTAGTCTGGAGACACATACCACTAGAAAGACAGACAGATTCATGTGTGTAAAATATTTCATGACATTGCAGCTCAATGGCTGTATTTGTTGCTACTTGTCACAACTGCCTTCCACCTGGAAACCTATGTCCTCAGTGTAAAAGACCATGTAGATCTGGAATAGGTTTCCACACCTCCAGACTCGCCTATAGTGTAGTATTGCCTTTTTTCTCTTCCTTAAACTCTGCAGCCTCTAACCTCTGTGGGTGGAAGATAAATGTTTATATGATATCAATTTATAATACTTGAAGTTGGTAGCAGAGAATTGTGTAGACTATATAAAAAAGGCATGCAATGCCAACTGGTGCCCACTGAGACTTGAGATGCAGAGAAAGTAGAAACTGTTCAGAAAGGCTGTGTCTGATAGAGCCAGCTTCTACAGTGTCCCACCTTTCTTGGCAAACAGAAACATCTGGACATTGGGTGCTTTGAGTGTGTGCACGTGGCAGTATCTTGATAGAATTGGCTGTTCCAGGAAGATTGGAAGGAACCTTCAGATGTAAACTCTGAAAATGAAGCAGTTCTGCTGCTTTACACAGATGTCCAGAACAGAGAAAGCATAATCAAATCAAAGAAGGAGCCATTTGTTCCCCAACAGTTAGAAGCTCTTATAAAAACCTGGTGGGGTACCAAAAGCATGTCTTATAAGGCAGTCATCAGGGACAGTGACTTCCACTTCTCCCTCAGAGGATGTTGTTGGCTGAATTTCTTTGCATCCTTACTGAACAAACATGCTCATCATCTCTTAAGGAAGGTCTTGGGATTGTTCTGCAGAATTTTATCATGGAGATAAACAGAGAGCTAACTAAAAGTCCTGCATTAGCAACTATCCAGTTCACAGAGGAGAAAAAACAGAGACCATGTACTTTATTATACTGTAGGGAGGGGAGAAATTCTGTATCGTAAATACCTTGCTTGATACCAAGACAGATAAAAAGGATTGTCCTCCTCGGTACTTTGCTTACCCTGTGAAGATCAAGTTTACCTTACTTGAACTCACCAAGACTATATTCACTCTCTATTATTGGGTAAGGCCCCTTCTACACAACTGTATAAAAACCACATTATCTGCTTTAAACTGGATTATATGGTAGGGTAGATTAAGATAATCCAGTTCAAATCAGATAACCTGGGTTATCTGGCAATGTAGAAGGGGCCTAAGGATTGTGTTTTTAAAAGGGGTTGTTCCAGCTAAGTAAAGTTACCTATACTGTACCTGCTTTGCTTTTGTTTAGTATCTGTAGTTCTTACCTGAAACACAACAGTTCACTTATGAATCTGTTTTATTTCATGAATTAATTAATAAATGAATGACTCATACAGCAGTGTGGAGTCCCAACTCACTCACACATCTATACAAGAGCCATTCCAGCTGCCTCATCAAATATATACTATCAGAATAGTTAGTCGGTAAAGGTAAAGGTTTTCCCCTGGACATTGTCTAGTTGTGTCCGACTCTGGGGGTTGGTGCTCATCTCCATTTCTAAGATGAAGAGCTGGTATTGTCCGTAGACACCTCCAAGGTCATGTGGCTGGCATGACTGCATGGAGCGCCATTACCTTCCTGCTGGAGCGGTACCTATTGATCTACTCACATTTAAATGCTTTCAAACTGCTAGGTTGGCAAGAGTTTACAGCGGGAGCTCATTCCACTCCCTGGATTTGAACCACCAACCTTTTGGTCAGCAAATTCAACAGCTCAATGGTTTAACCCACTGCGCCATTAGGGGCTCCTCAGAATAGTTACCTCTGAAATTTGACTTTTCCTTTTTTCATTCCGTTGTTAAAGTGCTTAATAAATATCCCCAAAGTCCCAGCAGGACATCACTAGTTTTGAGGCTGCACAGTTGTTCTCAACTGCACATTTTGAGTCCAACTTTTAAAAACTTACCTTGGATGAATCCTTCTCTTTTCTCCATCTTATATAAAAATCCCTCATGTATCCCTCACAGCTCCCTCCCTTTAAATATGGGCATAAAGGTCTAGACATAAATGGATAATGCTTTCAGGTTACTGTAGTTAAAAGGGTTACAGCACGTGCAGTTCAGATTTTAGTTGAGACAAGAAAATCACCAAGCAGCAATACAAGCTGTTACGATTTAAGTCATTTTAAATGCATAGCCTGCTTTGCAAAAAGGTTTGAGAATAAGCATTAGATATAACAAAAAATATTCAGGACAGAACAATTAAAAACCAAAAGATAATTCATTCATGCAGAGGAAGCCAATGTCCAATCTTCTGTCTGTAAAACTGAAATCCTAACTCATTTCTAGACTTGGCAGGACTTCAAGAGTAAGGGAAACAGCTGCAGAACCTTGCTGCGCGCTTTCCTATCTGAATCTGTACAAGGATGGGTTTAAAGAGTCCCCTTTATTTGGTTTTAAGACTGCTTCTAACAACATTTTTCTTTTTGCTCATACGTTTTCTGGAGAATCAAAAGATGCATACTAAGAAAGGGAAAGCTTGCATTAACTGAGCTGTATCTGGATACAACATCTGCTGTTTCTTGAGTTTTCAGGAGCTAAAAAAGTTGTCAGGTGGAGAAACTGCTTTTGGTTTCATCTACAACTAAATTCAGACTCGCTTTCCCACATGTGATTGCGAGATAGCCACAGGAAACACATGTGTAGCAAGAAAGTTGCTTTGTGAGTTGGCATTTGTAAGCTGTAATGAAAAGGGGAGAAGTTGTATGACAAATTATTTTGGGGTTAAGACATTGATGTCTTTATAGAATAAGCCTATGTGCTTAAATTAACTATGTCTACAAGGTTGTCATGAGGGTACTGGAAATGCCAATTCACTTCCCATTGACACTGTGGAAAGTTCTGTTCATGTTGTTTCTCAGTCGAATAATTACTAAGGAAAATTCCATAGCTGCCAACTTTAGCTCAAGCTTTTATCTATGTTATTTCTGGCAAAATTCCAGAGAATAATTTATTGGAAGTAAGATTGCCAGAATGAAAGCTGGAGAGGGCTTCTGCATCTTTAATGATTGTGTAGAAGAGGAATTTCAGCAAATGTTGCTTGGTACCTGGTTGTGTGATAAGCAACACTTGTCTAGACTAGATAAGGATATACTCTCACTTTTTGATGAGAAACATTTGGTCAGAAAACATTTTCTCTGAGTAATCAGATATGAGGAGCCCCTGGTGACGCAGCAGGTTAAACCGCTGAGCTGCTGAACTTGCTGACTGAAAGGTTGGCGGTTCAAATCCAGAGAACGAGGTGAGCTCTTGCTGTTAGCCCCAGCTTCTGCCAACCTAGCAATTAGAAAACATGAAAATGTGAGTAGATCAATCGCTCCAATGAGAAGGCAATGGTGCTCCATGTAATCATGCCAACCACATGACCTTGGAGGTGTCTATGGACAACACCAGCTCTTCAGCTTAGATATGGAGATGAGCACAAACTCCCAGAGTCGACTCAACTAGACTTAATGTCAAGGGGAAAACCTTTACCTTTACCAACTAACTATTCTGATAGTATATATTTGATGAGGGAGCTGGAATGGTAATGCAAAAATTTGTTAATTGTTGGGATGTATAAAATAAAAATTTAAAAAACACAAAAAAACCAGAGGTAAAAAACAAGACTAGACTTAATGTCAGGGAAAAACCTTTACCTTTACTCATCAGATATGAGAATTTTGATATATGTTTGGTGACAAGTTTGGTGACAATCTTTTGAAAAACTTCACTGATCTCACCTGATGGAAAACTGATTTTATGTTGTGCTTTAGTTGCATATTCTTTTCTGACAGGGTCTTGGACTAGCTACCCTGAGATCCCCCCCCCCAAAAAAGGTAGGAATATACATATTTTAATGAATACTTATTTAGATATCCCTGGCACAGTAGAGTCTCACAAAACCAAGCTAAACGGGCCAGCAGAAGCTTGGATAAGCAAATATCTTGGATAATAAGGAGGGATTAAGGAAAAGCCTATTAAACATCAAATTAGGTTATGATTTTACAAATTAAGCACCAAAACATCATGTTATACAACAAATTGGACAGAAAAAGTAGTTCAATACGCAGTAATGCTACATAGTAATTACTGTATTTACGAATTTAGCACCAAAATATCACGATATATTGAAAACATTGACTACAAAAATGGCTTGGATAATCCAGAAACTTGGATAAGTGAAGCTTGGATAAGTGAGACTCTACTGTAGTTCTTTCTAGCTGTGTGGTTCTAGGATTAGTTCTGCTGCAATGATTGAAAGTATAGGTTGCTAATCATAAACATATGTCTTCTTTCTTTATTTGGAAAATCGTTAGAATTTAGCTATATAACAGGTAAAAATGGAAGCGTTGTATATGTGATACTATTTTGCTCTGATTGAAGCCACATTTTGCATATTAAACTAAGCTTGCCAAGTTTTTCCACAGTATGAATTGGATGTTGTCTTGCTAAAGTATCATAAGCAAAGAACAATGTTATATAATGTTCGGAAAACCTCTGGTAAATTCTAACTGGATGCAGTAGTGTGGGAAGTGGGTTAACACATAAGATCCAACATTAAAAATGTCTGTTTTAATTTTGATGATTATTGCTGATTTATAAGGTATCACAGACTCTACTGTGCTAGATGCAGAGACAAAACAGTAGGAAAAGGGTCTCTTCCATGCACTGTTTCTGATTTTCTGAGCTACCCAAGCACAGCAGCAATTGTATTGAAATCCAGTTCCTACAAGTCATCCTATGATTGCAGAGTAATGTCGGGTTTAGGGCTATGTTGTGTCACTTTACTGTGCTCACTTTTTATATCATCCCTTGAGGCTGCAGTACATGTCCATTAAAATAAATTGAAGATTTCTATTAACTGGATTAAATCTGGATTATGTGTAGTGTTGCCACTTGTCTTAAATCCTGTTTGATTTGTGTAAGTTTTTCAACTGACTTCAATATAAGTACATTTGCAAATAAGACATCTCATGCTACAGTTATAGAACTATGTTTCCACTTTTTACTGCCATGGATCCATGGAATCCTGGGATTTGCCATTTAAGGAGCTCACTTAGATTTCTCAGCCAGAGAGCTCTATGTCTCACCAGATTACAAACCCCGGGATTCCATGCAATATAACAATGGCAGTAAACAGTAGAATCACAGCACTATAATAGTGCAGTGTGAAAGGGCTCCTGAAGACAAAGGCAGTGTTTGTAGTGGAACACAATGATAAATGAGGGAGCTTAGCCCCTTGCTTCCTTTGCAAGTCAGGACTGCAAAATGATATCTGTACATGGAGTACACATAACACTTGCCTGGAAGCAGAAGCCAGGATCGTGCTAAACAGATCACAATAGATTACCTATGGGGATTGTTAGATGCTAGATAAGACTAGTTTCTGTTTGCCTGAGAGTTACTTTTACAAGTAATCTTAACTAATACTATTCCCATACTATACTGTACCATAAACTCTGTACTGACTTGATAGTAATATTGAAATACAGTAATTAAAAACAAATTGTCAGAAACAGACAAATGTAACAAAATGTAACCCAGCTTTTACTATTTAGTGTATTATAAAAACTTTTTTAAATGTAAGTATTTTTTCTTAGATTTTTAGATTTTTTTTGCTGGTTGTTTCAGAGTTGTTTGAGTTCTGGTTAATTAAGAGTCTACTGTATCTCTAATTTGTTTACCCAGCTGAATAACCAAGAACAGCCAAGCAAAAGCAAATAGGTTTACAGTAGCATCCAGTTCATTCTCGGAAATTCAGTATGTCCATGGAATTCTTAGACTTAAATCCTTTGCTTTCAGTTGATGGAAGGAACCTACATTGGATGTAATAAACTTGTTTAAATCATTCAACATAGTTCATCTTGAGCCTGACACTCTATCACTATTCATATCACTTTACCTTTTAATCAGTTTACATCTGTAAAATCCATAAGACTAATGTCCTGTTGAATGAGCTCCTAAGATATTATCTTGGCTCATAGGATTTATTTGTATATGTGTTTAGTACATACACTCTTTTAAGTTTACAAAGTCCCTCTCCTGAAGTGTTTTCTTTTTAGTCCACACTAGAGCTTTCAAAGACTTGTAGTTCAGTTATTAGGGTCAGTTTTCTAACAATTTTCTGCATAATGGTCAGATCTGAGTTGTTTCTCAAAATGCAACAAATCATAAATACATAAATACAAATTTAAATTCCATATCTTCTTTAAATGAAAAGTTTATGCTCTTGAAGCTGAAGGATCATAACTGTCTCTTATTCATTTGAGATTCATTATATTTATGATGCAAGTCAGCAATACTGAAAGGTCCAGCACAATGTTTGCTGTGCCCTAATACTCTTAACTCCCCTCCCTGCTTGGGCTTCTGGAAACGGCAGAACATTGGGAGCCCCATTAATCAAATGATGTCTCTCATATGATTGAGCTGAGAAAAAGGATTGACCACTTTCAAGCATTTTGTAGAATAAGATGAGCCTGGTATCTGCTAATCTTAAACTGGAATTTGTCAGTTTGGAAAAAAAAATTAACCATGTTGATTCTGATACATCTGAGACTGATTCTGATACATTGTTGTCAATTCTGGAAACAGTAGCATAAGGTCCCCATTTGGAAAAGACAACCAAGAAGTCAGAAGAAGACTAGAACATGGAAGAGCAGCTATTGAAAAACTGTGTAAAGATATGTCACTGAACAGCAAAGTCAGAATCATTCATGCAATTGTATTTCAAGTTTCTATGTGTGACTATAAAAGCTGGACAGTGAAGAAGCCCATTTGAAATGTGGTTCTGGAGGAGAGTTCTCTGAATGCTATGGACTGCCAAAATGCTATGGAGAGCCAATCAAGCCTGAACATTCTGTAGAAATGACCAAACTGAGGCTATTGTACAATATGAAACAATCAAACAGATGGTTACCTCCATCCTATCATTTTGATGTTCTGGAAAATATCCATGTTAAACCTATTTTTGATGCTCTCGATTATTTTTGTACACTGAAGGAAATAGGGTATATGGTGCTTAAGATACTCTTGTAGTAGCTTAATGCAATCATAGAATCATAGAATCATAGAATAGTAGAGTTGGAAGAGACCACATGGGCCATCCAGTCCAACCCCCTGCTAAGAAGCAGGAAATCGCATTCAAAGCACCCCCGACAGATGGCCATCCAGCCTCTGCTTAAAAGCCTCCAAGGAAGGAGCCTCCACCACAGCCCGGGGGAGAGAGTTCCACTGTCGAACAGCTCTCACAGTGAGGAAGTTCTTCCTTATGTTCAGGTGGAATCTCCTTTCCTGTAGTTTGAAGCCATTGTTCCGTGTCCTAGTCTGCAGGGCAGCAGAAAACAAGCTTGCTCCCTCCTCCCTATGGCTTCCCTTCACGTATTTGTACATGGCTATCATTACAAAAGTTTTGAAACATGAATAGATGTGGAATGCAGTAAGATTAGATGGGTTGATTCAACAAAGGAAGCCATGGGTTTTAGTTGGTACTGTAAGTGAGCTGCTGAACACCTTATTTGCCTCAGTCTTCTCCCAAAAGCGATCTCCAACCCTGAGCAATATGGAGCAGAAGAGGTAAAAGGAGAAATACCTGGCTACTCTAAATGAATTCAAGTCTCCAGGGCCAGATGAACCATATAAAATAGTACTGAAGGAACTAGCAGAAGTCATTCCAGAACCACTGGCGATAATCTTGGAGAATTCTTAGAGAACGGGAGAAGTCCCAGCAGATTGGAGGAGGGCAAATGTCCCTATCTTCAAGAAGGAGGGAAAAGAGGACCCAAATAATTACTGCCCAATCAGCCTGACATCAGTACCGGGAAAGATTCTGAACCAGATCATTACGGAGGCAGTCCCTAATCACTTAGAAAAGAATGCTGTGTCAATATGAATTTCTCAAAAACAAGTGACTGCCTTGGAGTGTGGTGGAAGCTCCTTCTTTGGAGGCTTTTAAACAGAGGCTGGATGGCCATCTGTCAGGGGTAATTTGATTGTGCTTTTCCTGCATGTAGGAGGTTGAACTAGATGGTCCATGTTGTCTCTTCCAACTCTATTATTCTATGATTCTATAAAACTACAGTAGAGTCTCACTTATCCAAGCTAAACGGGCCGGCAGAAGCTTGGATAAGCGAATATCTTGGATAATAAGGAGGGATTAAGGAAAAGCCCATTAAACATCAAATTAGGTTATGATTTTACAAAGTAAGCACCAAAACTTCATGTTATACAACAAATTTGACAGAAAAAGTAGTTCAATACGCAGTAATGTTATGTTGTAATTACTGTATTTACGAATTTAGCACCAAAATATCACGATACATTGAAAACATTGACTACAAAAATGGTTTGGATTATCCAGAGGCTTGGATAAGCAAGGCTTGGATAAGTGAGACTCTACTGTACCACCATCCTTGACAATGTTATACTTCTTCTGAAGCCCCCCATGAGATCTCAGCACTGATGTAATCCTTTCACAGGATATTTTGGAGGTTGTATGGTAAGACCAGGCTTTTGGGCCTTTGCAACCCCCCAAAAGGGCCAAATACAAGCCTAAGTACCTATGTCCTAACCCACAATGTGATATCTTTGAGTTTTATTTAAAGAACTGAGTAGTCTATTAATTTAACAAAGAGAAGAAAACAGTCTGGCCTTTCTTCTTTATCTTGTCTACCTCAAGACCTTAAAATCATTAGATTATTACTTAGGAACTCCTTGGAAACATCTAGGTTAAAATACATACATATTGCACTGGTGCTTGGTTTAAAGCGAGGCATTAGACCAAAATAGATAGGAAAAGCTAGTACTAGAGAAAATATTGAAGAGGTTTGTTTGGGAGGTTTTGCTACATGTAGTAGCTTACTGGCTGTTTTCATTTGCTACTTCATACACTTACTATTTTAAAGCAGGGCAAGGTAACCACAGATCCTTTCTGAGCCATTTCCTTTGTAAGAAGGAGAGCTACAAGTGTAAAAGCAATTCTGCACTAAGACTCCAGGTGGAACCACTTGAAATGCACTTCATTATCTACATGGAGATAAAGCCAGCTGCTCTTTTGTGAATGGCTTTGTATGTTGAATGGATGCTATAAGACAATAATACACTACAAATGCAACGCCTGTTGTTTCGGGTATAGCTGCTACGCTTTATAGTTGCCCTTCTTATAACAGGGATTGCAGGGTTCAGAAATGGTTTCTGGTTACTTTACAAAATTATAATGGAGAACAGCATCTTAAAGGTTCTAACATCATCATTTGCAGCCGTACATTATTAATATAAATGGCATGTTTGACTGAGCTGATTCCAAAGCTTAGAGGAAAATACTGAGCTAGCTAAGTACATGTCTTCATGACATTTGAATTCCTTTATTCATACTCTATTTTTCCATCCCTATTCTGATAAAATAAAATTTTGATTTATTCTTAACCAGCATCTTGATCTACATCCAAATGTTGCTCTCTCCTGAATGGAATGCTTATTGCTTACCTAACCTCATCCATTTAAAAGATAATGGGTAAAAAGCTGATAAGGGAAACCTAAAAGCTTTTTGGCTTATTATTAAATTGCTTGGTTCAGTCCTGAAAATACTTCCAAGGGAATAGGTCCCATGGAATACAATGGGATTGGGTTTTAATTTAATATGTTCAGGTTCTATGATTCTACCATTATTCATTCATTTGTAATTTGTTGTTTGTGTAACTATTCTGAATATCAACAATGGAATTTCAAAGTATGGTTTTCCTATTTTAATTCCAGCCTTTTCTCCCATATCTGCAAAAAGGATATTATTTTAATATTACATTAAATATGATTAGAGTCTCACTTATCCAACATTCGCTTATCCAACATTCTGGATTATCCAACTTTTTAGTAGTCAATGTTTTTGTAGTAAGTTTTCAATACATTGTGATGTTTTGGTGCAAAATTTGTAAATACAGTAATTACTACATAGCATTATTGCATATTGAACTACTTTTTCTGTCAAATTTGTTGTAAAACATGAGGTTTTGGGGCTTAATTTGTAAAGTCATAATCGAATTTGATGTTTAATAGGCTTTTCCTTAATTTCTCCTTATTATCCAACATATTTCCTTATCCAATGTTCTGCCGGCCTGTTTATGTTGGATAAGTGAGACTCTACTGTACTTTGTTCGTCCTTCTTTTGGGGGGATTGATTCCACTATTTTTCATGATGAGTCTAATGTGGGCATGGGTCAGCTATCCATTCATTGAACATCTTGCGTGTAGATCAAAGATTTCCTTAACTAGGGAATGGAAATGCACATTGAGTCAGATATGTCTGATGAGTATAGTGAGATGCTATTATTATAGCAACAACCTGTGCAGAGCGAGAGTTTAGAGAAACCATTACTGAAAATGGTATTGAAAACTGAAAAAAGTGTCTACAGTCAGTAGCATAAAAAAGTAATATAGTAGGACTATAGCTTAAGGGCAGTATACCAGAGCATAATCTCTTTAACCATACACAGGAATAATTTGATCCATTATATGATATGACTTTTTTCATTCATGTACAGCACAAACATTGAAACAGAAACATTGGGTAATAATGAATCCTATTGAAATGAATGACTCCCATTGGAAGTTACTTGGAGATGTGGTCTATAACATCCTGGATAGTGGCACTGGTGACAATGTGTACATTTGTTAGATTCAGGTACAGGGTAATAATAATAATAATAATAATAATAATAATAATAATAATAATAATAATAATGGCTTGTATGGCCATGTTCCAGAAGCATTCTCTCCCGATGTTTCACCCACATCTATGGCAGGCATTCTCAGAGGTTGTGAGATATGGGTGAAACATCAGGAAAGAATACTTCTGGAACATGACCATACAGCCCGGAAAACTCACAGTAACCCAGTGATGCTGTCCATGAAAACCTTCGATAATAATTTTATTTCTTACCTGACTTTCATCATGGCTTGAGGGTATTCTTTATAGTAGCTCCTATGTTATGAGTACCTCTTCCAGGAAATATATGCCTGTCACTGGGCTTTAGAAAAGTTTTCTGAACTTTTATTCCTGTTTGCTTTAGGGTGATTTTATTACACTATTTTAACTGTGATTTTATATTGTACTGTTAAAACCACCATAGTTGGGCAATATCTTTATAAGAACCAACCAAAATGACATAAAACTCTGTAGTCTTTCAGGACTTCCAGTAGTTTTGAGGAGAAACAAACATGAAGTATAAGAATTAAGCTGGCTATTGTAGCCATGAAGTCTGCAGTTTATACAAGATGCCACAAATAATGAATTAGTCACTGGTAGGTTATTCAGATATTAGATTACACCTAGGAGTGTATGGATAGAGGGCGGATCTCATTTTGGAAAGGACAGCTAACCCAGTGCCATAATCCTCCACCTTCTGTGGCTGCTGTTTTCTGTTGAAGAAAAAGATCTAATAATGGATTTCCACAATTTCCTATTGAAAAAAGGAACTTCCTGCTGATAACACTTCATAAGCAAGCTCATGTGTAATTTTTAGAGGGATCATCATCATCATCATTTCATAGTTACCTCCCCTCCCCCTCCCCCAAACTAAGACACAGAGCAACTTACAGAAACTAAAATAATACCAATAACACATACAAAGGCATAAGCAAAAAGATTCAAAATAATTGCAAAAACACAGCTAAACTATATATAGACTTAAACCATTTGAAAGAAACCTATTAATATGGAAAGTCTTGGAGGGGAATTCAAAGGGATTTCTGCTCTGCCCTAACCTGTGAAGGTACTACAATATTCTGTCTTGTTTCTGTTTTATTTTAAGGGTGGAGTCTAGAAACATTAGCTAGTTGCAGCAAAAACAATAGTCTTTAAGTACCTGAAAGGCTCATCAGTTTCATGTATTACATATGGGAAGTAATATCATTTCACATATTGCCATAACGCCTTTTTACTATAAATGGTATTTAAGGCAGCTAACAACAATAACATACAGGATAAAATATAAAATTAAACCACATGCATCCCTTATCCTGAATTCTGAAATCCAAAATTCTCCAAAATCTTAAAATGTCCATACGGGTGGCTGAAAGAGCGACCCCTTTGCTTTCTGAGTATTCTGTGTACAAATTATCTTTGTGCTATGTGTATAAGATAAAATATAAATTATTTTTTTTATTTTGACCTATGGTTCCCATCTCCAAGATACTTCACTATTATTTATATGGAAATACGGGTATTCCAAAATCCCCCCCCCCCAAAAAAAATCCCAGTTCCAAAACAGTTCTAATCCCAAGCATTTTTGATGAGGGATACTCAATTTATATTATTATTATTATTTATTGTATGACACAGTAAACAAGATAGATATGCTGGATTTTGTATCACAAAATCACAAGTCGAACACTTCCCAAGTGTCTAGGACTGTGTGATGTATTTTCGGAAGATGCGCGCAGATCCCAGTAGGGTGGCCTTTTGCAGTTGGCAGATCGTAATTTTATAAATGCCTATTGTTTCCAAATGCCAGCTGAGATCTTTTGGCACGGCACCCAATGTGCCGATCACCACCGGGACCACCTGCACTGGTTTCTGCCAGAGTCTTTGAAGTTCAATCTTGAGGGCCTGATAGCAGCTGAGTTTTTCCTGTTGTTTTTTGTCAATGCGACTGTCACCTGAGATGGCAACATCAATGATCCAAACCTTTTTCTTTTCCACAACTGTGATGTCTGGTGTGTTGTGAACCAGAACTTTGTCAGTCTGGATTCGGAAGTCCTACAGTATCTTTACGTGCTCATTTTCCAATACTTTTGCAGGTTTGTGATCCCACTAGTTCTTTGCTGCTGGGAGGTGGTACTTGAGGCATTATTATTATTATTATTATTAGTATTATTATTATTATTACTATTTGTTCTTTTCCCCTGCTTTTCTCCCATGGGTGAGATTCAAAGAGGCATACAATATAATCAATATATAAAAGTAAATCTGTTGAAAACACATCAATTAAATTTGAAAAAAAATAGCAGCCACCAATTAAAATGAACGTCAGCACAACTAAAGTCAATTAAATGCCAAAAACCTGTTAGATACTAACATGTTTGCCTTTCACCCAAAGGACATCAGAAATTAGACTATTTTGCCATTCCTTGGCATTTGCGTGAAAACACTGGAACTGTCAGTACTTTTACATCCCAATGATTTGAACTTCTCCTTCACAAAGCCATAGTCATTAAAAGCAATTTTAAGGAATTCTGGAAGTTGAGGTCCAGCACATCTGGAAGGCCTAATATTGGGCACTCAGGGACGTCATCCAAAAGTCTGGGCTGCAATATCACTGGCGACACTCCCTTCATCTTTTCTTTTTCCAATACTACTAATCCCAGAGAAGATATATAAATCCAGAGAATGTGCTTTACTGGCAAAATTTGGATGAACGAAGGCAAGCAGGACTTCATCCAAACAAGATAGAAATACAGTACTATCTGATATAAATAGAGATGTTCAAGTAGTATTATACTGTGTTGCACTCCCTCTAAAGAGCCAACTTCATCATTTGTGGGTCTTCCTGGATCAATAACATGAATTCAGGCAATGTCGGGTAATTTTCCCAGCACAGGAGGGTATGTTCCAGGACTTGCATTGATGTATGACATGATAAATAATAGTGAATCCTATTATCTTCAATAATAATAATGGAGACACTAAGAAGAAGAAGTAGCTTATACAGAAGGTCAAAGTGAAATTGTGGATGAGTGAAGCTGCATAAACCGTGCATGCAGGGGTCATGCTGTATTAAATAATGGAGCATCATATGGCTTAGAACAGGGAATTGAAGTAGTGAATCCTCCAGATGTTGCTGAGCTGCTACTCTCAGAATTCTTCATTATAGCAATAACTATTAGGCTGCATGATTCCCTATCCTGCTTTAGAACAATAACTAGTATAAGAAATTTAAAGCCTTTCTGGCTTGTCAAGGATTCTCTTGAAATATGCATGGTTGCTGCTTCTGTGGAAACGTACCCTAGTTCTAGCAAAAGATCAAGAGGAAGTATTTCAGAGCAGTGGTGAGGTCTTAACATTCATAGTTACTGTGTTGTATTTTTCCCTCAGGCTAACTAAGCTAGATTTCAAAT
Organism: Anolis carolinensis; assembly: GCF_035594765.1. Lineage (NCBI taxonomy): Eukaryota > Metazoa > Chordata > Lepidosauria > Squamata > Anolidae > Anolis > Anolis carolinensis. Next base: position 28,340,401 of record NC_085845.1, on the reverse strand, counting down.
GCAGCTTCTTTATCATGCAGGGCCTTCCAGATGGGAAGGATTTTGCCTGTCTGAAATTTGCAATCCACAAAAAGGCTCTGTCATGATTGTTGCTCACTGAACTACTATCAAGAGGAAAAGCAATGAACCTAAATACTAACCTAATGCTCCTATGTGAATATCTTAATTGAGATATTTACTGTGTTGATACTCCTATTGTTGCCAAAATTCCCATCATAAAAGTACCTGTGAAAGAACTGTTTTAAAGAAACCAAAAAACCTAAACAAAGAATGCAATTATATAGATATTTATTTGCTTATTTATTTGATTATTATTTGGAGATCCAACAAAGCTTATATGCCAGTAGTGCCTAAGGCCACAAATTAATTTAGTGAGTTGATGTGGTTGGTTAGCAAGTGTGGAAGGAACACTGAACTTAACAGAAGAAAATTCTGTGCTTTTTTCCTACCCTACTCTTTTTAAAGCTACCAGTGACAAATGATTTTTAAAAGAAATACACACATCCTAAATCGCACTTACTTTTATGTTTCTTAATTTATAGTTGTGTTTGCTATATTATTGTGTAAATAACCATTGATTTATAAAATTTCAAAATGGCTTAATTTTCTTCCATTGTGAAAATTTTGCAATGCTTGGGCTGCACATTCTGCTTGGATTTACCAGCATGTTCCATTTCTTCCACTACTGAAAAAAATACATGGAAAATCACATGGTTGCTTCTAATTCATACTTCGTGTACATGCTTAACTCAAGAAACCCAAGCTAAATGTCTCTTCTGCCAAATTTAGTTTGTGGTGTTTGTAATCTTTCCTCATTAAATCTTGATCTCATGCCATATCCATTTCGTTTTATCAACAAATGTTGGGTCTAATTAGAAATTTCCAACTGGAGGTCAACATGAAGTGCATGACTCAAGAGAGAAGAGATTATTAGGAATTGTAAATGCTAGTGTCAGAACTCAAGAGAGGTTCTGCTTTTCTAGATATATCTTAATCATGGGTGGAATAGTTTTGGTAAGGGGATCTTTCAGATATCTGTTTTGTAAAAGTCCTTAGCAAGATGCCTATGAGACTAGATTTAGCATTAAGCATGCCTTCAAACAGAAGTCTTCGAGTGAGTATGTGTTTATGTGCCTTCAAGTCACCTGTTAACTTGTGGCAATTCCATACCTTTCACAGGGTTTCCTTAGACAAGGAGCACTCAAGTAGTTTAAGTAATTTCTTCCTCTGCAATGTAGCCTATAGCAACTGGTATTTACTGGCAGTCCCCCATCCAAGTACTAACTAAGGCTGACCTTGCTTAGCCTCCAAGATAAGATGAGATCTGGTGCATTTAAGGTATTTACGTAGGTCTTCAAGTACATCTAGCCCCTTTATCTTTTCATTATAATGAAGTGTGTATATGTATCATATATGTGAAGTGAAAAAAAACAGACAAAGTAGTGGGAAAGCACAGGATAATTACAATTGGAAAATACCCCAGGATAATTATGTGAAGGGGAGTAAAGGCATATGATAATGGGATGGAGAAGCTATGCTTAAAGCCCTGTCTTTTTGTTACATGAAATATTTGTGATATGATTATGTTCATGATATATGAAATACCTGTGATAATGGTAATCATGTGGATGTGTCTCTAAAGGTCTCCGTAGTAAGCATGGTCTAGATTTTGCACCACAGAGTATTTACAGACAAAGAGCTCCTACCAGTGTTAGTTAAAATATACTCTGGGCCTGTTTTTCTCTATGTGGAATGAAAAATATGGGGAAGAAGTCACAATCACAGGTTGTTTTCAAAAGTAAAACACATGCTTGCTCCTTCTCCTATAAAATCCTATGAGTGTGTGTGTGTGTGTGTGTGGATTTTATTCTATGAATTTTAAACATCCAAAGAATGACGGAATACATGGATGTGTATGGCTTAGTACATCAAAGACCAGTGGCTTGTGCATTTTATTAAACGTGCAAGCATGCAAAAGCTTTGTATTCAAAGCTACATTGGAAGTGGGCCTAATTTGGAATGAGGATGGGAGAGAATTTTCTCTTCTTCCTGAAGTTTTAGAAAGAGACAGGAACTTGCCTGGCTTTACTCAAAGTCTAATCTGCAAATTCACCTGGTAACCAGATAATGTACTTCAGTTAGGTGCTGGGCTGAAGCTTCTGCTGGGAGAAATATATGCTGGAAGAGTGCTTGCAGGCATCAGTGTCACTCTTCCTGGAATGCCTGACCTTTCCCGGGGCTTTGATCATGCAGGCTCACCGTTTGAGATAATGAGCCCTTTGCCGATTCTGGAAGGGTGTGGGCTTTTTTTCTTTTTTTAAAAGCCACTTTGTTGGGGCTTTTTAAAAAGCTCTAATGTACTACCTGTGTTTCTGGCCCATTACCCAATAATGGAGATGCCACATTCCCATCTTAAGCCTTTTATTTGCTTTTGGCAAAACGTCTATATATGTGCATCACTTTTGGAAGGAGACTACTGAGAAACCACTACCTGTAAAGTACTAGATTCCATCTGAACTTGGAAACTTATTAGGCTTATTCCTTTAGTGCAGCTGGTAACAACTGGTAAACTAGCTGAGATTTCTGAGAGTTGTAGGCCAAAACATCTGGGGACCCACAGGTTGGGAACCACTGCTTTAATGCTTGGATAGGAAACTACAAAGAATGGCAGAAGCTCTGGGCTATAATACAGAGGAAGGAGCTCTCAGTATTCCTTGCCTAGCCTATGAAATTCATGGGGCCACCTTACATACTTACTTAGGTGATCTCTTGTTGTCAGAGTATGATGGCCTCCCAAGTGTAGTGTCTTGGCGGTGGGTATGTAGGTGACTTAGGAGCCCTATTCTTGACTCACATGTTCTTCCACAGCGAGGAGATTGGTTTTTAGGGGGAATGTGGTCCTGGTCAGGGTTGGCTTGACACACCTTCCTATTGGCATGTTTCTCCCTTTTGCCTCCATTCATGCCTTTTCAAATTCCACAGCACTGTTGGTCACATCTGACCTCCAGCTAGAGTACTCAAGGACCAAGGCTTTCCAGTTCTAGGTGTCTATGCCACAGTTTTTAAGGTTAGCTTTAAGCCCATCTTTAAATCTCTTTTTCTGTCTACCAACATTCCGTTTTCTGTTCTTGAGTTGGAAATATAGTAACTGCTTTGGGAGACAGTGATCAGGCATTCGGACAATGTGGCCAGTCTAGCGGAGTTGATGGCTTAGGAACATTGCTTCAGTGCTAGTTGTCTTTACTTCTTCCAGCACGCTGATATTTGTCTGCCTGTCTTCCCAAGAGATCTGCAGGATTTTTCAGAGGCAACACGGATGGACTCGTTCCAGGAGTTGAGTGTGATGTTTGTAGACAGACCATGTTTCGCAGGCATAGAACACCGTTGGGAGGCCACCATAAGTCAACAGGTGACTTGAAGGTGTGCAAACCTTGTGACGTAGTATAAATAGTCCACGCACTGCTTGGCCAGAGAAAGAAGATATGTGCCACACTGGTGAACAATAAATAACAAATGGTTTAATCTTCTAAAACCAAAACAACATATGTATAATGTGCTCAGTTTCACCAACTCACATAATGTCCTTTTATGAGAGATTTAAAATAGTCTTTTCTTTGCCCATATGGATGCATTCCTTCCAGCAGCTCATGGAGCAAGAGCACACTTCAAACTCTGTCTCTCCCTTTCTGCTTCATTCTTCTAACTGTCACTCTGCACCTGCTTAGCTCAGGCCTGAACAAAATCACAACAGTATCAAAACTCCCAGGCTTACCAGCTCTTCTGACATGGCTCAACCAATCAACTTCATGCATCTTATTTTGCAGTTGAGACACACAATCAGAACTGCTTATGTACTGAGAGCTGCCAGGTCAGAAAATCCCAGGACTTTATGAAACTGTGGTTTCCATACAGGGGTGTGTTGAGACTGAAGTCTCTAGGGCACATCATTGTTATTTGGTGTCATTGACACTTTGAATTGGAGACCTTCAGGAACTCCAGTCATCAACAATAAACTGAAGGCTATGACTTCCTTGTGAAATGATTGACCTGAATGCAAATCTACTCCTTTTCCACTTAACTGAGCATTATTGTCTTTTCTAGTGAGTCACATCACTGCATGAGATTTTCAAAGTACAACAGCCTGAGTTTAGTCACCTTGACTTCTAACCAGAGCTCAGGCTTGCTTTCCTGTAGTTTCCATTTATTTTTTTCTTTTTAGTTAGCCATGATAGCCATAGAATTCTCCTCTAACACCACACTTCAAATTTGTTGATTTTCTTCTGTGTATCATAGCACAGTCATAACTTTGTTTATAGAATCATAAAGTTGGAAGAGACCACAAGGGTCATCAAGTCCAACCCCTGGATTGCAGGAAACAAACCAGTCATGACAGATGACAATCCAGCCTCTGCTTAAAAACTTCTGAGGAGATGATGCCACCACACTTCAAGGCAGCATATTCGACTAGTTTGATAGACATTTATTTCAAGGTGTTTGGGCTGAAGGTGTAAAGGGGCAAGTTTCAGATTCCTAAGAATATACTTGGCATTTCAGAAAATTTTAGGTGCTTGTATAGCATAGATATGTGCTTGTTCACAGGCTTGTAGGATAGATGTGCGACAGATCCATGCAGTCAATACATATATCCAACCATCCTAAACTGTCAGATTTGCATGTGATTGACTTGCATTTTAGCTCCTGTTGTGACATTTTGAGATGTAATTTTTAAAAATCTAGCATCTGAATTTATCCTTACTTATAGAAAATATGTCTCTTTCATCTGCGCTAAATTTGGATAGGACAGAAGCATGCTTAAATATAAATACAATTTTAAGCATTTCACATCTTGGATTTTGGGAGGAATGTGCATTTTCATAAGCTCAACTACACTCAGAGAAACACATATTTTTGCACCATGGGAAATGTTTTAAATTTTTTCCATAAGCATCTAATTAATTGGGGAGTCTGTTAAAAGTAGCCAATTGCTCATGCTGTACCTGTCTCTGTGTATATGTACATCTTTTGCTCATGCTATAGAGGCTGTTCTTCAAAAAGACAATTGGCACCTACGAAATTAGACTAGCATCCTGCAGCTTAGCCAGTTTAATAAGGTGCTGAAATATTACCTTTGCTTCTCATTATAGATACGAGTTGCTAATTAACTACACTAAAGTAAATGGGAAGCAGTGATGTTGGGACTCTGGCAAGTAGATGAAAGGAATGGGGCACAAAGCAGTAGATATTTTCTCCAAGTGTAGACGTGGGAGGTGTTTTCCTGCTGTGTACATAAAGGAGGCACAAGCCCTGGGGTCATGATGGGAGTACCTTGATTATCACTTTTAGTCAGAAGTGGAGGGAAGCAACTCTGAGAGGATAACTTGTTCCTAGTAAGAGTCAAACCGATAAATATATAATTGGATGGACCACTGAAGCCCATGGTGTATTTGCAATTAGCATATTTTGCATTACATTTCAAAAACATGCCAATTAATTGACTTCATGCAATTAGAATCCTTAGAAACAAAAAGCCCCTTTCTGAGTCATTTCTAACCATACAGCGTAATGAGTGGTTTCAATGTGTTATTCTATCTATATGGTACTTTTATAGACAATTTTTTTCTGGAAAAATGTGTTTTGAAGATTATGAATAATATACAACCTGCTGGTCAGAATTCTGAAAGATTGTATCCATCTTATTATATTAGAGTTGTAAAGTAATGTAAGAAATATGCATGTATCATTCTTCTTAAATGAAACTTTCCAAGCTCTGGTATGGAGAGCCAGAAAACAGGCAGGTTCATAAAGCAATTAAAATGCTTTCATTTAGTACCAAACCTTTTAAAACAAATGCAGAAAGAGGGGGGATTACATTGAGAAGGAAGGGTTATTTGTTTGAGCCTCAGTCATTATTATGTAATATAAAGTTTTTGGCATTATTATAATGTGTCAATTCAGAGGTTCGTCTCCTATTTTGGGTGGGAATTCCTACTTACAGGGCTCTAGCATTCAGTGAAAGTAGGCAGGTATACAGAGGTTTAAAAATAGCAGTCATTGAAATCCTGATTATTTCTTTATAATGACTTTTTCCTGTCTAAAGCACATTAATGTTTTTGTCTCATGCTGAACCTTCTTGTTTGTGTGTACTCTTTTGCGGGGTAATTGAAAGGGAACCATACTAGAGGTTTCTTCCATCATCTGTATAGTGTTGTTAGATTGCTTTGTTATTCTGTTAAGGTTGTGAGTTCCTGGCAAACCTTGTATGGAAGCATCTTTTACATTTAGATGCACAGACTGTTGAACAGCCTCCTGTATGATGGTAATGCAACTTGAATGATCTGCTTTTCATTCAGTGTGGATGGTAGCAGCCAGACTGATGAGACTGAATGGCAGAGGAGAGACTGGATTCATAGGAAAATTTTCTGACACATTCGGTTCCTTTCCTACATAGGTCAGTTCCATTAGGAATGGAATAAAGCCTAATGGAGTAAAGCCTAAGTGGAGGTAGTCTGTTCTTTGTCTGATATGAGGCAAGCAGTTGCTAATGTAGTTTTAGCTGTACAAACGGATCTCCGCATTTGTGAGTTTAACTTTTGATTATTTATTAATTTGATTAATATGGTCCCTCTGAAATCTTCTGCTACAACTCTGTACCAATCTCTTATGGAACCTAGAGATTCATAGACAGTTTTATAAATTCACATTTTCCCCACTGAATGAGGAGGTCTTGACTGGAAGGCTTTGCACAGAGCTTGGGAGACAATATCTCCCAAATCTTCCAGTGTCCATGCTAGCTGGAGGAGAAGTAAAACTATAGTCCAAACAAATTAGAGTTCTGTTGTTGTTGTTGTTGTTGTTGTTGTTGTTGTTGTTTATCTTTGAGCCATTTCTGACATGGTAGACCTAAGGCAAATTGTCCCAGGTTTCTTGACAAAATTGTTCAGAAGGGTTTAGAACTAATAATGCGTAATACTAACTTTAAATCAAACCCTTGTGCTACACTATTCCATTTTTTCCCATGCCAGGACCGACTTGAGAAGCTGCAAGAAGCTGCAAGTCGCTTCTGGCTCGGGCTGTGGCGCAGGCTGGAGAGCAGCTGCAATGAATCACTGCAATGAATCACTCTGACCAGGAGGTCATGAGTTCGAGGCCCGCTCTGAGCCTATGTTTGTCTGTCTTTGTTCTATGTTAAAAGGCATTGAATGTTTGCCTATATGTGTAATGTGATCCGCCCTGAGTCCCCTTCGGGGTGAGAAGGGCGGAATATAAAGGCTGTAAATAAATAAATAAGAATTGGTGTTCTGCAAGGACGTTGCCCAGAGGACGCCCATATTTTACCATCCTTCGGGGGGGCCTTTCTCATGTCTCTGCATGGGAAGCTGGAGCTGACAGATGGGAGCTCATCCCACTCCCTGGATTCGAACTGCCAACCTTTTGGTCAGCAGTCCTGCCAGCATAAGGGTTTAACCCACTGCGCCACTGGGAGCTCCCATTTATTCCAATAATTCCCCTTTGTAGTATAATAATTATTCACTAATCTGTCATCCCAAAGCTTCTAAAGTTAATGGCTGAATATTCTGAGTGTGAATTGAGGAATTATAAATGTTTTAGATGGAAGAAGTAGAGAATTTGAGGGTTAGTAAAATAATCACTGCTTACCCCAGAGTTCAATATTTGGTATGGCTAGGGATCCAGCTGCAGAGGCTTTGTAGAAGGAGTAATACTGGCATGAGATAGAAGAAGCTACTCTAAAAAATTGTTACATGTGGAATTCATATTGGCCTTCTTTACAGACTTCCCGCTAAGTGAGTGGAAAAGATCAGGTGAATGGAGGGACATAAAATAGGGGTGGGGGAGGAAGTAGTACTGTAAATATCAGCTGGCAGGAATTCCTTTCATGACTCTCTGAGAAGGACATTGTGGCGGGGCTTGCAACTATGGTATGATTAGCATGCAAAGAAATGTGGCTGCAAAGAAGTCTTGCATGCTGTTTGTTAAGGAAGCTACTATCAGGTTCAGCCCTGTGAGGAATGGGGGGGATTAGGCATCAGCTGTGAGTTCCTCTGTTTGGGTTGGGAAAATGGCACAACCCAAAGAGCAGTGTTCCTCAAATTTTGTTTGGCCCATATCCTTTTAATAAATACAAAAATATCCTGCTCCTTCAAACTACATCTGTGATTTTTATTTAGACTTTAAAATAGCATGGGTAAAATAACTTAAAGCATCTGTAAAATGGTTTTATTTTATTTATCAATAAAACATGCATGATGTGCCTCAGTTCTTATCCGTGAAGAGGCAAATCACGTTGTCAAGCCTGATGTACTGCTTTGTTTTCATAACCATATGTGCAGCAAAATATTTCAACTGAAAATTACAAAAAAAAAAAAAAGGTTTGCTGGAAGTTGCTTTTAGCAAGTGCATTCTGGAAACTTGAATTCCAAAGAACTTCTTGGAGATTAGGTGGCAGAAATGAACTACAACTGGAAAATATCTCCTGAATTTATCCAGCATAAAGATTTGCACAAGAGGGTTATTTCCCCTTTTGAAATTATTTTCAAGAAGTATATCTTTCCAGAATATCATCAAGTTGAGAAAATGAAGCACTATTTTAAACACCAGTTCCTTGTATCTATAAATGGAATTTGGCTATAAAAACTTAAATGTTACCACAGTGAGCAATAGTGGCATTTTCCTTTGAAACCACAAACTCTGCCAGATATGCCAAGCTCAGCCAAAACCCATCATTCCTAGAAGTTTTAAGCAGTTAATCTTTCCTTGATACTCCAAAACAAGGGTGGTTTCTACCTTCAGCTCCTAACTCCAGACGGTCATATTTCTCTTTGACAATCAGTGAACTCCAGTGAGGAACTGAAACACTATGTGAGCTTCCAAGTGTCCACAAAGCAAAGCAACTGTCTTGGGATTAAATGAGCTGCTTTTCACGTAATTAACTGACCACTTCTTGTAGATTAATAAGCAGAGTTTGGAAATCAATTTATGACACCTCACCCTGAACCAATGAGTTTTTTCTTTCTTTCTGCTTGATCATGAACATGATTGTTGGAATGCTGTCAGAACAAACTCGAACCAAGTGCTGTTGCTTCCCAGCAACTATCATATCAGCCTGCCTTCCTTCCTTATGAACATAAATACATAAAATAGATCCAAATGCATTAGATGATTTTCCCCAATCATTTCTGTTTGGTAAGAAAAACTCTCTACGGCAATTGGATGAAACTTTGAGACATTGTTTACAGGTGACACCATCATAAAATGCCTCTTTAAATCTAATTCTGCATAAACATGTCTATGGGAGGCCTTAATGTCACATCCCAGTGGGTAAACGTTAAGCAATAACATTTACCAATACATAAGTATGTTAATCGCTTACTGTTTAGCATATGAAATTTTGGCATACATCAGTTCAAACTATAAGACATGAAATCAGAAGGTTCTATCTGCTAAAGAGGCTTGATTAGGAGCAACATCTGGCATAGCACAGTGATATATTATGCTGGCATAATACACTGGTTTTCAGGACTGAACACTGGTTTCAGTAAGAAAGCAGAGAAAGTCATACTGTTGCCATATGAAGGCAGTGTTTTCAGGGTGTGTCTTCAAAGATAAAGTTGCTTTGGCACAGTTTGCTGTGGAAAATTGCTCATGCCAACTTAAAAATGAACTTTAGTTTTGAGGACCCATCTAAGAGCCAGGCACTGGAAAAATAGGCTATTCAACTACCTCTCTGGATGGTGATAAAGTGGCTTTTTCTGTCATTTCCTCTTCTCTGCTCACATTCTTTTTACTCCTGCCATTGCTGTGGTGTACACTGGTCTGCAGGTTCTCAACTATTGTCGAAACTTGTCCCCTGTTACAAAGTCCACTTGTGTCATATGTGCGTGCATGTGTTTGTTTTATATTTCGCCTTTCTCACAAAACTGGGAGTCAGAGTAGCTCACAATAAAAAAAAGCTCAGATCTCCCAACAGGCTAAGGACCTTATCACACACAATTTGGAAAACATGTTTTAGGTAGGTAACCCATCATTTAAGAATGCTAGATGAGAACTGGATACCTATTCACCCCATCTCACACGCTTCTTTCCTTTCCGTATCGAATAAAATAATGCGGATCAGATTTATCACACAGCCAGGGAATGACTCCTCCCAATCCATCTAGTGTTCCCCTACATCACTGCCTCTTTTCAATGTTAAAGATTTCAAATAGTATTCCATAACAGCCTTATATATAAAAAATACTTTACAATCCAATGAAGTTACCCGAAAATGGTTTTACTATCACGGTCCAGAGTCAGATGCAGCTTTGTATGTGAGAATGTAATCTCTCAAATAGTTTTTCTCATATACTATAATAGAGAGTACCATTCCAAGTTGGGTGTACATTTATAGCTAAGCTTAGAAAGTTACTTTTTAAGAAGAATGGATATAATTACATGTTGAAGCCACTTGTAATGGAATAACACATCTCCCACCTGGGGACCAGAGCCACAGTAAAATTATATCTCAAATAAGACAGGTTCTTCCGAAGAAAACTATGGGTGATGCTATCAAGATCGTACTGGAACATCTGGCAGAAACATCAGGGAGTCACTTCCTCAACTCCAGTCCACCGTGTGGGTTGCCCACTAAGGTAACTAAAGGAGTCTATGTCACAACCAGACATAAACTGTTACACCGAAAATTTAGCACAGCACAGTTTGCACATGTTGTTCATTTCTAACAATGCAAGACTAATAAGAAAAAACAGAAGTACTGAGAGTTTGTTTTAAGACTGAGTCATGTAATAATTTGCATCTGGCATGGAAAGTGCTTACAAAATGCAAAACATGCTGATTCATTGTCCTTGGACACACAGTCATACAGTCTTGTCCTAAAACCATCATTCTCTTCAAGTCTCAGTTCATCCAGACCTGTGTTCTTATTACACAGTTAGAGAAACTCTTGTGAAAGGCTGCTTTCTGACTGTTGCCAAAACTCACGCTGAAAAATGTCCTTGTTCAGTTTTAAAGATGAAAGCCAAGCTGATGATTTAGGAGCTATTATACAACTTCCCCTTCCTTCCCTTCCTTCTTTTCCTTCCTTCATCCCTCCTTTCTTCCTTCTCTTTTCTCTCTCCCTTCCGCTTCCCCTACCCCTTCCGCTTTCTTCCTTCCTTTCCTTCCCTTTCTTCCTTCCTTCCCTTCCTCACCATGCAGATCCTTTCTGGTGCCTTCCTTGATTCCAAAACCCCTTTGCTTCTTTTGCTACATAGCAGAAAGGGGTTGGATTAGATGTCCCCTGGGGTTTCTGCTATTATTATTATTATTACTACTGCTACTACTACTACTAGGGCTGGATGGCCATCTGTTGGGGGTGCTTTGATTTGTGCCTTTACTGCATGGCAGAAGGGGTTGGACTGGACAGCCCTGAGGTTGCTCCTATTGTTGTTGTTGTTACAAAGGTTGGATGGCCATCTGTTGGGAGTGCGTTGATTGTGCTTTTTCTACATGTAGAAGGGGTTGGACTAGATGGCCCCTGGGGTCTTCCGCTGAAATACTGTTATGTTTGTGTGGGTTAACATTTTAAATATTGCATTTTTTGTTATTTTTGGCACAAAAACTAGATATGTGCAGTGTGCATAGGAATTTGTTCATTTTTTTCAATTAGTTCACACAAACATTCTCCATCCATCTGCCACTGGCCCAGCCCATCTGTCAAATTTTAAAACTCAATGCGGCCTCCGTATCCAAAAGTTTGCCCATGCCTGATATATATATATATATATATATATATATATATATATATATATATATATATAAAAAATCATATAATCATATACATTTTTATTGGGGCTTCACAAGAAACCTTTCCTTCTAAAAGCCATCAGTGGCTGAAAAAGTTTGAGAACCCCTGGTTTAGGATATCAGCAGGAAGTAAGTCAGCATATGAACAGAAAATCTGAGATGGAGGGAACAGAGGCTATTAGGAGTTGACTACAAATTTGTTTAAATAAACTTTTGTTATTTAACATAGTTGTGTTTTTTAAGCACTAGGTCACAGATGAACCAATTCTGCCCTAAAAGACCCTGAAGCTAACCATGCAGAATATGTTTTGCAAGGTTCGCCCACATTATTAATAAGCTGTGGTTGAAGAAATTATAATTCCTACATTTCCACAGACAATCTCTTAACACACCATGCAATTTTCCACATTTTTTACTAGATCATTGTTTAATTGAAATACTCCTGACAGTTTTTGCTAACATCATTCATTTATGTAACATTTTTCATGCACATATTTTTCAGGAGCCAGTTTATGACTCATGCCATGTGTTGTGTTGAGTCTGCTCATTTTTCTTCAGCTATCTGTATTGTCTGTGCTTTAAATAGATAAAAGACTATATTTATTTTGAAACACAGTATTCAAATAGAATTAAAATACTTACCATCTTATTGCCCTCTTTTTACAGTTCAGTCTCCCATTTTCATGTTTGAGAGAAAAGAAGTCTAATTTTTTTTCTGTCTAAAATGTTGATTTGTTTGGGCAGAGGAGTACTTATGACCTCTTCAAACGGGTTTTTTCCATCCTAGAGCACTGCGGGAGCCCATAAAATGATGCAGGGCTACTTCCAGCAGAGGTTTGTTGGGCCCCATCCTGGCAGCATGCTTTTTTTTGTGTCAGGAGCAACCGGAGTTGCTTCTGGAGTGAGAGAATTGGCCATCTGCAAGGACATTGCCCAGGGGATGCCCGGATGTTTTGATGTTTTTACCATCCTTGTGGGAGGCTTCTCTCATGTCCCCGCATGAAGCTGGAGCTGATAGAGGGAGCTCATCCGCACTCTCCCCGGGTGGGATTCGAACCTGGCAGCATTCAGGTCAGCAACCCAATCTTCGAGTCATGAGGCTTTTATCCCCTAGGCCACCGGGGATAAAGAGGTAGCCTTGAGGATACAGGTGACTACTCGGAAGAATCCGGGGACAGCATGGGTGGAAGCCGGGGACAATGGGGAAATGGCATGGCATGGCAACCCACAATGAGCCATGGTAAGGGGACTAAGCTGTGTGCTGCCCCACAGTTTTCCATGCTGTCCCCCATTATCCCCAGGCTTCTGGACCTCCATGTGATGAGGTCTTCGGTCACTCCGACTTGCAATCTGATATACAATCAGGACACAGGTTAACTGTCTTAAGTGACAACTTTGCCTCTCTTGTTTTTAGCCTGCACTTAGGGAATTTAGTAGATTGATTGCTAAGTGTTGTACACCAGAGACATGTGCAATGAAGAACAGGTCATGTCACATGAGAGGCTTTGAGGGAATTTTTTGTTCTGGAATAAGTAAAAGTAAAGGTTTTCCCTTTACATTAAGTCTAGTCATGTGTAATACCTCAGGCACCTTTGGCCCCTGACCCTGTGACTATTGCTGACCAGGACGAAAAAGACTTTGGTTTTCTTCCAAGTCAGCAAGATTCAACTCCTTTCCAGATGCCTTCTATTGACATTGCTGAGCCAGCACCAATTAAGGATACCCTTGAAACAGTGCCGGCTCTCCCAGATTCTCCGGACGGGTTAGCGTTTGATCGCAGAGCCTTTTTGAAAACAGAGAGATCGCAGAGACAATGTTTGAGGAGAAGCGCCAGGTTAGCGGAGTGTGGTGACTATGGCTAAGCTTAGTTCTCTTGGGAAGAATTAGGGAGTCAGGCACCTGGTGCGGTGACTAGGGCAGGCTCAGTTCTCTTGGGAAGAATTGGGGAGTCAGCCACCTGTTTTTGGGTGAGCTTATGAACTTCAATAAAAGTATTGCACTGGGAACATTCCTTTGCGGTGTCAACATTACTTCTCACTGAAGAACATCATCGTCTCCAGCTCCTGAATCCCAAGCGGTCTGACGGCACGCTTACTCTTGAGTAGACCGGGCGCCGGTCTACCTTCTTGCCCTGGTTTGGACTGAGTTTCGGTTCCAGTACATCTAGCTCGTGCCTTGCCTTGTAATCTTGTTTTGGATATTTACTTCAGAGAACTCATCTGTGTTAACTTGCTCTTTTTCCCCACTTAATCCTCAAACTGAGGTTGAGTGTGTTTCGGTCTATGGACTTTGGACCTTAATATTGGACATAAGACTTTCACTTATTGGACTAATTTTGATCTTTCCTGAAAGGTCAATTGCCTGCTCAACTTTTCTGCTTATTTTCCTTTGGAACTTTATTTGCTTCAATAAAGATATTATATTGTTATTGGCCTCTGTGCTGGTTTTCAGTGCTCTCACTGCCTAGGGGTGTAACATCGTGTCTGACTCTGGGGGTTGGTGCTCATCTCCATTTCTAAGTCAAAGAGCTGGCGTTGTCCATAGACACCTCCAAGGTCATGTGGCTGGCATGACTGCATGGAGCACTGTTACCTTCTCACCAGAGTGGTACCTATTAATCTACTCACATTTTGCATGTTTTCAAACTGCTAGGTTGGCAGAAGCTGGGTCTAACCGCGGGAGCTCACCCCGCTGGAATAGTTTTAGTCAAAAAGTCACGAGTCTGGAGTCTCTTAGGTTAGAGAGATGCAGGGATTCAAGAAGGAAATGCCTCTCAGATACAGCTCATGGTTTTTGTTCTAAGCTACCTTCTTCCTGTGTAAAGAAGTCTTAAATCATTTCTCTTCATAGACTGAGTGGAGTCCTCCTCCCAGGCATGCCAATCAAAGCTCTGGAAATGCCATGGAAGTGAGTTGTGGAAGGGATATAAAAAAGAGATTTGAATGTTCAGCTTTCAAATGGGATCATTTAGGAATAGAGATAGATGTTGAGATAGGGGTAGATAAGATCAAGACAGGTTCAAATGAAAATAGAGATTCGGTTTACTGAAGGATGAAAGTGTAGTGATATACTGAGTCCATTTACAAGGGAAGTTGTTGCAGCCGACCCTCCACATCCATTGATTCTGTATCTACAGATTCATCCAAGGGTGACTTGACAATATTATTTTTAAAAATCCTTTATTTATGCACTAAGCACTATGCTATTGTAGTTTCTCGGCATTTCACAGGTCCTTGGGCTCTCTCCAGCAGTCATTTGAGTTGTTCACCATTTCAAATAATGCCATTGGATTCATGGATTTGGTATCTACAGGGGGCCCAAGAACCAAAGCCCTGCAGATATCAAGGGCCCTCTGTACTTTGATTCAGAGTTATTACATTGCATTGCTTATGCAGCCAGCGACATGCTAGATGCTTCAATTTTCTGTTAGTAAATAAACTTTGTTATTTCATTTTATTTAAGCAGTTAAAGATAAAATTGGTCATCAGATATCACAGAGTCCAGAGTTAAAGTCACCTTGGGGCCCCACTTAATAAGCCCAGGGAAGGGTTTACAGTTTTGAGCAAGGTGAGTAACAGGGACACAAGGGCAGGTTTCTGAGAAAACAACACAAAGAAAGGATCTGTCACATTCTGAAATATACTTTTTTAAAAAAGTTGTGTTTATTCACAACAAAACATTCAATTTATCTGTAAGTATCCTCTTTTACCTTTTGGAATATCCTCTAAGACATGTCCCCATTACTTCTGGAATTTAAAGGAAAACATATTGGACCTTTCTGTGGTAGACTTTTGAAGGGACTGGAGAGAAAGATGGTCTGGTGATAGCAAGCTTTTTAATCTCCATAGCACAAACAAGTGATTCATATTATCTTAGTGGATTCCCATGAATTTGTTGCACTAATGCCTTCATCTTTCTCAGATAGCATGGCCTTGTGGACTGCATTCTTTATCTGTTTCTATGATTCAGATCTTAAGCTCTATTTTTTTTGGTGTGCCTTTATTTAGTTTGTGACCGCATCAATAACTTGAGATGGAAAAACACATTGTTGGATGTGTTGTAATTAGAGTTGTGCGCAGAACACATTTTCCTTCCTTACATTCATTCTTTCGGACTTTTGTTACTTTCGGGAGCACGTAATGGGAAGCCCCTTCCCTGCACAAAAATGAGCTTGACATGAAAGCAAGCGGGAGCTGATCTCAGCTCCTCCCCTGCTTTTCAAGGGCAGCTTCCTTGCCTTGGAGAGTGCGTGTGTGGTGTGCAGCCTGCCTGCAGCTGAGCGCCTCTCCTCTAGAGAAACAGGTTGGAAGCCTCCTAAAAGTGCAAGCCAGTGCCTGCAGGCAAGCACCTCCTCTAGAGTAAGAAACAGAACTTGTCCCCTTGCCTTGGAGAGAGTGTGTGTAGTATGCAGCCTGCCTGCAGCTGAGCGCCTCTCCTCTAGAGTAGAGAAACAGGTTGGAAGCCTCCTTGAAGTGCAAGCCAGTGCCTGCAGCCAAGCACCTCCTCTAGAGTAAGAAACAGAACTTGTCCCCTTGTCTTGGAGAGTGCGTGTGTGGTGTGCAACCTGCCTGCAGCCAAGCGCCTCTCCTCTAGAGTAGAAACAGCTTAAAGGCCTATGATGGAAAGGGGAGCCTGGGAAACCCCCCCCCCATAATGGGCTGATAGAAAAATGGATTTTTTGGCACCCCAGAGCAAAAACAGATATCTGTCTTCCTGATTTCGGGAGGCTCCCAAAGAATGAATCAGGGCCCCCCACCAAAAGCCGGGACAAGAAATGGGTCAAGGTTTACCCCAAAAGCACAATCCTAGTTGTAATAAACCCGTAACCAAAAACTTTAAATCAAACTTCTTCATTTGAGGTAGAAACTACACAGTATATTGTTTTGTTGTTGTCGTTATTATTGCCGTCAGGTCAACCTCAACCAATGAAGACCCTATGACTGAGACATTTTCAAGACACTATTATGAAAAGCCTTGCTTAGGGCCTGCAAATTGGGAGCCATGACTTCTTTGATTGAGTCTACCCATCTCGAATGCAGTCTTCCTTGTTTCCTATTGCCTTCTGCCTTGCCAAAGCATTATTGTCTTTTCCAGTGAGTCATGCCTTCTCATGATGTGGCCAAAGAATGACGGCCACAATTTAATAATTTTGACTTCTAGGGAGATATAATGACTGATTTCTTCAGGGGCTCAAAATGCAGCACTTGGAGGCTACAATCAGAGGTGGGATGGGAAGGGGTCTTTGATCATTTCTCTGTCTTGCAACTTTTTCTCTGAAAAGCACTTCTCCAGACTGTTTTTCCCCTCTACAAGGGGATGAAGGTGGAAATAAGAGGTAATTTACTTTCTTTGTAGGGGGAGAGGCAGTTGAGAAATACAGATTCTTCTCAAATCTCATTCCATTTAAGCTTAAAGGCCAAATTCAAATGGGCACTAAAATCAGACAATAAAGCATTGATTTTTAAATGCATGGCTATACTAAAAAGACCTATATAAGTTATTTCAAATTATTTTGGATTTGGCCTTATTGGGTAGCTATTTTTACTTTGCTGCAGAGTGGGTATTATTTTTCTGATGTCTTATATTGCAAAAGAGCTGGAGCCTAGAATTGTGTGTGACTTTTTAAAAGGTGCTTTCTAACTTTCTTTGAAATATCCCTTTCAGTCTGGTCAGTGGGGCATTATAGGCACCCTCTCAGGTTAACAGGCTTGAGTGTTCCCTTGCCGTTAACCTTTAATGTTCATAATACATTGTGACATCCATGTGACAAGGTGCTTTAAAGCATGACACCGGGCTATTTACTTTTACAGACCTGTGAAGTTCTGCATTTTTCTGATACTTTTGCTTTGCCCATATAGTTGTGAGCTTGTGGTGCAACCTGTAGCCTAGACTCTTATAGACACCAATTTAAAGATGTTTTGTTGAGCAGCAGGAGGTATGAAATGATGACTCTGTTAGGGGTCCTCTGTGCAATACAAACTGTTTTCATAGGACGTATTTATAAATGAATAGCTGGCTGTTAGCAATTAACTTTTCCGTTTTGAGTTCTATAGTAGTCATTTAAGAGATTTTTTTCCTGCGTGACGATTAGTCCTTCAATGTAGTAGAAAATTAGTGCCTGTTATGTAGGCAGCTATCAGTGCTACCTGATCATGGGTCTATTTAATTTAATATAGCCAAATCAGATTGGAAGTGGCTTTTCAGGGTTTCAGGCAGGACATTTTATGGGCTCCTTGGCCCGTCCTACACCGCTTGTTCTCCCCTTCCAGGATGGAGCCCACTACACAACACACATGTACGTCCAGTCAGGCTCCATCAAGAAAAGGAGAGCAAGCGGCATATGCCACTGTTGCAGCAACATGAAAGTCTTCCCATGATGTTGCCTTACATGGGGAATACATAGGGGAAGCCAGGTGGTGACACTTTCCCCCATAGAATGGGGGGGAAGGCAAGTCACGCAATGCAGGGCGTAGAACAACAACTTCTCCACACACCCCACTGGGAGCTCATGGATTTGCCACAATGCGTGGCAAATCCATGGGCCTTTGTGATGAGGTTCTGAGAGAAGTTGGAAGTGGTTCATGTACAGTACTTTATACTATTTAGTAAATACTTCTGATATGGTTGTTAAAACTGAAGGGTGAGCTCTCTCTTTCTATATATATACTGCCTGTGTGTGTGTGTGTGTGTGTGTGTGTGTGTGTGTGTGTATGTATGTAGAGAGAGAGAGAGAGTGCTTTGAAGAGGGGATATATGCCTGATAGTGGTTAACTGATGTAATAAAATATATGTTTATGTACATAAGTGTTAAAAAGAAACTACCAATATGACTCACACAACGTGACTCACTGATTAGGTAGCAATGTTGCTATCACCTGCAGTAGGTTTCTGCACGGATTCAGAGAGGTCGGTTCTCTTTGACTAATCTGGCTGGTCTGGCTTGTTCGGTTCGCTGTAACGGCAAGGGCCCAGCCTCCATTTTTTGGCCGCAACAGTACAGTGGCTGTCAAAAACGTCTGCCTTCAGTTACAAGTGGAGTGTGGAAGGGAGGCAGCCATTAAAAGGAAAAGCGTGAGGGGAAAAAACACACCACTCCAGGGCCTGCAAATCAAGAGAAAAGAGAGGGCTTTTTATAGGAATCCCAGAGTAGGATAGCTCCACACTGATTGCTCTTCCTTCCCTGCTCTGGGAAGTGGAGATTCGAGCCTCCTTAAAATGCCTTGGAAAGCTGCATTCTGCAGGGAGGGAGAGAGTGCCATGCATGCCTGCAGCGCCTATCTCCTCTGGAGTAGAAATACCTTTACCTAAGCATTAAACCTGGTCTAACTAAGCATTAAACTGGTCTAACTAAGCATTAAATCTGGGAAAGGATTGCAGAAAGAATGGTATCTTAACTCTTTTGAAAGGTCTTATTGAAAGATGAAAGGACAAACAATGCCTTAAAAGGGAAGGGGAGCCTGGGAAGTCCACCCCACAATGGCCAGATAGAAAATGAATCTTACTGCTTCCCTGATTGACAATGAATATCTGTCCTCCTGAATTCGGGAAGCTCCCAAAAAACAGATCAGGACCCCCACCAAAATCTGGGACACCAAAACGGATTGCAGTTCACCTGGATTGCACAAGTCTAATCTGCAGTTTTCCTTTATAGTGTTTCTACACCAGACTTTCAATAAAACAAATGTATTTATTTTTTTTCTTTGAGATCTATTTATAAAGAATCTTTGGTTAAGGATCTTCTTTATATTTTTTATTCTTGCTGTGTATGTTACTTCCATGTAAATTTTATAGTCAAAGATTGGGTGCTTTGAATCAATTTTGGTCGAGAGTTAGGAATATCTACCTTTACCCCAGTGGTTAGCTGAGAAGGAATCCAGGAATCCAACCTCCTTCCCTTGATCGGCTGACACAAAACTATACTTTAGGGAAGAGGAGACTCCATGGAAAGTGATGTAGCTGTGCTTGTCTTTGTCCGAAACTGCTTCCAGGCAGAGGCAACTCTAATTGATCTGGGCATTGCTGTGAAATTCATTGGAAGCTTTAGAATTGGTTCCTCAGGGGATATCTCTGCAATCAGGTTCCTGCTTGAACTGCCATGGACCATTAGAAAATATTTTCTGGTGAAAGTACAACAATGTAAGCTAATACAGTTTTTGCGGATCCCTTCCAATTCCAAATGCAATGAAGACCCAGGAGGTTGAATGGACATCCCATAGGAAGCATCAATGGGGTTTTCCAGAAAATGTGAAAGTGGAAACATTTCCAGAGCCATAAAAATCACCGCTTCTTAAACTATGCGTGCTAACCCCAAATGGCATTGATTTAGTGCAATGCTGGGATCATAAAAGATTTGCCAACCGTTAAAGTTTTCTGAATGCCACTTATTTACACAAATCTGTTAGCAGCAACATGCAGTGGTTTACAGTGGACTCTGCAGAAAATGCTTCAGCTGTATTCCACAGAAAGGAAAACCAGCCTGTTTAGCAATCCTTGCGAATTCTAGCAAATAATTCACCTATGTTTAACAAAAATGACTACACCTGAAAAAACATTATTTTTTAAGGTTAGATATCAAATTTATTGCCAAGAAATGTTGGATAATGAAGCGAATATGACCAAATGGAAGATATCATATTTTGGATATAAAGAGATGACAAGATTTATTAGAAAAGATGTTTGGTAAAATAGGACACAGTATATAAGACACAAGAAGCATATAAACTAAATTTTGGAAGCCACAATCATAAATTTGGCTTAAGCAGGACTGTTGATGAACGAGTGTCTTAGAGATCTCCCTTTCATAAGGTCATTGAATGCTAAAGCCAATTTCATAACAACAAATCTAAAAATAGCAGTACCTGGTATCCAACCTAAAATAACTATATTTGCTATATCTCATGTTTCTTAGGCTGAGGCATAACTTTTGTACTTCAATTTCACTCTTACATATACTCTCTGCACTCTATTCATACCATTTCAGTTTGTGGGAAAGCTTTCATGTTTGATTTTACAATGTGTAATTTGTCACTGTTTTTATTATTGTTGTGAGCCGCCCCAAGTCCCCTCGGGGAGATGGGGCGGGATATAAGAATAAATTTATTATTATTATTATAAAGCTGATTCAATGGAACTGATTAAGCATTTTATTTCACTGGCAACTTATAATGTTTTGCTTTGATAATTGATACTTTTAACTGATTAAGAAGCAAGAAATGTTGTGAAACAGAAACAAATATAGCAGTATATTTATTAATCTGTTCTTTTGAGCACTAAGGTTTGTCAGTGCTTGTCTTTCCAGAATAACTAAAACTTCATAACATCGATTTAGTCTACATAACAAAAAGTATTGCAGTACATAACTCCAGATAATTATAGAGATATAGAGGGGAAAGGGGAGAAAGAATCACACACACACACACACACACACACACAGAGAGAGAGAGAGGTGATGTGGATAATTTTTCACAGGAAACAACAGCATAGGAAAATTATCCAACCCACGTCTCTAATGGGAAATGCTCATGCTCAATGTTGTCTTGAACTATCCACTTGCTTTTTGCTTCCTTAGTGTACTTTATGTTGTCATTATTTTTTCTCCCTTTTCTTCAGTTTTTGGTGGGAAGGTTGCTGCACATTTTGTATAGTAATACATACATTTATATTATGCATTGTCTAGAGGGCTGGGGAAAGCAGCCAGTTTTTCTCCAGATTCCAACAAATTTGCAGAATCATTACATTTCATAATGCCCGTGATACACAGTGAAGCCACTGATGCATTTAAATTGAGCATTGTGTGTATGTTTTTCTACTCTGCTATCTATGGTTAAAAAAAGGACTACTATGGCCTGAAATGTAGAATTTGGTGTTAGTCTTATTTTTGTTCCTTCCTGCTACCAACTTGATAATGCAGGTTTCCTGGAATTAAATCACTTTTAGGACTCAAAAGAAGGGACCCGAGACAACAAGAAATGAGAGAAACCTACCTCTAGGAAGGGAAATTTACTCCTGGGGAAAATTTACTCGTATCATGGGGAAAAGATGTCTCCACTGAAGCTTTCTCACCAATCCTTGTTTCCACAACAAGCCAAATTTTTCAAAACACAGATGCTGAAAGAGGATAAATTGAGACCTTTGCTATTTTATATTTATGCAAAGGGGAGAATTTTTAAAAGCCTTTTGAGGGATTGCCAGCTCATGCAGAAGAAAGTAGTCAAAGAACATTACAGTATGGAATGTGTAATATTTTGGTATTGGGGAAGTCCCTAGGAGAAACCTAGGTTTAAATCCCCACTCAGTCATGAGAATCCACTTGGTGACTTTGGGAAAATCCCATGCTCTTGCCCTAGAAGAAGACAAAGGCAAACCCTTTCAGAAGACATTTGCCATTTAGAAATCCCCATGGTAGGTTTGCCTTGGTGTTTCCATAAGTTGGAAAAGACTTGAAGACACACAAAAACATCAACAATAAGCTTGTATAATAATAATTTTATTCTTATATCCCGCCCTATCTCCCCGAAGGAACTCGGGGTGGCTTACATGGGGACCAAACCCAGTAATGCAACAATAAAATACAACGTAAGATACATTCAATTACAATGAATTAATACATTAAAACATATAAAATCATAAAAGCATAAACTCAACAACAACTGATAACTAATAACCAATAGACGGGCGCAATGGGCGTGTTCAAAAATTGTAGGCATGGCAATAAATTATAAATGTGCAATATATTGCAAGGTCACTAATAAGATGAGCTAGTAATAAAGTGCAGTGGCTGGGTATAGGTGGAGATAAAAGGACTCCATCATATTGTGCCGAATTAGTCAAAAGCACATTGAAATAACCAGGTTTTCAGGTCATTCTGGAATGTGGCCAAGGTAGGGAGTCCCTTCGGGGAGATGGGGCGGGGTATAAAAATAAAGTTATTATTATTTATTATTATATTACTAATCTAATTTCTCTCAGGAGGGAGTTCCAGGGCCAGGGGGCCACCACCAAACAGGCCCTCTCACTTATCCCCACCAACCGTGTTTCGGACAGCAGCAGGAGTAAGAGGAATGAGTCCATGTCCCAGTTTGTTCCTTCAGTTGTATGAGAGTCTTGTTGGTCTGAAGCTTCCATAAATATTTATCTTGGAAAAAAGTTATTATCAGGCTTGGGCTGCGGCGCAGGCTGGTTAGCAGCCAGCTGCAACAAATCACTCTGACCAAGAGGTCATGAGTTCGAGGCCAGCCCATGCCTGCGTCTGTCTCTGTCTCTGTTCTATGTTATGGCATTGAATGTTTGCCTTATATGTGCAATGTGATCCGCCCTGAGTCCCCTTTGGGGTGAGAAGGGCAAAATATAAATACTGTAAATAAATAAATAAATCTTAGATACCCTCCACATTTTCTAACGTCTCTTTGTTTTTAGAGTATTAGTCTAAATATTAATTCAGTGCCTATAGATATCTCCTTTGAAAATTGAGGCAGATAATCTGAAACTTGGTATCCAATTTGTGTGTCTTAAAGAAGGGAAGATGCATGGCAGTTTAGAGCTGTCTTTCTGGGAAACCAATTCTTATATCTCAAGGGAAATTCACACTGCTTTTATTATTTGGTCACAAATAATGGACCTAATGCTTGTTGGCTTTTAAAACACCTATGAGTAGCACTGCATTTTCTCCCTTGCTCACACACTCTCTCTTCCTCTTGCAAAATATAAGACAAGGCCAAAGCTTAAATTAAAATCCTCAGGTTCTTATCTCCTTCCCACAGGAAAGCAAATCTGTGTTGAAAACCGTAAAATTAAGAGGAGAGCAAGGATAGCATAATTTAGCAAAAATTCATGCAGAAGATTCTGAGCTATATGACTGGAGGGATAGGTCAGACATTAAGAAGATAGCACTTGCTTAATGCAGGCTCCTTAAGGTGGTGCTCTGAAAACAAGGGAAAGTATGCAAAGGAAAAAAAGTAGCTAGAAAATGTGACACCAGCTTTGTTTTTTATTCAGTTTAAACTAGAAAGGAATTCTTATACAGAAGCACTTCTCTTGTGTTATGCTATACATCTTGTTCGCATTCAAATGAAGGTTGTCCAGTTAAGAAACCTCTCTCACCATTTATTTTATGAAGTACTTGATCTATGTATTTTGATATGAATCCCTCCCCGCTCCCCATTCCCAATACATCCATCATCTGGTATGGTTTTTATATTTGTGACCAAAAAAAATATTGCTGAAGGGGTTCCATTCAGAGTTTATCAAAAGGAAAAGCTGCCGTTTTTCCTCCTTGATAATAGAGCTCATTTATAGAAAAGTAGAAAATTAAGCTACAGAACATGGTGTAATAATGCAAATGATTTCAAACACTTCCATATTTTGCCTAGACATAGAATGTAGAAAAATGTCTCTAGAAACTCCAGCATTTTTCCAACTCAAAGAGATCACATCATGTAGCAACTGAATGATTTAATATTAATAGTATACTGTGTAATTGTAATCATGTACAGATACTGTTGTGTGAACTATGTTTTACCTTAGTATTTCAGATAGGGCTATTTGGATAGGATCAGCCATAATGTAGGAAAAAATTATACTGTTTTTAAGGCGCACTGTTGTTTTCATATGAAGGAGACAGTCGTCTCTTCCTCCTTGTTCTTATGTGAAAATTAAGATATGGCTCTCAATGCTTCAGTGAAGAAAGTTTGGTGTAGTGCAGGCAAGTGCAAACTTCGGCCCTCCAGGTGTTTTGGACTTCAACTCCCGCAATTCCTAACAGCCTACCGGCTGTTAGGAATTGTGGAAGTTGAAGTCCAAAACACCCGGAGGGCCGAAGTTTGCATATGCCTGGTGTAATGCTCTGAGTGATGGAGAAGGATTCATAAAGCAGGATGTGAATCAGTGCCCCTAGCCATGAAAACCTGTTTGGGTGACTTTCAACAAGTCACACACTCTCAGCCTCAGAGAAAGCCAGTAGTAAACACCTTCTGATAAGATCTTGCCAGACATTGATAGCGTAACTTTAGGGTCACCATAGGTCCAAAAGCCATGAGGGTACCAAACAAGAAGAACAAAAATGTTGGGGGGGGGGGGGCAGACTATAGTTTGAAAAAAAAATCAGCAAATTCCTATGCACAATAGACATATCTTATTTGTAGTGCAAACAAACTGAAAGAACAATACAATATTTTAAATTAAGAACAACTGTAACCAACATAAACGTACCAGTATTTGAATGGGATATATAGGCCTGCTTTTGGCTGATGATGATGATGATAAATTTTTTTATTTCTTAACTGCCTCTCCTTGTAGCTTGAGGTGGGTTACAGAATAATTAAAACACATAAACATTGTAAAACCTTTTTTTTTTAGAATAGATGTTTGGGCAAACCCCAAAGATACAGAAATACAGTTGTAATCAGTGGCTTACTAGCACTCTTAGTGATTATACAAAATTATACTACGCATTTTATGATATAAATGTTTTTATTTTTTTAAGTTTGTACATCTGTTAATACTCTGTCAATTTATTATTCTTTAAGTGTTGGATGCATTTAGGATTTTAACATGCTAATGAACATAAGCATTACTACTTGTATAGCATGGCTTGGCTGATGTTTCAATATTCCTATGATCAAGGCCACATTGAATTAAATAGATGCTCTAAACAAGGGCTCATTTAGTCTAGTCCAGTGAGCCCTTGATTAGAGTCACGTGTGTTTTGCGTTCAAAAAAGCACCTTTTTCCAGGTTTTGTTCAGTCATAAACTTTTCAGAATTCTTGATTGCATCAATGGCTTTCTAATTGCAGTGAGTCTGCTGCCTTCTTGTGCTTTTATATTTGGACTGTCATGACTATCATGTCTCTTTCTACTGTATTAATGCTCCTAGCAATCAGACAAATGTATATTAACCAATCATTCTAAATGCTGCCTAAAAGCCATCTCACCTTGCATTTTCAATCTCAGATAGTGGAATATTAAGTACCTATAAATCAGTCACAGATGGCAAATTCATGATGAGTAGGATTCACATGCAGATTGATAAAAAATAATTTGGAGAACTTAAAAGTTGCCAAAAGCTAAAGACATTTGTGTGCCTGGGTCTGTGTGTGAGAGATGCATTGGGATTGTCACATTTCTGATCTAAAGTTAACTCTTTAAAGGCCAGGCAGGCACTACTGAAATTGGGGTGTTAAAAAACCAACCCTACTGAGAACACAAACAATATTGTTACCTTTTTTTGTTTCTGTTTGCAGTCAAACAAAGTACCGGTGGTGCAGCCTTCTCACGCAGTTCACCCTCTCACCCCACTTATCACCTACAGCGATGAGCACTTTTCTCCAGGGACACATCCTTCACACCTCCCCTCAGACGTCAACTCAAAGCAAGGTGAGAGACCATCATTAGCAAGATCGCCACCCATGCTTTACCCTGAGCCCTAGGGTGCTAAAGGGAGCACTATCACTTTCCTACTTTTCCTAAAAATTTGCTTGATCAAGAAGCCAGATGCTTCCATCTTCCTGAGAACTTGAGAAACCAGAAGTCTTTAGTGCCCCCTGCCATGTTAAGAATGCAGTGCATCCAAGTGCTGGGGAAGTTTGCAGATTGGTTTGCTTGTTTTCAAATACACGTTCAGATACTAAATTTAATGGCAATGGGATGTTGCCTTCCCATTCTTTCCTATTTATTATTAACCATGTTATATCTTAGAGCTCTGAGTAGTCTTGCTCTATTGAATGAAGTTTCTGAAATGTGTTTCTCCCACCTTCAGCAAGTTGCTTTGTTTCTCAGATCTCCAGCATTTTCTTTCTCACCACCATTTGTAATCTTAACCTAGCTATAACACCCTGCACAATTTGCTTTCAAATTAGTTTTGACCAACTTCAGACTGGGCTGTGGGAAAGCATAAAAGCATGCAGCCACCTCAATTGCACCTCGTTGCAAATTTATTTTTAAATCTCTGTAGTTATTTATTCATGCTAATAGTTGATTAACTAGATTACTGAAGTATCACTATTGCTCATCTGAGTTTTAGAAAGTCAGCTTAGATGGCTTGTCTTTGGCTATAACATATACATACAGTGTTCCCTCACTACTTCGCGGTTCACTTTTCGCAGATTTTCTGTTTCGCTGTTTTTCAATAAACTCTAAAAGACTATTATAAATTATAAAAAATTACAATTTACAGCCTAAGGAAGGAAAGAAGGAAGGAGAAGCCAAAGGGAGAGAATAGGAGCCCAAGTGGCAACAGGAGGAGAAGGAGGCAATTTATCAACACACCATTGGGTGATAAAGACTTAAAATTTTGTGTAACTATTAAAATAATGTATAAATATTAAAATAAATATAGTGTCCCTACTTCAAGGATTTTCACTTATTGTGGTTGGTCCTGGAACCTAACCCCCGCAATAAAGTGAGGGAACACTGTATAGGTTTTGATAGAGGGTGGTGACATGTGCCTTTGCAGGAGTTTATTAATAATGGGTTCCAGAAGACTTCTTGGAGTATATTTCTGCATTAGAATTAGTAAAATGTAGTTGTGCTGAGCATAGATATGAGGCATACGGAATTAATGTTTCCAAAGAAAAACAGAATCTTGAAAAGATAAATATATAGTCAATTTTAAGAAAACAGGGTAGTCAATGTTGCTGTATTGCTTAATGTTCCTGTTATCGTATTATATACTGTATATACCCCTATAGAATGAATATCACAAAGGACAGAACTAATCATTCCAAGCTGGAAAATGTATTAGAATATTTATAGTTTTGATGTATCATAGTCCTGAATCACTTACAGGAAGGAGCCCCCGGTGGTGCAATGGGTTAAACCATTATGCTGGCAGGACTGCTGACTGACAGGTCGGTGGTTCAAATCTGGGGAGCGGGGTGAGCTTCCGTCTGTCAGCTCCAGCTTCCCATGCGAGGATGGTAAAACATCAAACATCTGGGTGTCTTCTGGACAACGTCCTTGCAGACGGCCAATTCTCTCACACCAAAAGTGACTTGTAGTTTCTCAAATCCCTCCTGACATGGAAAAAAAACTTACAGGAAAGCGGTTTCATGTATTGCCATGAGTGTCTGCTGAGATGAATTTTCTAAAAGTCTCTTTTCTGAGTATTTCTACTTTTGTGTTTATCATTTCCTGTTTTAGAGTAAGGTTCTTCCTGTCATATATTTATTCCATGTTTATTATATTATCCCCAAACCACCTTTTAACTTGACATATACCATGGATCTATGCAAAAAGAGCTAAAAGCAGGGCAGATAGGAAATACCACACCAGATGGGAGAAAGGATCATCATCCTTTGCCATATATATTGTTGATTATGCACTTGCAATAGAATTCTTAACTGAAGTGTTATATGTAGCAAACTGGATACAAGAGTGATAAAATTTCTGGAACTGCACCAAAAAAAGTAAATAGCTGAGGTTTGCAGGGGCACTATTGGCCAACTTGGGACAAAAAATGTATTTAATAGATAACCCTATTTATTTAATTAATCAGTTCAACCTTCCACATTTTCCAAAGAAAGTACCCAAGATAGCATGCTAAAATCAGATATAGTATAGTCTATACATGACCAGTTTCATTCACCCATGTCCTATCTAGGCATTTTCTAGGTCCTCCAGTGCAACTCTACAATATTATTGGGCCAGAAGTCCTTCATTTCAGTGGACTTTGCTATTGCTGTATCAATGCAAAATTCATAAAGTGCTTCATGTGGATGTGGCAAGTCTTACTGTATAGCTGGAACCTGTCTGAAACAAAAGTTAAAACTATTAAAGAAATTATTCCATAAAAATATTATATTGAAATAGTTTAAAACCAAATTCAAACATAGTAAATAGGATAAAATCCTAACATATCCCTTTAAATGATCCTTCTGCTACTGTAAGCCTGCCTAAATAAAAAGATCTTTGCCAGCCAGTGAGTAGAGAGTGGAAAGTGGGCCAACCAAATCTCCAGTGGGAAAGAATTGGGAACAGTCACCAAGAAGGCTTTCTCCTGGTCTTCACCAAACACCCCTGATGATGGCAGAATGGAGAGAAATCCTTTCCCCAAAGGTCTTCAGAGTCAGATTGGCTCATAGAGGGAGATGCAGTTTTTCAGGGACATGGGATGCATGTAGTAATGCTTGCTACTTGGGGGCAAACAGTCATTCAGGTGACCCCTTTGTCCGGTCACGCTGCAGCTTCTTACTGAATTTTTGTCAAGGAGCAAGTCTTTCAAAATGACTCAGTCATTTGTACCTCTTCTCGTTTAGAACAGAGGGCTTTACATGCAAAATGAGACCTGCGATTCTTGCTTCGCTACTTCTCTAATGGGCTAAATAAATCAATGGCTTAATGGTCTTTGTGACCATAATTCTGTATGCCTCCTCGGGGGTGTGAGATTTAGGTAGACCGTGAAAACCACTGGGCTCATCTGGGACTAAGATTAGTGTTAATCCTTGAGGTGGTTTTTAGAAAGGGTTTGTTGCATTTTTATGTTCTTGGGAGTGTGGGTTGATAGATCGTTTCCAGTGGGACTGCTTTACCCTACTGCAAAAATACTAACCAGTACAAAAGCCTGACCTTGGCGTCCACAAGAGTCAACTTGATGAGGAGCTTAGCTGAAGCTGGAGTGACAATCAGAAACCAAATGAATCATATCAAGTGTGACCATTACAGGCCTGAAAATGATTCTTAATTAACCACCGATCCTCTGTGGTAGCAAGTTTCCAAAATCTGTGAATCACGAGGGAACCGCAGAAAATGTACAAGCAGCAATTTACCTAATCTAATAAGTCTAGTCTGCTGCGTATTTGGAATGGCTGCTTGCCTCTTCTCTAAGCCCCTTCTGACATGTTTCATTTCTGAACAATTTCTCAAGGCTGATTTTCAGTGGATTTTGAAAAAGTGGAAAAATCCAGATACTAGGAGTTTATCATTTATGGGCTGTGTAACCTTCTTTCTCTTTTTCTTTTCAAATCAGAGTGAAAATCAACTATGAAATGTATAAACCACAAGACTTGTGGCATAAGCTTTTCTGGGCAAGAGCCTATTCCACCATATTCATGAAGCAGTCACCAAAGTGGGTAGGTGTGTGTGTGTTTATATATATAGTCATAGTACAGAAGGAAGGACATTGAACTATTTTCTTACTTATTTTTCAAGGCCAAGAAGTCAAGCAGTACAAAATAGGGTGGTTGGTTTGTCGCAGTACTATGCAGATCACAAATGAATACAGAATATAATCTGATACAAGCCTATATAGCAAAACAAGTGAAAATCAAGAGTATATTATTTGGGTCCTTATTAGGAAAGAAAACAGGATATGCATCAAATCAAAACAGATAAAAACTGGACTCTTATATAAAATGCCAAACTTACACATACTTAGCAAGAGTTTACAAAATGGCATTGTGTACATTATACTGCATTTTGCTTTTCTAATGGAAAGGAAGATGGCAAGCCACAGCTTGGCTTATACGCTATAAGCACACATAATGACAGCACCTTTTTACTTGCCCAACAATATTTTTAACCTGGAGAGCCATCCACCATACCATGCAGAAGAGTCTTAATTTAGGAGCTGTTCTTATATCTTCCATGTACAGCAAAGTTCTACAGTGACCAAAAGTCTTATTTTTATCACCCCCAATTTGAGGAAAACTTCAGACAGATCAATGAGCAAAGTATTTACATGCAGTAACTATTTTAGATGGTTTGCATGTGGAACACTCCTGAATGTTCTCTAAAGACTGAACTTTTGCATAGGATTTCTGTATTCATGCTCACATAATGATTGGAAACTGCAATCCTTAGTTGTATTCTCAGGCATACAGAATGCATTGACATCTCAAATGTGCCTGAGCAGAAGGACAGGATGTTGTTCACATCCTTCATACCGGATTGCCAGTTAAATTTTTACATGAGTGAAGATGATGGGGGACAACACCCTTCACACAACTAAGAGCAAAAACTATTTTATGGGGTACAGGGCAGGCTACATATAACCTGGAATTCTGTACTTCAACAAACAGAACTGGCCGGTTGACTGTCACCAATGCCAACTCATCCACTAGGAGTGAGAAAATAGAGCAGGGATCATTTTCTCCCTGGGTTCTTCCTGGGGACGGAGGGCACAAAACCACCAAATATGCCAAGAAAAGAAAAACAAAATTGGAAAACACAAGTCCACTTGTGATTTCAAAGAAAACCAAACAGATACCTTTAAAGCAGTGGTTCTCAACCTGTGAGTCCCCAGGTGTTTTAGCCTACAACTTTCGGAAATCCCACCCAGTTTAGGATTTTTGGGAGTTGAAGGCTAAAACATCTTTGGGGGGGGGGGGATAGGTTGAGAACCACTGTTTTAAAAGTTGAAGAGTGCAGGGTGACAGTTACTTATTTTAAAGGTAGATTGTCACTCTTGGAGATTTTATGCTTTATTTTTATTTTACAGAAGAAAGACAGTCTGTGGGGTCTGGAGATGATTAGGCCCATAAATCAGCTTTAGATCATGCTTAGTCCACCATTGTCATATATTATACCTATCTGATGCATGAGTGTTCGCTTTCCATTTTAGTAGGGCTATGAATCTGAGTCTCAAAGGAGCTGTCCAGCATGCCAGACTGACTTAGGGCAGACATGTCCAAAGTCTGGCGCGTGGGCCATTTGCGGCCCCTGTTAAAAATTTCCACCGGCCCTCTCTTTTCAGGCCTCCGTCCCTCACACATTTACTCCCTTAGTTATTCCTCCCTCCTTCCCTTCCTCCCTCAGTTCCTTGTCTTCCTTCCTTCCTCCTTCCCTTTCTTGACTTCTTTCCTCTCTTCGTTCCTTCCTTCTTGGGGATCAGGGTCCCAGGCAGGCTTCTTGGGAAGAGAGAAAGAGGAATGGTGTCCTCCTGCATCCCGTCACCCCAAAAAACATATGCAGTGTGCATAGGAATGCATTCATGTTATTTACAAACTATAGTCTGGTCCTCCAACTGGCTGAGGGACCGTGAACTGGTCCTCGGCTTAAAAAGTTTGGACACCTCTGACTTAGGGGAAAGGTTATGGTACCTTAATAGTTCATGTAAAGTTTATACTGAAACCCAGTTGAGTGAATACTATTCCTGCAGTACTCATGGCCTTAAACATAATTGTGATGTTTCCATTAAGGAGGCAGACTAAAGGATGGTTGTACTTTATATGTGAAACTGAGATGCAGCAGCTCCAACATCAAATTCTATAGCTCCTTATCCCTATTCTATGCTGAGTAAATATACAATTTGTTAAACATTTTTACAATGGACCAGGATTGTTTTCTAGATGCTATTGTGACTTTACAGACAAGATTATAGCAGGTGCCCTTTTGTTCAGATATTGGCATTCTCACATAATGGCTGTCTTTATTAGGTGTTATTGAGCTTTATGATAAAGCAATCAGAGAGATTCACAAGACATTGCACCACACCCCTTAAGGAAACAGTTCATTGGGGGCCTCTAATAAAATATAATTCTTCAATACACATGTAGTACCTGTATTGTTTTAACCTGGTCTGTGCACTGTAACCATGTAGTGAAGAAATGGGCAAAATCATCTTTAAAAACAGAGAAAGGAGATGAGAGAAATAATTTTGCATTGGCTGAGGTCTGCACATCCATGTGTACCTTTTTCTTCATCAGAATAGTTTTTGCTAAAAATGTCCTTGCACTACGTTTTGCACTTTCTGTGTCTGCCCATGCTTTCTGAAAGCCCTTGGGGAATATGTCAGATCTACAGAAAGTCCAGAAAGCTGCCTGTGGAACATCTGAGACCAGTGACTCTTTATGATTCTTTTTAAGTTAAAAGGAAGTTCTTTTAAGTTTCAAACAACCACGATAATGACACAGTCGCCTCCGATGGTGCAAAAGCAGTCGTCTTGACTTCCCATGTTTTTTGACATTCTCTCAGAAGCTTTCAGGGAGTAAGACAGACATGGGCAAACTTTGGCCCTTCAGGTGTTTTGGACTTCAACACCTACAATTCCTAACAGCCTACTGGCTGTTAGGAATTGTGAGAGTTGAAGTCCAAGACACCTGGAGGGCTAGAGTTTGCCAATGCTTGGAGTAAGGACTTTCTTTCCAAAGTGAAAGTTTGGCAGCTCCAAGGGCAGCCAGGATTGCTTTCTATAAGACCAGTGTAGATGTGACCACTGCCCAATAAACATTGACCCAGGATCCCCTGTCTCTGCCACAATGAAAGAGTGTGAAATTTGCCATCTCTTTCATGGGAGGAGGAAATACATTGTTAAATAAAAGAGCGTGATTTGTTACAGTGCAGAACTCTATGAACTGACATATAAAAAATGAACTTAAGATATAAAATGGGCAATTTTACAGGTTCTGGATTCTATTTTTTCAAGTATTTCCCCCCACCTCCCAGGACCTAATATATTCTTAAGCAAGCCTGTAAAACAATTCTTTCAGTTTTGGGGGTTTCTGTTTATTATGTGTGTTTCCCCCCTCCTCTTCCTGGAAATTAACATTTTCACCAAAACTAATTTTGGCCAGGAGGCAGTAGAAAACTTTGTGGCACTCCTGATATGAAAAAAAAGGTGTTTGGGAGGTTGCAGGAACCATTTCTGCCAAAAGGAATGTATACTATTAACATATGCCTCCATCGGTAATTTATCATATCACAAAGTATATTCTTCACAACCAAATAAAGCCTGTAATGGTGTTTTTCTGAACTTTTGTATTAAAAGTATCAATTAATAACTTTTCTACACAGCATCCTTTTTAAAATAGTGTACAATAAAATAAATACAATAATTCTTTTGAAAAAGATTTTAAACAATTTCAAAACCCAGGCTAAATAAGAGCCAAAAGCAAAAATGGAAAAATAAAGGTTTCAGACTGAAAGGTCATCACTCCAGAATTCTTAGTAATTCCTTAAAAAGTAGCATTTATATAGGAAACTTGTAGGGAGAGAGAGAAAAACAGATCAATAAGGCCAAAAATCTGCTATGCCCTCTTCGTCCTAGCAGATTGTGCCCCATTCTGGATTAGTTACTCATCAATGAGATATTCAAACAAAAATGCATATGTAGCATTTCTATTACTGTGTCTATCAAGCAGTGCTATTATGGGAGCAAATAGCATTAGCAACAACGTAATGTACTTCTTCAACTGCCCGTGTTCTGACATATTATATGCCATTCCTGTAGGCCAAATAAATTGACCAGAAGCAGGCACTGAAAATGTGAATGCATGTTTACAGGTCTCCCATGATATCCTAACAAATTCACATGTGAAGCCACTTAGTCCGGGATTATCAATGCACTGCTGGAATCTAGTCTCAGCAAATTTTAAGCAGCTAGTTCAATATGAAAAATAGTTATCTCTTTTATATGTATGTTTGTTGTATTGAACTTGTTATGGCTAGCAATGACAGCTAGTAAGGTCACAAACATTTTGATTAGATCCAAGTGAGTTTGTTTTTTGCATGGTACTGTGGTGAATCTACTGCCATCTCTTGTACTGCTTGGCTATTTGGTTTTGATTTCGATGGATACATGTATTGGCACATGCATATACCCTCCTTCTCTTTGTACTTGGAGTATATATACTTACCCACTGAGACAGTCATGCATCCAACCAAGTGGTTTCTGATTCATGCAAGATTATGCCACAATAAATTTGCTAGATTTCAAAGTGCCACAAAACTGTTGCAGCAGATTATAGAGCTGTGCCTCTGGAGCACAAAATGAAAAGGCTCAAAGTTTCTAAGAATTGGTATCAGATTTTACTAGCAGTATTCGTTTACCTTTTATTTTAACCAACTCCACTAGAAATGGCTAAGAATTTCATTTCTGGTCACACATTAATTAGATTTTCTTTATTAAACTAGAATGTATGAAAATGCACAAAATTAAAATTAAGATAAAGTCAAACTAACTAGTGTCACCAGAATTTAGGCTTCTGATTGTCATCTCAGAGAATTACTGTACTTCTCCAGGTGGGGACAAAAATTTCAGGCATTAAAAGAAGGCAAAATCTGTTTATTTCACATTTTTGGTGCCAAGCCAGTGCACCAAAACTCCCAAGCATGAATAAAGTTGACTGGGGAGGTTGATTGTGGGTACATGTACCTGCACCAATGGTAGAATTTGAAACAAGACATAGAGTTAAACACCTGCATCGTGTCTTGTGAACCATCATATTGTAGAATGGCACCAATTATATAGGACCCAGGAAAAAATATTCCTGAAGATCTGGTCACAGCAGCTTGGGAAAAATCATGAATTCTTTATTTTGTAGGTAACCCTACATGGGAAGTGAGCCTTTGTGGGGACAACAGTAATTGGCTGCATTTGCTGCCTGGCAGCTACCAAAAATTATCCTTCCACCCAGAGTGCCACATTACCTGGTTAGCCCAATTTTAGCCAGATCTGGGCTCATTTATGCCGATCGCCCTCATGCCCATTTCCACAGTCACCAGACCCACTGGGCCCACTATACAAGGGTCTGACCCAGTCACATATTGAGGCATAGGAAACAATTGGCAACTTTGGACAAATAATAGATTTTCTCATCTATAGATTATGATGTGACCTGGTCTTGTAGGCTTTGCAAATATCTTTGGAGTTTAGGCTACTATCCAAAATTGCTAAGTACTGTATTGGCATTGGTCATGTCTATAGAAATGGGTGATGTGGCATGTGATGCCACTAATTTAATTGCAATTGATAGTGCCTCAAATGTGACTTCCACTGAGCTACCTGGATTGAATCTGTTTTAATAAATGAAAGGGAGAAGAGGTTGCACAGATCTATAGTGTCCCCATCTATACCATAGATTATTATTGTTTCAATGATCAACAAAAATATCTCTCCTTTCTCTACATGCCTGTGGGTGAGCCAGGACCCACGCATCTCCAAACAAGTTAGCCTTAAAAAATAAAATGGGGGGAATTGAGTGACCAAACCAAAAAAGATTAATATTTGAGCATTTACAGCTATGTGCAGTGCTGCAATCATTATTGCTACCCAATTGCAAATCACTCTCTATGCTCTCCAACAGGCATGTCCAGGCATCCTCCAGGTCCTGATATGCCCACTTTCTATCCCTTATCTCCTGGCAGCGTTGGGCAGATAACTCCGCCTCTTGGCTGGTAAGAACCTTTTACTACTTCTGAACTTGATGTGCTTATGCAGTTGCTGTGTGCTTCTTAAAACCATTGCAAGTTTTCATGGCTTGGGACGTATGTTTCCTGTGTGATTGTTGTTTTTAAAATGTGGTGTTTATTATATTAAAACTGGTAACTAAACAACGCTAACGCTTTGAAGTACAAAGACAATTTGGTTTTGCAAGTGAATAGTTGGGCTTGTTTAGTGGCATCTCACAATGTGTATTACTATTCATTACTATTCATTCACAAGCTTCATGGCATATATATAGGAATACAAAGTGCATTCTCTCCTAATGTTGGACTGCAACTACCAACATTCCTTATCACTGGTTGTATTCTAGGGTTGATGGGTGTCACCGTTTGGGAGCTGTATTTTGCCCATGTCCGAAATAGGATCTAGTACATACAGTAGAGTCTCGCTTATCCAACATAAATGGGCCAGCAGAAAGTTGGATAAGTGAAAATGTTGGATAATAAGGTTGGATTAAGGAAAAGCCTATTAAACACCAAATTACATTAAGATTTTACAAATTAAGCACCAAAACATCATGTTTACAACAAATAGACACAAAAAAGCAGTTCAATACACGGTAACGTTATGTAGTAATTTACTGTATTTACAAATTTAGCACCAAAACATCGCAATGTATTGAAAACATTGACTACAAAAACACTGACTACTAAAAATTGACTACAAATAAGGATAGAATTGTGTAAAATGTACTTAGAGTAACAACATTGTCGGATGTTAAATCCGTAAAAAGTTTAGTCCTTGATGCCTAGACAAACAGCTGTGCATCTGGGTGGGAGGCAGACTGCATTGGATAATCCAAAACGTTGGATAAGCGAAGGTTGGATACATGAGACTCTACTGTATATGAATGTAGTTTTCAGACACTTTATTTGTTGCAGCGCTTACAAAGCTTTTGTCCTGAATATTCATAGAGTACAAGGCTGGAACAGGTAACATACATTAAGAATGTGCAGATTATCCTCTCACAACTAAGCATGTTCTACCCATTTGGTCGCTTTTGCTTTCACACTATTTGTGTAGCAGATGAGTCATTTTAAACAGTGTGCTAATAGCCAACCCACTTCAGGATTTGTGATGGAATGTGAAACTCATTCATTGAGTTCATACCCCAGTCAGAGCTGAAAGATTGCTGTTGGTTGTGTGAATTTAGATTTTCTCTACATGTTAAAGAATTGACTCTACTAGCCATCTGACTAGTTATACTGCCACCCAGTGAGGGAGTGAGCAAAAATGAAATCTAAAAAGAGAGATTAAAAAACATTTTCTTTGAGGTAAGGGTGAACCAATAACGATGATTCTCAAGTTGTTAGACTACCAACTTCAATCACTTGCAGTCATTATGGCCAGTGGTCAGAAATATGGAACAGTAGTTCAATGTCATTTGAAGGACCACACATCTCAGCCTTTTAAGGACTACTGCTTTAGTAGTTATTTGGGTTTGTCATTGTAGAAATGTTTATATTATATTTACACAGTTGTATACTGTGTTGGATTTGTTCCCAATCTATGATTAGGTTGTTTTTAATTTTTAAGAAAAGAACTGTGTGATGCAGTGATATCACTAGGTTTGATGTCACCTAATGTCGTAACCCCATGGACATACTCCCATTACAGACTCTATCATAATATTGTAGCTAAAGTATCAGAAAATTTGACAATGTCAGCAACAATAAATAGCCAGCAGCAACAAAAACAATGGTGTGTGCTTGTAGTGCATGTTGTTTTTGTTGCATCATTCGAAATGCTATTGCAATTGGATTATAATGATAGCTCTGATTGGCACACATATGAAATGGAACGTTCAAGAAGTAAATTAGCATAGAAATTTAGCCTTATACTTACAGTGTATGTGTGAGGTGGGCTTACAAAATGTTTTCTCAATTATATCTAAGTATATGGATATTTTTTGTAAAAAAAATTCTGTTGAAACTCTGCACAAACATTATATAGATAGTAGTTTTGGTGTCATCCAGTTCGATTTGCATCCTCTGTGCCCCTCTAGTGATGCCACTGGTGTAATGACTTCATATGCCAAAAATCAGTGCAAATCCAACATTCCTTTATAATTAGACCTTACAGTCAAAAGAGCAGACTGTGTTTATTCCTCTGCTCTTTTATTGCTCTGTTGCTTTTCCACAACAGAAGGATTTGTTGTGGTTTTGATTCCAGTTCTAAATATTGTCATTTCTTTCAAAGGCTCTTAAGGCTGTTGAGGAGTGTGTATGTTGAGTTTTTGTTTGCTTTCTGCAAGGAGAGTAAATTAAAACATATGCTGATAACTTAAATGGAGCGTAACACACAAATCTAGATTGTGTGCTCTTGGATTGATATTTTTGATTTCAGCTCTTCCACCTTTTCTTTGCTGCAATGTCTCTCCTTACTGTACATGGCCAGACCTCTGTCTAAGTGGGAAGCCTGTCATGGTGAGCATAATAAAGGGCCAGCAGCTTTGGAAATAACAATTTCTTAAAACATTAAATCTGTCAATCAATAGCTCTGCTTGAATGGAATTGAGCAGCAGTCTTTCAAGGATAGATCAATTATTCTCTCTGAACTTTGCTACTTAAGTGTGTTAAATCCTGCTCAGAACTTGCATCAATGCAAGCTGGAGGAAAAGACAATGTAAACTAAGCAGAAAAAGTTCAAAGTATTTGAAGCAATCAATTTGTGCTAGTGGGATATGACATTTTGAAGAAGACTGGGACTTCAGAGGAAAAGGTTTTTGGTTTTTTGTGTACATTTTTTTTCCTCCCACAAGATTCATGTTTTGCATTCATCTTGCATGTATACGGCCACCTTTAAGTATTGATCCATGCATAAGTTTCTTTAAATCTTACCATACTTGCTTGGAAACAAAATGCAAAATAATGATGGCTTTAGTCTTTTCTGACTATATACAGCAAGTATTGCTTCAGTAGGGCAGGGGAAATTGATGCTGCCAACAAGATAATTCATCTCAGATAAAAAGAGACCAGTATAAATGGACTCTTATCAAGCTAATAAAAACATCTGAATTGCCAAAGGAATGGCTGCTGCGGTTGCTACTCTCTGTGGTCAAATCAATGAAATCAATGCATTTCAGTAATTTTAGTTATCATGCTCCTTTGTGTGAACAAATTGCTGTTATCTCTCTATTTACTATCTCCCTGCTAATCTGGAAAGTTTCCTCTCAGTATTGGTGGAAGAAGCCATTCTCAGTCTTTTAAATGCTGCTGCAGTAGGAAATCATAGTCAGACATGGATGATGAACATCAATGTCAGTCAAGACTGGCTCCAAAGCAAGCTTGCATCTTTGGCAGAACGTCAAGCTCAATAGAGCACCCATTACTCCAAAAGTATTGTCTTTTCAATTGATCTTAAATGCACACTATGAACATTTTTGAGTTTGCTTGCCCTACATCTTCCAGTTTGGGAGGTCATATATTTAGACCATCACCACAGAACCATTATTGATGGTAGTAGACTTGGAGTAGGAATTAACTTGTTGCACCCACTAGAAACAATTTAAGCTTTTATAGAAAAGAGCCCCCAAGTAAGTGGAAATTGGTGGGATGTTTCAGTAGCTCATCTATTAGAGTAGCAAAAATAATTCTTCCTAGGTTGTGATTTTGGAAAACTCTGGGTCGTCATCTTCCAGAATCTATGTGCTGTATGGTTTTGTTGAAATGTTTGTCTTCTTCATTAGATGTTGATAGGACCTAAACTTTGCAGAGAGAAGGGAAGGGAATATTTTCGTACAACTCAGTCTATTCTTATGCCTTAGAAGAATGAGCGACAAACATCCCTTGATTTCAGTCAAAGTGTTCGTCTATTCCACTGCAGACTTGTGTATATTTTTAGTAGCACTTTGACTGTGAGTGTTGTGGATAGCTATAATACTGTGATAATGGGTCCATCAGCAAATCAATCTTCAACTGTAGCTGAAAGCTAAATTGACTAATGTGAGGGCATTGTACTTTGGACATATCATGAGGCAACATGGATCATTACGCAAGATGTTAATACTTGGCAAGTTGGAAGGCAATAGGAAAAGAGGAAAACTATATTACAAGCTCATAAACTAAATCAAAGGAGCCATGTTTCTGAATTTTCACAATCTTAGCAAGACTGTTAATAAGAGGATGTCTTGGAAGGTTCTCATTCATAGAATCACCATAAGTCAAAGCCATCTTGACTTCTATTAACAACGAAGTGTTTAAATATCATGGTTTCATTTTGAGTAATTCTGTAATTAGATGAGATACTTATTATTCTTTGCTTTAAAATTGTATTGAACTCCAATGAACTAGATATTTTGGGTATTCACCAAACATCAAATCCCAGAATACTATAGGATAGAGCCATGGCTGTTGAAGGGATTTCAAATTACTATAACAGTACAGTGCAGATAAAATATGTCACGTCTTCTCTATTATTTGAGGTGCTGAGAAATATTTTCTTTAATGAGAGATCGTGGATCTCCTTCCCTTAGGAACAATAGCCCAGCCAATTTATTTGGGCAAACAAATGGTATATCCATTATCACAAACTAAATTCTAGTTTAAATTCTAAATTCTAGCCGCTCTGAGTCCCCTCGGGGAGAAGGGCGGGGTATAAATGCATGTAATAAAATAAATAGTTGACTCTAATCCATTTTGCAAAAAGTGTTAGATCTTCTAGAATTCTGTGCCAGTGATTTTCTCTCAAAAGCAGTATTATTGATGAGTTCCTTTCTTCTGTGACCTCAGGCAAGGTCAGCCTGTATATCCCATCTCAAGTGGATTCAGGCAGCCCTACCCATCCTCACTTTCAGTCGACACTTCCATGTCAAGGTAGGTGTAGGTGTGGGATGGCTGGTTGAGGACTAAATGCTGGAATTAGAGGGACCATTGGCTCTTCTGCTTGTATCCTGATCTCTGCCTCTGCTTGCTTCTCCCCACTGCTCTCAACCTGCATTTACATATAAGTGAGTCTGTGTAAGTCTATGTGTGTTTTACTATGTATACACAGCTTATTTTCATCACATGGCTATGATCTGAAGGCATGTGATACATCAGCCTGACTAAAGCTAAGCAGGTCTGGGCATGGACACTATTTAGATAGGTGGACGTATCTTGAGAACCTTGAATATGCTGCTTTTTGTTCTAATTGAAGAAAGCCGGGGTATAAATATATTAAAATACCTAGGAATAATTTCTTTTGATATTTTGGAACCACATGAACATAGCTAAGAAGAATTAATAGAGACTGCTCTCACCTGACCCCCACCAATACTCTAATCTTTGCAGCACAAATCAAAGTCTGCTTTAAATCAAAGGCAAAAGAAACTGTGTACGCATGGTTATATCTGTAAAGATGATGTGTGAATGAGGTGTCAATGTTAGTGCAGGCAAGTGGCACTAACTGGAACTTGGCACTGGGACACTTTTGCATTATTCTGTTATGTTATATTTCTGCACTTGGGTAAAATGGGATCTATATGCTTTGTTTGGTGAACCCCAAGATTACTGTGAACTCTTTGACATTTTGAATATTGGACAGACACGAATATTCAACACCACTGTCTAGGTGTGGGTTCCATCAGTTTCTTTATCTGTGCTTCTTTCTATATATACTTGAGTATAAGCTAACCTGAATGTAAGCCGAGGCACCTAATTTTACCACAAAAAAACTGGGAAAACTTATTGACTTGAGTATAAGACGAGGGTGGGAAATGCAGCAGCTACTGGTAAATTTCAAACATAAAAATAAAAATAAAGTAGAGTCTCACTTATCCAACATTCTGGATTATCCAACGCATTTTTGTAGTCAATGTTTTCAATATATCATGGTATCTTGGTGCTAAATTTATAAATACAGTAATTACTACATAGCATTACTGCATATTGAACTACTTTTTCTGTCAAATTTGTTGTATAACGTGGTGTTTTGGTGCTTAATTTGTAAAATCATAACCTAATTTGATGTTTAATAGGCTTTTCCTTAATGCCTCCTTATTATCCAACATATTCGCTTAGCCAACATTCTGCCAGCCCGTTTATGTTGGATAAGTGAGACTCTACTGTAGATATTAATAAAATTATATTAATTGAGGCATCAGTAGGTTAAATGTTTTTGAATATTTACATAAAACTGTAATTTCAGATAAGACTGTCCAGCTCTGATTACCGTATATACTCGAGTATAAGCCGATGGGGGATTTTTCAGCCCTAAAAAGGGCTGAAAAACACGGCTTATACACGAGTATATATGGTAATCCTTTTTTAAATTCCCCTCATTAATGGAACAATTCACCACAAATTCCCAATTAAGCAAGACACTATGAAATGTTGCTAGCATTTTTTCTAGGAGCTAATATTCATGTCTGTGTAATTTCTTGGTGGATTTTACATGTTATCAGTATATTTTAAATTGGCAGAGCAGTGAGAAAACTTAGTGAGCAAATAGCAAACTAGTTCAGATTGCCAACAGTAAACCCCATCCATTTATATATTTCATACATTTAATCTCAAAACTTCACCATCCAGGCACCCTTAGTGTGATCCTTGTGGACTTTGATGAAACATGAAAAAGAATTTGCCAACAGAATCATACATATGCAAAGTCCTGAAGATAGGTTTAATATCGTTTTATAATAGTTAGCTTTGTTAGAGGCTTTGTTTGTTATATCTGAATGTCCGTAGCTGTTGAAAGCTAGACAGTTTTGACCACAGTTCCTTGAAGAAACCGTGGTGGTAGTCTAGGATTTGACTCTTTGTGGAACGGTAAAGTGATAGTAAGCCCCGGTGGCAAAGTGTGTTAAAGCACTGAGCTGCTGAACTTGCAGACCAAAAGGTCCCAGGTTCAAATCCCGGGAGTGGAGTGAGCGCCCGCTGTTAGCTCCAGCTTCTGCCAACCTAGCAGTTCGAAAACGTGCCAATGTGAGTAGATCAATAGGTACTGCTCCGGCAAGAAAGTAACGGTGCTCCATGCGGTGATGCCAGCCACATGACCTTGGAGGTGTCTACGGACAACGCCGGCTCTTCGGCTTAGAAATGGAGATGAGCACCAACCCCCAGAGTCAGACATGACTGGACTTAACGTCAGGGGAAACCTTTACCTTTTACCCTAGGAATCTACTGAACTGGTCTTACTTTTCTGCATGATAATTCTTACCTGTTGTTGTCTGGTGGTGGGCAATTGAATTTCTTCATTTCATATTTGTGTGGAAACAGTTTTATCCTTCATTAAGGGCATTTGTTTTTTAAATGATTGGCAACATTAAATTACTTTGTGTCTAATTCCAGATTCCAGATGAGGATTTAATTAAAAAAAGGGGGGGGGGGGTTCTCCTGGGTAATGGATAGTGGGGTAGTGAAGCCCAACTCAGTGGGTCAAATCCCCAGGACTACTTATTAATAGGGACTAAATTACATGTATTTTCCTTGGGTTACACTGTGTCTACTTAGATTAGTTGCAATCCGCACAGTCACTGGAAAGGATACCAATTGTCCAACTATTATGAGATTTTTGCTGCAGTCCAATGTATTTGGGGAGGGGATGGCTTTAGAAAAGGCCCTGTTCCCTGGTATAAGTTCTTTTAGATCAATACAGCCATCTGCCTCTTTGACTCTCCATAGGGATTGTCCTATAGCATTTGTAGCATTACACTATTGCTAGTTGAAGATTTTCTATTGATAGTTTATATGCTTTAGCCAAGGCATGGGCAAAGTTCGGCCGGTAGGCTGTTAGGAATTGTGGGAGTTGAAGTTCAAAACAACTGGAGGGCCAAAGTTTGCCCATGCCTGCTTTAGACCAATAATTGTTTCACACATTGGTGTGTTGTGGTAGGCTAAAAATTGATGTTGCTTTGATCCATGCAATTGTCATACACCATGTGCTTGTTTCCATTATGAAGAAGGATGTTCTCTTTCTGTTTTTGCAGGTTTTCACATCATATGATTCCTGGTCCTCCAGGGCCCCACACAACTGGAATCCCTCACCCAGCAATTGTAACACCTCAAGTCAAACAA
Source organism: Anolis carolinensis (assembly GCF_035594765.1). Lineage (NCBI taxonomy): Eukaryota > Metazoa > Chordata > Lepidosauria > Squamata > Anolidae > Anolis > Anolis carolinensis. The sequence goes on along the minus strand of NC_085845.1, from coordinate 28,296,453 downwards.
GAACATCCGCACACAGACAGTGACTTAATGCATGTGTGAGTTAGTCTCTCATTCTGGTTATTAATTAATTCTCAGTCTGTAATATATGAGAATTATGTGAGCATGCCAAAAACAGAGCCTGGAAATGTTATTTTTCATTGAACCATCATGCCGGAAAGCAGAAGTGATGTCCTCTGAATCTGATTATCTACTAATTGGTCCATTTTGGGGACACTGGAATTCTCAGTGGGATCAGAAAACACAAATAATTCAACTTTACCCTGCTAGTTAAAGCAGAAGGCAGTAGAAAAAGGGGAACACCACATCTCAGTTATAGAGACTCAAGCTCCTTCCACACTGTTGAATAAAATCCCACATTTTCTGCTTTGAACTGGGATTACCCAGTTTCAAAGCAGATATTGTGGGATTTTCTGCCTTGATATTTTGGGTTATATGGCTGTGTGGAAGGGCCTTCAATCAAGGGAAGCCACAGCTCTGATTTTGCAGTACCTTTTAATGTCAGCTCCCTAATTTATAGGATTGTCTTATGCTGCTGCTGGCTTCATGGCAATTAACAACTGCAACAATAACTAACCATGCCCTTATTTACTAACCCTCAATACATCAAAACTCACCAGGTGGTGGTGGTCAGAAAGTGTGGGTGCGTGCCTTCAAGTTACCCCTCAACCCCATGAACTTCATAAAGTTTTCTTAGGAAAAAAATACTCAAAAGTGGTTTTAACAATTTCTTGACCTGAAATACAGCACCTGGCAGTCTCCTACCCAGGTGCAAACCAAGTCTGAGCCTGCTTAGTTTCCAAGATCAGACAGGATATGGTGTCTTTCGGATATTTAAGCCCTATTTTTAGTTTAGTTAAAAAGGTTAGTGAAACTGTTCTTCTGTTTTTGTGGTATCGACTATTTTTCCATGTTATTGCTGCCTCTACCAAATTTTCTTTTAAAGAAGTAATACTCAGCAGTACATCTACTTCATTACTTGAGATATACCTTTTACCTGCAAAATGTTAGATAATTGAATCCATATGCCTGTTTGATGTATCATTTTTAGACATTTGGAAAGAGGCAAACAGATCAGTATATTACCCATTACATTATATTTAATGCTAGTCTTCAGCTAATGGACAAATATCTGTATCTTTTAAAAGGACTGGATGGATAATCGCATTTCCATATAACTAGAAGTTTTTCAGGTTCTGACACTACAGGATATTCTGTTCCTCAACACCATCTCTGTCTGCATATTGTTTCTGGCAGCACTATATATGTCCATAGTTCACTTGCTCATTGATCAAAATAATAATCAAAGAAAGATGAGTGTACACAGATGAGTTATGATATGCCAGTTATTTATAGTTTTGAAAGTGACTCTGTGGCCCACTGATAGACTGCAGAGAAGAAAACTGCTGCTCCACAACCATCTATAAAATATAATGGCCTAAATCATAATGTTAATCCCAACTAAAGGAGACCTATTGACTTAATGAGATTTATTTATGTGTTGACTCATTGATTCAGTATGCCTACTCTTATTAGGAATAACCAAAATGATTCCAACCAATATATTTCATTTTTTTTCCTCCTTGTGCCCTCAAATCCCAAGAACCAATTAAATATGGCCACAGGGTGAAAACAGTTGATCCTCTGAAATGGAGGTATAAAGCGTCCACATTTACAGCAGAATTTAGTAACAAGTGCTCTCTTTCTGTATTTTCCTTCCCTCCTGCTACCTTTAGGAAGCCTCAGCATGAACAGAGGAAAGAACAAGAGCCCAAAAGACCTCATATTAAGAAACCTCTGAATGCTTTCATGTTATACATGAAAGAGATGAGAGCGAATGTCGTAGCAGAGTGTACGCTGAAAGAAAGTGCAGCTATCAACCAGATCCTTGGCAGAAGGGTATGAAATGGCATGTTTTGGGGTGTTTATGATGTCTGTTCTTTATTTGGCATATATTATAACCCACTACACTTATTTGTTTACACATTGACTTTGCTATTATTTGGAAACAGAAGTAAGATGATGGATCCCAAAATAAAAATCAAGTAGTCTTGTCACGTGTACGAAGTTGTAGGTGTACACTTAAGATCTCAGGCTTATTTCCCCACATCATCAGTTAATGAGGCTTGGATACAAGAGCTGTTTGGGATACGTTTGTATAGAATCTGGCTGAGCCCTTAGAAAAGTGGTCTGATCCAGAGGAGCCAGTATTCGGTAAGACCAACATGTAAGCCCCTCCCCAACCACAAGCCCTGAGCCTCAATGCAAAGTGTATTTTTACTGACAAAACAAAAAAATGACTTGTAGCTCCTTTAAGTAACCTCAGTTTATCATCCAAATATGGTTCAAATGGAACATCCATGTTTAATGTGGTCCAGAGTCACATTGAAGTTCTCTACCTCTAAGTTAAATAAACCAATTTTATATGCAGCTACATAACATTCATGCAGAGATGTTGGCCATGTCCAAAGATCACTTCCCGTCATTCATACCATAGCATGGAAATAGATGTATCTTATGTTGGAAGAAGGAAGAAGAGTTGACTTCTCTTTTAACAAATGACTCAGTTGTTGTTGAAAATGTCCAGAACATTGGATTGCTGTGTAGACTTCTGCAGTGGTGGAAGGATCCTTCTAGTCCTTTGCTGAACGTAGCATTTGTTGGATTTTCACCACTGCAGGAGTCTACCGTATACCATGCAGCTGTGGATAGGGACCATCAAACACAGCATTGACCAAACACGAATCAAGGAACATGAAAGGCACTGCAGAGTAACTCAGCTAGAGAAGTCAGCTATAGCAGAGCACTTGATGAATCAACCTGGACACAGCATATTATTTGAGAACATGAAAATGCTGGACCACTTGAACAACCACCATGTCAGACTACACAGAAAAGCTATTGAAATCCACAAGCATGTGGACAATATCAGCAGAAAGGAGGAAACCATGAAAATGAACAAAATCTGCCTACCAGTATTAAAAAAACTCTAAAATTAGGACAGTAAATAAAGAACAACACTCAAACACATAAACCCCACTAGCCTAGTTTCCAACAGACCTCACCACCTCTGAGGATGCCTGCCATAGATGTGGGTGAAATGTCAGGAGAGAATGCTTCTGGAAATGGCCATACAGCCCGGAAAACTCACAGCAGCCCAGTGATTCCAGCCATGAAAGCCCTCAACAACACAGTACAGAACATTTCCATTCTTCATATAAAATTATATATATTTAAAAACCAAGTAACAGTGCAGTTGTGTATTCATGTATATAAAGAAGGCAGTTACCATTAATTCAGTGGAGATAACTCCTGGGTCAATGGTCATAAAAGACTGTGACTTCCATTCTTCTTTCTCACTGTTTTCTTTTCCCTTCCCCTGCCCATCCTTGGTGCTTATTGAGCCATTCACTCTTCTGTCTTCCCCATGAACCAGGCAAGAAGAGCTTTCATTTCTTCCTTTCTACCCTCCCTTACTCACCCCACCCTAAAGCAATGAATAAGAGACATCCAATATGCAGTTTGATTGCACAATTTGATTGATAGGGTTGGCATCTTCAGGATACAGTGCAAATGTAGGATCATGTCCTACATTCAAAATCAAACAGATCTAGACAATTGTGTGATGGAGTTGCTGCAGAGGACAGCCATATATGCAATTCTTAAGCCATTTTGGAGACACTTTTCAAAGCAGACATTTGACACAGATTTAAATAGGTTAGTGAAAGTGCAATCCTCCCACTGCCTTGCTGCCCTATATCCTGCAGGGTGGACCATGTCAGTGTTTTCTGGTAACAATGGTGCATTGATATTATATCTCTCATAAGCATTTACTCTGTTCCAATGTGTAAAGGGAATAGATTTTCAGTAATGTTTAATTCATATTAGCACATATATTCTAGTACATATTTCCATATTTGTCAAGATATTCATAGCAGGATATCTGCTTTTAATATATAGTATTTTAAAATGTGACTAATGCATTTATAAGTGGAGACCTTCACTGGAGTCTGGATTTCCATTCTCTTCTGATTTTTCTGTAGCTTGAGCTGTGCTTGCCAACTACCTAAACCCTTGGCTTTTAAAATGGGTTTTGGCGTCAAGAGTGATTAGGGATCTATTTGCAAAGCATACTATGAAGTTTATTGCCTGGTTCCATCAAAGGACGCTCTGTGTGTTTGATTATTATGCTGTCTAAATGTGTCACAAGACTGGAAATTCCAACTCCGATTTTCACAAACATTGATTTAGCTTAAGCCCTTGTCTGTATTTTGACAGCTTTCTCCATGACTTCAATGGCTCCCAAGGCAACTCCACCACCCTTCATGGAACAGAGCATTAGCCTCAATGTTTAATAGCAACTCATACAAAGAATAGCACCTAGGTAGGAAGCAAAGTAAGGTCTTCTAGGATAAACACTATGGCCATCATCCAGAAAGGTATGCTGTAAATGCGCTGCATACCAGCTTGTCTTCCTTAAAAGCTCTCTCTGTAGATCTGTTAAACCCTTCTTTGTGTTTTTTAGATGGATATATGGCAAATGAGCTCTTTAAGAGTGTGAATGTGTCAATTGCATATGCTATGAAACAAATTCACACTTCTCTGCCTTGATGAGTAATATGGGCAAAATCCTCCTGGATGAAGGCAGCTATAACATTTTAATAGTAATATTCTTAATGTGGAGACTCGTTTGCACTCAGTTGAGACTTCCCACTACTTTCTAGGATCAAGCATAGCCTCCTTCCACATGGTCCCTATAACCCAGGATTGGATCCCAGATTACCTGTTTATCCCAGATTATCTGGCAGTGGAGACTCATATAAACCAAATAATCTGGGATCAGATCTTGGGATGTAGGACAGTGTAGAATCATAGAATTGTAGGGTTGTAAGAGACCTCATGGGCCATCCAGTCCAACCCCCTGCAAGAAGCAGGAAAGTTGCATTCAAAGCACCCCCGACAGATGGCCATCCAACCTCTGCTTAAAAGCCTCCAAAGAAGGAGCCTCCACCACAGTCCGGGGCAGAGAGTTCCACTGCCAAACAGCCCTCACAGTGAGGAAGTTCTTCCTGATGTGCAGGTGGAATCTCCTTTCTTGTAGTTTGAAGCCATTGTTCCGTGTCCTAGTCTGCAGGGCAGCAGAAAACAAGCTTGCTCCCTCCTCCCTATGACTTCCCCTCACGTATTTGTACATGGCTATCATGTCTCCTCTCAGCCTTCTCTTCTGCAGGCTAAACATGCCCAACTCTTTAAGCCGCTCCTCATAGGGCTTGTTCTCCAGGCCCTTGATCATTTTAGTTGCCCTCCTCTGGACGCTTTCCAGCTTGTCAATGTCTCCCTTCAACTGCGATGCCCAGAATTGGGCACAGTATTCCAGGTGTGGTCTGACCAAGGTAGAATAGAGGGGTAGCATGACTTCCCTGGATCTAGATGCTATTCCCCTATTTATGCAGGCCAGAATTCCGTTGGCTTTTTTGCCACTGTATCACATTGTAGGCTCATGTTTAACTTGCTGTCCACAAGGACTCCAAGATCTTTTTCACATGTACTGCTGTCGAGCCAGGCATCATCCCCCATTCTGTATCTTTAATTTCCATTTTTTCTGCCGAAGTGAAGTATCTTGCATTTGTCCCTGTTGAACTTCATTTTGTAGTTTCGGCCCATCTCTCTAGTCTGTCAAGATCGTTTTGAATTCTGCCCCTGTCTTCTGGAGTGTTAGCTATCCCTCCCAGTTTGGTGTCATCTGCAAACTTGATGATCGTGCCTTCTAACCCTTCATCTAAGTCGTTAATAAAGATGTTAAACAGAACCGGGCCCAGGATGGAGCCCTGCGGCACTCTACTCGTGACTTCTTTCCAAGATGAAGACGACACAGAAGGGGCCATAGATGTGTGACCTTCCAAATATTAGATGGCAATTCCCAGCATTCCTCATATTGTCCATGCTGTCTAGTGTTACTGCAATGCTAACACTACTGCATCCAGCAATGCATAGGTGGGTGCATTATTCCCACCCCTGGCTTACTACAAACTGCATAGTAATACATTTCTACTAAAGCCCCTTCTACACTGACATATAATCCACATTATCAAAACAGATAATCTACATTACCTGCTTCGAACTGGATTATATGAGTCTCCATTGCTTAAGAAGGAAGGAGATGTTCTTAGGGTTCAGCTCACAACTTGGACTTTAATACCGCCTCTGCCTTCTCTCTCATGTTTACACAGTAAATCTAGGTGACTTTAACACAGTGAAGTGGTTTTCTCTTTTTCAAAACTTCCTAGCAAAAATCCAATGATGCTCCCACCTAGAGTAATCCCTTTAAAATAAATTGTGCTTACATAAGGAATGACAAATATGTCCTTTTCATTTTATAGTTGAGATTAACACTCAGTCCAGAATGAACCGTGTTTCACAAAAATCAATGGAGAATGTTTGTCCCAGTATTTCAAGTAACCATCTATAATTCATTCACACTATTTTTGGTTTTCCACTCCTTTTTTTGATTTTCCATCCACCAAATGTTGAAGTAGGCAAAAGTAAAGGTTTTCCCTGACATTAAGTCTAGTTGTGCCCAACTCTGGGGGTTGGTGCTCATTTCCATTTCTAAGCCAAAGAGCTGCGTTGAAGAGCTGGCAATGTCCATAGACATCTCCAAGGTCATGTGGCTGGCATGACTTCATGGAGCACTGCTGCCTTCTTGCCAGAGCAGTACCTATTGATTTACTCACATTTGCATGTTTTCGAACTGCTAGGTTGGCAGAAGCTGGGGCTAACAGCGGGAGCTGACCTCGCTGCCCAGATTCAAACCATCAACCTTTTGATCAGCAAATTCAGCAGCTCAGTGATTTAACCCACTGTGCCAACAAGTTTCGTAGAGTTTTTAAAAAAATAGGCACACAGTTCAAAGAAATATGGAACATATAGGAATTCTCGCTCAATTGAGTTCCATGTAGATTATATTATGATTAATGTTGTTTACTCACACTGCCTTCTGAGTGCATAGTAATTGCAAGGAACGTCTACTTGTGTTTATATACAGTCACTTCAGACTGAGGTCAGCTGACTATGTATATCTGCCAGCTCACAGAGGATTTGGCTGTTGGCTTGCTACATCAAATATCACTTTTCCAGCATTCACAATTGCCTGATAGAAGCCAAACTTTGAAAACAGTGGCAGATGGCACGCAACTGAAATCACCTTGTAGCAAAAGGAAAACAGTAATATGGGAATCTGTCCAAAGCTCTAGTAAGGCGTCTCTCTAAAGCAACAAAGTAAGAGGACAAGTTGCTTTGGTCAGAAGAGTTCAAAAAGTACTGATGCAAAACCAGTTTAAACTCAACTTTACTGTTTATATGTTATCCAATGTTAGCAATGTAATGCATTTTTTAGTTTTAAGCTACTGTTTAGCTTTAAAAAAACAAAACAAAACACTTACCAGACTGGGTTGCTGTGAGTTTTCCAGGCTGTATGGCCATGTTCCACAGATATATAAATACCATTTTCCCAGTTTCCAACAGACCTCACAACTTCTGAGGATTCCTACCATAGATTTGGGCAAAAAGTCAGGAGAGAATGCTTCTGGAACAAGGCCATACAGCAACCCAGTGATTCTGGCCATGAAAGCCTTTGACAACACACTAACCAGAGTCATACTATGAACAAAATAAATATGTACAAAATTGCAACTGTACAATGATAAAACAATACACTAACAACCGAAGTCCTGCTCAAATGTTAAGCATCAACTTACCTTGAATATATCTGGTAATTTTTCAGGATAGCACACCTCAGTAAGAACACTAATATAGACAGAAGACAACCTAAATGTTGCAATGTGATTTCTCTGGGGCATCTCAAACCTCTGGTTCTAATTTTATTATTAAAGAATAAACTCTTTGGGGAAACCATGTGCCTTCTGTGCTTCATCTCTGTCCCTTGTTGGCTCCCTCCCACGTTCCCTGCTGGCTGGTTCTTGGAGGCAGCAATCTTCCACCCCGGTTTCCTGCTGTGAAACAGCTGACAGACAGCTGTGGGGGTTGGAGCCGGCTGCTCCTTGAGAGCAAAGCAAAATCTGCTCTGCCTTGGAGAAGGGTGTGTGCGTCTGCATAGAAATGAGCAGCTCCGTGGTGCTAAAAATCACCTTGTCCTGGAATACCCAGGACGGTGCCCTGGGGTGCTGTATGAGTCTTAACATTTTAGGAATGTTAGATCGTAGGTTCAGTTCTTATAAACACAAAGATGTAGTTGTAATAACAGTATAAACCGGAATAATAACAGTGTGCTGACCACCTAAATTTGGAGTATATGAAAAATGAGACTATATGAGAGTAGGTTGAGAGATGGAAGAGAACATACTCCCCAACTGAAAAGGTGAATTCTCAACAAGAATAAAGATTTCTGTTGCTCTTCTGAGAAAAAAAAACCCCAATAATTTTTTTAAAAAAGAATATTTAATTCCTGCTACATGGTTGTTCAGAGGCTATGGAAGGAGCTTCATGCTTTTTGACTTTGTAAGATCTTGAGTTATTGCCAGTAATAAGTGGTAGTTAGAAGACTTTGAAAATAGAATCCAGTTTTTTTATAACTAGTTTCACCTCTTTATCCAAGTCTTGCTTTGGTAGATGTTCTGTCAAGCAGTACTACTGAAGGCCATTTGCAAAGAGGCTGCTGTGCTTTTAGTGGCAGTCTGTGCCTAAACTATAACACTTAAGAATCATGTGGCTGGGCTGTGGCGCAGCTGGTTAGTAGCCATTTGCAATAAATCACTACTGACTGAGAGGTCGTGAGGTCGAAGCCTGGGGTCAGATTGAGCTCCCAACCATTTAATAGCCTACCTCACTGTTGACCTAAGCAGCTTGAAAGACAGTTGCATCTGTCCAGGAGAAAATGTAGGTACCGCTTTATGCTGGGAGGCTAATTTAACTAATTTACAACACTATAAAACTTCCAGCAGCCTGTAGAAAGGAATGAGGAAGTACTCGGTGTCACAAATGGACGATGAAGTGGCAGCTTCCCCTGTGGCCGGAATCAAGCATACCCTCATAAAGCCAGAAGCTGGAAATGTTAAATCGTCTGTGTTTGTCTATATGTCATGTCTGATGGCACTGAATGTTTGCCGTGTATATATGCATTGTGATCTGCCCTTAGTCCCCTTCGGAGTGAGAAGGGTAGAATATAAAAACTGCAAATAAATAAATAAATAAATATTAATTTTGTACACATATCAGACCAAATCTTTTATGAAAATACATTAGAGCTTTCATTATAAGAGTCCTGTATAAATATGAATCGATCAAATATCAATAGAGATAAGTGCAAAAATTCAACATTGGGGTCATAAAAAACCAAATGTACAATTTTATTATAAAGTTCTGTTTAGATGCTGCTACTTCCTTGGCTTGTCATTGGTGCTGTGCAAGCAATTACAGTGTGTTTTTCCCTCCGTATGCCAGAATAACACGAATTAACGTCATCCTTTAGGCATTTCTGTGTGTAGCACGTTCTGTGAACAGTGCACAAAATTCACTCTTTCTTCCTTTATTTGCAGTGGCATGCATTGTCCCGCGAAGAACAAGCTAAATATTATGAACTAGCTCGGAAAGAAAGGCAGCTACACATGCAGCTCTATCCAGGCTGGTCTGCAAGAGATAACTATGTAAGCCCTTCATTTACATTTTCTTCAGCTAACATTTTCTGTAATTAAAACCCAAGGAGGTGAGGGAGCAGCTGGCAAAGGAAAGCAACCCCGTTTGGGCCTCATGTCTACTTTACTTTCCTGCCTCATTTTAGATAACTTCCACATATCTCAAACTGGTTTGGAATTGGCCCCATGAATGTTTCTCAACCAGCTGTGCCATGTGACAAATAAATAAAAATGGCCATTAAAATAGCTGGGGATTGCTTTGCAAACATCTGGGGGAGTGACTCACAAATGTCTGCCTTTGACATATTACATGGTTAACAGATGCATATGGCAATGATTCTGAAGAAGGTTTGGTAGATTGTTTTTGACTGATCTGAGTTGTGTGAACACACTTTTATGTTAATCCTGTTTTGTGTTTTTTCTTTGTAAAATTTCACTTATTTATTTATTTCGTGTCAAGAGCATTGCATAAATAAGTATAAAACTGATAAAAAGTAGAGGGAACACAAGTGGTTAAATAATCTTTGACCAAAACCAGGCAACAGCAACCGCATTGTCTGTAGCTTTAAACAATTATTCCTCTGTGCATGAGGCAGGGCATTGTGGACAAGCAAGCATACATATGCGGAGTTGTTTGTTCTACTCCACAAATGCACAAGGTGGAGGATCCTTCTAGGTAGTGCCATTTTGCCAGGTTATCTTTTGATCTGCCCACTCCGCTTCTGAGTCTGTTCAGGGACTTCCAAGTTGTCCATACTTTGTTTGTCCCTGGAGGAAGATCCTCATGGGGGGGCCATCCATTTGGGATTGCCTGGTTTAGCTGCCCAGAGGATACTTTTGCTGTTGCTGGGGGAACGTTAAGAGGAGTGGTGGTTCTCATGAAGCTTTTCCTTGATTTGAGTCTACTGGGAGGAGGCTGATAGCCCTGCAGAGGATGGCTTTTGCAGTGTTCAACCTTATTTCTTTGACAGTTAGCAGCAACTTCCCATTGCACATCGGGGGTGGGGGTGGGGGGTGGGATGCCAGCTAGCTTGTAGAGCAGGCATGGGCAAACTTCGTCCCTCCGGGTGTTTTGGACTTCAACTCTCACAATTCCTAACAGCCAGTAGGCTGTTAGGAATTGTGGGAGTTGAAGTCCAAAACACCTGGGGGTACGAAGTTTGCCCATGCCTGTTGTACAGTGCATTTATTTATTATTGTTATCTTGCCTTTCTCCCGATATAGGGACTCAAGTAACAGCAATCTTCAGTTTAAATCAGAAAGATTTAAGAATTTAATTTATTTATTTTCAAAATGTTTAATTTAATTTGATGGAGGATTGTACCGTGGTTTTGATGCACGTAGCAAAATATAAGGGACATTCTGTTGGGATTAAACAATACACTTGCCATTTATCTTCTGAAATACCTCTTTCTTTTCATTGTTTTTTTTTTAATCCATACTGAAGACAGCCAAATAACTATTTGTCTGGGAGTTAGCTAAGATTGGGCCTTGATTACTCTTAAATAAAGAATTCAAAGGGAAAACTAATCCCATACCTAGTCCTGACTTTGAAAATGTGGTCTCTCACGCATTCAAGAAGATTTCAATCAGTACTAAGCTTTGTCCATAATCCAATACGCCTAGTTTAAGCCAGATAAGTAGAATTGCCCTCAAGTCAGACTCCATTTAAAAAGCCAGTGGGCTTTAGAATAAAGAGAATCTCCTTTACCTAGAACCTGCCTTAATCTAATGAAAACATCTCTGTGTCTTTAACTTCAGAACTTCTGAAATTCTTGTTCTGTCAAATGAATTGTGGTATAATGGGACTGAAAGAGATAGAAGCACATAGCATAGTGAATATCAGGGGAATATAAATGTTTTTTTATGTCCCCATTTCACCTGTAAAGCAGGGTGAATGACATGGATCGAGCTGAGAAATAGTGACCAGTCCTTTCAGCATTCCTGGTAGCATGAGGACTTGAACCCAGGTCTTCCCAGAACTGGCTATTTCATTACAATATCTCTGAAGCCCCAGGTGACGCAATGGATTAAACCCTTGTGCCAGCAGGGCTGCTGACTGACAAGTTGGTGGTTCGAATCCGGGGAGAGCAGGTGAGCTCCCTCTGTCAGCTCCAGCTCCCCATGCGGGGACATGAGAGAAGCCTCCCACAAGGATGGTAAAACATCAAAAACATCTGGTCGTCCTCTAGGCAACGTCCTTGCAGACGGCCAATTTTCTCACACTAGAAGCGACTTGCAGTTTCTCAAGTTGCTCCTGACACGGAAAAAAAATTCTCTGAAGCCAGTTTTTATTTCTTTTTTAATGTAAGGTTCAAAAGCTTCAAATTTTTGTGACTTTGGAGAGCAGATGTTGCTGTTTATTTTGAATTTGGATGCATTTTAAATTACTGCTGTCAAGAACTTGTATCATAACTTAAGATGTTATTTTAGTTTGTGAATAATAATTATGATGGGTGAATCCAATTGTTACCCTCCATCAGAATACTCACCAAATCAATAGAAAATTGGTAGGTTGCTGCTTATGTATATTCCATTGATTAATTGGGTTTACTCCCATTGGGACTAACAAGATTTAGCTCTATATTCAGTCCTTATCCCTTTTTTGCTGAAACGTGCTGAAATTAAATCTCAACTTATTTTATATGCAATGCTTGGAAATAACTGGTTAGAATTTCAGCTAGAAATGTTGCTCAAATTTGAATTAAGCTACTGGCTCTGACTTTACGTAACATTATTTTGACTGTTTCTTAAATTGAATATTGGAAATAATATGTTTTTAAAATTAATATTGGCAAAATTGTCTATTAAAATTATTTTTAAAATTATGTGAAGGTGAAGTTTATTTTCTTTGTTCAGAGCAGCTTAAATATGGTAGTTAAAACATGTTGATATGTTTAGAAGTGGCTTTTGTGGTGTTATTAAAGGTAAAGGTAAAGGTTTCCCCTGATGTTAAGTCCAGTAATGTCTGACTCTGGGGGTTGGTGCTCATCTTCATTTCTAAGCTGAAAAGGCAGCGTTGTCCGTAGACACCTCCAAGGTCATGTGGCCAGCATGACTGCATGGAGCGCCGTTACCTTCCCACCAGAGCGGTACCTATTGATCTACTCACATTGGCATGTTTTCGAACTGCTAGGTTGGCAGAAGCTGGAGCAACAGCGGGATGCTCACTCCACTCCCGGGATTTGAACCTGGGACCTTTTGGTCCGCAAGTTCAGCAGCTCAGCGCTTTTACACACTGAGCCACCGGAGGCTTCCATAAGTGCTATAAAGTTATTGAGAAGAAAGGTAGTCATAGGCTGCTCTAAACCTCTTTTCCATTGATTTCCTCCCCTTTTTTGTTTACTCTGTAGGGAAAGAAAAAGAAGAGGAAGAGAGAAAAGTTACAGGAATCAACATCAGGTATGTTTCATTGGTAGACCATCTTGTTTTAACATTTATAGCATTTGAAAAACTCAGCCCATTGTTTCATTGCTTGTTTATAGATTCTTAACACAAAGACTTCTGTAATGGATTATACAAATTTAAACATTTTAAAACTTGTGGTCTTCATTACCTTGTCCTTCAATGCCCAGAGGAGTGTTGAACATTGAGCCATATTGTTAGAAAACTCATGAAATTAAACTCTATGCTGCTTGCTTCTGCATCTTGAAATTAGAGAAAAATCCCCATTCTTTTGGAGGTCAGGCACTTTTACTTATAGCAATGATCAATTGTTGTATGGCAAAGTTATACTGACGATGAGAAAAGGAGCATTTTGTGCAGACAGCCAGTCTTTGCATACTGTAGAAATTGTCTTCTAGTGGCCACTGCAGTTGAATATTGGTTCACAGAAACAGAATAATTTCCATTGCTTCACATGCGCATTCAAACAGCATCAGTAAACCAATTTCAGCAATGGGTTGCTGTGAGTTTTCTGGGCTGTATGGCCATGTTCCAGAAGGATTCTTTCCCGACGTTTCGCTTGCATCCATGGCAGGCATCCTCAGAGATAATGAAGTATGTTGAAAACTAGGCAAGTGGGGTTTATAGATCTGTGGAATGTTCACGGTGGGAGAAAGAACTCTTTGTCTGTTTGAGGCAGGTGTGACTGTTTGAACTGGCCACCTTGATTAACATTGAATAGCCTTTCAGCTTCAAGGTCTGGCTGCTTATGGCCTGGGGAAATTCTTTGTTGGGCGGTGTTAGCTGGCTCTGATTGATTCATGTCTGCAATTCTGTTTTCTGAGTGGTGTTCTTATTTACTGTCCTGATTTTAAGAGTTTTTTTTTTTAATACTGGCCAGATTTTGTTCATTTTCATAGTTTCCTCGTTTCTGTTGAAATTGTCCACATGCTTATGGATTTCAATGGCTTCTCTGTGTAGTCTGACATGGTGGTTGTTAGAGTGGTTCAGCATTTCTGTGTCCTCAAATAATACACTGTGTCCAGGTTGGTTCATCAAGTGCTCTGCTATAGCTGACTTCTCTCGTTGGATTAGTCTGCAGTGCATTTCATGTTCCTTGATTCGTGATTCAATGCTAATCAAGGTGGCCAACTGAAACATTCACACTTGCCTCAAACAGACAAGAGTTCTTTCTCCCACCCTGGACATTCCACAGATATATAAACCCCACTTGACTAGTTTCCAACAACCCTCACAACATCTGAGGATGCCTGGCATAAATGTGGGTGAAACCTCAAGAGAGAATCCTTCTGGAACATGGCCATACAGCCCAGAACACTCACAGCAACTCAGTGATTGTGGCCATGAAAGCCTTCAACAACAATTTCAGTACCTTGGCTGTTTCCTTCTGTATCAGATCTAGTTTCAGCAAGTAGCAACTGGGGGAGGTCTCTTTCTTGCACTGTTATGAACTTGATTTCATGTTTTATTAAAAAGTGTTCACCGTTTTTCTGTGCACCAGGCCTTCTAAAACATTGTACAGTAAAATACTGAAAGGCTATGTTTAAAAGCATATTATTATGTTATTAAAGATAGTCTTTAAGCACTATTGTTCAATACATTGGAAGGCGTAATGGACGTAAATCTAGAAGTATAGAGAATGTGCTCTTTTTTTTAAACTACTGAAACACATCAAGAAAGAATTAATACACGGCTTCATTGTGAATATAGTCTTCAGATTATTGCATTTGGAGATGTTGGGAAATTCTGTATTCAATCGTATGTGCCTTGGCTATAACTTTTTTAAACAGTGGAAATGGTCTTAACAGCTGCCTGATATGTCAAATTAAAGCACCAGTGAGGTCATTTCACATCTTCTTTTTTTGAAACAAAAATGCAGATATTTAATAGATGAAATAGCTGGTATAAGAACCATGAAAGTCAAGAGGAAATCAATTGGCTATTCACATTCTAGCATAAGATCTTTTATTTGGGGTATAAAAAACATAATTTAATGGAAATTTGTTAAAGAAAAACAATCTTCTACAGGTGCAGCCCCACGAATGACAGCTGCCTACATCTGAAGCATGGTAAGAATATTTCTAAAAGCCTTTCTGCTAAATTGATATTTAAAAAATTAAAAACGTGTATGATTTTCTCACATTTCACTCCTGGAAAAAAAAAATCTTGAATTTATAGCACACGATGCTCTTTCCTCAAATGAATGCTCTTATGATTTATGGTTTTTATACCGGCTTTGTATTTTAGCTCCTAATCTTTTTGTTACTTTAAAAAAAATCTTGAATTACACTAACTATACTGACCATACCTCACGGACTTGGCTGCAAGTCTATCTGTGAAGCACAAGAACTATATTACCAAGCAGCTAAGCTATTCTGGCTTTCCACATGATACAAAACTTGTCATTAGAAACAAATTAGAACAGTTTCTTAGTTCCCAAATCAACTTGTTCTAATCACTGTATGCATAGTGCTGACTTGGCGGGGTAGGCAGCATTGGTTTGATATTCTCATGAATTATTTCATTTGAATTTCATATTTATAAATACTGTAATGAAGTGGCTCCATATTTTAGCTCTTGGGACTCTCGTCTTCCATAATTGTGCTAAGTGCTGGGTGTGGTGAAGGCCCCTGTACTATTCACAAAGGAATTAAGGCTGAAAAGATTACGGTGGATATTGAAATTCATCCCAATAAGGATGCCACGTCTGAATATCTGCAAGAAATGCAAAGGCAGTTTCACATTGTTTAATAATAATAATAATAATAATAATAATAATAATAATAATAATAATAATATAGTACACTTCATCTATATTCCACTTTATCTTCCTGGAGAGACTCAGTGTGATTGCAGTACATATAAGGCAAACATTCAATGCCTTTTAACATGAACAATGACATACAATATATAGATAAGGTAAAGGTCTTCTCCTTTTTTCCATTTCCGCCATCTGGAGGTCAACTTGGAGCCATGGGGAGGTGCTGCTGTTCCATTTTTTCCATGCTGAAGGAGTCTGTTGGCCGTAGCCTTTTCAGATCTTTTGCCAGCATATCTGCATGGGCGCCCTTTGACTTTCAGAGGTGGTACCTATTGACCTACTCTTATTGCATGCTTTTGAACTGCTAGGTAGGCAGAGAGCTAGGACTGACAGTTAACAGCTCACCCCGACTTGCGAGTTCAAATTGTTGACCCTCCGATAGGTTCCTGATAGGTTCCTATACTACAAAACAAGAAGAGCAGCTCAGCATGTTTCAGCAAACCATTTATTCAAAACTAACATCATATACATATGAAATGAAGCAACTGAATGAGGTAGGCTTTGCAAAACAATACATTTTGAACCTTCCAGAGACCACTTGAAGGCTTCTTTCAAAATGCATCCTGGTATACCATATTTACTCAATTCTAGTGCTCACCTTTTGTGACTAAATTACTTCCCCAAAATTAGGATACACGTTAGATTTATTTATTTATTTATTTATTTATAGTATTTATATTTAGCCCTTCTCTCCCCAAGGGGACTCAGGGCAGATCACAATGCATACATACATGGGAAACATTCAATGTCATTATTAGACATACAGCACACAGACAGACAGATACTAGAGATGATTCAATATTTTTCCAATTTTCGGCTTCAGGAGGTTATGCTCGATTCCAGCCACAGGGGGAGCTGTCGCTTCATCGACTATGACGCCGAGTCCTTTTGATCATAGTATTTCCTCCTCGCTCTTTTATGGTGTCAGAAATTAAATTGAATTAACCTCCCCGCATTAAGTGGTCCCTAATTTCTCTACTCACAGCTGTTTTCGAGCTGCTTAGGTGGATAGTAAGCTGGACTACTAAACAGTCAGGGCTCAATCCGACCACAGTCAGCAGTGATATATTGCTGGTGGCTATTAACCAGCTGTACCACAGCCCAGCCCACATAATTAACGTAATATGGTAAATGCTTTTTGGGTTTCAGGGTTTTGAAAACTGAGATGCGCTTTAGATTTGATGGTGCATTAGACTCCAGTAAATACAGGGATATTTTTTCCCCTTTCAACAGCCAATATATGTACTAGGACAGCTAGTGAAGCAGGATTTCCCCTTTGTTTATCTCTTCATACATGCTCAGTGATTCTGGAGGCACCTGGTTCTCTTGCTTGATGTACCGATGTATTTGCAGCTGTATTAGGACCTCATAGAGTAGAATCTCATTCTTTCCCGCCAATGTTGAAAACAAACCGAACTTCCAGACAGACAGAAGTCAAGAAAAGTGGGAGGTTGGGCTCCCATTAAAAGGCTTCGGAAAGCAAAGCCTTCTTTGTCAGAGGCTTTGTTGACTGAGATATGACTGCGTTGTTTCATTATAAATCCTCGTCATTTTGACCTTTTTGCTGCTTCCAAAACGTTATCTTCTGGGTCTTATACAGATCTAGATTGTATGTAAATCTACTAATTAAACTAATTTATGGAAAGAAATGTAATAACTTGTTCATAATTCAAAGCAAACAAACAGATCTGTCTCGACATTTTGTTGTAAGAGAATGATTTTGCAACAGTTGATTTTACAGTTTTTCATGAATGTGATTAATAGTATTCATTGACTGCTGGCATACAATTCTAAACATGTAATTCAGTACAAAATAAATAAAAGCCCATTATAGCAGATTGGGGTTTTTTGTTGAAATGACATGAAATTATCCTTTGTAACGTAACAAACATATTTTTCAAAGCTATTTCTTCCAGTTTATATTTTCTAAATTTCGTGTTTATTGTGTCATCATAATATTGCCATCTTGAGTTTCAATGTATTCCACTAAGGGATGCTTTTATATTATATATATTGGGTGGTTTCAGATAGTTTAATACTTGCCTAAAATCTGGTTTAGATGAGCACCAAGAGTCATACATAAATCATGTTTCTGAGTTAATAGAGAACTAAAAAACTTAACCTTTAAGAAGAGTAGCAGTTTAAGGCATATCATTAGAGCGTGTGCATATTTCATGCCAAGAAAATCCAAATTCTGTTAACAGGAGCAATATGCTTTGCATGTTGCGCCAAATAACAATGCTTCTGTTGCCTCAAATGTTGGGAACACAATACTGGGAACAATGAATGGATTGCTGTTGAATCCTGGAAAATGAGATACAGCTAACTAGAGAAACTGATGTGAAGACCCCATCCAACAGATGAGTGACCAACTGTTCACTTTTTCTGCTATAAATTAATGATCTGAAAAGCCTTGTGGTTTAGAAACCCAATGAACTCTGGCCAAGAACATCCAGTGCTCAGGGAGAAAGGCATTGACTTAACCCACATAGTTCTTACATTGCATCTCATCCTGACCTTGTTGAACAGTAAATCCAACCCTTGGAACCCTTCTCTTTCTCCCCATTTCCCAATGCCATCTCAGCCGTTGCCCACCCCCATCTAAAGGCTTTGAAATCCTCAAATCTTGGAAGCAGGGTGCATTATGCAAAATGTAGATACATGCAGATTGGCTTCATTTTCATAATCCTGTTCACAGAATTTGGGTTTTCTTGGCATGAAATAGGCACAGCTGCTGTTATAGCTTGCCACAAGCAGAAAGCAGGACCAAGAAGAACCCAACATATGAAATGGGCCTGTAGGACACATTTAGCAAAACAAATGGAGACGATAGAAGCCTCTTCAAACTTAGCGATGGACAGACTTCAGGCTTGTGGGTTTACTTTGGGGTTGTTGGTTTGTTTGTTTTTTTAGAACCTTGTAGGCCAACAACCAGAGCCTGGTTTAAAATGAGTCATTCAGGAAGTTGACATAGACGTCATGGGGAAGACTCCTCAAAGCCCATGCTGGGCCCAAAAGTTTCTTTTACAAATCCTTTTGTAAAAAAAAATTACTGCATTTTCTCCATGAGTTTTTCTTCATTTTAATGGCTTAGTTTTTTGGAGGCAGATTGATTTTATTCTTAAAGCATTCGGTGTTGGAAATTCTTGCAAATTGCCTAATATCCTACTAATGCTACTTTTGCCTACTCTGTCCTTGACACACTACTACCAAGTATATATAAGAGAAGCATTATGATAAGCTGCTGCTTATCAATAACTGCTTTTTTTAGTTTTTTATTGGTATAATGGTCTCATTTGGCTTGGCTTGGCTTGGCTTTCCAGATACGTTTTTATCTTTTTTTAAAAACAATTCAATTCTAACAAGTTTCTTGGAATTGTTTAATGGAACCAGGGTTCTGTATTTTGTAGTTAAAATCCATTGCTCCAAGTCATAGTCTTTGGAGCCTCAGAAAACAGAATTTGTTCCATCTTTAATATGACATCCTTTCTAAGATATAAACATGGCTATCATGTCACCTCTCAACCATCTCTGCTCCAGTCTAATTACACACAGCTCTTTAAACCATTCCGCATAGGACATGGTTTCCAGACCCTTGACCATTTTGCTGGCCCTCCTTTGGACATGTTCAAATTCTCATTGCTATTGAGGTGAACTAGAAATGTGGAAATGTAATAAGTCAGAATACTTTAATAATTGTAATGTTTAACTAGATGAAATAATGAAGAAGAAATCTATGATGCTTGCTAGAATTATTGCCCCCAAAGCTCAAATTCATCTTGCCTTGTTTCTGCATCAGTTTACAAGATAGGTAAAGGTCACGGTTTTCCCCTGACATTAAATCTAGTCATGTCCACTTCTGGGGATTGGTAGTCATCTCAATTTCTAAGCCATTGTCTGTAGACACCTCCAAGGTCATGTGGCTGGCATGACTGCATGGAGTGCTGTTACCTTCTTGACGGAGCGGTACCTATTGATCTACTCACATTTGCATGTTTTCGAACTACTAGGTTGGCAGAAGCTGGGTCTAACAGCAGGAGCTCACCCCGCTCCCCAGATTCAAACCACCAACCTTTTGGTCAGCAAATTCAGCAGCTCAGCGGTTTAACCCACTGCGGTATCGGGGGCTCCCGTTTACAAGATAGTGGGGTTTTAAAAAATTCCTCACAGAGATTTTTGCTAATTTTTATGGGAAGTTTTCCTTTTTTGTGTGCATTTCATTACATTTCCTCTCAATATACCCATTTTGGTATTTAAAAACATATCAAAAGACTGCATCATAAAATCTGTAGAATGCCAGACCTGAAGAGTAATTGTTTTCCTCTTCATGCAAACCGATCTGGTGATATTAACATGTGAACCAAACAAAAGCTTCCACCTCCCCAAACATGGATTTCCAGGGTGAGGAATCACATGATATTGTGATAAAGAACTCCCTCCCCTCCTTCCTTCTTTCTTCTCCCCAGCAGCTGATATAGGCAAACATAGCTGGAGAGTCCTTCCAAGGGATTCTCTTTCTCTTTCCCTTGTCAACAACTGTTTGCTCGCTTTCCCTTAGCACCAAATGGCTCTTTTGAGTCACTAAAAGTTTGTCCCTGTCTCTGCCTTGTAGCTGATGTTTTCCATAAGTAGTTGAGAAGAGGGTGCATTTTCCATTTATGTAAATTAGGGATGCAAGGAAGAATAAGATACATCACCAACTTAGACAGGTTTATGAACCATCTGCTTAGATTGCTTGCAAAATACGTTGTGATAGATTTTGGTTTAGGCCCAGAATACATGACTTTTTGTCACACAAAGTGGCATGGGTGATTAAATTCAGACCACTTTGTTCTTTTATTATGAGCATTTTGCTAAAAAGAATTGTCCTTGGAGTTTGGTAAGGTAAGGTAAAGGTTTTCCCTTGACATTAAGTCCAGTCATGTCTGACTCTGGGGGTTGGTGCTCATCTCCATTTCTAAGCCAAAGAGCCAGTGTTGTCTGTAGACACCTCAAAGGTCATGTGGCCAGCATGAGTGCAAGGAGCGCCATTACCTTCCCACCGGACCGGTACCTATTGATCTACTCACATTTGCATGTTTTCAAACTGCTAGGTTGGCAGAAGCTGGGGCTAACAGTAGATGCTCACTCCACTCCCCGGATTCGAACCTGCGAACTTTTGGTCCGCAAGTTCAGCAGCTCAGTGCTTTAACACACTGCGCATACCCTAATGACTTTGATAGATATATTAAAACAATAAAACTTCATTGGAAAGAAATCACTTCACATTGACCTAGTTGTATCATAATATTTATGTGTAGAACTGTTATTAGATACTGACAACCATATAAGTATAAATATAATGGAGGAGATGGTTGAAATTAACAGTAGGAAGAAAATGTGTTTTTTCATCTTCAACTGATCATAGCAAATTTAGGTTTTGATTGATCCCAAAAGCTAATTCTGTACATTAAAATAATGTTATTGCTATAACTCAGCTGCTGATCATGGATGTGAGCCTATTTGTCATTGCTTGTTTAGTGGAGAAAATGCCACTGTGTCCCCATGAGAGCAAAATTCCTATTCAGTAAAGCAAAGCCAAACTAGGCATATTGGACTTTTAAGGCTACAGAAGGCTCTCAGACCTATTTGTATATGAAATAGTGACATCTGCTGGGCAAGAAAAGAGGAAATTGGTAATGGTACAGTGATTGTGTCTTGTTAATATTTTACTTTTCCAAATGTGTGTTTCATGCTCACCTGATGTGATGACCCATGGGCCTTGTAGTCCTGCTCAGGACATTGTAATCCCTGTTGAAGATGAAAACTTGGGTTTTTTACCTTCCCAGTCTGAACTGGATTCCTCTCAGCCAGATCTTTCCCAGGCAGATCTGGGAACCTTGCACCTGCAAGAAAGTTGTGTCCCAGAAGTATGTCAAACAACCCCAGAGCCTACTTCTCCCGTGTTCTTGCGCCGGGAGTTTTGTAAACAACAGAGAAGTTTGGAATCAGCTTCGCGCAGGAGTGCGAGGATAGCAGCTAAGAATGTTGCCAATTAAGACTGTTTCTCGTGAGAATCTTTAAGGAGTTTAACATCTGGTCTCGGAGTTTAGCTTTCGTTTCTGTTTCCCAGAGAACGGCTTCGGTGAGAAAGTTAGACTCTATATAGGTGTTTTGCCCGCGTAGTAACTTCGCGGAGTCAATTCGTCAGCCTACGGAGCGAGTTGTGTCTGGACAGCGCGCTCCGATTCAAGCCTCGCTCCTGCCCAAGCCTTGCCTTGCTATCCAGCCTTCGCCTTGCTTCCCAGCCTTTGTTTATCTGCGGACCTTGCCTTGTTTCCCAGGATCAATCCTTGCCTTGTTTCACGGATTTTACCAAGTTATTCCACGGACCTTGTTCTTGTTCCTAGTTACCTTGTTCCACGTTCAAGCCTTGTTTCAAGTATCAAGTTATTTCCTAGCCACGCTCAAGTTTTATGGACTAAAGGACCTTGTCATCTCCCCTCACTTTGCTGGGCAAAGTGAGTGTTTCGGTTATTGGATTACAACTTTGGACCTTAATATTTCCTATTGGACATTGCTTTTTTGGACTATTTCTGACCTTTCCTGAAAGGTCTATTTCTGGACTATTTTCTACACTTGTTCTTATTAACTTTATATATTCCTTCAATAAAGATATTAGTTAGATTCTGGCCTCTGTGTATGGTTATTGGTGCTCTGCAGCCTGGGTCGTGACACCTGAGAAAACTTGTACTGGATCTAGTCAATGGTTCATCTAATCAGTATTATTTCGCTATCAATGATCATCCAAACACTTCTTGAGAGTTTCCAAGAAGAGTATATGGTAACATTTCTTGTTGTAGGAGTTTTCAGATTTATTTAACTAAATTGGGGCAGATTGGCACATGGATGAAGCTACCTCCTGTCCCTCTCTGCTACTCAGATTTAAACTATATATTATATTAATTATATAATGTGTGTCTTCCACTCTTTTTGCTTTAACTCCAAAATTGGAAATGTGGTTCTCATGTCTGATTGAGACCATCATATATGAGCCAGGAGTTTAAACATTTCCTTCTTGGAGACTTCCCTCACAAATTTCCCATCCAAGACATAGGTTAAAAGAATTCTTAGACATAAATGAAAGGTTCAGGAATGCTAACGTTATTGATTTATGTTCTAAAATGAAGTGGAATCGGTTTAATGTAAAACTATAAACGTTTTTCAAAGATTCCATAATTTTAATAAATGAGATGGGGATAAAATGAAACAGAAGCTAAATTCAGTATTAGTTCTACTAGGTTCGATTCACTGAAATGAAAAGAAAATATTACTTATAACTATCCATCATGAGAAAATAAGTATCCAGAATGACTTCATCACATAGAAACATTTGAGATATGAGCACAACAAAGGCCATCTAGTCCAAACACTCAGGCATTTACGACCAAAGCATTTTTGAAAAATGCCCATCCAACCTGTTTATAGATATTCAAAGATGAAGACTCCACCACCCTACAAGTGGTCTGTTACAGTACTTATCAGTTCTAACAAGAAAGAAGTTCACCTAATGTTAGAGGGAATCTCTTTTCTTGTAACTTGAATGCATTGGTTTGTTTTCTGGCCTCTGGATCACCTGTTGTTGTTGTTGTTGTTGTTGTTGTTGTTGTTGTTGTTGTTGTTGTTATTTCACCTGAATAGATAGATACAGTAGAGTCTCACTTATCCAATATTCGCTTATCCAACATTCTGGATTATCCAACACAGTCTGCCTCCTGCTCCGGTCCACAGCTGTTTCTGTAAGCAGCAAGGACTGAACTTTTTACGGATTTAACTTCCGACAATGTTGTTACCTCAAGTTAATTTTATGCAATTCTATCTTTATTTGTAGTCAATTTGTTAGTAGCAAATGTTTTTATAGTCTATTTTTTCAATACATTGCAATGCTTGGATGCTCAATTCGTAAATACAGTAATTACTGCATAACATTGCTGTGTATTGAACTACTTTTTTGTCGATTTGTTGTAAAACATGATATTTGGGTGCTTAATTTGTAAAATTTGACATTTAATAGGTTTTTCCTAATCCCTCCTTATTATCCAACATTTTCGCTTATCCAACGTTCTGCCAGTCCGTTTATGTTGGATAAGTGAGACTCTACTGTATATCTGTTTGTGACCAAATTCCAATTGAAATAACTAGAAAAACATCCTCTAGATCCTAGAATAAAAGTTTTTAAGCTCATTCACAGCTCCCTCTATAAATACGAAGCGCAGAGAAGGGCAAAACCTTCTTGGGCAGTTCCTTTTGGGGAGACAGGGGAGAGAGAATTAAAATTCTGCCTCTGATCTTTGTATGTCACAAGTCTCCAATTATACACCCTTCTGGCTGCCAAGTATTTCAATGTTATCTTTTAACTATAGGGCTTTTACAAAAAAATATGTTTGAGTTTTATTTCTTGAGGAATGGCTCCTCATTTCTCTGCTGCAGTCAGCTCTCCACTACAGCATAAATGGCAGAGGGATGGCAGATCTCAGTTGTGGCTGGAGCTCAAGGCTTCACATATGCTAAAATGTGACTCACAGCGCTTTGCTTTGAAGCCTAACCACAGCCAGGGAACTGTAATTGCCGTCTTTGATTGCACCGACTTCACTTGCGGGTTGGGCTTTGCTAGGGCATGCCTGGCTTGGCGAGACTTCAGCTGCAGCCCTCCAGTGAAGCCTCAGATGTGGGAAATCTTCAGTCTCTGTAGCACATACCTGTGGTTTCTTGAAAAGAACCCTGGCTTGACCTGTTTTATATCTGTAAGGCAACACCATTGCTGTGCCTTTAAGACTCCAGTTGGCTTGTGCGGAGCTTGCATGCATATAGTACTCGCAAGTGCTTTGGTTGCTGCTGCTTCTTGCTCATTTTGCTCAGACTTGGACATTTGCGTAGCTACTGAATTGGATGCAAAATTTCTTGTGCAACTCAAAGAGCAATCAAAAGCAGTGAACTCTGTGTGGCGCAGCGAGTTATATTGTGGAGCTGCTGAACTTGCTAACCAAAAGGTTGATGGTTTGAATCTGGAGAGCGGGGTGAGCTCCCACTGTTAGACCCAGCTTCTTTCAACCTAGCAGTTCGAAAACATGCAAATGTGAGTAGATCAATAGATACCCCTCAGGCATGAAGGTAACGGTGCTCCATGCAGTCATGCTGGCCACATGACCTTGGAGGTGTCTACAGACAATGCTGGCTCTTTGGCTTAGAAATTGAGATGAGCACCAACCCCCCGAGTTGGACACGACTGGACTTAATGTCAGAGAAAAACCTTTACTTTTATCGGTGTAGCCTTACGTAAAAGAAAAATCAACATTTTATAGATTTCCTTTTGATTCTCCCTAATCCTTGTCCAGGGCAGGAAGGCAGGAGAAAAAAAGTGGTTACAAAAGTGTGAGCCTCAAACTGAAGGAAACTACTGTAATGCTAATACTAATTTTAAAAGTCCACTTTTTGAGATGGGAGGGCTCGAGCAAGGCCATGAATGTTATTTTAACCTCCTCACTTCAAAGGCAAGCTGCTGGTTAAAAAGGGTGTGTATGGAGGGGGTAGCTAGATGGGACCCATTTCAACAGAAGGACATTTCATTTCCTTCAGCCCAAGTTGCATTCCTGGCTGGTAATGGGGAGTAGTTCTGAATTGCTGTGCTTGTATCAGACTGCTGTGAACTACTGGGCTGGCGCCTCAAGGCCATTCCTCAACAGGAAACAGAATGTTTTAATCTAGGACCGAGAGGAAAAACTTCTCAGGAAGAGCAACCTGGATCAAACCTTTGAAAATCTGGGATGAAAAGGTCCAAAGTAAATATAAATCGGCAGGGTGCTGGTTCTCTCTCTCTCTCTCTCTCTCTCTCTTTGCTTTTTCACTTGGCTTCTTTTTCATGATCTTTGGAAAAGTAAAACCCTTCATGACTCTTTGATCCTGATTTCTACTGGAGTAATTTTTTTCAAGGCAGGACACGGAGGAGTCTGTTTTTTTAAAATAAAAAAAAGGTTGAGGGTCAGTGTAGTTTTATGAGGAAATAGGAACTAAGTTAGCCAGTTGCAGACCACCTTCAGTGCTTTTCCAGAGAACACTTGCCTTTGTTTTTTAAAATGTCAAAATAGTTCAACTGAAATGAACGGTAAAATAAAATCTGAATCCCTGAAAAGCAACAGGTGTAAATTTTCTTGTCATTTGAGTAGATATAATAAAAGAGAAGATGACTGTAAAATTAAACCTTGCATTGGCAATAAGGTTAGGTTTTTGTGTTTCTGTAGCAGCTGTACTCTTGAAGCAATACGGTGCAACTTATGTGCACAACCTACTTTGTCTATAGAGCAGGCATGGGCAAACTTCAGCCCTCCAGGTGTTTTGGACTCCAACTCCCACAATTCCTAACAGCTGGTAGGCTATTAGGAATTGTGGGAGTTGAAGTCCAAAACACCTAAAGATAAGGTAAAGGTTTCCCCTGACGTTAAGTCCAGTGTGGGGGTTGGTGCTCATCTCCATTTCTAAGCCGAAGAGCCGGCGTTGTCCGTAGACATCTCCAAGGTCATGTGGCCAGCATGACTGCATGGAGCACCGTTACCTTCACGCCAGAGCAGTACCTATTGATCTACTCACATTGGCATGTTTTCGAACTGCTTGGTTGGCAGAAGCTGGGGCTAATAGTGGGCGCTCATTCCGCTCCCCGTATTCAAACCTGTGACCTTTTGGTCTGCAAGTTCAGCAGCTCAGTGCTTTAACACGCTGTGCCACTGGGGGGGCCTTTTTCCAAAACACCTGGAGGGCCTAAATTTGCCCATGTCTGCTATAGAGTGATGAACTCTCTCTCTCCATATATGAATGTTCAGAAGACAGTTAGTGCATCTGTGTAGAACTTGTTGGGTCTGAATGACTGTGGAAATTAACACCATTCCTTCTGGAAGGGAGGGATGTAATCCCTTTGGAAGGGATTACGTTAGATTCTGTTGTATCCCTCATCATCTGTTGGAGAACAACATTAATAAATAACCACCCAACAATATGCAGTGTTATATAATTTACATTGCTGTTTTCTTGAAGATTGAGCTTTAATTTTCAACTGTTCGGACTTTTGTCTATTATAGGGATAAGGATATGTGCTTCTAAACTATTTATGGACTGGACCCACCTTGCTAGCCACCATAGCCAATAGTGATGTATTGACTTTGCTACCTATAGCTAAAAGGAGTTAGCGTCTGGCAAAAACTGTAGAGCCATTTTCCTCATCCTTCAGCTAAGGTGAGGGACCAAGGCATGTAGTATATTTAACATCCAATGGAGAAGCCCTACTCTTGTAACAGGTTACATATTTTCTAGCTTGGAAATGCCAAGTTATCAACAAGTTAGTTGTAATTCGTTTCCATAAGTTACATTACAATGGGAAGTAAGCAAAAATGCATTTACATTGTTCCCTCACTTATCGCTGGGGTTAGGTTCCAGGACCACCTGCAATAAGTGAAAATCCGCGAAATAGGGACACTATATTTATTTTAATATTTATACATTATTTTAGTAGTTATACACTATTTTAAGTCTTTATCAATAAGTTGTGTATAGATAAATCGCGTCCTTCTCCTCCCGTTGCCACTTGGGCTCCTTTTCTCTCCCTTTTGCTTCTCCTTCTTCCCTTTCTTAAGCTGTAAATTGTAATTTTTTATGATTTATAATAGTCTTTTAGAGTTTATTGACAAACCGTGAAAAGTGAACCGCGAAGTAGTGAGGGAACACTGTACTTAAAGTAAATTGATGTTGTTGTCTGCTGCTTGGTTGTGGTGTTTGAAGTACCAAGGTAGATAGAATAAAAGCAATTTTTTGTACCATATCTTCTCACCTTCAAATCACACTCATGGAATATTGGAGAGCCAAAATTTTACCTAGTGGTCTCCACTATAGCATTTAATGGAAACTATGAAATAATTTCCACCGACTTATGCATGGGCTGTTATGCTGATTGTCCTCAAGAGGTCTCAGCTGGTGATATAATTGGCTGTCTAACTATGATCTGATACTTAGATGCTCCTCTGATCTTTTCCATTCTCCTTTGAAGTCATGGAATATCTGTTGGGGAGGAGCTATTAGAACACTATATTAATTCTTGAGGACTTTTGCCTATTGCATAAAGAGGAAGGAAATGCCAGTCCACAATGGCCAAGGAAGTTCATACACAAGCATAAGGTGGAGTTACACTTCCATAAGCCACTAACAGGACACTAGCCATGTTACAGTGATGAAAGCTGATATCAACAAGATGAGCACAGCTGGAGCAGTCACCACAAAAACCTGGGCCTCCATATGCAGTCCAGGAGTTACTCCAAAGCTATGAACTGTCATTTCAGGGGAGTGTAACTCCATCTAGCATGGGCCAAATCCCTATTCCATTATATGCTTTCCGACTGGCTAAGAGTTTATTTATTTATTTACAGTATTTATATTCCGCCCTTCTCACCCCGAAGGGGACTCAGGGCAGATTACAATGCACATATACATGGCAAACATTCAGTGCCATTGTTAGACATACAACATATACAGGCAGACAGTAGAGGCGATTTTAACATTTTCCAGCTTCCGGCTTCATGAAGGTATGCTTGATTCTGGCCACGGGGGTGGGGGTGCCGCTTCATCATCACTGTGACACCGAGTCTTTTTTGATCATAGTACTTCCTCATTGCTCTTTGCATGCCAGCAGTTTTATGGTGTCATAAATTAAGTTAAATTAGCCTCCCTGCATTAAGGGGTACCTAAATTCTCTTGTCACAGTTGCAACTATTTTCGAGCTGCTTAGGTGGGCAGCAAGCTAGGCTATGAAATGGTCAGGAGTTTAATCCAATGTGGGCTTCGAACCAATGACCTTTTGGTCAGTAATGATTTATTGCTGCTGGCTACTAACCAGCTGCACCACAGCACGGTCCTCTGTCATGTCTGGATTGAGCTTCAATTTGTTTACCTTCATTCAATACATGGCTACAAACACTGGTTTAGTACTGAAACAAATTATTTGGAATGGAACTGAAAGTAGTGACAGAGTTGAGTGCCATTGGCATACTGGTAATACTGAACCCACAAACTCGCAACAACCTCTGTCATTAGTATTCATGTATATGTTAAAACAGTATGGGAAACAAAACTGAGCTTTGTTGAACATCATAGGCCAATGTCTGGTGTGTCAAATAAGCAACCCACAGCATCCCTAGTGTGTCAAATAAGCAACCCACAGCATCCCAATTATTCGTGTTAGGAGATCAAGGTTTAAATCTTCAGAGTCATGTAATTTCCTTATGTGATCTGGGACACTTTTTCTGTCAGTCTGTCCTCTTATGCAGATAAATGGGAGAGAAGAGTGCTGCTTTCAGGTTGTTTTGAGCAAATGTGGAGCATAAACGTATCTAACAAAATTAACCTATCTTACAGGGTGGCTGCAAGGTTTATTGACATCATGTACTTGGAAGCTCTTCTAACACTTTTAGAACATTACATAAATGTGTAGCGGTAGTATAATTAAACAAATGATGAATGTGTTTTGGTGCATTTTGTTTAATTTTATTATTACTTTTCCTGGCAGGTGGGAAGAGGAATGCTTTCTCAACGTGCAAAGGAAAGGCAGCGACATCAGGGCCCCTCCTCGAAATGGAAGCTTGTTAAATCTCCAGGCATGTCCTTCATCCGCACAGGCCACCGCTAAGGAGTATGTTTAGGATATCGACACTTGCCCTGATGTCACTGCTACAAAGACACTGAACCATAAAGACAATCACTGCCAGGCCCCTTCGCTATCATGGCGGCGTCCCAAATATGACACAATAAAAGAGAGCAAGAAGAGCATTTCAGACCTTCCCCAGTCAGCAAAGTAGCTTTTCACTCCACCTTACACCTCCAACATTTGTTATCTCATAACTTGTCAGTACCGAGTCAGCAACAAAATAGCCAGGCTGCATTTGTTTTGCTTCAGCCGATGGAATGATGTAAACCAGCAGCAACTCCCATCTTGGCCCTTCACACCGAAGAAACAAATATTGGTTGAGGAAGGCACAATCCAGTTTATTATTTAATGGTGCAAAAGGATCAACTTTGGATTTTCAGCTTCTAAAAAGAAAACTTGAATGCTTTTTATATTTTCATTTTCTCCCCCATGGTGTATATTTTTATTGTCTTTGAGCTTTTAAAGAAGCACCAAAACCTACAATCTTTCTTTTAATTAAAGGAAATTCCATTTTTCCCTTTGCAGGAGAGGAACAAATTGTTTGGAGAACTGTGGCTTTTTTGTTAACAATTCGTAATGGTTAAAAACCCCTCATTGTATATGTGTGCTAGTTTATATTAAACATTACAATCAGTCTGGTCACTAGTCATGTTGATCTGTCCCATTTACTCTATATGCGTAATGGCAACATATTTCATCAGATCTGACTGCAGCGAGCTCTCCTACTTACCTATCCTGAATTTCCTTGTAAAAAAAAAGAAGCCCAGCACTTGAATTATTATTACTTCAAATGGTCTGTATCTGTTTTGTATCTGTTTTTGTTAGCCTGTTTAGTGGGATTTTATGCCAGTTGTTGAAATGAGCATTGATGTACCCATTTTTTAAAATAGTTAAGGCACAGCCTTTGCCAAAAATTGTCAACTGATATATATTTTGTCATTCCAGTTTGAGTTAATGTGCTGAGCATTTTTTTGTTTTTGTTTTTTAAATAAAAGCTTTGTAATAAAACTACAACATAGTTCTTGACTGGTTAAAATGAGTTGTTGGCTTCAACATGAAGCTTAAGAAAGCAAAGACGTGAATGGGGCTTCTGCTTTTTTGAGACTTGTTTTTGTGACATAGTTCAATGAAAACTTATTTTTGAAGTTTGAATGAATAATTGGAACATCAATTAGTCAATATTAAGGTTATAACTTCATATGAAGAAGAATAAACAGAACCCAGTTTTTAATGGATGGGTTTGTATACCATATACCCTGAACAGTGTTGAACATGGTTTAGTGTTCAAGCCAGGTGACCAAACAGAACAGTCGATCTTTCCATTTTCTTTCCTGCATCTTTTGTAAGCTTCTATTTCAGAATGTGAAGTTGGGGAAATTGGCCATAGACATTTCATGCTTACATTCTTAGGTATCATGACACACCAGTTTAAACAACCCAGCAGCCATAACCCAGCAGTATACTTAGGGTTCATATGGTAGCTTTATCAGACGATGGGTTGTTATGACTAATTAACATGGTCATTCTGTTACTTTTAATTTTGGTTAAAATATTTTACAGCGTCTAAAAGCTATTTTCCTTTAAGAACCCTTCTGCAAAATTCCTTCTCTTCTAGTACTTGTACAAATCCTCCAAGTAGAGTTGGGCCCGAATCCTGTTTCATCTGTTTCTTTCGTGGTTTTGTATTGTTCCTTCCATTTGGATGGCATGGAACAGTACAACCTCCTCTGGAACAAAAGGAACAGTGAAACGGGGAAAAAAGGGGAAAGGTAGCCATTTGGTCGGCTGATGTTCAGTGCTTGGCTGTAAGCCCTGGCTGGCAGGGCCTACAGCCAAGCGTTGGGTGCTCGACGCTCGACTGTAGGCCCTGTGAACTGAGCATTCAACACTCATAGGACCGGCTTGCAGGGCCTACAGTCAAGCGTCAGGCACACGGCACTCAACTGCATTGAGCACTCAGCTATAGACCTTGCCCACAGAACACTCGATGCTCGTAGGCTCGGCAGGCAGGGCTTACAGCTGAGAGCTCAATGCCCAGGCAGGCAGGGCCTACAGCCAAGTGCCGGGCCTGCTTGGATGTAGGCCCTGGCAGGCCCTGCTGCTTTGCCACCCAGGGCCCTAAAAATCTTTGTTTTTTTCGGACCTTGGATGGAAAAGCTCATTTGTATAGGGACCAGTTTCCAAAAACAGTGGACAAAAATGGAAATGGGGCCATACGAATGGGACAAATAGAAATGGTTAGCGATTCCATACAAATGTACAAGACTACTTCCTTGCATTCCTTACTTTCCCCTTTACTAGAAATCTCCATAGGTTACAACGCTGGTGTTCTGCGACTGAATTTTGCACTCCTAGGCTTTGTCCCGAGTTAAGCCTCCTTGAGTGGATACCAGACAACTGAACAAATTATGGACTTCTGGAAGAAAGAACATTAGCTTAAAACTCCCTTCTATTTGGAGTGATGGTATTAAATTTATGTGTGCTACAGTATTTGTTTGCTGCTTTTGTAAATTTTGCATCAACATTTGAATGTACTGACTCAACGGCCCTTTGGCAGAAACCAACACACACACCAGTGTCTGCTCTAATACAGTAGAGTCTCACTTATCCAACACTCGCTTATCCAACACTCTGGATTATCCAACGCATTTTTGTAGTCAATGTTTTCAATACATCATGATATTTTGGTGCTAAATTCGTAAATACCGTAATTGCTACATAGCATTACTGCGTATTGAACTATTTTTTCTGTCAAATTTGTTGTATAACATGATGTTTTGGTGCTCAGTTTGTAAAATCATAACCTAATTTCATGTTTAATAGGCTTTCCCTTAATCCCTCCTTATTATTCAACATATTCGCTTATCCAACATTCTGTCGGCCTGTTTATGTTGGATAAGTGAGACTCTACTGTAATAGTTTTATACTAACTATCTAGGAACCTGCAACTCTCAATTTTACTTCAACTGGCACTGCAGAGAAACTGTTTGCCCTCTAGAAAGCTTCTGCACTGCAGATAAATGTGTACTTTTCCATAGAAGGATCTAGTGCTCAGCTGTTTTTAGAATGATACTGTCTATGTTTGAATATTTTAGTTGCAATTATGTTGGACAGGATCAAAGGCAAAACGGACACTGGTCATGTTATGGGAGAGTATTTGCAAAATTCATCTCTGCTGGCTCCTGAGAATACTCTGGGGATAGATCATTATTTATTGATAGTATTTCTATCTTACCCTTCAGGCAAAAAGGCTTACAACTTGATAATTTGACAGTTCCCTGTAGTTTTTGCTACCTCCCATTTCTAGCTATAGAAACCATACCCAATTTTGCTTTAGCCAGCATGAGGCACAAACAGGATTCCTCTCTGTCTATACTTTCAATGCTTTAGAGTGCTTGTCTTCACCGAGAATTAGAAAAACCCATATTCTTCTACTAGAGAACTCTTTTCTGTAGCTGCTTTGCCATGGATACTAAAAAGACAATAAAGGAAAATTGCCTTTTGCAGGCAGAACTAGACACTGAGCTCAAGATACAGCTAATGTTTTGTTTTCAGGCCTCCTCCCAAACTGTTTGTAAATGCAAAACTTTGTCTGTGTTGTATTTTCAGACTGTGAGCTTCGCTGTCTCTGTTACACAATGCTATTTGTTAACCTAAGCCAAGTAAAATACTGAATACAGCAACTACATAGATCAGGCCCATCTTGAATTTCATACCTGTTTTAATGATAATTCCAGTTAACACCAAGTCCTAAATATGGAAAGTAAAAAAAAAAAACAAAAAAACAAAATTGTGATAGTTTATTCAGTTTCATACATCCCAGTGGGTTTAAAATGTGTAGTCTGATTCACATTTGGCCCCATAAAAAATCTATAAAATTTTATAAAATCGCTTGGCCTTACTGAATTGAAACTGATGGAAACTGTAGATCCAAACATTGGTGCGGCCAAATGTGTCCCAAAAGGATAGAGCTTATCTTCCATGGGATGAATACATACACACATACATATTAAAATGTATATATTGAACAATGTGAAATTATCCACTGTAGTCAATATTTGCACTGTTCCTGGGCATTACTTCTTTTAAGAGAAGATTTGATATCAAAAGCAGTAATAACATGTAAAAATTACATAATACACATGGACCACGACTCCCCAAATCCCTTACTATTGGCTTTCTGAAGCTGGAGTTCAAACTATCTGTAGATCTAAAAGTCTTAATTTGTTTAAATTATATAACCTCTAATAACATGAAATTACCACATTTATCCATGTCGAGAAAGCAGACAAGGATGCTACCTAAATCGTTAAGCATAAGAATCTTATTTTTGAGTCAGGGTATTTTTGTGGTTTAAAGCTAGATTATGCGAGGTACTGTTTTTTTTCTTACATCTTGTTTAAACTGTATACTAAAGATAATCTTATCACTTGCTATTACAAATTAAGAAGAACACCGCATGTTTGGCAGAAGACATTTGTATTATTTCAAGCATCTTTTATCGAAAGGAAAAGAAATCCACTTATTCTCACCACATTGAAACCATGCTCTTTTTAAAAATTCTACCACACTAAAATTTAGAAATAGAATATTAAAAAAAGAAATTGACTCTGATTTTCTTTGAACAACTTGATAAACTGACTAGAAAATAAATTTTGCTGGGCTCAAGAGTCAAAAGTAGTTACAAGGTTTAAACATATATGAAAACTGGAATTAATCAAAACTAGAACTAATGTATTTCTATCTATATTTCCGTTTCCATAGCATAATTGTTTTCTGCAAGTCAGTGATGTATAGTGGCTAGAGTTCAAATTCCCACTTGGCTATGAAAATCCATACTCTCTCAGCTCTAAAAAAAATCCATGATAGGTTCACTTTAGGATCATTGTAATCCAGAAAATACTTGAAAGCATACAACAGCAAATATCTATTAATATTTCAGTTTCCAAAGCATAACTGTCTTTTTTGTAAATTAAACTTCCTGTTCTCTTACTGCTGTTTGTTTTCTGCTCCCCTCATTTCATATAACATTGATACTGGTTTCATGGGTAAAACTGAAATACAAATACAAAAGCAATACCCATGGTTTCCAATTGGCAGGGAGGTCAGAAAAGGCTGCATTTCATTATTGAGTCTATTTAATTTATATGCAGAACATGTGATAGTCTCAAGGAAAACCTCAAAGGAAAAAGACTGAAATTTGCAGGATTTTTTTTTATCATGTCAGAAGCGATTTGAGAACATACTGCAAGTCACTTCTGGTGTGAAAGAATTGGCCATCTACAGAGACGTTGCCTAGGGGACGCCCAGATGTGTTACCACCCTACTGGGAGGCTTCTCTAATGTCTCCGCAAGCTAGAGCTGACAAGACGGGAGCTCACCCCATCTCACGGATTCAAATCAGCAACCTTCAGGTCAGCAACCCAACCTTCAGGTCAGCAGTTCAGCCGGCACAATGGTTTAACCCATTGTGCCACCACTGCTCCTTATTTTCAGGATAAAATGCCAACAAGATATGCAGATGATACCATATTATTTGCAGAAAATACCAAAGACTTGCAACAATTATCAAGGAAAGTCAAGAAAGGAAGTGCAAAAGCTGAACATTATAGAAACAAAAACAATAACCATGGATGATGTAAACAACTCAAGGTACACAATGAAGAGACCAAAATAGTGAAAGACTTATATAATACCTTGGCTCAGTCATAATTCATAATGGAAACTAAAGTCAAATAAGCAGAAGGCTGTGACTTCGAAGAGCAGCTGTGAAGGATCTAGATAAGATCCTCAAGTATCAAGTAGATAATAAAATCAAAAACTTTCATACTATTAATATTTTGGTTTCTATATATTCAGGAGAGTGAGGAAACTGGCAGGAAGAGAATCACCTCATTTGAATTCCACAGATATCATGGGCTGTTGAAAGGACAAATGGGTCCGACAGCAAATCAAGCCTGAACTCTCCCTAGAAGCCAAGATGAACAGACTGAAGCTATCATACCATCAGGCATATAATGAGATGAGGTGTTAGTAAGGTGGGAGCTGATAAGAAAAGAGGAAGACAAAATTGCAAGAGGTCAGAATTCAATTAAGTTCTGAGCTTGCAGGACTTGAGTAAGACAGATGGGAAAAGTTTCTTGGAGGCCTCTCATTCAAAAGGCTAACCTAAGACAAAGCTGACTTGACAGATGCTAACAACAACACAAAAAATAAAATATGGGAAACTGTAGTATATATTTTCATTTATTTACACCAGTGTACACATTTTAGCACATAATAAAATTGCTATGGTCTCCATACAAAACTCTGTTCCAGCTACAAATTCATAAGTGTCATGCTGCCACCTATTGGATCAAAATCAATGCAAATTAAAAGCAATGCATTCTATTTCCAGGTGATCCTGATACTCATATATTGAATTAAAATGTCTCATGGTTTAACAGGTTGATACAAACCCATGAATCCAAACCTTGTTTGGAGAAAGAAGAAGAAAGGCACCAGAGTGTATAAAGATCTAAGATTATAGATCAAGGAAACAAATCATTAGCCAAGAAAAACAATTTGTGCGAAGACACTGCAGCCAGTGATTACTGTTTCTTAAGATCCAGATTAAACAGAAATCCAGGCACAGTATGGAAATACCAAATGGCACAGGGGTTATCCTTATGCAGGCAAGAAAAATATAGCACAAGGCAATGTTTATTTGTGTTTATAAAATCCTTCACCAGTCTTCTTTCCCAGTTTCTTCTCCTCTACCAGTTTGTTCAGCAGCGGGCTTGGAGCAAAGAGGGGGTTGTCTGGGTCTAATGACTGCCACCCTGGACAGAGAAAGGAAAAAGGGAACAGTGGTGTTCATAATATTAAGCAAATACACATCTCAATTTGGTAACCTATCACAGATGTTTCCATATACTTTCCAACATGGTTCATCCACAACCAAGGGCAGTTCCACACAGCCCAATATTGCAGGCTATCCAAAATGCATGATAAAAATATAAATGTTTAAATAAGAACAGTGGTTTGCATCAAAAATATCTATTTTAATTTGTGAGGTGCACTGGGCCTGTCTTGGGATGTAAGGAAAAGCAGCATATAATACGTGTACCCAGTCCAAAAAATATACATACCATCTATAATATATTTGCTGGTATCCAAGCCAACATAGTCCAAGAGTTCAAATGGGCCCATGGGATAGCCTGCCCCCAGCTTCATGGCTATATCAATATCTTCCTTGGTTGCATCTCCTAGGAAGGGAGAAAATATTAACATTCAGATAAAGAAAGTTCACCATTTGTTCTCTCCCTCATAGCATGAACTTGGTGCAGAGGTTGCACTTCTCAAGAAAATTGTAGATTTCAAAAGTCAGCTGTCTAGAGAAGATTTGCTGTTGATACAGGAAACGTGAACCAAGAATAATTTTTCACAGTGGAATCAAATGGGGAACAGATATACATGATATACATTCAGTGCTTGTCTGTTGCTGTCAGTTCGATATGTATCAATTGCTTTGTTTTGAGTTTGAACTGAGTTAGATGGGGTTACACTCCCCCTGAAAACACAGGTTCGCAGTTGGGGGTACTCGTGGATTCAGCCCTGAACGTGGAGACCCAGATATCAGCAGAATTCAAAGTTCTGGTTTTCAGCTGCAAAGCTCCAGTTCTGGTTATCTGAAGGACCGTGTCTCTTTCTATGAACTTGGTAGACATCTACAATCAACTGGGAAGGGCCTTCTCTCTGTCCCACCACTTGCTCAAGTGTGCTTGGTGGGAACGTGGAAGAGGGCTTTTTCGGTGGCTGCTCCAAGACTGCGGAACTTCCTCCCAAGAGAGACCAGGATGGTCAAGATCTTTCTGTGCTAGCAGGCATTTGGAGGCGGATGAGAGCCATGCTGCTGGGGAGGTGGTGGGTGGGATTCTGTGAGAATTTTGAGTTTAAAATGTAATTTCAATTGTATTTATTATACTTCAACTTTTAACTTATGTCCATGACACAAATATTTAATTGTTTTAAAATTTGTTTTTAATTTTTGTTTTACCATTTGTAAATTTATTGGCTTGTGTCATGTAATTGTGAACCGCCTTGAATCCCCATGGGGAGAAAGTTGGGGTAGAAATAAAGTTAATAATAATAATAATAATAATAATAATAATAATAATAAACCAATTTTTAGATCATATTTCTGACTCTTTGACATGAACATGTTTCTATGGTATATGCATAAATTCCTCAGCAGACATGTAGAAGATCTGACAGTAGAAACTTTATAAACATTTAGCCTACAAGAACATTTATTTTGTTGGAAATAGGGAATCTTCTAAAGCCTCCTCTGTTTAATGATTTGTCTGCATATAATATACTTTTTAATTACTGAAGTATATATTGTTCATGTATGTATGTATGTATGTATTTATTTATTTGCTTCATTTATACCCCGCCTTTTTCAACCCACAGGGGACTCAAGGCGGCTTATAGCTCTGGCAAAAATTCAATGCTGGTAAAACTAACAATAAAACAATAAACATATCCCCACAATTAAAACAATTAATAGTTTATACACTTTATATATTTTGATCTCTATATATTGTTTTATGTGCTTTATTGATTATCTATTAATTGTTTCATACACCCAAAATCCTAGCTCATAATCCTTATTCAAACTGTGTCGCAACCTGAAGTGACTTATTCCTCGAAAGCTTGTGTGCAGAGCCAGGTCTTTAGCTTTGTTCTGAAAACCAGAAGGGATGGGGCCTGCCTGATGTCGCTGGGGAGGGAGTTCCATAGCCGGGGAGCCACCTCTGAGAAGGCCCTGTCTCTCGTCCTCACCAATTGTGCTTGTGAGGAGGGTGGGACTGCGAGCAGGGCCTCCACAGACGATTTTAAAGTTCTAGTAGGCTCATAAGAGGAGATGTATTCAGACAGGTAAGTTGGACCAGAACCTTTTTGGGCTTTATAGGCCAAGACCAGCACATTAAATGGTGCTTGGCAGCAAATCGGAAGCCAGTGAAGCTGAGGCAACATAGGAGTTATGTGTTCCCTGTATGTATATGTGTTTTGTGGTGTGTAGTTTTTCTTAACTCTATGTTTTGAGGTTGTGGGAGGGCTTGCAGACCATGCGACCAGATCAGGGACTGTTTAGAACACAGTTGAAAAGTTGATAGTTGAAGGATGATCATTGAAGATGACAGTTGAAAAGCAGAGAGTTATAAAAGACAGTTGAATAGAACAGTATAGTGTTGAAGAGACTGATAAAGACTGAAAGTTAAAGACACAAACTGAAATGTTTTAAAGTTTAAACTAACAAGAAATGTGCCTGTGTATTTAAATTCATGAAGCTGTGAGTAAAACTAACAAGTAATTTTTTAAAGAAGTCTACTTGAATTTTGTCTTTGGAGAGCATGAAATAGAAACAAGATATTTAGGGGAGAGTAGATGTGTTTTGAACACTAAACAACATTTCTGAAGATCTGCTAAACATATATATTTTGTGTATTGGCATATTCTCTGTTCCTAATAATTTAGAGTCAACTGGAAATCAGTCTAACTGCTGAAAACCAATTGCCCAGCATAACTACACGTGGATACCATTTCTTTTTCTAAAAGATATACAGCTTATGGTTTTTCCAATTGGTCATAATCCAATTGGTTATGATCCTAACAGGTCATAATCCTCCATTTGGTTATGTGACCAGTGATTATCCAATATATCTACTGCTTCAAGAGGTAGAGAGAGGGTTCTGATGAAAGAATGAAAATGAAGCCATAATCATTGACCCTCAAATGCAGAGAACTCCACTAGAATTCTACCAATTTCACTAGTATCTTCATTTATCACAATTGAGCCTCCAAATTTGCAGATTTCACCTTTGCACATTTGTTGATTCATATATTTGATTAATATGTTGTCTCTAGATTCTCCAGTGCAATTCTATGGTCAAATTTCAGCAGAGAGTAACTATAGAGATGCATTAGAGATTGCTAGAAGGAACGCTTCTTTAGGCATTTATAGGTCTCCGGACAACCTAGATATTCCTAGAAAAGTGTTCTCTAAGATAAAATGCTGGGTTTTTTTTTAAATTTATGGTTTTCTCCCACTTTTACGGGAGTCCTGTACTTCTAACCCCCAGCAAATGTGAAGGAGCAACTATAATCTATAGTTTTTAAAGTCACAACAAGAATGGAAATCAGGACACGGCTATTCAAATTTAAATTAAATATATATTTGAGCAGAAAAAGTCATATCTAGTTTTTCATCCATGTAAATTTAATAGTTAATATATTTTATGCATCCCAAAATAAAACATTTAGCTGACGCATTTTATATGATGTCTTAGATGAAATTAGCATTGTTTGTGCAATGCCACTCATGTACTTTAAAAAGGAGATATCACTAATTTGTTTTCATTCTGCCTTTGAGGAATAATTAGTGATATTTGCTGATGGATGAGCAAGAAGTATCGCTCATTTTGTTTCACAAGCCGAAGACAATTTTTATGATCTACAAAGGGAGCTTTTAATATTTAAAATATATTTACAGAGATCTTGATAATGGAGGCCTTTCATCTATAAGGGAAGGCTGACTTCCAAATAAAATGTTTGAAACAACGTTCTTAAAAGCATGAAAGGGGGCTTAAGTTTGAACACTTACACAGTGTAACTTTCTTTAACTCTTCACAAAGCAAATGTGCATCCTTTGAAGTCAACGTTTATTTCAAGAATTAACTTGTGCTGGGATTTAAACACTATGATTTCCTCATTTTTGTCCACATGAGTATAAGAAGCCCATGGCCAGGAAGAGCTTCTTCTCCAGTACTTTGTTCTACAAATAAATCCATACCACCACTACACTATTCTCATTCCTGGGCCATCAAACTGTCCTATTTCCTTCAATTTAATCCTCCTTCCTTCATTTTATCCTGTTGGCTGTTATATACTGTATTTACCCAAGTGTAAGGTGCCATCAAATGTAAAGCACACCTCAATTTTGAATGTGTGCATTACAAAAAAAGATTTACTACAGAATGTACTGCACCATGCCCTTTTGCCAGCCCCACACACTTCCGAACTAGCCCCATTCACGACGTCTTCCAAACTAAGGGGAAAGTTTTGAAGGACCCGTGAATGAGGCCAGTTGGGAAATGTAAAGCGATGGTGCATTAGAATCGCACATGTAAACCCACTCTTGCTTGCTCTTCACTGGCACTGCCCTGAGGGACAGGGGCAACTTGCAGACACTTGTTGGGTTGTTCACTCATGCCGTGGTCACCTCGCCTCATCCAACTCGACCTTCTGGCCTTGACCTGGCAGCCCAAGAGCTGGCAGCTGGGTCAAGGCAAAGAGGCACAGCTGGGCGAGAAGGCCACTGTGTGAGTGCCCAACCTGATGGGAGAGGAAGATGCAACAGCAGTGGCTGCAAGGCTCTTCCGTTCCTAAGGTTGCCAGGTCAAGGTGCAGAGGTGGAGTGGAAGAGGAGGGGCAGCAGCTGTTGAGATGAGGAAATACCTATTGGTGGTTGGTTCCAGAATCCCCCAGTGGATACCAAAATTCCATGGATGCTCATCCCATTATATACAATGTTGTAGTAAAATAGCATCTCATGTATAGAATGGGAAAAAACAAGGTTTATGGTTTATCTTTACCTCTTTCAAAAAGCCGAACAGCTTCCATAAGATAAGGTACAAGAAGCCTGTTCACAATAAATCCAGGGGTGTCCTGTGAACAGAAAAAAGGGGCTTAAAATAGAGAATTCTTACAATATGATAAAATACCTCAGCCCTAAAAAGAGAAATCCTGAGAACCTGACAATTGTAGAAACAGGGTTTCTTTTTGGGGCGTGGGTGGGCGAGTTAAACAGCCTCTGATCACATTTTGTGCAACCTTGCTTGGTACACATTCCAACAAAGTCATGAAGTCTCAGGGGGGCCATCTTCCTCTAAGCCAGTGGTTCTCAACCTGTGGGTTCCCAGATGTTTTGCCCTTCAAGTCCCAGAAATCCTAACAGCTGGTAAACAGGCTGGGATTTCTGGGAGTTGTAGGCCAAAACACCTGGGGACGTACCGGCAAAAGAAATGGTAGAATTAAGGCTTCTCCAGAATATCCATTCTGGTTTCACTTACAGCTTACCTCTTAGCTTTGAAAGGTCCACAACTAATTACAGTTGTCCTGCCACATTGGCAGATTTGATTATTTGTGATTTTGATGGATCTATCTTCAATCAAGACCACTCTAGGTCTTCCAGCATGACTCTATGTACTATGGAATACAGAATCTTGCTGGAGAACCTAGCAATTCCTATAGGGAAAATGGTCTAGGCATCTGTAGGTCCCTCCAACACAATTCTTTGGTCATATTCTAGAGGAAGTTGGCCATAGAATCATGCTGGAGGACCTAGAAATTTCCAAAGAAGTATTCTCTTAGATTAAAAAAAATCAGCAATGTTCTTAATTTGTGTTTTTCCTCTTTTCGTGAGGATCCAGTGCCCATAACCTTTACATAAGTGGAGGGCTTACTGCAATATGCTTCTTATATGCTAGATAACTAGAGCCTGAAGTAGCATATTAAATGTAATAATGCTACTTAAAGTGTTTGGTTTTTTTTTTGAGAGATAACCTTAATAGAGCATTTCTCTTGCAAAAATAACAATGCCTAGCAACGTTGTTACTGTGTTTCTGTGTGACATGTGACATTTGCAAATTTAGAATATCTGAGGGAGAATTTTGATATGATTTTCTGAAATGTTGGGTTGAAATAGCGATGGAAATAAAAGCTTCTTATTTGAGTGTTGAAACAAATTGCATAAACAATTCCTTTAAAAACCTTTTCCAAGCTCTGGACAAAAGATTACAAAGTAAGCTGTTGACTGCTGTAAATGGTATTCCCTATTTAAATCAGGTATGGACACAGCTTATGAACCTCGAGATGTTTTTGGACTGCAACTCTGATCAGTCCTGGCCAGCACAGCCAACATTAGCAGATGCTTGGAGTTAAAATCCAACAACATCCAGAGGATCACAAGTCAACTTACTCCTAATTCAAATGAAAACTCTGACTTTGTATTGTATTAAATTAGAAAAATATTGTTTGATGGAATTTGAAGCTCTCTGCATCTACTTAGATCACACTCCTTTAATTTAAAATGTACTTACCTTGCATGCCACTGGGTTCTTCCCTAACGCTTTGGTGAAATCCACAAGGGACTCAAAAGTCTTTTCGCTGGTCATGGGTGTCTTCACAACCTGGCACCAAAAAAACATGAAGTGAAGGATGATAGTTGTCTCACCATACAAACAATAAGCTGTTGTTGTGCCTTTGAATAATTTCCAACTTATGGAGCCCCAACCATGGGATTTTATTGGAAAAATTTGTTTGAAAGGCTCTAAGGCTGAGAAAATGTGACTTGCTCTATGTTACCCACTGGGTTTCTTTGCCCAGTGATAGATTTCATTGGTTTCCAAAGCTGTATTCCAATGCTACAAACACAACTGCCTTTCTCTATCCATAAGCTACCTTTCATAAAATGTAATCTCTCATAAAACAGAATACTAGACAACCAACAACAAACAAATCATGCTCAGCTCCTCCATAATTCAAGCAATTCATTGAAAGTGGATCATTCCTTTTTCTACCTCTCTTTCAACTATTGTTGTCGTGTGCCTTCAAATCCTTTCTGACTTTTGGAAACCCTAAAGTGAACCTATCCCAGGGTTTTCTGAGGCTGAAAGTGTGTAACCTTTCCAGGATCACCCAGTAAGTTTTCATGGTGGTGGTGGGGATGAACCTCTTCTCCAGCTGTGGAGTCCAACACTCAAATCACTAGCTATAGGGGAAACATTATCTTGGAAGGCTTTTGTATATTGAGAAGTCGGTGATATGGTGCCTGAATGTTTTAGTTAAAGCCC
The DNA here is from genome assembly GCF_035594765.1 of Anolis carolinensis. Classification (NCBI taxonomy): domain Eukaryota; kingdom Metazoa; phylum Chordata; class Lepidosauria; order Squamata; family Anolidae; genus Anolis; species Anolis carolinensis. Next base: position 28,252,962 of record NC_085845.1, on the reverse strand, counting down.
TAATTACTATAAATCTTTACTGGAGCAAGGCCAGAGAGAGCATGAAGGATGTTATCAGGCTGGCCTCTGGCTTGAAGGCAAGAATTCAGCTCAGCCTTGGTTCATTAGAGACACCAGGTGGGAAATTACCCAGGACGGCTGGCATAAGAGGGAGGCAGTTTGTCTTGTTTGTTGGAAACTTGGTGTAAGCATAGACTGGTTACTGTCTTACATGAATTAGCCAAATTGGGGTCTTCCTTGTCACTTTTCCTGGGGTTCCCATAATCAAAAAAGGAAACTTGGTATTGTTTCTCTTGCTTTCTGTTTACATCTTTATTTGCTTTATTGTAAATATTTTTTTCTTTATTCATCAGTCACCAGTGTGCTTATTGTATCTGGATTCACAAGAACTAATTTGCAATTTGGCAAAACACTAGCCATGCCGGCTCTCCTCTTTCAACTATTCAGATACATTTAAATTATAACATTTTATTTATTTATTTATTTATTATTCAATAAATAATGGCGACCGGTATGTCGCCACTCCCCTAGGGCTTGGGGTGGCTTACAGGAACAGGCTAAAACATGCATTCTGCAGTTTTAATGCAATGGAAGTTTCATCAGAGAGCATGTAACGTGTTAATACAGTGTGCCACTTACAAAGCATGGTCACAACATGCTTAAATTCAGAACAAGAGGCCTCAGAGCAAAAGGGCTGCATGTGAATTTCCTACAGATCCTTGGATGGCCAGTGCAAACAACAGCATGTGGTATAGGTAGGCTTTAAGTCTAATAAAAACAGCATTCTTATGTATGGTACTTCATTAGTCAGGAGTGTATGTAAAGTCACATAATCTTATATAGGGTGAACTGGGATGTCATATTCAGTAAGTTTATGTTGCCTTGAGCTAATTGAAGGAAACACACGATATAAATGTGTCATTTTTGTGAGTTTAATTTGCCTTCAGCTAACTGAAGGAAACACATATATAAATGTTACAAATGCATAAGTCAGATTTCTGAAGGCATATGTGTGGACAGATAATAATGAGCACATTCACTAGCTTTTTAAGTTGCTGTCAACCAAGTCAGGATAGGATATATAGCCAGGTTTAGAATGATACTGAAGACGTCTCTGTGGGATGTGCAAGAAATATGAACTCTGCCAAGCTCTTACATACAGTTTCCTCAGAGTCCACAACACATCCCTTTGAAACTCTTCCTTCACTACCATCCCAGAATTTTTCCCTTTGGGTGGGGGCTACAAGAGAGAAAAGGAAGACGTGCTTGTCCTACTTAAGAACTGCTTGTGGATATAAACTGGCAACTTAACTCGAGGGTTTTTTTGTTTGTTTGCTCAATTATTCACATTCCAGCATCAAGGCAGAAGACAGAACAGTACTAATCACTGACCTGACATAATAAGGCTGCTTTGATTTTAAAGATGAGATGGTAATTTAAGAGACTGCCCTTGCACACAAAAACAACTGTCATTATGTTCAATTCACACAAACAAGTGGCAGAAGAATGCAGAGTGCCCAGAATCCAGCAAGCAATACTTAGGTTGCAATGCTTAAGCCTTATATTAAAGTGTAAAAACTACTTATAGGTTATTGGAAAGGGAGAGATTTTATGATGAGGCAATGCTTTCCCTATGCACTAAACCTGAGCTTCTGAGATGTGGAGGACTGGGAAGATTTTTTCACCAATTGTTAGAGACTGGCAACTAAATTTGTACCCGCTGATTTTCTTCTTTCCTTCCTTGGAAACTTTCAAGGGACCAACAGCCAGTAGATCCGTGACAGGTATACAGATCCAGGGACCACCACTTTGAGCAACTTTGCACTGAATCACAGTTCAAGTAGTCACCTGGAAGCTTTTCAAACTGACTTCTAATAATAAGTAGCTGGATCCCTCTAATTAGGAAGGTCTTAAAGGAGTATCTTTTAGTACTACTGAATAGTTCTTTGAAGTTCACAGCCATGTGGACATGGCTGATTGAGAGGGTCAATCCCCATGGAAAAATCTTAACTGAAGGCTTTCAAGCATTGTATTAGCCCCACAAAATAAAAGCATGGGTTCTCCTGTGAATATTTTATATTTCACTGGCAATTCTAACATATACAATTATTTTGGAAGCTAAGCTGGGTCAATTCTGATTATGCATTGGATGGGAGACCACCTATGAATACCATGTGAGCTGTATTTTAGAGGACAAAACTGGCAAAATGACCTCTGAGGATCCTTGCTGAAGAAAACTGTATGAAATTCATGAGGTTGCCGTATGTCGACAGGCAAATATATATATACACACTATCCAGTGCAAGTATTTATCTCATCACTCCTTTACAGCATTAAACAGAAACCTCAAAATCACATAAATAACAGCATGTACCAATCACACCACAGTATTTATTTTGGGAGTTTTCCTCCCAAGATCCCTTACCTCCACAAGTTTCATCACAGGCACTGGATTAAAGAAATGTAGGCCACCAAACCGGTCCTGCCGTGTAGTTGCATTGGCTATATCTGTGATTGGCAAGGAAGAGGTGTTGCTGGCAAATATTGTGTGCCTGTGGGCAAAGAAAGCCCACTTAATGTTAGTTACTTTATCATCAATGCACTTGGAAATATCAAGTAATATTTCAGCAGCATAACAATTATAGTCAGGCATTATTGGATCTCAGATCTTTTCTTCAACAGCTTGAATTCTAGGCAAAAGAGTCCACATAGCATGCATTTTTAAGTTCAAGTTTCCATGTTCAAATAGGCTTTACATCATTTTAATCCAGTATGATACCAAATTCCATAATAAAAAACCTATTCCCATATCTGCAGCACCACCTAGTGGGATATATAATGGAAAATAATATGATTAAGGAAAACCACTGATTGTTTCATTGTAGTATCACTGGCTGTGTTAAATTTCAGAAAATTGGCATAAATCAATTAAATGTGAAACGGCTCATATAGCGCCTTGTCTTTACCTAACAGAAAAGGAAGAGTGTTTCGAATCCGTAAGAAAAGAAGTTTGGCAGGAAGGACAAGCTCAAAAACTATTCCAGTGACATGAAAAAACGTTTAATGCTAGGTGTGAGTTTTTGGTACAATTAATTAACAACAACAATAATAATTGAGGATTTACCCCCTGATGAAAACATGGGGCTGATTTGTGGATACTTTAAAGGACATACTGCCACACACAGACACAGCAGTGAAAGATATATTTCCCTTTCCTTAGCATAATCACATGCTTTGACCACCTTGTTCCTCTAGAACATTGAAGAAAGTATTTCAAATGCACATTAGTGTTGCTTTTAATTTTTTTTTAAAAAAAATCCCAGTCTTTTGTTAGCAGGTACTTGCCTGATCAAATACAGATGGTTTAGGTTACCTTCTTCTTAAAGGCATTGCATTCCTCAGAAGTTTTGTGCTCAAATAGTAGTAAAAGGAGCCTTAATTGAGTTTAGCCTATTGTATTTAACTAACAGAAACAATAGTCTCAGCAGATGAATGCTGTGAATGGTACCAGCTCTCTGTCATGTACTTGTTGTGGTAGTCATGAGATTGCATATCAACAGCTAGGAAAGATTAATTGTAAAAGTGAACATTTTACAAAATGCCATTAGCTAGTGGGTTGCTGTGCGTTTTCCAGGCTGTATGGCCATGTTTCAGAAGCATTCTCTCCTAACATTTCACCCACATCTATGGCAGGCATCCTCAGAGGTTGTGAGGTCTATTGTAAACTAGGCAAGTGGGGTTTATGTATCTGTGGAATGTCCAGGGTGGGAGAAAGAACTCTTGCCTTAGCTATTCAATGGTAATCAATGTGGCCAATTGCAAAATTCACACTTGCCTCCGACAGACAAGAGTTCTTTCTCCACTCTGGACCTTCCACAGATATATAAATCCCACTTAAATAATTTCCCAACAGACCTCACACCCTCTGAAGATGCCTGCTATAGATGTGGGCAAAACATCAGGAGAGAATGCTTCTGGAACATGGCCATACAGCCCAGAAAACTCACAACAACCCAGTGATTCCGGCCATGAAAACCTTCAACAACACATTGCCAATTAGATACTTTTTTCCCTAACATAAGGACTCCTATTAACTTTCTTAACAGACAGAAATGCCCTTCTGCAGAATACTTGATTCCATCTTATCACCTCAATTTGTTTTTGTTCTCCAATGAACAATTATTTAATGGCTATTAACAGGAATTTTGTTCTTATTCTGGGTTAGGGTTTTTTGGGAGGGAGGTGTTGGCTCACTAGCATGACAATGGGGATTTATACACCTGAAATCTTCAGTGTTTCACAAACATGCTGACACCTATCTGTTTTCCAGTGACTTTATTTTGGTTTTATAGCCCAACAGAACCTGCACCTCCTTCATTAGTGATAGTGACATTTATACAGCAATCTGCAAAATATATGCCTTTTAAATTGGCCTATATTCCACTCATTTTTAGCCCTGCAGCCTATTTAGCTGATTAATTTAAATCAGCCTAGAATTAACTTTCTGATAGCATTGCTCATTTAAAAATATAATTCTTCAAAACCTATGGCAGCAGGGAAGATTAAACCTATATGGCGTAAGCAGCTGGAGGCATGGGTGGGGTTTTTCTTAAATAATTCATTGAAGGTGGTTCTTTGGAAGAGGGATATCTTTTTAATCTTTCCTCATAAGCAGAGGATTGCTCCACCTTCATTTTCTTCAGAAGCTAATATCTTCACTCATTTCTCATACAACTCCCAATGGACACAGCGAGATGATCTTCAAGTTATAAGTTATCAGAGAAACGCCCGCATGAAAAGAAGATAAGCTTCCAAACTTGCTGCAGAACTGTATCTTCACATCGGATGCTTTATTTGGAAATCATCTTAGGTTTCAACCTTGAGAGTGATTTCCTTTTTCAAACTGTTGTGCTATTATGGTTTAAATAAAGACTGCTAATATAAAAACTATAGAAAATATTTCACCATATGAGAAAAACGCCAGCAGATTAAGCTACTATATATCGTCAGCATGAATTGTTTTGCTTGTTTTTTTTTTGTGAAACTACTAATTTTAAAGGTGCACTATCACTCTTGGCGGTTTCTCAAGATTAGCAATTATTCCTTTGTTTTGGTCAGAAAAACTGGGGAGTTTAAGGGTGTATCTACACCATAGAACCGATGCAGTTTTGACATCCTTTTAATTTCCATAGAGCAATGCTATGGAATCATGGGAGCTGGAGTTTTCCTAGGATTCCATAGCATTGGGTGGTGGCAGTTAAAATGGTATCAAACTGTAAAAACAGTTGGGGGGCATTGGGTTAAACCAGTGGTTCTCAACCTGGGGTCTCCAGATGTTTTTGGCCTTCAACTCCCAGAAATCCTAACAGTTGGTAAATTAGCTGGGATCTCTGGGAGTTGTAGGCCAAAAAATATCTGGGGACCCCATGTTGAGACCCACTGGGTTAAACCCTTGTGCCGGCAGGACTGCTGATTGAAAGGTCGGCATTTAGAATCCAGGGAGTAGGGTGAGCTCCTGTCTGTCAGCTCCAGTTTTCCATGTAGGGACAAGAGGGAAGCCTCCCGCAGAATGGTAAAATATCTGGGCATACCTTGGACAACGTCCTTGTAGACGGCCAATTCTCACACCAGAAGCAACTTGCAGTTTCTCAAGTTGCTAATGACATGAAAAAAAAATTATTCCTTTTGTTAATATATCAGTGATCTCTGAGCTAAATTGTGGCAGGAAATTTAAAAAGGTGCTTGCTTCTTCTTTCATAGACCCACATACTGTTTCCAATTTGTGGATCTATGAAAGAAACTTACATCCCAAACGGATAGGTGATTAGTTAAGAAGCACAACGGAAGGTATATCTACTGATCAGATATTTGGATTTTTTTCTTCCAATTAAGAGAAGAGCATGCATAGGATAGGAAGTTTTGACTCCACCAACTTCATGAAAAATGAATAGGTATTTAGAACAGGCTATAGCTATCAATGGCCTTTTGCATTAGTTTTGGAACTGAAGAACATACTCTGGTGCAAACTTATCCAGTGTCTTGAAGAGGTCATGTTTTGCTGATAGATTTTCCACAATGGCCTCCACTACAAGGTCAGTACTATGTACAACTGAGACGGGATCTGTGCTTGTGCCGATGTTCTTTAAAGTTTTCTCAATGAACTCTGCACCAGCCTGAGAAGTTGGAGAAAGAACAAAACCACTGAGTATTTCATTCATTGTCACAGGAGGATTCCCATTTTACTTGCAACATACTTCAACAAAGAAGACAGCAAGTCCTCTACAGCAGTGAGAGATTGGCAACTTATTTTCCCTGTGTGCTAGGGTTTGGTACTATATTTCTGCCAAAATATTTATATTTTTATTCTGTTTTTGTTCCTAAAAACTTGGGCCCACTAACCATCACTTTCATTAATACTACTTAAAAGCAGCATTCTGATACGATGTGTGGAAATGCTATATTGGTCCTGGTTCCTAAAACATTGCTGAATGTTCAATAGGTAAATGTAAACTAGCAAACAAACTTAACCCAGAGGAAAAAAATACAACATGACCCCCACATTCACAGAAGGTATGTTTGTGAACTAATCATGGAAATAGGAAACAGTGAACCCTACTGAAATGGAGAACAACTGCTGGAATAAAGCATAAAGTTGCCATGGAGGACCTAGAAAATTCCTAGAAAAGTACCTCTCTAGGAATTAGCCAGGTCCTCTAGGCTGATCCTGTGTTAACTTCCAGTGGAAGCATATCATAGAATTACCTGGAGAACCTGAAAAAGTCCAAAGGAGGACATATGTGAGTAGGTGAAATTGTGATGTACCACTCCTACAAATCCTGATATACTGGTCCTACAAACACTGGAGATGCTTTGATTGTACTTTTCCCGCATGGCAGGGGTTGCACTGTATTGGTCCATGCAGTCTGTTCCAACTTATGATTCTCTACAAGTACAGGGGTCATACTTCACTCTAACCCAGTGGTACTAAATGGCCAAGTTCTCTCTCCCAGGAAAGCTTCCACCATCACCATCATGTGGAAATCTTTTCACTTGCCCTTTCCTATGCTTGGCACTGACAGTTGCTGCTGATGGAGGAGAGAATGAGTATTCTAGAGCCAGGGAATGGAGTCCGACCAAGGGTCTGGTACTGAGAACTTTAGAGAGAAACCATTACCGGAGTCAGATTTTTGTTCCCCACATAGCCAATCTCACGTAGTTTGCAGATCTAACATATACACATATGGCATGTGGCTTCCTATATTAAACGTAACGGTATACAGCATGACCCCCATATCTGCAGGGTATACATTCCAGGACTTTATGTAGATATGGGAAAGGGAGATAACAGCAAACACTACTGAAGTGAAGCACTTCTGTTTACAGATTTGTCACATTCAACCACCACCATTCCCAGTATTTATAAATATTAAGCTATACCTCAGGTTTGTCGGCAAACCTTTTCTTCGCCACTTTTTTCAGACTGTCTTCAATTCCTTTCTTGGATTTATTTAATATTTCATCTGATTGATCCACTAATATCACTGTGTGGCCGGTGGATGCAGCAACCTATAGAAAAGAGGATTGAGGGAGTATATCAAAAAGAAATCAATATGGGATGAAAAGTGACTTCAGAGAGAAAGATGGCAGAGAAATTAAACTGAAAAACTGTTAGTGGTGGACTCTCCAACTCTGAAGGTCTTTAAATGGGCAGCTTTCAAGAAAGCTTTAGTTGTGTATACTGTACCTCCGTGGAACAGAATTGGACTAGATCACCCACATAGTTCTTTCCTACACTATGATTCTATAATTTCTTGACCATTTTTCTATCAACACCTTTGTGATACTTTTAATCAACTATTTTCAATCTTTAGGCTCCAAAGCTGTTGCGAGGAGGTTATGGACTGGAACAAAAAATGTGACCAGGGATGCAATGAATGGACTACAATATTTTTTTTAAAAATTACATCTGGAGGTTATTTCCCTCTCTAATGAAGTTAACAGCCTCTCTACAGTGCTAGGATCTTCGCAAGTTTAAAGAAGTTGGTCATTTCGGCTCAATGATTTTAATGTGTTTAAGCTTATGTCCATCTCTTTTAATATGTGTTTAATTTTTTGTGTGTGTGTCAGGAACGACTTGAGAAACTGCAAGTTGCTTCTGGTGTGAGAGAATTGGCTGTCTGCAAGGATATTGCCCAGGGGGGACACCCAGATGTTTGATGTTTTACCATCCTTGTGGGAGGCTTCTCTCATGTCCCCGCATGGGGAGCTGGAACTGACAGAGGGAGCTCACCCGCTCTCCCTGGATTCAAACTACCGACCTGTTGGTCAGCATGCCTGCACAAGGAGCCCATTGTGCCACCAGGGGCTCCATGTGTTTAAATGATCTTATGTTTTACTTTTGTCAGATGTTTTCAAATGTTTTGGCCTTCAACTCCCAGAAATCCTAACAGCTGGTAAAGTGGCTAAGATTTCTGGGAGTTGTTGGACAAAACACCTGGTGACCCACAGGTTGAGAACCACTATGTTGTACCCCACTTTGAGCCTTGAAGAGAGGCAGGTACAAAATAAAATCATCATCATATATATCATCATCATCAGTAGTGTGATTTAAAGCAGGGATAGGCATACTGCACAGATAAGAGAGTTGCACTGTCCTATTCCTAACACCTCTAGAGCATGAAAGCGCTGCACCATGCCTTCCATTTTGAATAGCCAGAAGTTATAACCTTCACTTCTGGTTATTTTTCAGCAACTGGTAATCCTCCAAACAGCTTTTTAAAAAATCTGGTGTGCTGTTGTGTGTTTTCCGGGCTGTATGGCCATGTTCCATGTTTCTTCTGGAACATGGCCATATAGCCCGGAAAACACACAACAACCCTGTGATCCCGGCTATGAAAGCCTTCGACAACACAATCTGGTGTGTGTTTTTTTCCAGCTGGAAAATCGAGGGGGGATACTAGAGACTTCAGGGCTACATGTGGTCTGCAGGTTTTTTTTAATTCTATTTTAATGTTTGTATATTTTTGGATTTTAAATTGAAGTGAAATGCTTTTAATGTAAGCCGCTGTGCATCTCCTTTGTAGAGAAAAAAAGCAAGGTATAAACAAACATAATAATACATAATAACAATAATAATCATTTTATGATTTATATCCCTGCAACTTTCCTGGTAGTGGGAAGTTACAATCTCGGGGTTATTCTATGTCTGTTTGGAAAAGCAAAATTACATGGTGAGCTAGTACCAAATGTTTTCCAATGTATTAAAGGGAAGCTTCACCGCAAAAGGAAAATGAAGTGCCTTTAGCCAATTCTCTGCCAAAATGACTCCATGTTTATTACTAGACTGAAAGGCAATTAGCAAGAAGCACCACAGGTAGCCAAGGTGAACTTTCACCTGCCACAGTCATACACCTATTTCCTTTCCACAAAGGGCTTTCAGAACCGTGGATGACTCTCATCTTCCTCTTCAAGAATATTACTTTTAGTATCATTCATGTCACAAAGTTCTGAGACTATAAAATCTTTAAAATAGGAAAGTGTTTAATCAAAAGGATCTCGACTCTTACAAGAATGTTGATAGAAACTGAATTACAGTACATTCAAGGTGTGCTGTTATGATGCATACTATAACAAATTAAATGGGTAGCATTTGTTATTTGGACATACTGATAGTAATCAATAAAATGCTTCTCTCTCTCCATGTCAGGCGATTTAGAAATGCAATAAGGTAAGTGAATTGGCTGCCTTTTATAACGTCTCCAACTTGCTGCTTGAAGCCACTGCCTCACCCCAGATAAGATCTTGCCATTCAGGTTGCACAAGAGAAGGCACACAACTTGTGAAACAGCAATGAGTTGGATATGGAGAAGAGAACATGCATCTGGGAAAAAGGACAGCATACTTTCCACAGTCCTCCGTAGCAATGGTGCTCATTTCTCCCTATTGATGTCTCATGTGTTCTAATAATATCCCTTGAGTATTACTATTAGCATATTTTTACTACAACTGGAGTCTCCCTTATCTGAAATATTTTGGAATTTTTGTGTTTATTTTGGAATACTTTGATTTGCACATACATATATAATAAACTTTCTTGGAGGTGGGACCCAAGTGTAAATGGAAAATCATTTAGATATACACCTCTATACACATTTCCTGAAGGTCACTGTATACACGATATTTTCAAAATAACTAAGGCTGCATCTTTACTATGTAGAATGCAATGCAACTTGACACCACTTGAACTGCCATGATTCAATGGTATGGAATGTTGGGAGTTGTAGTTTGCACTGATTGGCAAAGAAGGCTAAAGACCTTGTCAAACTACAACACCCAGGATTCCATATCATTGTGCCATGGCAGTTAAACGTGATGTTGAACTGCATTTATTCTACAGAGTCGGGGTTTGGATGGTGCATTTATAATATGGCAATAATGCAGTTTGACTCCACTCATAAGAGATGTAGTTTGTGCAGCACCATCATTTTTTTGGCAGAGAAAGCTAAAGACTTTGTCAAACTGCAACTCCCATGATTCCATACTGTATGCAACTTGACGCTAGTTGAACTGCCATGATTTAACGCTGCAGAATGATGGGAGTTGAAGTTTATACTCTTTGGCCAAGAAGGCTACAGACTTTGTCAAACTACAACTTCCATAATTCCATACTGCAGAATGTAATGCAACTTGACACTACCTGAACTGCCATGATTCAATGCTATGGAATGACGGGAGTTGTAGTTTGCACTGTCTTGCAGAGAAGGCTACAGACTTTGTCAAACTGCAACTCCCATGATTCCATACTGCATGCAACTTGACACTACTTGAACTGCCTGATTCAACACTAAGGAATGATGGGAGTTATAGATTGCACTGTTTGGCAGAGAAGGCCAATGACTTTGTCAAACTACAACTCCCATCATTCCATACTGTGGAATGTAATGCAACTTGATGCTACTTGAACTGCCATGATTTAATGCTACAGATTGATGGGAGTTATAGATTGCACTGTTTGACAGAGAAGGCCAATGACTTTGTCAAACTACAACTCCCATCATTCCATACTGTGGAATGTAATGCAACTTGATGCTACTTGAACTGCCATGATTTAATGCTACAGATTGATGGGAGTTATAGATTGCACTGTTTGTCAGAGAAGGCCAATGACTTTGTCAAACTACAACTCCCATCATTCCATACTGTAGAATGTAATGCAACTTGATGCTACTTGAACTGCCGTGATTTAATGCTACAGATTGATGGGAGTTATAGATTGCACTGTTTGACGGAGAAGGCCAATGACTTTGTCAAACTACAACTCCCATCATTTCATACTGTAGAATGTAATGCAACTTGATGCTACTTGAACTGCCGTGATTTAATGCTACGGAATGATGGGAGTTATAGTTTGCACTGATTGGCAGAGAAGGCTAAACTAGTTAAACTAGAACTTCCATGATTCCGTACTGTAGAATGTAATGCAACTTGACACTACTTGAACTGCCATGATTCAATGGTATAGAATGATGGAATTGTAGTGTGCACTATCTGGCAGAAAAGGCTAAAGACTTTGTCATGTTCATAGAATCATAGAATCGTAGAGTTGGAGGAGACCTCATGGGCCATCCAGTCCAACCCCCTGCCAAGTAGCAGGAAATCGCGTTCAAAGCACCCCCGACAGATGGCCATCCAATGGCCATGATACAACTCCCATGATTCCATACTGTATGCAACTTGACACTACTTGAACCGCCATGATTCAGTGCTACAGAATGATGGGAGTTGTAGTTTGCACTCTTTGGCAGAGAAGCCTAAAGAGTGATTTTGTCAAGTTACAACTCTCAGGATTCTATAGCTGTTCAAAGTGGTGTGTGTCCAGATGCATTAATTGGCAGTAATTCCCAACTTCTAATCCTCCAGGTGGTTTGGACTCCAACGCCCAGAAGCCGGTAGACTGTTAGGAATTGTGGGAGTTGAAGTCCAAAATACTATGCCTGTTCTACAGTATACTACAGATCAGGCATGGGCAAACTTTGGCCCTCCGGGTGTTTTGGACTCCAACTCCCACAATTCCTAACAGCCTACCGGCTGTTAGGAATTGTGGGAGTTGGAGTCCAAAACACCCGGAGGGCCAAAGTTTGCCCATGCCTGCTCAAGGAGTGGGTGCAAAGGAAGAAGGCAAGAGAGGCGTGGGTCGTGCATGGAGCCCTCTGCCTATGCCCTTGGGCTCACCTGGGCAATGCCTGCGCCCATCTGGCCCCCGCCAACCACGGTGACATGCTTCACGACCAGCTTCTTGGCGGCGGCGGTGGCGGAGGTGGAGGCGAAGCGGGCGAAGGCCATGGCGGAGAAGTATTGCTGCTGCTGCAATGGGAGCAAAGCAAGGAAGGAGGAGGAGGAGGAGGCTAAGGAGAGGGCCGGGCTTCCTCTCGGCCCCAAGCCCAGGAGCAGAGCGCATGGTAACTGACTACTGCACAGAATCCCCGCCTCCAAGCAGGAAGACCTTTGTACACACATTCATGTAGGGTTGCGTCTACACTGCAGAAGGCATGCACGTTGACAAACCCTTGAACTACCACGTTTCAGTGCTAGGGGACCCTATGAGTTGCAGGAGTTCTACAAGGGCTTTGCCAAAAAAAAAAAAAGGGTTCCCACTCTTATGATTCCATAGCATTGAGCTATTGCAGTTAAAGTGGAGGCAAACTGCAATCCTTCTACAATACAGGCAGACCCCAGGTTGCAGCCAAGATAGGTTCTGTAGGTTTGTTCTTATACTGAATTTGTATGTAATTATTATTATTATTATTATTATTATTGACTCAACGACGTTGTATGACACAGCAAACAAGATAGATATGCTGGATTTCGTTTCACAAAACCACAAGTCGAACACTTCCCAAGTGTCTAGGACTGTGTGATGTATTTTCGGATGATGCGTGCAGATCCCAGCAGGGTGGCCTTTTGCAGTTGGCAGATCGTAATTTTGTCAATTTTTGTCTATTGTTTCCAAATGCCGGCTGAGATCTTTTGGCACGGCACCCAGTGTGCCCATCACCACCGGGACCACCTGCACTCAGGGCCGGCCCCACCATAGAGGCCACGTGAGGCGGCCGCCTCGGGCGCAGGTCCCTGGGGGGCGCCGTCAGGCTTCCCCCACCCCAGCAGGGACCATGAGCTCGCTCGCTGGTGAACAGGAAGGCCTGTTTGGCGACGAGCGAGCTCCACATGGCTGCTGCCGGCTGGGCAAGGCCAGCCAGGCCAGGGCACACTGGGCGAGAGGCGGGGCACCATCAGGGCGGTGCCCCGCCTCCCGCCCAGCGTGCCCTGGCCCCGCCTCCCACGCAGTGTGGGAGGCGGGGTCAGGGCGAGTAGCACGGGAGGCGGGGCCAGGGTTGGTCCCGCCTCCCGCGCTACTCACCCTCGCCCATCTGGCCTTTTCCAGCTGGCCAGACTGCAGCGGAGGTCCCTCCAGGCCGCGATCGCGGTCTGGAGGGACCGCTGCTGCAGTCTGACCAGCTGGAAAAGGCCAGACGGGAGAGGGTGAGTAGCACGGGAGGCGGGGCCAACCCTGGTCCCGCCTCCCACGCTACTCGCCCTGACCCCGCCTCCCACGCTGCGTGAGAGGCGGGATCAGGGCGAGCAGCGCGGGAGGCAGGGCCAGGTCGCGGGAGGTGGGGCCCGCCGGCACCGCGGGAGGCGTGGCCATGCGCCTCCCGCGGCACATGGCCACGCCTCCCGCGCCGCCGGCAGGGGGGGCACTTTTCCCCACCCCCGCTTAATATTTTAAATTTTAAATTATCTCCGGCCGGCCCTGCCTGCACTGGTTTCTGCCAGAGTCTATGAAGTTCCATCTTGAGGTCCTGAGAGCGGCTGAGTTTTTCCTGTTGTTTTTCATCAATGCGACTGTCACCTGGGATGGCAACATCAATGATCCAAACCTTGTTCTTTTCCACAACTGTGATGTCTGGTGTGTTGTGTTCCAGAACTTTGTCAGTCTGGATTTGGAAGTCCCACAGTATCTTTGCGTGTTCATTTTCCACGACCTTTGCTGGTTTGTGATCCCACCAGTTCTTTGCTGCTGGCAGGTGGTACTTGAGGCATAAGTTCCAATGGATCATTTGGGCCACACAGTTGTGCCTCTGTTTGTAGTCTGTCTGTGCAATTTTCTTACAGCAGCTGATCAATGGTTTCGTCAGCTTCCTTGCACAGTCTGCATTTTGGGTCATCAGCTGATTTTTCGATCTTGGCCTTATTATTATTATTATTATTATTATTATTATTATTGACAAAAGGTTCTGGAAGTTTGTTATACTGAATATGTATGTTATTATTATTATTGACACAAAGACAGAGTATGACACAGCATGGATTTCGTCAATAATAATATTATTGGGTGCCGTGCCAAAAGATCTCAGCTGGCATTTGGAAACAATAGGCATTGACAAAATTACAATCTGCCAACTGTAAAAGGCCACCCTGCTGGGATCTGCACGCATCATCCGAAAATACATCACACAGTCCTAGACACTTGGGAAGTGTTCGACTTGTGATTTTGTGAAACAAAATCCACCATATCTATCTTGTTTGCTGTGTCATATAATGTTGTTGTGTCAATAATAATAATTACATACAAATTCAGTATAAGAAAAAACTTACAGAACCTCCCTTGGCTGTAACCTGGGGACTGCCTGTATTGTAGAATGATTGCGATTTGTCTTTATTATTATTATTATTTATTTATTTATTCATTTATTGTATCAGAAGTGAACCGAGGGTATAAGTTGTAATGTATTTAAAAGCACAAAGTTAAAAACTTGGCATGATACTAAATGTCCTTTGACCAGAATCTGGCCTCTTGGAGTGCCTCTGGTGTCACTATGAAAAGGTGGTCCGTTGGGCATGTGGCAGGGCTCAGACTGCTTTGTAATAGGTGGTCTGTGGTTTGCTTTTCTTCACACTCACATGTCACGGACTCCACTTTGTAGCCCCATTTCTTAAGGTTGGCTCTGCATCTCCTTCCAAGTTGCCTTCCAAGTTGCCTTCCAAGTTCAGCGCCTTCCAAGTTGCCCGGCCTTCTGTGTGCCCAGGAGGGAGTCTTTCATCCGGCGGTTCTGGCTTTTAGCCTGCCACTTTTGGACTCTTGCTTGCTGAGGTGTTTCTGCGAGTATCTCTGTAGATCTTAGAAAGCTATTTCTTGATTTAAGGCATTGGCGTGCTGGCTGATATGCAAACAGGGATGGGCCAGAGATGTCAATGCCTTGGTCCTTTCATTGTTGGCTGCTACTTCCCGGCGGATGTCAGGTGGTGCAATGTCCTCTGTGGATGAGAGGGTGTGACTCACCCAAGGTCAGAATTTTCTCTCAAGCGCAGGCCTTCCTCAAACATAGGCCATTTGCAACTTAGGTCAATCAAAACATATGGGACTTATAGTCATTACAAGTATCTTTGAAAGTTCTTTTTCTAAACCCACGTCCCTCTCAATAGGGCCCTTCCGCACAGCCATATAACCCAAAATATCAAGGCAGAAAATCCTACAATATCTGCTTTGAACTGGGTTATCTGAGTCCACACTGCCATATATTCCAGTTCAAAGCAGATAATGTGGGATTCAATTCAGCTGGAAGAGGCCTTAGCTCCTTATAATATGTAATATCTCCAAGTGAAGTGTCACCCATCCTATAACTGTGCATTTCATGTTTTCTGCCTATGTGTAAGATGAAAGATTCAAGTATCTGACAACTTAGTCTTTAGTTTTGTAAAAGCTTTTCCAAGAAAACATCTATTGTTCTATGAAGACTTTTGCTATCAATACTGATATTCCAACTATCACAGCTATATCTTAAAGCAGGGGTCCCCAAACTTTTGAAGCAGAGGGCCGGTCCACAATCCTTCAGACTGTTGAGGGGCCGAATTATCATTTGAAAAAAAACAAAACAAATTCCTATGCATACTGCACATGTCTTATTTGTAGTGCAACAACAACAACAACGAAAAAACAATACAATATTTAAAAATGAAAACAATTTTAACCAACATCAAACTATCAGGATTTCAATGGAAAGTGTGGGCCTGCTACTGGCCAATGAGATAGTCAAGTTAATTAGGATTGTTGTTGTTGTGTGCCTTCAAGTCATATCAGACTTTGGCCGAGCCTAAATCTAAAATTAATTATTTATTTACTACATTTATATCCCACCCTTCTCACCCCGAAGGGGACTCAGAGCAGCTGTATGTACATACAATATATATTATTAGCATAACACAATATTAGCATTATATATTACTATATTGAACTATACCACTATACTATTATATAATATGTAATATATAACATATACTTAATATTATTATATGGTATTACTATTAGTATTATATTGTATAACATAATATTATTATCAATATTATATGTATATACAATATATTATATTATTAAAACTGATATAAAAATATTATATTATAAAACTGAGGGCGGGGGCCAGGTAAATGACCTTGGAGGGCCGCATCCGGCCCCCGGGCCTTAGTTTGGGGACCCCTGTCTTAAAGCATATCTCTTGTGTTTACCGAAAAGAATGGAGGCAACTTTTAACTGATTGCTATGGCCTAATGACACAATGTGTCTGTAGCTATAAAAATCAAGTTGTTTGACTGAGTTGACCTGATTAGTTCATTAAGATATTCATATTTTGGCAAGATTAAGCTGAAGGTACATTTATTGGTAAACAGGCATGGATGCAATAAATAGAAACCAGAAATCAAAATAGAACAAGTATTTCAACTTGGTTTGGATCAACTTGAGAAATTTGGTTTGGTTTGGTTGCAATTATGTGTTCAATTCTGCTTATTCTTAATATAATTCAGACCAAAGCATATTGTTCTGGATTTAGAGAAGATGAAAAAGTTGTGATTCTACAGCATGCAGAATAGGTATGTGCTCATCTTCATAATTCTTCCTAGTCGAAATCAAGTTGTTTACCCATAATTGTCTCTAGGGGAGTATATACCCGGTAGAATGAATGCAATTTAAAACCTCTTCTACTGCCATGGCTCAAGGCTACGGAATAATGGGAATTACAGTTTTACAAGGTCTTTAGCCTTCTCTCCCGAAGAGAGCTGGTACTTCATCAAACAACTTCCATGATTCCATAGCATTGAGCCGTGGCAGTTAAAGTGATGTCAAAATGCATTCATCCCACAATGTAAATGTACCCTCTAGCATTAGAGATCATGCTAGTGATCCCATAAAAATAATTATATAAAATTATAAAAGAGGGATGCTATGTTCTCATCTTCTTTTAACCAGTGGTATATTTTTCAATGCTTCTTAATTAGCTGCGGATCCATTTAAGGAATGTTTGCCAGGCAGTAAAATAAAATAACACTGTAATGAAGCCTATACTACCTGATGAAGTTGTGAATTTTAATCTGCATTTCATCAGTGGACTTTAAGTTGTATTTAAGTCATGTGTGTATTACCTAATAGTATTGTATCTCTTGTTTTAACAATGCTGTGCCCCACCTCGAGAGGCAGGGAGAGGTGGGTAATAAATATATTAGTACTACTACTACTCTAAGCCTTATACCTGGTAGCAAATTTATGTGGTAGTTGGTGCCCCGAAAGATTGGATGCAATAATGTATGTGTACTTGTGTGTTCATACACATATGTACGGAAATAAGCAAGTGCAATAAAGCCTTGCCTGCAAGCCTTCTATAGGTATTGCTATAACTTAACATTATAGGAAAAGGGAGGCTAGTTGGCCTAGATAGATCATTAATGTGATCCAGTGGGGTTCTCACACTCTTGATAGTGTCTCTTAATAACTAGAGATTTAAAAACTTCACAAAATAACATTTCTGTTTGACAGATGGCTATCTCCCGAGCATCCGGAAATTGCCCCTCTCCCATCCTAATTTACTTGGGATCAAAGTCATCTTTGATTGCACTTCTTTCAAGTGCATGATCTTAAGATCGGGATGTAAAAAAACCATGCTCGAAATAGCAGAAATGGCATCTTGGTGCAATATACATATTGGTATGTTTAAATTGATTTTATTTTTTGGCCAGTTATATAAATTATACTGTCTTCTGGTTTGTGATGCTTCTCTTATTCTTCTTGAGAATGTGCTTCCCTCCTAGCGATCTAGGGAATTTTGTGTTACCATTTGGCCCAGTTTTCCTATTAGCCTTGATGATGTGGGTTCAGCTAATACATTCCCCTATTCCTGTTCTAAAACACTTGAGAGATTTTTACCTAGAGCTGAAGTCAGCAGATGTCCAAGATCTAGTCTTGCATTTGGAGCATTATACGTGATATCAGTCTTCCATCTGGAAGGTGACTATAGAGAATCTAGTGGTATTGTCTCTAGAATCTCTAGAGCAGGCATGGGCAAACTTAGACCCTCCGGGTGTTTTGGAACAGAAAGGTAGGAATTGTGGGAGTTTGCCCATGTCTGCTCTACATCCTTCAACGTGATCTAATGATCAATTTCCAGAGTTGCATTAGAGTACCTAGAGATTCCTAGGCAGAACATTTTAATAAAATCTTCAAAGGGTCGACTATAATATAATTCTCTAACAACAAAGGCATATTTACGTTACTTTACCGTTATAATCCAAAGAGGAATAATGTCCTTCCTTAAAAATTAACAATGCAGGGAACAAAAACAGTAACTGGTTATCTTTTTGTTGGAAATAGAAACCTTCTATAAGCCTCCTATACTAGTTATTTGTTATCTATGTAATCCAGATTGCTTACTGTATTGGTGTGTGTATTGGTATGCAGTTTACCTTAACTCTATGTTGTGGGGACAACAGATCATGTGACCCAGATCTGGGACTATTCAGACCTGAGACTCCTTTTTTAGAGACAAATGCTATAAAAAGGAGATTCCACCAGAACATCAGGAAGAACTTCCTCACTGTGAGAGCTGTTCAGCAGTGGAACTCTCTGCCCCGGACTGTGGTGGAGGCTCCTTCTTTGGAGGCTTTTAAGCAGAGGCTGGATGGCCATCTATCGGGTGTGCTTTGAATGAGATTTTCCTGCTTCTTGCAGGGGGTTGGACTGGATGGCCCGTGAGGTCTCTTCCAACTCTACGATTCTATGATTCTAGACTCTCAGACACCACAAGATGCCATTAGACTGTCAGAATATACAGATTCCATTAGACTCTGAGAGATGCTTTAGACTGTTGATTCTAAGATGCCCTGTTACCTACTCAGATAAACAAATCTATTTGTGACTGGATTTATAAGCAATGTACCTGTATGCTGAATATATGAAGTTTGTAAGTAAACCAACTACGTTATTTGAAGGAAGACTACTTCATTTTGTCTCTTGAGAGCATGATTTAAACCAGTGGTTCTCAACCTGTGGGCCACAGCCCAGCAGATAATGAAAATCTAGTCCACGAACCTCCTCCTTTATTTTATTTAATTTTATTTCCACCCCTTTCCGCAGAGCTGACCATTGCATTGGATAGACTGTGTCAGATCTAGATTATTAAATATGGTTTTCTGTGGGCAAGCAGATGGCAACTACTGGATGGCAAATGTTCTGTTTCAGAATCTAGAGCTCATGTGGTCTATCCAATGCAATTTTCTGAATCAGCACCCCAAACATCCAAACTGAATCTAAAGTTGACCAAAAACTGATTCGTAACCTTTTTGGTACTAATGTTGGAGAGTGGTCCCTGGTCAAAGTGGTCCCCAGTCAAGTGGTCCCTGGTCAAGTAGTCCCTGTTCAGGTGGGCTCTGGTGAAGTGGGACTTGGTCAAAGTGGACCCTGGTCAAAGTGGGTCCTGATCAAGTGGGCCCTGGTTAAAAAAAAAAAAGGTTGGGAACCACTGATTTAAACCAATATGTTTTAAGGGAGAGTAAATGTTTTTTGGGCAACTAAAAATAACACTTCTGAAACTCTGTTATATTTTTGTGCATTTGGCATACCTCTGTTCCTAACAGATCAGAGACAATGGGTTCAGTCTAATAACTGAAACCACATTGCCTTCTATGAATGCTAGTGGATATTTACCACTAAAGAAAAGATTCACTCAAATGAGTTTTTAGCTCTTCTCTGGAAGTCATTCCTTTCCAAAAGGCTATGTTTCCAACAGGTTATGACTAACAGGTTACCAAAACTTTTAAAGTACCTTCTTTTAGTGTACTTACCAGGTCTGTAGTATAGTGGACCAAAACATCAGAAATATTGGCAGAAAGCACCAAGAAAAGTACGGAAAGGAAACACCTAGAGTAAAAGAATATTCCTAATACCTAGGAAGAACCCATTTTAAGCAATAATTAATCTCCAGGCAGTCATGCTTTTTTAATTAAAAAGTTTAATTTAGACAAAGATTTACACTGAGAGACAGATCTCAGTCTGTTTGTAGAAATATAGGCACCTTTTAAAAAAGAGCAATGGTCTCAATGCTAGCTTTAGCCAGTAATCCAATCCTTCATACTCAAATTCAAAGCGATGCAAAAGAAACATCAGCAAGCTACATATACATCATCATTGGTGAGGCCATTCAAGCCTATTAAAAGAGAAATGAAGATCTTTGGATCAAGAGGAAGAAAGAATATAAAGTGCTTCATTAAAAGACTGGCTTGTTATGAGAGGCCTTGCATGCCATATAAAAGATCAGTTGCATCACCAGCTTAGCTATACGTTTTGTTTCTTACACGTTTTGTCATTCTAAGATTGTTCAGTTTAAAGCCAGAAAGTGCAGTTTTAGCTCTGCTACTGAAGATTGAAAAATGTCTAAGGATGTCAGCACCATCTCCCTTAAAGGCAAACCCAAATTAAATGCTTGCTATTGCTCATTTCTGTACAATGCTTTATAGTCTGTATGTTGGTTTTTGCTACTTTAGTACCACATCACTGTTCTCTCTAACAATGAATTAAAAATGAGCCCTGTATTTACAATGTAATGGGGCATCCCCTGCTAGAAAGGCCAGCCGGAAGTTTGGCAGTATGGTTTCCCTTCCCAGGGAACACATGTATGATACACATGCAGTGGTATTGTTATTTACCTGTCGTTTTCTCAGGTGACCATTATGAAAGTGCATTAACTCTCAGATCCCAACAGCCACCATAGCGAAGCAATGCACTCACCTAATTTCATGCTTTAAATTCACTAACAAGAACCAGGAAAATGTTCCTGGCTAACATGAAACATGCATCATAATTTCTACTTTCATAGTCTTGCATGGTTAAGAGAAGGAAAGGCAGGGAGAACATTAGGATAAGGCTTTATCCTGCATACAGTAAAATCAGCCAGTATGAAGTTATTTTTAATCTTGTAAAGGACACTTTCCAAATTGTTTGGAACTGGACTGTTTGAAATGTACAGGGTGGACCAAAAGTCATAAAGGTGTCAGCTTTTTTGGGGGGTGGGATTAGAAAAGATTTTACACATAATGTAATTTTCTATGTATAGTGTATAATGGGCCACGATGGTGCAGCGGGTTAAACTGCATGAGCTGTGGAACTTGCTGACTGAAAGGTGGGCGGTTTGAATCCACAGAGCGGGGTGAGCTCCCGTCGTTAGACTCAGCTTCTACCAACCTAAGGTAAAGGTAAAGGTTTTCCCCTGGCATTAAGTCTAGTCGTGTCCTACTCTGGGGGTTGGTGCTCATCTCCATTTCTAAGCTGAAGAGCTGATGTTGTCCGTAGACACCTTCAAGGTCATGTGGCCGGCATGACTGCATGGAGCACCGTTAACTTCCCGCCGGAGCGGTACCTATTGATCTACTCACATTTGCATATTTTCAAACTGCTAGGTTGGCTGAAGTTGGGGCTAACAGCGGGAGTTCACGCCACTGTCTGGATTCCAACCACCGATCTTTCAGTCAGCAAGTTCAGTAGCTAAGCGGTTTAATCCGCTGCACCACCCTCTGCCAACCTAGCAGTTCGCAAACATTGAAACGTGAGTAGATCAATAGGTACTGCTCCAGCGGGAAGGTAACGGCACTCCATGCAGTCATGCTGGCCACATGACCCAAGAGATGTTTACGGACAATGGCGGCTCTTTGGCTTAGAAATGGAGATGAGCACCAATCCCCAGAGTTGGACATGACTAGACTTAATGTCAAGGGGAACCCTTAACCTTTACTTTAGTATATATGTTGCTATGGCATTGCAAATTAAAAACAAAAAAAATAAAGGAGTTAATAAATATCGAACACTTTTTGTGACTCTTGGCCCACCCTGTACAGCCTTCCTTCATCAGACACACTCCAGATTTTTTTATTACAGTAATTTTATGTAATCCAAAAATCTGGAGAGCATCAGTTTGTTAGAAGCTGACATAAACACGTCTGCTAAAACCTAAACAGATGCTACAAGTTAGCTGAAGTTCTCTATGAAGTTCAGCTCTATGTTAAACTCACAATACAGGTAAGTCAAGAACACATATTATTCCGCCGCGCCCCCCCCCCCCCCCCAACATAAAAAAATCCTGTTTTCATAATAGTGCACAGGGACATAATGAAATAAATCTCAGGTCATAGGCAAATATGGTGTGAGCTGTGGATGTCCAACCACTTCCTTCCAATCTCATGCGTACCACAATCCCAACTGAAATCAAGTTCTCCAGAACTGAAGATGAATTCAGCTAATGCATAATGCAGATTGTCTAGAACCAGTGACATCATTAACCCATGTGGAAGACCCTGGAGCAGATCTTCTACATTTAAATCCTAAATATTTTTTATTTTTGGAGACAATAAAATGCCCATGTCATTGAACTGGTGTGCAAACAATGCACTATTATTTTTTAAGCATTCAGTTTGCCTGAAACTCGGGAATTTCAAGCCTGAGGACTGAATCAGCACTTGAATCTGTGGGTACACAAGATTTCTTTTTTCACAGTGAAGGTGGCTAGAAATCTGACTAGTAGGAAAAGAAAAAAAAGAGTACTGTACTTTAATGAATTCTTTCAAAAGTGTGTCAAAATTCTTATATGAAAGAGATAGGCAAATACAAAGCTGCTTTCAGTGCTATTGATTTTCACTTGCTATCATCATTCATAGCTTTGATTTTCACTTTTCTTCACCATTTGCTCCTAATTTAATATAAAGTGCCTCTCGATTCCTATCCAATTGTTTATACAGTTGCACTGCAGTTCTTTTAGGACTAGAAAGTGCTTCTTTTCACATAAAAGTTTTTTTCCCCTACAGGCTATGGAGAAAGTGCTTTATGAGCCTTGATTTTCATCTGCTATCATCATCCATTACTTTGCTTTTCAAGTTTTCTTCCCCATTTGTTCCTAAACTAATAAAAAAGTGCCACTCGATTCCTATTCAACTTTCTACAGTTACACTGCAAATCTTGAGAACTACAAACTTTGTTTGGTTTCTCATAGACAAAAGTTTTCCACACATGAAAGAGTCCCCAGGTGAAGGGGAAAGTGCTTTATGAGCTTTGGACACCCTGTTAGCGGAAAGACCCCCAAACCCTCACGCAAGGGTTGGTGACTGTGTTAGTGAAATACAATTCATACATAGCCCTGAATTTCATAGGAATATTACAAGCTTCATGCATCATTCTGGACCGAGGTTCCTTCATCTTTTTAAGGCAATTATGTTGTATGGAAATGGAGCCAACGTTAGGCCAAATCTTCCTTCCATTGGTGGCTTCTTTGCATCTTCGGGAAATTGAAAAGTGAAAGTTTGCAGGAGACTCACAAGCATCAAAAAGAGCTCCATCTTAGCTAGTTGTTCTCCCATACAGACACGCCTCCCTGCAAAAGTAATGAGATGGAAGAGAAATGAAAAACACAACCCTTCACAGCTCAGAGTAGGAATAGTTTGTGATTAAGTAGATGAGTAAGAATGGAAAAGAAGCATCCATGAAAGTATCCATTTTTGCAGTAGCCAGCACCCACTGTGATATCAAGCACACCTTTTTGAGAATAAAATAAGCAAGTTCTCATGTGTAAATTTTGAAAATGCAAACACAGCTAGAATACATCCCACTGAAAAACATGCACAAAGCATTAAAAATGCATTCAAAAAAGGTATTTTTAAATGCAGAAAATAATAATAATACATTTTATTTATACCCTGCCCCCTGTTCCCCGAAGGGACTCGGGGTGGCTTACAGCAAGCAACAAATACAAAAATAAGCAGTACATAATAAACAACAATAACAGTATACAATTATCATTTAGTACAATTTAAAATAGCGTAAAGGTAAAGGATTCCCCTGACATTAACCGTGTCCGACTCCGGGGGGGGGGGGTGTACTCATCTCCATTTCTAAGCCGAAGAGCCAGCGTTGTCCATAGACACCTCCTAGTCATGTTGCCAGCATGACTGCATGGAGCGCTGTTACCTCCCGTAGAAGCGGTACTTATTGATCTACTCATATTTGCATGTTTTTGAATTGCTAGGTTGCCAGAAGCTGAGCCTAACAGCAAGAGCTCACCCCACTCCCCAGTTCAAATAGCATAAGTATTTATAAATAACCATTAAAAAGCTATTTGTCCTTTAAAAACAATTTAAATATATATCACAGTTTAAACCTGCCATTCCTATTGTCAAGTTATAATTAACGATCTCATGGTCATTCCAAATCATGTCTGATAGTTTCCAATACAGTCTAGCCATTCTCAAAGGCTTGCTTAAATAGACAAGTTTTTAGCTCCTTCCTGAAGATTAACAAGGTGGGTGCTTGTCTTATTTCCTTGGGGAGAGTATTCCAGAGTCGGGGGGCTACTATCGAGAAGGCCCTCTCCCTCGTCCCCACCAACCTCACTTGTGAGAGAGGTGGGATCGAGAGGAGGGCCTCTCTAGCTCCGGACAGGTTCATAGGGAGAGATGCGATCACGTAAATAGGCAGGACCCAAGCCGTATAGGGCTTGGTAGGTGATAACCTGCACTTTGAATTGCGCCCGGAAGCAAATTGGCAGCCAATGGAGCTGCTTTAAGAAGGGGGTCGTATGTTCCCTACAACTTGTCCCTGTAAGCAGTCTGGCTTCAGATCTTTGTACTAGTTGAAACACACACACACAGAGTCTCTTGTACTCACAACCCTCATATAATGTGTATGCTTACCTCAATATACAAATTTCCTCCTTCCCTTTTTCTCCCTCTTTTATGTTTTTCTTTTTTTCTTTAGTACTTAAAAATCTGTTTTTAAAAGATTCCCGTTGCTTCATAGTATGGACTAAATATAGAATGAGAATACAGGTAGGAGTAAGAGGAACAGAAAGGAAATTATGACGGAGGCTTTCATGTTGTAAAGATGTAGGTCTCTTCTTCACAGCCAGATAATCCAGGTTATCAAAGCAGAAATTCCACATTATCTGATTTGAATTGGATTATCTTAGTCGACCACTGCCATATAATCCAGTTCAAAGCAGATAATGTGACTTTTATACAGCGGTGTAGAAGGGGCCATTCACTCTGAAACAATACAAAGCAATAAATAAAAGTGGGGGGAGTGGAAGTTTTAATCTTTAGGTTTTTTTCCCCTTTGCTCAAACTCCCTCAAATTGCAGAAGTACAGGAAAGGTAGGCAGCCCTTAGTAAAATCTGTATCCTACATACTTGAGTCAGAAATAAGCAAACAGATGTTCCAGACTTTTGGAATACACACATGCCAGCAAAACATACGATATGTGTGTTTTTAAAGATGTCCTACTATGCCACAGATGCAATTGTCCTCACAATCTTAATTAAAGAAAGAAGTTAAATAATTACCGATTCCAAAAGGAATGAACGTTTCTTTTTTGAGGAGCTGGCCATTTTCGTCCAGAAACCTTGCCGGGTGGAAATCGTCTGGTTTCTCCCAGATCTTGGGATCTCGGTGCACTGACCACAAGTTAGGAATGATTACGCTGCCCTTTGGAATAGTGTAGCCCTGGAGCTCTTAAAAGACAAGCAAGCAATGAGTTTAAGAAATAGCGTTACAGTTGTGGAAATAATTATTCCAATGAATATTCTTTCTCTCTTTCTTTCAAAGGTTTCAGGGAGAAAACTCATAGCGAAGTTGTACTATCAATACATCCTCCATCCAGCCCAAACCATTTTAGATGTGTTAGGTAACACATGAAATTTTTCCCCATGAGGCTTTGAAAGGCAGAAAGAGCTAATAAAATAAGCCAAACTGCTAAAAACCCATAGCTAAAAATAATGGCAGCAGGTAAAATAATATATAAACCCTATTCACTGAAAAATAAGTGTGGGTGAGTGGGTGGGTGGTGTAAATCATTTTTTTGGCATCACCAGAATATAATTCTGCATTTCTGAACATATCCACAAAGGGATAAAAAACTACCAATAAAATATACCAAGGGATAAAAATAAACCATTAAAGCCTCCAAGACTCTAGTTGTCATAGGTTTTCCTGTTTCAAATATGTTTGCAACTCAAGAATGTCATCCAATTCAAATGTGGTATAAATGTCTATGAAGGGACATTGCAAAATTTATTGCAGTGCAAAACAAGACCTAGGTGACTTGCTGAAAAAGTAACTAATTAACAGCCTATTTACAAATCACTAGATGTGGAGAAATGGACCACAGTCCACGCACTCAAGTCTGATCACAGTCCATTCTTCATTGTTTTGCCTCTGATTTTCCTCCTTGAAGCTGAAAAGGACTAGATAAGGGTCTGCCTGAGTGCAAAACTGGTTTCTGGCAAAACTCCTCTTCGTCTTTAGTACCGAAAACCTGTTCTAAATTAGTGAAGTCAGTGTAGGTTAACTATCCTTGGGACTAGAAGTATTTTGGAATGCCTGAATTCGCACATACTGTACATACAAAATGGGGTATCTTAGAGATGGGGCCCGAATCTAAACACAAAATTATAAACTTTATTTTGTACATATTTTAAAAAAATAATTGTGTACATGAAAGAATTGTGTTCACCGAATGATTGGAAACAAAGGTATTACTCTCTAATCCAACCTAGTGCAACATTTTGGATTTTGAGATAGTCTGAATTTTGGAATTCTTGATAAGGGATATTGAACCCGTAGCAAACTAAACGATCCATCCTCTGAAAAAAAGCTCCCCATGACCTCTGCTGTCTAAAGATCACACTGCCAACATAATAATAATAATAATAATAATAATAATAATAATAATAATAATAATAATAATAATAATAACAACTTTATTTTTATACCCCGCCCCATCTCCCCGAAGGGACTCGGGGCGGCTTACATGGGGCCTGGCCCGATAAAACAAACAAATAACAGTAACAAAGCAATAAAACAATTATCCCAGTAAAAACATCAACATCAATAAAAACAATCATTAAAAACATACACACAACACTGTATTGGAGGCTTTGTTTGCAAACACCGTTGTCTCTTGTTACATTCAAAGCTAAATGCTATGTTCTTAGGTTGCATTCCCACTTCATTTCTTCTCCCAATCAGAACACATTGGGGTGGCAGGAGGGACCTCGTGTTATCTCCACTGAGTAGGTAATACAGGGATTTCTTTTGAACACACGGCAGTACAATAAATTGGAAAAATCTAGACAAAGCACAGTGGAGGTCAGAAACTGAAGATTATTTTCTTCTACACAAGGAATGAAAATTATGGGACTCTTTAGATGTTACTCAACCATCCCATAAGCCCTAGCAACAGTGCCAGTAATGAAGAATGCAGGAAGTGGCGCTTCAACATCTGGTTTGCTGTCCATTTCTCACTTTTGTTATGCATTATTTGGGGGGAAACATGGTGCCATTAAATCAGAAAAAGCAAAAAAATCCTAATTAACAGTTTGACATACTAAACAGGGTGTTCCAAGAGGAAGAAAAATGAGAAAAGTGTCATTATGGAGCATTAACACATGCTTAAACCACTACGCTAAATGGCTCCCAAATACAAGCCTAATGCCTCTAAAATAAAATAAGTTCCTATTGCTACGGATTTAAGACTTACATCTTTTCTTGGAACCAAATTCTGAGTTGAGAGAACAATAAAAGCAGACTTGTTTTGTTGGTGAAACATAATTTACATCTTCTGCTATAAATATATATAGGATTTATCCAGCATAGCTGCAGATAGTATATCAGCTCCAATTCAAATTAAAAGTCCAGATGTCACAAACAGCTGGATCAGTTAACCTTATAGCAGAAGAAAGAGAAGCAGATTTTTTTTCTTCAAATTTCAACTTTCCATTTTTCCCTGCACAGAAGTTGGGAAACTTACTTTTTTGGACTGTATCTCCCAAAATTCCTAATCTGGGAAATACTGGGAGATGTAATAATATATATTTTAATCAATTATTTCCCGGTTCCTCTCCAGTGTACATAGTTAAGATCAACTTCTCCCTAAAAGAGATACATCTATGTAACTATGAGTTAGTTATACTCACTTGTCGTTTCTGATGCCATTCGAGGAATAGAAAGAGGCACGACGACTGTCATCCTTTGGACTTCCATGATGGTGGCTTCTGTGAAGGGCATCTGCGCCTTGTCTGCAAGAGAAGGAGGCCTCTCTCGTCCAATGACCAAGTCAATTTCTGCCTGAACCTTTTCTATGCAAAAGAAAATACAGGAAGGTCGGCATAAGAAGAAGTAGTAATTGAACTGTCTGGAGCCATAACAAATAAATTAGCTATATCCCCTTTGACACTGCCGGATAAAATCCAGATATCTGCTTTGAACTAAATTATATGGCAGTGTAGACTCGTATAACCCAGTTCTAAGCAGATAATGTGCATTATTTGCTTTGATAATATGGATTATATGACAGTGTAGAAGGGGCCTAAGATGGGCAGAGCTGGGGAAAGTTACTTTTTTATCTAGAATCCCCCAGTCAACATGGCCAATGATAATGCTGATGGGCAGATTCAAGGAGCTGTAATTGCTCCAAAAGTAACTTTGCCTGACTTTAGCTGTGTGGAAATACAATGCCATTTATATTACTGTTCCAGAAAGGGAAAAGGCTGATATATCACTGCAAAGTGGGTTCTTCTTCACCTGTATTTCCTTTAAAGTAATGGTCATAGTTAGGAGGGATTGATTTAAGCAATTAGTTGCATTAATAGGTAAAGGTTTCCCCTGACGTTAAGTCTAGTCATGTCTGACTCTGGGGGTTGGCGCTCATCTCCATTTCTAAGCCAAAGAGCCAGCGTTGTCCGTAGACACCTCCAAGGTCATGTGGCCGGCATGACTGCATGGAGCGCCGTTACCTTCCCGCCGGAGCGGTACCTATTGATTTACTCACATTGGCATGTTTTCGATCTGCTAGGTTGGCAGAAGCTGGAACAACAGCAGGCACTCACTCAGCTCCCGGGATTCGAACCTGGGACCTTTCGGTCTGCAAGTTCAGCAGCTCAGTGCTTTAACACACTTCGCCACCGGGGCTCCAGTTGCATTAATATTGGGATCTTGTTTATTATTTATTTACTATATTTATACTCACTCTTTTCACGCTGAAGGGAACTCAGAGTGGCTTGCAATTATTATATTGATCGTACATAATTTGGATACATGCAAGCTATGGTTGCCAGGAGTCCATTATTATAAGGGATGTCCCTCATTAGAGGAACAGAAAATCTGTTTCCTATGGAGCTTGCAAGCATCACCTATTAAAAGCGATTTCTTTTCTGCCATTTGAGGTTTGAAAAGCTTTTCATTTTACACATGATGCACACATTTCTATCTCTAGATACATCCTATATTTGGGGGTTTGGCCCCTCATATAGAATTGTGTATATCATGTGATTTATGAATGGAGACAATAGGTTAATTCTACAGAAAAAAAAATACATAGCTCTGAAATCAATGCTTTCATTTTGTGTTTAGCCAGTAAACAAGCTCATTCATTAATAGCTACGTCCATATTGTCAATCCTACATATCATGGATTTTGGCTGTTTCTTATTCCATATTTTGAAAATTCAGCAGTATTAGGAGACTCTGCAGGGCGGGGCAGAGAAAAGTTTAGCTGGGGGCATTTCCCTTTTGACAAATTTAGAAACAATTCAAACACTGCCCTCAAGCGGCTAAATTCTGAACTCCAAAATGACAATCCTAAACATGCATTTAAGTAACAAGTCAAAGCAAAATACCAGCTGTTAGGAATTGTGGGAGCTAAAGTCCAAAACACCCAGAGGGCCGAAGTTTGCCCATGTCTGGTCTAAAATGTTAACTTTTTCAAGCTCTGGCCCATTGTTTCTGGAATGATGCATGTTTCAGTTCCATGTTGAGACATATATGCAAGTATGGGATTAGTGTGTTTTAGGAATAGTTTTGAAGTACCTCTAGTTTATACTTATTTCCAAATTTTATTTAAGAGATCATGGAGATCTCATAATGTATGTAATTATGAATATAAAAATAAAAATAATTAAATCTGTGCTGCATGAAGCATAAAAAATAAGAGTTAAAATTCAGAGTAAAAAACGACACAGACCCTCCAAATCCCACTCACAGCATCTCCAGCAGCCTGCCCTTCAACATTCCCTAAATGCCTAATGGCAGAGATGTATTTTCACCTGTCTGCAAAAACAAATCAGGGATCAGGCCATCCTGCTGTGGCATATATTACTTCCATAGGTCAGATGTTTACCTCCTCTTCCCTAACTTCCCACTAACAAGTTTATTTTGCTAACAACATATCTATTGCAAGAGAGGAGCGCCCCCCCCCCCCCCCGTGGCACAATGAGTTAAACCCTTGTGATGGCAGGACTGCTGATTGGCAGGTCAGCAGTTTGAATCTGGGGAGAGCGGGTGAGCTACCGCTGTCAGCTCCAGCTCCCCATGCGTGGTCCTGAGAGGAGCCTCCCACAAGGATGGTAAAATATCAAACCTCCAGCATCCCCTGGGCAACATCCTTGCAGACGGCCAATTCTTTCACACCAGAAGCGAATTGCAGTTTCTCAAATTGCTCCTGACACGGAAAAAAAATTGCAAGAGAGGTACAATGTCCGTCACCATAATTTTTTTAAAGATAGGGAAGCCGCTGTCGAAATAGAATTAAATAATTACTAGGATGTTTTTTACAATGCTCACTGTATGGGCATAGTAAAGGTAAAGGTTTCCCCTGACATGAAGTCTAGTCGTGTCCGACTCTGGGGGTAGGTGCTCATCTCCATTTCTAAGCCAAAGACCCAGCATTGTCCGTAGACACCTCCAAGGTCATGTGACCGCTACCTTCCCGCCAGAGCGGTAGTTATTGATCTACTCACATTTACATGTTTTCGAACTGCTAGGTTGTCAGGAGCTGAAGCTGACAGCGGGAGCTCACTCCGCTTCCGAGATTTGAACTGCCGACCTTTCAGTCGGCAAGTTCAGTAGCTCAACAGTTTAACCCACTGTGCCACCGGGAGCTCCTATGGGCATACTAGAGTCAATAACAAAGAAGCACCTTCTCACACTCTTTTTATTCCTTTCCTTCTTGTCTTCTGTCTGTTTCTTTTTAGCAGCATTAGAAGAATAGGGAAGCTTAGTTGCAACAGCGTCCCTACAGTAAACAGTGCAATAAAAGCTTGAACTGTGCAGGAGAAGGGTTCTGCTCTAGTTCATCCTCCTATAGTTGTGTGCCCCACCTGGAAGAGGCAAAGCAAACAGTAGCTGTTGCCAGAATCCACCACAGAACATGTATGAACAGCAAAAGAGAAGGTTGGGATATAAGCCTGCCTTTACCTGCTCCTCTCACCATGCAAACAAACAAAAAAATACATAGATCTATAAGTTTGACTATCAAGTAGAGTTTGGTAAAAAAAAAATTTTAAAAGCCCCACTTTATGGCTTTTTTGGATAATGCCTTTGGATAAAGCCTTCAAATGGTCTTTTAAAAGTTCAAAACTTTTTTAAAAATCAAACTTAATGTAAGACTTATCTGATCTGGTTGTTTCATTACATAGCATTGATTTTGAACAAAAAAGGCTATCTGAAATAAGGTAAACTGATCTTTTGGAAGTGATGTAGAAAACTAACCTATGTTTTTCGTGTTATGTCTGCTTCTGGCACCAAATTGTCTGTTAAAGAAGCAATGCATCTACTTTTTAAACTGAGCTGTGCTGCTTATTTATTCAGAGCCTTTCTATCCTGCCCTTCAGCAAAAAAAAAAAAAAAAAAAAGGGCTCAAAGAGTGGCTTACAAGTCATTAATTTGACAGTTCCCTGCCCTCAGGTACTTGTACTTGTATCTTAAAATAAAAAAGCATGCTAAGCACAAGGGAGTCAAGCTCTTCGCTTCGAAAGCAAGTCTTACAATGAAAAACTCAGGTTTTGTTCAAGAATAAGTGATACAAATTGAGACCTTTTGTATCCAATTAAATCTTTTAGCAGCAAAAACTTGATTTTGCACAATTTATAGAGTTGTACACCAAGAAGGAATACGATCAATACAGAGGAACTAATTTTGTTAACTGCAACTCCCAACAGAAGTTTCAAGCGAGTATAGAAGCTTGGTTAATAATCCACTGGGAATCTACAATGGACTGGCTCATAAATAGATGAGCCATAGATAAAGCAGAGGAATGTTGACTATGGGACCAGTGCTAAATGTTTTATGCTTTCTGTTTTATGTTACGATGTTTTTCATATAGTATTTTAATAGTTTAATTGGGATTTATATGTTCATTGGTTTTTTTAGTGAATTTTATGTATTGCTTTTGTACATTGCATTTTTGTACACTGCTGTGAGTCCCCCTTGGGGGGGGGGGGAGTGGGATAGAAATGCAGCAAATAAATAAACAAGACAAACTAGTTTTCAGAAAGAGAGAGAAAAAGTGCCAAGGAAAATGGCTGAATCAATTTAGAATCAAACATATATAAATACTCAAACTGGCTATGCAGGTGCGGAGTGAAAGAAGATGGGAGGAGATATAGAGAAAACAAGGGGTATCTACACTGAATAATTCATGAAGTTTCACACCACTTGAACTGCCAGAATTGAATGTTATAGAATCACGAGAGCTATAGGTTTTTTTTTTTTTAGCCCCTAGGATGCTTTGTACATTCCAGCCCAGGAACTGTTGTGTTCTTCATTCTCTATACTAAAATTAATGTTGATTCAATCTAAAACAAAAATATTAGCAATCTATTGTTGCTATGTTGAATTGCTGGGCTACTCTGGTACAGTGAACAGAATTGCTGGCTGCTTGCTTACATTGGAGAAAAATTGCATACACAGATGAAAGCTCACAAAAATACCGATATCTCTCTTTCTGTTATACATTTGGGTCGATTTAGTTTCAGAGGCAGACTCACCCAAGGCCACTGAGTTTATCATCAGAAACAGAGCTTGCTTAGATGTTTACACTGAAAGGCCATCCTGATTTTTCCCTCCCTCTTCTTGCTACTAAGTTTTTCAATTGCTTTAATGTCTTGTGGCTTTCTTAAAGTGATTTCCTTTTAAGAGACTTGGAGAAGAGGAGAACAGGTCTCATGATCAGCAGTTCAACCACAGCATTTATGCAAGACTCATAGGTGATCTTTAAAAAAAATCCAAGCTTAAAAATATATTATTCAGGCTTCTGAGCAAATGTTAATAAGATAGCATTGCAGCTGCTTTTTAAAAAGCAATGATATTTGCTTTCTTGTTGCCAAAACACAACTAGTTATCTGCTTGAGTGCCAAGGACATCCCTTATGATAAGAGACACCTGTCAGCACTACTTAGAGCTCTAGGTCTGCACAGAGAAGCACAAACATCCAACAGCTATTCTCTTTTCCTCATAAAAGAGCGATCTGTATAATGATTTCTGAGAAAGGGTGAAGATAAAGCAATTTGTTTTCTTCCCAAAATATGTCTATATAGATTCCTTTCCTGGACGCTCGCAGAAGTGCAGAATGGGACACCTGTATGAAATTAGAATCAGCAGAAAACAGTTCTCATGCCACCGGTTTTGCACCCCAGGGAGAGTGGTGGCTCTGATGAAATTAGGGCAGTTCATCTGTTCTGGGTTTCAGACTGTCCTTTAAATGAATTCTCCAAAGGGATTGACTCCGCCTACCAAGAGGTTTCAGCACCTTGGAGAGCACCTTTAAAATGCCAGCTGAAATCTAAAGCACTATCCTATTGACAGCCTACTCCACCCAAATGGAGCCACCCAATCCCTTGTTGTTTAATCCCTTTGTAATTACAAGCAAGTATGACTTTGTATCTTTGCATTTGCTTCAGTATTCTCTCCACTGCAGCAGGATTATTTGCTAAACAAATAGATGTAGAATATTAGTGTCAGTTCTAGGTTCCGGAGCTCATTTTAGAACTAGAGCTCCAAAATTCCTAGTCTCACATTTGGATGACCATTCCACACCCACCGTGTTGAGAGTTACCACCCAAAATAGCTCTGTTTAGGAGGTCCTTGCCCAAAATATTTGAATTTGTCTGTTTTTGCCATCTGCCACCCATTTCTTCCTCTATTTTTCTTCTGGGTCCAAATAACACACCTGCTTAGTGTGTGTGTGTGTGTGAATGTGCAACAGGTGTGCTGCTTTAAAGACTTAGCCCTAGCACTATTTTTTTAATTATATTTTAAATGTTTTAAGTATGGTGTTTCTTAAAATGTTTTAGGAAATAGCTATTTAATTTCTTTTTAACTTTTTATAATTTAATGTTTTAACTCTATTCAAAATAGAAATACAGTTGAAGAGGAACACAGTTGTATCTTTGAGAGAAAGGCTTGGTATAAATTCAACAAATGATGGGAAAAGATGAGGGGAAGAATTCTGTTCCCTTGCTCCTCTAAGATGGACAAGTAGGCAGCAACAGCAAGGAGATATTCAACAGGAAAGTGAGGAACTACAACAACTATCTCCAAACTCACAGCTAAGGTTGGGGTCATACCAGTAACCAATAATGCTGACTTCTGTTATTAACCCTGTGGAATTCTTCCTCCTGTTCAGAGAAGTTACTTTTTTGCACCACAACTCACTTAAATCTGCAGGCAACAAGGCATCTGGAATGGTATGGTCCAAAAAGACAGCATTCCTAAACTTTGTCTCCAATTCCAAAGAATAACACTTTAAGTGCCACTCTGCCATAAGTGCCACTTTCTGGCCACAGGGGAAATGCTAATAAAGAGATAGCAACCTTTACGACAGTACTACTCCAAGTTCTGGTCCCTGGTTTGGAACCAGTTCCTGAACTTTTGGCTGCCAGTTAAAGACAAGTTTGTAAGATAGATAGAAAAAAATTATAGCTAGGAGGCACAAATATGGTGCTATGGAAAAGAAATCATAATAGTTTGCCCTGCCCCCCCCCCCCGGGGCCCCAAACCAGGAACCATGAGAAGCATGGCTTTACTTTGTTCTTGTGGGTGAAGTGACAAGTAAAGCAAGCTCCAGAGCAGCGTGTTAGATGTTGTGTCTGTGCCTGCAATGAAAAGATCCGCAATAATAAAGAACAGATAATCTTCGTTAAAGCTGCTTTCACTGTTGGTCTTTTTTTCCTCATCCACATGAAGGAGGTACATATCGGTGAAGTCTCGGGGATTCTGGGCATCCAGGCTTTCCCTGTGCTGCATTATTATTTTCTTCAGGAAAGCTGTGACATCCAGCTCAATTTGCCTGAGTTCTCGGAAACATCCAAACGGGAGGTAGTACAGCCAAGGGCAGATGTTGACCAGGAGAATCTGGTTGTTCAAGGTAATCTCCAGACCACGCGAAATGAGCCTCAGCAAGGTCTTAAACCCTATATCATCATAGTCAAAGCGTCGGCCGAAGGCCATTGAGCAAATGATGTTGGATACCGCATTGCCGATAATAGGAAAGGGATTGAATGGCTCCTCTCCATGTTTCAGGATCTCTCCCTTCACATACTTGGATTCTTCAATGATTTTTGGCTCCAGGCTATGCTTTCCTAAACCAAAGTGACGCAGAGTTGAATGGGAGAACCTCCTCTGTTTCCTCCATATTGGGCCATACGGGGCGAAGACCACACCTGAATGAAAGAAAAGAAAAATGTTGACATCTCCAACAGAGAAGCTCGTAGTAACATTTTATCCATGGCAGAGATTCTTGTGTAGCCTCGCTCTCATCCTCACTCTTAGAGGTGACTTTTCACATAATTTTCCAGAACTGAGGGATTGAATTAATTTCAGAGAAGTCTTTGGAGGGCACAATCCCATGGAAAGTTGGATCAAAGGCAAATGTGTGGGGAGAAAAAAAATGTTGTGTGCTCTCGTCGTTTCTGACTCACTATGACCTTAAAGCAACACTATCCGAAGGAAATTTGGTCTCTTCCAGAATTCTATAGCCACAACACACTGGCTCTCAAACCTTATTTAGAGCATTACTTTTTGCTGGAAAACCCACATCACCATCCACAACACTGGTACAATGGAAGAAATTCTGAGATTTTCCCAGAAAAATTCCTTAAACCAAATCACATTATCTGTTCTTCTAGGCTACTGCTGTGCTAACTGGCAGTCTCTGACCATCATCATACAGCAGTGATAGGAACCTTTGGCCATACATGTCAGTGAAAAGGAGTGGAGTTAAAACTGGAGTCATGGAAAAACATGGAAAAAGCCAGAGAAATGGGGAAGAAAGTGCCGGGCTTCTCTTGTTTTTATATGCCTTATACTCTTTATATAGGGCCTAAATATCCTAAAGGAACCAAATCCTCGCCTAACTTGGAAGCTAAGCAGGGTCAGCCCTGGTTAGTATAGTTACTTGGATAGGAGATCACCAAGGAATGCCAGGCACTGTAGGCCATAATTCAGGGGAAAGAACTGACAAAACCACCTTGCTTAAGAAAAACCTATGAAATTCATGGGGTTTCCATAAGTCGACAGGTGACTTGAAGGCACACACTTTGTATACTGCCTTTTATTTCATCATCTGAAAAACAAAACATACCCTAAATCCAACAGTTCAAACATTTCACAAAAGCAAGCAGACCTGACATGATAATACTGATTGATCAGCACGTAAAAGCAAAGTTCAAGGAACTCTACTGAAATTATGCTATATAACACAAATGGGGCAAAGAGCAAGTGTTGATAAACTATGATGGTCCCTTCAAATAAAGAGTCAGTTTGATTGAGCCAATAGGATCCTGGTGATTGCCTTAGGAACATCTTGCCTGTTCTTGACAGAAAAGTGGGAGAAATGAGTAAATATTATAATTATGCTTAGAAACAGATCAGTTGCTAATGAAGATCTTTAAGCAATAATATGTATTTCCAGCACCTGGGCCTAATTCACCTACTAGCAAAGTAGGTACTGTTCCATTATCCGGGTAGAGGACAAACGGGGGCACTACAGAGACAAGGATAGTCCAGGTTTGTTGTATGTTTTCTGGGCTGTATGGCCATGTTCCAGAAGTATTCTTTCCTGATGTTTCACCCACATCTATGGCAGACATCCTCAGAGGTTGTGAGGTTGTGGGTGAAATATCAGGAAAGAATACTTCTGGAACATGGCCATACAGCCCAGAAAACATACAACACAAGGATAGTCCATTTTACAGAGGGAGTAGGGTTTGAACACATCTCGTGCAAACAACCCTCGCTTATGAAAAGGGAAGTGAGGAGGGGGAATAACCAGAGAAAATTGGGAAAATAGTTTTCCTCCTTCAATTCCCCCGCCCCCAATCCTTCTCTGCCTAGGCCCGCTTTTGGAGTCCGCCTTGATAATGGAACAGTACCACAATGTGTTTTAAATTACTTTCATATTCTGTGCAGCCTTCAAATGCACCACTTTGAACAATGTTGTTGTAGTCTAACCCTGAGGTTACCTGAGCCAGACACACAGACAATTTCTGCCCAGGACAGATGGCACCTGGTGAGTAGACACAACACTCAGTGCCTACTCTGTAAAACTAAATCTCTTCTGGGACTGCCTGACTTAGAGGTCCAATTTATTACATATTATCATCAGGGAAGAAGTTGGAATGAGATACATAAATGGGAGAAATGACTATGAAATGGAGTTAACTTTAGATATAATAAATACAGGTTAATGGCTTACCACAAAAAGGTTAACGGGTGCAGTTTGCAAACCAGTGACTATATATCTGTTTGCCAACAAGAAATGTGTGCGAAATGAACATATCCAAAGTATCACCTGTGTAAAAGTCCTAATCATAATGCTCTGAAGTTAAGCCAAGAACATCATTATCTAACAAAACAATTAATTCCCATTTGATTTTCAGATTTTTTGGTATACTTTGTAACATGTGCTGCTGCAATAACATTCATTCTATGAAAGTATGTTGCATTTATTTCACACCATTATTGTTGCTGCTGTGGTTTTCCTGGAAACATTTGTTCAGAGGGGTGTTGAGTTTACCTTTCTCTTCTTTTGAGGGTAAGAAAGTGTGACTTACCCAAGATCAAACCAGCCTACCCTTAAATGCTGGGAAACTGGTGATAAAAGGCTTGGATCCCATTTTAAAAGCATATTCTCACAGCATGCCAACTCCTTCAAACTTCTTGTTTCAATTACAAATCCCTGGAAGCTACTCTGCTGTGTAACAAGCAGTAGAGTCTCATGAAAAATCCAAACAGCTCTTCTTTGGAACGTCAAGAAGCCACTATGATCAATACTTAATCAATCAATCAATTAAGAATATTTATACTCCGCTCTTCAGTTACAAAAGCGCCCAGAGCGGCTTACAAATTGTTAATTAACAATCAATAAGTGAATAATGCTCTGCTAGCGAATTGGACTGTTAGGAATTGTGGAATTTGAAGTCCAAAACACTTGGAGGGCCGAAGTTTGCCCATGCCTATGCTACAATGTCAACCTTGAATGCTTGAAATGCATAGAGTGAGATATTTACAGTAAGTCTGTCAAAACGACAATTACAGAGCTACACTCCTGATGCTGCCCTAGGCAGCATGCTTTAAAAGCTCTAGATATCATGTGGTGCTATAATTCTTGTGAACCTATGTCAGTTCTTTCATCAAGAGTGAGGATTCCCAATTTCTTGACAGCTATTTAAACTTCCAAGGATACCACTGAAAGAAGTATGGCATCACACAACTAGGTAAACGTTAAAAACAGGAATCTAGACAAGGCTGCGTTAAACATGCAAATGTACTAATCCATAAACTCTATTCAAAATTATTTCAAAACAAACATATCTCCAGTCAACATCATGTTATATGTCAGTAATCAGCACTCAACATGCTGTTTCCTTTTACAGTAGTTGTACCATAGCCTAAGGGCTACACATAATTTATGTACAAAATCAGATACACCGACCTCTAGCTTTCTTCATACAGGTGTGGTTGGCAAAGGCAAAGTTAGACATTGCCACACGTGCCTGTTTTTAATGAAAGATGCAGCCAGGAGCATTGTAATATAGCTCCATCCTTAATGCAATATAATCCCTGGGTTCCCTATTGCTGGGTGTTCTAATAATTATGAGTATTGTATTTCTCAGAAAGATAATATATCAACAACCACTTCTATTGTCCCTAACTGATTTTTTGCTGATAATTCTTGGCACTAGCTGTAACATTTTAATCAAACATTGAACACACTCTTTTTTAAAACTTTGCAATATATCTGAACACAGAAAACCTATTTTTTTTCCTTTCTTTCCCTTAAAAAAATCAGAAATACCACCTAAGACAAGATTTATGAAATACTTTTCCTTCTGCAGGTTGAGTTTCTCTTATCCTAAATCTTGGGATCAGAAAGGTTTCAGGTTTATTAATTATTATTGTGCCGTCGCGCCTGGGGCTGTACTCTTAGGAAAAGAGGCATGGACGTGACATCTTTCCCCAGGGGATTGCTTCTTGCCCTCCTTTAGGGAAACTGGAACTCCCAAGGACCAAAACACTGTAGTTAACTCAAAAACTGGGTTTATTCTTCACAAAGGGGGTAAAAGAAAATATACATTACAGTCTTTGATTGTTTAAGTCCATGAAGCTTGTCCAGATCCCTCTTTCTCTGGCTGTGAATGCCGGAGCAAACTCAGCCTCAGTCCAATGACCTATATCTGAAGACAAGAGTCTTCCTCTGTTGCCAAAGGACTGATGTGAAGGCGCTTGAGACTCCTCAACGTTGTTCAGGTTGGCCCTGAACATGAAGTGTGAGTCCCAAGGGTAAGAACCTCAGAATTGGTGCTGAGAGGTAACTTTTGAAGGGCTTTTTGAGCCAAGCCTCTCTTTCACGTCCATCCGATAAGAGAACTTGCTGATGGAATGAAAAGGAGGAAACACAGTCCTACTCCAGGAAGAGGTGGAGCCAAACAGTTTTGCTGAGTGAGCAATATAACAGGTACAAACAACATTGATTGACAGATATAAATAACCAATCCAACTACATTTACAGGGTAAGGGCAAAATCAGGCATGATACAACAATTCAAATCTTGAAACTTATAGTTCCAACATATAGATGGCGCCACTCGCGCCGTCACACTCCCGGCCTAGATTTCCGGACTTTCGGAAATCTAAACAAAATGGAGTTAAATACCTTTAACTCTAATAACTTTAAGACTGTACGTCTTGTGAAAATAACTCAACCATGTCACTAATAGGCCTGTCAAATAAAAAAAACCTTTTCGTTAGAGATGACCTTAACCTGGGCCTTGCGCACTCTATTGTCAGAGCTAGGATATAATTTTGACACAATACCCTTAGCCCATTGGTATCTAGGAGCATCTTTGATTAAGTAACACCAAATCCCCAACCTTTACGTTGGCACCTAACAATCCAAAACCCATAGTTTCTTAGGGCAGACTGAGTAATTGACCTTCCTTGGTGTTTGACTTTTGTGTGGAAATGCTGTGTCAACAGCAGAGCTATGTGGCTATGGTGTGGCAAAATAAAAGGATTTTCAACACAGGATCTAATCTTTGCTCTCTTTAGTCTACCTCCAACCCTAAGGAGACCCTCATTGTCCAGGAAGGGGTTCAAGTCCTTTAAACAACTATTTTTGGGCAAGGATGCTTTTCTTTCTAAACAAGCTATTTCTTCTAAAAAACACTGTCTTTGAGTGGATCTCAGGATGACTGTTGAGGCTTTTGAAAGATCTTGGGGCTGAATTGCACCACTGTTTTTTGTAGTGATGTAATGTATGAGCCTGGCAATGGCTGCCTGAAGTCTAGTCCATTTTGAAAATCTTTCAAACTTGGCTGGATTTAAACCTTGCCTTGATAAGTCTTGGCCATCGATGGTAGATTTGCAGGACTGAATTTCTGGCAACTCAGTGTCTTTGAGCACGGAAATGCTTTCTGGAAAGGAAGGATTTTGAAGACATTTGGGTCCAGTGATCCAGGATGACTTGGACAACTTTGCGGCTGATGTTCCTCGGGATGTCACATCTGCCGGATTTTCTGAAGTGGATATGTAATGCCACTGCTCTTCTCCCTCCGCACACACGCTGGCTGGTTCAGCGTAGTTGCTTCTGAAGAGGTCTTCCACAAACTGGGTGATCTGGGTCTTTACCTTCGGATCTTTTAGCATCCTTCTTCTTAAGGACAGGAGACGATGAAGGGCAACATCTCTGTTGTTGGGTAGAGATGGTCTTTCCGGCTTGAAAGGTAAAGGTGCTATCCAATTACCTTCAGAGACTTGAATGACTTGGTTGTTCATCATCTCAAGAAACTTCTGATCATTTTTAGAGAAGGCTGTTTGCTCATCTCTCTCTGTGACTTCGATGATGGGAGAGTAATCTGGCATTACTCCCTGGCAGCAAACTGAGATGTGGCTGGCACATCCTTGCATTAGTGAAGGCCTTTTAGTGACAGGCTGGAACATCTTGTTCAGGCAGACTGGGCCTAACACCGTCCATCCTAAAGGCAACTGCTGGGCCATGGGTGATCCCTTAGGACCTTCAATCTGGTTGCTAACACGGAACAGTGTGGGACAATCTGCACCGATAAGCATGACGATGTCTGTTTCCAAGTCCAAAGCTGGTATTAGATCTTGAATACCTTTGAGATGAGGATGGGCTTGTACCACCTCCTTCGTGGCTATCTGTTCTTTGTTCCTGGGAATCAGGCTGCATTCTATAAGGTCAGGAAGATCGTACCTGACCTTTTGTCCAACAGGTGAGATTTTGAACTTTGTTGCAACTCTGCCATTCATCTTATTCTTTCCGGAACAAGTGGATATGGT
This sequence comes from Anolis carolinensis, assembly GCF_035594765.1. Lineage (NCBI taxonomy): Eukaryota > Metazoa > Chordata > Lepidosauria > Squamata > Anolidae > Anolis > Anolis carolinensis. Next base: position 28,210,975 of record NC_085845.1, on the reverse strand, counting down.
GTAATCTATTGTCTCGGTATGAAGGTTGAACATGTCGAAGAACTCTGGGGTTGCAAGAGATGCGTCACTTTGGGCATCCAAGGCGACGTAGACCCTTTTCTTATTCCACGGCTGCTTGTCTGGATACACCTCTGCCAGGCAGATTGGGTGGCAAATCCTGGGCTTGTGGCTATTTTGACAAAGCTTGGTGCAGGCAACCGCAGGAGCCTTGAGGGCTACCTGAGGTTCTGTAGGCTTTTGGTCTTCTTTGGTTTCTTCTTTGGTAGGAGAATTTGACTTTGCTTTGAATTGAGGGGAATCGAAGTTGTGCATTGCAGAGCAATGCTTGATGCTGTTGCAGTGTTGGCATTTAACCTTTTCTTTGCAGTCTTTGGAGAAGTGAATAGTGGCGCCGCAGCATCTAAAGCACACCTTGGCCTTTTGAATTATTTGGAGTCGTTCTTTGTAAGGCTTATTTGCGAACTCTCTGCATTCAGCTAGGCTGTGTGGCCTTTGATGAATGGGACAGGATATGCTGTTGTTGCTGACTGGTTGAGCAGAAGTTGCAGGAGTTGCGTCTGTCATCTTGACACTCAGGTTCCTTCTAAGATCTTTGCCCTGGGCTTTGTCTTCTTTGGAGGTCTTTTCAGGCTTTAGGTCTTGGTACAAAGCGAGAAGACCTGTTTGAGGGTCATTCCTCTCACGGGCTGCTCTAGTGACGAAATCCACCAAAAAGGTGAAGGGCGGGTATACATTTGCATTCTCCTCTTTGTACTTGAACACCTGTTTCCCCCAAGCTTCTCGAAGAGGAAAAGGAAGTTTGCAGAGGATGGCACTCTGAGACGTGTGCTGGTCCAGACATGCTAAACCTGGCAGCTCTGGATTTCCTTTGGCTGAAGCTAGCTCTAGTAAAAGATCACTAAAGTCCCAAAGCTGTTTGCAATCTTTCATCTTCAGTGATGGGAACCTGTTGAGTCGATCCATGAGGGATGCTTCTATCTCAGTGCTCGCACCGAAGCGCTGGTCCAAGCGAGACCACGCTGTGGACAAAGCTCTTTGGGGGTCTGCTACATGAGCAGCATAAAGTCTTTTTACTTGCTCGGCTGAGCTGGGTCCAAGCCACGCCATAAGAAGGGACAGTTCTTCATCCGCTTCTAGCTTGAAATCTCGAATGGCCCTCATGAAGGTGATTTTCCACAGAAGGTAGTCATCCGGTCGGTCAGTGAATTTCTGGACGCCTTTGTCTCTGATGTCTCTTCTTGGATTTCGCAAGAGGGAACCCAATTGAGACTCCAGTGTGTAAGGGTACATCTGAGTAGTGTGATGTGGCGTGACAAACTCAATGTTCTTCGGTTGAACACATCTTGTCGCGATGGTAGGCGATGCTGGGTTCAGCAGATTGCTGGCAGGCAGCACCTCTGAAGCCTTCATCTTCAGCGATGGGAGAACTGACTTGGTATGCAGGGATGAATGTGGTGGTTCACTCCCGGCCATGCCTTGCCAATGTGAATGGACATCTGGATGTTGTTGAAAGACGTCATCCTTTTGTTCCCAAGTAGACAAGTGGTATCTCTGAGGCCTAAGTACAGGAATGGACTCTGACAGAGATGGCACTCTCCCGGCCGTGCTTTGCTGTACTTCTGAGGAATGGGCTGGCCTTGAAGTTGCGAACACTGGAACAGGTGAGCGATCTTCAAGGTGGCAAAAGGAGATATGACTCTGCACTACAGGTGATTCCAGTTGCAGATGTGCTGAAACCTTTGCTGTAGGCTCTTGTGTTGGCAGGAAACTAAGGTTTTCTTGTGTTAGTTCCTGTGATAGGGCTTTGGCTAGAATGTTAGCTCTGACTATCTTTTGTGCTGTGTCTCTTTTTACTTGAAGCAGATCTAGATCCCGTTGCAGTTCCTCTTGCTTGGCTTCAGCCACTGCAAGCTCTATTTCTCTCTGGGCCCTGGCCTGTGCTAGGTCAGCTTCTTGTTGGGCCCTAGCCTGCGCTAGATCAGCTTCTTGCTGGGCCCTAGCCTGAGCTAGAAGCAGTTTCTGCTTGGCTTTAGCCTGTTGAAGGAGGAGTTCCTCTTCATTGAAGGCAAAGTCTTGCCTAGCCATTTCTGCAGACGCCTCTGCTTCTAAAACCTCTTTTCTAATTTTCAAACGGACAGCCTCTCTGTTGTAGTGGGCTGCTTTGGAAGAAGTACTGATGAATGAGTGTGTGGATTGGGAGGAACTGCTATGCCTAGATGAATGCTTGGATTTAAGGCTAGCATCATTAGATGGAATCTTGAGCAGACTGGATCTAAGGCTTACACATGGGGAGCCTTGAACCCTTTCTTCTGCACCTTTGAATAAGGAACTGGGCTCTGGTTCAAATAGAACTGCGCTGTAGCGCCTCCTCTCTTCTTGTAGGCTGAAAGAAATTTCCTTAGCCCTATCTAAAGACTCTGGAGTGTTAATTTTGTTCAGTACATAGATTATTTCTTCTGCAATAGCACTCCCATTATTGAAGGCCTTTACAAATTCTTGCCTGAGAATTTCCTTTTCCTTTGGGCAAAGGGATGCCCTTATTGCATCAGCTATGGTCGGCAGGTTTTGCCAAGCTCTGTTAAACCTCTGCCTAAGCTTGCCTTCCTTCTGCAAAAGGCAGAGCATTGTTTTCTCTGTGGGGTGCCTTTCTCTGACTGGGCGGGGAGATTTGACCCTTGTTTGCAAAATCTCATTGCTATGACTTGACATTCTGTGAAATTCAAAAGGAAACTTATCCCAAGTTTCAAACAGTACAAAATGCAATACTATATAACTATACAATTAAAGGCACACAAAAGGGCAATGCAATATTTTAAACAAGACAATTAAAACAGCTGCTTAACTGGGAAGTTAAGCCTGGGCTTTCATAAACTTGCAGCAGGCTTTGAAGAAATGGCAGGAACTGCAGAAGGTTGGAATTTATTGCTTTGCAAACTGGTTTCTGGAAGAGGCTTGGTTGCTGTAAAGGCTGGCTTCTGGAGAAATGTATCTACTTTGCAGAAACCTGGATTTTGCTGCAGTTGCAAGAGCTGGATGTAGCGATTTGCTGGCTTGAGAAACAGAAAAGGCGGGAAACTTAGCAAATGTATCAATTTTGCAAAGGCTAGGCTTCTAGCAAATGTATCCACTTTGCAGAAGGCTTCAACTTGCTGCAGCTACAAGAGCTGAATGTAGCAATTTGCTGGTGGCTTGAGATGCAAAAAGAGCGGGAAAGCTTGCAAATGTCTCAATTTTGTGAAGGCTGGGCTTCCCTCTGGAGGCAAAGGCAGGCTTCTTTTGACTTCTTTATCTTTAGGAGACTATGGGCTTGGCAAATTTAAGGCCCTTTCACTCCTTCTTTTCCCTTCTTAGCACTTCTGGAAGGCTTCTTTCAGCAGTTCTGGAAAAGAAGGCTCCTCTCTCAGTACTTCTGGAAAAGAAGGCTTCTCTCAGCACTGTGCCGTCGCGCCTGGGGCTGTACTCTTAGGAAAAGAGGCATGGACGTGACATCTTTCCCCAGGGGATTGCTTCTTGCCCTCCTTTAGGGAAACTGGAACTCCCAAGGACCAAAACACTGTAGTTAACTCAAAAACTGGGTTTATTCTTCACAAAGGGGGTAAAAGAAAATATACATTACAGTCTTTGATTGTTTAAGTCCATGAAGCTTGTCCAGATCCCTCTTTCTCTGGCTGTGAATGCCGGAGCAAACTCAGCCTCAGTCCAATGACCTATATCTGAAGACAAGAGTCTTCCTCTGTTGCCAAAGGACTGATGTGAAGGCGCTTGAGACTCCTCAACGTTGTTCAGGTTGGCCCTGAACATGAAGTGTGAGTCCCAAGGGTAAGAACCTCAGAATTGGTGCTGAGAGGTAACTTTTGAAGGGCTTTTTGAGCCAAGCCTCTCTTTCACGTCCATCCGATAAGAGAACTTGCTGATGGAATGAAAAGGAGGAAACACAGTCCTACTCCAGGAAGAGGTGGAGCCAAACAGTTTTGCTGAGTGAGCAATATAACAGGTACAAACAACATTGATTGACAGATATAAATAACCAATCCAACTACATTTACAGGGTAAGGGCAAAATCAGGCATGATACAACAATTCAAATCTTGAAACTTATAGTTCCAACATATAGATGGCGCCACTCGCGCCGTCACAATTATTTTGGAATATCTGTTTTTGTATTTATGCACACACTGAGGTATTTTGGAGAGGGGATGCAATTCTAAACACAAAATTCATTAATGTTTCATACACACCTTATACAGGTAGCCTGTACTCAAATGATTGAATTTTCAACAATCATACATATAGCCTGAATGCTAACTTTATACACAATATTTTCAATAATTTTGTGCATGAAACCAAGTTCAAATACATTGAGCTATCAGATAGCAAAGGTGTCACAATATGACCACACGGGTGGCTAAGACTGCAACACCTTTGCTATCTGATAACTCAGTGTATCCAAACTTGGTTTTGGAGTATTTGGTACTTCTGGATAAGGGATGCTTAATGATTTAAGATTTCCCTCCATCTCCACAGAGATCTGACGAACTTGTCTATTTTCAATATCTGGATAAGGGATCAATCTGTATAACTGATGAACCAAAAGAAATCACTGTCCATCATGAATCATAGAATCATAGAATAGTAGAGTTGGAAGAGACCACATGGGCCATCTAGTCCAACCCCCTGCTAAGAAGCAGGAAATCGCATTCAAAGCACCCCCGACAGATGGCCATCCAGCCTCTGCTTAAAAGCCTCCAAGGAAGGAGCCTCCACCACAGCCCCGGGGAGAGAGTTCCACTGTCGAACAGCTCTCACAGTGAGGAAGTTCTTCCTGATGTTCAGGTGGAATCTCCTTTCCTGTATTTTGAAGCCATTGTTCCGTGTCCTAGTCTGCAGGGCAGCAGAAAACAAGCTTGCTCCCTCTTCCCTATGACTTCCCTTCACATATTTGTACATGGCTATCATGTCTCCTCTCAGCCTTCTCTTCTGCAGGCTAAACATGCCCAGCTCTTTAAGCCACTCCTCATAGGGCTTGTTCTCCAGACCCTTAATCATTTTAGTTGCCCTCCTCTGGACGCTTTCCAGCTTGTCAACATCTCCCTTCAACTGTGGTGCCCAAAATTGGACACAGTATGATAAGGTGACCAGCAACTTTTTCAGAGGAGTATCTGCACCTGGGCTTTCAGCACCACCTACCTGGTCTTCCAGATGTTTTGGATTGCATCCATTAATTGAGTTTGATGCCACTTTCACTACCATGGTTCAATGCTATAGAACTATGGGCAGAGAAGACGCAAGATCTTATCAAACTGCACTCCCAGAAATCCACAGCATTGAGCCAGGGCAGTTCAAGTGATGTCAAAGCTGCCTTAATTATACAATGTAGACATACCTTGGTGTAACTCTTACTATGTTTAAGGGAAATGTGACTTCCAACTAACTTCAGCCTATAGCTAGGGTTATAATATTTGGCATATCTTCAAAAGCAAATCGAATCAAGGGAAGTTTCTGGTGTACAGTTGTTTTTTATTGGAAATGACAACCTTCTTTAAGCCTTCTGGTATGAAGCCTTCTTTCCTAGCTCTATATTTTCCTGAGAAGTTATGGGAGGGGCTGCAGACCACATGATCTGCTCTGGGACAATCACAGAGCACAGACCTCTTTAGACTTTGGGACTGCTCAGATTGCAAACTTGCAAACATTTGCCTGTTTATTAGAAGAGAGATGTTCTGACCGGATAGCACAGAAACCTATCTGTAACCACGGCTGTAACCAAGGGGGGGGGGGGGGTTAAGGGTTCTAACCCCACCCCCTGAAACCTGGTTTATTCATGAATTTAACTGGTTAACCAATTTATAAGTAAACCAAGATTTTATTTTTAACCTGACACATTTCAGGTGAACTTTTAAAAAACCCCTCTGGCTACGGCCCTGTCTGTAACTGACTGATAAGTTGTGTAGATGTGTATGCTGAACACATGAAGGTTGTGAGTAAACCAAATATGTTATTTTTTTTACCTGTCTACTTTATTTTGTCTCTTGAGTGCATAATATAAACAAGCTGTTTTATGAGAGAGCAGATGTATTTTTGGGCACTGACAAACACTAAAGAACTGCTACCGTGTTTTCTGGAAAATAAAACATTGTCTTATATTTATCTTTCCTATGGTTTATTTTCATGGGATGTCTTATTTTTATTAAATATGGTACAACAATCTGCATTTACGGGATGATCTCTCTGGGCTCAGTAGCAGACTGCTTGCTGAAGCTTTCCCCCTATCCCCTAGTGTTAATGTGGGGTGAGATAGATCCACAGACTGTTGCTGGTTGGTGCTGGGTGAGAGAGACCCACAGTGCTGTGTAAAACGGCAGCCACAGCTTTACTTCTTCCCCCTGAAGACACACAATACCTAAAGCAGAGTGTCCTTCTCACTTCACTGAGACTTTTACTTTCACTTTCTTTGTCTCCCTCTATGCCTCAGCTTGCTGCACGCACAGAACTACCGGGACCTGACAGGGGTAGCTGACCTTGTACACTGCATAGCCACGCCTATCACTATGTCTTATTTTTGGGGTATGGCTTATATTGTGCAAATGCTTAGAAATCCTGCTATGGCTTATTTTATGGGTATGTCTTATTTTTGGGAAAATTATATTTTTTATGCATTGGTATATTCTCTGTTTCCAAACAGATCAAAGACAACAGGTCATTCAGTCTAACAACTGTAGTCAATTGCCTTGCATAATTCCCTTTGGTTGTATACCATTTGAGAAGATGCTACTCAGATGGGTTTTTGGCTCTTCTCTAAAAATGTTATGATCTCTAAAAGGTCAGCTTTCCTAAAATGGTATAAGGCGGATATTGTTAGGAAAACAAGGGGCACATTTATACTGCAGCTGCCATGGCTCAAGGCTAAAGAATGACAGGAATTGCAGTTTGACAATCCTTTTTCGTCTTCTCTGCTTAAAGAACGGGTGCCTCGCTAATGACACCAAATGAATTTATTTATTTATTTGCAGTATTTATATTCCACCGTTCTCACCCTGAAGGGGACTCAGGGCGGATCACGTTGCACACATATAAGGCAAACATTCAATGCCATAACATAGAACAGAGACAGACGCAGGCAAGGGCTGGCCTCGAACTCATGACCTCTTGGTCAGAGTGATTTGTTGCAGCTGGCTGCTAACCAGCCTGCGCCACTGCCCGGCAATTTATGGAATCAATGTGCAGTGCCGAAGGATCCCATTGGATTGAGAAGTTGGCAGTTAAAGCAGTATCAAATGGCATTCACTGTGCAGAGTAGATGCACACGCGAGTACACATTCTGCCTTGGTCAGACCACACCTGGAATCACTCTGTGTCTAGCTCTGGGCTTCGCAATTGAGGGAAAATGTTGGCAAGCTGGAATGTGTCCAGAGGAGGGCGACTAAAATGATCAAGGGTCTGGAGAACAAGCCCTATGAGGAGCGGCTTAAAGAGCTGGGCATGTTTAGCCTACAGAAGAGAAGGCTGAGAGGGGACATGATGAGGGCCATGTGTAAATACAGCAGAGTCTCACTTATCCAACACTCGCTTATCCAACGTTCTGGATTACCCAATGCATTTTTGTTGTTAATGTTTTCAATACATCGTGATATTTTGGTGCTAAATTAGTAAATACAGTAATTACTACATAGCATTCCTGCGTATTGAACTACTTTTTCTGTCAAATTTGTTGTATAACATGAAGTTTTGGTGCTTAATTGTAAAATCATAACCAAATTTGATGTTCAATAGGCTTTTCCTTAATCCCTCTTTGTTATCCAACATATTCGCTTATCCAAGCTTCTGCCGGCCCATTTAGCTTGGATAAGTGAGACTCTACTATATTAATTACTACATAGCATTACTGCGTATTGAACTACTTTTTCTGTCAAATTTGTTGTATAACATGATGCTTTGGTGCTTAATTTGTAAAATCATAACCTAATTTGATGTCTAATAGGCTTTTCCTTAATGCCTCCTTATTATCCAACATATAATTTTATGTTTGAAATGTATATTTTTAATTCATAATGTATTTTAATAGTTTTAACTGTTTTATGTGCTGTTTTATATTGGTTTATATGGGAATCTAATTGTTGCCACTGTTGTAAGCCGCCCTGAGTCCCTTCGGGTGAGAAGGGCGGGATATAAATGTGAGAAATAAATAAATAAATAAATTTCCTTATCCAACATTCTGATGGCCCTTTTATGTTGGATAAGTGAGGCTCTAGTGTATGTGAAGGGGAGGGAGTCATAGGGAGGAGAGAGAAAGCTGGAGACTTGGATGCGGAACAATGGCTTCAAACTACAGGAAACTGAACATTAGGAAGAACTTCCTCACTGTGAGTTCACTGTTTCAGCAGTGGAACTCTCTGCCTGTAGTGTGGCGGAGGCTCCTTTTTTGGAGGCTTTTAAGCAGAGGCTGGATGGCCATCTGTCGAGGGTGCTTTGAACGCGATTTCCTGCTTCTTGGCAGGGGATTGGACTGGATGGCCCATGAGATCTCTTCCAACTCTACTATTCTATGACTCTATGAACTTCCTCACTGTGAGTTCAGTTTCAGCAGTGGAACTCTCTGCCTTGTGGTGTGGCGGAGGCTCCTTTTTTGGAGGCTTTTAAGCAGAGGCTAGATAGCCATCTGTCGGGGGTGCTTTGAACGAGATTTCCTGCTTCTTGGCAGGGGATTGGACTGGATGGCCCATGAGGTCTCTTCCAACTCTACTATTCTATGACTCTATGAACTTCCTCCTCACTGTGAGTTCACTGTTTCAGCAGTGGAACTCTCTGCCTTGTAGTGTGGCGGAGGCTCCTTTTTTGGAGGCTTTTAAGCAGAGGCTGGATGGCCATCTGTCGGGGGTGCTTTGAATGCGATTTTCGGTCTTCTTGGCCGAATGGGGTTGGACTGGATGGGCCCCGAGGTCTCCTCCAACCCTGCAATGCTCACCCATCTTCTTGGTGAGGAGGGCCACGAGGGGGATGCTGGGCCGGTCGCTGAAGACCTCGGCCTGGTTGACGAGGGCGTCGCGGACGGTGTCGAAGTCGCTGAGGACGATGATGGGGCGGCTGCCGACGAAGAGGCTGAAGAGGTTGCCGTAGGCCCGGCCCAGCTCGGTGAGGAGGAGGTGCGGGGCGAGGGGGCGCTGGAAGCGCTGCAGGGACTTCCTGAAGCTGGTGCTGGAGGAGGAGGAGGCGCCCATCATGGCCAGCTTGTTCCGCAGCACCTCGGGCAGCCCCGCGACGGCCAGGTTGCCCACCAGCGGCCAGGGCTTGGGGCCCGGAGGGAGGCCTCGCGGCGCCCGGCGGCACAGCAGCCACCACAGCGCCAGCACCAGCGCCGCGCCCGCCAGCAGCGCCGAGCCCAGCGCGGAGGAGGAAGACGGCGCCTCCCGCAGCGGCTCCGAGCCCTCCATGGCTCCTTCTTCCCCGTTATGCCCGCAGGAGAAAGAGAGAGAAAGAGCAAAGCGGGAAGGCGCAGGGAAACCCTTCCCCGCCGCTGCTACATTCTTGCTACATTGGCAGCAGCGTGGCCTCTGATTGGATGCCCAGCCGAGAGGGCGGAGCGATTAGAACGCTGATGAACCAAAACAGCTTTTTTTTTGGGAGGGGGGGGGGGGAGAGGGAGAACCTTCGGTAGGCGTGACGTCACGATGCAAAGGGTTTCCCTGACTCCGGGAGGGAAGGAGGGGGTCGCTCCATCGCTGCAGCTCACCTTCTGGCTATAGAGGTGCATCTCTCTCAGGCATGGGCAAACTTCGGCCCTCCCGGCGTTTTGGACTCCAATTCCCACAATTCCTAACAGCCGGTAGGCTGTTAGGAATTGTGGGAGTTGGAGTCCAAAACGCCGGGAGGGCCGAAGTTTGCCGATAGTTTAAATCCACTTGAATTGCACTGTGTAACATGAATGTCCGGCCCCTGGTGGTGGCGCAGTGTGTTAAAGTGCTGAGCTGCTGAACTTGCAGACCGAAAGGTCCCAGGTTTAAATCCCCGGAGCGGAATGAGCACCAGCTCCTGCCAACCTAGCAGTTCAAAAACATGCCAATGTGAGTAGATCAATAGGTACTGCTCCGGCGGGAAGTCATGACGGCCACATGACCTTGGAGGTGTCTACAGGCAACGCCGGCTCTTCGGCTTTGACATGGAAATGAGCATCAACCCCCAGAGTCAGACATGACTGGACTTAACATCAGGGGAAACCTTTATCTTTATCTCAGACATGGGCAAACTTCGGCCCTCTTAGCGTTTTGGACTCCCAACTCCCACAATTCCTAACAGCCGGTAGGAGTTGGAGTCCAAAACGCCGGGAGGGCTGAAGTTTGCCAATCCACTTGAATTGCACTGTGTAACTCGAATGTCAATGTGTAAGGATGGATGCTTGTTTTGTAATTTGTACATATATACAAACAACTGCCGTGGCGCAGCAAGTTAAAGCGCTGAGCTGCTGAACTTGCCGACCGAAAGGTCAGCGGTTCGAATCCAGGGAGTGGTATAAGCTCCTGTCAACCTAGCAGTTCTATGATTAAGGGGTAGTTACTCCTGCCAATCTAGCAGTTCGAAAACATGCCAATGTGAGTAGATCAATAGATACCGCTCTGGCGGGATGGTAACAGTGCTCCGTGCAGTCATAGTGGCCACATGACCTTGGAGGTGTCTATGGACAATGCCGGCTCTTCAGCTTAGAAATGGAGATGAGCACCAACCCCCAGAGTCAGACACGACTAGACTTAATGTCAGGGGAAAACCTTTACCTTTACTTTAGTCAAGAAAAGCATGACCTTGTTAGAAATCGACCCTCTGAACAAGTGATATTCATAAACATTTATATAATGGCACACAGGAAACTCGGCTGTTAAACTGAAGAACCATATCTTTGAACTGTCAAGGACAAAGACATGCCACTACTAAAACATATTTGGCTAGCAGAGGATGGTTGTATCTTTGAAGCTGAAATGGCAGTTGCCCAAAAGATATACACTCCCTTGAAAACCCTTAGTTTAAAATATGCACTCAGAAATAAAAACAGTCTTCTTTGAAAATTAACATATCTTGTTTACTCACAAACATCTAGTATTAATTCGCCATACAGGCACATTTTTAATTAAAGTTCAGTTACAGATAGGATGTAGTTCTCTGTGTGTTGAGTACACAGAGTATCATTTTTAATCAATAGTCCATAGTCCTTAGGTATAATTGTACTCACTGAAGTCCAAACAGCAACATGCATCCACCCCCACTGAGGTCTAATGCAAACATGCATCCACATCCACTGAGGTGTATAGTAGACTGAATACAAAGTGGAGTCCTGAGTCCGAACATGCTCAGTATAATCACACAGGGATGCCGTTTGAACCCACTTGAATTGCACTGTGTAACATGAATGTGAATGTGGAAGGATGGGTGCTCGTTTTGTAATTTGTACATATATCATGTGATTGGGGGTGGGATTTAATTTGTTGTACAAAAATTGATTTATTGCTTATTTTACATAGACTAGGAGAGTTCTTGTTATGTTCGTGCAACACACTGCAGCCAAAACAGTAATGTGTCATGACACAGTTTGGAAAGCCCTGGTCTAGATTATAGGCTTAATGCAGTTTGACACCACTGTCATGGTGCAGTGCTATGGAATCAGAGGGAAGAGCCCTGCAGGTCTTTTAAGTTGAAGAAGCATAGGTTTGTTTTGAATATTAAAGCACTAAGAGTCATTTTGAAACAGAGTCAATTTTCTAGAAATGTGTTGGGGTCTCTTTATTTCCAAGTCTTCATAAGAGGCTGGACAGCTCCCTGCTGGGAATGCTGTTGCTGGAGTTCCTGCACCGAGCTGAGGATGAACAGGAAGACCTGGAGGACTCTCCATTCTACAGCCATCCCTCCACCTTGCGGTTTTGATTTTTGTGAACTTGATTTATAAAAGTGTTCTCTTGAGGAATCTCTAGGTCACAGCTTTCCAGACGTTCTATGTTGGTGACATGCTTTTTAGACATGCATCTTTTCACAGCATGGTATTTCAGTTTTATTAGCAAGCCAGAAATTAAACCAACCCCTTAGAAGAGTTGCATGCAATATATATTATATAATTGTATATAATATATTTAAATTTCATATACTGTATAAACAAAGTGGAAAATTTACCTTTATACTTCTGATGTACTGCAGTTGATTTCTGTGTTGTTTCCTGTACAGCTGCTCCATGTGGTTCTTCACAAACATAGTTGTTAACAGATTTTCTTGTCTTAATTAGAAACTTACCATTTTAGTGGTATTTACTGCTCAAACAACAAACTATGCAAATTATAAAAGTTATAGTTAATGGAAGGAGGGTTGGACTAGATGCCCTTTGGGGATCCCAATGCTAGTAAAGTATAGACTGCCTGGGGCCCCAGTGGAATCTCTATCTTTTGATTTTTTAAAAATTGAGGCTGGATGGCCATCTGTCAGGAGGGCTTTGACTGTGTCTTCCTGCCAGACAGCTTTGGTTTAGGGGGCAGAGCCTTTTTTAGGCAGCATACCTGTGGACTGCAGGCAACACACTATAATAATCATCATCATCATCCAGCATATGTATCGTTTGCTGTGTCATACTCTGTCTTTGTGTCAATAATAATAATAATAATAATAATAATAATAATAATAATAATAATAATAATAATAATAATACTTTATTTATATTCCACCCTATCTCCCCAAGGGGACTCAGGGTGCATCACAACACAAATACACAGCAAACATTCAATGCCATTTTGGACAGATAGAACAGAACAGAACACACAGGAAGTATGTTGTGTTTGAAGTCCAGCTTCGGTGCCTTAGAGGTTGTGCTCAGAGGTTATGCCTTGGAGGTTGTGCTCGGATTCAACACCAGGGGGGTGCTATTGCTCCATTCTCTATGACGAAGAGCCATCAGGACTTCCTCCTTCCTTTCAGTCACCGGTCACCGGCATTTTATGTTGTCATAAAATATCTCCCCTGCTAAATTAGAGGTACCTAATTTCTCTACTTACAGCTCAGATGTTTTTGAACTGCTTAGGTAAATAGTGAGCAGGGCTTGACAGTCGAGTGCTCACCTTGACCGGGCTTTGAACTCGCCACCTTTCAGTTGGAAGATCTTATTACTGCTTATTAGCAGCTGAGCTACAGCACAGCCCTAGTGTGTCCCATTACACACTGTTTGGAAAACTCTGCTCTAGGTACTCCAGCGTGGCTCTAATGTCAACTTCCTTCAGCCATGCTGAGGTTTCTAAAGAAAACACGTCCCAAAGAATCTCTATGTCTTCCAGTGAGATTCTGAGAACAATTTCTAGTGGAGGTTGACCATAGAGTCATCATGGAAGACATAGAAATTCCTAGAGAACTAGAAAAAAGTAACAATGTTATTTGTGGTTTTTCACTTTCATGGGGGTCCTGTTCCCCTAACTCTAGAGAATGTGGAGGACTGACTGTATATTTGTTATACCACTTCTGGGGGGCAGGTCAGGTAGGGGTCATAACTTTCAATATGTCTAAATATTATATCTATAAATCTAAAAGTAGATGCAGACCTGCAACTTGCAGTTCCTCCACCATCAACTGTGTTCCCCTCCCTAAAGTCTGTGCCATCTCCATTTCATGAAGAAGCCAGTGAACCTCGGAAGCTACCCCCCCCCCCTTTCTGATTGGCTTAACAAAGATAACACCAATGAGTATTGTGAATTTTGTTAAATGGTCACCAGAGCTACTCCTGCACTTTCTAGACCAGAGTTTGGAAGTAAACCTTAGACTTAGGGTGCATCTACAGTGTAGAATTAATGCAGTTTGATACCACTTTAATTGCCATGGTTAAAAGCTATGAAATCATGAGAATGGTAGTTTGGTGAGACATCACTATTTGGCAGAGAAGGCTAAAGACCGTGAAAAACTACAGCTACCATGATGCTGTAACATTGAGCCATGGCAGTTAAAGTGGTGTCAAACTGCATTAATTCTACACAGTAGCTGCACTCTTTATCTCTTTTGAGAAAAAAAAAACTAGCAAAGGGTACTGATTTGAATAGAGAACCCAGGCCAGTTTTGTGCAAAAAGTGTTATCTCCAGTGTTGTTTATGGATCAAGGCTATGCCTGTTTTTCTCCAAATAAAACCAGTCAAGGTTAAGCCACTTGTTTTAACATGTGCTACCATCATGAGCCCCCATGAGATATGTGCTATCTTACATTATATGGCCAAAGTAATTGTACCAAATCTTCAGAGAAATAAACATTCACAGTGACTTTGCATTATATGGTAGTTCCCCATTTCTAGATATGTCTCTTCTGCTAATTCCTACAAATTAAACAAATTAAAGTTTGTTGCCCTTGTTTTGCACTAGGTAGGCAAGGTATAAATAGAAGTTTTCTAGTGCAGACATATAGTTTTATAAACAAACTGAAGGAAAAAGGGACCAAGAATAACAAGGAATTAACAATAATACAAAATATTATACTCTACAAGAATCATGTTTCTTACAGAGGCACTTTATTTTGTCACATGGATTTGCAATGCAGTTATTTCAGAAGGTGACAAAAGTTAACATACTGCTAGTGATGGTAAGTGTACATAAAGTTTCCAAATTACAAATTCAGGTACATAAGGTTTGCTAGACTTATTATAATTTGGAACAAAATGGAAGTTTACATTTTTAAAAGTCCACCTCAAGTTAGAATACTTGAGATGAATGCCCACGGGACACAGATCACATTTGCAAAAGCATGCCTATTATGTATGGTATTAAGAAAGCAAAAAATATTCTTGTTTTGGTAACTAAGCAAGACACTTTGCTTCTAGTTTTGTTTTTATGAATTGCAATGAAGATCTGCTACTTCTACTGGGGTTTTTCCCAACTCTCTGGGAGATTATAGGTATTTGATACAGATGCTATTGCTATGTCAACTCCTGGAAACTAGGACGGCCTAGGGGCGTGTCTATGCTGTAGAATTAATGCAGTTTGACACCACTTTAAATCCAAAGACTTAATGCTAAGGAATGCTGAGAGTTTTGATCTGGGAAGTCAAAGAAAGCTTGATTTGGCTTAGTTGCATTCACTGACAGTATGCTTGAATCCTCACCACAGGAGAATGTGTTTAATCTTAAATGCTATGCTTTACATTAAATAATACTTTGTTTATGGGGTTTTCTTTATGCTTAACATAGTAATTATTTCATGTTGGGGATGAATGGCCAATTCTTTTTTTTATTATTATGGGTCCCAAAGGTAGTTATATTCCAATACAGGAAAACAAACATCCAACTTACAAACAACTCATAGTTACAAATGGCGGTGAGACAACAGGAAGTGAGGGAAATCTACCTCAGGAAGGGAAATTCACTCCTGAAAGAGTTATCATAAGGAAAGAGGGTCTCCCCTGAAGCCTTCTCACCAATCCTTGTTTCCACAACAAGCCAAAGTTTTCAAAATCCAATTGTCACAGGGATAGAAAGTGAGGTGAAATTTTCTGAATAGGAACAGACATATTTTCTAAAGGAGATATCATTATGCATCATAACAAGAATAAAGGTCCCATCTCTAGACACACACCCATGCTGAAGGTTCTTAATTTTTGTCACACATTTTGCTGTGCATCATGTCAATGTTGTTGTTATGCAAATGCACAATTTGTCCAATTATGATGTTTTCAAGATTTTGCACCAGTTTTTCCTGAGACAACCTGCAATATATCTAACCTCTTCTCTTTCTGGGATACCTGTTTTAGGTTTAAAAAACAAACAAACACCCTATTGCTCTATCACTCCACACATAAGGGAGTTATACTGAGAACATGATAAGCATATCTTATCTGGAATTCCAAAATACTGTCCTCAAGTGTGGCTGGGATAGTGACATCTTTGTTTCTAACAGTTCAATGTACATAAATTTGGTTTTGTGCACCAAATTATTTTAAAAAATATTGTGTATAAAATTACCTTCAAGACATTGCGCTTAAGCTGTAAAAGAAACATAAATGAATTTTGTTTAGACTTAGTTCCCATCTTGAAGACCTCATTATGTTTATGCAAATACAGATATTCCAAAATCTAAAAAATAGCCACCCCAAAATTCAAAACAGTTCTGGTTCCAAACAATTTGGATAAGGGATAATCAACCTGTATAAGGAACAGCTGTAGTGGCTTTCCAGGAGCATCTGTTTGCTTTAAGCAAATAGACCACTGGGGAAAATGATGATAATTATATTTCTATGTCCTTTTTTTCTCTTAAAAGAGACTCAAAACAGCGATTCAACCAAAATGTCATTGATTCCAAAATGAAGAACATATATATTGTATATCCAAGTGCAGATTAAAGGGATTATGAAAATTAGTTTTTGATCACTAGTTCTTCGCTAATCTCTCTACAGGATTCACTATCAATTTCACTCAAATTATCTTGCACCAGTCTTATATATTCTAATTTTACAGTCGTCCCTCTGCATTTGCCGTTCTAACTTTTGTGGATTTGATTATTCATAGATTCGGTTTAAAATGTGCTGAAGGACCTAGAGACTTCTAGAGAGAACACCCTCTAGGTCCTCCTGTGCAATTCTATGTTCAGCTTCCAGTGGAAATGCCTAGAGAGGTGTCCTCAGGTAAAAATAGTAAGATTTCTGAAGCAAATTGGGAGGGGGGAAGTACATGGGGGAGGGTGCTGGGGTAATTTGATCTGCTTATGGTGTTTATTCCAGTGATAGAAATACACCACAGGGCATACTATTTTATTCAAAACTGATTATGGGAGTCAAGACATGACAACATTTTTCATGCACTTCTGTTATGTTATTAAAAGGAAATTTGATGAAATGTTACAACTATCTCATATCCCATGTACTATGAAAGCATGGGACACAAGGGCATTTCTATGGTTAGGATCACTGATATTATTTTTCATTTTTAATATTTTCTTCAGAAGATTTTCTCTAAATTTTTGTAAAATTATGCAGTTACAGCACCTTCCTCATATAACTGAAATTGCATTATAACATTATCTTCCTGCTATACCGTAAATTAGAGGGAATATCCATCTTTATTCTGACTACTGTAAGGACAGAATGAGGATAGTAATCCATCTTGCACTGTATTTTCTACAAGAGCAGCTCTCTAGGATTTCAGGCAGAGGTCACTCTTTCCTTGCTGCAGAGGAGCATTGCAAAGGAACTGAAACTAACAGAACATTTAATGCTAAAGACTTAAAATGGCCACTTTCTTTTCCACAAGGCTTTACATCAGGCATGGGCAAACTTCGGCCCTCCAGGTGTTTTGGATTTCAGTTCCCACAATTTGCAACAGCTGGTTGGCTGTTAGGAATTGTGGGAGTTGAAGTCTAAAACACATGCAGGGCTGAAGTTTCCCCTTGCCTGGTCTACATTCTTAGGTGATCCCAGTAGAGAATTCTCAGGATCAAAGTAGAGGAAAGTTGTAATCAATTATATCTGTTAAGTTCAAAGCTGCTGCAGGTTTAAATTGCCTTCATACTATTTACTAATATCAGAAACTGTCTCCTAAGGAAGAAAATTCCCAGCACCATTTCCTGATTCCTCTTCCTTCTCATAGTTGCTCTGGGCCAGCAGAAAAAAGAATATATGAATCTATGGGCAATCTAGTACACTGTTTCTTAAACGGTGGATCCTGACTTAACTTAAATGTTGGGGTGACGAAAAATTGGCAACAACCTTTTTTTTTAATGCCACCCATTTACACAAATCTGTTAGCAATAACATACAGTGTTTACAATGGTCTCTGCAGAAAATGTTTTAGCTGTACTCCACAAAAAGGAAAATCAACCTGTTTACCAAGTCTTGATTTATTTCAAATGCATGTTTCATTGTTATACCTATTTTATATATGTCTGGGGTCACGTAGAAGATTATTGGGCAGAAAGGGGTAACAAGTGGAAAAAGTTTAAGAAGTCCTGATTTAGTACCTTGCCAGAGTACAGTTCATAGGCTTTCTTTTCTTTGAAGGGGGCTTGCTGCAATCCCCTCCTCAAAAAGCCCAGTATAAAATTCATCTAAGATTTTGGAGTTATTCTTCTTCAAGTTGTTGCTTATGCTAAACCTGGACTTGGCTAAATTGTCAGAAAATTTATACACACTCAATTATGGCTGAAATTGATTTGAAATAGAAAGAGATCACTGCTTCTAGTAATCAGAGTTTTGAAAATTCAATGTTTCAGCCTTTGAATGCTTGGTGCCTACCAAGGCCAGATTTAGGTAGTTGGGTCCAAGCAGAGTTTCCTTCTGTCCACATGTGTGAGCTGTTTCAATGCAAGGCTGGCTTTGCACCTAGAAGGATCTTGGTTGGCAGTGCTATCAAGCCAAGAAGAGCCATGTTTGGGTCAGAATCAGCCCCTTTACAGCTTGAAGGAAGAAATGGCTGCTTGCTCCAACCTCAGCTGGAATGCATACCCTTCAACTGTAGGCCACCAAACCAAAAAGGTGGTAGATGATGCTTTTCAGAAACAAATCTTGGAAATGTCAGATACCAGAATTAGTCATCATGAGGAATTTCAGTTTCCCAGATATTTGCCGAGAGACTAATTCTGCTAAGCATTTAAACAAGGCTCTCCAAATTACTGGTGTACTTTGTAGATAATTTCATATTTTGAAAGGCAGAAGAAGGAACAAGGTGATCAGCAATTGTAGACTGGAATCAAAGTAGTTGGCAAACATTACTATGTAATGCTAGAATTTGTGATTGTTTGACAGCAGAAGGAAGAGTATAATCAAACATGGACCTTGTATTTTAGGAAAGCTGATGTTAACTACAGTAGTTCTCTGGAATCCCAGAGTTTGACATGCTAAAGGAAAAAGACACCCAGCAAGGGTGAGAGTTATTGAAGGATTCCAAAAAACACAATCACAAACAATCCTATAAAAAAGTGGGAAAAGCCAGTGTGAGTGCATAGCAAACTGAAAAAAGAAAAGAAAAAGGGATTATGCATATCGAAAGGACAGCTCACCAGAGTACAGAGGTGTAGTTCAAGCTCAGAATGAGCCAAGATTGGATAGGCAAGCAAGGAGCAACAAAAAGCTTTTTTCCAGATATATTTGAGGCAAAAGAACGATGAAGGAGACAGTGGGGTTATTGTTCAACAAGGATGGCAAAATGCTAACAAATCACAACAAAAGGGAGGAATAGCTCAGTAACTATTTTAATTCGATTTTCTCCCCCTAAAAAGAAGAAATACTATGTTTGGTTTTGGGTACTTAATTTTAAAAATAATATAGACATATTGAAGTAGGTTCAAAGAAGGGCAACGAAGCGGATAAGAGGTATGGAAAATGAAACATATGATAAAAGGTTGGAGGATCTTGGCATGTTCATTTGGTAAAGTGAAAGCTGAGCAGCTGACATAACTGTACTCTTTAAGCACCTTAAGAGCTTTCACAGTGAGGAGGGGACAAGATTGTTCTCTATTACCTAAAATGGTAGGGTCAGGTTGGTAGGATCAGGTTGAATGGTTTTACGTTACAGGAGAATAGATTTTAATTAAACATTAGAAGGGATGTCTTAAGAATAAGAGAGGTTTGGCAATGGAACCAAATGACCAGAAATATGGTGAGCTCTCCTATGGATGTCTTCAGAAAGATGCTTTTGCTGGAGATTTCGCATTGAGAAAGGGGTAGGTTTATTAAGCCCCTCCCATTATGATTTTATTCCATTTCTGGGATACATGCTGGGATACATGTAAACAACATCAGGGTCTGGTCAAAATGGTAAACATTATTAATAAGTAAAAAAAGACAAACTTGGAGAATCTGCACCATTTTCCTTTTTGCTATATCCATATCTCCACTCCAACCAACTGAAATCAAAATACTTTTGCATTCGCCATGCAGCTGGGAAATGGGATCAAGATGGCTCATACATTCTGCCATCCCATAGGGAGGCTGATAGTTATAGTCCCTCTTCCTGGAGTTTTCTACATTCCCTTTTCCAATATCACAGTACAAAAGCTTATTTGTGTATCTGTGTACAGCACCAGCAGCATATTATGCATAACCACTGAAAACTCTTGAACATTTGCTACATCTGCATAATTGATAATGCAGATTTTGATGCTCTGTCAACATACACACACTTACTTCCTCAGGTATAGCTTTTTTAAGTAGCCAAACCAGCTTTTCCTATCAATG
This sequence comes from Anolis carolinensis, assembly GCF_035594765.1. NCBI lineage: Eukaryota > Metazoa > Chordata > Lepidosauria > Squamata > Anolidae > Anolis > Anolis carolinensis. The sequence goes on along the minus strand of NC_085845.1, from coordinate 28,190,821 downwards.
TCTGGAAGCAATATATAGATCCCAAGGCTGGACCACAATTACTTGTGTTGTCAAGCAGCTGTGTGTTAAAAATAAAAGCCCTTGACATTTATGTTGCCCAAGATATACATAATAAAATATTTCAGAACTTGTAAAAAAACAATTTAGAACCACATTTCTTATTTAAGAAATGAGATGGTTCTAAATTAGTTAGATGTTTTAGGTCCTGTTGGAATTAATGGGATGAATCAGTCATGATTTAAGTTCCACTGAAGTCAAAAGGAACAATATGCAACTTGCATCAACATAGTATGGATTCACAGTGGGTTTGTTTAAAATGGATGATGGGTTTACAAATTTTACAAATGCAATGCCAATTCACCAGCGACTCACCTTGCATTCCCCCCATAAAATATTACATAAATATATTCATAATATATCTTTATTCTGCTTCCTCCATCAAACCAGAAAGACACATAAAAAGTAGCAATTGTGAAGGCAATGTGGCAATTGAATTTCTCCTAATGGAAAGCATATATGAATAAAGATACAAAGATAAGGCTTTTAAACAAATCTAATCATGAAAGATTAAACTAGTCAGCGCTCAACTACAATGCAATGACACATACATTCAACAAGAGTTAATAGGTACATTGTGCAAAAATTCTACTTGATTTATTCTATATTTTTTTCTATGAACATAGTGAAGATACCTGTTACAAATCAGCTGTATTTGTAAGGTTATTCTGTAAATTTAGCCTCAGTAATTGTGGCGAAAAAGCTTACTACGTACTATACAATGATTGGTCTGCTAAGTTTTATCAACAAGCTGTTAAAAGCCTGTATAGATATGTGTAACACTGAATTGATCTACATGTTTCTTCTTGAAGTCAGTCTTCCAAAACAATTTTCTAGCACTTCAAACAATACTATTTCAAAAGTGTTCTGAGGTACTTCACCAAATCACACAGAAATGTTTTTGGGAAAAAAGAACAGAAACCAAAACATGATTGACAAGTGGCCTCTGTATTGGTACTTGATGGGTGAAAAACTTAGTGCATGTAAAGCATATTTAAGGCAACATAAATGTCACAGAGCTAGGAGAAAACAGTAAGTAATGGCCATGAAAGTGATTCTGAATGTGCTCCATGTTACTTTTATAGGAACATTATCTTCTCTCCCTATGATGGTTATTTTTGTGATTTTAGGCACATCCTTTTCATAATATTCACAAGCTTTTTCCTAGCTTTGCTTATGGCTTGCTTTTGCTTTGATAGCTAAAGGTAGCTTTGTAAGACTAAGAAATAATTTTAATATTTCAAAACTTGTTTATAGATGTAAGATGTAGTTTGTTTAAGTTTTGGGTTCACATGTTATGCTTTTCCCTTAGGATTACTTTCAATTAGGGACTTTGTAATTTCAAAAGCTTTCCTGAAAAATGTGAACATATTTGATAGGAATGTAATATCAGAGATTAGGCCTTCCTAAGTTGTGACCATGTAGTCTAATGCAGCCAACCAGCCAGAATGAACATATTCAAGAACTGTTCTTGCAGACTTTTCAAAAATAAATTTGCAAATGTAAAAGTTACCACAGAGGGAATAAAACAAGGAAGGTAAATTGAAACCTAAATTCAACTGCTTGTACTAACTAAAGCAGACCTATTAAATTAATTGTTGTATAAATCATTTGTGTAAATTCTACCGATATCTACTCTAGCTGGGGATAGCAATTAGATTTCGCTCCATGTATCTATATTTCAACTTGGAAACAATCTAAGTAAGTTCTAAAAATCAGTAATGTTTAAAAACAATACCATAGAACTGTTAGTTCATGTTTCATTAACTTCCTTGTGAAAAACCTTATAAATGGGTCCAGCTTTCTCTGAAACTTTCAGAAGATAAAATGCAATAAGACAAGTGAGTATTTGTATAGCATGGATGGTACTCTTGAATTCAGATAGTATTTTAGATCTTTTTAAACCAAAATCTCTGAATTGTTTTTTTTTTTTCAAGTTTAAAGAAACACGTCGAGGACTTAAGGTAAGAAGCTACATGAGTGTCTACTGAAATTGTACCATTGGGTCAGTGTTCATGCAAAACATAAAATAAGTGTGGATGTCTTTTCCTTCAAACATAATCTTGCAATGCTTTTGAAATGTCCATGTTTCTGTCTAGCTTGGGGGCAGCTTCAAACATGTTTCTTTCTATACCTTTGTTATAGGAAAACTGGTTCCAGGCCAGACATAGACTCTTTTTCACATTTACATGTATTTTGTTACACAGACTGGACTTAAGGTGATCTGAGAAAGGAAGCTGTTGTATAAAAATAGTGCCTAGTACATATTTCTGTCTTCCTATTACATTTCTTTGGACTATGGTCACCACTTTCAATGAAGGAAAAATACAAATACTTGTGCTTTAGTGTTATGTTTTAAAATCAATTTTTTCAATTTATCAGGCACTATATCTCATTCTGTATTTAAAGGTCTGCTTAGCTATTAATGCACAAAAAGGTACAAATGTGCCTAGAACTGGCCTGAGCGCAAGCATGCATCTTATAGTTTTTCTAGAGAAGGTTGACCTATAAAGTAAGAAACGCAAATGGATTGTCACACTTTCGTGTTCAGGTTGCAGTATTGATGTACAGTATTAAAATTTGCTGTTGTCAAAGTGATTTCTGAAAGCTAAATCCCCATTCTCAGTTTTCAGCCAAATTTTCAAAGCAAATTTTCAAATTATCATAACTCTTGAAATGTATTTTTAGCCTTCAAACCATTATTTAACAAAATACAGTAATAGATTAGAGTAAGGCAAATTCAAATAGTTGTTTTTCTGAATGTTGCTTTTACTGAGTTTTTTTAAAAAATAAAAGCATTTGGTAACAAGAAAAATACAGCATATTTAACTGCTAGGTATTATAATGCTAATGGCACTGTTTAATTCCTGTATAAAACAGAAATGAAGTGGGCCATGTCAGCTTTAAAAAAGTTTGGATGCTCCTACATATTAACTTTATAATATAATGAGACACTTCGTCCAAACAAACCACCCTGAAATCAAAACGTTTGCAGATTGGCCACATGACCATTTAATAATAACAGTATTAGGTAATAGTGAAACAAAACCCCTCACACTTATTGCAGTGAATAACCTTGGCACACCAACACAAATCCATGCCAAGAAAAAACAAAAGTAATGTTTATATCCCGCTCAATGTTCAAAAGATTCAGCAAAAATAGTTAACATTTCTTGTTAAGTATTCAAAAATAGGGCAGCCTGTTTACACAAGACTGAAGCTAGCAAACTGAGGGATTCGTGGAAATGTTGCCATTATGCCTCATTTTAATTAACATATTATTTGCTAATGCATGTAAATGTTTGGTCATGTGTGTTATCCATTATAGCAACAGTCACGTGAGAATGCCAACAGTCCTTCAATTAATGACCAAAAGTATAGGAACACCATTGCACAAGAACAATCAGTTAATGGCCATTCATAACTGTAATTCCTTAATTTTGGATGGAATGCATTTTACTGTGCCTCTTCGGTTCTGTGATAAAAAGGCAATTTGAGTTCTCGGAGGTACTCATCAGGAAAACAGGGAGAAAGGATGGTTTTTCCTTTCTCCTTAAGTTCCCCATTCCACATATTAAGCTATTGCAAACATTCACTTGACCCTTCTTGCAACAGATTTGGGAAGGGGGCTACAGTGCCTCCAAAGTCCTTTGTTGAGAGCTGAGGGAAACTAAGAGGATACAACTCATTCAAAACTATTGTGTTACACATGTGAATTCTAACCAGTGGGCTGTATTTTTAGTTGTTATCTGAACAATCGCCAACATTCTCCCGTGACTTCAGCCCTTCCAAATTTTGAGCATTCACAGCAAAGTGGACAGGCTCAAAATATATTATGCACATGCACCACACATTTATGCAAGCTAACTGACCAGCAGAATTTTAAAGTTTTCTTGACTTAACATATATTTTAATAATAAATTAGTTTTCCTCTTGCAGAACTCTGATGACATTAGTAGACATTATTTCTAACCTTCAGCATCATCAGGTAAAATAGGTTTTATTTTCATATATAAAATAACCACTTATTTTTAAAAAAATGTAAAAGTCAATACAGAGCAGAGTATATGGAATCTGTGGTGGAATTACTTGGTCATAATGTATTCATTCATTCCCATAAAAGAGAGTATAAAAAGATCAAGGCTCACTTCTGGTTTCATTAGTCATATATCACAGATCTTGTTGTCACTAGTGAGGATAATACAACCACTGCTTGCTAATTTCTCTCCAATATATACTTAGAGACACCACTACTGTGCCCTGTATCATTTATGATGGTTTTGCTAAACAGGCTCCAGAAATCTGAAGCTGTTATTTTGTTTCGGTGCTTCTGTGGATAAGTGATATTTATGAACAGATGGTGTGATGTGTTCTTTGGCACCTCTTAATCTCATTAGGAAACCACATCCTGGCTTCTCTTCTTAGGAAGTATTGTTTTGGCACCAGAATGTCCACTGAGTACCAGTGTCTACTGACATCTGGGGGTGGGATAGAACTGAACAATATGATTATAAAAACATACTAAGGGATAATTACTTTGTGTGTGTCTACAATTGTCTTTTCTTAGATCAATTGCACAAAGTTTGGTCCACTTCTTCAGTTAACAATCTAGTCATCTTAAGAGCTTTGGTTATAGCACAATGTTTTGGTAGAACAAAAGAGTCAATCCATTTTCTTGCCTTCATTCTCTTCAGGTCGATTTTTCATTGTCCTCTCCTGTTTTTTGAACCCGGGAATATTTTTTACATGAAGACTTGAAACAACTAGGGGGCCAAGATATTGGCCATGAAAAACAACAAGGAACTGAACCTTGGATATTTTTCTCAAAGAAATTGAATATTGGATACCACCACGCTCGAGACAGGAAATTAGTCTGTGATGAAATTTTCAAGTTCTGCAATAAAAGAAGAAAATACATATGTGTCTATGTATCAAGTTACACTTATCATGCAGGACATTCTCACTTTTTTAAAAAAACAGAGACCACCTCCATGTTAATGATCTATATTTGGTCAGACTGATTATTCAATATGATTGTCTTTCTTTCATATTCAAAATTGTTCTCAGCATTATCTTACATTACTTGAAACTTAGAATCCAGAAAAATAAAAATTGGCTAAGTAGGATTCATTACTATTTTTACTACACTCTGCCTCCAAAGAACTTGGAGTGGTAATACAGGGGGTCCCAATGAAGTTCTCCCATCTGGATAATGAGTAAGTCCTAACCTGTGTAATCTCATATAGACACCTTAGGCTTTTTAAAATGTATTGTTTCTACCACAACGTTGCTTATTTTCAGGTTTCATTTGTTTTTGTAAATATGGAAGATACAAATAACAGTGAAAGATTTAAAGTTTTATAACTTACTGTTATTCCACTAACATTTTATGCTGACAGCATTTTTTTAAGACAGGCCTACTCCATAGAATATGATTCTTTAGATTCACTGTTTATGAAGCAACTACACAAGTAATTAAAAACAGTTATTACTCTAAAGAATTCAGGCTAATAGTGAGGGAACTAGCATATGGCTCAGTTTCTCCCACTTGGCTCCTCCTTCATTGTAGGACTAGACTGCCGACCTTCCATTCAAGATTTATTGACTGATAAATGCAAACTGGGAACTTTGGTTTGTTGCTTCAAAAGATGGAATCCTTAAGCCATTCCTCCTGGTAGCAGGAGTAACTGGGAAGCATGCTCATGGATAATGTGTATATATGTGTAATGTGATGGCAATTTTGGGGCCAAAATTATCAATTTTGGTATGACCCGTGGATAAGTCAAAGGTCACTCCATAGAATAAGCACCAACAACAACAACAACAACAACAACAAACAACAACAACTTTATTTTTATTCCACCCTATCTCCCCAAGGGGACTCAGATTGGACTCCAACAACAAAAAGGTAAACATTCAATGCCGGAAATAACCAAGGCCATCCCTAGAGGTTTGCCGTCTCTGGCTCCTACCATTATTTCCCAAAAAGGGCCAGAAGCAGTGCCATGGCGGAGATTGAAAGAATCGGTGCTTCTTTTAAGCTCTTCTGGGATGGATTAAGCTCTTGCCTCTTGGCACTCTATGCAGAGAATAGGACAGTCTCTTATTGGTAAGACTTAAGATACAGTACTCACGCTAACCCATAGATAAGCCAACCCACGTATTTTGGGTTGATTCTTTTGACCAAAAGCTCTAGATGTATACAGAGCTTTTAGTTAGTACTTTCTTCAGTAAGGGTGAAGGCAAATCAGTTTTGATGAAGTGTCGTTTGGACAAAAAAGTGAATTTGATCACATACCCATGGATGATGCCCAGTACCCATGAATCAGATGTAATGTCCTGCAAGGCATGTTAATCATATTTATTTATTTATTTATTTATTTAACATATTTGTATCTTGCCCTTCTCACCTGAAAGGGGACTTACAGCAGGCAGAAATTCGATGCCAATACATATAAATATAAAAATAAAAGAGCCTTTACATAAATAGGACTAGTGAGGGCTTGTGAGACAATGGTGAGAGAGTCATCTTTTACCAGTGTACTGCCTTTTAATAATCTGGACCCACTCTTTAGATTTAAGCCATGTAACCCTTTCAAAAGGAATGTTAGCCATATTAAAGCCATTTTAATGTAATTGTATCTTAATTGCTTTCAGGGCATATGTTGTAATGTTTTACTCATGTTTCAGTTTACTATGTCTTATTGAATTGGTTTTGATTATTTTCATCTCAATGCTTAATTTTTGTTGTTGTAAGTTTACCGTTGTTACTGTGCATTACCTTGTATTATTTAGATGTGTTTGTACTCATCTGAGGCATTGAATGTTCACTTTTTTGTTTTGTGTCTGTAAACCGCCCTAAGGGCCTTCAGGGAGAGGGGGCAGTCTAGAAATAAATAATAATAATAATAATAATAATAATAATAATAATAATAATAATAATTATTATTATTATTATTATTATGTGGGAAATGCCCCAAAGTCTCATTTTCCTCAGAAATATCTATAACATTTAAAGAAGTACTAAAGGTATCAATCATCCAACATTTATTTTACAACATACATGTTTGTTACTCACCTTTTCATTAGCCATTGTATGATACCACCAGAAGAGCCTTGTGGTTATGTAGTAAGCAATGACAACATCTACTGTATAATGTTCATGTCCAACTAGAATACAGATTATTCCAGCAACACTCATACACCAGCATATCAAATGATACCACCAGAAGTGACGTGGAGAATCTGTTCAAACAGGAAAGCAAATAAACAAGTTGGAAGTGGGAAATGACAAAACAAATGCACACTCATACTTATTTTACAATAGTAGTGAGCAACTGTATGTAGGCTTGGTTCAGTCCTCCCCTGAAAAACCCTTAGACCACCCCACATCAAGCCTAAATACTTCTGTTTCCCTCTGTTGCATCTCTCAAAATGACAATTACCTTTATGTGTTTTAATGTAACTGGGGACTTTCTGCATGTATTTAGAACAAAACAATTCCAAAAACCATGCTATTAAAACCTGGGGGGAAGGGTTGGGTGGCATTGGGGAAAAGGGTGGAGAGGCTTCAGCCTGATGAAAACTGGGTTTCAGTTTTGCAGCCTCACTTGCATCTCTGATTTACAGGAATGAGTAACCCTGTGCTCTGAGACCATATTGTGGGCTCAGCAGGCCAAATCCTTTATTGAAAAACAGTAGACACAAATATAGAAGGTTATTCATCTGGTCTGTGTTTGTAATTGGTTGTGGACTTTTGCTGAATCCTGCTCTTGTGCTTGAATTGGTAATTTCTATCCTTCCTGCAGCCTCTTGTTCACCCTAAAAATCTGACCAACCATACTCCTAATCCCAAAAAGTTGGATAGGGGAAGACATTTTTTTCTTCCAATTTCACTTGATAGATAAGATCACAGAGGAAGAAACCAACAGCATTTTGAAATCCTCAAGCATGAAGTCAAAGAATATATCACATTTTTTCATCATTTATACATGGGAGCAAATACTACCAGTACTATATTTTTGACTTTCTTATTCAATCCATGACTAGAGCCTAAATCAATTCCAATTAAAATAGACCCACTGGATCTATGGAAACTTGATTATTCAATCTTCATGTAAACTTCATTGTTTTAATGGATATACTGTTATTAGCACACACAAGTGGATTTGTCCTTATTAAATTAGAAACCACTTCGTTAGAGACTGATTGTTGTTTCTGACTGAAGGCAACACTAAGGGGTTTCTTGGCAAGATTTATCAAAGGGAGGGGGGAGTAGTTGTCAAGGGGGTTCCTCTGAGGCTGACAATGTGTGACTTGCCCAAGATCACCCAGTGGGTTTCCATGGCCAAACAGTGTTTGGACCCATCATGTCCCAGTCATAATCCAATACTGAAACCACTGTACCATACTGATAGTAGCACACAAACTGTAATTTATTTGTGAGGAAGCAAAGACGATACAAAACATTACATTAGCTAATCTTTAATTTCCTTTATCATTTTGAAGGATAATAACATTTGTTCCTTTTTAAAGTTGTTTTGTTCATTGAATGACATCAACATATAAATAAGAAATATGCTACTGTGTTTTATTGCTCATTCCAAAAATAAATTGCAAGTGGGTGCAGGAGGAAGGAAGCTTGTACAAGCGTCTTTGGCCAGAGAGTTAAACATATTGATAAATAGGATTGCGAACAGGAAGCATATTTTATACTGGCAAGATGCCTGTTCAAAGGAAACTAAAGAGCATACTGTACTCGCTTTCAAATAATAGAACAGTACCTGCTCTTGCTTCAACAATGGTTCTATCATCTCGCTAAAAAACACAGACAATCTTTGCTTTGATTAAAAAGCAGCTGTATTCTAATAGGAAATATTTCTATATTACAGAAATTTAAAGGAAAAAAACTTGTGAAGACTGACCATTTTAACCCTATGTCAATAAAATTATTTCTACTTCAATTCTTTGAGTATACAATCAGCCCTCTGCATTTGTGGATTTGACTTTTGCAGATTTGATTATGCATGGATTTTATTAAAATTATTATCTCTCGGAATCTTTAAATCCTCCAATGTGACTGTATGGTCAATGTCTACCAGAAAATGAGTCATGTCGAGAACACCTTTCTTGGAAACTCTAAGTCCTTTAGTACAATCTGGTGGAAGCTGACCATACAGTCATGCTTGAGAAACTAACCCTAGGCGTGTGATCTCTCAGGTAAAGAAAATAGTAATTTTATTATTTGTGGTTTTTAGCTTCTGCGGGGAAGAAGGGGGGGTGATGTCTGTGCCCCTAACCCAGCAAATGTAGGGGGCTGACTTTAATGGCACTTTAATTCAATGAGCCAGACAATCATATTACTTTTCTTTAAAAGTTACACTTTACTTCAAAAATCAATGAACTGCTAAAAGCTTTAGTAGAATTTCATGAAATTCAAAGGCAACGTGCCCCCTTCTTAGAGAATACAAGTTACATGTACATTTTAAAATAACCACATTAGAGAGATAGCTGGAACATCGTGCCAGTCTCAACACATCAAAATTAAATTTAAAAATGTGGTAAAACAGTTTATCAACTATTCATGAATTTCCTCTTGTGTTTCCAATACAACTTGTGTACTGAAACTGAAATTAGAGTATATACATTGCTTTGTTAGAATATCACAGACTAAGCTGAACAGAACTTGATAAAGGCATATAACCAATGCTTATGGGAATCTGCAATAACATACTGAAATTATTTTAACTCATACAGTAGAGTCTCACTTATTCAACACTCGCTTATCCAACATTCTGGATTATCCAACGCATTTTTGTAGTCAATGTTTTCAATATATCGTGATATTTTGGTGCTAAATTCGTAAATACAGTAATTACTACATAGCATTAATGTGTAATGAACTACTTTTTCTGTCAAATTTGTTGTATAACATGATGTTTTGGTGCTTAATTTGTAAAATCATAACCTATTTTGATGTTTAATAGGCTTTTTCTTAATCCCTCTTTATTATCCAACATATTCGCTTATCCAACGTTCTGCGGGCCCATTTATGTTGGATAAGTGAGACTCTACTGTACTTTCACCATGTTTTATACATTCCCTAGCACTATTTTAAACATTCCATAGCACTGTCCATATAATCTATATAATGAGCAAGTATTCTAGCTTTTTAATAGGTTTTTTCCTGCACCACAAACCTAAAATGCTTCTTTAATGTTTTACTTAGTTACTATAAAATCTTTAAGCTACATATGCCTATATTTTTATCCTACTCTTCTGCCTTTAGCTCTGTTCATTGCTGGAATGAAGGCTGCAAGAACTTTTACGCAATTCGTTTGGCCCTTTTGCTAAAAGAGGTCCCCCACTCTTGCATAAAAGCTAATAAAATGTCCTTTCACTTGAGAGAAGTTTACCAGGCAATATTCTTTATATAAATACAAACCTTCCTTTTGGTTGGAATGGAGAAGCACATTTGACTGCTAAACTCTTTCACATGAATGATATGCTATTCAATAAGAGCTGCTTTAATAGATTTTCCTGCAGTGGCCCAGCTAACTGCAATATTTCCAGGTCAGAACAAAAAACTTAAACCTTTAATATGCATATGCATGTTAGACTATATATAAATGAAATACTGAATCGCTTATAAAATCCTTGGGAAATCAATGTTAATGATTTTTCAGACCTATCTGTTGGTTTGTGAACAATGAAAACTTACATTCCTTGATAAACAGGTATGTGAGCGTTAGAATTACAGTATGACCACTGAACAGGAAATCTCCACATAAGATGTGTGAACCTGTTATAGACAGTCCACCGCCGGAAATTAGTCGTAGTATCCGTTGTACTTTAGCTTGAGAATCTCCATTTAACTAGGATTAAAACAAGGGAACAAAACAAGAATAAGCATAAGCTGAAATATATTTTATTATACAAGACATTTCAAGCTAGCCCATTATTAAAACAAAAATTAATTTTATTCACTTATATTTACCTTTGGAGCACACTGAAAGTGCATTCCAGGCACAGGTAAGGTGGTGACATACATAGTAATGCAGCGGTAGAGGTACAAAGTTCCGATTATGAAAAAGAACCTACGTCCTATTATCGATCTGAAGGAAAAGTGTTCAAGACAGAATATTCAGTACTGCAATATAAACACATCTTCATGAAAAGCAGTAATTTTGAGGTTTGACAACAAACACAATTTATCAATTTCTGCGATAAAATAAAAAGGAAAATAGATTTCCAAAGTAACAATAAAGGGAATATATGTAACTAGGTCCATGCTCAGCCAGTCATCCCCTGATTATGTTTCTTTTTAAAGAATGCTATCAGCCTGCTCATACTAATCCCAGTACTGATACAGGGTCCTTTCACTGCTTTCATCCAAGTGGCTGTTTCCCTATTCCAAACTTCATTGTCCATGTTGGATCTCAGCCTGCAGACCTGTAGCCAGCCCAGTAAAAATTATAGTAGGACTTTGCATTTTCAACGTTTGCATCATTTGTATTCATTATCACCCTATGTGCTAAAATCATCTGAAAAAGAGCAAAATTGTGATTACAACTGCTCAGAAAAACCTCTAATACAGATTATTAGCATTACTTTGCTTACGGCTTTTATAGCTTCGCAGGGCAACTGCACAGTTCCCCAAATGGCTGTGACTGTGGCCTCCTCTTTTCTTAAGGATTTCAGAACATGAAAACTAGGACAGACAGCAAAACAAATTAAGTGTCTACTCTGTTGCCTTTCTTTCAGGTTTACCATTTAATCCTATACATGTCTACTCAGAAATAAGCCTCACAGATTTTGATCAAACTTACTCCTAAACCATTGCAGTCCATATCACCTATGATTTAGATGTAATTAAATGTGCTTCCCCCCCCCCCCCAAATGTCAGGAGCGACTTGAGAAACTGCAAGTCACATCTGGTGTGGAAGAACTGGCCGTCTACAAGGACATTGCCCAGGGGACGCCTGGATGTTTGATGTTTTACCATCCTTGTGGAAGGCTTCTCTCATGTCCCCGCATGGGGAACTGGAGCTGACAGAGGGAGCTCACTCGCTCTCCCCGGATTCGAACCGCTGACCTATTGGTCAGCAGTCCTGCGGGCACAAGGGGTTTAACCCATTGCGCCACCAGGGGTGCAATTAAATCAATTCGCTTTACCTTGGCTATTCCCATCGTTTTTATCAAAAAGTAATTCAGGGGCAAGAAAGATATCAAGCAAAGTATTAGTACATGTATAAATCTTTGTTCTATTAACTTAATACTTCTCAGTGTATATGACTTTAAAATTGGAGGTTACACCTTGTATATATTCTTAATAAAAAGAGGACATAGAAACAGAACCACTTACTTGTATCTGAGAAACAGCCACTGGATTATCCATAATCCAACGAGTATAATTCCATTTATTTCTGATACAGAAAAAGCCCATTCCACACGATCAATATAATCAAAAAATTTATCAGGTAATGGAGGACTGAGCTCCTTAGGAGGCACCCTCTCATGTACCACTGTGATCATGACTGTCGTTAGAATTAAGTTGAAAACAGCATACACGAAAGCAACACCTGTTTTCCACCATTCCAATGGGAGTTTGTTCCTAGAATCAGTGGGCATAGAAATCTGTATATAGTCTGGGAACTTCTTAGCACCTTTTCGCAAACCATTGGATAAAGCTTTTGTTTTGTTGCTGCCATTTTTGCTTTCTTCACTAACAGTGAGAGCAGGTCGAACATAACCATTTGCTGTTTCATTGTTCTGTTCTTCCATATGCTCTTCAAGCTTTGCTGTCTCTATGGTATCCATCAGGACTAACACGTAGGACAAAACAAATTCCTGTTCAATTTCTTTAAAGAAAATATCTTCCACTTCTTTTAAAAAGTTTTCTTCTTGTACTTCCTGCCCATTTGAGTCTTTTAACAAATTAAACAAAAACTGTGGATTCTCTTTTCTGGTCAGTTATGGCTTCGGTTCTCTGAGAAAAGTCTCACAGATTTTCCTTCCAAGGACCATCAACATGCTCCCTGAAATTAACAGAGATATAAACTACATGAAAATGCACCCAATAGGCTCTGAATATATGATACTTGCAACAAAAGTCATATACAATGAAAGAAATTGGGTTATTTTTGAATCATAATTTAGAAAACCTAACCAGATGTAGGGTGTTTCATAAAAATTAGAAAATATATTTACATTAAAAGACTCAGTATATAATGTAATGGCAATATTTATGTTTCCATCGGTTTGTATAGATAAATATTGTTCTGCTTCTTAACTGTCAACATATATACGTCAGGTCAACTAGATTTATTTAAGTGTATAAATCTCCCTGTATCTACAAAGGCAGTGAACACATGATAAAAAGACAATAATAGGATAGGAACAAAGGAATCTACTTTACAATGAGTTAAAGTAGTTAAATCAGGGTCCATCTAATCCTTTTTGGTCCAGTATAACTGGCAAAAGCAAAAGCATCAGTATCTCAGCTACCCATGTGGACAATTTTGGATTTTAGAAATCCCAGCCATTTTACAAGCCGTTAAGAATTGTGGGAACTGAAGTCCAAAACATATGGAGGAGCAGTTTGAGTAACCCTAGAGGGTTTCAGAGATACAACTGGCAAATTGGGGAGAGGTATTTTTAAACCATTCAACAATGAGGTGGATATGCAGATTCTGTGTTTCCTTATCACAGCTTTTAACAAAAAGAAACCAGACAAAAACATACAATGTAATCACCAGACCCAAAGCTTACAGTTCATAGCTTCTAAAACTTACAGGGAAAGTGGGCTGAGAGATTAATTAGTGGTGAGAAAAAAAATATCCACATCCCCTTTTAGCCCACATTTCCCCTTCAAAAAGAAATTTGAGCAGAAGTGTAGAAACAGCATGTTAAAGCACAAAGTAAAAAAAAAATCGGGTGGGGGGGGGGGAAACAATTTTTTTAATGAATCATGAATAGTAGGTCCATAACACAAAATAATTTAAATTCTATTACTCATTCTGTATTTTTATATAGACTTAATTAAATCAAATTAGGGTGTCATAAGGAAGAAGGAGCAGACTTGTTTTCTTCTGCCCTTAAAACTAGGACTAGGAGCAATGGGTTCAAATTATAGGAAAGGAGATTCCACCTGAACATTAGAAAGAATTTCCTGACCGCACAAGCTGTTCAACAGTGGAACTCTGCCTTGGAGTGTGGTGGAAGCTCTTTCCTTGGAAACCTTTCAAAAGAGGCTAGATGGCCACCTGTCAGGGAAACTGTTTTTCTTGCATGGCAGGGGATTGGTCTAGATGGCCCATGTGGTCTCTTCCAATTCAATTATTCTATAATTCTATGAAATTTCCATTTTAGCTACCAAGTTTCAAGTCTAAAAAATGATTCCTAATTGGTAATTTAGTGGTTACAAAAGAATATCACAACACTTGTTGGAATCACTTGAAAACTTTGTCAATACACTTTGCCAGAAATCAGGCTCCACCAATATATTTCGGTGGACACTCAAGATTGCAATTTGTTTCACTTCAGACTGGGGAGGGGGGAATCCTTTGCTTTAATCAGGACTACTTAAACCTGTGACCAATAATATGGAACAATATCTAAAAGCAAAGCTCCATGGCCAGCAGGAACTTCACAATAACTCACTTATTCATTGAGTAGCAATACAGAAGTATTGTCCTTCCTTTCTTACTTTTTTAATCTCAATTTTAAAACATTTTGTTTTCCAAAGCTTTTGGAATTTTAGTTTAATATTGTTTTATAATCTTATATGTTTTGACTGTATGTAGTCTGTTTGCTTTATATTATATTCTATTTTGAGATTTTCTTTTCATTATTTCATAATTGTATAGTTTTGTTTCTTCGCGCGCGCACGCACACACACATACACAAAGACATGTTGAGTATCACTCATTCAAAATGCTTGGCACCAGAAGTGTCTTTGATTTTATATTTTATTCTTTGCATTTTATAATACCTCTATTTACATATACAGTATGTACATAACAAAATACCTTAGAGATGAGACCTAAGTCTAAACATAAAATTCATTTATGTTTCATGTCACCTTATATATATACAAACTGGACGCAAGTCATAAGTGATTAGATAAGTCCATACTTACAACACACATGATGAAGCCAGCGCAATGCGGGCCCCCCATAGAAATGAATGAAAACAGTCATCTACGGAGAGTTATTAAGAAGTTGGTTATTTTCTAAGATGTTTGTTACTTTCATAAGTCACAATGAGCCAGCTTCTTCAGTGCAACCAAATTCTACTGGGAATGCAGACAAATTTGGTATGTCACATGCTCACCTCAGCTTATCAGGGCTGAAGGAGAGGGGAAGGGAGGAGGTGCTCCTGGAGTTTCCATTAAATCCAGGAGCCACATTGGCTCTGGAGTCACTGTGAGCAAGCTGAGAGAGAGCTGGAGATCTAGCATAGCGAGTGAGTGATGTTCTTTAGTTTCTCTTATGCGGTGCGGCCCGGGTGGGCTGCACTGCTGCTGTCCTTCTCCCTGTCCCTATACACCAGTGATTCTCAACCTGGGGTCCCCAGACCTTTTTGGCCTACAATTCCCAGAAATCCCAACCAGTTTACCACCTGTTAGGATTTCTGTGAGTTGAAGGTCAAAAACATCTGGGGACCCCAGGTTGAGAACCACTGCTATACGCAGTGCTGTCTTGAATCGTCCTTCTCCCTTATCCTATATGAACCAGCCAGCCTCTCCAGCCAGACATATCAGCTTTATTGATATGCCATACAGGAGAAAAACTATGCATGGGTCTAAGCTCAGGATCAGCAAAGCATCCCCCCACCACCTCAGCGTCTGTGTTTTGTGGAGTTAGTGGAGAGAGAGAACACATCTTTTTAAATCCCCTAAAAATCAGTGGATGTGCAAATTTTTCTGAAACTTGGGAGTAATGATGCCCTGATCATGTTGTGTCATTGTATAGAAATCCAAGGGTTAAATCTTGTAGTTTTAAAAAACTTTTGGCAAAACTTTAAAAATTCCCTAAAAATCAGATGTGCACATTTTTCTGAGACCTGGGAGGAGTGGTGCCCTAGTAATGTTGTGTCATTTTAGAGAAATTCAAAGTGATAGCTCTTGTAGTTTATTTTTAAAAAGTTGTTTGTAAAAATTTCAACAACTTCCTAAAAATCAGTGGATGAGTGAAACGTTCTAAAACGTGGGAGGCTTATAGTGGTAAATGTGTGTGCTACAATTTTAGCAAGTTTCATCCTGATAGCCCTAAAAATACCAGTCTTAAGAGAATGGTATTGGCTCCCAATATGTTTCCGGTCGGCATTCAAATGATGTCATTTTAAGCTCTAAATGGCTTGGGACCCCAATACTTGAGGGAGCACCTCTTCCCGTATGTGCCTAACTGAAGATCTGCTGGGGGAGCCCTTCTTTTTGTTCCACCAGTAAGGTAAATATACTGTGTTGGAACATGGTAGAGTTTTTTTCAGTTATGGCATACCAACGGAGGTATATCTTTTTCCTAGAATCAAGACTGGCACCAACACTCCTTGCACTAGGCACGAAGTTACAACTTGGATGTTCACTAAAGCCTTTTGCCTCATTATTTCAAACCAAAGATTGCTATATGTAGCTTTTAAAAACTTTAAAATTAAAAAATCTGCTTTTAATTCATTGGTAATAGGTTTTAGCTTATTTAAATAATCTATTTTTAACCCATTTAACATATTTTAGTGCCATTTAATGAGATCTCTTGATACAAAGCAGGGTATACATTTTTAAATAAATAATGAACAATAATTAGGATATTGGTTTAGCCTTTATCCAAACGAGATACTTTTTTAAGAACAGTTTTCCAAGTTCTGATTGAAAAACCCCTCTAAACAAATTTGAATGGAAGATATGTTAAAATTTCTCTTCCAAGTAAGCTTCTTAAGTATCAGCACCATTTCTTCCTTTCCTTTGCTTAAACACTAGGTTATAAAAGTAAGAAGTGGTTTTGAGAATTATGAACTAAAATCAAACAACTATCGCTAAACTTTGATGAAAAATGCAGGAAATCAAGCCCCACAGTTTTTGAGCTGTGCATGTAAAAACATAGTTGACACTTACTGATGATGATCACAGAGCAAGTCCACTGATAATTCTGGGAACAAAACCTAGTGTCCAGACAAACACTGCCATAATAAGTACTAATGGATTAGGGAAGCAGAGAATTTTAATCTGGCAGACCTTCAATAGTCAGTTCAACACACTAGACTTATGTGGTATGTTCTACTTTATTTGAAGCTGCATCAACATAAGTTATTTTCAATGAAATGAGAAAGAAGACTTGGTACAAAGTACTTTCTTGGGGAAAAAGTCATTCTAAGCTGGTTGTATTTAATTTTGATGAAAATAAGTTGTTTTATTCCAACATCTATAAAAAAAAATTAGAATTACATGCAAGACATGCATTTTAACTACAAATCAGGCCATCAAGGTATTCATCTACTAAAACTAGATCAATTTTCAGTTTAATCATTTTTGAAATCGAGAATGAGAAGTGAAATCAAATGTAAGAAACCCACTGGAACATGCAAATATAATTCAAGAGGTCTCAACTACCTGACAACTTTAAATGTTTTCAAAAACTTCCCCTGGCTCATTAATTGCTTTTACAATGTTGTTTTCCAGAAAAGTGTTAATTATGTTATACAGAAATGCATATGAGTTGCAATTTCTCTGTACATTATGCATAAATCATTGAATCATATTATATGAAACAGTATATAACACAGTTAATAGAGTAATTCTAAATATTGCTGGAATAACTAAAATAATAACTGAAATAATAATTATTTATTACTATAATAACAATTATTATTAACTGAAGTAGGATACACCATCATTTTATATTGAGGTCTATCATTTCCTTGGCCCAATTTTATTTTCACACATCTGCAGCACAACCTGGAGTTTTCCTGATATCATATCAGTTCACTATGAATTGGATTTATGTTTCTGCCTTCTGCCTCTATTCTGCCTTGGTCAGACCACACCTGGAAAACTGTGTCCAATTCTGGGCACCACAATTTAAGGGAGATGGTGACAAGCTAGATTGTGTCCAGAGGAGGGAAACAAAAATGATCAAGGGTCTAGAGAACAAGCCCTATGAGGAGCAGCTTAAAGAGCTGGGCATGTTTAGCCTGCAGAAGAGAAGGTTGAGAGGAGACATGATAGCCATGTATAAATATGTGTGGGGAAGATATAGGGAGGAGGGAGAAAGTTTGCTTTCTGCTGCCCTGGAGACTAGGACGTGGAACAATGGCTTCAAACTACAGGAAAGGAGATTTCACTTGAACATCAAGAACTTCTTCACTGTGAGAGCTGTTCGGCAGTGGAACTCTCTCCCCTGGACTGTAGTGGAGACTCCTTCTTTGGAGGCTTTAAAGCAGAGGCTAGATGGCCATCTGTCAGGGGTGCTTTGAATGCTTCTTGGCAGGGGGTTGGACTGGATGGCTCAATGAGGTCTCTTCCAACTCTATTATTCTATGATGCTATGATTCTATATTTTCATGCTGAACTGTGCAAAATGATTTCTTCCAACATTCTATTGCATCAGTTGGCCCCAGGATACAAAACTGTCAATTTCTTTTAAGATACTTGGGAACAAAGAACTAGAAAACATTATGTTTTTCCTTTGACCATAGGCTATTTGAGGACAAATGACTGATCTACATACAAGCTTTCAATACATCAAAGAGTATAATCAAATCAAGAAAGGGAGCAAGCAACCTCACTATAAACAAAGCACCTTGCTTTACTATAACATTTATCAACATAAGACTTAAATGTTATTGAATAAGTTACTGTTTCTTTTTATGAAGTAAAACCATGGTGACTTGATACCTCAGTTTATAAATACAGCATTATTTATAAAATTGTACAGCAAAGGCTATGTATATATACACACACAAATTAAGAAAACTGGGATGTAATGCCAACTTCTAGTTTAGTACTCTGGAAGAAGGGAGAGAACAGAATACAAGGAAAACGTCGAGGATAGGTTTGTAAGTCGTACAAATGCTTAACATTCTCATATGTATTCTAAGGCTTTGGATAACGAAAGAGGATCCAGTGCTAAATGGTCACTGTATAAATTGCTTCAATTAGTTTAAGTGCAATTGCAATGACTAAATAGAGCTAAGCCTAAAGTTTACAAACTCTGGCATGTAACTATTTCTCAGATAAAAAAGAGGAAATAGATTCCTACATCCTTGATTGAGTTCTGCTGTTTAACAAAGCTCAGTGGGCCATTCCACCCCTCACAAAGGACATCAGAACAAACAAATCTACCAGCTTATCAACATAGCATTTTGAATTCATCGAATGCTGAAAGGAAAGCAAGGCGGGGTTAATACTAGTACTACCCTGTTTCCCCCAAAATAAGACATCCCCAGAAATAAGACCTAGTAGAGATTTTGCTGAAATGCTAAATATAAGGCCTCCCCCGAAAGTAAGACCTAGCAAAATTTTTGTTTGGAAGCATGCCCGCCGAACAAAACACCAGAGCATGCAGAATCGGTAAATATACGTACCGTAGTGTGTTGGACATGGAATTAATGGTAGTAACAAGAAATTCTTGATAGGATTCACAGTTTGTCTGGTTATGCTGGTTTGTGATGACAACTAAGGTACAGTATATAATAAATGTTCATTTTTTGTTCAACAATTAATGTGAATTCTTCTTCATGGAAAAATAAGACATCCCCTGAAAATAAGACCTAGAGCATCTTTGGGAGCAAAAATTAATATAAGACACTGTCTTATTTTTGGAGAAACACAGTATATGTGAGGCCCCTGGTTCATTTCAGGATCCAATTTGATAATCCACATTGAAGTCTGAATTGATCTGGATTAATCAGGAATACAACTTGAATTGAAATACGGAAATCTAGATCACTAGTCCTCCCTAATGCCACTTAAGGGCATTTTATGCTCTAAACTGATGGGTTTTCACCTTTACAACTAACAACGTTTTAGAATATCTTGGCTACAAGGTATCTTCCTTCACAGTATGTGGGGACATTAACAATTGTGATATGTGGCTTCTAACTCTTACAAGGTTTGTAACCAATTAATTTCAAACATGTTTATTTACTTTTCCTATGTATTCTATAGTTTCAGATTCCACTTTAAAATATAACACAAAAACTGGTTATCGTTTCTTGGCTGCCTTGATCACAAATGCAATAGTATCTGAGAAGAGAGAGAGACTGAGAGAGAGGCTGAAAGAGAGAGACTGCGAGAGAGACAGAGACAGATAGACACTTTTACTGTCGGCATTTTCAGGAATGTATGCTGAGTAATAAGTACTTTCATTCACCACAGAGAAAATGAGTCAACAGCCAGCAAACAGAAAAGTATCATCAGTCACATGCTAACCCCAGAAAAAGCGACTGAACTATTTTCAGGATGTGTCATTTGTATGTACTGGGATTATTATGAGGTTGTCAAGTGACATAGAAAGTTGGCATATTTGTGCATTTATATAACAGCTGTTATGATATCTAATATGTTACCATAGAGGCAGGATGTTACCAGTGAATACACACAGTTTCTAAGATGAAGAACTGAAAAACTATTTTAAAATTAAGAGGAATTAGAATTTTAGTTCTGTCATATTTGTTCTCCTGACAGTATCAAAATATGCTTTAGAACAGGTGATAGAAGAGATGACAGATTAAAGATTTAAACTAAAGGAAAAAAAATGCCCTTTCCTTCAGATCTGACCTGTTACTAGATGTCCTCTGCTCAGAGTTCCATGAACTCCAAGTCATATCTTTTGCTGACATCATAATGGGTATACACCTCAACAATGTACATAATATGCACTCATGAGGAATCTGTGGCAACTTTGAACTTGGAGCTGTTTATGATGTCATCAGAATATAGAAATGTAAAAAAATAGCTACTTAGAAGTTTGCTGAGTTGCATAGAATTGAAATCTCAATTTTCAGTGGATCCACTTGAGCTTGGTGAACACGGTTTTGTTTATTCACAAAGAACTTGGAATACCATAGAATAGTTTCAGAGAACCTAGAAAATGGCTAGATAAATGTTCTCTCTAGACCACCAGCATGGCTCTGTGGTCAATGTCTGCCAGGGGTTCCACCAGAAGTTGACCACAGAATTGCGTTGGGGGCCTAAAGATAATATTTCTCTAGGCATTTTCTAGTTTCTCTGAAACGATTCTATGATATGCTTCAGCCCACAATGTAAGAAAAACTTATATGTTTTTACCTTATTCCTTCTCTATATCATGCCTCATTTCATTACTATTTTAATTACTAAAGCTTTATTTATTTTAATTTAATTTATTTTATCCTGCCTTTATTCATTCCTATATAAACATTCAAGGTGGCTTTAGTGATTAAAGCGGGAGATTCCAGTGGTCCAAAGAATCATCTGCCCAGTCATCTTCAACTTGAGTTACAGCTGCAGGAATGGGAAACTGGGGAGGGGGGGTGACTAAGTGGAAGCTGCAATGAAAGTGTATTTCTAGTGAAAATGTTAAAATAAATTCAAAATTAAGGAGAACCAGGGAAGGACAGAAAAATCGGGGGGGGGGGAGGATACACCTACATCTAAGGCCACAATCCACATCACAACCAAGATGCCTTCACATGAACCAACCAGTGTCTTCTGTCTACTACTTTTTTAAAGTCAGGAGAATATTTGGATAGGAAAGCAACAACTGGCAAAGAGCAGCATTGAGTATTGTGATATAGGTTGTTGTTATCATCATCATCATTATTATCATCATCATCAGGTAGAAATTCTTAGTCCAGGTGATCCCAAAATCTCTATGCCATTTTAGATTCTGGATTTTCTTCATATAAAAACAAAACGGGTTTGTAATTGGTCACAAACTTTATTACAATAGAGTATCTTAAATGTGGTAAGACATATTATTGACAGTGGAATAGGGCATATTCAAAGTAGTTCTTCTGAAATTTAAATAATCTGCCCTGACACCATTTTACTAAGAAGACTATATTAAAAAACAATACACAAATGCAAATTTCAGACTAGCCCATATAGTTCCTAGACTCTACATGCTTTGTTTGGCATCCATACGAATGCATGTACAATCAGATAACTATAGAAGAAATAGGTTGCTATTTAAGTATTACGCAGCCCAACCAAAACAAAAATTCTTGAAGTCTTGTTTTTTAAGCCTGTTCCTGGAGTTATTTGGGGTGCTGATTCAGAAAATTACATTGGATAGACCGCAATAGCTCCAGTTTCTTAGATATAGTTATCATGATTTTCTATGGGCGAGCAGATGGCGATTGGTAGGTGACATGTTCTGTATCTCAAAAACTACAGCTGATAAGGCCCGGGCTGTGGCGCAGACGGGAGAGCAAGCCAGCTGCAATTAACTGCAATGAATCACTCTGACCAGGAGGTCATGAGTTCGAGGCCCGTTCGGAGCCTATGTTTGTTTGTCTTTGTTCTATGTTAAAAAGCATTGAATGTTTGCCTATATGTGTAATGAGTCCCCTTCGGGGTGAGAAGGGCGGAATATAAATGCTGCAAATAAATAAATAAATAAATAAGGGGAAACTGGTTCCATTTTTAGAATCAGCAGTTCAATATACCCAGAAACAGGGCTAACATTAGAGGCACCAAATATGTGTTGGCCAATGTAATAAATAAAGAACAGGAGCTATCGCAAAGAAATGTAATTATCACTATAATCTATGTACTATGCACGTGAGTCTACAACATAACACAGAGCATAACTTTATCCTAAACTAAATTTTGGCACTATGTATGAGGATATACGACTTCTTGGCACATGACTCCCAGATGAGGAGCTATTTCATGTGCAACTTAAGAAAAAAATATTCCTCCCCTAACAAAAAATTCTCAAAAGCAAAGCTTTTCATACAAAGGCCTTTCATACCCTGGACAAGTGAGGTAGCAAGGAGGGGGACTATAAAATCCTTTGTTGAAAACTGAAAACTGGGGATGTCTTTACTCACTAGCAGATTATGAGGTAACTAAAAACCTGGAGTTTCAAAGAACTAGCTGATCATAGGATTCATAAGATATATAAAGCTATACTTGCAATAGCCTACTAACCATTTTAAAATTATGTGGCCACAATATACCAATGAAACTCATTTGTGAAATATCAATAATATTGAGTATAAGATAACATATTAAACCAAGTTCCAGATTTATTCAGCTGATAACAATGACTTCACCACAGCCTAGTACTTTGATATTGCTATTTAAAGGTTATATCCAAGCCATACGTCTCCTACCAATGCACAATGTATTCCAAGAGGGAACTGTGAGCAGAGGTGTGAGATTCTTTGTTCTTTATCTTGGTTGTGGATTGGCAATTTGAACCCCTCAAGCTATCTCTGCACATGAGAGCTAGACTGGGGAAAGTGTTCATATTTCCCCAAACCAATTCTTGGTGTGCTTGGGAACATACAGAGCTTCTGAACTTCAACCCTTCAGATTCAGACATAAAAACAGATTTTAGGTCAGCATATGTATTGAGGTATGCATATTTTACATTTTTTTTTCCGTGTCAGAAGCAACTTGAGTCGCTTACATATTAGAGGCCTCCAATCAATATTTTGGTTAGCAAATTAATCTCCACAATTTTCTGGATACACACTGAAAAAAGCTCATAGCCATTCTTATGCATATTTCTCAGAAGAAGTCTCACTATATAGCTGAGCATAGAATTATATCCTTTCCTGCACTCTAAGAGCAAACATCATTGCAATCTTTGCAAAAATTGTTTATTGTTTTTTCCATTAGCTGACCTTGAGATCAGCTGCTAATGGAGTAGTTAGCCATTAGAGCCAGAAGACCATGAAGTTTAGGGTGTGAGGAGGGTGCAGCATTAGCCTTATCTGCCTTCTTCTGCCATGAAGAGGACAAGAGAGGAAGAACAATCATAAGCAGTAACACTCAAATAAATCCTCTTAAATTTAATTAAAACTGCTTCCATCTAACTATAGAGAGGCCTTAGTCATTGCTAGGGCTATAATATTTGGTCAAACCTTGAAAAGCAAATCAAATCAAGTTGATTCAGACCAATTTGTACCAGATCTATAACAAATTAAAATGTCTGCTATCTGGTTCCAGAACAGAACACAAAACTTGGAAACATTCAGGACTGATCTAAACATCTGGGGTGTCGCAAATGAGAGGGAGAAATAATAACAATAATAATTATAATAATCATCATCAGATATATATGGCACCTTATAAACCAACAAAAATCAGCCAGTTCGCCAAATGTGTGCAGTAGTTACCTTTACATACAAAGAAAATAACAACAAATTTATATCCCAAAAACTGGGACTCAAGGAGGTTTAAAAATTAAAATAACATTAATGACAGAAATATACTTAAATATACTTAAAACAGTCATAGGGTGGAGGGAGCAAGCTTGTTTTCTGCTGCCCTACAGACTAGGATGCGGAAAAATGGCTTCAAACTACAGGAAAGGAGATTCCACCTGAACATCAGGAAGAACTTCCCCACTGTGAGAGCTGTTTGGCAGTGGAACTCTCTGCCCCAGAGTGTGGTGGAGGCTCCTTCTTTGGAGGCTTCTAAACAGAGGCTGGATGGCCATCTGTTGGGGGTGCTTTGAATGAGATTTCCTGCTTCTTGGCAGGGGGTTGGACTGGATGGCCCATGAGGTCTCTTCCAATTCTACTATTCTATGATTTAAAATACAATTTAAAAATGAGATGATGTTGTCATACAGAGGACTGGAGCTGGACTTTTCTTATTAACATTGTGACAGTTACATGGGGCAAATATCTAAGTTGTATTCTCCGACCACAGTACATTGGGTACAGATTGTGTGAAGTTACTGAAATAATATAAGCAACTGTCCTCTGTAATTCTTAATTCATTTGCTGGAATTATTAGCAGCAGTTCAAAAGATCTATTGAGAGTATGAGTGGGGTCAGTTTCACTAACATCTGACACTTTTGTCTCTGAGTCTAATTTCCCAATGTTTTCTATTGTTGAATAGCCTAGCTTAAGCCTCCATTTTCCCCTTATTAATTTCATAAGTAAACTTTTAACAAAAGTACATGTTTTAGGGAGTAAAATTTATTGCTCCCTACTGTTTTGGAATAGCTGGTTCACTTTCACATTAATATTTTTTTAAAAATTCTCTTTAATTCTCTCTCTTTCCCTGAGTGCGCACCAACAATTAGGGTCTGCTAACACAATGCACATACATTATTATATTGCATATATCATTTATATTGTGATGCAAAGCTTGATTTTATCGCTCATTTGGTGATAAAATCACTACATTAAATTTCTACCATATCATTAAAACTTTTCTTCTATTAATAGCAATGATCAGAAATAATCTCCATGTGAGTTATATAAATCTATATGGTGTCCCTAAGAACAGAAGGAGAATGATTAATTTGTCTTCGCCCCTACTACGACTTCTAAAAGGGAATAGTGACATTGGAAGCTATTCCTGCTTCATCCCCAGACTTGCATGGGCTCAGGGTGGAAAGAGTAGAAGCAAATTTTTCAGCAAGTCTTTATTTGATTCTGAAGATAAGTGGCAAACAAAAATCAATATAGCAGACACTGCCTCTGAGATGGAAGGCAAACAGTATGAAGCACCATGCTAAAACCAGAACTTATCTGGGACTACGTTAAGGGCAGATGCCAAAGATTGCCATCTGATTTAAAACAAACAAAAAGTAAAGTGGTGCAAATTGCTCAAGGGCCATAAGAATCTTGTTGACAAGTCCCAAAAGCCAGGCAGCAAGGGACAAGACATGTCAGATAAGGGGGGGGGGGGAGAGTTAATTCCTTGGCATGGGCAATTGTCAATCTTTCTTATCCTCAAGGTATCAGGCAGGCTGGAACCATGAGATGGTCAACATTGATCCCAACACTGATCACCAAATTCCTTAAAGAGAATCATAGGAACCTACCACATGGACTGCTGGTACAGCAACCTCTCATCCCACTTCTCCTTCCACATAGTACATTGATGAATCTGTCTTTCACAGCTGATACAGTAATGCAGAAATACCCTATGTAAATTGTCATTTAATTATCATATTACTATCTGATTATAAATTTTTACTAGATTTAGCTGATTTTACTCTAGAACTACAATCCTGAAGTGGAAAGAAACTCAATCCTTGTATCTTGACTAAAGATGGGAAGGCCTGGAAAAAAACTGAAAAAAAATGGTGGAAAACACAGCGTTTTCCCCAATTTTTTTTTAAAGTGTGTAGAATATTTTTTTCCAATGATAAATAATATGTCTATGACATGGTATTCAAACTACAGTAGAGTCTCACTTATCCAAGCCTCGCTTATCCAAGTTTCTGGATTATCCAAGCCATTTTTGTAGTCAATGTTTTCAATACAGTAGAGTCTCACTTATCCAACACTCACTTATTCAACGTTCTGGATTATCCAACCCATTTTTGGAGTCAATGTTTTCAATGCATTGTGATATTTTGGTGCTAAATTCGTAAATACAGTAATTACTACATAGCATTAATGTGTAATGAACTACTTTTTCTGTCAAATTTGTTGTATAACATGATGTTTTGATGCTTAATTTATAAAATCATAACCTATTTTGATGTGTAATAGGCTTTTTCTTAATCCCTCCTTATTATCCAAGATATTTCCTTATCCAAGCTTCTGCCGGCCCGTTTAGCTTGAATAAGTGAGACTCTACTGTATATAACATGAAGGCCTTAAAAAAGATTTGAGACTTTTTGTTTCTACACCCCCCTCATTTTTCTAGAAAAAATAGTTTTGGGGAAAAAATAAAAAAATGGTCCCCCCTCCCCCCCCCCCCCATTTTTACTGGGCTTTTTTCCGGGCCTTCCCATATCTAATCTTGACTATGTCCAGATTTTTCTGTATATGTGTAACATTTTCCAATGTAATGTTTTTTTCTGTGATTTCAGTGCTACTTTATAGAAAAACTACAATTTTGTATTCCATACTACAGGAAGAAAAATGCATTCTTTGCATTTTAAACATATACTTAAAAAAGAAAATTAAAATTTTCAAAGGAAAGGATTAGATAAATAAAGCATTTCTGTCACACTATCTTCAATTTATGTGCTTTCCAAGTTCCAAGAACTTTCATGCTGAAATAGTATAATTTTATATTACTTATTAATGTTTGTATATGCCTACAGGTTGCCCATCAACTTATGATGATCCTGTAATTTTCATAGGGTTTTCTTAGGTAAGGAATATTTAGGTAATTTTGCTAATTTTTCCCTCTGGAAACACAGTCTACAGCATCTGGTATTTGTTGGAGATTTCCCATCTAAGTACTAACCGAGGCTGACCTTGCTTAGTTCCCAAGATCAGACAGCACCTGGTGCCTTTAGGATATTTGGACTATCGACTAAAATTTTACAGTATATGCTAACTACAGAAAATGTGATGTCCAAAAAGTTACATGAACAAAGTACTTGAACTGAAACATGAATAAGTAGTACAATGGTACCTTGACTTAAGATGTAACTGACATCTTAACTAAAACTGCTCTTATCTCAAAGTTCTTCCTGATGTTCAGGTGGAATCTCCTTTCCTGTAGTTTGAAGCCATTGTTCCGTGTCCTAGTCTGCTGGGCAGCAGCAAACAAGCATGCTCCCTCCTCTCTATGACTTCCCCTCACGTATTTGTACATGAAGCAATAAAGAATGAAAGATCAACTTTAAAATGGTAGAAGCATAAAGTAGTAGCACAATGGCAGAAACACAAAATTGTGACAAGGAAGCACAAAGTAAAGATGCAGAAGCATCATTTTCTTCATATTGCATTCATTCCAGTCTCCCTCCCTTTCTTGCTCTCCCTTCATGAAGCCAAACATACCAGGAATAAAAACCACACAAAATCAACTAACCCAAAGCTCCTCAAAGTGGACAAGAGCAAAGCGGACAGCAACCTCCCAAAGTGAAAAAGAGCACGAGGCACAGAGACTGCTCCCTTGAAACCCTAAAGCTATGTACTCTCGCGCTAGCACTCCCACTAGCTCTTAACTCAAGATTCTGCTCTTATGTTAAAGCGATCCCGGTGCTAGGTGACAGCTCTTAACTAAAAACACTCTTAAGTTGGGACACTCTTAAGTAGAGGTTGCACTGTATTATGCTTTATCACGGTTGGTGATATTGTGGACAACTCAGAAATTGGAGCATTTATCATAAATGAAGTTTGGTAAGAAACATTTTGGGGGTATAGAGTATAGCTAAAATGGAAAACAAAAACTCCAAGCAACAGTTTCTACCCTAAAACGTAAGAAATATTAAAAATTAACTAGGTATTTTTAATTACACAAATGTGAAAGGGTTAAATCGATGCAATGACTCAGCAAAAGCAGCAGTTCAATATAAGCAGGTGTGACTGTAGCTGAGAAGGTCTCAATGTGAGGAAGGCCTCACTGTTAGAAGGCCTTAGTGTGAAGTAGGCCTCAGTATGAGAAGCTTCAGTGAGAGAAGCCCCAGGTTGAAGGCCTTGTGTGTAAAGCTACAGTGTGAAGGCTGCTGTATGTAAAGCTACTGGGTGAAGCTCCTGTGTAAGTTCGGTGTGAGAGGAGGTTCTGTGACAGCAAAGCTAGAAGCTGTTTATCTGCATGAGAAAGAAGCCCAGCATGGAAGCAAAGAACGAAGTATAAATAACTTTATTTGTGTTATGGAAACCTTGTTTTTGTTTTTTTTTTATAAATTGTGCAACCATATTATTTTGCTACAAAGAAAAGCCTCCTAAGGAAAAGATAACATTGGTCTGTGTGTTTTCGTTCTTTCTATCACTTTTGGCTACTGGTGCTGGGTCACGCTGCTGCTAATAAGTTACTCTACTATACATTTATGGGGAGGGTCTTTTGTTAATAAGCCCACTCACCCAACAAAACATTCCCAACATTTTCATACCCCCATAATTACACAATAGATTATAGATTATAAATCATGCAAACATTAACCACTATTACACAGACACACATTATTCTGGCTTTTAAATTTTAATGCTTTATATAACTTTCATTAATGTCAATTTTAAAGTCTGATTTTTAAATAGTTTGTTAAAATGTAATTTTTAGTTGTGTGATGTCTAATTTGTTATGTTTTTTTTCTGCTTGATGACGAAGTTTAATGTGTTATTATTTGTTTCATGGTAATTTGTCTGTTTGTTGTTTACATTTTATGGCACTGAATGCCACTACATGTTGTTAACTGCCCTGAGTCCCCAGTGGGGAGGTAGGGAGGGATGGAAATGAGACAAGATAATCAAGAAATAAGCAAATCATAAACTAGCTTATTTTTGAAAAGCCCAATTCTAAATTCATTTACTCCAAAGAAATCCCAACTAATTTCAGCTGGATTTACTTTTTAATATGTCTGATTTAATTCCAAGAGTATAGCACAAATCTATAAATATTTATTTGGAAAAATTGTTAGGCTCAGTTAGGTTACTCTGAAGGAAATGTGCACAGAATTGCTAGTTAAATAGCAAAATCTATGGCTATTTATTTAGGTCCCTTCCATACTGCCCCTATATCCCAGAATCTGATCCCAGTTTATCTTCTTATCCCAGATTATCTGGCAGCGGAGATTCATAGAATCCAGTTTAAAGCAAATAATCTGGGATCAGATCCTGTAATATAGGGGCAGTGTGGATGGAGTCTTAGATGTTCCACTGAGTTAAGAGGACTTATTTTTCAGTAAATGTTAAATTTCATTTGATCCTAGACCTCAGCTCAGCAAGCAATGCCCAGTATAGCTACCAGTTCTCTGAGCAGATGCAGATTTGAGGAAACAGTAGTTCATCTGTCTTACAGAAACTTTCCCATCAATGCTTGTTTTGGTATCTAAATAAATCTCACAGCATCTGCTAGGACAGTGCTGTCTGTGATTCTTAATGCCCTTTGGAATAATCTGGGACAGTAGTGTCCATGGTACAATAACCCTCCTAGCAGGCTGAGATCTGCAGAGACAGCAACATCTCTGTTAGGAGTCATGTTCCCAGCATCTGCTTGGCGTATAGCAGTGCTGTATCTATATTAAAATGAAGTATCATAGCACACACATTTTATACTGCTTTAAATATTGTGTAAAAATAAACTTACTTTTGAAAACATTTTTTCAAAAGTATATAACAAATAAAACTGATTAAATACACAGTAGCATTTTGAAAGTGCCCTTTCCTTTTTTGATAAGCAAAATTAGCTCATTGAAAAAAGAGGAAGAAAAGGAACATTCAGTCCCAGTATATAAGCTGAGCTAACCAAAGCTTTGCATCAAAGCAAAATATTATTCAATTCATTGGCAGCTTGACTACTACTACTAAGCTCTACTCAAAATAACTGAACCATGACAGAAATCTTTATAAATCTGATAGTTCAAGAAAGTCTATGAAACATAAGTATTTCAACTGAACAAGATAAAACGGACTATCAGACCTTTCTAGTTTGCGAATAAATTTGTCAACAATTTTTATATGTTAAATTGGATGTTTGTGTGATATACATGAAATACACTGGTAAATTCTGCTTCTAATTTGTAGAAAACTAGGTTTTCTGATTTCCAGTTGCATAATACCACCATCCCCACAGAAAACAACATATATAGTTGTGTATATGTTTACCTGATGTGTACGCTGAGTGCAGGTTTTGGGATCACAATTATGGATTTTGATATGATCAGTGGATAACAGAGAGGGGAAAGTGCCAGCCTCCCTGGGTGACACTACCATTTTTCAGGCATTTAGAATGCCAAAAGTGATTCCATGGTGGAAAAGGTAGAGGGGTCAGTGCATCTCTCAGGTTCTCCTGGGATGGCCTAAGCTTTCAACTTTTGTCATCTATCCAGAGAAGGAGATAGTTCCTTTTAGATAACAGTTAAGGTACAGTACACTGACCAGTGGATAAGTAGATCCAGTTTTTTAAATAGATTTTTGACTAAAATTTCTAGACTTCTATACGAGTACAGAGCAGGCCTGCTCTGTTCTGGTGGCCTTCCAGGTATTTTGGACGTCAGCTCCCAGAATTCCTGACCATTGTACAAGCTGGATAGGGCTTCTGGGAGTTGGAGGCCCAAACACCTGGAGGGCTGCAGTTTATGCTGACCTGGTAAAAAGGGTGTTAGGCAACATCTGGTTGATGAAAGAGAAAGTGACGTGGTGAGATAACTGCATGAAAAGGCTGATGTTAGTATCCTGCTGCTGACTGCAATTTCTGGAGTAAAACGTGCTTGAAGGCACCTTGTTCTTTAATTCTAAAGGCTAAATCCAACTGATAGACCCAGCTATAGCAATGAATGAATGAAACTTGTCGAAGTTAACAAATCTCATTCATTCAATGGACGTATTGCAATAGGAACTTAGAAGTGATGTAGTTTTCTTATTTGTATACCCAAGTCTTTCTTCTGTTCATAGGGGAAGGCTGTAGAAGGGGTATGTCAGTTTTAATAAAAACTGAAGTAACCAATGTCTGACCACCTACATATTCAACTATAGACAACTTTTAAACTTTCAACAGAAAACTGGTAGTATTGCTAAAGTATGGCCATCACCCTTATCTTTATCCTGGTTTAATGATTCCAATAAAATATTGGCAGAATTTATACCATAGGAATTACACAAAGAGCCCCCCACAACATACTGAGAAGAGAAATGATCATGTGTACTGCATAGACTGAATAATTTGATTTCCTTCCTATTGATATCTGTCTAGCAAGTAAGACCATTCTTCCACTGGATATGTATTTCTAAGGATAAAAAAAGAAGTCATCCAATGTTGGCATAGGTTTTATTCTTACTGAGTGGTTGGTTCTGTCTGATCAAGAGCATTAAGTGTCTACTTGGCTGCAGTCTTCAAACCACTTACCGCACAGCACTCCCATTTTTGTACCTATAATTGCTCTTAGCGGTTGCGACCATTAAAGCTAATTCTCATGTTACTATTTCATATACACAAAATGGCACTCATGTATAAAGAAGTAATGACAACAACAATGCATTTTTCAATATGAAACTGGGTACAGACGTGTCCTTCTTTTGGCCTGGTACAGAAAATGGATCAGCATCCAGAAACGTATTACTGAAGTGGGAGGGGGGAATGGAGGGCATTTTTACATGATATGATGTATACTGCTCCATAAAATAAACCAAAATCTCAGATTTCTGGAGTATATTGTAGTGGGAGCTCTACAATTGTTACACATAGAGTTAGAGACAATTAAAAAGTCATACAAAGAGCAGAGATAACCATGTTGATTTTTTAAAATATCCATACACAATGAGTGAAAACTTTCAAAATATCTAAGTTATTATAAAATTTGTTATAAAAACTGAGAGGATAGATGGAAAAATAAAAAGGATAAAGTGGACTATCTTGATATTATTATCTGCCTAGTGTTTTAAGACATGATCAAGGAGGAACACTGGGTTTTATCAGGTAGTACAATGATTGGAACTAGGAAAATGAATTAATAGCTATTCAAAATGAAGATTTTAAGGAGTTTTACGTTTTTAGAGCTATCAATGTAAAGAAATATATTCATTATATCCCTTTGCAACCTTATTTATTTTATTGAATTTGATTCCAACCTTTCTCCTGAAATGGAATTACTGAAATTATAATTCCAATATGCAACTACTGTACTCAAGTGCTTGATCAACAGAAGCAGTCAGAAGGTCACTTAGAAGAGATAAGCTTCTTAAAGACTACTGAAGTCCACAGGCAATCTGACTTACAAATGACTCATAGTTAAGAACAGGGTTGAAACAACACAAAGTGAGAGTAATCTACCCCTAGGAAGGGAAGAGATACCATGAGAAAAGGTGTCTCCACTGAAACTTTATCACCAACAACAAGCCAATTTTTTAAAAATCCAATTATCACAGGCATACAAACACCAAGGGGGGGGGGGGGTGTTAACCCTTCCCTAGGCTAGTAGGCTAGCCAAAGTTTAAAGATATATAAATTTGGCTGAAGTTACACTTTAAAAATGTACCTGTTCCAACTTACATACAAATTCAATCTAAGAGCAAACCTACAGAACCTACTATCTTGTTTGTAACTCTTAATACTGGGTGAGTGGACTGATATCACAAAACAGGAGGACACTTCATTTTGTTACAGTACTTTGTTTCAGGTTCACAACCACACTAACATCAATCCCTCCAACCTCAAAAAGTATTGTCTACAACAGAGGTTTTCAAACTTTCTATTTATAGGCCTCCATGGCAAGTTTTAAATGGCTAAGGCTCAGAAGTCACAAAACGAAAGTGAAGAGCTATCACAAAATGGTTGCAGATGGAAGCATTACTTATAGAGTCTCACTTATCCAACACTCGCTTATCCAACGTTCTGGATTATCCAACGCATTTTTGTAGTCAACGTTTTCAATACATCGTGATATTTTGGTGCTAAATTAGTAAATACAGTAATTACTACATAGCATTACTGCGTATTGAACTACTTTTTCTGTCAAATTTGTTGTATAACATGATGTTTTGGTGCTTAATTTGTAAAATCATAACCTAATTTGATGTTTAATAGGTTTTTCCTTAGTGCCTCCTTATTATCCAACATATTCGCTTATCCAACATTCTGCCGGCCCGTTTATGTTGGATAAGTGAGACTCTACTGTATAATAATCAACAGTAATAAATTTATAGTAGTGATTTTCACATAGTCCAATACCCTAAAGACATCAGATCCCATCCGTTCTTGGAAGTTAAGCATGGTCAGCACTGTTAGAATTTGGATGGAGACTGCCAATGAATACAACAAATGTAGCCTGCATTTCAGAGACTCAAGACAAAATCCATCATAGGTTTTCTTGGCTGAACATATTCAGAGAAACTTTGTTATTGTCTTCCTCTTAGGCTGAGAGAGTGTGACTTGCCTAAAGTCACCCAATAGATTTACATTTTCTATGAGTTTCCTAAACTCAGACTACATCACCATGGTGGCTTTCTTCCTTCTGCTTGAAAACAAACATATTTACTCAGGTCTAGTTTGTCTCCCCATGCCCTCCTGCCCAGGGACAAATTCTACAGTTCCTAATGCAAGTGCAATGACAGGGTGTTCTTTTGATACAGAAAATCACCATCATATTAACAGCCTTGGCTACTTCTTTTCTTCAGTTCATCTATCCTTTTGTTTTATTTAAAAATATTTCTAAATGGAGACAAATACTGCTCAAAGCCATTTACACAACTAATAAAAACCAATCCCAATCATAACTTTCTTATTTTCCTTCTTACTGTGCACTCTACTTCCCATAATATTCAGTCAGTCAGTTTTCTACCTCATTCCCTCTCTCATTTGTATTTTTTTTCCCTTCAAGTTTACCTGCTCCAACCTGACTCTCTAATTCCCACTTTCATTGCACTGGGCACGTCAGCCACCTGCTGCTGAATCCATCAGTCCAGAAAGTGGTAGTCATTGATTTTCAGTCTGAAAAATATTGGTATATAGGATTGCTCAGCTTAACTGGCTTGGATTGCATTCTCAGATGTTAGCTAATACTTTGTAAAGTAGTTCCCATTTAACACATTTACCTGGAAGACATGTTCACTGATTTCAGTACCCTTTTCTCATTGGCAAGTATATTAGCCTCAAAGTCACTAATTAAAAACCTATTGTCACATCAAGATACTGTACCTACCAAATAAGATGAAACTCTCAAGAATGTCAAAGTTAAACATCCATTTCAAAATATTTGAGTTTACATTTACAATATCCAGAACTGATAAAATGTCCAGGACTGTGATGTTCTGTGTTAGGGATTGCAAATTTCTATTAATGAGCCTTACCCTGGAATATTACACACAGATGTGTCACGTGTTCACTAGAATTTAAGAATTTCTACAGTTCCTATATGGAATGTAAAACATACAAAACAATGGGATTATATTGACATTGTTGTCCTAGAAGGTTTAAATGGTTTGATTACTGAAATATTTTGTCTTAAGACAAACTGTTAATACAACTTCTACATACTATTGTCCTGAATCAATACCAATAATTATATATTTCAATGATAATAATAATAATTTATTTTTAACCTGCCCGCTCTCCCCGAAGGGACTGAGTGGCTTCCAGAAAAACAAGAATGGCAAACATTCAATGCTATATACAGTTATAAAAATAAAACATTTACACATACAGTTAAAACCAATTAAATGACTTTGGTAAGAAGATATAAATCAATCAGTCAGGCATCATAAATACCTTAAATATAATAAACCATCTAGCATATTTTTGTGTGTCCAATCAACTGTTTTTAATATTTCAAATGCAATGTTCTGCATTCTTTAAAAATACATTGAAAATAAACTGGATTCCAGAATTCTGTCTTGGAAAATCTCATGAAACTGTAGCTCAAATCAGTATGGAATTCTCTCAGATGATAAATCCCTGAACCAAAGTATGTTAAATCAAAAGCTTTTCATATTATCTCACTCAAATAGCATCAAAGCATACCAAATCGCAGCAGGACAACATTTTGATGGAAGCTTCTTTGATGTTATACAAGTTACAAACCAGCCTACAACTTTTCTACAAGGAACTTCTATGCTAACTACTCCAGTTAAGTAGCTTTTCAGCACTTGAGACTGCAAGCCTAAAAACAGTTACTTGGGAATAAAAACTATTGAAACTCAGTGGAATACTTGCACGTAGGCATACATACCATGGCACTATTACAAACTAACGGGAGATTAATCTATAAAAGGGAAGATTTTTAAAATACATCGAGCAATCAACGTGGAAAAGTCTTTTAGAGGATTACTAGGTTAACTTCGCGGAAGCAAGACCGAAATCCATCTCCAAACGGTATGCCAAATTTTTTCCTTCTATAAAGCAACACCCTGAGTAAGTGAGGTTTCGCCTCTTCCTCCTGAGAGATAAGCTTTGAGTTCTTGAACTTACCTGCTTATTTTGATGGGGAAGAGGTAATTTCCGAGCAAGTTCTGCCTTCCAGCCCTCAGCAGGGAAGGCTCCAGGCTCTCTTGGCAATTCCCAACTCTTCCGGGCCAGAAAAAGAGTGAGACACTTCCACCGCACTAAACAGGCAGCCGCGAGGAGACAAAACGGCTAGAAGAAAGTTTGCCTACAGCCTCTCCCTTTCCTTCGCAGGCAGCTTTGCTTTCACTCTTCGCCTCGCAGCTCTAGAGGGCAGAGAGAAGAGACACAGAAAGCAAGGCTGCTGGGCTGGCGGTGCTGTTGATTCTGGAGCCGCCGCTGTGTTTACAGCCAGCTTCATGCTCTTTGCTGCCTCCCTGCCTTTCTCCCTCCCGCCCTCTGTCTGCCCCAGCCTCGCCTGACATCATTCATTCTCTTACATTCACACACACGCCCACTCCATTTCCAAACAGTGACTCACCCCAGCTAGCCCTGCTGCTGCTATTTGAAGGCTGGGCTAGAAAAACCGGTTAAAGACCTCTAGAGAGGAGGGGGGTATTCATTTTTTTTAAAATAAAGGGTGAGTGGGAAGTCCCTTCTCATGATGCCGGTTATTCAAAGTGGGGAGAAAGCACGGCATTTGGCATAGGGACAGATTGGGTAGGTGCCCACTGAAAGGTGCTCTTTCAGTTAATCCTTGCTTTAGAAGGCTGCTTTTGGAGATCCCAAAGGAAAGAGGGAGGTTTTTCTGGTTGTAAAATTATCTTCTGTATCTTCAGACTGCCTTAAAGAGGCAAAGACTTTTTAAATGTCAAATTAAAATGAACAAAATCGGGCTATCAGTATTTTTAAAAAAAAAAAAAAACTAAAATCAGGACAGTAAAGAAAGAACGACACTCTAAAAACAGAGGAATTCCAGAGATGAAACAATCAGGGCCAGGTAATACCTCCCAACAAAGGATTCCCCCAGGCAGGAAGAAGCCAGGCTTTGAAGCTGCAAGGCCATTCAAATCAAGGTGGTCAATTGCACCATTTACACTTGCCTCAAGCAGACAAGAGTTCTTTCTCCCATCCTGGACATTCCACAGATATATAAACCCCACTTGCCTAGTTTCCAACAGACCACACAACCTCTGAGGATGCCTGCCATAGATGTGGGTGAAATGTTAGGCCATGTTCTGGAACATGGGCACACAGCCCAGAAAACTCACAACAACCCATTTCCCACAATCCTCTCCTTTTGAACCCCAGTTGTGCATACTTATTTATTTATTTTTATTTATTTCCATCATTTCTATCCCACCCTTCTCACCCGAAGGGACTCAGGGTGGCTTACAAAACTGGCAGATTTCAATGCCAATACACAACAATACAAAAGAATAAAAACATAAGCAGTTAAATACAGATTTAAAACAATACAAAATACTTAAGCCATTCATCCACAAAAATCTTGTACATAAACCTTAATCCAGACCGAGCCAAAGCCAACAAAACTTATTATTTGAATGCTTGCTCGGGGGTCGCATAACATACTTCACAAAGCCACATTTTTTTCAAACTCCTCTTCAAACAAACATACAGTTGATACCCTGCTTTTCTCTCTTAAACAAGTTCAAAGCAGCTGACAACATTAAAAATAACACAATTTAGAACCTACAAAATTTAAATATTAAAATAGAATGAAGCATAAAATTATTATAAACAAGTTAAAACCATATAAAAGCATTACAAACTGTCAAAATAATTAAAACACTACTGTGGTGAACCACTCCAATGTTGAACCACCCAGAAATCCCCATCCAAAATAACCCAAATTTTCACAGGCCTGTAGTCAGAAATATGATATCATATAGATCAGGCATGGGCAAATGTGGGCCCTTGAGGCATTTTGGACTTCAACTCCCACAATTCCTAACAGCCTGGCTGTTAAGAATTGTGAGAGTTGAAGTCCAAAACACCTCGAGGGCCCAAGTTTGCCCATGCCTGATATAAATGCCTGAAGAACAAATATAGATTATTTTACCAGATGTGGGTTTGAAAGGCAGCCATAGGTACAAACCTCACTACTAGGGGCAAACTCATTGAATGGTAGGTCTTAATTTCCAGTTAAATCCATAAGATTTCATGTATTAAGTGTTACCATAGATGTGGGAATGGTTTATAAATTATGAGAAGACATATTGGCATTTGATTATCTCTAAAAACAGTTAGACCTATTCTTCGGATTTAAAAAAAAAATCATGACAAATACTGCAGCTAGCAATTAGTAAAGATGTTTGCATCTCCACACTTGAGAACAGGAAGATTGTTAAACACACTTTTTTTTTTAAGTGACAACTTTACATGTAAAGAGATGTGATCACAACCTTCAAATATCATGGAGTAGGGAAAAAAGAGGAAAGTTTAGGACAGAAGAAGCAAGAGAAATTATTCTCTCAAAAATCTCTACCACACATAATAATAGTTTAGGAGTAAAAGTAAACAAAATGTTACTGGATTACTTGGTCTACGTAGGGGTATGACTATCAATTACAATTAATATTAACTATAACAACAATTTATGTATGTCTTTGTATGAATACAGGCAGTCCCTAAGTTACGAATGAGATAAGCTCTGTAGGTTTGTTCTTAAATTGAATTTGTTTGTAAGTCGGAACAGGTATGCATGTATCAATGTGTATATGTATGAGGGTGGGTCAAAAGATTTTGCCTCCTGTGTCATAAAAATGTTATGAATGGATATATGACAGCAGAAGTTGTTATATAGATCATGGCCTGAATTATCCTCTACACAAAATTACTGTTCAACATAGTCACCATCAATTTGTACACATTTGCGCCATCATTAAACTCAGGCATCAAAACCATTTTGGAAGATCTCAGGGTCTTGCTTTGTGACCTATGATTTTAAAACTGTTTTAACATCATTCAAGTAATTGTATCTGAAGCCACCTAGGTTGTCTTTCAGAGGTCCAAACACGTAAAAGTCAGAAGGGGCCAAATCAGGGCTACAGGGTGGGTGAGGCACTACTGACCAACCCATTTTTGCAATCGCCTGGATTGTGAAAAATGACATGTGTGGGTGTGCATTATCGTGATGAAGCTTGATGAAACAAACATCTTTTTTAGTGGTCTCTTCTTTCTTATTGCCTCCTTAAGTTTCTTAAGTGTGGTTACATAGGTTTCGCTGTTGATTGTGGCACCATGTTGCAGAAAATCAACAAGAATTAAATCCTATGTGTCCCAAAACACTGTTATCATAACCTCTGTGCTGATTTGGGAGACTTGAATTTTTTGGGACGTGGAGAACCAGCGTCAGTAGTGCCTCACCCACCCCAAAGCCAACGTGGTTTCAGACTCAATGACCTGAATGACATTAAAACAGGTTTAAAATCATAGGTCACGAAGCAAGACCCTGATTTTTTTCCAAAATGGTTTTGACGCCTGGGTTAAACGATGGTGCAAATATGTAAAATTGATGGTGACTATGGGCCCTTCCACACAGCCCTGTATCCCAGAATATCGAGGCAGAAAATCCCACTTTATCTGAGTGTGGACTTGGATAACCCAGTTCAAAGCAGAAATTGTGGGATTTTCTGCCTTGATATTCTGGGATATAGGGCTGTGGGGAAGGCCCCTGGGTTATCTGAGTCCAAACTCAGATAATGTGGGGTTTTCTGCCTTGATATTCTGGTATACAGGGCTGTGTGGAAGGGCCCCTAGTTCAAAGCAGATATTGTGGGATTTTCTGCCTTGATATTTTGAGATATAGGGCTGTGTGGAAGGGCCCTATGTTGAACGGTAGTTTTGTGTAGAGGATAATTCAGGCTATGATCTGTAGCAACTTCTGCTGTTATATGTTAATTCATAATGTTTTTAATGACACATAAGGCAAAAAACTTTATGACTCACCTGCGTATGTGTGTGTGTACACACACACAGCCTTCAATAGCTTAGGGAAGGGTTAACACCCCTGTGGTGTTTGTTTTGCTGTTTGTGGCTCTTTTCAGAAGATTTCACCTCACTTTCTGTCCCTGTGAGAATTGGATTTTGAAAAATTGTTGTTGTGGAAACAAGGATTGGCCATAAACTTTCCCAAATGATAACTCTTTCAGGAATTAATGTCCCTTCCAAGAGGCAGATTTTTCTCACTTCCTGTTGTCTCACCCCTGTTCTTAACTATGAGTAACTCAGGAACTGCCAGTACTGAAAACATATGTTTTAGGCCTCTATGGACATAGGCTAAGTTTACTTTTTTAAAAACCGCTGTAATTGTGATGCTCCTGGAGACCAGTCAGTGGCCCGCTTCCTTTGAGGTCAGCTATTTCGTCCAAGATGTGCAGCATCCTCGGCTCTGAGGCATGTAGAGTTGTTGCCTGGTTGCTTAGCAACCAGGGTAGATTTACCTCAGCCTTTTCTCCCAGGGAAGCCATTTTGTTTTAAGAGCTAAAAGGATGGAATTATAAATCTTCACAGAAGGAGGCTAAAAGGAACTGAAGCCCCTTCCACACAGCTGAATAAAACCGCACATTTTCTGATTTGAACTGGAGTATATGGCAGTGTGGACTTAGATAACCCAGTTCAAAGCAGATATTGTGGGATTTTCTGGGTTATACTGAGGCTGTGTGGAAGGGCCCTGAGGAGATTCCTGAATTAAACACGTTAAATAGGACACCAGTTGTGGTAGAAGATAGTTTACAGATTGATGTTCCATAATACAGAGATTCCCTGACAGGCCTTGCTTAAATTGTAATTTCATATAGGCCCCTTCCACACAGATGAATAAAACCCCGCATCATCTGCTTTGAACTGGGATATATGGCAGTGTGGACTTGGGGCCCTTCCACACAGCCATATAACCCAGAATATCAAGGCAGAAAATCCCACAATATCATCTTTGAACTGGGTTATCTGAGTCCACACTCCCATATATTCCAGTTTAAAGCAGATAATGTGGGATTTTATTCAGCTGTGTGGAAAGGGCCTCAGATAACCAACTTCAAAGCACATATTGTGAGGTTTTCTGCCTTGATATTCTGGGTTATATGGCTGTGCAGAATGACTCTAAGGGCCCTTCCATACAGCCCTATATCCCAGAATACCAAGGCAGAAAATCCCACAATATCTGCTTTGAACTGGGTTATCTGAGTCCACACCCAGATAATGTGGGATTTTCAGCCTTGGTATTCTGGGATATAGGGCTGTGTGGAAGGGTTCTGAGTTACCCTAGTCCACATTGCCATATATTCCAGTTCAAAACAGAAAATGTAAAAAACTACATTATCTTCTTTGTACTGAGGGCCCTTCCAGACAGGCCTTATATCCCAGGATCTGATCCCAGGTTTATCCCACATTATTTGGCCGTGCAGACTCATATAATCCAGTTTAAAGCAGAAAGCCTGGGATCAGATCCTAGGATATAGGACATGTCTGGAAGGGCCCTCAGTGCAAAGCAGATGATGTGGGATTTTATGTTCAGCTGTGTGGAAGGAGCCTCAGACTATCAAGGCAAATAATCCAGAATATCTGCTTTGAACTGGGGGCCCTTCCACACAGGCCTATATCCCAGAATATCAAGGCAGATAATCCCACAATATCAGCTTTGAACTGGGTTATCTGAGTCCACATGCAGATAATGTGGGATTTTCTGCCTTGATATTCTGGTATATAGAGCTGTGTGGAAGGACCCTGGGTTATTTATTTATTTCTTGTATCAGAAGCGAACCGAGGATACAAGTTGTAATGGATTTGCAAACATAGAGATTTTTTAAAGAAAAAAAAACCTTGGCATTAATACTAAATGTCTTTTGCCCAGTAGCTGGCCACCTGGAGTGCCTCTGGTGTTGCTGTTAGAAGGTCCTCCATTGTGCATGTAGCAGGGCTTAGAATGCATTGCTGTAGGTGGTCTGTGGTTTGCTCTTCTGCACAGTCACATGTTGCGGACTTCACTTTGTAGCCTCATTTCGTAAGGTTGGCTCTGCATCTTGTGGTGCCAGAGCACAGTCTGTTCAGCGCCTTCCAAGTTGCCCAGTCTTCTGTGTGCCCAGGAGGGAGTCTCTCATCCAGCGTCAGCCACTGATTAGGCTTCTGGGTTTTAGCCTGCCACTTTTGGACTCTCGCTTGCTTAGGTGTTCCTATGAGTATCTCTGCAGATCTTAGAAAGCTATTTCTTGATTTAAGGCATTGGCGTGCTAGCTGATATCCAAACAGGGGATGAGCCGGAGATGTCAATGCCTTGGCCCTTTCACTGTTGGCTGCTACTTCCGGGCGGATGTTAGGTGGTGCAATGCCAGCTAAGCAGTATAATTTCTCCAGTGGTGTAGGACGTAGGCATCCTGTGATAATGCGGCATGTTTCATTAAGAGCCACATCCACTATTTTAATGTGGTGAGATGTATTCCACAGTGGGCATGCCTATTCAGCAGCAGAGTAGCAAAGCGCAAGGGCAAATGTCTTCACTATGTCAGGTTGTGATCCTCAGGTTGTGCCAGTCAGCTTTCGTACGATGTTATTTCTAGCGCCCACTTTTTGCTTGATAGTAAAGCAGTGCTTCTTGTAAATCAGAGCACGGTCCAAGTATTTTGGAGTGCTGCAATGTCCAGTGGGATTCCTTCCCAGGTAATCCTCAGAGCTCACGTTGCTTGTCTGTTCTTAAGATGGAAAGCACACATCTGTGTTTTAGATGGATTAGGGATCTGCTGGTTTTTCCTATAATAGACAGTAAGAGCACCTAAAACTTTGGAGAGTTTCTGTTCAAGCATTGCAAAGCTCCCTGCTTAGGTGGTGATGGCACGATCCTCAGCATATATGAAACTCTGTCCCTTCTGGCATGCATGCATGCATGCATGCATGCATGCATATCTATCTATCTATCTATCTATCTATCTATCTATCTATCTATCTATCTATCTATCTATCTCACCCAGAATATCAAGGCAGAAAATCCCACAGTATCTGTTTTGAACTGAAATATATGGCAGTGTGGACTCCTTATCGGAGTCAGTTCAAAGCACATATAGTGGGATTTCCTGCCTTGATGTTCTGGGTTGTATGGCTGTGTGGAAGTGCCCTATGAGTGGCTTGTGATGCCTTTGCTTATGGATGGTGCAATGTAAACGTACTACGTTTCATGCTCCAAATTATTTACAATATTATGTATAAAATTACCTTTGAACTAAATAAATAAATTTTGTGTTTTGACTTGGCTCCCATCTCCAAGAACACATTTGGAACACATATGCCAATACATTTATTCCAATTTTTAAAAAAATAATACAAAGCATTTCTGGTCCCAAGCATTTCAAATAAGGGACATTTGACCTGTATAACTCACCTCACAAAGTAGCTTCTGATGGCATATGAGATCATTGGGACACTTTATAATGTCAGCCTATTTTAAGACTGGTTGGGAAACACATCTAAATAATTAAATCAATTTGTTTTGGTTTTGTCTTGGGGTTTGTTTGTTTTTAAAAAAATATCCTGTTAGTCCTAAAGTGTATTAATCCAAAACATTTTTGCTCTCCAATTTTAACTGGTTGACATTTCAGGTGGTTGATTGTTTTAGTTTTTCTGCAGCTTTAATCTAATGACATGTTTTGATGTGCATTGTTTGTATTTTAATTTTATTGTTTTAATTACATTTGTACACCATCCCAAATGTAAACCTTCTAAATACAACTATATCCACAGATCTACAGATAGATATGTGGACTCTCTCCCCCCTCTCTCTATTGTTTCAAGTTGTTGTAAAACTATAACTATCCGAGCTGATGTACATAAATATAAAATAAACAGATTGGATATCCCTTATCTGAAAATTCTGGGGCCAGAAATTTTATCATCAGAAAGCAAAGGTATCACTGTCTGCATAAGTAACTATGGATTTAATCAAGTATCTGTATTATACTAGGGCTTGTTATATATTTTCCACTCTGTCTGAGAATTTTTTAATGACCCAGGCATATAGATATATAAAATAGGTATAAAAATCAAATATTTACTGATAATAAATCAGGCTTGCTAAACAGGCTGATTTTCCTTTTTGTGGACCACAATTGAAACATTTTCTGGAGAGTCCCATGTAAATACTGCACATTGTCACGAACAGATTCGTGTAAATGGGTGGCATTCCGAAACTTTTACCGTTGCCAAATTTTCTGTGACCGTAACATTGAGCTAACAGGACACCATTTAGGATTTAAAAGCAACACATTATACAACCTTACG
Organism: Anolis carolinensis; assembly: GCF_035594765.1. NCBI lineage: Eukaryota > Metazoa > Chordata > Lepidosauria > Squamata > Anolidae > Anolis > Anolis carolinensis. The sequence goes on along the minus strand of NC_085845.1, from coordinate 28,146,584 downwards.
CTTGCTGAAAGATTTATCAGGTTTTGAAAGACATCCTTCCTCATACACCTTTACAGTACAAGCATTTTAATTGCCAACTTCCAAATGAACATTGTTTCACCAACTTACCTCATACAGTTGATAATAAATATAACACTTCATTATTTCCCCATAGCTGATAATACAGTCTTGAAGCGCCTCCTGTTTTTGTCCTCGTAGAAACGATTAGGTGTGAGATGTATTTTATAAACCAATTTATACTTTTATCTTCAGGACATGTTGTTACAAAACATATGGTCTGTCTGTTTCCAAGGCCATGAGAATGTGTTGTTCTTAAATTGTTCCCCCAGGCAACACAATTTTACTGTGTTATTAAATACAAATCTTTTCATAGTACTACTGCAGTGCAATATGTTGTGCAATGAGTGGATTGGGCTGTCTTGCTGCGAGAAGGAAATGATTCAAAAGCAACACATTCTGAAGCATAAAGCAAATAGATTATAAAGGGTCTTTCAGAATGAATGCTATTGAAATTCGTCATAAAGTAAAGTGAGTTTTAAGGGGTACATATTTTGTCTTCTTTAATATCAGAATTTAATTTTTAAAAGTGTTTTAAGACATGCTCATATTTCCTTTAATTCAATTATTTAATATATTTTAGATTGTTTACAAGATTATTGTCTACTGTATTTCTGTTTTCTTATGGCATTTATTTCAGGAGATTTGCAGTGGTGTTACTAAAGATGACATTGCTATAAACAGACACCATCTAGTTTGTGAATTACCATAGGACCTCACCATCCACTGGGGTTTATTTCTAAACACTAAAATACATTTTAAAGACAGAGTCCCACAGAGCCCATCAAACGATGCAAATATCCATTGGTTGCCCATGGAATTCTGTTTCTAAAGTGTATAGAAACAAAGGTTTTTGAAGTCTGGGAGCAATTGACTCCAGAGCTCCCCATTCATGTAGAGATTGTGCATATTTTAAGGTGGGATGGGAAATGTCGGATTTTAGATAAGACGTGAAAGTGTAGACGTTCTTTAAATGTGCTCCTTTTGTCAGAATCACTTCCATGCAACTTTAATTGTAATTGTTTTTAAAATCTTCAGAAAACTCACAATTTTGATATATAATTCACTGTAACTATATTTTTCCTTTTTGTAGACCTGGGATCTGCAATAGTGATTTTTCCCTTTTTTATGAGAAAAGAAAAGAAAGTGGTATGAGCACAGACTACACCTCCCCGTGTGATAGTTCAGTAAGTGGAGGATTTGTCTATAAACGAATGGAGTCCATGATGTGTGATGGTGGTGAGTAAATGATAAATTTTTCCTAAAAACTTAAAGAGATGAAGTGCTATGGTAAGAAGACAATTTCCCCCGCTTTCTGCCCTAATTGGGATGAGGTCAATAGTAATGATTTCCAGAAACATGCCTAGCAGCAAGCACCTTCTTGAGTAAGCACTGCAGCTAGGATGTAGTCAATACACCTTTTTTTTTTTGGTAGAATGAGATTAAAACTTGCAAACTTTACTGATCTACCCGTTTGTAATAGTATTCTTTAGACCAGTGGTTCCCAACCTTTGGGCCTCCGGGTGTTTTGGACTTCAACACCCAGAAATCCCAGCCAGCTTACCAGCTGTTAGGAACTGTGGGAGCTGAAGTCCAAAACACATGGAGGTCCAAAGGATGAGAACAACTGCTTTAGACCAATTCTTTTTGGGCTATCAATATGGGAGAGGAGCAGGGATTTTCCCCCAATGTGCAAAAAACAACACCATATTTGTGCCCATATTTGTGTAACTAAAGTTACAACTGTTCTCCCCTCCAGTAAGCTCACCACAGAGCAGTAGCTGATAGTTGATAGCTCCATGGGCCATGCCATCTTGACTATTTCAAACTATGCAATTTTTATACAACCTATTGGCAGTGTTTATGTCACTGAATATTCCTAAGCATCTAATATCTCTGTAACACTTCATGTTTTATCTAAACCAAACATCAGTTTGAGTACTGATGTAAATAATGGACTTTTGTACTCATAATATAGTCCTCTTAATATGCAGGAAGATAATGAGTCAGAGAGCAAAGACCATACAGGATGTTTGCAATTCAGCACAGAGTTCATCCTCACACCAGCTTTCTAATCTTATCCTAACAAGCCAAACAATGCATTCAGTGGGTTCTACCTTCTTATCATCTCTTGGTTGGAACTACAGAAGGTACATCTATACCAGGCATGGACAAACTTTGGTCCTCTAGGTGTTTTGGACTTCAACACCCACAATTCCTAACAGCCGATCCTGATCTACACTGTAGAATTAATGTGGTTTTACACCACTTGACCTCCCATGGCTCAATGCTGTAATCATGAGAGCTGTAGATTTTCAAGGTCTTTAGCCTTCTCTGCCTAATACTGCTGGTGCCCTGCCAAATTAAAACTCCCACAATTACATAGCAGTGAAACATGACAGGTAAGGTGCTATCAACTATTCTTTCTAGAGTTCTTTAATTATAGTACCTGTAAAAAGTATAAATATTCAACAAATGATGCTTCCCATTGCTGAATGTTCGAGAGCCTGAGCAACAGTACCTCTGCTGAATTTCTGCTTGTTCTCTGCCTCATGTTGATAGAGAACTGATAATATAATTTGTGTTGTTCTAGCAGAGAAAATCTGCTTCCTTGCATTGCCTCTGACAAAAATAGCTCCATGAGAGGCCTCTGAGATTGCTCTGTGATGTAATTACTTCTTTTGTAAGAGCAATTCACTGTTAAAATGCAATGTCTTAGGCCAGATTGTTGTCAGGGTGGCCACATAAAAGGGGAAAGCGTTGTTTTACCTTTACCAGGTGTATGGAAGATGTAATTTCAGCAAGTGAGACTCACATTACCTGTCAGGAACATCTTCTGCATAGTTATTAAAGGTGCAGCAGCCCCATTTATTTTTGCATGTGGATACACTGCAGTACTTTTGAAATGGCAGCCTCTGTGTTTGTGCTAAGATTCTTCTCCTGAGCCCAATTAGGGATTTATGTGGTCTTCCGTATTATTGTACTACAACTCCTGTCAACCTATCCATCATATCTAGCAATGATATTGGGATCATGCATTAAATATTGGATGATGCAATCCAATAACAGTGTCCCCATTTGTGTTTCAGAGCAGCCTCTAATAACTTGCAAGTGCTTTGGAATGCAACTCCATTAATCTGACCATACTAATCGGTCCATTATTTACAGTAGTGGAAGAAAATATGTCAGACATGTGGTGACCTTCATACAAAGACTATGAAAACCTTAAGTAAAATAGTATGTTAAGAGTAGGGAAACATGAGCTGGAGTTCCTGGTTAAAATTCCAATTCAGTAGCCAATATTTCACTTCACTATATTTCAAGAATAGGAAACAAATACAGAGTTAAGAAAAAAGCATTATTTGTGAAAATCAGATGTTTCCGGCACATCCTCATCTCTACCAAATTGATATGATTTGCAACTATTCAAACATTACCTCATGCATTGATCTGGAAAAGTAAATCTAATTTATCTGGGCTATGTTTTATAATAAATCAGTTTAGATCCTCTTGTCTCAACTATTTTATTGTTGTCATAGATTGTACTTCACAGGGAACGGAAAAGGCATAAGGAGACATAAAAGAAAATAACGTGTTTGCTATTCTGAATGGATAATATGGCTGAGATATGTGGACTTTAAACCCAGTACCATTAGGATAGTTTTTTTTTATAAGTGTCAGATATTCACAGCACATAAATCTGAAGTGAACAGAAACTGTGGGTGTTTAAAGCGTAACTGTTTGTTCAGTATAAGTAAACAAATGAATATAATGAGACCTATCCTTCAACTGAAACCACTAAAGATTCTGTTACACAATTACTGATGATGTCAATTGAGATGTATCCCCATTCCACCTCTTTCATCTTTTTTCTGCCAGTAATGAAAGAATATTTTCAAACATACTAAGACTGTGTCATCTGCTGCCAATACAAGGACAAATTCTAAATATACATATAGGAGATTGCAATGCTTTGCAATGATGCTTCACTTGCCTGTGTACATCCACCATATCTTCCCAAAGAATTGCATGCATAATGTTTACACAAGTCCATAATGCACAGTTATAACTACTGCTATATTATAATATCCATTATATGAAGCACAGGTTGTAGTGGTATATTGTCAGTGACAGGGAAGATCAGCCTAACCTGATGAGCACAGGCATTCTTGGAATTTAAGGTGTATTTAAAGCTATTGTGCACAGCACCTCGAGATTCTAAGGCTGCTGGGGTATAAAAACGATGTCACTTCTTCATTCATTGCATATATTCACAGATTGGCAGTGCTAATTGTATTGTGTTGCAACACCGAAATGATGAGCAGAGTACTAGGATGTCATAACTACCATTAGTATAACATTTACTAGTCTGGTCTAAGAGTATTTTCTGGTCCTAATTATGAGATTCTGGCACAGGTGTTTTACCATATAAGAATGTTATAATTGATGAACAATTAGTGCTACTCAATAAAGAAGCCTCATTTACTTTTTAAAAATCTTGTTGTAGGCTTTTAATTTTTGGATCTCACCATTAAAAACTATAATTACAGTGCAATATATGTATGTCCACTCTGGGTAATATCCTCCTAATTTGAATGAGTCTTACACTCAAGTAAGTATTTATAGGGTTGCAATCTATAGCTGCAAAAGACAATATGCTATAAACTTGAAAAAATAACCTGCCTAATCCCTCTGTCGCCTATACAGTCCTGCCCATTGCACACCTTAAATTCATGATTATCTCCATCTAGAGCTAGACCTATCTTTGAGCCAGACTTACCATCGGCTCTTTTTCCATTGCTCTGTAATTGGCCCACCTGCTTTTCAATGGTCTTAGAGGGTTACAGTGTTACTGTTTATTAAACGGAAACAGTTTACTAAATACGTATACCAGGAGGTTCCGTTTGTTTACTGACATTATAGGAAAGATGATCACAAGCCCCAGATGTTCTCTCAGTCTCACAAGGGAGGGGGGAATCTAAATTTCAAGTGAGGGACCAAATAGGGAGGGATCAACCAGTTAAGCTGAGAACCTGAATAAACCAAAATTTTGAATCAAATGAACTAGCAGTATATTTTCTACTGTTAGCTCTGTTCCAGGAACCATGGGAGCCTGGTTACATACCTCTGTACATGAATTAGGACTCAATGTTATTATAGAACATAGTAGAGCTTATCCTAAGTGGAGGAATCAGGCAATCAAGTCTAAAACAATTTTGTTATTTTGTTTGTAATCAGCACCTCATAGTGATGTCTGTGTCTACCTATAAATATGAATTAGCAGTCAAAACATTAAGGTGCCTGCATGAAGGAAACTAAAAATAGCTGAAAAAATAACTAAACCCTCCAGATTTATAAAACAGACTGGATTGGAATAAGAAGGTGGCTCTGTGTTTCTTTGGGAACAGAGAACTGCTGCTTGGTGATTCATTTCTTGTTCTAATTTACTTTGTTATTTTATATTGAGTAAGCTGTTTTCTCTAGTCAATATAGCCCAATATAATAATACAAAGAATTTTCTAAAACAAACAGTAATAAATCTAGCTGAAGAACAATAAGTTATTGCTCACAAATCCTGTGCACTTGCCACCTGCTACTAGACACGATAGCAAATTCAGTTCTGTGTTAATAAATTCACTTACCTCTATCATTGCTTGGATCATTTAAGAGCTTTCTCATTCTTATAGCAATTTCCTGTCTAACTTAAAATCCACACATATAAAGACCTTGTATCCCTATATATCTTGTGATCCATCCTCCGGTTATACCACCTTCTGCTATCCAAAAGCCAGATTTATTGTGTTGATCCTCTGGTCCTTAGAATATTTTGTTCTAGCTGTACCTTCTACTTAGGACTCTCTAACATAACATCTGTATAATATATCTAGTTTCCTCCATATTTCCTCTTTATTTGTAAAATGTAAACATGGGCTGGATCTACACTGCCATATAATATAGTTTGAACTGCATTGTACTGTCAGTGTACACCAGTGGTTCCCAAACTTATTTGGCCTACTGCCCCCTTTCCAGAAAAAATATTACTCAGCGCCCCCTGGATTTTTTTTTTAAATTTTAATAGCAATTAAACAGAAAGGTGTATGTGTTAATGTTTCTACCTGTTTCACCTGTGGCCATCACCGCCCCCCTGGATCGCTACAGTGCCCACCAGGGGGCGGTAGCACCCACTTTGGGAATCACTGGTGTAAACCCATATAATAAAGTTCAGTGTAGTTCAAACTGCATTATATGCGTTTACACTAACCATGTAATGCAATTCAAACTGCATTATATGGCAGTGTAGGTCCAGCCTTGCACAATCAAACTACAGTTCAGTACAGTAGAGTCTCACTAATCCAAGCCTCGCTTATCCAAGCCTCTGGATAATCCAAGCCATTTTTGTATTCAATGTTTTCAATATATCATGATATTTTGGTGCTAAATTCGTAAATACGGTAATTACAACATAACATTACTGTGTATTGAACTACCTTTTCTGTCAAATTTGTTGTATAACATGAAGTTTTGGTGCTTAATTTGTAAAATCATAACCTAATTTGATGTTTAATAGGCTTTTCCTTGATCCCTCCTTATTATCCAAGTTATTCGCTTATCCAAGCTTCTGCTGGCCCGTTTAGCTTGGATAAGTGAGACTCTACTGTATTTGCAATTTCTAAGTGTCATTGTGAAAGGTGGACATTGAATAAAGTTGTCAGGAACAAAATCAAGTCATTTGAAATAAAAAAGTAGAAATAAATAGTAGAAATAAATAGTAGAAGCCATCTGAATTTTCTGTAAAAGCCAAAATGTCAGCTAAGACTGTTGTACTTTGGAATATAATGAGAAGACATGATTCACTAGAAAAGACAATAATGCTTGGTGAGGTGACCACATGTAGATAGACTCAATCAATTGAAGCCATGGTCCTGAATTTGCAAGTGGAGACTGGAAAAAAAAAGCTAGATGGTAGTTTTGAATATGGCATATGATCTGCATTGTGATGATTGTTTCTCTTGATAACACCAGATCAACTCAGTTATTGCACCAGATCAACTCAGCAACTCAGGATAATTGCTGGTACAGCCACAATCCTGGATTCAATACAGCTTTCAGAACGATGTCAGAAGGTATGTGTGTGCTTTTTATATTCCTGATTAGACAAAATCAACATGTCTCTCAATCTTTTTTCTAGTTTACGTAACATAACAGCAGTTACACTATAAGTGGCCAATAATAGTTTTGAATTACAAACAGCAATGCAGAATAGAGTTCTTAGTTCACAACTGAACTGGAACCTATTCCAAGGGTTCAAAGTGTGGTAGACTCCATTTAATACCCCATGTTGACATAAAACCGGTATGAAATAGAGTGTACCACAAAAGCACAGAATGGTCAGCTAACCTTTGAAAGTCTGCCAGTATAAAATCCCTATGTTTCTCTAAACCAGGGGTCCCCAAACTAAGGCCCGGGGGCCGGATGCGGCCCATCGAAGCCATTTATCCGGCCCCCATGGCACAAAGGCAGAAGGGGGTTAGACTAAATGACCCAAGGGGTCTCTTCTTCTCTTACAACCCTTATTATTATTATTATTATTATTATTATTATTATTATTATTATTATATTTTATGACACAGCAAACAAGATAGATATGCTGGATTTCGTATCACAAAATCACATTATTATTATTATTATTAACATTGAGGCTGGGTGGCCATCTGTCAGGGGTGCTTTGCTAGTGCTTTTGATGCACAAAGGCAGAAGGGGATTGGACTCAATGGCCCAAAGGGTCTCTTCCAACCCTCTTTTTTTTATTATTATTATTATTATTATTATTATTATTATTATTATTATTATTATTATTAACATTGAGGCTGGGTGGCCATCTGTCAGGGGTGCTTTGCTTGTGCTTTTGGTGCACAAAGGCAAAAGGGGGTTGGACTTAATGGTCCAAGGGGTCTCTTCCAACCCTCTTTATTATTATTATTACTAGCTTGGGGTCCGGCGGTGCCCGGGTTATTTGAGAACTGAATTGTTTGCCTTTGTTCCAAGTTTAGTCTCGATCCAGTGTCAGTTGGCTTTAGTTGGTACGGGTGAACTACAATTCCCATATGCAAGTCCATGGTCGATCCCCCTCCAAACAGCTCCAGAATGTAAAGCAGGTCATGGAGACTCGATGTGTCAAGTTTGGTCTTGATCAGACATTGGTGGGGGTCGCAGTGGTCTGGGGAAGTGAGTGAAGATACTGTCAATCCCATTGTCCATGGTCTGTTGTTTCCTCAAATGATAGGAGGATGTAAAGTGGGCCACATTGCACCTATATGTCAAGTTTGGTACAGTTTCATCATTCATGGGCATCACAGTGGTCTGTGGGAGGTGAATTGGATGAAAGTACCGGAAATCCCATCATCCTTGGTGCATTCTTCTGCAAACAACACCAGGACATAAATTGTGTGACATTGCACCTGTGTGTCAAGTATGGTACAGTTTCGTCTTTCATGGGTATCACAGTGGTCCGTGGGAGGTGAATCGGATAAGGGTACTGCAAATCCCATCATCCATGGTCCATGCTGCACCAAACTGGATCAGGACGTAAAGGGGGCCACATTGCACCTGTGTATCAAGTTTGGTACAGTTTTGTCATTCATGGGAATCACAGTGGCCTGCGGGAGGTGAATTGGATGAAGGTACTGCAACTCCCATCGTCCTTGGTCTGTCCTCCCCCAAACTGCTGCAACATATAAAGTGTGTCATTTGGGATATATATACCAGATTTGGTTCAGTTCTGTCATTTGTAGCAGTTGCTGTGGTCTCAAGAAGAGAGTGAAGGTACTACATGTCCCATCTGTGTGCCAAGTTTGGTCCAGTTCCGTCACTGGTGGGCATCGCAGTGGCCTGTGGGAATCGTAATGATTGAAAGTACTACATATCCCATCACCCATGGTCCATCATCCCGCAAACGGCACCAGGACATAAAGCGCATCATGGGGTAGGCTGTCTGGAATTGTGGGAGTTGGAGTCCAAAACAGCTGGAGGGCCCAAGTTGGCCCGTGCCTGGTTTAAAGGCTGCCATAGAATCCTAGAGTTAGAAGGGGTGCCCAAAGGCCATCTAGTTGAACCCCCTTCTGCCATAGACACCATCCAAGCCCTCCCGACAGATGGCCATCCAGTCACAAATACGATTGGGAGATAGAGAGAGTCCTAGATTTGAAAGGGGTCTCTGAAGGTCATCCAGTCCAGCCCCTTCTGCTGTAAAGGAAGACACCATCCAAGCCCTCCTGACAGATGGCCATCCATTCATACATACGATTGGGAGATAGATAGAGTCCTAGATTTGAAAGGGGTCTTTGAAGGTCATCCAGTCCAGCCCCTTCTGCCACAAAGGAAGAGACCATTCAAGCCCTCCCGACAGAAGGTCATTCCAACCATACATACCATTGTATAGTAGGCCATGGGGACTGTATGTATCAGGCCTGTTGGAGTGAGTAGGCCAAAGCCTGCTCTGTGGTAGTTTTTTGCCTCAGTAAAAACTGGGGGGGGGGGGGGGGGGAGTAAACCATCCTTAAAAGGAAAGATTTAAAAGATAGTCATTATTTTCTCTTTAGTGTGCTGTGAATAATACTATGTCCCAATGAGCCAGGGAAAACCTGTCTTCTTTGGAACAGTATTAAGGGGTGAAGATGGCCCCCGCCTTTGGGCCTAGCCGGGCCTAGCAGCCTGTCAGTAGAAGCGCTGAAGGAGGTGAGGTGAAGGGGGTAGAGTTTTCATAAACATACCCACAAACGTTGTTGAAAAGGAAGCATTAAAACATAATTATTTTCCATCATTAGTTAGATTCAGAATGCTGTGAATGTGTGAGTGAACTGTAATTCTTAGAACCAAAGTTTTTTATTATCAGTATGACAGTTGGGCATGTTGGGTCTATGTGGTCCAGATCCGTTGTCAGTGGGTTCATGGGTCGTAGGGGTTATGTGTGTCAGGTTTGGTCCAGCTCCGGCCTTCCTGGTGGTCCCAGTGGTGTTTTGGATTACCAAAGTGTAGGCCGAGGCTGTTAACTCTCCCAGAGCTAGCTTCGTTCTGAGGAGATAAGTAGGCCGAACGAAGCCAGTTGGTAGTAGTTTTTCCCTCAGCGATCCCAGTGGCCTGTGAAAGTGGCGGCCAATCAGAGCTGGCCCATATTCCGGCTGGCCAATTAGAAAGCTGATCCATATTCTGCGAGGCCAATCAAAACGCGAGCACATATTCCGCCAGGCCAATCAAAACGCTGATACATACTCCGATTTCACTTTTATTATAGATATAGATAGATATAGATATAGATATAGATAACTTTATATACAGCTTTATATTTAATAATAACTTGATATTTAATATATGACTAGCTTGGAGACCCGGCGATGCCCGGGTCATTTGAGAAAGGCATTGTTTGCCTGTGTTCCAAGTGTAGCCTATATCCAATGTCAGCTGGGTTCAGTGGATGCGGGTGAGCTCCAACTCCCATATGCAAGTCCCATTGTCCAGTGTCCACCCCCCTCCAAACAGAGCCAGTATGTAGAGTAGGTCATGAGGGCTCCATGTACCATGTTTGGTCTTGATCAGTCATTTGTGCGGGTCGCGGTGCTCTCAGGAAGTGAGTGAAGGTATTGGAAGTCCCATCGTCCTCCAAACTGCACCTGGGTGTAGAGTGAGTCATGGGTGTTGTTTGTTTGAAGTTTGGTCTTGATGAGACATTGATGGGGTGACAGTGGTCTCGGGAAGTGAATGAATATACTACAAGTCCCATCATCCAAGGTCCAAGCTCTTTCAAATCTCACCAAGATGTAGAGTGGGCCATGGTGGCTCTATGTGCCAAGTTTGGTCTTGATCAGTCATTGGTGGGGGTCACAGTAGTGAAGATAGTGTAAGTCCCATCATCCACGGTCCCTCCTCCCCCAAACTGCACCAGGATGTAAAGTGGGCTACCCTGCACCTGCGTGTCAAGTTTGATACAGTTTTGTCATTCATGGGCATCACAGTGGTTTGTGGGAGGTGAATTGGATGAAGGTACTGCAAATCCCATAATCCAGGGGTCCCCAAACTAAGGCCTGGGGGCCGGATGCGGCCCATCGAAGCCATTTATCCGGCCCCCATGACACAAAGGCAGAAGGGGGTTGGGCTAAATGATCCAAGGGGTCTCTTCTTCTCTTCCAACCCTTATTTATTTTATTGTATGACACAGCAAACAAGATAGATATGCTGGATTTCGTATCACAAAATCACAAGTCAAACACTTCCCAAGTGTCTAGGACTGTGCAATGTATTTTCGGATAATACGCGCAGATCTCAGTAAGGTGGCCTTTTGCAGTTGGCAGATCAATTATTATTAGTATTAACATTGAGGCTGGGTGGCCCAAGGGGTCTCTTCCAACCCTTTTTATTATTATTATTAATATTAACATTGAGGCTGGGTGGCCATCTATCAGGGGTGCTTTGCTTGTGCTTTCGGTGCACAAAGGCAGAAGGGGGTTGGACTCAATGGCCCAAGGGATCTCTTCCAACCCTTATTATTATTATTATTATTATTATTATTATTATTATTATTATTATTATTAACATTGAGGCTGGGTGGCCATCTGTCAAGGGTGCTTTGCTTGTGCTTTCGGTGCACAAAGGCAGAAGGAGGTTGGACTCAATGGCCCAAGGGATCTCTTCCAACCCTTATTATTATTATTATTATTATTATTATTATTATTATTATTATTAACATTGAGGCTGGGTGGCCATCTGTCAAGGGTGCTTTGCTTGTGCTTTCGGTGCACAAAGGCAGAAGGGTGTTGGACTCAATGGCCCAAGGGATCTCTTCCAACCCTCTTTATTATTATTATTATTATTATTATTATTATTATTATTATTATTAACATTGAGGCTGGGTGGCCATCTGTCAAGGGTGCTTTGCTTGTGCTTTCGGTGCACAAAGGCAGAAGGAGGTTGGACTCAATGGCCCAAGGGATCTCTTCCAACCCTTATTATTATTATTATTATTATTATTATTATTATTATTATTATTAACATTGAGGCTGGGTGGCCATCTGTCAAGGGTGCTTTGCTTGTGCTTTCGGTGCACAAAGGCAGAAGGGTGTTGGACTCAATGGCCCAAGGGATCTCTTCCAACCCTCTTTATTATTATTATTATTATTATTATTATTATTATTATTATTATTATTATTCCTCAGTGGCCAACTATAGTCCGGCCCTCCAACGGCCCGAAGGATCGTGAACTGGCCCCCTGTTTAAAAAGTTTGGGGACCCCTGATATAGCTGCTCTGTTAGCCGCTCTGTCCCTCAATGAGGGAGAGAGGGCAGGATATAAAACAAAGTAAGTAAATAAATATAAATCAAGTGAAAGGTCAAGATTCCCCTTAGCTCAGCTTTAATACAACTAATTTGTTACATAGAAACCTAGCATAATTCTTTGTGAACACCAGTAAGAGGAATCAAACGTAAACATTCACGTTTAGTTTACCACTGCCAGCATATCTGCGGGAGAATTCTAAGGGATAACTTTCTATAATCAGGACATTGTGACAAAAATGGCCTTCTTTCCAGTAATCACCCACAAGTCTTAGTAAAAAGCACTTGAGAATGATATCAAGGTCCATTAACATACATGTGAGAAGAGGAAAACGTTCAAGCTGCTTAGAAATTTTCAAATCAAAATCAAATAGAGAGTAAATCTGATACTGTATATTAGTTTTCAAATGTAAATGTGCTAGATCAACTCACGCTACTTGTCTACACAGACTAAAAAATCATTCTTTCATTTTACACACAGTGTCTATGACAATTGATTTGTAATTCATTTATTTGAGCTTTAATCCCTTTCAATCTTGCCTTTTATTTCTAGTTTTTACAGAAAATCCAGACTTTTAGGAATGTGGCTCACCCTTCAAAAGGCAGGACTGCTTATATTGTTGGCTGGAGGGATTCGTGTTGGGCAGAACTGGTTGGTGAACTTACCCATCAGGAAATGTCCCCCCCCCCATTTTTATTTTTTAAATTTTTTTGGAAAAGGGTTATGTGTACAAATACTTGCATGTCACTACATCAATATTAGCTGAAATCCACTTAACAAAAATGCATGCATGATGGGGGAAAGATTGAATGTTCATGACCATATGACCAAAAATAATGTGGAGGGTTGGAAATGCAGGCCCCCTCACTTTCTAAAGTACATGAGGACCATGTTGTTGTTTTAAAGCTGGGTTTTGGTCTTGGCTGCTTTAGGCCTAGAGGATGCCTTTCCTAAACTATGAAATAAATGTAAGTCAAGCTCTAAGGATGTAGGTTGTGGCAAATTCCTAGTTAAAATAGATACTTTTCAATTGCAGGCTTTGTGCCCTTGGGAGTCTTAAAATGGCTTTGGAGGATCACTTGAAATCCATGGGCTGCACTTTCCTTATGTGGTCCACATGCCCTTACAAATAACTTAGGTGTATATGGAGGGGACAACAGGGCCATAGCCAGAAAAAAAATTCGGGAGGGGTTTTGAAAATTTCGGGGGGGGGGGGGTGTTGAACCCCTAGCACACACCCTCCCCCGCTACAAACCTGTCAATCTCTGCTTGAGATAGTGCCTGGAGGGACTCTTAATGTTTTGCATCTCATAGACTTAGCATGGGGATTTGGTTAACCAGTTAAAATTCATGAGTAAACCAGGTTTTTTTTATAACCTGAAAATTGGGGGGGGGGGGGTTGAACTCCTAACCCCCCCCCTCGCTACAGGCCTGGGGGACAAGGGTGTGGTTGTTTCCAAATTTAGAAAATGGTTGCATATGTTCAACAAAAACAACATGTATTACATTTTGTTGGTTGAATGGCAAGCATTAGGGTGGCAAGATCAAACATTTACCCTCTCCCTTATTGAAAGGTTTGAATAATTTTTCTTTCTGTATTTTTAAACTAAACAAATCTTAGATGTAAAATTATAGAGCAGCTTCTGGGCAGTGAACGTGGGTGGTATATATGTAGTGCTAGCCAAGGTTTATTTAGAAGGCCTCTTTTTAAATTACAACAGCAGTTTTCATAGTATTTATGGACTGTAATGATTGGTATGTTTTTCCCAGTTATATTTTGGTGTTAAATAATTATAGGCCGTTTAGCTAACACATCCAACTGCTTGAATGTTCCTTTACAGAATAGTGACCTACAGCCCACTATTTACAATGACTCCTACACTATGCTCCAGTGTTGTAGTTGAGCCAGAATTTGCCAATGTATTCTTCATTAGCAGAGATGACAACACTGTCTGAACACCCCAAAGTTTTCCATATTGCCTCTGAACTGAACTGCGAACCTCACAGTATTGTGGCGTGTAAGGGGCAATAGATTTCTCCAATAACAGTAAATGGTAGTGAAGTATCACTGCTGCAATGCCCAATGTGTGTGTGTGTGTTACAGAAAATTATACATACAGACATTTAATAATCACATATATATTCAAATCAAGTCAGTGTGCTGTATTTTTGGACTCTACACAGTGGAATATAGGTATATAGGACACAAGTCTCTGTCAGATTTAACATCATGCTCCTGTTGTACATATTTACAGTAATGGAAACAAAAAGTTGTGAAGGGCTTGAAAGTTTTCCAACCTTCTTCCAGTAGAAGAATCCAAGGTAAAGTTATCCTGAGAGGTAGCCATCCAACCAGAAGCCGTGGTTGCACAGTTAAACACTTGTGAATGGCTGACCTGAAGGTTAGGTTGCTGACCTGAAGGTTACCATTTCGAATCTGCGAGATAGGATGAGCTTCCTTCTGTCAGCTCTAGCTTGCAGGGACATGAGAGAAGCCTCCCAGTAATACATCTGGGCAACATTACTCTCCTCGGGATACATGCTAACTTGCTGATACTCTTCTTAAATTGTAATGTCACAGTATAGGAGATAAAAATATGGCTATAGCAGAAAAAATGGTGCTGTTATTTCTCTTGATCTAAACACTATAGTTGTATTGATACAACCTTGAATTCTGTTGGTATTCCTGCCATTGTACTACACTAGGAATACATTTATTGAATTCAATGGGATTTCCTTTCAACAGATATATATGTAGGACTGTTTATCATAATTATTCATTGGGTTTGAGTCTGACTCTCCAGTTTCTGAAACCTAGATCTCAGCTCTCCATTGCATGGATTATTCTTATGAATCCTGGCTAAGGTTGTAGTTTGTTGAAAATTCTCAGAAAAAAGAATAATTTTAGCAATTTTAATCTCACTGTGAGAGTCTTTAAAATGTGCGGAGTTTTCAGTTATCATTTGCAGCTTAGGATCGATTCTGTGCAAAATGTGCATGTGGTTATGCTCAGGAAACTGCACATTTTAAATTGTGCAGAAAATGCTGCTTCCAATGAAAAGAATGCTTATTTTCTTGTTAGTCCAGGATTTTTAAAAATCAGGGCTCCTCACCATTCAATAAAAATATATTTTGACCATTTTTGAATATTCTTAAATATTTTTCCCATCCTTAAACCTGGAAATGAAACTTTATTTACTGAATATCCTGCCTTTGTTCCACAATAGGATGAAAAGTGACTTGCACCAAATTAAAACAAAGGACAATTAAAAACTTCTTAGTATGAAAGTTAAAAGTGTTAAATGTAGGGCACTGTCTAGCCAAAATGATGAATGTTTGAGTCCCCAAGTTGTACACCTTCTAAAATACTTTAATCAACTTTCATGGATATAGTTGGATAATTAGTGGAACATGAAAATTTTAGCAGTTAATGTGCTTTTAAGCCTGTTAATTGGAATACAAATTGAATTTTTACAGCAGTATTAGGAATGCGCTGCTGATGTGCTGATGAAACGAGCAGACTTCTTCTATTGTCAACTCAATAGAACAAGCTGGAAATCACAAATAGCAAGCTTTCCAAATTTTACTTGCAGGCTTTTAAAAATAGAGAATGCTACTTTATAAGGAACTGTCTGGGATCAGGGAGGCAGGGAAATAATGGAACCCTCTTGAGATGGCTGCCTAGATATGGCCAAAAAAGAGGAGGCATATCATCAAAAGGAGTATAAGAGAGATGGTGAAGATTTGCATAAATTTTCATATGGTTATTTACAAATAGCCAAAAAGTTAAAAATAATTACTAGATTTAAATAGGGATATGAATCATCTAACTATAACAGGAAAGATGGACAACTTATGATTTTTGACTCTGAACTGGACTTGGGCCAGCCAATCCTACATTCGTATGGAATGTACAGCTCTCCAGATGTTGGATTACATCCCCCCCCCCCAATAATCATTCACCCATCACTATACCAGGTACGGCAGGTGGGCTTTACAGTCCAAGAACTTCCGGAGGGTCACATGCTGTTGAACCACACCTCTAAAACAGAGGAAGCCTTCTCCCTGGTAATCAATCAGAGAACTGTAATCTATAAAGCTGGATGCATAGAAACTTTAAATCCCTTATCTGCTCCAAACGTGTCCCTATAAGATTTCAAGACTGCATATTTTACCCTGGTTGGGAAGAGGGATTGCTTGTATATTATGAGTGCTCAAGATAAACAGGACTGTAAGAAATGAATTCACTTAAAACTTTGTGATCAACAACATTATATGGGTTATGGAAGGCCTCTGAAAGCTGTCCAGTGAAGAAAATTGATAGAAGAAAATAAATTCATTTGAAATATGGTGCTGCAGAAGAGTTCTTCCAATAGTGTGGACTGCTTAAATCTATATATATAAAAGAGTGACGGAATCACGGCAGCGGACAAAAAAAACCAAAACTAAACACCCCACAACCTTGAAAATTGACAGCACAACCCCTCATCCACGCCTCTAGGTTGATACAACAAAAAGTAAAGAAAAATAAAGTCCTAATTAGAGGGAGAGGAATAATTGTTTTTATCCAATTGCTGCCAGTTAGAAGGCTAAGCTCCGCCCACTTGGTCTCCTAGCAATCCACTCAGCCCAGGGGACAGGCAGAGTTAGGCCTCACTTAGGCCTCTTCCCCACTGCCTGTAAAATACAGATTATCTGATTTTAACTGGATTATATGGCAGTGTAGACTCAAGGCCCTTCCACACAGCTATATAACCCATTTATAATCATATTATCTGATTTGAACTGCATTATCTTGACTCCACACTGCCATATAATCCACTTCAGTATGCATTTTATCCAGCTGTGTAGAAGGGGCCTCATATAATCCAGTTCTAAACTGATAATATAAGGTTATAAATATACAGCAGAGTCTCACTTATCCAACATAAACAGGCCAGCAGAACGTTGGATAAGTGAATATGTTGGATAATAAGAAGGGATTCAGGAAACGCTGATTAAACATCAAATTAGGTAATCATTATACAAATTAAGCACCAAAACATCATGTTATACAACAAATTTGACAGAAAAAGTAGTTCCATTTGCAGTAATGTTATATAGGAATTACTATATTTACAAATTTACGACCAAAATATCACAATGAATTTAAAACACTGACTACAAAAACATTGACTACTAAAAGGCAGACTGCGTTGGATAATCCAGAATATTGGATAAGCGAATGTTCGATAAGTGAGATTCTACTGTAATATGAAATAATTACTGTGGTAGAATAATACAGAACAATATAATCTCTAAAACCAGGACAGTAAATAAAGAGCAACACTCTGAAAGCAGGGAAATTGGGAATTCCACAAAGGAAACAATGAGGGCCAGCTAACACCTCCCAAGAAACGATTCTTCCAGAAAGGAAGCTCAGAAGGGAGTGAAGCAGTGTGTATTACCAAAGTCATTATTATTACTATTATTATTATTATTATTATTATTATTATTATTATTATTATTATTATTATTATTATTATGTTGCTGTGAACCATGAAAATGAATACAATCTGGCTCCAAGTATTCAAAAACACTAAAATCAGAATATATAAAAATTACTGTAGTATAATAAAACAGAACAATACAATCTCTAAAATCAGAACACTAAATAAAGAACAACACTCTGAAAACAAGGGAATTCCACACAGGAAACAATCAGGGCCAGCTAACACCTCCCAACAAAGTATTCCCATCACCGAAGTCTGGCAAATCCTCTGTTTTCTGAGGGCCACAGACAGTAGAAGCACATAAATTATTGCAAACAACACCACTCTGAAAACAAGGGAATTCCAGACAGGAAAAAATCAGGGCCAGCTAACACCTCCCAACAAAAAATTCACTCAGGGAGGAAACAGCCAGGCTTTAAAGCTGCAAGGCCATTGCATGCTAATCATTTCCCCTAATTGCAGCATTCATACTTGCCTCCAACAGACAAAAAAAACCCAATCAGAAATATTGTATATTCACAAGCTTTAGGAAATAATATCCCCTGATGGCACAGTGTCTTAAAGCGCTGAGCTGCTGAACTTCTGGACCGAAAGGTCGTAGGTTAGAATTGGGGGAGTGGAGAGAGCCCCCACTGTTAGCCCCAGCTTCTGCCAACCCTAAACTTCAAAAACGTGCAAACGAGAGTAGATGAATAGGTACTGCTCCGGCGGGAAGGTAATGGCGCTCCATGCAGTCATGCCACATGACCTTGGAGGAGTCTACAGACAACGCTGGCTCTTCGGCTTAGAAATGCAGATGAGCACCAACCCCCAGAGTCAGACATGACTGGACTTAATGTCAGGAGAAAACCTTTATCCTTTACCTTGACTACCACCAATTCCTCAATACTTTATTTCCCATTCCACCATACTTCGCCACAGCAACGCGTGGCCGGGCACAGCTAGTGACATATAAATAGATCCTAGAGGAAATAAAACTTGAGTTCTCCCTAGAAGCCAAGATGACTATACTAAGATTGTCATACTTGGAACATATCATGAGAAGGCACAACACACTACAAACAGCAGTAACACTTGGTAAAGTAGAAAACAGCAGAAAAGGAGGAAGACTGTGTTACAGATGAATCAAGTCAGTCAAAGAAGCCATGACCTTGAATGTATAAGACCAGAAGATGGTAAGGTAACAGAGCTTTAATGTGTTGTCGAAGGCTTTCATGGCCGGGATCACAGGGTTATTTTATGTATTCCGGGCTGTATGGCCATGTTCCAAAAGTATTCTCTCCTGACGTTTCGCCCACATCTATGTCAGGCATCCTCAGAGGTTGTGAGCTTTCATTGTTAACCATTGTTAACTTTTCTCCCCTCACAAACATCATTGTCCTGATTCAGATTAGAGATTCAAATTATTAATTTTCTGCACTATAACTTCCATAATGTCCTAACCAGAATAGCTAGTGGCAGTACTGGCTGAGCTTTTGGGGACCTGTAGCATAAAAAACATTTCCAGTTTTCCATTTTATTACTGTTAAAACAGCAGGAGGTCCTTTTCATAGATCTCAATGACTCATCAGTCTGGTATAATATTTTCTGATACTATAAAATAAATATTGAACATATTGAATACATCTAAAGCAAATAGTGGGCTTAGCTGGTGAAAGCTTTTCTTGCAGCTCAGACTTTTCTTTCAGATAAATGTATATACTAAAATATAAACAATGGTACTAAATCTAGGCTTGAAAGAAGTGATTTGTATTTCCTTCTAAACTCAGTCACCCATAGAAAAATGTGTTGTAATAATGAGGTTTTGATTCTTTTCTCCATTGCTAGTTTTTGAACTCTAAGTGATGTGGATCTGAAATATGTATCTGTACCTTCAAGGTTAAAAAAAAGCAATTAAAAGTTAAGATTTCAAAAGAAAATGATTCACAATTGCATCTCACCATTTCTGATGAGTTGAAAGACCCAGTGTGAGCTAGATTACAACATTTCTTCAGAGTTTGTAAAGGAATCCTGAAGAAGTGTCCAGGATGGTGACAGGAGATGAATGTATCTTTGTGTGTCCATGAAAAAGCAGTGCAAATATACAGCATTCCAGCCAAGGGCTGAGGCACATACCCAATGATGGGCACTTGGGCAGCTTACCACACCCAATCTTGCTGACTATACCATTTCTATTTATTACCGTTTCTATTTCCTTACCTCCTGAGGTGCTTGTGAAGTTCTAGTTATGGAAAAACTAGTTCAATGAACCACAGTAATTGCTTAACATTTCTAGCTGTGGTAGTTTGCTATGGAAACACTGTTGACAAAAAATTTAATTGCATCTTTGGGATTCTCACTGTTCCATAGCTACTAGCCAGAAGTTTATTTTAGTTACCACCATGTACAGTACAACTGCTTCTCTCATATCAGAAAATATAAAGGCAAGCTCATGATTAATAGTCACAGTCTTCAATTTAATTAAGCTCACAAGGACACATTTTTTAGCTCAAATGGAAAAATTTTCAGTTTTACTTGGTATCTGAAAACATTCCTATTGAGAACACTTGTCTTCATCAAGGCAGATTTCAATGGTGTAATAAGTTTAGTTATAATTAGGTATCTGTCAGGACCCAGGCTGCAGAGCACCAATAACCTTACACAGAGGCCAGAATCTATCTAATATCTTTATTATAGAAATATATAAAGTCAATAAAAACAAGTGAAGAATAAAGTTCAGAAGCAGACCTTTCAGATGAGGTCAAATATAGTCCAGAAATGTATTGCCCAATATAAGATATTAGAGTCCAAAGTTATAATCCACTTGACCGAAACACACACTTTGCCAAGCAATAGTGTGGGGTATGACAGAGTCTTTAAGGTCCAATGTAGCTTGACAACAAGGCTGGAAAATAAACTTGATTCTTGGCTAGATCAAAGACTTGTAACGAGGCAAACATGAAACATGAACAGAGTCCAAGGAAGTCCGTGAAACAAGGCAAGGCTGGAAACTTGATCCGGGAAACAAGGAACTGGGGTTACGAAGTCCACACACGATCTCTCTCCTCAAGCTGAACAATTGACTCCGCAAAGTTCCCCTTGCGACCAGCACCTATATTGGGTCTCGTTTTCCCGCCAACAGAACACTTTCCCTAGAGAACGAGAAGCGAAACCCAACTCTGTCCAGATGCATGACTCCTTAGAATTTCCCAAGGGAAGCAGACCTAATCAGCTAGTTGTTTGGCAGCGATTCTCAGGCTCCGGCGATTAGCCTCTCTGGCTCCTCTATCTCTATTATAATTGTCCCTCCGGGAAAACGGGGGGGAATTCTGCCCAAGGCCTGTTTGGCTACATTCTTGAGGACAAACATCCTCCAGGTGGAGAGGCTCCGATTCTGGCTGAAACGGCGGAAATCCCATGTTTTCCTCTTCGTCTGCCACAATAGTACTAGGAACAGGACTACAAGGCCCATGAGTCATCACAGTATCTAATCTAGGCCACAAGTCATTTCAATTCTAAAATTCTAAGGCTGGTGGTTGGGGTTGGGCTGATGAGCAAATAACCAGAAACAAGAATATGGTAAAATAAAATTAGTATTTTAGCCAGGCAAAACTGTACAGTCAGACCTTGTTAACAGTACCTCTCACCAAGAAGTTCCTTTAAGCTTGCTGAGCCCTAGAATCATAGAATCATAGAATAGTAGAGTTGGAAGAGACCTCACGGGCCATCCAGTCCAACCCCCTGCCAAGAAGCAGGAAATCGCATTCAAAGCACCCCCGACAGATGGCCATCCAGCCTCTGTTTAAAAGCCTCCAAAGAAGGAGCCTCCACCACAGTTTGGAGGAGAGAGTGCCACTGCCGAACAGCTCTCACAGTGAGGAAGTACTGCTGTCTAGCCAGGCGTCCCCCATTCTGTATCTTTGCATTCCATTTTTTCTGCCTAAGTGAAGTATCTTGCATTTATCCCTGTTGAACTTCATTTTGTTAGTCTCGGCCCATCTCTCTAGTCTGTTAAGATCGTTTTGAATTCTGCTCCCGTCTTCTGGAGTGTTGGCTATCCCTCCTAGTTTGGTGTCATCTGCAAACTTGATGATCAAAAAGAAACCTGCTTTTCTTCTTTGTTCTGGTCCAACTTACCTGTCTGAATGTATCTCCCTTTATGAGCCAACTAGAGCTTTAAGATCTGCTGGGGTGGCCCTGCTCTTGGTCCCACCCCCTTCGCAAGTGCAACTGGTGTGGACGAGAGACAGGGCCTTCTCAGTGGTGGGCCCTCAGCTGTGGAACTCCCCCCCCCCCGTGACATCTGATTGGCCCCATCCCTCCTGGTCTTCAGGAAAAGGTTATAGACCTGGCTTTGTACACAGGTGTTCAGGGAGTAAGGTAATACGGAATTCAACCTCAACCTAGCAGTTTGAATAATGACTATGGGAAAACCAAGAAGTATGGAAATCATGCCTTGGCACTTTGTATGTCTTTAATCTGTTTTATTGTATTTATATGTTTTAATTGTTTTATAATTTAATATGGTATGTTTATTGTTGTGTGTACAATGCGGCATTGAATTTTGCCATAGTTTGTAAGCTGCTCTGAGTCTACTTCGAAGTGAGAAGGGCGGGGT
The DNA here is from genome assembly GCF_035594765.1 of Anolis carolinensis. Lineage (NCBI taxonomy): Eukaryota > Metazoa > Chordata > Lepidosauria > Squamata > Anolidae > Anolis > Anolis carolinensis. The sequence goes on along the minus strand of NC_085845.1, from coordinate 28,124,113 downwards.
ATAAATATAGTAAATAAATAAATAAATTTGTCCTATGTCTAACTCAAATGTTTTAGCAGCATTGACACTGGCAGTTTGCTGAAGGAGGGTTGGAGAAACATGACATTTCAGTGTTGGATTGCCACAGCATATCTGCAGCAAACAATGCAATAATGGACTTTTGCTGCATGAAGCTACTATCCCACAGCATTCCTGCAATAAGTAATAACAGAAACTTACTGATAAAATGATCCTCAATGTTGCACCATTCTGAGCAGTGCACTGCTTCTACACTTTGCAGATCCATGCCCCTGTGGCCATACTTTTGAATAGCAGCTGAATTTCTCCCTCCTGCAGTTCCACTGCTCTGAAGGATTATTATTATTATTATTATTATTATTATTATTATTAATTTATTTTGGTAGAAGCAACATTGGAATTGCTATGAAGTTTAGGTTAAAAATTAATTAGATAAATTACAGAGAAGGTAATTGAGAGAAAGACAATCCCATCCCCTACCATCACTTTTGTGCTAGCATGCCAGCACAGAAGCAAATCAGGAGATCATTGCACAGGTAAGTTGTGGCACTATGATAACAACTAAAATATTTTCATAATCAATATCAGGGGTTGAGTTTGTCAAGGCGTCGCTGCAGACTGGCATTTTGCAATAGGAACTGTCACTGTAGATGACAATCCTGCTATGTTGATTTGCCACCTTCATGAGATAAAGTCCACAATTTAAGCTGTGAAAAAAATGAGATTCCACTCTACCTGGTTCTAATCTGCCTGCCTACAACAAGCAAGATAAACAGCAGCTGCCTCCAGAATTCCTTCCTGAGCATATGGTAACATCAAAATGGAGGAGGGGTGTGTGAAAGCAAATGATTCTGCCTCACCGAGTGCCCTAAGTGTTTGTTTTATATATAAAGATATATAGATATGTTCACCAAAATAGAAATCATAAGAAAAAGTAGAGTCTGGGGAAAGAAATAAAAAATCCTGGATGCATTTTGGAAGAAACCTTCAAGTGGTTTCTAGAAGGTTCAAAATGTTTTGCTTTGCAAGGCCAACCTGATCTGGTTGTTTTGTTTCACATGGGCATATCATTAGTTTTGAATAAATGTTGGTTGAAACTTCTGGATGGCTCTTCATTTTGAACTGAATGTTCTTTCTGCCTATGGTACTAAATTTTCTATTACAGAAGTAATGGCTCCTCGGCTGTGGAACTCCCTCCCCAGTGACATCCGGCAGGCTCCATCCCTTCTGAGTTTCAGAAAAAAGGTGAAGACCTGGCTTTGCGAACAAGCGTTTAATGAATGAATTATTATGGCTTTAACTCGGTCCGGACTAAGGTTTACGTGCAAGGTTTATGTGGACGAATGGATTAAGTATTTTATTATACTGTTTTAAATGTATTTATTGGATTGTTTTAAATTGATTGTTTTAATTGCTATGTTTATTTACTGTATACCAGCATCGAATTTGCCAGATTGTGAGCCGCCCCGAGTCCCTTCGGGTGAGAAGGGCAGCATATAAATGATGGAAATAATAAATAAATAAATAAATAAATAATGCCCAGAAACACAACTACTTCATCAACTGAGGCATAGGGTTGTTGTGTGTTTTCTGGGCTGTATAGCCATGTTCCAGAAGTATTCTCTCCTGATGTTTTGCCCACATCTATGGCAGGCATCCTCAGAGATTGTGAGGTACATGAGGTAACTGAGGTATATTTGCATGGTTTCTTCGTCAGACAGTTGCCTGAATTATATAAAACCTTCATGGTTCCCACTGCATGTTTAAGTCACAGGATTCTGACTGAACTCAAGAGCTGAAGTTCCATCTCTCTGATGGAGTGTGCTTGATCTCAGGATGACAGATGCTACAAGCCAGCTGCTTCCAGTTAAGCCCCCATCAAAGTTCACCACTGTCCAAGGGCTACCAGAGGACATTCTGCTGAGGCCTCAAGTTTCCATCAGAGGGAAAATGTATTCTGTTGCTATTATTCTACATAAATTAAAGTGACTGTGTGTATGAAGATTACAGCTGAAGATGATGTATTTCTTTCCTTGAGACTCATTCTGCTTGCATTGTAGCCAACTGTATGGAATCCAAATATTTATTTGCTCACTCACATTTCAAGTCATTCATGTGGAAAATAATATTTGCTCATATTTTCCTTTCATGAGACTTAAAAACAATTTGCTGTGTTTCAGCCACATCAACTATAAAGTAACCAACCAATTTCTTCTCAAGACATATTTTGCAATACAGTATATCATTCATTTGTCTGTGATGCAGTTGTAACTAACAATAATTTCATTATAAAAGTTAACAGACTAAATCTTCTTTACCTTCAATGGTTGTCATCTGTCCCAGTCGAGGGTGGAAAACTTGCATATTTTTGCACTTGCATGTACAAATTAATTAAATGTGACTTAACTTTCCTTTCAACATTTTGAACTTGCGGATACATGGAGAATACTGTGGAAGAATATTTGTCTTCTCCCACAGCAGGGAGAAACATACGATAATTATTCATCCTTGTGTGTGTGCAATAGTTGAGGTTTTACATTCCTATTTGAGGTACTCTGCTGACAAACTCTGACACAAATCAATACAATAAATAAACCATTGTTAAAACCTACACACACATATTGTTTTAGCATTTCCCCCAAATATGCATAAGGGTTAGGCTCAGTGGAGAAACAATTTAAAATAAGAAAAGAAAGATTAACTCTTCCCACAAATAACTTCACCAGTGATATATAAAACATTTTTCTAAGAGGGCTTGCTCCATCCCTATACTTATGCTTTGTTTTAACAACCCTGGCTTGCTGGTTTCTTCCACAGACAAAGTGGCACATACCTTCAAGGACTATGTAACTGATTCTGGGAGTGGTACTACTGAGTCACCTGTTGCAGTAACCCACAAATTTTATTGTGACATTGAAGAGAACAATGCCAAAGAAGATGTAATCTTTTTCTCATAACTATCTTACATAATAATGGCCATATGACTCCTCCCTGAACAAATCTTCTCAAGAAAATGCTGAAGTCTTAGGATTGCCATAAGCTGGAAACAACTTGCGTTCAACAACAAAGATATTAGGAGATTAACTCCTTTGTTTATGACAAAAATGTCTAAAATAGAATTGCAGGATTTTCAGATCTCTCATACAATTATATGATGGAGCAGTGGCCATTAAACTTGTGTCAAAAAGCTACAATTGTACAGTGTGAAAGATATCCAACAGTATGTTGCCTCTATCTGTCTGTCCGTCCGTCCGTCCGTCTATCATCTATCTATCTATCTATCTATCTATCTATCTATCTATCTATCTATCTATCTATCTATCTATCATAAAGCAACATTCTCTGTTGCACCTATATTACAAATTTGTACTGGGCTGTCCCATATGATCTTTGTAAGAGAAAGAACCAATAGCTGTTGTCAAAGAACTGCAGTTTAGGAAGATACAATCTGCTTTTTCTGCAGAAGACAACCACGTTCTCTATATCTTGATTGGGAAAGAACACGTGAAAAAATACTGTAATCTCTGCCTAGAAAGTAACTGCCATTCAGATATAACACCGTACGAGATGAATAGAAAAATTGACCAGGTCTTATGGTGGTGTACTATGTTCCTGCTTCATATTGGAAATTACTTTTTAAAGCACAGCTCTCATCATGGTTGAAATACTAAAGGAGCTTCAATCTTAAAACACAACTTTTTGTGGGCATTAAGTGAAGGTAGACGCATGACAGTAAAAGCAGCCACTCTGAAAGACATCTTCAGAGTCTGTTCCTTTGTGGGTTGTGCAAATATTTAAGCAAAGTTCTAATTTTAACAAGTGTTGTTTAATCCCGTAAGAAGAACTGCTTCATAAGGTCACCATGCAGCAAGACTACTTCTGTTTCTTGTCATGGATATTTAATCTTGGCCCCAAATATATATTCTAAACAAACCATCTGTACTTTTTAATGGGGTGTGACTTAGAGGATACAAGCATAGAATACAGAACACAATGGACCCAATGATTTAGCTTTAGATTCCCCGCTCCCACTACTGTGAAGATGGAAATACATGTGGAGCTAGTGTACAAATAAAAATAACTACAGATCTATGTTCTATAATGTGGACATTGCTTTATTTATTCATTTTAATTTCAACAAATGATTCAAGAAAGCATACAACATTTTAAAATTTTAAAATTGTTAATATAAAAGTTAAAACACAACCAAAATTCAATTCAAACCAATGAAAAACATTAATTACCTTGTCCATAAAGAGCTTTATCTTCCCCATATACTAAACCTCCAATGCTTCTCTAAATGAAGAGGTCTTTTATCTGCTTGTGCAAAGACAAGAGGGGCAGCTTCCCAGAGAAGCTAGTTCCATAACCTAATTGGTATCCCACCCCCCCACCCCCAGAAATCAGCTTTAGCAGAGCTTGTCCAGAAGATCCTGTGTGCAAATATAAAATTTAACAAATTGGAGCAAAAGTATGGGGGAATGTGGAATTACTATTCTAGCAGTCAGAAATAAACTGCAATATGACCATGAAAAGAAAGCATAGACAGTTTTCATAATTTGATGTTCTCATAAATGGACAAAAGTAATAGTTTTGATCAGAAACAGCCAAAGACATTTTGCTGCTGGAGTCAAAGGACAACATTGATTTATTTACTAGCTTTGCCCGGCCACGCGTTGCTGTGGCTTATGGGAATCATTTGTTGGCCAGGTGGAATAGCAGTGAATAGCCTTGCAGCCTCAAAGCCTGACTGTTTTCTGGAGTAGCTGGAGCAGCACCCTCAATCAAAGAGCCGTTTTGAAGCCTGGCTACTTCCTTTGTAGGGGAATCATTGTTTGGCCAGATTGAATTGCACTGAATAGTCTTGCATCTTAAAAGCCTGGCCGCTTTCTACATAGGGCATCCTTGCTAGGCCAGGTTGAATGGGATGGAATAGCCTTGTGGCTTCAAAGTCTGGGGATTTTTCACCTAGGTGAAAACTTGGTTGTCCAGGTTGAAAAGCACTGAATAGCCTTGCTGCTTGCAAGCCTGGCCGCTTTCTACCTTGCGGAATCCTTGGTTGGCCAGTTTGAATAGCAATTAATGTGGCAGGTATGAATGCTGCAATTAGGCATTTAATTGATTAATATTTAATGGCCCTGCAGCATCAAAGCCTGGCTGCTTCCCTGCCTGGGGGAATCCTTTGTTGGGAAATGTTAGCTGGCCCTGATTGTTTCCTTTCTGGAATTCCCAATTTCCCTGCTTTCAGGGTGTTGCTCTTTATTTACTGTCCTGGTTTTAGAGATTGTTCTGTATTATTATATCACAGTAATTATTTCATGTTATATTTATAATCTTATATTAGCTGCTTAGAAGTGGATTATATGAGGCCATATAACACTGAAGTGGATTATATGGTAGTGTGGACTCAAGATAATCCAGTTCAAATCAGATAATATAAGATTATAAATGGGTAATATAGCTATGTGGAAGGACCTTGAGTCTACACTGCCATATAATACAGTTCAAATCAGATAATCTATATTTTATAGGCAGTGTGGATCAGGCCTAAGTGCACTCTGCCTGTGCCCTGGGTGCCATTTTGGCTGAGGGAGTTGCTAGGATACGAAGGGGGCGGGGCCTAAAGGCAGCAGAGCCTATCTTTCTAACTGGCAGTTAGGGGGAGAAAGGCTCATCCTCATCCTCTGTAATGTGAACTATTTTTCTAGGTTTTTTTATTGAAAGGCATATTTTGGATGTCTATGTCTTTTGTGGACAAATTTGGTGTGATTTGGTTCAGTGTTTTTGTTGTTTATTCCATAGTAAAACGAACATTACACACACACACACACATATATATAGATTATTTATTTAAAATATATATATTCTGCCCTTCTCACCCCAAAGGGGCCATGTTGTTGATAACCATGACACATGTGGCTTTCTTTGTTAGTCATGATTACCACCTTCTAACCGTTCATGACTTGCACAAACCACAATTAGAAAGCTTTACAAAGTTCATTTTGGATAATCCAAGATGTTGTTACTGTATGATTAAATTAGATTACATATGTATTACAAACGTCTGAGATTGGAACTGACCTTACCATTAGGCGCAACCACCTCACGTAGTATAATCTGGATGTCATGAAAGGACAAAATACTGTTAGTTATTTAATCTGATTTATTTGTGTTTCCTGCCAGAAAAGAGGAGAGGTGATTGTGCAATTTTGAAATCTACTGTGCCAAAAACTTTGCTGGCTTGGAGGGTAGAAACTATTTTCTAGTCTGCTTCAGGCAGCAAAGTTTCTTGGGTCAGTTGTGTCTCAAACAACTGTTATGCCATAATATATACCCATTGTCAGCATGGATTCAGTGCACCAGAGAGAGCACTTTATGGTGTGAGAATGCTTTCAATGGCAATTGTCAACAGAGCTCTGTTTATGTTCAGGTTAAGAGAAATTTGAAGCAAAAGGGGTAATAGAGGGCAAATGTTTGGGGATTTGCATACTAGTGATGCTATCAGAAATAAAAAAAAAGACCTTAAGATTCAAAGCTTGCTTTGTTCCTTAGCTTTTTACTAGGTTCCTTAATACTACTTTCCATTTCTTCTTTCAGATTACTGGCAGAATTATTATTTTGTTCATTCTGTCCTAGCATTTTGAAATGTGATTCTACTTTATAATTTTCTGGAGAACAAAAGCTCTCTATTGACGTATTTTTATGCAGACTTCCATTCCATTACAGTGAACAGTTGTGATCCAATTCTAGACAGAGTTTGATGAAAAACTGACCAGTAAAATCCAAAAGCATATAGCATAAATTTTACAAAATGAAAAGATATATTCCTTCAACAATTCCCCAGTCCTGTTGTGTGGAATTAAATGTCCATTACCTTTGGTCAAGCTTTGAAGTTCTGAACCCAGGTTCTTCACTTCATTAGAAGAAGATAGATCCTTCTCCAGTGTTTCAGACTAAATGTGATGACATTCAGATCCTTTCCAGATTCACATTAGGTGTGCCCGTGTTTATTCTTGCTATTATCTTTTTTTAGAGATATGATTGCATCTCCATCTCCAATTCTCTTTAAAAGGCATGTGAAAACACTGTTTATCCTTCAGAGATAAATGGGTGTTCCACAAGTGTTCTGTTTTATATAAACAAGCAGCTTGGTGTCAGCAACACGATGTTCTGAAAGGTGAAGACAGATTGAAAGGTAGATTAAGGAAGCAGGCTAAAAGGGGTCAGTGGAATAAAGAACAGTAATAATAATAATCCAAAGCTTTTTAGGTTTCAGAATAAAGAGCAGAAAAATGAAATGGAGGAGAATGTATTTTGAAGAAGTCTGTAGACTACAAATAACCAATATTCTTTTTATACTGCCATATTTTAGGACAATGCTACTCAAACCGGTGGTCCACAGACTGAAGGTGGTCTGCAAGTCATCATGTGCTGGTTCCAATAGCATTTCCAGGGGAAAAAAGAAACCATGACAGCCAACAAGGACATACATACACACACACATACACACACACTGAAAACAATGATACTGCTGGTCCTCCACAGTAGAAAACTTAACAAACACTCTTCTAGGAAGTCAATTATGGTTTGTTTCTTGTTCTCAGTAGTCCTATAGGAAGGTTTAGGTTCCATCTAAATCATCACTTCACCTGGTAGAGCCTGAATTTGAATGTCTATAGCTTTCTCTTCTTTTGCAATTGAGATTTCATGTCACCGCCTTTGCCCACTGAAACAACTTCAACTAACTTTTTGTAACATCTTGCCTGGTGAGAGAATCTGGAGATCTTGGCTGGAATGCAATTGTTGCACTATGTTTGAGGTTGCTTTTTCTCCAGGGTCATGTAGTGATATTGAGAGAAAGCAGAAAGCAGATAAAATTTGCTGGCTCAAAGCAGCCCACCATATTTTTCTAATACATTATTCCTTCACAGCTGCTTCACTATCTGTGTGTGCGCATGTAATTGAGAGAGATAGACAAACGAAGATGACTTGCAGGAAGAGAAAAAGAGTATATAGAAGAATTCATAGACTCCAGGGATGAAAAGAAATGATCCTAACAAGCACGCAGTAATAAGGATTAGTGAAAACAACTAGAAATTGTTCCAGATAGTGACAAATTGTCTTGTGGAAACCAGGTTTTTATATATTGTCCAATATGTCAGATTCTCTGGAGACTAATGCAGCACATCTAGATTATGTGCTTGCTTTCCAGATTTATGATGTTGATGGGTTTTGCTTTTCAAGTAAGGGAAATCTAAATGTTCTTATATTAAATATCCTAGCCTTAGGTGTACATGATCTCTACCATGAATATGGCTTGCTACCATAGAGACTGGTTCCTGTAAAGAGGGTAATTCAGGCATTACTTTAATATTCTGTGTTCTTACATAGCAGGGGGTTGGGTTGGGTGTCCTTTGTGGTCTCTTCCAAATCTATGATTCCATTATTTAATGTTTAGCAACATAAGTACTAGTACTATTTCTTTCCATTAGTTACTATTGGGGAAAACCAATGATCCACCATACTTCTCCCTGGTCACATGGGTGCCCCTCCCGATGTCAGCATGGAGTGTCTATAATAGCTAGGAGCTGTCATGGAGTTCTGCAGCACTTTGGCAATGACGACTTGGGCAAAAAATGATGGTCCAGCAGAGCCAAAATGGCCTCAGCCCAGCTAGATCATGTAAAGTCCCCCCTGACATGGGTTAGGGATGAATCGCTCTGAAATGGCCCCACAATAAGAGGCCAGTGTAGATGAGCCCCAAGTCTGCCTCAATGCTTTAATTCCAGTACTCAGCAGGTCCTAGTACTCTCTTCTTTGCACTGACAAATGAGTACTACTAGTGTGAAATCGATCTATATATTCCCATCAGTATGATGTAATGGAGACTAGTGTCACAAGGTTAAAGGACGAGAGCCTGTTAGTTAATAGAGACAATATTGGTGAGCTTCCCTATTAGTTTACTTGCCGCCTTCACAATAGATAATGTGGATGATTTGGGAGATTAGACAGATTTTACTAGCAGAAATATACTGTTGTGAGCTATTTCTGAAATGGAAAGTATTTCAGGGTGGCTTGGTACTGAATAGATCACAATCATTTGCTTTATAATGATCCTCCACCCAGTGGTGATAAAATTGCTTTGTTTCTCAAGATTTCTGAGATAATATAAATCAACAGTATGGCCTGCATTTCTGGACTCTCCCTGTAGGCATGACCACGAGGATTGTCATGATAAGAGCTGACAGTTCAAAAGTACCATTACACTGCTCAGCACACAATGTGTTGTAAAATAATTTCAGAGATGTCAGCTTTGAAAAAAGACAGACACCATCTCCTTCAGAAGAAAATCAATGGTTTATTTAGGATGTCACACTGCCAGGACTCAGAGTTCCCAATAAAATACCCTGGGGATCATGTGGGCTATATTTCAGAGGAAAGCAATGGAAAACCACCCTGAGAATTTTTAAATTAAAAAACTTCTATGAAATTCATGGAATTGCTATAAGTCAACAGGATATTTGAAGACTCATACTCTCTTTAACCATGTCAACTAATGCAAAGAAGTCACTTTATTAACTTGTGCAGGTTGAGAGGCAATGAAGCAGAGTGAACCTTGCCCTTCTTTTAAAGTTAGAATTTGGATGCGAACTGGAGGATCTAGTTGACATTAATACTCAAGTGTCCTTGGAGAGGACCAGGTTTTACTGCACCCATCAAATTCTTTTTTGAGCCTGGTTGGCAAGATTGGCACTGACATCTTTTTACCATATTTTAACCATTTGCTATTGAGATAGCAAGCAAAGAACCTCTGCCTCTCAAACTATTGGAATATGGCAGCTGCTTGGTATGGTTTGTCAAGTCCTTTCTTCTTCTTCATTCACACAGTCGTTTACGACTCTTTGTGACCTCATGGACCAGTCCACGCCAGAGCTCCCTGTCAGCCATCACCGCCCCCAGTTCCCTCAAGGTCAAGCCAGTCACTTCAAGGATACCATCCATCCATCTCGCCCTTGGTCGGCCTCTCTTCCTTTTTCCTTCCATTTTCCCCAGCATCATGATCTTTTTCAAGCTTTCCTGTCTTCTCATGATGTGGCCAAAATACTTCATCTTTGCCTCTAATATCCTTCCTTCCAGTGAGCAGCCGGGCATTATTTCCTGGAGGATGGACACCAGGAAATGTCAAGCCCTAGTGTTTCCCTAATGAGCAACAATATGTACCAACATGGTGTCTTGTTGCAATCACATTGTTTGAGAAAATAGATACATACAATTATCGGAACAGTCACTTTCACACCTTGTTACAACTATGCAATCCTGGCACTTTGGTGAGGTGAATTACACTGGTAAGATATAAGGCTGTACAGAAAACTGACTCTCTGGAATAAGTTTTCTATATAGCTTCATCTCCTGTCAGTGTTTTTTCCATATTTTTCCTTCCACCATTTTGCCACAACCACGCTATTGCACAATTTTGATATTCTTGCAAAGCTTCCCTCTGCCTTGCAATATCAAGACTGCAGGAGGACATTATCATACAAGGAAGAGTGGTGGAAGAATAGTGTTATTGGATTCATGGATGGGTTTTTCCTGTCAATGAAAAGGACGATCCTGATCCAAGTGCAGTGTGACTCTGGGAGAGACATGATGTTGCATGGTAAACCTCATTGAAAGGCATATTTATTTTCCTTTGGCATTTTTATCCTGCCTACCCTGTAATTGCGCTTTATTAGCCACATGTAAAGAAAGTCCTGGGAATTCTGTAACTGTAGTGTTACTTCCTCCTTCCTTGAATACATCTACAAATACATTTGTGTTGCCAGGTAAAAACTATTTCAGGCCTTGAGATTTCAGGGCTAAAACATGAGACCTAGGGACAATCCCTTGGGTTGTTATAGTGGGCAGCCCCTGGTCATATCATTAAAAATGTTATGTTAAGCAGCAACCACAGTGAGTATGGCATTCCAGTAAAAAACACAAAGTGTAAAAAAATCTGAAAGTATGCATACATATTTTCCAGTGTAGCACTTTTGCCCTGAGATTCCTCCATCTTGCTCTGAGAACTACAGAAGAGGGCCCAGATCCTGAATCAATGGATAGGTCCTGAGATCAGGTTCTGCTGACATGGAAACTTCAATTTGCAAACAAAGGAATATTGTAGGCGTAACCCAGTCAATTCAAATATGTACTTCTAAATCCCAGGCTTTGGTATCTTTGGGGGATTTAGACAAGTTAAACATGAAACTTCTTTGCAATTGACATTAAAGCAGAGGACTGTGCCCTCAAAGGACTTTCTTGTTTGACTGACCTCTATTGGCAAAGAGATGTTAATACAGATCCAAAATTGCTATAATTTACTGAGACAATTTCAGTATTAGAAGCATGCTTCCAAAAATAACCCCATAAGAAACATGCAAATATGAACAACATACCCTTAACTTTTATGTACTGCATTGAAACATTTTAACTCTCCAGGTTAGTTTTTGTCTTGCCGTATGTTCACAGAAGTAGACAGGACAATAATAAATAACACTATGTAACACGATTTTTGTTCCTGGATTATAAATGTCATTTTCTAATTGGTTCTGTCATAAAAACATGGGAAAATGTATTAAACTGCAGAAACCTTGTTTTTGTGGGACACCCTGCAGCACATTTTGCTGTAGTTTTTCAATGAATATTTCATCAAGTCTCAACCAATTCAACATAGTTTGTGGCAGCCACACAAATGAAGTTTCTGGAGTATAACAACTACTTTCAAAGTAAGTATCACACAATTAAACAGGAATAACACTTTCAAACCAGGAACAGAAAAGTTTTCAAATTTTGTTACATAGTGTAATTGAACTACGTCAACCAAATTGTAGAAACAATGTGTAACAGTACAAACAACTATAAATACAAACAAATACTCAGACATGGTTCTGCTAGTTTCTTCCTCAGAAATACAGCCGACATCACCTGGTAGAACCCAGAAGTTCCAAATTGTCCAAAATGCGGCAGCCAGGCTGCTAGTGGGATCATCTATAAGATCCCATATTACACCAATTCTGAAACAACTGCATTGGCTACCAATAGAACATCGGATCTCTTACAAGATACGGATCCTGACATTTAAAGCTCAAAATGGCCAAGGACCATTATATCTTAGGGACCGCCTCATTCCTTTTTTTCATCAGTGGTCACCTTGATCCTCCCAGGAAAATCTCCTATACGTATCGGGCCCTAGGGAGGTACACCTGGAAGCTACAAGGTGTAGATCCTTTTCGACCTATGCTCCAATTCTGTGGAACTCATTGCCTCCATATGTTAGAGCAATGTCGGAGTTGCAACCTTTTGTAAAAGCGCTCAAGGCTTGGCTGTTTGGTTGTGCATTTAAGTAAATCACATCTAATTTGCCAAATAGTCACTGTTGAATGTTTTTATGTTGAATGTTTTTATATTGTGGAATATTTTAAATTGTAAGTGGCTCGGAGCACCCTGGTGGAGAGCGACTAATTAAGAAATAAAGTGAAGTGAAGTGAAGTGAAGTGAAGTGAAGAAGTGAAGTATTCCTTGGTGATCTCCCTTTCAAGTAGCAACTGGGCTTCACCCTACTTAGATTCCAAAATGAGAGGGGATCTGGTGTCTTTAAGGTCTACTGGGACAGTAGTAGCCCTGCTATTTTTCAGGATAAGGGAGATAAAAGTACTGTAGTTGGCTTCATAGTTGATATCATGAGGCCTCTGGTGGCCAAATTTCAGAACTGCATTGAACTGCCAATGGTCAACACACATTGAGAGATTTTGTTTATATATTTGAGATGGAAAAATGAGATCCAAATAAATTAATGCAATAAAAGATTTGAAAAGTCAAAACAGTCAGATCTGTCTATTCTAGCTATTGGAAAATGAGTTTAAACTTGTGGAATTAAATCCTCCTTGTTATTTGCTGCTGTCAAGTGGACTTTGACTTATGGTGACTCTATGAATGTGAGATTACTACCATTAGGGAGAGGCAGGTAATAAATTTATTGTTGTTATTATTATTGTTATTGTTATATTATTATTATATTAGACTCCCTGGCCAAGCTCACGGAATTGGTTGTTGGAGTTCAACTCCAGCCAGATTAGTTACAGGAACATTCAGGAGTGAGCATATTACACCTATCCTAAAGTCACTCCACTGGCTGCCAATTAGTTTCCAGGCAAAGTATAAGGTGTTGGTTTTGACTTTTAAAGCCTTACATGGTTTGGATCCAAGTTAATCTACAGGATCGCCTTCTCCTGTACAAGGTCATCTGGGGGGCAACTACTCCAGCCTGCCAGAACCTGACTGGTGAGTGTCACCCAGGGCCTTTTCATGGGCTGCCCTAAGACTCTGGAACAACCTGACTAAAGAGCTCCAACAGCTAAATGAGCTGTTGGAACACACTATCCCACCGCCACAAAAAGTTAGCACCATGATGAGAAAATCCTCCTGCAGTTAGTCATTTGGTTCTTGAGACATTCCTTCGCTTGCACACATAAGGTAGGCAGATTCAACATACCATGGTCCTTTTCATGTTGGAAATAACTATACCTGTAGAAGCTGGCTTGTAAGAATACAAGGACCGTCCTAATGAATTCTCTGTCATCCCACTTTTTCAGCAGCTTTCAAAATGTCCCAATTTCCCTTTCATCCAATTTCCCCATCTTCCTCTAATTGTGGCAAACCATGTTTAAAATGCAGAAGTAGTTTTCTTTTCAATTAACTCAGTGGGAGAAGAAAAGACAGAATCTTGCTCTTCCCAGTAAGCTCCAATGAAAGTAAACTGCTGCAGCCTCTCTAGCTTGTGAGTTTTTATTCATGAATAACTTTTGCCATTTTGATCATACTCACTCAGATCTCGTTTGGCCACAATAACCCAATTTTTATCTGTAAAATGTCGAAAGGCATCAAATGTGGGACGACTTCATTTAATTTACAGGATTTGGAAATGGTATGTACAGCATTAAAATGAAACTGAGGTTTTGAAAAATTCCAATGTGTGAGAAAGTGGAACTGAGAAATTGTTCCATCCTGATCTACAAACAGAAGGAGTGTGTGGTTTCATATGCAAGAGTTCACCACAAGTTGAACTTCTGTTTTATATGGACTGACAACTGTTATCTGGGGAAGGTTTCCTTTAAAGTACTGTAGTAGTAAAGATAAGTATCTAAGACACAGGGGTTTATCAAGTCTTTCAAAAGAGTTTTAATATTTCTAGATTGCTTCCCTCAATTGCCATTGCTCTGGAAGAATCTGGTGGTATAAAACTAGCAGATACAGGGTTGGCTGGATGAGACATTGAGTGGCTTCAAAAGGGTGCATCTACAGTGTAGAATTAATGCAGTTTGACACCACTTTAACTGTCATGGCTGAATGCTATGAAATCCTAGGATTTGTGGCTTGGTGAGGCACTAGCATTCCTTGACAGTCTAAAGACCCTGTAAACTCTCAATTTCATAACATTGTGCAGTTAAAGTGGTGTCAAACCACATTAATTCTAGGTGGCTGTGAGTTTTCCAGGCTGTATGGCCATGTTATAGAAGCATTCTCTCCTGATGTTTCGCCCACATCTATGGCAAGCATCCTCAGAGGTTGTGAAGTCATTAATTCTATAGTGTAGATCCACCCCAAAAAGGAGAGCCTGACATCCACCAAGGCATTTTATTCCACTGTCTTAACAGCTCTCATAATTAAGATGGTCTTCCTAATGTTTAGGTGGAATACCTTCTCCTGTAATTTGAATCCATTATAGTCTAGTCTCTGCAACAGCAGAAAACAAGCTTGCTTCATTTCCTACATGACATTTCTTTATTTGTATCTGGAAGGACAAATGTTCCCCATAACAGGCACGTGCCAATCTTATTAGTATAAGCTTGTTAAATCTCTGTTGTTTAATTTGTTTTAGTAATCTTCAATGCATTTTAATTACATTCTCTGCAACCATCATAATGAAAGGCTGGGAATGTAAAGGAAAGTGTGTATTTGCCCTAAGGAAATGTGTGCAGAGGAGGAAATCATGATTGAATAATCCACAGTAATTTTTGAAACTGGATTTTTCACCGCTGCTACTGAGTTACTCATTGCTGGTGTAACGGTTGAAAGATTAGGGCATTAGGACATGACTTCCTATCTGTTAAACATCAGTTAAGCAATGGAAATGGTGTGCGGTGGAGTATTAAATGTTCTTCACCTAGGGATTTAAGAAAGGAGGAAGGTCAGTTTTGCTACATGGAAAAAGTAATTTGAAACATGGGGAAATCCATTTTACCCTATTTCTGTGAACATTTCTGATTTCACAAAAGTATATGAAGATTTATTTTGAAAGCTAGCTCTGCTTCTACAGGAGAAATGACCTGAAACGTGCTGTCAAGGGTGACTTAACATACAGATTGTAATTAAGGGACTATAATCCATTTATATGCCATGGGCATATTTCATAACTCATAGATTTCCATAGTAACCATATCTATTATCTATAAAGTAAAAATGGAAACATCAGAGAACACAGGCGTCATTGAAGGGCTTGACTCCTCATTGGTGGCAACATTGACTGGCAGATTCTGGGAGTAAATTACACACATATTAAATGATTTGCCCAACAGAAGTAGCTGAAGTTCCTTCTCACCAATAACGTATTCTGGTAGAGAGGAATAAAGTACTTCATCCCAACTCTGTACCCAGACACAGAACCAAACGGGTTGCCAGAAGGGAAAAAAATCCAGTATTTCATATCTGTATAAAAATACATTGAACATCTGCAGGAGGAACAGATCCTAAAGCAGGCTAGATTGCTTTGTTTTTGGGAAATTACGGTAGTAACTTTTGCTATGTAATCATGGAAGATAGTTTTACAAGGTCTTTCACCTTCTCTGCCCAAGAGTGCTGGTGTCACCAAACTACAACTCGCAGGATTCCATCGATAGAATTGAACCATAGCATTTAAAGTGTTTCCAAACTGCGTTTAGAGCCTCCGGTGGCACAGTGGGTTAAACCGCTGAGCTGCTGAAGTTGCTGCCCAAAACGTCGGCAGTTTGAATCTGAGGAATAGGGTGATTTCCCGCTGTTAGACTCAGTGCAGCTGTACTACATGACAATGTCCTTTTAGTCATCTTGATTTGCTGTTGGGACAGGGCTTCTTCTTCTTCTTATTATTATTATTATTATTATTACTATTATTGTTCCGTCCCCCAGGACGATGGTTTGCCTTACTTATTGGTCGTTTGTTTGTTTTCCCTCCTTTGCATTTTGTTTCAGCCTCTGGCTGCAAAAGCCCAGGAAAGGTGGCTTGAAGTCTGCAAGAGCTGGCTGCAGTTTTCTTTGCAATGATTGGTCAAAGAGTACAACATCTTAGGACCGCCCTTTTTACCAGGGTCTAGTCTCCATTTTAGAGTTTCATTCTGGCTATAGTCTTCCAACGTGCTGGAGCTGTGCAAGGCTAACTGGGACAAATCATCCTCAAAACCAGGCCAATCTAAGCCTATCCAAATTAGATAAGTATTGAATTATACTGATCTGGAATAGGAAATCTAGTTAGAGGAGCAGGGTTATTCCATCGCTTCTAGAACTAATCTTTGCTGTAAAGATAGGGAAGGAAAGAGTTTCTCCTTCTAATATAGACAGCGTGATTAGGGTATAGTGGTTTTATAATCACCTTTGCCTTCTGGAACCAGGGATAATTCTGCAACTAAAACCTATGGAAATTTGTTTCATTTTCTGCAACTTTAAGATCTGTGCCAGGTTTACAACCTTGTATGAATAAACATCCTTTTTTGAAGTTCTCCAGACTCAGTCGTTCAATATTTTAGGACAGCTTATAGGGATTTGCAGTTCGCCCGGATAAAGGACGGCACGTTTCAGCTTTATAGTTTTTTTTTATTGTCTGGCGGACGGCACAGTTTTGAGGTCGATCAGCGGTTTTCCGCTTGAGCTAGCCTGCACGGCCATAGAGACTTTGATTTTGTTGGTCTGTTGCAGTGAAGCTTGCTGCCATTCCTTCAGCCTCTGCAGTATCCTGCTCTTCAGCTGCGGCTGTTTCTGCAATTGCACGGCTGTGCAAAACCCAGCAATCTACCCCGAGCTCCTTCGGTGGCAGGTATCGAGCCGCGGAGCTCCAGCAGCAGTCTTTGGGCTCACACAGAGGTGGTGAGTCCAGAAGCACCAGGCCGGGACCCAGATAAGCCTGGCAACTCCAAAAGAAAGTTCTGGCTGAGTCTTCACAGTGGCTAGGATCTCGGCCGGGACAGTCGCCCGGCGGTGGTGACCTGCCTCATGGTCCGGCGGTCGTGACCTGCCTCATCATCCTGCGGTGGTGACCTGCCTCATTGACCTGCGGCGGTGACCTGTCTCATCATCCTGCGGTGGTGACCTGCCTCATTGACCTGCGGTGGTGACCTGTCTCATTGTCCTGGGGTGGTGACCTCCCTTCACAGCGGGGAGGAGGCGTCTCTTCTCTCCTCCTTTCCAAAGCCAGCCTCGGTGCTCCTTCGGCGGCAGGCCTCGAGCCGCGGAGCACAAGGTGCTTGAAAATTTGGCGAAGTCGCCATTTTGGCAGTTTACGTCACTCGGGCAAGGGAGGTATCAAGTGGCAAGTTGCTGTCAGTTGGCATTTTGCAGCTTGCCTACCAAAGTTTGGCGCCAAAGGTCACAATCTTTGTAAAGTATAGTTACTTAGTGATATATATTGCTATGGTTAAGTGCTGTGAATTGTATTATATATTGCATTTGCTTTTATTGTAAATTTACTTGCAGGTATATTGCATTTGCCTTTGTTGTAAATTTACTTGCTATTAAGAATACATAATGTCTATGCAATTTCAAGATGATGCAGATGGTATACCTCCTTCTGAGGCTGAAAGTAGGAATGAAAGGCCCCAAAGGATAAAGCACCCTTCAGCCAAGATGCTAGCCCATCTAATAGATGAAAAGGAGCTCCTCCATGTGAGGTTAGGTTCGGCATGGGAGCGAATTGTAACATTAATGGACAGAATTGAGAGCTTGGGTATTACAAGGGTGCCATCCATATTACAGACAGACCTTGAAGAGACCTTCGGTATTTGGAGGGGTTTGGTGTCTAAGATAGTCCAGGTCCTCGAGCGCATTAACGCCAAGGATTCAGAGTTAGAAATAGTGAGTGTCTTAGCTGACACTAATGAGAAAGAAAATAAGGTGAGGGCAATTCTAGATGCCTTGGAATTTAGTTCTCCATCTGTTAATCTAAGGTCTGAGCCAAAAGGAAATCAGTCTTCCTTATGCAGCCATGAGACCAATCTTTTAAAATCACCTGCTGTGGCACTTAGTCTTAAGTCCAACCGCTCTAGCCAGGTATCTAAGCTAAGGGAGTGTGCATCATCTAAACATAGCCACTCTAGCAAGTCTTCTGCTGCTGGGAGTGCCATCTCTTCCCTAGCTGCCTTGCACATTAAGGAGGCTGCACGTCTAGAGCTAAAGAGCAAGGTAGCGGGGGCGGAGGCTGATGCTAAGGCAGCTGATCTCACCCTTCCCTTTAAAGAAGAAGAGCAACGACTGCAAATAGAACAGGCCCGTAGACAAAGCGAAATGCAAATGGAACAGGCCCAAAGGCAAGGTGAAATAGAAATGCTTAGAATAAGGATGGATGCTACTGCCAAAAAGGTAAGGGCTGAGACTTTGGCCAAGGCCCTAATTGAGCCACTCACAGAAGAAAATGTAAGTCAGTTGCCGAAGCAGGACCCTTCTTCCAAGGTGCTTGTGCATCTTAATAGCTTAAACAGCCAGTTTTCGGATGAGGAACAGGAAGACTTCTCTCCTTACGCAGAGCAGGGCCCCAAAGTCACTTTTGAGTTTCCTGCAGAGCAGAGCGTCATAGCGGGGAGCTCACCCTTGCCCGAGCTACCTGTGCCTCCTGCTAAATCCCTAGGTCAGTCAATCAGGGCCTCAAGGCCAAGTGCTAGTTGGCCCTTACAGACAGCTGCACAGGGAGCCACCGATTCGTCAGTGGTCGATGTCATCCCTCCAAGAGGCCAAAGGTTGACGCAAGGTGCACGGTGGGAGTCCACTCCACAACAGCAAACTCCTCAATTGTTCCCTTCGACGCCAGAGTCCCAGCTTGTCTCCATCATCAGAAGCCCCAGAAGAGATCTTAAGGACAAGGGTGTCGAAAGGTTTTCGGACAAGCCTGAGGAATTTCTTCTCTGGAAGGCCACCTTCCAGAGAGCAATCAGAGACTTAAAGTTATTGTCTGAGGAAGAACTGACTCTTCTGGCTGCATGGTTGGGCCCAGCCTCATCCTCGCAAGTTAAGAAGATCTACGCAGCCCATGTAGCCGATCCCGACAAAGCCCTGGAAAAGGCCTGGGCCAGGTTGCAGCAGAGGTATGGGGCCAGCACAGAGATTGAAGCATCTCTTATGGACAAGCTCCAAAGGTTCCCAGCTTTGAAACTCAAAGACTTCAAACTCTTGTGGGACCTCAGCGATCTCCTTACGGAATTAGAGTCGGCCAAGGAGAATCCAGAACTGCCCGGTTTGAAGTGCCTCGATCAGCACCTGTCCCAGAGGCAGATCTTGACCAAGCTGCCCTTCACTTTGCAAGAGCGCTGGGGACAGGAGGTCTTCAACTACAAGGAGGCCCACTCCCAGGCATACCCTCCATTTTCTCATTTGGTCCAGTTCATCACCAGGGCGGCCAGAGAAAGGAATGATCCGCAGACGGGCCTCCCCACCTTATACCAAGGGACCCAGCCAGAGAAGGCACCTAAAGTGGAGAAAAAACCATCCAGAGAGGCCAAAAGACCGGTTAGTGTTAAGGCTGTTGAAACTCAGCACAGGGCCAACGAATCCAAGTCAGAGGTGAAGGAGGTGCTCTGCCCCATTCACCAAAAGCCTCACAGTTTGGCCAACTGCCGGGAATTTGGCAAGAAGCCTTATAAAGAAAGACAACAGATTGTACAGAAGCTGGGCATATGTTTTAGGTGCTGTGGAGCAACTCCTCACTTTGCATCCAACTGCAAAGAGGACGTCAAATGCGCAAGGTGTAACAGCCTTAAGCATTGCACCGCGATGCACAACTCTGACGCTGTCTCCCGCGCCAAAGGGGACACGTCTTCCAAAGAAGGGTCATCTACTGAAGCCACCAACATGCAGACCGCGTCACGGATGCAGGAGGATGCTCCATCGGTCGCCTGTACTGAACTATGCTCTGACGTGCACCAGTTCAGAGTCTGCCATCCCATCTGCCTAGCAGATGTATATCCAGCCAGAAGACCTTGGCTTAAAAAGAGACTTTACGTGGCTTTGGATTCACAAAGCGACGCCTCCCTGGCGACTCCAGAGTTTTTCCAACTGTTTGACATAAAAACCCAGACGGTCGACTACACCATGTCCACCTGTGTAGGGAAGAAGAAGTTGCAGGGTCACATAGCATCCGGCTTTGTTGTCTCCTCTTGTGACCAGAAGAGACTGTTCGAGTTACCAGACCTCATTGAGTGTTCCTCTATTCCCCGGAACAAAAGGCAGATTGTCACCAGAGAAGTCGTGGAAGCCCATCCTCACTTGCGAAAGCTGAAGAACGCCTTACCTGCTTTCCGTCCAGATGTGGACATTGCCCTTCTGCTTGGTGCGGACTGTCCGAACTTGTTCTATGTGAACGACCAAGTTAAGGGACCTCCAGGGGCGCCCATTGCTCAGCTGCTACCACTAGGCTGGACAGTTACAGGCCCAGTGTGCATAAATAGGATGCACCCTCCATCGTCGGTGGGCACTCGTCAAGCGCACGTGCTTCAAGGCAGTCGCCCCACACTAAGGCATAGCTGTTTGAGTCATATCTCGGTCTATTGTCAGGGGATAACACCAGAGTATTCTTCCATCTTTGAAGTCTCCGAAAGGGATGAAACTACAGCACTTTCCAAAAATGAACAGAGGTTTTTAGAGATCATGAACTCTCAAGTTTCCCGGAGTCCCGAGGGAAATTGGATAGCCCCTCTGCCTTTTAAAGCAGAAAAACCCACTTTGCCAAACAACAGGCATGTGACAGAAAAAAGACTCTGGTCACTGAAGAAGATAGGATGGGATCAAGAGCTGACCCCATCGGTGAAAGCAGCTTGGGCAAATTGGACTTCTCAAGCTGAAGGACTGGAAACCATCACAGTTCCCAGACAATTTGTTCCCTGCAAGGCGATGATAGAACCCACCACAGAACTTCACATCTTCTGTGACGCATCTGAGCGAGCTATAGCAGCTGTGGCATACATGCGACAAAAGGACAGAGATTTTTGTCACGCAGGATTCATCATGGCAAAGGCTAAAATAGCTCCTATGGGAACTTCAATACCCCGGCTGGAATTGTGTGCAGCAGTTCTTGCTGTCCAGCTCTGGCGCATCATCCAGCAAGAGATAGGAGACTTGTTTCAAGATGTCCATTTCCACACGGACAGTACAGTTGTGCTTGGTTACATCAACAACACAACCAAAAGATTCAAGGTGTATGTGGCTAATAGAATCAACAACATTCTATCCAGTTCTACGCCTAGCCAGTGGCACCACGTCGCCACCAGCAACAACCCAGCTGACATCGCTTCCAGAGGAGCTTCAACTCAACGAGTGTTAAGTTCAAGTTGGCTGACAGGCCCCAGATGCTTGACCGAAGTCAATTTTCCATCAGCCTTTTCTCCCACCGATAATACAGAATTGCCCGAGTCCGTTCCAGAGGTGAAAGTTTGCAAGATGACCACAGAAATCAAGATGGGCCAAAGATCTTGCCTGGAACCACACCGTTTTGAATGTTTTTCGGAGTGGCACAGTCTTCTTAGAGCAGTTGCTAGGCTTATACATCGTTTAGCTTGCAAAGATAGTGAGCCTTTACAGGTCCAGGATATGATAAAGGCTAAGAGCGTCATATTCAAGTCAGTACAGAGATCTGCTTTCAAGCAGGAAATAGCTAGGCTAGAGCAAGGGCTCAACATCCCTAATCAAAGTCTTCTAAATGAGTTAAACCCATTTCTAGACAAGGAGGGTATTTTGAGAGTTGGAGGAAGGTTAGCCAAAGCTAAACTCAAGGCGTGCATAAAAAACCCCATCATCATACCCCCTAATAGTCACACTGCATTGCTGCTCGTTCGGCATCACCATGAAAGGATCCATCATCAGGGTAGAACTCTAACTGAGGCAGCCCTTAGAAATGAAGGTCTGTGGGTAGTGAATGCCAAAAGGTTGGTCAACAGTTGTATTTTCAAATGTGTTAAATGCAGGCGCCTTAGGCGAAACTGTCAAAGTCAGTTGATGGCAGAACTACCTCAGGATAGGACTTTGACAGACCCACCCTTTTCCCATGTGGGAATCGATGTGTTTGGTCCTTGGGAGGTTGTCACTAGGAAAACCAGGGGTGGTGTTGTAAATAACAAGAGGTGGGCAGTTTTGTTTACTTGTTTAGTAATACGAGCTGTCCATATAGAAGTCATAGAAGGGATGGACACTTCATCATTTTTAAACGCATTAAAAAGGTTCATAGCCCTCAGAGGGCCAATTAAGTCAATTCGGTCGGACTGTGGCACCAATTTTGTAGGTGCGACCAAAGAACTCAATTGTGTGTCTAGGTTTGGGAGAGACCCAAAGGTTCAGAACTTTACGAATACTGAACAAATTATGTGGACTTTCAATGTTCCTCACGCCTCCCACATGGGTGGTGTTTGGGAGAGGATGATTGGTATTAGTCGCAAAATCCTTAATGCCATGCTTTTGAGTCATAGGTCATTGACGCATGATGTTTTGGTGACACTTATGGCGGAAGTTACCGCAATTATCAACAACCGGCCGCTGGTTCCCCTTACCAGTGACCCTGAGAACTTACAACCACTGACTCCTGCACTTATTTTGACACAAAAGGTGCCAGGATGGAAGGACATCATGTTGCCAGTTCCGGACGGAACTCACCGTGCCCTGTGGAAACAGGTGCAGTCCTTGGCCAACCACTTTTGGAAAAGGTGGAAAGCTGAGTACTTAAGCCAGCTTCAAGCTAGAAGAATCTGGCAAAGCCCACAGGACAACATTGAGGTTAACAACGTTGTGTTGTTAAAGGACAAAGACTTGCCCCGCCATGCATGGCCCATGGGCATTGTATTAAAGACCTTTCCTTGCCCGGATGGTAAGGTCAGGAAAGTTCAATTAAAGACTTGCAACAGAGACAAAGTGTCCATTTTGGACAGACCAATTAGTGACCTCGTGTTGCTTATTGGAGATGTTTAAAGTTCTAGTGTTTGTATTGTCATATGTGCAAAGGTGTTTGTATGTTTTTGAGTGGTAAATTCCCACATCCTGGGAATTTAAGCGGGGAGTGTTCCGTCCCCCAGGACGATGGTTTGCCTTACTTATTGGTCGTTTGTTTGTTTTCCCTCCTTTGCATTTTGTTTCAGCCTCTGGCTGCAAAAGCCCAGGAAAGGTGGCTTGAAGTCTGCAAGAGCTGGCTGCAGTTTTCTTTGCAATGATTGGTCAAAGAGTACAACATCTTAGGACCGCCCTTTTTACCAGGGTCTAGTCTCCATTTTAGAGTTTCATTCTGGCTATAGTCTTCCAACGTGCTGGAGCTGTGCAAGGCTAACTGGGACAAATCATCCTCAAAACCAGGCCAATCTAAGCCTATCCAAATTAGATAAGTATTGAATTATACTGATCTGGAATAGGAAATCTAGTTAGAGGAGCAGGGTTATTCCATCGCTTCTAGAACTAATCTTTGCTGTAAAGATAGGGAAGGAAAGAGTTTCTCCTTCTAATATAGACAGCGTGATTAGGGTATAGTGGTTTTATAATCACCTTTGCCTTCTGGAACCAGGGATAATTCTGCAACTAAAACCTATGGAAATTTGTTTCATTTTCTGCAACTTTAAGATCTGTGCCAGGTTTACAACCTTGTATGAATAAACATCCTTTTTTGAAGTTCTCCAGACTCAGTCGTTCAATATTTTAGGACAGCTTATAGGGATTTGCAGTTCGCCCGGATAAAGGACGGCACGTTTCAGCTTTATAGTTTTTTTTTATTGTCTGGCGGACGGCACAATTATTATTTTATTTCTTACCTACTCCTCCTCATGGCTCGAGGTGGGTCACAGCACAGTCAAAAACACACAAATACTATAAACTTTCAACACACAAATCCATAAAAGATACATATCAAAGCATTTCTATAACATGCACATTAATCACACAGGACAATGAACAAAACAAAGAGCATGATTTTAAAATTCGTGCTTTCAACTGGCTGGGTAGGCCTGCCGGAGGAGATAGGTTTTCAGATGGTTTTTAAATTCTGACAGTTTCCACTCACAACCAACCCCTTTCAGCCAGAGAAATTTTTAAGTGTAGGTATATAAAATAGACCTAAAATCAAACATTTAATGAAAATATAACAGGATTTACAAGGCTTGCTAAACAGGTTGATTTTCCTTATGAAGTACAAATTAAGGCCTGGGGGACGGATGTGGTCCCCTGGGTGCTTACCTCAGGCCTTCCTTATTTTCCTTGTCCACTTGGCATAAGAACATGGTGGCCCACCACATCCTTATGCCAAAAAGATGAGGGAGGAAGGCATGCAGCAGCTGAGAGCTCTCTGGAGCGCTCTCAGCCACCGCGTGTCTTGCCCTCCTCCCGGCATGAGGACGGTGTGAGTGACCTATCCCTATGCCAGGAGGACAGCTCGAGGAAGGCATGCGGCAGCTGAGAGCACTCCGGAGAACTCTTAGCCATTGCCTGTCTCACCCTCCTTCTGGTATAATGTCAAGAGGACAGCCCGAGGATCGGTGGAGGAGGATCAGGGCAGTCGTCACATGTCTTGCCTTTCTCTCAGCATAAGGATGAAGTGAGCAACCCCGTCTAGGAGAACAACCTGAGGATGACCCTGCCCTGCCCTTTCCTGGCCCTTACCACCCAGCTTGTGCCTGGCCCTCCTCCCTCCTGACAATGTGGTCCCAAGGCAAAAAAGTTTGCCCATGCCTGGTTTACACCATAAAGGCTGCTGGTATGTGAAATGGCCCTTTGTGATGTCAGTGGATAGGTGAAGTGACCCTTTGCGAAGTTAGTAGATTGGCTGTTGCTAGGTGAAGTGGCCTTTTGTGGTGTCAGTGGATTGGCTGTTGCTAGGTGAAGTGGCTCTTTGCGATATCAGTGGATTGGCTGTTGCTAGGTGACCCTATGCGATGTCAGTGGATAGGCTGTTGCTTGGTGAAGTGGCCTTTTGTGATGTCACTGGGAAAGAAAGGTGTAATGTGTGGAAGGAAGGGAGGGAGGAAGGACCCAGAAAGAGAGCCTGCCCACCACGGCCAGGAGGCTTGAGTTAGGCTTTCTCAGAGCTGAAGAAGGAAGGAAGAAGTAGAAAAAGACAGGAAAGAAAGGAAAGGGAAGGAAGGGGGAAAGGAAGGAAGAGAAAGGGGAAATTTTATGAGGGGAGGGAAAGAGAAAGAAGGGATGAACAATGAGTAATGTCAAGTGGTGTAAAACTGCATTATTCTATGTCAGTGGTTCTCAGCCTGGGGTCCCCAGATGTTTTTGGCCTCCAACTTCAAAAAATTCTAACAGTTGGTAAACTGGCTGGGATTTCTGGGAGTTGTAGGCCAAAAACATCTGGGGACACCAGGTTGAGAACCATTGTTCTATGTGTTGTCGAAGGCTTTCATGGCTGGAATTACTGTGTTGCTGTGAGTTTCCTGGGCTGTATGGCCATGTTCCAGAAGCATTCTCTCCTGACATTTCACCCACATCTACAGCAGCCATCCTCAGAGGGTGTGAGGTCTGTTGGAAACTAGGCAAGTGGGGTTTATATATCTGTGGAAGGTCCAGGGTGGGAGAAAGAACTCTTGTCTGTTGGAGGCAAGTGTAAATGTTTGAATTAATCACCTTGATTAGCATTTAATGGCCTTGAAGCTTTGCTGGGAGCTAATACTTCCCAACAAAGGATTTTCCCCCCAGGCAGGAATCAACCAGGCCTTGAAGCTGCAAGGCTAGTGATAATCAAGGTAGCCAACTACAACATTCACACCTGCCTCAAACAGACAAGAGTTCTTTCTACCTCCCTGGACCTTCCACAGGTATATAAACCCAAGTTGTCTAGTTTAAAACAGAACCCACAACCTCTGAGGATCCTGCCATAGAGTAGGGCGAAACGTTAGGAAAGAAATACAAGAGTTAATTTGTATTTACTCTACTTCCTACAAAAGAGAACAGCCTCTGCGCGCCTAGAGCGGCGAACCCGGAAGTTCCGTTCTCACCCGACTCAAGCTCCTTTTTTGCCTCCCTCCCTCCCCTTTTTTCCTAAGCGAGCGTGGCGATTCGCGGCGAGGCTGGCGCATGCGCAGAAGAACCCGGAGGAGACTCCGTACGGCGTGGCAGTGCAAGCGAGGGCTGTGCTCCTTCGCTCCGCCGGCGGCAGAGTGTGCGCATGCGCGCCCTCTCTATCTCGCCCCCGCCTTTTTGGTCCCTTCTTGCCCCACCCACTCCGCTCTGCAAACCCAATTAACCATCTTAAGCAGAAACAGCGTCGCCTTTTGCCTATCTCTGCCTCTCCATCCCTTCCCTCTACCTGCTTGGCTTTTCTTTTTTCTTATTCCCTTGCCTCCAATCCTTGTGCTTTTGCCAATCCTCCTTCCCCGGCAGCAGCAGCATGGATTTGGCCACCAACCAATGCAAGAAAGTCAAGCTGAGCAACAAAGTGCCCAGTTGGGTAAGTCCCATTGCAAGGGTTGTGGGGACAGCATTTCTCTCCCTTCCAGATTCAATTGAGAAGGAAGAGAGTGGCCAAGGAGACCTGCAGGGATGCAGATTGGGCAGGGTTGGGTCGCTCTCTCTCTCTGTGCATCTACACTGTAATCTTAACGCAGTTTGGCATCACTTTGACTGCCATGGCTCAATGCTATGGGATCCTGGGAATGTACAAGGTCTTTAACCTTCCTTGCTTGTGCCTTGCCAAACTACAGATCCCAGGATTCCATAGCAGCACTGAGTGTTGTCAAACTGCATTTATTCTACCCAGGATTCCATAGCAGTATTAAGTGTTGTCAAACTGTATTAATTCTACTGTGTAGATCAGACATGTGCAAACTTCGGCCCTCTGGGTGTTTTGGACTCCAACTCCCACAATTCCTATTGTGGGAGTTGAAGTCCAAAACAACCAGAGGGCTGAAGTTTGATGCACCTTTGTGATGTGTTGGTGCAAAATGCTTGGGATGCCAGGGCTTGTTTGCACAGGTGGAAGCGTACGGATCAGATTTCAGTGCATTCCATTGATGGCTCTAATTTGTGTTTTCAGGGAAAGTGAAGGAGGAGGAGCTAGTGAAGGAATTCACTTTTTAAAAGAAACTCCACAAGTCAAGTGTACAGTCAGCCCTCTGTGTCCGCAGGTTCTGCATCCGTGATTCCATCATTCACAACTTGGAAATATCCCATACTCAATACAAAAATCCACTGGTGCATCTACACCAGGCATGGGCAAACGTCGGCCCTCCAGGTGTTTTGGACTCCCAACTCCCACAATTCCTAACAGCCGGTAGGCTGTTAGGAATTGTGGGAGTTGGGAGTCCAAAACACCTGGAGGGCCGAAGTTTGCCCATGCCTGGTCTACATTGTATGTTTTCACTGCCTGGGCTCAGTGCTATGCAATTTTGGGAGTTGCCGTTTGATGAGATCCCAGCACTCTTTGGATTAGAAGGTTCAAGACTTTATAAAACAACAGTTCCCATAATTCCATAACATTGAGTCATAGCAGTTAAAGTAGTGTCAAACTGCATTAATACTACCCTAAAATGTAAGCCTTGATTGTGCTAAAAGGGGCAGCATTTTACTATGCCTCTGTATGTATATAATGGGATTTGAACATCTAAAGTTTTTGGTATCCACAGCAGTGTCCTGGAACCCAACTGGATACCTAAGGCCTACTCCATATCTATTATAGAGATGGGCCAAAAACTAACAAAATGAACTTCAGCAGGGTCAAATGCAAGATATTCCACTTAGGGAGAAAAAATGAAATGCAAAGATACAGAATGGGGGACGCCTGGCTCAACAGCAGTATGTATGAAAAAGATCTTAGAGGCCTTGTGGGGGAAAAGTTAAACATGAGCCACCAATGTCATCCGGCAGCTTAAAAAGCCAATGGGGTTTTGGCCTCATAAATAGGAGTATAGTGTCTAGATCCAGGGAAGTCATGCTACCCCTTGGTCAGACCACACCTGGAATATTGTGCCCAATTCTGGGCACCACAATTGAAGGGTTGACAAGCTGGAATGTATCCAGAGAAGGGTGACTAAAATGATCAAGAATCTGGAGAACAAACCCTGTGAAGAGCAGCTTAAAGAGCTGGGCATGTTTAGTCTGCAGAAGAGAAGGCTGAGAGGAGACATGATGATGGCTATGTATAAATGTGTGAGGGGAAGTCATAGGGACGAGAGAGCAAGCTTGTTTTCTGCTGCCCTGGAGACCAGGATGCAATAGAACATTGGCTTCAAACTACAGGAAAGGAGATCCCACCTGAACATTAGGAAGAACTTCCTCACTGTGAGAGCTGTTCAGCAATGGAACTCTCTGCCTTGGAGTGTGGTGGTGACTCCTTTGGAGGCTTTTAAGCAGAGGCTGGATGGCCATCTATTGGGGGTGCTTTGAATGCAATATTTTTGCTTCTTGGCAGGGGGTTGGACTGGATGGCTCACGAGGTCTCCAACTCTATGATTCTGTTATTATTGTTAGTAGTAGTAGTTGCCAAACTGGATACCGAGGACCCATTGTATATCTACCAAGAGAGAGGGTATCTCTCTCTGTGTTTTTCTATGCAGAGCCTGTCTTTATGAATAAGATCTAAAACACAGCTTTTCTTCTCTGTTGCTTTATCCTGCATCTCTGGGTAGTGCTTGTATTAAAAGCTGTGGGTGGCAAAAGGACTGCCAATGCACAGTAATGCGCCCACCTCCTTTAGCATCATTTCTTTCCTTCTCAGTCTGTTGGAGGAGGAGAAGAAGGAGATGGAGGAAGGGACTGGGGTTTCAATTGTACAATGTGCCCATTCATAAATCTTGGGCAGCTCAAGACTGGGGTTCTTTGTGAGGTCCTTCTTGAATGAGAGCACTGTGGAGGCAGGCAGGCAGGAACAAACTTGGGTTTTCATCGCCAAGGTGCCCGGTAGGTCAGTTTACAGCACAAGCCAAAGGCTATTAAACTACCAGACCTCTGGGAGGCCTTTTGCTAGAAATGAGAGGGTGGTTTTTCGTGTTACAGAACAGTAGTTATGATCTGAAATCAAACGTCTGTTGGAATTGCCAACCCCAACTCTGAGCTTGTGATATTGGATGGAAAAGATACAGATTAATGATAGACTTGAAAAAAACAGCACAATCTGATTTGAATTGACCTTTGTCCATTTAATGCTTTAAAACATTCTGATCTGTGTTTGAGAAAGGGGCCAGTCTTGCTCTGTGGGGCTGTGTGAAATATGAATCATAAGGCCTCAAGTCTGTCCACAGGATATCAAGGAAATGGGACTTCTTTTACGCTGCCACATAATCCATCAAATCAGATAATCCACATTGTAGCTTTGAACTAGACTATATGAGTCTACACTGCCATATAGTCCAGTTCGAAGCAGATAATCTGGATTTTATATAGCAGTGTAGAAGGAACGAGCTATTGGTGTAAAATTACGTAACTTGATTCCTCTGCCTGCTTGCTTATTTTTGAGCTTAGAAGTTCATGAGTTGCCGTCCTTGAAGGAATTTTAGCCTTGGGCCATGTTTGTGTTTCGTACTTTTTTATGTGGCTCTCCTATGGTATCATATTGCTGGATAAAATGTGTTCTCAGTGAAGGTTTACAATTGCAAACAAAACTGGGAGCACCTTTTCCCCATCAATATGATACCATCGAGGGTCACCTGAAGAAAGTATGGAACTCAAGTATATTCCAGAGCTAGAATCCCTTCTGTTGGTCATTGACATTACTGGTAGGGCTGGCATAAAATAAGAATTAAAGATTTGGCTATATGTTGACCTGTTTTAGTGAGTTTAACAGCTCCCATTTTGACAACAGCTTTTTTTAG
Source organism: Anolis carolinensis (assembly GCF_035594765.1). Classification (NCBI taxonomy): domain Eukaryota; kingdom Metazoa; phylum Chordata; class Lepidosauria; order Squamata; family Anolidae; genus Anolis; species Anolis carolinensis. The sequence goes on along the minus strand of NC_085845.1, from coordinate 28,094,051 downwards.
TGTCAGAATCGACTTGAGAAACTGCAAGTTGCTTCTGTTGTGAGAGAATTGGCAGGCTGCAAAGACGTTGCCCAGGGGGCACCTGGATGTTTTGATGTTTTTACCATCTTTGTGAGAGGCTTCTCTCATATCCCCACATGGAGCTGGAGAGCACTGGTTCTCATCCTGGGGTCTCCAGATAGTTTTCGCCTTCAACTCCCAGAAATCCTAACAGCTGGTAAACTGACTAGGATTTCTTGGAGTTGCAGGCAAAAAACATTTGAGGGCCCCAGGTTGAGAACCACTGTGATAGGGGGAGCCGTGCTTTCCCCGGGTTGGATTCGAACCGGCAACCTTCAGGTCAGCAACGCTACCATCAGTCCTGCCAGCACAAAGTTGTAATCCACTGTGCCACAGAGGCTTCCAGTTGACAATAGCTGATGTCTTCCCATGGCCTGTATTGTTTGCTGAGCTCTGTCATTTATATTTTGCTAGAAATGGTGTAAATGCAATGTTACATGCCCAAGGCCACCAGCCTAATCTTTTGGCTACATACAGTGGTCAATCCTGAGAATATCCTGTTAAACAAGCAAGCTTTAGCTACATTCTGTACTGGTCACATAGATGTCAGATGAGGATTACCATGTATGCATTATATATTGCTCATGCACACTTTATAATAATAGTAATATAATTTATTTATTACCCACCTCTCCTTGCAGCTTGAGGTGGGGTATAACATGGTTAAAGCAGTGAGATAAAGCAGAACACTATTAAAATACACACATCAAATGTACACAGGTAAAATGCAGGTTAAAATTACTGATAAAATGCAGGTAAAGATTCACAAGTAAAAATAGACTGGATAGGCCTTCTGGAAGAAATGGATCTTCATTTGCATCTTAAATCCTGGCAGCTGATTTAGCTGTTGGATCTCTTCCAGCAGGTCATTTCACAGTCTTGGGGCAGCCGATGAAAAGGTCCCCTGGGTGACAGTCACCAGCTTGGAATAAACTTTATGTATCTTGGCCAATGCTGTGAATATGTTGGACTGACAATAGTGCTGGACTTGCTAGGTCCTTTGGCTAAATTTATTGTTTATTGTCTGTTTGCCTTCCTGCTTAGTTTCAGGGCCCATCCTTGCCTTACGTCCCAATTTGGCAGATACAGTAGAGGCTGGTATTTTAGTCCTTCACAACAGTAGGATTGATTTCTCCCCCAGTGCTTCATAACTATTTCAAAACTTTATGGACTCTTAGAAGAAGATATACCTGTATGTTCAAAGAAGAGTAGAAAGGGGAAGTCCCATTGCAAAAGTAAAAGCGTGATTGTGCAAGTTTGATGTAACTTGGAGTATCCTCTTGCTGCATGCACCTCCCAGATATCAGGTGCATTCATGTAACAAGACAACTCAGGCATCTGTAAGTAAAGAGAAATATGCTGGTGTTCAAAGTCCAGTTGTACCCACTGTGCAGGGGGGAATAAACAAGCCACAAAGCTTTACATCATAATTTGTGGTATCTGGATGGAGACAGAGCTCACTTTATAGTTTCTTTCAAAATGAACAGGCAGAAATCCACAGCTTGTTCCAGACTTGTTTCTTTTAATTTTTGAGAGAAGGACAACTGGTGAGCTGACTGTGCCCTCATCCAGATTATTTGATGAAGCACGGAGCAAAGCATGAACCAGTAAACTCACATTATCAACAAGTTAGCGTTCTTGTAGATTTCTAGTTTTTTGTGCAGTATTTTGAGATTGCAGCCAATGTCTACTCTATACTATCTGAGGCATATATGTCCTTATAATGTAGTAGTATTTGTGATATTTGCATATTCCTACCCTAACATTTCAGTTTCCTTATTGTTTTATCCTTTACAGCAACCATCTACCTTTTGTTAAGCCACAAGAATATCATATCAACTACACATGCTTTTGAACGTGATGATCTGAGATGTTTGTTTTTTAAATCACCTTACTACAGTATATTTAATTGAACTGCAATAAACTTTTCCACTTTCATAAGACTTTTTGTCTTTTTACTTGGAAGGCGTACTTCTAAAGGTTTCCTCTCTGAGAGCAGCTACTAGAATTAACTATTTATTTATTGTATCAGAAGCAAACTGAGGGTACAGTTGTAGACGGCTGATTCTTTCACACCAGAAGCGACTTGCAGTATGCAACCAACCAAACAAACTAGAATTAACTGATTCAGGGAAATAAAGAAAAATGAAGGAATGCTTTGATTTTGACTTCTTATGGACATTCGTTTCTTAAAGTCTGGGTATGCTTGGCAACATGCACATACCAAGATTTTGGCTTAATATACATTTGGCTTAATATATTCAAAAATATGCTGCTAGCACTAGAGAACAGCTAGGAAGACAGCAGGAGTGATGGTGGTGTGAGTTTTTTAATGTTTCATTCTAATAACGAAGCTGAATTTGATAATTTCACTGTGAAGTATGACTGGGATTCAAGCCTCCCTCTGGTTGATGGGAGTGCAACCCCAATCCCAACACCCACAGGTATCATAGCCAATGCTGATACATCCCAGGAATTGCACCCCAGCAGCATATTTCCTACTGGGAACTAGAGGGTGTGTGGCGTTCAAAGCCGAGCGAGCCAAACCGAACACGGCTATGTCTCTATCTCAGGGCATATGCCGCGGCAATAGATGCTGCAAAGAATGTTTTCTTTGCAGCTAATATTGCGTTCGCAAAGAACCGTCCGGCGGAGCTGTTCTGAGTTGTCAGAGGTTTGTTATATCCCGCCCCCCAAGACAGGATCCCTGACAACTCGGCAGCCCGCTGTGAAGCATTTGCTCAGTTCTTTGCGGACAAAGTCGCTTTGATCCGTTCTAGCTTTGACACCATATTAACGGCAGTCTCCGAGGATGTAACAAGAGCACCTGCTTGTCCCATTTTGATGGATTCGTTTCAATTGGTTCAGCCTGAGGACGTGGACAAGGTGCTTGGAGAGGTGAGGGCTACCACATGCATCCTAGACCCCTGCCCATCCTGGCTGGTGAGAGAAGCCAGAGGGGGGTTGGCCGAGTGGGTGAAGGTGGTGGTGAATGCCTCCCTTCGGGAAGGCATATTTCCAGCGAGCCTTAAATTGGCTGTGATCAAACCGCTGTTGAAGAAGCCATCACTGGACCCCCCTCAATTGGAGAACTTTCGGCCTATTTCCAATCTCCCCTTTTTGGGCAAGGTCGTGGAACGTGTGGTGGCCGCACAACTCCAGGCATTCTTGGTAGATACCGATTATCTGGATCCGGCACAGTCTGGCGTCAGGCCGGGGCATGGTACCGAGACAGCCTTGGTCGCCTTAGTCGATGATCTACGCCGCGAGCTGGACAGGGGGAGTGTGTCCCTGCTGGTTCTGCTGGACCTCTCAGCAGCCTTTGATACTGTCGATCACGGTATCCTTCTGGGGCGCCTTGCCGGGATGGGGCTCGGAGGTACTGTTTTGCAGTGGCTCCGGTCCTTCCTGGAAGGTCGGTCCCAGATGGTGTCCTTGGGGGACACCTGCTCGGCCCCACAACCATTGACTTGTGGGGTCCCGCAGGGTTCAGTACTGTCCCCCATATTGTTTAACATCTACATGAAGCCGCTGGGAGAGATCATCCGGAGTTTCGGGGTGAGGTGTCATCTGTACGCAGATGATGTCCAGCTCTGTCACTCCTTTCCACCTGTCACTAAGGAGGCTGTTCAGGTCCTGAACCGGTGTCTGGCCGCTGTATCGGACTGGATAAGGGCGAACAAATTGAAACTTAATCCAGACAAGACAGAGGTCCTCCTGGTCAGTCGCAGGGCTGAACAGGGAATAGGGTTACAGCCTGTGCTGGACGGGGTCGCACTCCCCCTGAAGATGCAGGTTCGCAGTCTGGGGGTTCTGGACTCATCGCTGAGCCTGGAACCCCAGGTCTCGGCGGTGGCCAGGGGAGCCTTCGCACAACTAAGACTTGTGCGCCAGCTGCGCCCATTCCTTGGGAGGTCTGACTTGGCCACGGTGGTCCACGCTCTGGTTACATCCCGTTTGGACTACTGCAACGCTCTCTACGTGGGGTTGCCTCTGAAGACGGCCCGGAAGCTCCAACTAGTACAACGGGCGGCAGTCAGACTAATAACTGGGGCGGCTTACAGGGAGCGTACCACCCCCTTGTTAAGCCACTGGCTGCCAATATGCTACCGAGCCCAATTCAAAGTGCTGGTTTTGACCTATAAAGCCCTAAACGGTTCTGGCTCAATCTACTTGTCCAAACGTATCTCCTCCTATGAGCCAGGAAGATCCCTGAGGTCATCTGGAGAGGCCCTGCTCTCAGTCCCGCCTGCCTCACAGGCGACTGGTGGGAACGAGGGACAGGGCCTTCTCGGTGGTGGCTCCCCGGCTATGGAACACCCTCCCCAGAGATATACGGCAAGCCCCAACCCTTTTGAGTTTTAGAAAAGCCTTAAAAACATGGCTTTGAGCCCAGGCTTTTAATGAATAAATGATAAAGACGACCCAGATTGTTATATGGATAAAGTTGGAGGATATTGGACGAACGGATTTTAAACACGTTTTATGTTTTATATTTTATACTGTATTTAATTGGTTGTATTTTTTATATGTTGTTGTTTTTAATGATGTATCGGCATCGAATTGTTGCCAATTGTACGCCGCCCTGGGTCCCTCCGGGTGAGAAGGGCGGGATAGAAATATTTGAAATAAAATAAATAAAATACTTTTGCTTTAGAGTTTTCATAAAGCAAAGCAAGTCTGGCACCATAGGGAACAGCACATGAATATAGTTTTAACCTTCCACATAATTCTTCCGCAATGTCCTTGAGCATTACAAACTTACTTAATAATTTGATTCTTCTGTCATGTGAAAGTGTGTCAACAAGGGAGTTATATTCTCTTTAACTGGCCCCAGCAGGACTCTGGCTGCAGTATTTTGTACCTGCTGAAGTTTCTGAATAGTTTCCAAAGGCATTCATGTAAAGTGCATCACAGTCATCCAAATGTTGTAACAACCAAGGCATGTAACCAAGTGCAGCTACAAGGATGAATTCTGAAGCTTTTATTTCTAATTCAGGTCAACTACAGTGTCATTTTGTGCCTGAACTTGATATAATGTGGTTTATTTTAATTATGGACTGCTTCGAATAATCCAAATTCAAACTGTGGGTTGTGATGCTGGGTTACTAATAGTAATCTTGGTTTAGCATTTGCACATCTAATTGTTAGTTGAAGAAAGAAAGGAAAGCTCTCAGAAGTCTTGGACTTCAGCTGTGCAAGAGAAAGAAGTTGTGTAAAATATGTGGCTGATATATTAATATAAAATGTGGGGGCACCGCTGGATATAGTAATATGTGTGTTTACTTGTAAGTAAAAATGAAAACCAGATTAAATAATGAAAGACACCAACATTCAAATATTAGGCGAGGATGTGTGCTGATATATAAATCTTGTGTAATATTGGGTAGAATGTAGGCTTACTTTTAGAAAAATCCAAAAGGAAAATAGCAAAACAAAGCCAGCACTTTAGGCATTTTAAATATTGGGAGGAAAAGATCAATAAAGGAACATGTCAAAGATGGTAATGCTGAAACATGGCACCATTTTTTCAGCACAGTAGCTGCATTAAAGTTGATCTGAAGCCATATAGAAATCAAGGTGCAACAGTGCTTCTTATTTTTAATTCTTTTAATTATTGACCAGATGTAATTGTAACTTTGTATTGGATAGCCACTGAAACATAAGTAGGGAGGGATAATTTGTGACCACTTTCTCAACAGTATTGTTTCAAGGTTGGCTGGGTGTGCGTGATAAAACCTGTTTTAGTTCCCAGATAATTTTATACAATATCAATAGTAGAGATGTTTCTGTTTTATGTATATGTTTTTACTTGTACTAGTATCTAAGATTGTTTCAAAACCTTTTCAAATGGAAATAAATTAAAGTTTAGAGTTGAGCTGCTTGAAAGTTCAGTCAAACAATAGTTCAGCATTTTTTTTTACCTTTACAGAATAGCAAAGAACACACTCAACTGGTTTCAAATTTTGATAGTTTGATTTATTGCTGGTGCTTTTCCCCTTTTGTATCACATAAATGCTTCTGGTTTAAATAGGTAGCTGCTAGAGGAAGCTTTTATTGTATTGTCCTTAGCTACTGTAAACTGGGTCCAGTTCTGCCTATTCATATGAAAGGCTCCCTAAGGGAATATAAAGGTAAATTGACCTCTACATGAAAGACTTGTTAATTAGATAATTTAAAAGAATGAATGAATGAATGAATTGTTTATTGTACTAGCCATAGGCCATGACATCAGTAATATACAACCTTTATAAACACTTTCCAATAAAAACATTAAAACTTATTCAAAAATTAACACTAGCTCTTTAAAATTATGATCGCAGCAACATAACAATGATAGTGTCTGATTTGTATCATCCCATGAAAGACTTGTTAATTAGATAATTTAAAATTAACTTTAACTAAGTGTTTACAGGTTGAGCATCTAATTCTAAAATCTAATATACTCCAAAATTCAAAATTGTCTTATATGGGTGTCAGAAAATAAGAACTTTGCGTTCTGATTCTTCATTCTTTTTTATTTAATATTGAATGTTGTTTTGTTCTGGATTTTGTTACTATATTTTTGCTTGTCCTTGAACTTTTGGAACATAACTTTGAGCAAAGGCTTTGTTCTTTAACGTCCATCACCCTGACTTCAGTTCTCTTTTATGTACAAGTAGTCAGTGTTTTGTGTATGCTGAAACCTAGTTCATTTTCTGAAGTGCATGGGTAAGCAAAGTTTGTTTTTAGATTGATTTCTTTTTTGCTTCATTTATTTTTTTACAGTTAGTTAGATGTCCCCCCATTAGATGTTTTTGAACAGATCTAATTCATATTTGTAACTGTTTTTCAGAGATTTCATTTCTCTCTGAGCCATACATTTTGGGGGCTGCTTTCCTTTTTTTTTTTTTTACACAGCTCTATTTTATCCAAGATGTTTTTAAATATCACTAAAGAGTATGTTGTTCCTTGGTTTAATTTTTTTCTTCTCCATTTTCCTGGACCAGGAGCCCTTTCACACTATAATATTATATCATAACCAGACACACTAAAGACATCTGCCCTTGCACTACAGTTGCTGAATACATGTGCCCTGTGTGGAATACATCTCACCACGTTAAAACAGTAGATGTGGCTCTTAATGAAACATACTGCATTATCACAGGTTATCTATGCCCCACACCACTGGAGAAAATATACTGTTTAGCCAGTATTGCACGACCTGACATCCGCCGGGAAGCAGCAGCCAATAATGAAAGGACTAAGGCAGTGACATCTCTGGCACGATTATGCCATAAGTCAAGAAATAGTTTTCCAAGATCCACAAAGATACTCGCAGGAACACCTCAGTAAGTGAGAGTCCAAAAGTGGCAGGCTAAAATCCGGAACCTCAAGCCATGGCTGATACCAAATGAGAGACTCCCTCCTGGGCACATAGAAGACTGGGCAACTTGGAAGGCACTGAACAGACTGTGCTCTGACACTGCAAGATGCAGATCCAACTTTAAAAAATGGGGCCACAAAGTGGAGTCCACAACATGTGAGTCTGGAGAAGAGCAAACCACAGATTACTTACTACAGTGCGGCTTGAGCCCTGCCACATGCGCTGTGGAGGACCTTCTATTTTTTTTTTTAAATAATCTTTATTGAAAATTTTCATACAATACTTTAAAATATATAGAAATAGGCCGGTAGAGCGGTGTAGTGGGAGGGGGAAGAGATAGACGTGGGGGGGAAGAGAAATAGAGAAGGAGAAAGAAGTATTAAAGAAAAGAAAGAAAGAAAAAAAAAGAGAAAAAACACAGCATCAAATATAAAAAGTAGTTAACTTAAAAAATATCTGGGACATCCCAGCTTTCCCGATGAGGATCTTTCATTTGTTTCCTTCTTCTTTCTTTGTCTTCATTCTTTTCTTCTTACGCTCCTTAGGATTATTGGTGAGTTCTTACTTAATTGTCTCTTTTTACCTATTAAATTATTAATTAATTTGTTGTTTTTCTTATTATTTTATTTTATTTATTTGTTTGTTTATTTATTTATTACAGTATCTCATACTTTTTTCTTATTTTTCCTTTTTTCCTTTCTGTTTATGTAATTATCCACTTGTTGCCAGTTTGTCTCTCTTCTAGGTTTTCCCTGTTGTTTTGCTATTAAAAATGTTAGCCTGTCCGAGTTTTTTATCTCCGCAACTTTTGTTAGCCATTCTGTCACGCTTGGGATTTCCTTCTGTCTCCAGTATCTTCCATAGATTATTCTAGCCGCTGTTGTCAAGTAGGTCATTATTTTTTCTTCGTTTGAGCCTGGGGGGAAGTCAGTGATTCCTAATAAATATATTTCTGGAAGTTTTTTAAGTCTTTTTTCTAGTATCTTTGTTATACTTTGGTGTATATTTGACCAAAATTCTTTGGCTTTTCTACATTTCCACCACATGTGGAAGTATGTACCCTCTTTCTCGCCACATTTCCAACAATTTGTGTTCCTGTTTTTATTTATCAGGCCTAATTTTTTTGGTGTAATGTGCCACCTGTAGAGCATCTTCATCCAATTTTCTTTTAAATCGTATGAATATGTTAATTTTAGTTTCCTGTTCCATCCTTCCTCCCATTCATTCATGTATATCACTCTCCCTACATCTTTCGCCCATTTTGTCATACATTCTTTGACTGTTTCGGTCTCTGTGTCCCATTCAAGTAAAACTTTATAGACTTTCGATATTACTTTTCCTTTGGTTTCTAAGATTCTATCCCATCTATTATTCTTTTCCATAAATCCCAATATTTTGTCTTTTTTAAAGGATTCCCTCAGTTGACCATATTGTAGCCAGCTTAAGTTTGGATATTTAATTTTTATTTCTTGTTGTGGGATTAATATGTAATCTGCCCCCTGTTTCCTAATTAAGTCTTCATATTTCGGCCAATTTGCCCAGCCTAATAGTCTTCTTTGCACAACCTCCAGGGGTGATAACCATCTTGGTGTTTTGTTATACATTCTTCTCTTATATTTGTCCCACGTTTTTAATAGGGCCGATCTGATTAAATGATTGCAGAAGTTTTTTTCTATTTTAATTTTGTCATACCAGAGGTATGAATGCCATCCCGTGCGCAGGTCGAAACCTTCTAAATTTAATATCTTCTTATTTTTTAGTTGTATCCAGTCCTTTATCCATAATATATTACTTGCTTCGTAATATAATTTCAGATTGGGCAACGAAAATCCCCCCCCCCTGCTCCTGTCATCTGTTAGATGTTTTATTTTAATTCTAGGTTTCCTTCCGTTCCAAATAAATTTACTTATATCTTTGTTCCAGTTTGTGAAGTTCTTCTGATTTCTTAAAATAGGGAGACATTGGAATAGAAATAACATTTTGGGTAATACGTTCATTTTAATTGTGGCCATCCTACCTAGTAATGATAGCTTTAGATTTTTCCACACCTCAAGTTCTTTTTTTACTTCGTTCCATGTTTTCTCGTAATTATTTTTCAATAACTGTATATTTTTTGATGTTATATTTATTCCTAAATATTTAATTTTTGGTGTTATTTGGACCCCTAGTTGTTCTGTTATCCTATCTTGTTTTTTCTTTTGGATGTTTTTTGCTAATGCTTTGGTTTTACTTATATTCATCTTAAATCCTGCTAGGTCTCCATATTCCTTGATAGTCTCAATCCATTTTTCTCCTTTTGTTACCGGATCTTCAATAAAACAAATTAAATCATCTGCGTAAGCTCTTACTTTGTAATGTGTCCCTTGGATTACTGTGCCCTGTAATTCTTTGTCTTCTCTAATCTTATTAAGTAATATTTCTAGAGTCATTATGAATATTAATGGAGACAGGGGGCATCCTTGTCTTGTCCCTTTCTGTATTTCGATTTGAGCTGTTTCTTGGCCGTTTATTATAATTTTAGCTGTTTGATTTTGGTATATAGTTTCTAGTATGTTTTGAAAGTAATAACCCATGTCCAATTCTTGCGCTAGGAGTTTTAAAAAGTTCCAATTCACCCTATCAAACGCCTTTTCGGCGTCTATTGCTAAAAATATCATTTCCCTCTGATTATTAACTTCATAGTATTCTATGAGGTCCAGAACTATTCTAATATTATCCTTTATATGTCTGTTTGGGAGAAATCCAACTTGGTCGTCTTTTATCCAATTTGTTAAGAACTTTTTTAATCTGTCTGCTATAATATTTGAGAAAATTTTATAATCAATATTTAATAACGAGATGGGCCTATAATTTTTGACTTCTTCTGGATCATTATTTTCTTTGTGTATTACAGTGATCGTGGCTTCTTTCCATGTGTCTGGCATTTTCTTTTGATTTCTAATTATATTCATAACCTTTTGGAGTTGTGGGGCTAATTCTTTTTTAAAAGTCTTATAATATATTGCGGTTAAGCCATCCGGTCCTGGGGCTTTTGATCCGTCTATTTTTCTGATTGCTTCTTCTATTTCTTTTATTGATATCTCCTTATTTAAGAGTTCTCTTTCCTCTGGTGTTAACCTTTCTAATTTCAATTTTCCTAAGTACCTTGTAATCGTTTCTTCTTCTATGTTATCCCTCTCATATAATTTGCTATAAAATTTATGAAACTGATCTAATGTATCTTTGTCTGTATAGAAATATTTCTCCCCAATTTTTATTCTATTTATAAAAGTTGCTTCTCTTTTTCTCCTTAACCTCCTTGATAACCAGCGTCCCGGTTTATTCGCATTCTCAAAATGGTTTTGTTTTATATACTTTAATTGTTTCGCCCTTTGTTCTAATTCCAAGTATTCTCTGTTTCTTTGTCTCATTATCAGTTCCTGCAAAAGTTTATTATTCTTAGGATTCTTTTTTAGTTTGTTTTCTGTTTCTATTATTTTTTCAATTGCCTGGTTTATTTGTTCCGAACTTTTCCTCTTTTTTTGAATGCTTTGTTGTAAAAAATAACCCCTCATAGTAGCTTTACTTGCTTCCCATACTATTGTGGGTGAGATTCCTTGGCTATTATTAATCGTAAAAAATTCTTCTATTAGTTTCCTATTTTTTTCTATATCCTCTTCTCTTTTTAGTAAGTTTTCATCTAACCTCCATCTCCATCTACCTCTTTTTTGATTTAGTATTATCTCAGTTGGGCAATGGTCTGAATCTAACATTGGTAGGATCTTTGATTTTGTGACCTTAGTACTTAGCGATCTAGATATCCAAATCATGTCTATGCGGGACCAGCTTTTGTGTCTGGCAGAAAAGAAGGTAAAATCTCTATCTTTTTCATGTTGTGATCTCCATATGTCTATCAAATTATATTCCTCTTTTAACCTTTTAAATTCTCTAGAAATTGTTTCTTTATTTTTCCTGTTCCCTCTAATTTTGCCAGGGTTTTTATCTATTTCATTATTTAGAACCCCATTGAAGTCGCCCATCAGGATAATCCCATCAAATTCCTTTTCCCTCCAGAATTCTTTGAGTTTTTTCACAAATTTTGATTTCGAGTCGTTTGGGGCGTAGATGTTGCATATCAAAATTTTTAAATTTTCTAGCTTTATCATTACCCCTAATATTCTACCTTCATTATCTTTAAAGCTTAACTCAGCTGAAATGTTAGGGCTAATATAAGTTACTACTCCTCTTTTTTTTTGAGAATCTAACGAATGGAATTCTTGGCCTAATTTTGGTTGTGTTAACAGTTTAGCGTGACCTTGTTTAATATGGACTTCTTGTAGCGAAATTATATCATATTCCAATTTTTTAAATTTATTAAGTATTTTATTCCTTTTCTGGGGTTCATTTATTCCGTTGACATTGTTACTATATATTTTTAGTTTTCTACTCATATCTGGTCTTCTTCTTTATCCTTGGGATCTCTCCCATCTTCCTCTGAATGGTTTAATGAGCTCTCTTCCACCTCTCCTTCCGATTCGCCTTCCTCTTCTGTTTTGTTGTCATCTATTGAGTGCTCTTCTCTTGCCTGTTGTTCTCTGTCTGCTTTCTTTCTTCCCTGGGATGTTACGTATTGTTTCTGTCTGGATTTTTTTCCCGTTGTTCTGTCCGTATTATCAAATTCCTCTTCTTCTTCCATCTCCTTTTTAATCTTTCTGTAGAAGTTTTGTGCCTTTCCCTCTGATGTTATCCAGTGTTTCTCTCCTCTATATGTCGTCATTAGTCCTTCTTTCTCCCAGCGGAACCTTAAGTTATGTCTTTTCAGTTCATCTGCCAAAAAGAGATATTTCCTTCTCTTGTTTATTGTATCCATTGGGATTTCTTTCAGTATTATCACTTTTTTCTCCTTATATGTGATGGAGTTTTCACTGTTCAGTTTTAGAATCTCATCTCTGTAGATTTTCTTCGTAAAGTTTACTATTACATCCCTTGCTGTTTTGTTTCTTTTGGCGTAATTAGTATTAATTCTGTATACTCGATCTATTCTACCTTCTGTGTCCTCTTTTGAGCTTTGAAGTAGATTCGCTAGAATTTCTATCACCACCATCCTTATGTTTTCTCTTGGTTCTTCCCAAACATTACGAAGTCTGAGTTGGTATTCAAGTTCTTTTGCTTCTAATACTTCTTGTTTAGCTTCTATTTTGTTGGATTTCTGCTCTAAGATTTGAACTTCTCTTTGTAGTTTCCCGTGAAGGTTTCTTAATTCCGCTTTGTCATTTTTTAATTCTTTTAGTTCTTGACTTAAAGTTCCTATATCATGTTTCATTCCCTTCAATTCATTTTTAATTTCTTTTTTAAACTCTGCCATTTGTTCCTGTGCCAGTTTTTGGTACGCATCTTGCTTCTCCTGCATTCTATAAAGTTCTTTGAGGATCATTTCTGTCATATCTTTAACCTGAACTTCTTCCGAAATTGAGGCTCTTTTCTGCATAGTTTTTGAGTCCTTTGTGTCTTTCTCACTTCGCAGTCTGTAAGCCATTTTATTATTATTATTTTTTTCCCCCCTCTATTTTATTCCTTCGGTCTCTAAGGTTTTATTTTGTACTTCTCGATTTTGTGGAGGACCTTCTTATAGCATCACCAGAGGGACTCCAAGTGGCCAGCTACTGGTCAAAGGACATATAGTAGAATGCCAAGTTTTTAACTTTGTGTTTTAAAATACATTACAGCTGTACCTTCGGTTTGCTTCTGACACAATAAATAAGTATGATTCCACTTCTGCTTTCATGGTTACGTCTTGTGGAATCATGAATTATGTTTTTTTTAATGAGACACTAGACCTCTGAGAATTTTCATACCCCTCTATAAACTACAAATCCTAGGGATCCATAGGATGGAACCAGCACTGCGAAAGTAGAATCACAGTGCAATAATAATAAGAAAGTCTCATATTTCTTGGATTCTGGATCAGTATTCCAGTCTGTATTAGGTTTTCAGGAATCTGTCTGAAACACGTAGTATAAGTTTTCCTTTCTCAATCTTTATGTCAAATTGTTAGAAAATTAGGAACATCGTAAGTTATGAACAAATGTAATGCTGCGTAAAGGCAAAATTTAACTAATTTAATGTGTTTCAAAACTAATATATATTGGCCAAATTCATCTGACGCTTTAATCCAGTATTTGATACTATAAATTCATCTTTAAATTCATCCAAAGCTTTAATTTGCTCACATTGTACATTTCAATATCATAGTATTGTATCATTTTTCAAAATCCATTGATTTTTCTTCTTCTGGTTTTATGAACTTTTATTCTGTAAGGCTGATTTCTTGTTTATCTATAGTGAGTGAAATATATTTTAATGCTTTGCTCCTCTCTAAGGCCCCATCTACACTAGCATATAATGCAATTTCAGAATGCAGTTTTCCCTCACTGAACTTTATTATATGACAGAGTGGATTTATATAATCCAGTTCAATCCTATTAAACTGCATTGCGAAACTGAATTATATTGCAGTGTAGCCTAAGTAACATGAAAACGTTTGTTGTTGCACCTTGTTCCTTGTGAACAAAGAAGTTTGTTTTCAAGTAGGTGGTTAGATTAGAAAGAACTAATTGTTTGTGCTGCTTGTCACACAGATAAATGTTCTCTGAAGTCAAGACTCGGGCATAGCTGTGGATTTTCTGGAGTTTCTCCAACTTCTTTATAAATGAATAGTTCAGTCTTCTGAAATGTAATACCTTGGCTGGCAATCACAATAATTTCTTCAGTATGGGAAAGCTAAAATTTGAGATTATATGTTTATTGTTCTTGTTACTATATTGATCATAACGTTCTGTAACAATGTTGTTGTGCCAAAAATACTGTAGATGTTGAGTTACATTATTGAAGTCACATATTCTGGTAAGATACTGTTTGTGGGCAAGATTGCCATTGTATTAGGTGGGTTGTGTGTATAGATGTCTGAGTTGTAAGCCTGTATTGGTTTTGACTTCAGGTTGGGTTTTCTTGGGTACCTCAAAGAAGGTACAATGTGTCCTTGATATCTGCTGGGGTTGGTTTCTAGGACCTATCGTGGATACCAAAAATCTGGATACTCAGATCACATTATTTACAATACTCTACTAAGATAATAATAATAATAATAATAATCATAATCATAATCATAATCATAATAATTTAATTATATTTTGTCCTTTTCCCTGAGGGGACTCAGAGTGAATGGCAGCATAGGGAAACAGTCAGTGCTTTAATACAATGAAACACAAATACACAGACAAAGGCAAAGGCTTCGCCTTTCATTTCTGACTCTGGAGGTTGTGCTCATTTTTGGCTCTGAGGGAGGTGCTCATCTCCATTTCCAAGCCAAGGTGCCTGCGTTGTCCATAAACACCTCCTGGTTGTGTGGCCGGCATGACTGCCTGGAGCGTCTTTTTGCCTTCCCACTGAGGCGGTACCTATTGATCTACTCACATTTGAATGTTTTTGAACTGCTAGGTTGGCAGGAGCTAGAGCTAAAAGCAGGAGCTCACCCCATCCCACAGCACAGTGCACCACTGTGGCCCCCTATCATTATCATGGCAGTGGCAAAATCAAGTTAGCTTTTAAAATGAAATAAAATAAAATATATTTTCAAGCTCTGGATGTTTCAATCCGTGGATACAAAATCTGTAGATATGGAGGCTGGCTGTATTGCAGATGTTGCTGGAAAAAGTGGGGGAAAATGGCAAACAGAATGATAAATGGCTGGAATAATTTTCCAAGGAGGAGAGTAAAACATTTGAAGAACATGCCTATTGGAGAGACACGTGTCTAAAATTAAGAGTATTATAGAACAAGGGTGGGAATGATGTGGTCTCTAAGCTGCATATCGATCTGGAAGGGAAATTCAGAGGAGCTCTCAATATTTTAATTAATATTATCTGTAATCTATTTTCTTTCAAGGAGACTCAAATGCTCCCATTAAACCTCCAACCCCTCTTTTAATAATAGAATCATATAATAATAATAGTTGAAATAGACCACATGGGCCTTCCAGTCAACCCCCTGCCATGCAGGAAATGTACAAAGCACTCCTGACAGATGGCCGTCCAGCCTCTGCTTAAAGCCTCCAAAGAAGGAGCCTCCACCACAATCCGGGGTAGAGAGTTCCACTGCCGAACAGCTCTCACAGTTAGGAAGTTCTTCTTTATGTTCAGGTGGAATCTCTTTTGTTGTAATTTGAACCCATTGCTCTGGGCCCTAGTCTCCAGGGCAGCAGAAAACAAGCCTGCTCCCTTACAACAGCCTTTCGGGTACTTAAACATAGCAATATGATTCCTCTCAGCCTTATTTTCTGCAGATTTTGGTTGTGTAGTGTTTAATGTATCATAATTTTCATATGTTTAATGGTTCAATAAAACAAAAAAATTAATACTCATATTTTAATGCATTTTCATATTTTAATTTGTTTGGTGTTGTATTTATGGCTAGCAGCCCTGAGTTTCTATATCAGGAGTAAGAAGGGTTAAAAAATGGGGGGGGGGGGCTACTTTAATATCACCAAAAAGTTACAAAAAATGCTGTTCAGTGGCAGTCCCCATGCTGAAACAGGAAGGAATCCTCTCCCACCTCAAAGGTAATCACAAGTGACATGGTATCATTTCTAGTTATCAATTTGGTGGCCACAACATCATGTCTGTGGCTCTCAGAAAATGCTGAAAATTGGTGTTGCGAAAATACAGAGGAACTCATTGTTCTTTGACATTATCCAGTATATGACTTCATGCGGTATAGCTGAACAATTGAAGAAGGAGCTTAAAAAGTACATGCCATGATCTTACTTGGTGAAGGGTAAGATGAAAATGTAACAGGATAGGCTTTTCTCAGGAGTTACTGGGATTTTTCATTCTGAGCAGAGAATTAGATTGGAAACCTTCGACTTTACAATGAACAGATGTAATATGTAGCTTAGACTCAATGCTTTCTGTTCACATTATTGTGAAATTACCCTCTGCAAACTAATATACTGTTGGTGTCTTTGTGCATTGAAATATTAAGAACTTGCAGTCTTTGGAAAAAATGGGGTGAAATAGGAGCCTGCAAAGTACTTTGTGTACTTTGCTTTTAATTTGAGTGCCCTCTCCTGCTGGCTGGAGATGATAATAGCATAATTCAGAACCTCTGATTAGTACTAGGTTGGGGAAAGCCGGTCTCTATCTTATTTTTCTGGAGGTTTGTATATTTCTGACTGGAGATTGTGCATGAGAAGGCTGAGCAAAAATGAACTGCTCAAGATACTGCTTTTAATCTGCATGCGGAGCCCCCAGTGGCTAAACCCTTGTGCCGGCAGGACTGCTGACTTGAAGGTTGGGTTGCTGACCTGAAGGTTGCCAGTTTGAATGTTGCTTATCTGACTCAGTTGTTCACGCCTTCACATACTGAATGAATAGTAGAATTTTAGATCAGTAGAAAAATCTTGGTGGATGTGCTAACTAGGACAGACATGTAGTAGAAGGCTGGATGGACTTAAAAAGAAATTAATTTTTCTCCCCTGCTACTTCATATTTTGTGTTTTAAAAAACAAATACAGCCTGAAACTATATTATTAAAAAAACTCAATTGTTAGCATGTAAATATTATAAATACTGGCCTCTTATTAAATGATAACGGCTTAAAATTCTAAAACATGGGAGTTGGGGTTTTAAAAGATCTTTAGCTAAAGAGTGCTACTGTCCCACCAGACTACTAACTCCAAAATTCCATAATACTGAGCATGAAAGCTAAAGTAGTGTCAAATTGCATTAATTCTACAGTGTGGATGAACTCTTAGTCTGTTTCTTCAGATACATGGAGTGACTTCATTTCACACATCTGTAGAAATAGACTTAGTCTATGAAAGCTTGTGCTATCAACTTCATTTTCTCAGTCTCTAAGGTGCTACAAGATCCTTTTGCATATTGATATTCCAGACTAATACAGCTATGTCATTGAATATCAGTTCAAGTTAATTATGATTGCATTGTTAGTTTGTTTAACTTTCGCATGCTTCTATAGCAGATTATCCTGTTCACGTGCGTATTCCAATTTTTATTCCTGATCTACAGCTGACTGGTTTTGTTAAGTGAGTTTGACCAAAATTAAAAGTTCCTTTCTCAATCATTTTTAGGGGATGCAAAGAGCTACCAATGTCACCTATCAAGCCCATCATGTCAGTCGAAATAAGAGGGGCCAGGTAGTGGGGACCAGAAGTGGCTTTCGGGGCTGCACAGTCTGGCTAACAGGTAAAATTTCACTGCTGCCAAGTCCACTCTCTTTAATTTTTCATGACTCCGTTTTCTCTTTGACATTTTAAAATGGTGATAGTATGGAGAGATATCAAATGCCTAAATATCCAAAGAGTTGCCTAAAGATCTCTCAGGAGCCCAAAAAGCTTTTCATCTTGGCAGCCTTGTATTGATGCACGATTTTTATACTTGTTGCACACTTGTTTGTGAAATTGTAATAAATGGCCAAAAGTTTTAATTACATCTAAATAAATTATTCTGTTCACCAACAAAGTTGGCTACACAGAAAATAGGTTAGGGTAAACAAACAATGATAGTAACATTGAGTAGCCCTTATCTAAAATACTTGTGACCAGAAGTGTTTTGCATTTGGGATTTTTCTAAATTTTGGAATATCTGCATATACATAACGAGAGGTCTTGGCGATGTGACCCAAGTCTAAACACAAAATTAACTTATGTTTCATATACACCTACATCATACCCATATCTTGATAGTAATTTTATAAAATGTTTTATATTTTATACGGCATTTAATGTTTGCCTCTCCAAATGTCGTAAGCCACTCTGAGTCCCCAATGGGGAGATAGGGCAGGATAGAAATAAAGTCTCATTCATTCATTCATTCATTCATTTTAACATTTTTCAGCCTGATGAAAGGTTTATGTACATTGAATCATCAGAAAGCAAATGTGTCACTATCTTAGCAATACTTTCCAATATTGATAATTTTGGATTTTGGAGCATTTCAGATTTCTGAATAAGAGATTTTCAAGCTGTATGAATGTTGATGCTTCGTGTTGTTTCCAACTTATGGTAACTATTTCTGGTTTTTAAAAGGGTTCTTTCAAATACATTGTGATAAAAAAAAGAGAAAATCATAAAGAAAATAATAGAAAAGTAATTAAGCAAATTAACATGGTACAATTTCAATGGTAACTGCTGGGGATTACTTTTCAAACACAATATGAATATATTACTTTTTAAAATTAATTTTCTGTGCTCTATATACACAGAGTAGAATTTTCACTGATTTAGTGAGTAACCCGTTGTCGCAGCAGGTTAAACTGTTGAGCTGCTGAACTTGCTGTCTGAAAGGTCAGTGGTTCGAATCTGGGGAGCGAGATGAGCTCCTGCTGTTAGCCCCAGCTTCTGCCAACCTAGCAGTTCGAAAACATGCAAATGTAAGTAGATCAGTAGGTATTGCTCAAGTGGAAAGGTAATGGTGCTCCATACAGTCATGCTGGCTACATCACCTTGGTGGTGTCTATGGACAACGCCGGCTCTTCAGCTTAGAAATGGAGATGAGCACCAAACCCTAGAGTCAGACACCTAGTGAGTAAAATATTATCTGCGCCTGAGGCTGTGGCGCAGACGGGAGAGCAATGAATCACTGACCAGGAGGTCATAAGTTCGAGGCCTGCTGGGAGCTATGTTTGTTGTTTGTCTTTGTCCTATGTTAAAAAGGCATTGAATGTTTGCCTGATGTGTGTAATGTGATCCGCCCCGAGTCCCCTTCGGGGTGAGAAGGGCGGAATATAAATGCTGTAAATAAATAAATTAAGTAGTTAGAGAGAGTACAAAATTATCTTTTAAGGTTACTACAGAGGAATAAATCTGGTTTATAAAAAATACATTCTCAGTATTAAATTTGAGACATTTTAGAAGAAGTGCAAGCATATAGGAAATCTATAGAAACAATACGGTTCAGGCTTCAATCCTAAGGGTATAAGTGTCATTAACATGTACTTTATTAAGATGATGCACCTGTTTTCCTAAATATGATAAGGCAAGGAAGCTTTCATGACTTTAAATTGCTAGTGCATCTGTTGTTTTATAAACTGTATCACTAGACTTGTGAAATTAATTGCACGCACTGGTGTGTGTTTATATGTGTGTGAGAGTGTCTTCAAGTCACCTATCTCCTTATGTTGACCCCATGCTCCTTTTTGTTAGGATTTTCCTAGGTAATTAATGGTTATAGGTAGGTTTGCCATTGCAAACCACCTATAACCTTGTATTCTTGTATTCTCCTTGTATTCTTTGGTGGTTTCCCATGTAGTAAGTACTAACCAAGCTTGACTCTTCTTAGTCTTCAAAATCAGATGGGATCTGTGCCTATTTAGTCCCTACTATCTTCTGACAGTTGGGTTAAAAATATCAATTATGGTATCTAAGGAATATGGGTTCTATGTTTGCTTTTGTTTTGGATTAATTTAGGGCTGTCTGGAGCTGGGAAGACCACAGTCAGCATGGCACTGGAGGAGTACTTAGTGTGTCATGGCATCCCATGTTATACCTTGGATGGTGACAACATCAGACAAGGCCTCAATAAAAACCTAGGCTTCTCCCCAGAAGACAGGGAAGAGAATGTCCGTCGAATTGCTGAAGTTGCCAAGTTGTTTGCCGATGCTGGCTTAGTTTGCATCACTAGCTTTATTTCTCCTTATGCCCAGGTAAGCTTCCTATAGGAATAGTTTATAATATTGAGTGCCATTGACATTTGTATGTATATGGTCAAAATGTGACTTCGTTTGATTGTTTGTATGAAACAATGAACAAATGTTTGCCATGATCTGGAGAAGCCATTGTGCGCATCAGAATATTTGGTTTGACACCATTGTATCAGATATTGATATGGAAGACTATGAAATGGGTTGTGTGAATGTGTATCATTTCTTGTAGATAACTTCTTGAAGCAACTCATTCTGGCAGGACATAGCAACCAGGAGCAATTGTACAGCATGCAAAAGTGTGCAGCTCATGGATACGAAACCAAGATTCTCTGGAATCCTGGATTATTGTTTTGTAAAAAAAAGGGTAGTAAAATAACTCAAAGCTGAAATAACCATTAAATTAAGTAATTCTGTGGAAAACTAGAATGTTGCTGTATTAAAATCTCTCTTATATATGTAAGTCATGGTCAAAACAAGCAGGCTCCCTTATAACTTTACATATTGTGAAAGAAAAACTCCTAAAATACTTCTTAGGATTGAGATCAGTGAAAAATAATTTTGAATAATGATTTAATTGAGAATGCAGACTTCCCTCTGCATTTGCAAGATTAACTTTTGCAGATTTGATTATCCATGGATTCTTTAATATATCATCTGTAGGAATCTCTAGGTCCCCCATTGCATATCTATGGTCACCTTCTGCAGACATTGACCATAGTTTTTCCCTGGAGGACCTAGAGATTATTTTCTCAATTAAAAAGATTACCGTTTTATTTCTTTGTGTTTCTTCTTCTGGAGAGGTCTTGTGCCTCTTATCCCTGTGAAAGTATAGGATATGCTATGTTGGCTATGTTGTGTGCTGTAGAACTTTATTTCTATCACTTTTCTTAGTCTTTATTGCTTTTCAGGACCGTAACAATGCTAGGCAGATTCATGAAGTGGCCAGTCTGCCTTTCTTTGAAGTATTTGTGGATGCTCCATTGTATGTTTGTGAGCAGAGAGATGTGAAAGGCCTCTACAAAAAAGCTCGTGCTGGAGAAATTAAAGGTAGGTCATGGTGTCACCTTTGTGACAATGATTTAGATTATTACACTGTCATTTTAACACGCATATCTTCTGAATCTGAGACAGTGTGACCTGCCCAAGGTCACCCAGTGAGTTTCCATGGCCAAATGGGGATTCAAATTCTGGCCTTCCAGTATTCCTGTCTAACACCCAAACTATGACTACATCTACAACATACTGACTCTTTATTACTAGCTTGTGAATATGTTTTATACCAGTGTTCTACATTGGTTCTATTTAGTGCCCTCTGTAATATCTGAGCAATATGTGTGACTATTTCCTGTCCCTTTTTTAGGTTACCAAGAGCATATGCTTGCTATTATGTGTACTCTTCTTGTATCGAAGTTTCCTTTGTCCTTTATGTAGGCAACTTAGTATTGTGTGATATGTTGATAAAAGTAATAGTCATAAAACAATCTCATGGAATACATGTATAGGTTGAGTACCCCTAATCTGGAAATCCTAAATGATCCAAAATCTGATTTTTTTTGTGTGGCCAGCTTTCTGCTTCTGTCTTTGTGGTGGAGGTTGTGATGCTCCTGCATCATTTGCAAGGTGATAGCCAGAAGTTGGTAGGCTTACCAGAGATCTCCTGCACAGTACTGTATTGCCTTCCTACTCAAATATCAAGTCTCGTATGTCCTCAGCCTCGTAAATCCATAGTCTCTCTCTCTTTCTCAAGGTTCCCAACTTGTACACAACATAAATAGTGAATGAATGAGATGCAAGGCTGGAGAGAAAGGATCGAGAATGATGCAAGGTTCTGTGAAATGGCAAGATAGATAGATATCCAAGTTACCTTATTTTTATATATGCAAATATTAGAAAATTCAAATAAATAAATAAAATGCAAATCCAAAACACTTTGGACAAAGGATGCTCAATGTATACTTATACTAATAATGGTAAAAGTCATAAAGAAATATGCAATCAGTCCCCTATCCTTACACAACACGTTTTTTAAAACAAAAACAAACAGCCTTCCATTGATGATCAAGACTTTAAAAACAGACACATACTGCTGTGCTATGAGGGAAGGTGCTGGAAATGGAAGGATTAAGTGTTTCCCTCTGAACAGTTTGGTACATAGTCCAAATTGGGGCTCTATATACTTAGTGTAAAGACAAACAAGAAGGGAAATTGAATACTGTGTAATCAATCTGAAAAGTAGAAAATAGAAGATTGCACTGTGAAAAAGAGTAACTTGTTAAGTGTGTTGTCGAAGGCTTTCATGGCCGGGATCACAGGGTTGTTGTATGTCTTTCGGGCTGTGTGGCCATGTTCCAGAAGCATTCTCTCCTGACGTTTCGCCCACATCTATGGCAGGCATCCTCAGAGGTTGTGAGGTATGGAGAAAACTAAGCAAAGAGGTTAATATATATCTGTGGAAAGTCTAGGGTGAGAGAGGTCAGTGTGAATGTGTAGTTAATCACTTAAATTAGCATTGAAAAGCTTATCTGCTGTCTTCTTCCTGCCTCTGGGGCATCCTTTGTTTAGAGTCGTTAACTGCCCTTGGTTGATTCATGTCTGGAAACCCTCTGTTTTCAGAGTATTGCTTTTTATTTACTGTTCTGATTTTTGAGTTTTGTAATACTGGTAGCCAGATTTTGTTCATTTTCATGGTTTCTTCCTTTCTGTTGAAGTTGTCCACATGCTTGTGGATTTCAATGGCTTCTCTGTGTAGTCTGACATGATAGTTGTTAGAATGGTCCAGCATTTTTGTGTTCTCAAATAGTATTCTGTGTCCAGGCTGGTTCATCAAATGCTCTGCTATGGCTGATTTCTCTGGTTGAATTAGTCTGCAGTGCCTTTCATGTTCTTTGACTCTTGTTTGGGCGCTGCGTTTGGTGGTCCCTATGTAGACTTGTCCACAGCTGCATGGTATCCGGTAGACTCCTGCAGAAGGGAGAGGATCCCTCTTGTCCTTCGCTGACCGTAGCATTTGTTGCATTTGTCGCTGACCGTAGCATTTGTCAAGACAAAGATCCACCCAGAGGAAAGGTGTACTTACCATACATCAAGGGAACTACTGACCGCATAGGGAAGCTGATGAAGAAGCACAACCTACAAACTATCTACAAACCCACGAAGAAAATCCAACAAATGCTACGGTCAGCGAAGGACAAGAGGGATCCTCTCTCTTCTGCAGGAGTCTACCGGATACCATGCAGCTGTGGACAAGTCTACATAGGGACCACCAAACGCAGCGCCCAAACAAGAGTCAAAGAACATGAAAGGCACTGCAGACTAATTCAACCAGAGAAATCAGCCATAGCAGAGCATTTGATGAACCAGCCTGGACACAGAATACTATTTGAGAACACAAAAATGCTGGACCATTCTAACAACTATCATGTCAGACTACACAGAGAAGCCATTGAAATCCACAAGCATGTGGACAACTTCAACAGAAAGGAAGAAACCATGAAAATGAACAAAATCTGGCTACCAGTATTACAAAACTCAAAAATCAGAACAGTAAATAAAAAGCAATACTCTGAAAACAGAGGGTTTCCAGACATGAATCAACCAAGGGCAGTTAACGACTCTAAACAAAGGATGCCCCAGAGGCAGGAAGAAGACAGCAGATAAGCTTTTCAATGCTAATTTAAGTGATTAACTACACATTCACACTGACCTCTCTCACCCTAGACTTTCCACAGATATATATTAACCTCTTTGCTTAGTTTTCTCCATACCTCACAACCTCTGAGGATGCCTGCCATAGATGTGGGCGAAACGTCAGGAGAGAATGCTTCTGGAACATGGCCACACAGCCCGAAAGACATACAACAACCCTCTAACTTGTTAAGCTTTGTCTCTCTTGCAGGCTTTACTGGTATCGACTCAGAATATGAGAAGCCTGAAGCCCCTGAGCTGGTACTCAAAACGGATTCCTGTGATGTCAACGACTGCATTCAGCAAGTTGTGGAGCTTCTGCAAGAAAGGGTATGGAGTCTCGTACTGCTTGCTTTCTTTTGGTTGATGACATGCTTCTCTGAGATACATTTTGTCTGACCCTCTTTCAACCTGAGAACCCAAGTACAACCACAGAAGATTTTCCTTTATTCATTATCATTTTGCCTAAGGGCACTGCACTGCATATTACATTCTGCTCTGTTTTTGTCTGGACTTTTATAGTTCAGACCTAAAGAATAGAATGCTATAGATATCCTGTAGCAAATGTTTTCAGCTAAGTTATACGCATACCTTTTTCTGGTTTTACTACTCAAAATAATTGTTTTAGTACAGTTTCTCATTAACAGGTCAAAAGGCTCTCAGGCTTTGTGAAATGTTGTTTCTGATGTACTTTCTAGGATATGCATCCTGTTTATGACATTTTTTTTCAGCTGCGCATTGTTCACTTGGCTCCATCCCTTGCGGCCACTGAAGATGATTCTTCACACAACTAGTCATCCAAAGAATGACTAGCTGAGCGGTCTGGCTTCAAATAAAACTTTTTGAAGCAGTTTCAAAAGCCTTAATAAAGCAGTCTCTTTTTCTTTGAAAAAGACAGTGCCAAAGTGTGATGCTAAAATTAAAATGAGTAAATTATTAGCATATGGTAATGGTAATCTTACAAATTTGAATGAGGGCCATGGTTTCATTAACTGTTTTCCTCCCAACAGAGATTAAGAACCTATGATATTGTGAAAATTTATTCATACATCTGAAATCCTTAGGACAATAAATGTTTTGGATTTTGGATTTTTGGATTTTGTAATATATGTACATATTTGCATATACCTACATAATGAGCTAACTGGGAGATGGGACCTAGGTCCAAACAGGAAATTCATTTATGTTTTGTATACGCTGTATACACATAGACTGAAGATTTACATAGAGGACATCACTGGCACATACTTTGTGATTATTGAAAAGCTATTATAGCTCAGACCTAGATATGCTGGGATGCTGAGTCTTGCAGTAACATTTTGCTAGATACTTCTTTTAGATCATGGATTTATTTATTCAAAATGAATGAGTATAAATATGAATTTCTTCCTTATGGTCTCTGTGAAATCGCACATATGGAGAACTACCAGATGTGCGAATTTCACAGATGATCACCCGAAGAAACATGGTTACAGGTAAGAGATTCAAACCAATATGGGTGCGGAAAATAATGGATGTGTTAGACAAGTGATCTTTTCAAAGCTCTTAAAATGTAATTCTCAGACTCTGGTATGCAATGTCCTTCATTTTTTTTTTTTGCAAAACAACTGTGCAAATTAAAAGATAGTAATGATCCCTGAATGGAAGATTAATTTTCTTTCTGTACTGTAGGCACATGTGAAAGCCTGATTGAAATACATTTATGGCAGTTTCTCCATGCAACATATGAAAGCCATCCGCTATACTTTCTTAGTTTTCCAGTACAGTCTTAGCAGCTGTACTCAAAGACAACCCTCCCCATAAAATATGTTCAAGAAAGCAGAACATAACATGATCAATATAAAACAGGCAGGGACTAAATTTATAGCAAGCAATAATTCAAAGACCTACGTTTCTCTTTGCATAGTTAAAAATTGCCCTTTAAACTCATGAAAGTAGCACAAAGACACAGACTTTCAAAAGCTGGTGAGAATATTCAATCCCTTTGCCTGAAGCCAAAAGGATATAAAATCAAAACTCCTGTGTGGATTGACTGAATCTTTCTATTATGAACTGCTAGTGCTCTGGAGACTTTCAGCATCATGGAACTGATTCTGTGATCAGTGTCACAATTCTTGAATATTAATTATGAAACTTTAAGAAATTTTTCAAACATAGTTGTTCTTATTTGGAGTTCAGAATCCAATTTGAGCAGCATTTCAAATATCAAAATGCTGTTCAATGGTGATAAGGAAAGGAAATATGATGATCTAAAAAAAAAATCAAACAAGAGGAATTCCCCCCCCCCCAGCAGAAACAAATTAAACATTTATCCTGTCATGCACAATTTCTTGCAACAAAACAGAATCATATTATTTGTTAGAATATGGTTTTGTGATATTTGTTAATATGTGGTCTGCCCCAAAAGTAATGAGAGTGCTTTTGAATAACCACATGTTTGCAATTTCACGGAGGAGACTTACAACTCTGGTTTTCAAATGCTCCAAAACTTGTCGGTAAAATGTTTGATTCATAGTCAGTCTCGGTATCACAGATTCCTTGTGAACAACTCTCTTTGAATTAAAAAAATATGATCAGCATGGATTTCACTCTTGATTTGCTCATTTGGGCCTTCTTTGGTCAAGGTGCGTGGGAAGTCTGCCACTCTGAACTCTGTCTTTTGGTTGTGGGATCATACTCGAAAAACCCAAGTTATCACTCTGATTATCAATTGCTGAAAAAGTCGGATTCACTTGTCACATGATTCCAGAGTTGCCAATAAACCAATACACAGTTGTCCTTTTGTTCATCTGACAAATTCTTTGAGACCAGTTTTACACAAATTTTTCTCATGTGCAGATCTTTGGTGGATGTTCATTTTTGAAAGTCCTACCTTCTCTACAATTATCACACATTCAAACATTGGGCCTTATCCAGAACCTCGAAGCCACATTGATCTCAGATGTTGAAACTGAAGACTGCTGTACGCGGTGTTCATCCTTAACACTTTCTGTTCCATTCTTACACACCTTGTGATACCTGAAGACTTGGGCTGAAGACAAAACAGCATCACTGTAAGCTGTCCCTAACAATTGTAATCGTAATGTTTCCAAGTTTCATGCAGAATTTGATCATGTAACACTGTTCCAAACTCCTCTGCAGTTTCACATGCGACAAGACACATAAACAATTACATACTTTGCTAACATACCGACTACTGAAAAAGCATGGACTCAACCGAGGAAGGTCAAATTGTGTGTCTGGGTTTGTCGTCCACTTGTCTCAACCCCCACTTTCCTTTCCTGGCCCTTCTGCACTGGTCAAAAAATAATTCTTGCTTTTGGGACAGAACACATATTTGCAAGAATAGCTACAATTTGTATGGTTATAATGTGAATAGTTCTCCAAAATGGTCTGGAGTAGAAACACATTAGGGGCAGGGCGGCTTGTTTCAAATTAGTCCAATTTGTTCGTGTAATGCAATGCATATTCTGGCTATTGTCTAATATAAATGTATTCAGTATTCCAATTAAATCTGTAGTTTACCATGTATTGTGTTATTTTCCTAGGACTTTTTAATGATACTCTTGACATATAATCAGTGTTGGAACATCCGTCGTGTCTGGATAACTTAAAATGAGGTTGCTGTTGTTCCCATGTCAACATTCCTGTATTCAATTTTAATAGTGGCAATAAATATCATTTAGTTCTTAGTGTTGAATACTGAAGCAATTAATGGTGATTTAATATCTCCGTGAAATGACGTTAGTACACAAGGCTTTTCTGCTATGTGAATTAGTCGTCTTTTCATTTTCTTCACTGGTGGATGTTGTTTCAAGTTTCCTAAATGAAAATAAATTGGCTTTGACATATAGGCATAATTGGGAGACTTTCAACAGCTTTGGCCATTAAAAATCCGGTTCAAGTCTTCAAAGCTTAGAGCTTCCTTCATTGAGTCAATCCACCTGTCATCTTCTTTTTTTACTGCTTTGAGCTCTATGGAGCATTACCTTCTTCAGTAAATTATATCATCTCATGATATATCCAAAATACAGTAGCCTAGGTTTAATCAAGTCATCATTAACCAACAATAAATCTATACTTAGATGTTGAATAATTGAAAAGGAGAACAATTTTTGGTTTGTTTTCAAAGAGGTTTAAACATCTTCTGGAGAAAGCTCAACCCTCAAGTGGTCACTAGAGGGCCTTCTAACATAGTCTTTTCACTGTTTTGTGCACGATGCATAAAAAGTAGGGTTCTTGCCTCTGTTTTTAATCTAAAGTGATATTTTAAAAATTGCCTTTATATGTACAGGAATGCTAGATTTACTCATGCTATAAATTACTTTAAACATTTTTCCTTTTCATGAAATCACAGTTCAAAGCTCAGAGAAATTCTGTACTGTGCAGAAATCAAACATAGCCCCTTTTCTATTGAGATGCTGATGGTTGCATTTTATGTGGTGCAGCAGGTACATACATGGACTATGCATTTGATTATATGGCCACTGAGATATAACTTTCCTTGTAACAGCCCTACATTAATCTTCATGCTTGCAGTATTTTTGGCTGGAGACAAAACAGTATTGAAATAAGAGAAAACCCCTTCATAATACATTAAAGGAAACATTTTAATAACTTACTAAAACACTTCATAAAATGACATGTCCCTCCACCCTTTTCTTACATTCAAAGTCGGCATAGTAAAAAAAAGTTTTTAATATTCCATGGCTTTCACATCTTTGAACACAACTCTTTTTTCGAATGGTTTGGTTTCAAGGAAAAACTCTTCAGCAACAGCTATTACCTTTTTTATGAAACAAAACTCACTGTCCCTATATTATCCCTAGTTGTTCTTATTATAAAACATGCACATTAGGATGGAATGTCATTCTTAATAAATAGGAATGAGTTATTAACATATGGTTGTGATTCTTAACAGAATTTTAATCTCCATGAAAAATTGATTTTATGCAAATGAAATATTTTAATTTTAAAAGCATGCTGTTAAAATGATTCATTTCCTGAAGATTCTCACAACTACATTTCTGCAAAATAATATTTTGCACTTAAGAGATACTTATGACAAAATAAATTAATGTTCTTGGATTCTACTATTAGAGATTGAAGAAAAATATTAATTTTAAATAGATTACAGTAAAATGTTACAGTAAAATGGTTGCACAAATATTTGTTGTCTTGGGTATAAATCTATTTCGCAAGCACTGTAGAAGCAAGATTCATGGGCATATCTTTATGCATTGAACATTTAATCTGCATGCTTAAGATTTGTCGGTTCTAGATCATTATGTGGCACATGCTTGACTATGGCATTATCTATGTTCATATTTTGTCTTGCAGATGTTAAAAAGAACAACTTGAGTGTTTTTCAAGGGTGGCACTTTGATTTGCAAGATGCTGGCCCTAATAGCATAAAGTTAATATAACCCTGCAGTCAAGTCTGATTGCAGTTTTGAACAGATTGCCTACAAATAGCCCAATAAAACTCACTTGCTATGAATAGACATGCATAAAATTGCACTATTAATTTCTATGACTACTTGTTCCAGCCTTAGGTTCCCAGGTAATGTTGACTCCAACTTTCATTATCATTAACTATAATGGCTAGAGATGATAGAAATGGAAGCCCAAAGATTTATGATGACCTACAGTTCTAAAATGCTCTTCTGGTATCCTATACCAGATGCTTTCTTGAGTATTTTAGTTTATTTTGAATTTGCTTATAGAGGACAACCTTGCTAGTTCAGCCAAATATTGCAACCTCCTAGTTCCTCACTTTCCAAAGAAGTTTCTTACTTTACCTCTTTAGTAGACTTAGTTATCTCCAGCAACATCGAATCCTGCCAACCTTATCTACTTAGAGTCTTTTCTGCTAGAGAGGGTTATTTGGACATGAAGGTTGCTGACCTTTGCTGGGAGCTGGATTTGAAGGGTTATTTTGGATGTTCTCACTCTTGGTGCTCTTTTCACCCAGTTTGGAACTGAAGCGGGCATAGAGATGGATATGTAAACAGCAGAACTGCTAGCTGCTTTCAGACTTTGCAACTTATTTCTTAGAGATACTACACTGGCTCCCTTCTTACAGACCTTGAACCATTCACACACACCCTTCCCCTAAATAAAACTCCAATAGACTTTAGGGAAATGATTGTTTTACAATAGCTTCATTTCAGTTCTATGGGCAACTCAATCTTACTATAATCTTAATAGTTTGTTTTTAGCTACATGTTTTTATATATCTAGCCAGGTAGGCTATCCACTTTGAGGAAAAGGTGGGGTATACATAAAGTGAAAGATACATAGATAGAGCAATCCCACAACTGCAGTGTGCATAGAGTCAGGAATGCCACTGTGGTAAGCATGATGATGTTACTTGGAATAACAAGCTATGAAATCAGCAAGACTTCTTAGTATATGTGCTTAGGATCCAGCTGTCAGCCTGGTTTTTCCCAAATAAAATAATATTTTCTGGGTTGAGAACAACGACTTAAAAACTGTCCAGATGTCATTTATGGGCTGCAATATCTATTTGCCAAGTGACAAAGACTTTTTGTGGTGTTTGGAAATGTTTTTGTGGGTGCTGTGCAGGCAGTCACTGCATGCAGACCACCTTCATATGACAGCAATTTCTGTTTCTTTTCATTTTTTTCCATATTAATTTCTCAGTGGTGTACACATTGTATCCTATTAAGCTGTTTATCCAAACTGTGTTAATTAAGTTTGAATTGAGGATTCACTGTGCATCTCGTTTTTGTATGCCTTGACAAACCTTTATCCCATTGCCTAAGATTTTCCAGCCTGCTTATACTTGCAAGAAAGGTTTTAGGAACAGGCTTTGGTTTGTGTAGTATATTTTTTTCCAGATGAAAAATCAAAGCATTATTTACAATATTTTTTAAGAACAGAGAGCACTTTCTGGATGGGGGAGAGAAGAAATAAAAAAGAAGACTGTTTAAGAACCAAACTTCTAAACTGTTTCTAGTTATGAATAATTTTTGGACACGTCATTGGCGAGAAATTAACTTTGTGGTGACTCCATCACGTTCTTTTCCCACTTGAATGTTGTTCTGGTTGTCTGCGTACTTTTCTGTGCTTTTTGGCAAATGTGGTGTGACACTGGTTTGCTTCAAAACTGTATTTGCTAAAAAGGCCACAAAGTTGTATTGCCTTGTGCCATGCTTTGGTCTTTCTTGATTCTGATAACAGACGTCAGGGAAGAACAAAGATTCAAGGATGTGATGTTTAGAACAGGGCAAAGTGCATTCCTCCAAATTTTCCTGAAGCCTTCTTGTCTGTGTTGGCTTGGACTGAAAGGAGTTGCTGTATAATGATATTTGCAGATCTGTTTACGCCTAACCCTGGCAGAGTCAAGGAGATAGTCTTGCTTCTGCCAGAGTTAGGCATAAAACAGACCTGCAAAGCATGAATGTCTGCATCTCCTGTCTTGCCACTCAAATGAAGATGGACTAGGGAGAGGAAGAAGATATATTGAACAATTGAGTTGGGTCTAAGATCTGACCCCACCCAGCCCCCAAGTGGGATGTACCAACCCCCCAGCAAGCCCAAATACTTCCTTTGTATCCCTATTTTGAGAGGGATTTCAGGGGATAATAGAGGTATTTGGAGTAGTCTGGGGTTCTGGTGTCCTTATTGTGGTGAGTGGGGTGTTTTCATGCCTCAGGGGAGCTTTCTGTGTAGTTTTTGGGCAAAAAGTGTCTACAAATGATACTGAAATGGGGGCGAGGAGGAGGGAGGGTGCTTGTGAAGACTGGTGGGGTCATAGAAATGGGATCTATGGCATCTGATACAGGGAGGCTGCTATAGGAAGATGTAGTGATTCAGATAACCCAGAACCAAGACATATAGGAATATGCATAATTTCTTTCTAAGCTACTGATTCCAAAGTATCTTAATATTCATATTGTATGCTTTTTCACTGTGTTGCGCCCTTTTTGAAATACTTCACCCCTTTTTCTTTGTTTTCCTACTTTGATTAAAGAGATCAATTTAGCCTGAAAGGCTTGAATTGGTTAATGAATTCCTTTGGAAATGGTTGGATTGGTCACTCAATATTTGAACACTATCAATCTAAGGATAGAATCATAGAATTACAGAGTTAGAAGAGACCACAAGAGACCAGTTCCGTGCCATGCAGGAAAATTGAAGCACTCTTTTTTCTTTGGTCACTATTATCAGTTGAAAAAGATGTTAACCCAAACAGTGAAGCTCTACTGCAAGTAAAATTTTGATCTGATTTACTTTAGAGAAAAGAGTTTCTCTTTAGAGAAAGAGTTTCTTTAGATTTACTTTAGAAAAAGAGTGTTCTACTGATTTGCAACACTGTCATTTCTAAACATTAACACAAAATTATTTTATCTGTTAACCATGTTGGCTTCTCCTTCTGCCTCTTGTTCAGGATATTGTACCGGTGGATGCTTCTTATGAGGTTAAAGAGCTGTATGTGCCTGAAAACAAACTAAAATTGGCCAAAACAGATGCAGAGACTTTACCAGCCTTGGAAATAAATAAGGTAACACAGACATAAAAGAAAGTTCACAGAAAAGGTCTACTTTGTTTGCCCACACATTGTCTGTTTGGGTTAACTATTTGCAGTGTATTTGAAGGCTCAGAAGCTATGATTGCTCATCTGAGGAATTCAGGTTGAATAGCTACAAACCAGAGGCAGCAGACATTTAGCTGTGTTTCTACAATTCAGTTTTTAAAGATCAGAAACAATTGTCTTCTAAATTTAGCTTTAATATATTATTTGTCATTGTCCCCCATCCCACCCCCTTTGTCCAGTCCATCTGGCACTTTTCTCCAGTTTCTACCCTACAGTATCTTTATTGTGTTTTGGTAGCTGATACTCTATTTTTATCTTGTTTGTTTATGATGCACTCTGTGCTTTTTGCGTGTTCCTTTTCCACTTTGGTTTGCTTTTATTTCCTGCTGTTCTACAGATTTATGCCTTTTAGTTTACAGATTTATGCTTCCACTTCTCTTGATTAATTTTCCTTTCTTTAGTCCTGAATTTGAGTGTAGCTCTCTGCAGTTTAATCAGTTGTGTATATTTTTTATGTCTCTCAATTGAGTAGTTAACATCTAATGAATATAAGACTACATTGGAAATTTTAATTATTTGGGAACACTACTTTCAGAATCCCTAGCCAATCTCACCATTGGCTATACTGGCCGAAGAATTGTGAGAGTTGTTGTTCAAAGATAATATTCAATATTTCTCTGAATATAATTTTTTTAAGGAGCTTGATCCTGCTTAGGGTGTTCTTTCTTCTCTGCAGTCTTTTCCTCCAATGACAAAGAACCTGCACAGTATGCCATATGTCTGTTGTTTTGATAGTCCCTTATGTGATTGCATTTTTATAATAGTTGTGTCGTTGCTGGAACTCTCTTTTATTTACCTTAGTTGTGTTCAGAAAGGCAGTGTTTTCTAAATCTGCTTTCTGTAGATCACCTTTCAGATATTTAGGACTCAATCTTTTATCAGTTCCACATTGCACATTGTCATTGGTGAGGGATCCCAGGGGTTGTCTGAAACAAGGTGAAAACTGAAAATGAAAAATCCCCGAGTAATAATTATTACAGTCATTCCAACACATTTGCAAGTTTGACCTATTTGGATTTGATTAAAATATTATCTCTAGGAATCTCTAGGTCCTCCTGTATGTCCCTACGGTCAATGTCCTTCAGTCATGCTGGAGAACCTAGAGATTTCTAGAGAGAACACTTCTCTAAGAATCTCTAAGCCCTCCAGTTCAATTTTGTATTCAATTTCCAGTGGAAGTTGACCATAGAGCCATGCTATAGAAGACCTTGACATTCCTGAAGAGATGGTCTCTCAGGTTTTTTTTAAAAAAATAAACAATTTCATTATTCATGGTTTTTCACTTTCATGAGGGGTCCTGTGCCCCTCATCAAATGTGGAAGGCTGACTGTAATTGGTTACTGAAAACCCAGCAAGTCAATAATATTGTAATAATAATTATGTAGAATCTTCAAAGATATTATATTGCTTGTCTCTATAAATTGAATGTGAAACTCACAACTTGGATTTGTCCTGGTAAAAATTTGGAAGTCATTCATGATATCAATGCAGTCAATAGTTTGTACAAACTATTGGATGAAATGTTCATTCATCATATAATATGGCTTGACTTGGATAGGATGAAAGGGAAGTAGGACACTGACATTGGTAGTTACAATTTTCATATCATTTTGCTTAGTAGCTTTGTATGTTGGATTACTAGTGATATGAAATCTGAAAGGAGCATCTGATTGTCTTGATTTGCTACTTGATTTGCTTCATGCCAGTACATGCATTTTTCCTGAGATGAAATAGCACTATTTGTGGCACTATTTAACTATACAAAGTTATGTCTTGGAAGAGCTAGCATGGCATTGTGATTTGAGTGTTGGAATAGGTTACTGGGAGACTATTAACCTACTCTGCTTGGCCATGGAAACCCACTGAATGACCTTGGACAAGTTATACTCTCTGAGACTCAGCTGGAGGCAAGGTAAAATCTCCTTTGAACAAATTCTGCCAAGGAAACCCCGTGGTAGATTATTCTTAGGATTACAAGTCAGAAATGACTTGAAGGCACACAATAACAACAACTTGAAGTTCCACCACATCACATTACATAACACCTCCGGAATGTGCAAGTTCTAATAGACTTAGTTGTGTGGCCTTCCACCCCATCACAATTTAGAGGATATGTGTCACTTTATTGGCAGTGGCAGAAAGAACTAATCTAACACTAATAACATTTTTGTTTGTA
Source organism: Anolis carolinensis (assembly GCF_035594765.1). Taxonomy (NCBI): domain Eukaryota; kingdom Metazoa; phylum Chordata; class Lepidosauria; order Squamata; family Anolidae; genus Anolis; species Anolis carolinensis. Next base: position 28,059,443 of record NC_085845.1, on the reverse strand, counting down.
GGTGGATATGCAGTGGGTGCAAGTTTTGGCAGAAGGTTGGGCAACACCGCTTAATGGCTTTATGAGGGAGAGAGAATACTTGCAGTGCCTTCATTTTGACTGTCTCCTGGATGGTGAGATATAACCAAGTCTCCTTCTAATGGACATGCTGGTAGGCTGTGGACAATCATTTTACTGTCTTTTAAACAACAATCCAACACCCAAAGAAAGATAATAAATCTGTATAGAGTCTGGCTTTTGCTCTTGTTCCTATGTTTGTCACTTGCCCAACAGCTATGGAATGCTCTCTTAATGCAGCTGCCAAACAGTGTCTTTGCTTCCTCTTTTTCTGTGTTCTCCCCAGGGAAAGTCACAACTAGATGTCATTACTAAAATAAAAACAAATGGAAAAGGAACTTGGATGAAAACCAGAGGTCATAGTAACCTTCACAAAGGACACAGAAGTGTAAAGAAAGAATTGACATGTCAGATGTGTAGATCACTATCTGCATCTGCAAAACATTTACTCCCTCAATATTTTGGTATTTGTTTCTTTATTGGAAACAACAAGAGTACTGGGAATGCCAGGTAACAAAATCTGCATACATTAAATCAGCAGAAATTTGGAGCCGTTGGAGCTTTAAGTGATAAATGCATAGCTTGACTTTATATTGGAGTGAATATAGCAGGCTATGTAGCTATAGAACTCTGGAACACTATGCCAAATGCTTAGTGTTAAATTTATATGGCTAACTTAGTGTAGAAAAGAAACATTGGTATGAAAGATTCATTTGCAACATGGTTAGTTTTCCAGCACAGGAAAGCTTTTCTGTTGCTTGCTCCTTCTTGTTGTTACTTGTGTTCCATATCTTTGTACGGTGAGGACAACTGCAAGAATGGCTGGAGCATGTCTACTTTGAGAAGACATCCAACATGGAATCTCTTCTCTGTTGGATAAGGGTGTGCTCTAAAAGTATTAGGATTTTGAACAAAATTTCCTTCAGTTCATTTGGACCTAGCACCATTTTAATGAACCCTGTTGCGATTATATGTTTCTGTTTTTACATTTTAGGGGGAATTATTAACCTATCAGTGCCTATAGTGCTAACAGCCACAAAGGAAGACAAAGAGAGACTAGATGGCTGCACAGCTTTTGCTCTGGTATATGAAGGTCGCCGTGTGGCTATTCTCCGCAATCCAGAGTTCTATGAGCACCGGAAAGAAGAGCGTTGTGCTAGACAATGGGGGACAACATGCAAGGAACACCCTTACATCAAGGTTAGCCTCCCTGTGCCAGATGTCAGAGAGACAAGGGCATTGTATTCATTTATTTGTTGTAGGTTTTCAAAAGCATCTGGTTAATGTACAGAAATAATGTGGTGATAGAATACTGGACCAGATAGCTGTTGACCTGATCAGTTATAGCTTTTACATATCTACGACAGCTATTGAAGCTGGTTATATGTTACTTGCCAACAAGTCAACTTGATCTTATGCTTTGTGAATGAGAGACCTGTTTGAGCCTCAGTCTTCAGCTGCCCCGATCAGGTTTTGCTAAATTAAAGCCATGACTTCTCTCATTCAGTAAATTCATCTGTAATGAAGTCTTTCTATTTTCCTTACCAGTTTCATCTTTCTTATTATTGTTTTTTTAAATGAGCAATGTCATATGATGATTTGTCAAAAGTTCATAGCCTCAGTTTGGTCACAAGTTCAGGCTTGATTTCTTCTTGAACCCCTTTAAAAAAGAACCTTTTAAAAGTTCATGGTATTGGCAGAATACTTCTCTAGTACTACATTTCAAAGGAGTTGATTCTCTTAGCTTTCTTCAATGTTCATCTTACATAACCATAAATATGAATTAGAAATACTAGGATACATTGCTATATATGGGAATATTGTCTAGTTCCTTTCATATTTGGTTACGTTTCTTACTAATGTCACTACTAGCCTTTATGAGGTTCCACTTGGAAATGTGATGGAATAATCTATGGAAATGTTTGGTGCATAGAATCATAGAATAGTAGAGTTGGAAGAGACCTCATGGGCCATCTAGTCCAACCCCCTGCCAAGAAGCAGGAAATCACATTCAAAGCACCCCCGACAGATGGCCATCCAGCCTCTGCTTAAAAGCCTCCAAGGAAGGAGCCTCCACCACAGTCCAGGGCAGAGAGTTCCACTGCCGAACAGCCCTCATTGTGAGGAAGCTCTTCCTGATGTTCAGGTGGAATCTCCTTTCCTGTAGTTTGAAACCATTGTTCCGTGTCCTAGTCTGCAGGGCAGCAGAAAACAAGCTTGCTCCCTCCTCCCTCATATGTCTGTATTCCCTTGAGGATTCTCCCCTTTGCTTTCACTCAGCCGCTTGCTTATATATGCATACATTCTGTGGTTGCTCAGAACGTGGAGGGCTGATTGGGATAACTGTGTGTACATACAAATATGTGACAGAAACAGATTTAGGGTGAACAGTGTAGACTGCCAGTGAAGATCAGAGAGAAATTTGTCCTCTCTTGCGGTTTATAAGTGCAGCCTTGTGTGCAAGAGACATGGAGAAAGCACACCAAAATGAATTACTTTGCAGTGATGACAGGAAAACAGCTGGCCTCTCTGCCTCCGGGCTTGGCTCGGCCAGATCGGCATAATGGAGCCCAGCCTTCAGCTCATCTTTTATTTTTGCAAACAATTTTAATGTTACATTAATATGAGCTCTGCTGTGTTAACTGAGGCTCTTATTCAGGTCACAGTTCAGCTGTAGAATTCTGCCTTTTGTTCCTGGCCTGTTCAGCTAGCATCTTTATACAAACTAGGCATTATTCTGGGATGCAGCAACAGCTCAGGACCTGCTTACCTTTTTGACCCAAAGGATACTGTATTTCATCTGTTGTTTGTTCTGAGACTGGAGAGCAAAAGCAAAAGCAGTCTTTCTCAGCCATTTCTATTCCAACTAAGGACACAAATTCTCCCATCCTTATTTTTTTAGCTGTGTTGCTGAGTCTGATGGAAATTTATGCCCTAAACATCTGGAGATTTGACGTTGGCAAAAGCTAGATCATAGAAGCCAAGTTTGCAGGATTTGTTGCAATGCCCCTGTCGGAATAAGATCACCCATAATGAAATATCAGGCTGGAAACAATCTGGATATAAATATTTGTTGAGCTGGCTAGGGCTCACTTTCAAAACATGTTGGAGACTTACAGTTCCTTCACCTGTAACCTTTGAAGCCCTGCACAATACGTCCTAGTCAATGAAAGAACCCACATGAACCTTATTGTTGTCAATTGCCAAGTCAGCTTCCACTTATGGAGATCCTGTCCATGAGAAATCTCCAAGTTTCCTACTTAGATCTTGTAAACTCAGGTCTGTGAGCAAATAATGCAGTCTTAGGCCCTTTCTACACTGTCATATGATCCAGTTCAAAGCAGGTAATTAAAGCAGAAGGCAGTACTCTTTTCCTACTGCCTTCTACCTTACCAAACATTATTCTATGAATAATATGCCCAACGTAGTTTCAGTTTAGCCACCTTGGCTTTTAGAGATAGTTCAAGCTTTGTTTGCTTTTGGACTCATTTGTCTTTTTGGCAGTCCTGGTATCTGCAGAGCACTCATATAGCATCACATTTCAGATTAATTTATTCTCTTTGTATCAGCTTCCTTCACCAAAATTAGAAATATAGTGGTATGGGCAATCCTGGCATGAATCTATTCTGGTACTAACATCCTCATCTGCTTGGCATTGGGGCATCACATACCAGTAGCTTCAAAGTTTATCTCAATTTAGATTCTATGTGTGCACCTGATACCCTTATTCACATCCTTTCAAAAGACTAAAATTTTAAGGTTTGATCTTTATTTATCGTTGTTTCCATTTCTATTGAAACTCATTGCTTCTGTTACATTTATTAGATGGTCATGGAACAAGGGGATTGGCTGGTGGGTGGTGATCTACAAGTTCTTGACCGTATTTACTGGAATGATGGCCTTGACCAGTACCGACTCACACCTGCTGAACTAAAACAGAAGTTCAAAGACATGAATGCAGGTGAGTTCTGGAATGAAGAAGGGTGATATGAAAGAGAGGAAACCCTCTCCTACTGTTCTGGAGCTTGTTGCCATTGCCTTTTTCACTGGAGAACAGAAGATTACTAGAGGAACCTAATTTTTTGTTTTGAGAGAAACAAACTTTCTTAAACTGTTTCCAAAAGAGGTTCTTCAGAATAGAATAATTTGATCTGGAAAACCAGCAAAGAGTTTTGTGGCACCTTTAAAACAGATTTATATTAGTTTGAGCATTTGTGAATTATAGCCCGCTTCCTTAAATGCATGGAGAGTTATCAGTTATTTATGCACATTGCAGGAGACGAGATAAGGACATAATTAGAATAGAATGGAATAGCTTTATTGCCATTGTGCTATTGCACAATGAAATTAAATGCCTTCCCCGGCACATATCACAAAAACAACACACCCATTCCTCCACACCCCAACCACCACCACACAGCCCCCAATGTCACATCAATGTGAAATCATGGAGTTCAAGATAGCCACAGTTCAAGGAGAAAAGCTATTTCTCAGTCTGTTTGTCCTTGCCTTGTCATCCTGAACCCTTTTTTATTTTTTTTATTTATTTACAGTATTTATATTCCGCCCTTCTCACCCCGAAGGGGACTCAGGGCGGATCACATAACACATATAAGGCAAACATTCAATGCCTTAACATAGAACAAGAACAAGACAAACACGGGGCTCCAAGCTGGCCTCGAACTCATGATCTCCTGGTCAGAGTGATCCTTTGCAGCTGGCTGCAGCTGGTTGCTCAACAGCCTGCGCCACAGCCCGGCTGTTAAGGCTGCGGGACCTATAAAGTTTTTCCAAAGATGGGAGAGGGCAACCAATGATTCTCTGTGCAGAAATGGTGACCCTTTGGAGCAGAAAACATTAACTGATTGTCGCCACTATCAGTAATTGCCATTTTCTGCATTCACTTTCACTGTGATTTCACCCTCGATTGCTGACATGGAATGCCATGAATTTGAGGAAGTGTATTGTAATTCCTGGAAGTTTATGTTGAGTTTTTTTTAGCTTTAAAGGTGCTTTAAAGGTGTCAATTTTTTTAAATGATGCTACTCCTAAAAAATATCTTATTACAGTGGCTGAGTATGTGAAGATGGAAGTTGAAAGTATAGATGCAGTTAGACTGCCTTTGAAAAATCTGACTGCTGATTCTCAATATTTGGAATAGACAAACCTGGCTATATTGAAAAGTGATCAGCAGCAGTAATTATTTTCACACTACTTGCTCTTTATCCATTTCTTTCCTGCTTCACTGTAACTGTTTAGGAGTGGATTTCACATCCTTTATTTTGGTAATCATGAAAACATTGACTTTTTTCTCCTTGTGTGAATTGTCTTGAATTGTCTTTAAAAAACAAATCCCGAAGTTGTCACAAGGGGGTTTGAAAAATTGCTTTGGAAATAGTTTTGCTAGCTTTTCATCAGAATGGAGAAGCCCAAAGCATTTTGGTTTATTTCCATTTTAATGTTTTGTGTTAGAAGAATAAGTGACAGACCAAGGCAATACAAATCTGGCAGTTTATTTGTTTGGTCTGTGCTGTCCTTTGTGGAGGAGGAAAAGCATTCTTCTGCCTTACACTCTAAGGTGTTTGCATGTGTGTGGTGTAGGGAGATGCCGAAGATAGGTGGGGTGGGGGTGGGGGTGGGGGGGATATTTTCAAAGAATAGGCTAAGCAGGATGCAGTCTTAAACAAGTTGCAGCTTTTGCCTGTGAAATAGCCAGCCCAGTTCTGAGTGCAGACAAAACTGAAGCACTGTATACTTGATTTTTTTTTAAAGGAATTAGTTTAGTTTCCTGTAACAGGATGAAAACAAATGGGGGAAGCAAAGTAGAGTACGTTTTGTTCAAATTCTCTGAAATTGATTTATGAGTTACTTAATGTTTTCCTTTGTACTGAAACTTGAATACATGGATTTCTCCTCTGGATTCGATCCTTACAACACACGTGTGAGTGTTAGATGACAGAGCTGAGAGGCAAGGTCTGACTCAAGAACTCAAGAAATTAAGTGCCATGTATTGACTGTAACTGGACTGTTCATCATTGGTTCCATAAGAAGGAATAGTTTCAATGGATACTGACCCTTCTCTCTTCTTTCTTAGATGCTGTCTTTGCATTCCAGTTGCGCAATCCTGTTCACAACGGACATGCCCTGTTGATGCAAGATACGCACAAGCAACTTCTGGGCCGTGGCTACAGGCGTCCAGTTCTTCTTTTGCACCCTCTGGGTGGTTGGACAAAGGATGATGATGTTCCTCTGATGTGGAGAATGAAGCAACACGCAGCAGTGCTGGAGGAGGGAATATTGAATCCAGAAACAACTGTGGTGGCCATATTTCCCTCTCCTATGATGTATGCCGGACCAACGGAGGTAGGGCACATTTTCTTGTAATGCAGCTTGCTAATTTGTGTTTGTCTCAACCGAAGTTCACTTACCATTGTAGAAGTTCACTTGTTGCTATCATTTTCAACAACTGTACTATTTCTAGGTGAGTGCTTGGGTATCTAAGGATCTTTTGTTATGGATTTTTCCTGGTGTTTGGTTTAGAGGCCTTACAAGAGGAGTCATCATGTACTGCCGAACTTCAGAAGATCATTGTTTACTGTTTCAAGAGACTTGTTACTTCATCTCTTGCCTTCCCTTTGTGTTGTGAGTGCTTTTAACATATTGAACTGTGGCCCAAGATGGGATCTTCCCCCCCTCTCCTTCTTCCTGTTTTTTTCCCCTTATGATCTACATGGAGTTGAGACAAGCATGAGCAAACAACTGGAAAGAAAACATGCTTTTGGCAGCCCCCTTCGCTGAACAAATGGCATCAAAGCATCACATGCAGTGCTGTAAAATGGCTCTTGTTCAATATTTGATTTAGAACTTTTGTGCTGCTTAGTGATGGGATTTAGCTTTTATCCCACACAGCCATTCTCTATTTCTCCCTTCCTTCCACTCTATGCTTATGCATATTCATATCGTTCTTTGAACTTTTGAGGTCATTTCTACTCCCAATCTTCCTTTTGTTTCTTTGCTTAAGTCCAGTTGCCTTCAAGCTTTTTATTTTTGTGGGCAGAGAATTATCTGCATCCACAGATTCAACCATACATGGCTTGAAAATGTTCCAAGATGGAGTGCCTTTTTCTGTTTGAGTCTGACTGAGCCTTCCCTCACCATGATGGAAGGGCTTCTATGAGGTGAAGAGACTTTAGGGCATGGGGTAACAAGCTCTCCCTGTGGGTACCACTGCATCCCCTTCATTTGCCTCCCCCTCATTTACCCCATAGGTCCTTATCTTGGTGGCTGTAGTTTTGGAGAATGAATTACAGATGTGAGGCCATCTAGAAAGGGGGAAGCTGGTGTCACTATTCAGTTGGGGTATATGTCAGGGAACAAGAAACAACCTCTTCCCTTCTCTTCCCTGTCTTTCTCCATTCTCTGCAGGACTTGGCAGCCAAGAGAGTGCTGCCAACCTACTACAAAAGTGGATGGCTGTGCTACGTGCCAATTTGCTAGCCTGCCATATGAGGTTGTCAGTACCTGACTACTAATGTCCTTTTGAAAAGCAGCTTCTATCTGTCCAACCCCATCGTACAAGCAGAAGTGCACTGATGGGCTACCTCTTCGTGGCTACCCCTGCTGCCGTCATGATATTTGTTTGCTTTCGGTTAGCATGAGAAAGTTAGTATGTTCTCCTGTCTTTCTTGTTTGCCCTCCCCACAAGCACTTACTGCACTTCCCCCAGAGGAATCGCTCCTCACAGTTGAGAACCAATGGATTGAAAGGAGTACTGAAAGCATTATAAGCCTCTTGTGAATGCATGTGTGCCATAGTTGTTTTCCTAAAACACAGTTCAAAAAGTTCTGTACATTGTTATGTTCCACACAGTTGGCATTAAGTGTCTTCCCTTGGCAGATTAAGTATGGAAATCTAAGTGTCCACTCTGCAAGGAGAATATTATTTATAGCTGAAGCATATTAGCTGAAGAGGAGGTGGAAAATAGTGGAGTTGCCTGTGGTTAGAAGCAACTGGCATAATAATTGTAATGGAGGGTAAGAATCTGTAACTCCAGATGATTTTCAGCTTTTACTTTAAAAAATCTAACTTAAATAACTACTAAGAAAATTTCCAAAAGCTCAAGAGTAAATACTTCCATATATATGTGAGGTGATTCCAAACCTGTTCTTTCCTCAGTAGTGATCACAGTGTAAGGGAAAAATCAGGGCCCTTCTTGCTGGTCGAGTTCTTATGTCTCTTTCGTGATGTGGCCCCTTGGGTGACGGGTTCATGTGATGGTAATTCATGAAGCGACAATAAATGAATAATGCTTAGAAGAGGTGTGGGAGCCATGCTTCCTTCCAGAAATTGCTGGATTACAGTGTGCAGCATTCTTCACCATTGACTCGCTCTGCTGAGAGTTACTGTCCAGCAACATCTGGAAGCATGCATGATCCCCACCCCTGACCTAGGACAGCCTTTAATTCAGTCTTTGTTTCACATCCTTTGAATCATAGTCTATTATTAAGGGACATTATATTTAATGGATGCATTTAATGTTGTAGCTGTTCAAGATTCATGTTGGAATGTGCACTGATTAGATTCCATTGATTTCGGTAGAGACAACTAGTCATGGACCAGGCTGTCTTTTGGCTATTTGCTATATTTCTTGTAATATCTGGAAGTCATCAATATTTATATTAAAATCATCTCTGAGTATTGTTTGCTTAAGAAAGCCCACTGAAATTCATGGGGATGCCATAAGCCGAAGGCATCTTGAAGACACATGTACACATGTACTTTCCATTATGGTGATGGGATTCATATTCAGAGAACATGGAAACAAGAATTTCAACAAATCCCGTATCTGAAGTTTTCAGTCATGGATACAACTACAATAAGAAACATTCTTTAATTTAAGCTGCGTTTTCCAGTGACCTCAGAAAACTACTTGCCAGCAGTGTGTTTTAGACAACTAATAAAAGACAACTCTTCCTTTAATCATTTTCTGCAGGTCATTTAGAAGACATTGGTAACAGATTTGTTTCTGTAGTGTAAATGATTTGCAGAAGAACAGACAGCTGTTAAGCCAATATGACTATCAACTGTCTTACTATGGTTTTGCAGGCAGTGAAGATTTAATGGGCATGTTTTGTAGGTCTCAATCTAAACATATTTTTTGGAAACTCTTTTAAAATATATATTTTTATGGAGTGTTGTCAAATAACCAAGGAAATTGTGTTGCAACCTATTGGGTGTTACCTGTAGAGCAGTGAAGAACAGATGCTTTTGGGGGTGGGGATAGAACACTGGAAGAAGAAGTCCTGATTGCAGAAATCACAGAGGGAGAAGAGTTTGTAAGCACTTATGCCTAACTCATCTCTTTTATTTTCAAGCTGTTGGAAACAATACTTTATCACATGCATTCTTAACTTTTAATAACTACAAGATGAATTGCTCTCTTGCTTGTTTTGAGTTATAGTAGGCTGAAACATATAATCATCCAAATATATTCTGTATACCCAGAGTGGGTTGGTATAGTTGTGTAACCTTTTACAGGTGTTCCCCGCTTTTTGTCAGGCCATTTCTTGACGGTGCGCTCTTTCAAGGCTCTTAAATTCTTGACACACGGTTCACTCTGTCAACAAATATAAGTACAGTTGCAATAACTCAGTGACTGCAAGAGAGAAGTGAAGAGTGCTTCACAGGGGTGCCTCCTGAGAGAGAGAAGACCCATTCAGACAGGAATGCCGTGTTCATTAACCTTTCACTCATACACCAGCTTCCAGTCCGTTCCCAAATGTGCTTGCTTCTGTGGAGTTTCTGCTCTCTAAAATGGATGCAGGAGCTCTGTTCCTTTTTGCATTTGCCAATCTACACTTCTCCATGATACTTTTCTCCACTGTTCCTTGCCACTCCCACGCCAAACTTGAACCACTGCCTAGGAATCAGTCCTAGAATCATAGAATCATAGAATAATAGAGTTGGAAGAGACCTCATGGGCCATCCAGTCCAACCCCCTTCCAAGAAGCAGGAAATCGCATTCAAAGCACCCCCGACAGATGGCCACCCAGCCTCTGCTTAAAAGCCTCCAAAGAAGGAGCCTCCACCACACTCCTCAGCAGAGAGTTCCACTGCCGAACAGCTCTCACCTTTGGGAAGTTCTTCCTGATGTTCAGGTGGAATCTCCTTTCCTGTAGTTTGAAGCCATTGTTCTGCGTCCTAGTCTGCAGGGCAGTAGAAAACAAGCTTGCTCCCTCCTGCCTATGACTTCCCCTCACATATTTGCACATGGCTATCATGTCTCCTCTCAGCCTTCTCTTCTGCAGGCTAAACATGCCCAGCTCTTTAAGCCGCTCCTCATAGGGCTTGTTCTCCAGACCCTTGATCATTTTAGTTGCCCTCCTCTGGACACATTCCAGCTTGTCAACATCTCCCTTCAACTGCGGTGCCCAGAATTGGACACAGGATTCCAGGTGTGGTCTGACCAAGGCAGAATAGAGGGGGAGCATGACTTCCCTGGATCTAGACACTATACTCCTATTGATGCAGGCCAAAATCCCATTGCCTTTTTTAGCTGCCACATCACATTGTTGGCTCATGTTTAACTTGTTGTCCACAAGGACTCACAAGGTATTTTTCACACGTACTGCTCTCGAGCCAGGCGTCCCCCATTCTGTATCTTTGCATCCCATTTTTTCTGCCAAAGTGAAGTATCTTGCATTTGATCATTTTGAATTCTGCTCCTGTCTTCTGGAGTGTTAGCTATCCCTCCCAGTTTGGTGTTGTCTGCAAACTTGATGATCATGCCTTCTAACCCTTCGTCTAAGTTGTTAATAAAGATGTTGAACAGAACGGGGCCCAGGACAGAACCCTGCGGCACTCCACTCGTCACTTCTTTCCAAGATGAAGATGACGCATTGCTGAGCACCCTTTGGGTTCGTTTGCTTAGCCAATTACAGATCTTCTTGGTTTCGTTAGATGATTCATTTCAGCCTTAAGACATACGAGTGCACAGACTGAATAAATGTGTGCTGCTTTTTCCTCTGAATTGATTCAGTATCTTGTTTTCAGTAAGTCTGTGTACAGTATGGTATGGAATTTGTTTGTGGTATTGTTGTGTGCTTATACTGCAAAACAGCATAGCAATTCATATATATAGTACCCTGTAATAGTACCTATAGAGCCTGCATGGTGCAGCAGTTTGAATGTTGAACTATGGCTCCTTAGACCAGAGTTTGAATCTCTGCTCAGCGGTAAAAACTCATTGGATTACTTTTGGCAAGTCACATACACTTGGCCTCAGAAAATCCCATGATAAGTTTGCCTTTAGGTTGCCATATGTAGGAAACAGCTTGAAGGCACACAACAGGCTGTGTGTATAAGGCGTATATGACATAGAAATGATTTTCACGTTTAGACTTGGTCCCATCTCCAAAATATCTCATTATGAACTCATCTGTATTTGTATACTTATAGTCTGCCTTCCACATTTTGCTGATTTCCACTTTTTGACTATTCTCTGGTCCCTAAATAAGCAAGGACAGACACCTGCATAAAGGGTTATGCCATTGTAGTGCACACTCCTAGAAGATCAGAATAACAAGGAGAAAACCACATGTTTTTGCAACACACCTCTCTCCTTCTCCATTGACAACTTAATCCTGGGTTCATGTCCCTTCTCTCTGCAGTCAAGGTGAAAATGTTTACCACTTGTTCTCCTTGGCCATGGTTCAGTTAGCTCCTGGCTGTAATATCTGCATGCTGTTGTGCAGAAGAGGTGTAAAGTACGTTGTGTACTTTATAACTGCTCTATTTTACATGATAAAAGTTCTTGGGTAATCGGTGTGCTTTTTTTAAAAAAAAGTAATCTAATGCAAAATTGGTATTAATCTGTATGCATTATGTTCAGGGAGACTGCTACATATGGACATTTAAATTATTCTTGTGTGCAATTGTTTATATATGTCTGTATTTTCAAAACTGAACAGAAATCTAGAGCATCTGTTCATATAATGCTTTATAATATGGTACATTATAAGCATATGTTATGAAGGCTGCTATAATATGGTACAGTACAAGCATATGATATGCTCTTTTTATCTTTTCTGATTTGCTTGTTTGCTGCTTGCTCGAGAAAAGTATCAGACTTTGATTTTTCAGTGATTCCCTGCCAACATCTTGATATCACAGTCCTATTCATTCAGTGGAGTCTCACTCATTCCATGTGTATCACTTAGAAGGAGCTGGAGCACTACCAGAGGAGGGATAGTAAAGACCATTTCAGCCAGGCTAGTTGTATGTGCCTAAATTTGGACATTCTAGTGTATAAAGATCTATTTCCGTTATAAATGCTCGCTGTTTCTGCATCTCTTGACACTTCTGCAGTTTCATCAAATCATTTATTTTCAGATTAAATTGTTTGAATCATCATCATAAATTGTCACAAGTTCTTGGTGATATGGGGATACTAAGTCACCTTGTCTGTCTCCTGAGAAATCTGTATAACGACCAAGTAGAAACAGTAAGAACAGACCACGGAACAACAGATTAGTTCAAGATTGGGAAAGGAGTACGACAGGGCTGTATCCTCTCACCCTACCTATTCAGCTTGTATGCAGAACACATTATGCAACGTGGGGGGCTTGAGGAATCCACGGCTGGAGTTAAAATTGCTGGAAGAAACATTAACAACCTTAGATATGCAGATGATACCACTTTGATGGCTGAAAGTGAGGAGGAGCTGAGGAGCCTTATATCCATGAAAGAAGAAAGTGCAAAAGCTGGGTTGCAGTTAAACATAAAAAAAACAAGATTATGGCAACCAGACCGATTGATACTGGCAAATAGAGGGAGAAAATGTGGAGGCAGTGACAGATTTTGTATTTCTAGGCACAAAAATTACTGCAGACGCAGACTGCAGCCAGGAAATCAGAAGACGTCTACTTCTTGGGAGGAGAGCAATGGCCAACCTCGATAAATAGTGAAGAGCAGAGACATCACACTGGAAACTAAGGTCTGCATAGTTAAAGCAATGGTATTCCCCGTAGTAAGCTATGAATGCAAGAGCTGGAGCATAAGAAAGGCTGAGCGAAGGAAGATAGATGCTTTTGAACTGTGGTGCTGGAGGAAAATTCTGAGAGTGCCTTGGACCGTAAGAACCAGTTTATACTCCAGGAAATAAAGCCTGACTGCTCACTGGAGGGAAAGATATTAGAGGCAAAGATGAAGTACTTTGGCCATATAATGAGAATACAAGAAAACTTGGAGAAGATCATGATGCTGGGGAAAATGGAAGAAAAAAGAAGAGGGGCCAGCCAAGGGCAAGATGGATGGATGGTATCCTTGAAGTGACTGGCTTGACCTTGGAGGAGCCGGGGGGGTGGCGATGGCCGACAGGGAGCTCTGGCATGGGCTGGTCCATGAGGTCACAAAGAGTCAGAAGCGACTGAACGAGTAAACAACAACAAAAGAGTTCAGAGGGCTTAGAAGCATGCTGTAATTTTATTGGGATGAAAGGAGTACCCTTTTCCCACTATTAACTGAGTAAAGATAACATTTTCTAGGTCTTACTGTTTAGCTACCATCCACCCTGTAGTTACTAAAAAAAAGTTCAAATGCGGTTTTGTCAAATCATTAAATCAGGTCAGGTAACACCTATTTCCTTTCTGAAAAGTTGTGTAGAATGATACAGTGCTTAACATGTGCATGGGTTTGCTTTTGTGCATGTGTACCTGCCTGCCTACATTTCTGATTTTAACCTGGTGATTTTAATTTGGGATACAATCATTCAGGTTAGTTAAAGGAGTAATCTCAGGGGGAAAAAACAAACAGTATTTTAAATGAAACTTTGGTGGCATGGAGTTAAGGAGTAAGAGGCTGGCAACTACCAATATGAACCATCACTCTATTAAAAGGAACTTTCAGTTCCATTTTCACTTTCAGTACATTAAATTATGAGAATAAGAATAACTGAAATAAAACAGCACACACTGTATACCTTTAGGGGCTGCATTTAGCACAGCAGGTTAAACTACCAGCTGCAGAAAATTTTGCCAGTCGGAAGGCTAGCAGTTCATGCTGTGGGTCAGGGTGAGCCCCTTCCATCAGCCCCAACTTCTGATTACCTAGCAGTTCAAAAACAGCAATGTGAGTAAATAAATAGGTATTGCTTTGGTGGGGAGGTAAGAAGGCGCCCTGAAGACATGCTGGCAATTTAATCAGGAAAGCATCCACAGACAACAGGCTCCTTGGCATGGAAAAATGGAACAACAGCATCCCCCCAATGGCCTAGTCAAGCACAGCCTCCAGATGCTGGAGATGAAAAAAGAAGAGAAGCCTTGCCTTTGTCTATGTCAGTGATTCTCGACTTGTGGGTCCCCAGATGTTTTGTCCTTCAACTCTCAGAAATCCTAACAGCTGTTAAACTGGCTGGGATTTCTGGGCGTTGTAGGCCAAAACACCTGGGGATCCACAATGGAATATAAATAAAGTATATTATTATATTATTTTAGATGAATTACACGTGTAAAAGCATGCATCATTCAAGAAGAGACAGTCTTTCTTGTTTCTGAGGTTTGGGAAAATACCAAGATGACATTGCCCTTTACCATTTAGCACGATCTTTTAAAAGAACTGCAGACCAGGAAGATGAAGTACTTTTTCAGTAAAGCAAAAGAAGGTTGTATTGATTACCGATTAGTTAAATTTTGCAGCCTTAATTATCTGATAAACAAAAGAAGAGTGATATCCAAAACCTTTAATGCTCTTCCTAGTATCTAAAGCTTTTCTGCCACCGCAGAGGAAAAAGAGAGAGTAAACTGAGATCTTTATAATTTTTTCCAGAACTTCTGTCCACGAGAAGCTGCTTTATTCATTCTATCCAAGTGATTTCAAATTCATGTCTTTGTAACATAGTGATTTGTCTTACTAATTACAAAAATGTTTTAAACCAGAATTCTTTATTTTATGATGTTCATACCAAATGAGAATAGCAAACCATGACAAGCTAACAAAAGGTTTGAAACACATCTGGCTCAATCTTCTCTCTCTCTCTCTCTCTCTCTCTCTCTCCTGTGCACATTTGCCTATAAAAACTT
The DNA here is from genome assembly GCF_035594765.1 of Anolis carolinensis. NCBI lineage: Eukaryota > Metazoa > Chordata > Lepidosauria > Squamata > Anolidae > Anolis > Anolis carolinensis. The sequence continues at coordinate 28,044,309 of NC_085845.1, read as the reverse complement.
TAGCTGTACTAAAGTCCAGAGAATAAAACAATCCTCTCATCCTACAAATGACAACTCATAGAAAAATCCAAACGTCATTATGCAATATCTAGGAAAGTCAGTGTCTTTTTACTCAATACTCTGAATGGATAATTTCATTTTATGATTTAGTCACGAGGTAGTACCTGATTTAAATTTTCTAGTGGCATATGGACCCTACCATATTGCTCTTGCTGGAAGAATACATTTTTGGTCTAGATTACTGACTTGTAAGCTGGGAACGGGAATGTATGGCCCTTCAGGTGTGAGACTGAAACAACTGGCTATGTTGATGAGATTGCGGAGATGTCCAACCACATCTGATAGGCCACATGTCCCCTACTCCTGGCCCGCATGTTCCACAATCTGTTGAATATCCATAATTAGTCCCTTCTACTTTGTCCACCTCTTTTGCCCTTTCAGGATGGTTGCATTTTCATCTGATCAAGAATGTATTTCCAGATGGTAGTGTGCTACACACGGATTATTTGAGTCTAAACTGGAAGAACTCTGAAAATAATACCCACAAAGAAGTAAAAACTGTAGCTACAGGGGTTAATACTATTTGAAAGGAAATTAACCCAAATTTAGTCTCTCTTAGGAGTGATTGTCTGTTCAGATTGCTGGCAGGAAGTACCAACATGAATTGATACCATGCTGTTTTGGAGAGTTGCTCTGTGTTGCTTCTGAGAAGTATTACATTTATGCAACTCTGTGTATGCTTTTTATTGATTTACTGAACACATGCAAATAAGCAATAAACAAGATTATCTCCGTTCTTAATGACTATATGACCCTATAGCTTATCCTACATATTCATGTATATATCTAGACATTTTAGTTAAAAAAAATCAACCCCCAAAACTTGGATCAACTTACCCAAAGGTTAATGTGAGTCATGTATTGTAACTCTCAACTCCTTTTTTGGGTAGAGTGGCGAAAGGCAAAAGCTTAGTTAATCTCAAGAGAACCTTACAAGAAGCACTGACCCTTCTCCTTTGTCCACTGTGGCCTTTTAAATGCCTTGGTGGAAAAATTGTGGTATTAGTGTTTTGCCCTCTCTGCAGAATGATCTTTGACTTACCCATGGATCACATCAAAATCGCAATTTTGGCCTCAAAATTTACTCTCTGCATATACAAGAGGTCATTTTATTCAAGAATATATACAGTAGTTCAGAGATAATTTTCCCTCTCTGTTTTATTTTACGTACCAAGAGGCTTCTGACTTCCCTTTTCTCCTTTCATTCCTTCTGCTGACTTCTTTTCTCATGTTTCCTTCTAGGTTCAGTGGCATTGCAGGTCAAGGATGGTTGCAGGAGCGAACTTCTACATTGTGGGCCGGGATCCTGCCGGCATGCCTCACCCTGAGACTGGAAAAGATCTCTATGATCCAACCCATGGTGCCAAAGTACTGACTATGGCGCCAGGCCTGATAACGCTGGAAATTGTACCCTTCAGAGTGGCGGCTTATAACAAGAAAAAGAAGTGTATGGATTACTATGATTCGGAACAGTAAGTTTTTTTTTGGTTTTAAAAAATTGATGAATGTTCTGCATAATAAACCGGGTATGGTGTTTGGGGTATTTGGTTTTGCATGCCGGCACATCTCAGCATGTATTATTTCGCTTCCAAGTAATTTCTCATTGCTTGGGCCCAGGCTCAATTTACTTTCTTCCTGATTTGAGAACCCATCTCCCCAGACTCAACATTTCATCATTTTTAGTTTTTTTGTGTCTTGTGACCGCCATTTAGAAAAAAGCAGATTGAATCTCCACTGCTCTGAAATTGTTTTGACACCCTGGGTGGCCCTGGAATGGAAGCAATGAGTGTTCCTGCATCTGTAATATAAAGTAGTGCTTGCTGCGATACTGTAGATCAGGTTGCAATTTTTATTTTAAACATCTCCATTTGGGAATTTAGTTTCAAGCTACATTTGATGTCGTTGTACAATCTGAGAGATTTCTAGAGGCGTGATGAGTTTCTTTTTTTGTTTTAATAATTTAAGAATGTGTCCACCTGTGATAGGTATGTCCTTATCCAAAGTTCTACAGCATCAATCTTTGGTTCTACATTATTTATCTATGTTTTGCTGCTGTCTTTCTGTCAACTGCACAAAGAAAGGGTATAGTACTTTTACCTTTTCTTCACTTGGCAACCTGGACAAGACAGTGACACAATTGGAAAAAAGGAGTTGTTTACATGTTTGTGTTTTCATGCTGTTATTTTTATGTATACTGTGGGGGGAGATGGTAGTTATAACAACTGTATCCCTGCAGTTACAGAAAATAAAATAGAATCCAGTTTATGAATATATAATATTTATTAATTATTCAATAAACAAATCTACAAATAAACATTCCAGATACTATCAATATAAACTCATCAAACACACTAAAACAATACTATATTCTTCAGACTTCGAACGCCTTCATAGTCTTCTCACTTCTCATCATCTTCCATGTCTGTTCATATCTTTCTTAACCACAGATAGATAAATAGGTTCTGACATAAAATAAGATGTTTACCTAAAGAGAACAACATATATTCTGTGGTATTCTCATCTTATATTCAACAAAATTCATTTAACTGTTTCCAGACTGTGCCCAAGGTTAACAAATTAGAGAAGTTGACGTACCATCAAATTTCCCAATCTCCCCAGGATCCAGTTTAGATACAGATGCAAAAACTTAATTTAAAAAAGAAATTAAAAATTTCTAGCAGTTTCAGGAGGATCAGAGGTGGGTAAATTCAGACTTCTTCTAGGTAGTTAGATAAGGCAAAATTAAAACTATACATTAAGTATCCTTTACCCAAAATGTTTGAACTAGAAGTTTTTTTGGATTTTTTTCTGATTTGGGAAGAGCTATATCTGCATATAATTTTTTGAAAATCAAAGTATTAGCTTGTACAACATGTGCTTATGCGAGTCCCCCACAATTGCAGCAATGCTGCTCTCACACCCATGCATGGCCTGAGGAGAAGCAGCAGAAGGTGGGAAAAGGTGGGAAATGCTAAATTTTGAGATACAAGAGGTGTGTGTGGAGAGGCATGCTCTCTCTATCCCCCATAACAAACACATTCTCTGCATCATTTTACCCTCATGGCTCGTCTTGCTAGGATTGTCATATTTCTTGCTGGCAAGAGGAGCCCTGGTAAGTAAGAAAGAAAAGAAGCAATACAACTATTTTTGTACCATCACCATTGTCACTACCACTACCTTAGTGAGGTTCCATTTTTTGCGTGCCTGAGGAGAGTGGGGTAGTGCTCGCCTTAGAAAAAAAAAGGGAGGTGAGACTTACCTTCCTTTTTCCTTTCTTCCTCAGTCTCTTCCTCCTTTCTGTGACAGAGATAGGAGGAAGAGGAGGAGGAGAAAGGAAGATGGAGCAGATGGCTGATGACAAAAACTTTAAACTTTTTCAGATTTTTGGATTTTCATATTTGGGATGCTCAACCTGTATCTACTAAACCGGGAGTGATTGTTTTTTAATTGGCTAAAATGAAGGTAATTCTCAATATAGTAATCATCAGAGAGTTTTTAGTGAGAGATGAAAGTGCTTTTGTTTTGTCTCACAGAGTATTTTCATCAATACAAGATAAATGAAGCAATCAGATTCAGGTTCTCACCAGCTTGGATTCATAGTACTGCTTGATTTTAAGATTGTTTATACTCTTGTTTAAAGCACACATCCTGATTGATACAGAAAATAAAGCAGACAGAAAAGTGAGATCTGAAAATAGAAAGGTCTAAATCAGTGGTTCCCACCTTTTGGACCTCCAGGTGTTTTGGACGTCAGGCCCCACAATTTCTAATATCTGGTAAGCTGGCTGGGATTTCTAGAAGTTGAAGTCCAAAACACCTGGAGAACAAAAGGTTAGGAACCACTGGTCTAAATACAGTTGCTAGTCCGATGTAGAGTTATTTGATTTTATATGAGTGCTGGTTTTTGAGTTAGTCATTTTTGCAATTAATCTATTCTCTTTGGGATAAGCTATTGAATTTAGGGGGCATTTGACATCTGGTTTGTTCAGATGGTTCATTGGCAATCTACTCTTTTTGCCTCTTTTTTCATGAGCATAGTAGTGCTACCAACTAGTAAGGTAGCATAGGGTAAGGTTTTCCCCGACGTTAAGTCCAGTCGTGACTGACTCTGAGGGTTGGTTCTCATCTCCATTTCTAAGCCAAGGGCCAACGTTGTCCGTAGACACCTCCAAGGTCATGTGGGCAGCATGACTGCATGGAGCGCCGTTACCTTCCCGCTGGAGCGGTACCTATTGATCTACTCACATTTGCATGTTTTCGAACTGCTAGGTTGGCAGGAGCTGGGGCTAACAGCGGGTGCTCATTCTGCTCCCGGGATTTGAACCTGGATGGACTTCAGTAAAAGCAGGAAAGGCTGTGGTATGTCATCTGGGTAGAAACACTCAAGGTGACCAGAGCAGGACCTCAATTGGCCTTCCATATTATGATTGTGTCTTTCCTTCTATCTTTATTTTACTATATTCTCAAAGAAGTCATTCTTCATCACCACTAGTTAATTATTTGTTATGAAGGAAATTAGATATTGCACGACAGACTCATTTTAATGTCTGAATATCTGTTTTAAATTTTAGTGTAATGGTTACATGACCTTGATTTTCCTAGAAAAAATAATAGCAGATATGTATTTTGAAGTAATGTTGTAGAATCGCACACACTATCTCTTGTGTGGACTAAAACATTAATTTTTCCCTGAGAAAAATGCAGATCTTTTGATTTTAATTGCGCACAACCTTTTTACATTCAGCTTCTCAAACAGAACATAGTTGCTTAGGATAAAATTAACAGTGCATTGAGACTTTGTGGTTAGCAAGGCAGAATTTTGTATTAAAGAAGCCCAGTTGGTAATTAAGTGCATATGAACATTGTGAAATCAACAGAGATCATTCTGGGAAGTTTGTGAATAATCACTTATTTTTATCATGCCATATTTTACAAGGACGCCCACGGCTGAAGATTAAAGTACCACTGGATACACTTAGGTTTTAGAAACCAGCTGACTGACTTGCTGGTGGTACATTTGACTTTGAAAAAGAACACCAGTATTTGAGTTTGGGGTTGAGGGGATTAGAAGGAAGAAAACAAAGTTTTTGTACTATTACTTTGTGTCTGAGTGACAAAAAGAAAAGGCCAAATAAGTACGGTGTTTAGGGAAGTCAGTTGAGGCACAGTTCTTAAAAACCTAAGAGAAATATACTTGCAGTATTTAATAGTGCGGGAAGACTGACTCTCAAAGCAATTTATTAAATAAAGGGGTTTAGTACATTGCGTTAACCTTTGTATTTGTCAACATTCTGTGGGAGTGCAGAATTAATGATTAGACATACAATTTAATTTAGTAAATCTTATAGTTAAAAAACAATATTTGAAAATGGTCATATAATTTCAGAGGCCAAAGAAATTGATGAAATAAGATTTGAAGCAATCAGGAATGGGGTTTCTGTCTTCACAGATCTTTATTCCCTCCATATGAAGAGAAAACCAAATAAACAACAACTGTGTAAACTTGCATAATTTCTAAAGTGTTTTCCTGATGCAAAAATTGGGCTGTGGGTTTAAAGAAGTATTTTTCACTATGATGTACAGATGACTCCTGCTTTCAGCTATTTATACAGTGTAAGTAATGCAGAACTGCAGTGTGAGTTCACAGTTTTGTTTTGTTTATCCTTCCTAGTAGAAATAATAGTATATGCTTTTGCTCAGTTGTTAACGTAGTAGATGGTTTGGTTTACATCTTCTATTAAAAAGCAGAGCCAATAAATATAGCATCCCATTTGGAAAGGAGATTCACCCCAATTTTTGATTGGACCAATCAAGAAGCTGCTATTTTCATACAGTGTAACTTTGTTGCCCTTATTCATCTTATCACTTTTGTATAGACTAGTGCATATTAATTAGTACCTTGAGTACCTGGGTTGTGAGTAATGTGCTCAAGCGTGTCCTAAGGCATGCCCTAAGAACAGTATTCACATTAAGTCTGCCTTTGTAGCGAATTAACTCCCAAACGTATCTTGAAAGCTGTTTGCCATTTAGCATAGGCAGTTGCTGCCTAAAGAGAGCGCTCTTAATTTATGCTTGCATTAAGGCTATTGCGCCAGGATTGGCTGGCTTGAAAATGTGTGTTCTTGAGTCAATAAATCTTTATGTTCTCTGACTTTTCCATCCTCAAAGCATGGTGGTGGAAAAACATATTGTTGAGCAAATCTTCCAAATGGGTCTCAATTAATTATGCTGTAGGGATGTGTTTATTGGAGCTGGATTGGAAAGATGATGCCTGGCAAGATGTGAAAGTAGAACTCCCAGTTGTGTGTGTGGTGTCTTTGTAGCATGCACCACAGATGTAGGGCGAAATGCTCTCAAAGGGGGGGAAAGGGTAGCTTGAGAGCGGTGTTTTAAATCCCCCTTTAGTGAGAGTTCCTTTTAGCCGCTGGGGCTTCACACATACCACTTGGCTCTGGGGTGGGAGGAATGAAAGACTTTAATTGGTCTAGGATATTTTCCCCTCTTTGATCGAAACGTCAGGGAAGAACAAACTTGTAGGCTTTTATTGTTCTCCTTTCCCTGCCAAATAGCAGGTCATACACAGATTTTTTTTACATAAATGTGGATATTGTCACTTAAGGAATTTCTGGTTAAATTAAATAGAATCATGAAGTTAGAAGAACCCAAAAGGCCATCCAGTCCAACCCATCAAGGAAGAGCCACACAACTAAAGCACACACATCTTTAACATCTTAGAGATAACAAATATTAGGATTTTATTACTCTTGTGGTTCAAATTGTATGGGGTGAAAGTAGGGACCAATAGTCTTTCGATGCGCATCCGTTTTTTCCTATTCATTTGGTCCTACTGCATTGAATACCAAAGGGCCATATGTGTGCAAACTCACCATACATTTTTTTTTTCGTGTAAGGAGCAACCGGAGTTGCTTCTGGAGTGAGAGAATTGGCCATCTGCAAGGACAATACAATTTAGAACTGTGCATTATGCATAGCAATTTTAGTGCCCTGTGTGAGTTCAAGATGGGATTTAGAAGTGTTAAAATATGTCTAATCACCCCACCCCTGGGCATAATTTTTTTAAAAAAAGAAATCTTGAGGGGCTATTCAAAGTATCAGCCAGTTCATTCCCAGTATTTTTTTAATTGTGGTGTTTTGTCAAATGTTCCAGACAAAACAATCTCTAGACTATTTCAAAAAGTAGAGTGGGAGTGCTACAGAAATATTAAAAACATTAATTGTAATGAAAAGCTGCCATAAAACACAAAAAGCTTGGCTATTCATCATAATGGTTATGATGAAAGGCCATCTGTTTTGTTTGGCCTTTAAAAATTACATGTTTCTGACCATGTGGGGTGTGTACTACACAGAATGACTTGGCAAGTTGACCACATTTTTGGTAGTATACAGAGGCATAAGAGATGCCCCCCATTGAAAGTCTATTGTAAAAGCCACAGGGTCCTGGTAAATGAATGCCATTAAAAACAGAAATGTGTCTTGTAAATTACAATCAAGAAGTCTTTTGGGGAGAGTTAATAAATCTGAGGAAGTGCCCTCACCCCATAGAGGTTTTATATAGCAGCAGCAAGTGCAGTCTTTGCCTAGAATTCATCTGGAGTACTGAGCTTTGGTGATAGATGGTAGAATTCGCTAACTTGTTTGCTTGTTGCTTGATCTCACAATCTAAGGAAAAAGCTCCACATTCTTTAGAAAGTTAAAAGGAACTAATTAACAGTGAATGGGAAAGATCTTGGCTTGGAAAAGTTATTTTTTGGGCTGCAGTCGTCAGAACACCCCTTTGTTAGCTTGGGAAGATTTTAAAATCTAAAAAAGTACTTTGGCACTAGACCTTGTCAGGTAAGTATGCATTAGAGTAGATGACAGATTGATAAGATAGTTAATCTAACTTATGCTGAGGCTTTTTCAATAGTTCGGTACAGCATGTTATTTTTCAGTTGCCTAGCTGAAGTGAACCATTGGCTGTCAGAATAGACAATATTGGGCTGGGTTGGGTGAGGAACATGTGATGGACCAGATGTTGCTGCTGTTGTTGGACTCTCTATCATTAATTTTAGCCAGCTATGGTTAATAGTTGGTGTGTGTGTGTGTGTGTGTGTGTGTGATGGAATTCATTGTTCAACATCACCTTGAAATTTAGTTGTTTCCTATCTCTGTGCTACATAGATAATTATTAGATCCAGCATAAATCTTATGGCAAATGGCGATAGCTTGTTTGAACTTGTTTGAATAGTTCTAACTTTCATAACATATGACATAGTATTTCCTGATCAAGGGGTTTCACATATTCAGTTGCAAGTCCTTGAGTGATGGACACATATGCAACACATCTGAAAAATATTACCTACTGGAGCTGATCCAGTCTGTTTTATTAAGTATTTGGGTTCTTGGGTTCCACAGATATTTTCACATTCAGGATGAAAAAAACCCTAGCTTGTCATCCAGCTGCATTTGGGACTGACTTACAAATACAAATATTTTGGTTTAGTTTGGATAGTGATCTAATCCTCAAAACATCAAGCATATTATACGACTGGCCTGTACCAGTATCTGTACTATTGAAACGACCCAACTCAGTTCATCCTGTTCAAGTTTTCACTTTAATTAAATAATGGTCCAGCTACCACTCAAAATTTAAAGTTGTGATTCTCCTATGATGTAGCTGAAAATAAGAGCTCATTTGGATTTTCATTTTGGGGGTGAATATCACAGAATATCAGTGACTACCCACCGCAGTGGACTCGAGCAGACTATGACAGCCTGGCTTTTTCCTTTATGGTGAAGCTGAAGGTTATTTCAGAGGAAGGAACTAGGAAAACAGTGTCTGAGAATTCATTGCCCAAAACATCCCTTTTGGGCACTGCATACAGTTGAATGGTCCCTTGGCAATATTTTAGACCTCTATCCCTGCCTCCATGGCTTGCCCTTCTTTAGAAAGCACAGGAAGGTCCGTGCAATCCAGAGGATAGAGGTGCCAATAATACATAACACGGAGATGCAAATGAAATGGATGGCAATATAAGAACTGAAAAGTAATGGAAGCACCTGAAATATATACAGTTGACTCTTTTAGCAAACTCCAAGGCTTATCAGGAACCCAGCCAGATGTTTTTTAACAGAAGGAATGTTCTAATGCATCTGATGAAGAAGAAAAAAGCAGCGAAGGATCAGAATTATGGTCTCAAAAGTTGAAAGGAAGACTGAAACAAGATCCATGTTATTTGTTTAAAGTGTTTAGTTAGAAGTGTCTAGTCCACTTTCCAGTGTTGACTTTGAAAACACGTAGGAAACATTAAATGCCACCAAGACACAGTACATAAAAAACCCAAACAAAAACAAAAGCCAAGATTGCACATTAAAAACTAACCACAGATTGAAAGCAGCACAGAAAAGAATGTTGCCAAACATGTGGTGAAACACAAGATCTTGTCTTGCCTTGGGAAAAGACAACAAAACAGAAAGCCATGTGAGCTTTGGGGTGTGTGTATGGACAGCATTGCATTTCGAGGAGCTGTAACAAAGAAGACCTTGTACTTCAGAAATCAGTGTTATTCCAGAATTTGAGATACCATGTGATGCCTCACCTCAAGCCGTGAGAAGAGGCGGGTAAAAAATGAAATAAATTATTATTATTATTATTATTATTATTGCAATGTTTCTGGACTTCATTGCAAGGTCATGCTGTAAGATTATTAGGGCCAAGGCTATTCATATCAAAGGCAATTTATACCTTTCCTTTATTTGTAAGAGCTCGTTATAGCTAACAAGAGTGTAATGTCGATGTCTAGCTATCATTAAGTTCTGTTCAATTCAGTGTTACCTACTGCTGAGTTGAATTTGAATTATATTATTAAAATCAGGAGTAGGTGAAGTACTGTAGGATTGAAATTTCTATCAGCGTGAGCAATTTTAAGGAGTTGCAATTGAACTCTGGCAATTTATTTTCTGGCTACATCAATTTAGCTCTTTAAAGGTTAAAACTAACTTTGAATTTTGCCCAGAAATGAACTGGTAGCCCAGATGTTTCTAGGTAGGTAAAATCTGAGTAGGCTAACTCCAATCTGATATTGGTGGAGCAGCTAAAGGCTAAGATTTCTAGCCAATGTTGATGGCAACACTTTGTCATGTATTATTGATAGGAGCAGCTCTATGATCAAAGAATTACAACAACTCAGGCTAAAACTGTGTATAAGATAACTTCACTGGACATTTCCGTTTCTTCATATCCAGAAAATTAAATCAAGAGTTATGATGCTAACTTCTTGTGTATACCATAGGAAGACTGACGTTTTTTATTTGCTAAGTGAAGTTAAAGATTAAGGCAAACAGATCTTCCCCTGCATACTTTTGGCTTCAATTTCTCACATTCTCAGAGCTATAGCCAACTGAGGTCAGCATTTGGCTTGTGTTTCAAACTAAGAAAGAATGAGTTAAAGATAGGTGCTCTAAATCGAATAAATAAAGTAAAAACATTGCATTTTATTGTTGGATTGATTACTGTTTCTTCAAAGTACTTAGGAGTTTTTGTCTGGTTTCATTCCTACTCTGAATTTTGTAACATTTAATAAAATTCAGTACTTATCTCATGGTCATCTGGATTTCTGATTTTGTCCCATGTGTTTGTTTGACAACTTTTTAATAATCAAATGCAAAGGTTAACCTATATATGTATCTATTGTATATTTCAACTGAGAATTGCCTTGGTGAACAATGCCAAGATCTATCTAAGGGTGCATCTACATTGTATAATTAATACAATTCAACACCACTTTAACTACCATAGCTCAGGGCTGTAGAATCATGGAAGCTGTAGTTTGGTGAAGCGCCAGCACTCTTTCACAGGAAAGGCTAAAGAACTTGTAAAACTACAACTCCCATATTCCATAGCATTGGGCTGTGGCAGTTAAATGTTGTCAAACTGTATTAATTCTACAATGTAGATGCACCCTAAGTTTCCCGTAGCAGCTGATTGGATAGCTGAATGCTTCTTGAGAGCCTCCCCAAACAGGATGGAGTCGACTTTGTATTTATCCCAAGCACCAGTCCTTTCAAAGCATCTACTCACATTGAAATTTCTATTTCTTCTTCCTTGCAGCAATGAAGGTATACAGAAACATATGGATAAATATTACATTTTGTACATTCTAACAGTGAATTTTGTTTTCTGCGTATGACTTTTTATGATAGCCAAAACAGTGCCATCAACACCTGATAGGAGAGGTTTCAATTTGTGAACCCAGATTTGAAGAGGTGTGGAAAAACCTTAGAACTTTGTTCTGGAAGATATAACTCTGAATGATTTCATTGCAGTTCCTGGCATATGATTTTCTATATGTGTGTGAGAATGTGCTGCATGGAGACACTTCAGAGTCAATAATCTTTGGCAGAAATCCCTGGGGTCCAGATAGTTGTATTTTAAAATTCAAATGAAAATGTCATTATAACCGTTGAACTGTTATCCTGAAATGCCTGTCATTTTTGTGTTTTATTTCAGCCACGAAGATTTTGAATTCATTTCAGGAACTCGCATGCGCAAACTGGCCCGAGATGGGCAAAATCCTCCTGAAGGTTTCATGGCTCCTAAGGCATGGACTGTGCTGACAGAATACTACAAATCCTTGGAAAAAGCTTAGGCTTCTTATTAATTGAGGATCAATTTTTGACGCTTGATTTATTAACAAGAAGGGGGACCACACAGTCACCGATTGGCAAAGCTTTCATGTAATGTCTGTCAGAATGCTCTTCCCTTAAAAAATCCAGACCCTTTTTTCCTTAACTATGGCATTTTTCTGTTTCTCTCATGGGTTCTGTTACATATTGGCACCTAACAAATGGCTGCTTTTAGTGTTTTCTCTTTTATTATGGTTAATATCCTTGTGGAAAGATTTTTTTTGTTTAATCTTGTGCTTTTTAAAATATTATGTTATGCCTCTGTACCCTTAAGTTCTCAGTGCGGCTGCATCTTTTTAGTTATTTTCTTTCACATTATTTAATGGAGCTTCTGTTTTGTATTGTTTTCCTCTTTCATAGTTTGAAGGATAAATACTGCGATCTGATAATATGGGATAGAAATAGGTGCTAAATTAAATCAAAATGAACTAACTTTTTAGAATAATCCACTTTTACTGTTCTGTCAATGGTCTTTGAAACTCTTGTAAGGAATCTCTAAAATATGCTTCGGTGTGCTACAAATTAAACTTCTTTATTTGAAGGCATATTTTGCTTGTATAGTTTATTGTAATAGCATAAAGAGGTATAGAATTGGAACAAAACTTTTTTCTTCATCACTTCTCAAGAATTATAACTTTTTTCACATAGTTACTCACATTGTGAATTTTTTAAAAAAATTATATTTTTGTGTAAATAGGAAAAAAATCATTGTTTCCTAACCCTATTTCTTGACATGATGTTGAAATATCTTAATTGTTGAAATGCAGATAGTATCACACCTTCCAATGTATACCTTGTCGTTGCTTGTAAGAGTTCAGAGTAGTTAATAAGATGTTATTTCTATGTTTTGCTTTCACTTAGGCCCCATCTACACTGCATTATAAAATCCAGATTATCTGCTTTGAACTGGATTATATGGCAGTGAAGACTCATATAATCCAGTTCAAATCAGATAATCTGGATTATCTGCTTTAATTTTCTGGACTATATGGCAGTGTAGATCCAGACTTAGATTACAGTCCTGATAGGCATAAAATTAAATCATTTGTTTTCTAGAATGAAAAAGCTATGCAAAATCTATGCCATCTGCTTCAACATCCAAACAATTATCGAAACATCTTGAATTAACATTTCAAACACTTTGGCATTCTTTAACCTACCCTTGATTGTCAACAGATTCTGACTTCTTGCTACGCACCACTTACGCACTATCAATTTTTTGTGTGCAATATGTAGTCAAGTAATTGGGCGTTTTAGTTGGTGGAATGCTACTATTATCGAAGGATATGGAAGGTTCAGAACACATACTGGCAAAGAACCAATGCTTGCTTTCTGTCATTTGCAAGTAGTACTTTGAAGGAAAAAGAAATAATTGAATTCTGGACAGCAGTTGTCAGTCGGTGCCGAGAACGCATTGACCTTAATTTGTTAAAAAGCCGTGTTTTCTGTTCTTAAGTTAGGATAATTTAATTTGACGTCTAGTACTTGTAGGTTCACTTTTAAAAGGCAAAGTAAGACAAACATCAGTACAAAGGAAGGGGCAAACAGGCTACAAAAACTTTTGTCCAATTTGTTATTTTCACTATTAAATTGCAGCAGATTTTTGCAACACAGAAACTTTCAATCAGAAGAGGTCTAATTGCAGTCTTTAGATATTGAACTGCAACTCCCATTATTCCCCATCATTGGCTACGCTAGGTAAGACTGATGGGAATTGTAGTCCACTAATTGGCGGATTTACTTTGCCCACCCTTCCCTTAAATTATGGGTAGAACTAGAATGGTCAAACAGAATAATTTTTCTACTTTGCCTGGAGCACAGTATCTTTTAACATTTTTCAATATGTAACAATCTGTCTAAAATATCTTTTCTCCTCTAGAATCATTATAAATCTTTTCAAATAAAAGATTTGGGTCACTAACTTCAAGCTTTGGTACCAAATTCACAGAAGTTATATGTTTTACTGGTGCATAGCCGTTTCCAATATACTGAAATTTCCCCTTCTAAATCGTACACAAGAGGACCATATGTCTGTTCTAATTCTACCATAACCTTCGAACTTTTATTTGTCCCTATCAAAAGTCATTCTGACACATGGAACACAGTTGTTTTGAGGGATAAAGAGTAATAAAAGAACCTCTTGTTAGTTTTGAAGAGTCCTAAAAAAGGAAAGGTTGGAGCATTGCTCTCCTTTCTTTCAAAACTGAAGTTAATGAGGTGGACGGAGTTTACTAAATCTTGGGTTGAAGAGTTAAATAAGTGCTATAAAACCATTACAGTTCATCATTGAGAGATCTATTCCAGATGATACTTTCTTTTCAAATCTACTTTAAGTGACGTCAGTTATTCTTCTGGGGTCAACAAAAAAGCAAAAGGACAGGCCTGTGCCATTTTGCAAGATGGAGGCTCCAAGCGGTTTAGTTTTACAGCTACATAAATTCCCATTCAAAATCTGAGGTCCTGAACTTGTATAGAAAAGTTGCTCGCTTAATGAAGATTAAGAATCCCAGGCTTGAAATTGGGATGCTCCGTTAGCGATCTTAAACCCTGGATTGTTCAGTAAGTACTACCAGACGGGAAATTGTTACAGAAAGGAAAATCCTGGAGCCAACCCAAATGCCTATGGTACAAATAATACCACCTATAAAAATCAGTAATATGAAACTATACTGGATGTCTTTGTAGGTTTTGGTCTTCTCATTTTTTTATTTTTCTTAGGGAATTTGCACGCCCCCCCCCCCCCCTAATTTCAGTCCTATGATCTGACTTTTTTTTACAAGAAAATTATATCACAAAGTACATCTTATAAGCAACTAAGGTAAGAAACTGTGATTTTAGAGCAACAACTCCAAAGAAGAAGGAAATATTGCAGCTTTTTGCTAGCAAAATGACATCTCTGGGATTGGGGGTGATGTTGAAAACAGACCTGTAGACCAACCTTTGTGTTTTCCTATATTAAACCCTATGTTGGTGTGAGAGAGATTTACATCATCAAGCAAAAAGGAAAAATGCAAAATAATGGCTAAAAAGAGTAAGCCAATTACTTGTATTTCCACCCCTATCCCAAGAGGTTTGCATGAGATCCAGTGTTGTAAAGTAGTTTGAGTGTTAGACTAGTATTTCGGGGGGCCTGAATTGTGCACATACATACACAACTGAAAAACATTGTTTTGGTATGTATGATGATGTTGAGGCTATTTCCCTCCAACTCTGTAGTTCATTCACACATGCTAATCATTGACTGAAGCTTCACTTCAATTTTCAAATCATTCTAAAATGCTCTTAAATGAGAAATATGGAGTTAATCTGAGACAATGTATGGTGACATTAACCACTTCTGAATGCATGCTTACTAGAGATTAAGCCCATTGGACACAGGGGAGACCTTCGTCAGAGTAAGTAAAGTGTTGTGCTATCGTTTTTTATTGAGAAGTCTAAAGCAGCAGTAATGGACAACTTGTGCTTCCTTCAAATATTGCAGAGCACCAGCTGTAACCATTCATCCATCACATACTATGCTATGTAAAACTGATAGGAGTTACAATCCAAAAACATGTGGAAGGCTGTAAATGGTCCACCTTTGCCCTCCATGGTTATATAGATAACTGTGTGGTATAGTAGTTTGACTGAAATCAACACTCGATGGAAGAGGTGGGTTCACATCCCTGCTCAGATAAGGAAATCCATTGGATGACTGGGTAAGTGTCTTAGTCTATGAGGAAGAAGATAGAAACGCTCCTCTAAACAAATCTTGCCAAGGAAACCACAGGATATGGTCACTAGAACATGGAATCAGATACAAAAAAACAGTAATATAATCTTATGCGGTGCCCACAAGAAAGTAGCTTGTCATAGCAATCATTATTTGTGATGGAGACTAATTAAAATAAGGCTCTAGTCTCTTGAGAGATTAGGACAGAGATGAAAAACAGTGTCTCCGAGGAAAATCTGTGTTGGAACTAAATAGTATCCTTTTCATTCATAACCTAATGCCAAAATATGTACTTTTTTACCCTCACTAACACAAAATTATTGGCAATAGACTATTGGACTTGGGGTTGGCATACCATCTTCCCTTCATTTTTAAAGATCTCTTTTGACTAAACTGGTTGCAAAGCAGAGGATGGGTGGTTTTACATGGACCATTCCAACATGCATTTCAAGAGCTCGGCATGGTGTGTCTCGAGGATTGGCTTACAATTCTGGGGAGCAGGGTTCAATTCCCCCAAGACTATGGAAACCCACGAGGTGACCATGGGTAAATAACATACTCTCAGTCCCAGAAAACCCCATGATAAGGTCACCTTAAGGTTGTCATAATTCAGACATGACTTGAAGTTACATCACAACAAATATGTAATCTGTGGGAAATGCTGTTTCTTCCCATTTTTTTCATTGTGCACAATTTGGGGAAAGGGAAGGGAGGGAGCATGGGAAAAGGGCAATAGGTGAGCCAAATTCATTCCTATAACTCATTTTTTTGTAAACTCCATATTTTCACTGCATGAATGGAGTAAATGGAGGGTAGTGGAGGGAGAAAAGTTAGTTCCCCAACAAACAATCATGGGATTTAGCATCACATCTGTAACTCCTAAAAGGCAAAAAAAAAAAAAGTCTCCCAGGTCTAAATCACCGAGTTCATCTCCCTCCCCAATAAAATTCAATTTTGCTTGACTACAATCAAAGGACCCTGTTGTCCAAATTGCTTACTTTAAGGCTCATTGTGGTGAAGTAACTACACAATATGCTTTACCATCCATGAGTAAATACATCCCAGTGGGAGCTAAATGAGTACTTGGGGCTTGAACTGAATCTCTTCATTAAAGAGAATTTTACCCACCGTATATAGCCATTAAAGAACAGTTATGTCATTGGAAACCCTTTCCTTTTTTATTTTGATTTTCCCATGTATTACTGGTAAAGAATGTATAGATGTGAACTGTATTTTGCAGATGGTTATATGGAATTTGCTCCTCTTTTAATTCTCCTGATTGTTGCTGCTGAATTGCAATCAAGACAAAATAGTTGCAGCAAGTGAAGGCATCTGATGTGCCTGCTTGGAATTTAAGAAAACACATTTGTTTGAAAAATATTAGGGAAAAATGTGTTTCTATATCATTTCTACATTAGGTTTTTCCAAAAACTTGCATCTTGATGAGCGGACAACATAAGAGTCATAAGTGAACAGTAGATGTGCTAAGAAAAGTTCATTTATGTTCTCTCTCTCTCTCTCTCTCTCTCTCTCTCTATATATATATATATATATATATATATATATATGTAAAATCAAGAAAGCTGTAATGCTCAAGTTAAAGTTTTCTTTTTTGATTTACAAGATTTTCCATCTCATTTCCTGTTACTATATGCTTGTACCATATATTACATGTGCAAAGTGATCCCATTACACTGCCAGAGAGTGCATAATTCAATTGCAAATACTCCTGTTTAAAGCTTCAAAATGCCTGCTATGGAAGAACACTTACTAACAAGAAAACAGTGCATCTTGGATTTGCAAAGGCCCTGTCTTCTGTTGATGTACAGGAAACATTTCCAGTTTCAGTTTAAATAAATGCAAATTTAGGAAATAAATTTGTTTAATCTGTAAAATGCATTTCAGAATAATCTGTTTAGTTAGGAAGATTTCTATAATTCAATAAAATTTCATGAAGGACAACATCAAGTACAGGAAACCTTATATTTTACCTTTCATTGCTGCTTCCTCCACAGACCTGTATGTTCCAGTCAGCCTCTAAATCTAACATGCTGCCCACAATTGTGACAGAGAATGTTGTCCTTGTGTTGAAATAAGACAGAATTATTAGTCAAAGTGGCATGTGTAGGGGAAAGTTGTGGTGGTCAGACACTTTTAAGAGAGGAACAGAATGAGCAGTGACTGCGGGTCTCATATATTAGTAGAACTTCAAGCATAGTGTGAGTCACTTGAACATTAGCATTCCTGCATTATTACCATCTCAATAACTTCAGCTCCAGAAATCTGACGGCTTGGAGGATCACAAAACAAAATCTAGGGATGGTTCTGTTCTTTTGTTGTGATAGCAAGTAGCACTAAGAGCAGCAAGCCAGACCAATTATTTTTAAAGTATTGTGTTTATTATCCCACCTTCCCCTTCCCAACTGGTCTAAAGTTAGTAAAGAGATTTATGGATGCCAAGAAACTAGAACCTGGATTTAACAAGTCTTGGTTCAATAATCTAACCCCAGCATGGGAAAACTTCAGTTCTCCAGGTGTTTTTGACTTAAACTCCCAGAAATTCCAGCCATCTCACCGGCTATTAGGAATTGTGGGAGTTAAAGTCCAATACACGTAGGGGGCCATCAGGGACAGGGTCCTTCCATGAGTATTCAAGTTACCTGGCCCCTGATGTGCGACGGGAAGTTGCTGCCAATTGCGAGAGAAATAAGGTTGAACACTGAAAATCACCCACTGTATGGCTATCAGCCTCTTCCCAGTAGACTTAAAACAAGGAAAAGTTTCATGAGAACCACCACTTCCAGCAACAGCAAGAGTATCCCTCTGGGCAGCAAAACCAGGAAATCCCAATTGGATGGTCCCCATGAGAGTCTGCCTTCAGGGAAAACCAAGAATAGGCAACTTGGAAGTTCCTAAATAGACTCAGAAGTGGAGTTGGTAGATCAAAAGACAATCTAATAAAATGGCACTACCTAGAAGAATCCTCCACCTTGTGTGACTGTGGAGCAGAACAAACAACTCAACATCTGTATGCTTACCCACAATGCCCTGCCTCATGTACAGAGGAAGAGCTGTTTAAGTTACAAACAATGCAATCACTGTTGCCTGTTTTTGGTCTAAAATTATTTAGCTGCTTGTGTTATCTTTATTTTATCAGTTTTAAACTTATTTATTTATGCAATCCTTTTGACACAAAATAAAAAACCTGGCCCCAGTATCTTTAAAGGATCCTGGTGAGAATACTGTCTTTACTTTTTCTTGAAAGAGCAAAATGCATTATGCCAGCACAGCTCTTAATTGCAATTCTAAGCACTTCAGGAGATAAATTAATATTTTGTCATTAGTCTGAAGTGCCACATTCATGCCTTTATAAATTAGGCAGCTGAAATACAATATTAAGTGAAAGAGGGAATAGTTGCAAGACAAGGAATAGTCAATATCCATGACAGCTTTGCATACATCTTAAATCTTTGTTTGCTATATCCCATCATGAGTGTCAGTGTGCTGTCGTATGCTGGGCCTATAATAATATCTGTTTAATAATGTCTGTATGCCCAACGGGACGCCGGGGTGCCTCAGCTGAAGGGTATTTTAGATTTCCCAACACAAAGTTCTATTGAGGCTCCAAATAAGTTCAACAAAGTTCTTTATTTGGGCTTAAATCTTCAAACAAATGAATTAAATGCTTTATAACCTTGGAAAACCGGTAGCTTCCTCAATCTGCCATCAATGGGCAGGCAACTGTTGGTAAACTGCTTCCTTTTTTCCTTAGGGAAATCTTCTGACCCCTCCCTGGGCAATCTTTCTTTACCTTGCTGGCGTGAGGCCCCTGCTTCCGGCTCCAAGATATGGATAGCCTGAGTGGTCCCTTACCAGACAAGGTTGCTGTGGATTCTGGCAAGCTGGAAAGTGACCTTTAAATCTACTCCACGAAGGCTGTAGGAACTGTGCTGATCCCCCAGCAAAGCTGTGGAACTATTCCTTTACTCACCCAGCAAAGCTGTGAGAAGTGAAGCTTTCATGTAGGTGGGAAGGAGAATCCCACATGTCCTGCCACAAGGCTTCAAAACAATGAGACTGAACAAAATCCCCCTTTCCCTCCAAAACCCTGGGAAAAAGGGTGGGTTTAAAGATTCTAACGAAGATTGCCAAGTTGTTGGCCCTATGAATGCAACCTGAGGGAACCTACCTTATTGCTTAAACAAGTTTATACAAACTAGCAGTGCAAGAAAAGGAATTCAAATCTCCTGGCACTGCTGTGCCGGCACAGTCAGAACTTCTCTTGTATTTCTCTTGTTCATCTTAAATTGAGTCTTTCAAAGCATCCAGGATTGGTTTTCTCTTCTTTTAATCAACATCATTTTCAGTTATGAAAAGGGTGGGCAGAGAATTTTTTTTCTATTAACCACATTTAATACATCCCAAGCAAATTAATTTTTGATAGTCCTATGACCACATGCAGAATTGAAACGTTAGAGATTCAGAATTTGTGGAAAAATGTTTTCCTTCTCACTCACACATACAAAAAACTTAACTTGTTACATTTACATAAAACAGTAAAACCAATATACACAGTTCCACAAACTTCGAATTTATTGAATACCTTAGTCCAGACTTTGATTAAATATAAATCAATATGTTGCTTGGAAAACATGTTGTTTTCTACTACATTTATGATGATGATGATGATGATGATGATGATGATGATGATGATGATGATGATGATGATGATGATGATGATGATAATGATAAGGTCCAAACTACGTATATGACATGCCCATGTTAATGCAGGTATTATGATGAAAAATTATTATTATTAATTATTTTTTACGGCACTTTTACCCCACCTTTCTCAATCCCGAAGGGGACTCAAGGCATCTTTACAACATAGGCAGCAATTCAATGCCTTTAAAAAACTACAATAAAATAAACATTTAAAATGAAGTTATAAAATACAATTAAAACAATTAAAAGCATTAATTTAATTAAAATGTGCACACACATTGAAATTAGAAGCATAGCAGAAAATGGGTGAAATCTGGATTGGACCACAGTGCATGGAACACCATGATCCAGTTCCTCCCAAACTGTTTGATCTTGGAGGGAAGTTTGCCATGACAGTGATTTCCATAGACCTATGCAAGTTTAATGGAATAACAGCCCAATTTCTATTAACCACATTTGTTATGATTTCCATGTGGTTGTCCTCTATTCCTTTTACTCTTTGAAATGGATCCCCAATATTTTCAGCTTTCAGTGGCTGGCTTTTAACTAATTATTAGTGATAGGCACATTAACATATAAAACTAAAAGTTGCATAGTTTGTTTGTTTATTTTATTTTAAGGGTGTTTTGTTGTTGCAAATATTTAATGTGGAAGAGGAATTGATGAGCAAATGTAGATTGAATCTCTTCTCCTGCTATTAACACTGGAAGGGATGAAATTTAGATTCTGATCAAAATTGGATTCACATTTTCGAAATGTCTGTTCTGTTCTATTTAAAATAGACAGATGATATTTTATCCAAATTAGGAATATGGAGCGATATGAAAGATACACCCTGATTAAACAGGCCAAAAATAGAAAGGTTTTTCACATAAAAAAGTAAAAAAAATATATTAAAGACATATTGAACAAACGGAACATACATAATAAGTGGTATAATCAAAACCTATTTCTCAATCAGTTTTACCCCACTTGTCCTATAGATCCAACATACCATTAATACTCTTTTTCCCCTTCCTTTTTATCTTATAGAGCTTTTTACAAAGACAATAGAGCAAGTATTTTCTTTTGCCCGCCTTTATGTATTTTTGATTAGGTGACTGGAAAATTGCCCAAACGTCTCAACTAAATATCTTTTGGGAGGTTTTCTTTTCTTTTCTAGCACTGCTTTTCATTTGTGTATCTGTTCAAGCTATAAAATCCACAATAAACGACATAACTTGAACAAGCAACCCACCCTCCACTCCACCCACTACAAACATTTGTGCTGAATGAGCAGAATAGTAAGAGCTTTTCCCATCTTCAAACCTCAGCCAGACCTGCTGTTCAGATGTCACACACTTCTTTCTTTGACTTTGATCTCTTGCCCAAATCGGAAAGTGAAGTTTAATTATATGCCAATTGTTAACTTTCTTTTGAGGAGGCAGCAATTGATTTTGCCAGTGCTTGACAGCATGAAGAATGCCATGAATTTCCTTTCCCTGGCCCAATACATGTTTCATGAAGGTAACCAGCTGTTCTTGCATATTGTTCATGGGGATACAAAGCCATTGGGCTCTTCCACATTACTCTTAAAACACTGGTACCATTTCTTAGGCTACAAAAAAAGTTGCAGGATCTCAAAAGGAAAATCATTTTTTGCTTCATCTGGTATTCTTCAGTTGCCTTTACTTGCTGACCGCTTATTCCCTAGTCTTCAAGTCCTCTTCAGTGAAATATTGCAAATGCCTTGTATTGGTCCATATTTTTTAAAAGCTACATCAAATAGCTCAAGATGAATGCTTTGTTCTAGAGCTTCTTCATTCTCAGGATTTATGTTTTAGATTGCATTGTTTAGTTTTGTTACTTGGATCTTGGGGTACATAAATGCAGCAATATGATGTCACATGTGCTTGCAGGCGCTATGCTCTTTTTGTCTCTTAGATGAGACTATTTCTTTTAAGGACAGTCCTCCCAAACCTGGTACCATCCTAATCCATTGGACTAAATCTCTGATAATCCTACAGGCATATGATAGGAGTTATAATAAAACAAGTGTGGAAGGTACCAAGTTGAAGAAGGCTGTCTTAAGAGAGTCAACCTGATCCAGTGAATAGGGGGAATTGTAACCCAACATAAAGGTGAAAAAGTGAAATGCAAGCAGATAATCCATAGTTACTTAAATCTAAATTCAAAACACAGTGCGTGAAGTAACTTGAAGCCAGCATCTTCTCCTGGGGTCTTTGACTTTCATCTGTTTTCTTTTGTCAGAAACAAAGTATTTACTTCTGTTGGCATTGCAGATTGGTATAGCACTAAGACAGCCAGCTGGACTCCATTCTACAAACCCTTTTGCCAAGACCAAGGCAAGCATTTTCCAATTGGAAAAATCCTTTTGAGATTAAATAGTTCCGTTCCCTAGGACGCAATATGTATAAAATAGGTTGTTATGAAACGTGGCCCAATCATTGTATGCTCAGAGCAGCGAAAACCATTTCTAAAAGCCTGGAATGCCAATAATAGTTTGATAACAGTTGTTCAAAATTGATTTCAAAACACCTTTCTCTCTTGGATCAGTCAAAACAGTATCCTAGTCAGATGTGGCCCAAAGCATTTTATTGTATGAGGCCAAGAGGAAGATGATTCCCACCGCACCTATGTATGGAAGCCAACTTGGACTAGCAGTTGAATCCTGAGTGGAAAACTCCTTTTTGGAAAAGATTATTGTTTTTAAGTATAATTCAGTTTCCTGTTCTACTCATTGCAATTACTTGCCAACAGTTTCCCTGTAGCTTGTAATGTTGCTACTTAAAAAAAAATCTTAAAAAGTAGAAAAATGACTTAAATGAGGGGAAAATGCCTTCAAAATTCCACAGAAGCATTTTAGCACTCCAAAAGTAATGAGAAAAATAACACAAAACATTACTCATTACATGCAAAAATATAATAACCTGGCTAGCTGCCCTTTAATGCCCTCATTACACTTCAAAGTAAGATTTATTGCTAATATCTTTACTTATAACATGTTACATCCAGACTCTGGTTGACCTTGCTTCAACATTAGAGATTGGGCCACATCCACTACTACCCGAGAGAACAGCAGGTTCACTTAATGGGGTCATAAAAGGGTAGGAAAGATTATACCACACAAATACATAGTTTGCTTCTACCTCACAACTATTCTATTATTTTGACCACTAAGTGCTTGAGGCCAAGAACAAGTTGTGTTGTTATGCTGTAACATGTGCTGTCATGTTATAACAGTTATGCTGTTATGTTCTGTAGTATTTGTCAATGCCTTGGGGTATATATATTTGGAGATGTACAGTAAGATATCATGTTCTATAGTTTATTGTAAAATCTTATATAGGTCTATTAAGTGATTCTCTGTAAGCCTGTTGGGGAGAGAATGTGGGGTGTTGAAGGTGATTAATGATTGATTGAGAGTTGGAATGAGAACATTGGAAAATGTGGGGTTTTCAGGGGACATGGTGGTTGTTGTGGCAATTAGTAGAGTAGGGTCAATGTGAAGTGATCCATACAGTCATACGTCATTGATATATACATCTCTTAGAACTACATAGAATTAGGAATGACTTGTTCAATAAATATTGGAGAAGCTGTAATGCTGTTGGCACATTTGAGCATGTGTGGGTCTCCCGTCTGCAAATATCTCTTTGGCCTGATTGTCTCAGCCAGATTAACAAAATCACTTATTAGAATGCATGGTTCTGATGATCTTTACTCATTCTATCAATTTAAGATAAAACAATGAAAATCTCTTATACAAAGTTCTTGTATGTATCCTGCTATATGAACAAATCTACACAGTTTTTCTGTTTGCTAAGGCTAGATGAGGCCCCTATACAAGCTAGTGATATTTCATTTTACTAGAAGTGAAATAGCTGAAGAAACTTTGAAGACCACATAGTGCCCATTTATAACATATGTTGTATGTTGTAAGCCGCCCTGAGTCCCTATTGGTGAGAAGGGCGGAGTAAAAGTGATGTAAATAAATAAATATGGACATTTGGAACAAATATGGATAGTTTCCGCTATGGAAACTAATGATGTTCTGGAGATGATCGTGATGAATATCTTTGGATATTCATTGTAATAAATTGCTGTAATCTTCTTTTGCTTGTGGTTGCCTGGTTGTATGTTGAGTCATGAAAGGAGAAGGATAGTGAATTTACCATGATTCTGTATAATCGTTAGGCTCTCAAATAGTGAGATTCAAGCCTGCAGCTAGAGTATGATAGTTGTACAAGGGGTGTATTAACAACTCGAAGATACACACACACACACACACACACACACACACACACACAAACTAGCTCTTATTCAAGCGTAACACTAGAACAATTAGTAGCGTCTCCCATACCCTCCAATTTTCCTCCTTTTTAGAGAGAAAAAGCTGAGTCATCAACATCATCTCCTGATTTGGTAATTCCAATTAATCATTTTATATCCCAGTTATATTTAAAATATTCGTTTCTCTATCATCCTCCAACTTTCCCCCTTTGTCACTGGTACAAAATGAGTTAATATTTATTCTCCATCCCTTGATCCATTCCTTTATCCTTCACTGATTCCATATGTTCACTGTGCAAAATAAAATAGTAAGTTAAAAAAATCCAGTATGGGTATAAGTAGTTACTAGCAACTGCCATATATACATTGCATGTTAATTATTTCATTGACTGACATGCACCACAAATAAAGGAATTCACTACTTTTTTCAATTTTAAAAATCCTATTGTTTTCATAGAATCTTGCCAGATTCCTGTTGGTTTCCTAGTTGAATTTTCAGTTTTATTCTCAGAAAGATGTTTCTTTGAACCCCACTGTTAGAAGGACACACACACACACACACACACACACACACACACACACACACACACACACACATATATATATATATATATATATATATATATATATATATATATATATATATATATATTTACAGCATTTATATTCCACCCTTCTCACCCCGAAGGGGACTCAGGGCGGATCACATTACACATATAGGCAAACATTCAATGCCTTTTAACATAGAACAAAGACAAACAAACATAGGCTCCGAGCGGGCCTCGAACTCATGACCTCCTGGTCAGAGTGATTCATTGCAGTTAATTGCAGCTGGCTTGCTCTCCCGCCTGCGCCACAGCCCGGGCCTCAAACTTCACTTCAAACTGATGTTCCTGGAAAGAGCATGTGTAGATGTGACAGCATGGGGAGGCACTCACACCGGAGCTACACGGTTGACAAATGCTTTTCCTTTTTCTGTGATGATAAAGAAACTTTAATTGCTCAGGGTTTTCATTACTGTTTAAACTTTCACAGAGGCTGTTTTGAATTCAAAGCCTACTTTGCCCTTTTCTTTTCTTTCTTTTTTTTTTTTTTGAATAATGTGCATTACAGCACAGCCATGGTTTGAATTAACATTTATATTTATGAGGAATATGTGGCATATAGCTATCCATGGTTAACCCTTTCTTCCCTCAGTATATTGTGTATTCTCTTGGCTAACTTCAAGATGATGTATTATGAAATGGAATTTATGTGCCATTGGAAAGACCTACAGGTGAGAACTATGAATCTTCTGAGCATATACTCACCTGCTCCAATCAGTCTTATGCTAACTGAGTGAAAGGAGCATTTAAAAATATTACCAATGAGTATATGTAGTTACATGCATATGTTTTCTGCATATGCTACACATATGTCCTTGTTTTTCATTTTTATGAGTAAGATAGAGCAAGGAGGTGGGAGATAATGAAGATTTGATTGTGGTTCTTTCCTCATGTAAATGGTTGTTTTGAGATTAACCATAAATTGAGTTCTGAAAAAAAAACCCAGGTTTTGCTCATCAGAGCTTTATAAAGAACTTGGAAAGAGAACGAAAGAAAAGAGCATACTAAAGGGTTTCAACTCGAACAATAATTTTATTTTATTTTGTTATCCCTGATTCTTCAAGCCAAGCTTTGGCCAGCTCTTCCAATCTTCTAGGCTGGACAAGGTCAGCACTTGGTCAGCTACTGGCATCAAAGTGAGTGTTTTGCCCACATGCTATCTTAACTACTTGGAAGGTGAATGGGCTACACAGGGAACTGATCAGAGACTATATAGCTGAATCAAAAAGAGTTTATTAACCAACAAGAATTTTAGACTTTCTCTCTTTCTTAGTCTCACTACAAAGGCTTTATGAAGAGAGGCAACGGTTTTGAGAGAGAGACACAGTTCTGGCCAAACTGATGCTCTTGAATTTTTATTTCTTCTTATTGTCTCTTTCTTGTATGGCATTCAACTGTCTTTAAGATCAGCTCAATATTTAACTCTGACTGGACTTGAATACTGCTCTAACTGGATGTGCTATTTCTAGACCTTCCGGCCTTCCTCTCTCTTTACTTTCCAGTCACTAAAAGCCTGACTCTTCCAAGAACCAGAAGTGGCTACGCCGAAGAGGGGATTCCTAAAGGGGCAGGGCTACAGAGGCTTCAAATGCAAAGAGGCTGTCTAGACTGGCCACCCAAAAACTGTACATAAAATATTAATCCCTTTAACTAAAAAGGGCTTAATTAGAGGTAAACAGTGAGGGTCTTCCTGGGGCATGACAGTGAGGATTATTTTCATTATTTTTTCTGGCTTGGAGCTGCCACAGTGCCAACTGGCTGGATGTACCCATCTACCAGGGGCTTGGGAACAGCAGAGATCTCGCCATGTCATCACTGCAACAATTTCCACTTTGCACAGAAGATCCAAGAAGATGTAGCTGAAGAGAATTCTTAGATTGCATGAACTTTTACGTTGGGGTATATGATGAGGGGCCCCTGGTGGTACAGTGTGTTAAAGCCCTGAGCTGCTGAACTTGCAGACCAAAAGGTCCTAGGTTCAAATCCCAGGAGCGGAATGAGCGCCCTCTGTTAGCCCCAATTTCTGCCAACCTAGCAGTTCGAAAACATGCAAATGTGAGTAGATCAAGAGGTACCACTCCGGTGGGAAGGTAACAGTGCTCCATGCAGTCATGCTGGCCACATGACCTTGGAGATGTCTATGGACAATGCCGGTTTAGAAATGGAGAGGAGCACCAACCCCCAGAGTCGGTCACGACTGGACTTAATGTCAGGGGAAACCTTTACCCTATATGATGTGAAATGGTTAATGGTGAATAGCTGTGGTGGAAAAATCAGACTCTCTTCTATCTTCGTTACAGAAAACAGGTAGATTCAACTGGACAACCCATAGCCCTCTTGTAAACTGAAGCTCCCCTTTGAATTCAGCCCATCCCCCTGGTTTGTGTTTGGTTGTGGGTGAAATTCACCATGTGTGAGTCAGCAGCTCCTTTGGTACATTAAAGTCCTTCCTCTTTTTAATGAACCATCTGGTTAAAGCATCCATGCGCATATATGTATTTGTTATTTACCTTTACCTTCAGGCACTGCTAAGCAGCTGGCCTTAATGAATAAAAATCGCCAGTGAAATCATGCCATGTGGTTGCTGGGAAGGAAGGATTTATAACTAGCTGTATTATGGGATGGGAGTGGGGGAAAGCACATAGAACCTATGCTTTTTTGCGCAAAGCAAGGGCACCTGTACTGCTCAAGGCAATGGAATGTCAGGCTGATTAGCAAGTATTAATTCCCTTCCTACTACTATTACCATGGGAATAGGGAATCTGAGATGGAATGTTAGAGATCAACAGAACTTTCCCTCCTCCACAAAATGTCTCATTATTAGCGGCTGTATCCTAATCGCCAGGTGCATGATGTCATTCACACCAGGCACATAGACAGGAAGTTGATTTTCTCTTCTGTCTCATTCTGTACCTGTCCGAATAAGGCTTTACATGTAACCAAGAACCTGGACCTAGTCCAGGAGCAAGGTGGGTATTACAGAACTTACAAGGGCAGCAGGATAGCCCTGAGATATATTTCCACACCTTACTGTATGGCTCTATTGAGCTCCATCATGTGTAGATGACTTTCACTGCTAAAGATGTAAAGGGATAAACTGCAGAATCAAATAATATAATTTGGAAGTCCAGAAGGATCTGAGGCTCAGAAATGCATGATGAAATATGCTCAGGTGATCAACCTTGAAGGCGGACAGAGCTCTTGTTACTTCTAAGGGTGTGGAAAGAAGATATTTTCAAAATAGCAGTTTTCCATACACCTGCACAATCCTCTTTTTTTTTTTTTTGCATAGCTGTTAAAGGCACAGGACTTTGCTTCTTCAGCATCTAGTGATTCCCAAGGTTTGTCTACAGCAGTGGTTCTCAACCTGTGGGTCCCCAGATGTGTTCGTCTTCAACTCTCAGAAATCCTAACAACTGGTAAATTGGCTGGGATTTCTGGGAGTTGTAGGCCAAAACATCTGGGGACCCACAGGTTGAGAACCACTGTTCTACACCAACCAAACCCCTCAAAGTGGTCCAAGAAAAAAAAAGGAATAAAACCAAATCAACATACACTAGCATTTCGGAGAAGAGGTCAATATAAGAATTATTAATATTAAAAATGAATATACCATATATACTTGAAGATAAGCTGAGTTTTTCAGCCCTTATTTATGAGCTGAAAAAGCCTCCCTCGGCTTATAATCGGGTCAAGGTCAAGGCCGCAACAGAGCCTGCAGGCTATTGCTTGCAATATGTGATCTATTTCTCTCTTCTGTCTTATCAGTGTGTTTTCTTTTGCAAAGCCTCCCTCGCTCTTAATCAAGGGGATGTTTTGATAAGAGAAAGATACCCTTGCAAGTCAGGAAGAAGAAAAATATATATTCATTAATCTTATGAAAGCATTTCCCCCTGAAATATTTATTAAACTCTCCTACAGATATATAGGCATTAATCCCTTGTAAGCTTTTGCCATCTCTATGTACCTTTATATGTGTATCTATATACATTAATTTTATATATGAATTTCCCCTCATATATTTGCAGATCTTTGCAAATCCTTTATACATATAGATCCATGTACCTGTGTATCTGTAGCCATACATACACATTATTTTTATATATGAATTTACCCTCATATGTTTGCAAGTCTCTGCAAATATCTATATACTGTAAAGAGAGATGTCTGGATAGATATGAATATATTCTTACCTACCTATATATAGGGCTTGCAAATATTACAGGGGGGAAATGAATACACAAATATATATAGACATATATATGTGTGTGTGTGTGTGTGTGTGTGTGGCTTGCAAATATTGTAGGGGAAATGCACATACACACAGAGGGGATTTGCAAATGTTTCAGGGGGAAATTCATATGTGAAATTAGTATCTATAATTATAGATCTATATCTAGCTCTGCATTGTTTATATAAGCATTTAATATTTGCCTGTTACTATGTTGGAAGCCGGCCTGAGTCCCGATGGGGAGATAGGGTGACCTGATTTTAGGTTTTTATTATTATTATTATTATTATTATTATTATTATTATTATTATTATTATTATTATTATTTTATTGTTGATACCATATTGTTTTTGTTGCCCCTACTTATAGGGCTAGTTTATTGTTTTTCTTTGAAATACGGTAAATATTTAAATACATTTAATCTACTGATGTCTCAATTAATGAAATTTTATTGGTATCTATTTTTATTTTGAAATTTACCCATAGCTGCTGCATTTCCCACCCTCGGCTTATACTCAAGTCAATAAGTTATCCCAGTTTTTTGTGGTAAAATTAGGTGCCTCGGCTTATATTCGGGTCGGCTTATACTCGAGTATATATGGTATGTCCCATGGGTGGTGGGTGCACATAGAGATTACATGTATAAAATATATTATTAATTGTTTAACTGATTTATTGTATGTTTTGTGTCAATGTTACTTGTTTGTGACTTGTATAATTTATTTATTATGAATAAATTTTAATCTAGAAAAGTGATCGAGAAGTAAACCTCTGTGAGGAAAACATGGAGAAATCAAAACTAGATACTAAATCATGTGGTCCCTGGAATTATGCAGAATCTAATGGCAGACATTGTGGTTTAAAAATTCGGAGAGCTATAGCCCAAAAGGTATAATTTCCAAGCTGTTCATTAGAACTATTGTTGTTTATGTCCCCTTATTCTTTGCTAGCTTATATTAATATCGACTCGGTTGCAGGAAAATACTGTTTATCACAAGTCATACAATTCATTGTTACTAAAACCCAAGTATAAATAATGCAAAACAGTGTGAGGTTACATAGTTGTCCCATTATGCTCAGAACACACATAAACCAATTTTACACAGGAAAGCAGTAAAAAGTAAAGTATAACTTTTCTTGTAAAAAAAAAATGCCTTCAAACACTCCATGTTTATTTTGGTAATATTTTGTTTTTGTTTATAAGGCCAAAAATATTACACTTCTGGTTGTCAAATACTTGGATCCAGAGTGCTGGCTGTATTGCATTTGCACATATGGCTGGTTGCAAGATTTTAAAAATGTTGTTACAGATGTCTTAATAAGCAAAATTAACATTCTACGGTGTGTAACATTCTAGGTTTGTGGAGCAGTGAAACTCAGTACACATAAGCATGTTTCAACTGTAAAGGCATTTGTAATGATATACAGATGAGTATTGACTTGCCAATTTACCAACTTTATCTGTTCTTTAAATGCATTTTAATCTGAAAATGCCCTAGCAGAGAAAATAACAATGATTGTTATTTAGAAGGTTGCTTGGAAAAATGGTGCAGGATCAAATGAAAAATCTTGTGAATTTCCAAAAGGGAAATAGCCTGACTTATAAAATATTTTATTCACAAAAGTTGTGCATTTTAGTACTTTGATCTTAGAATTTTTACAATGATTGGGTTGCTGTGAGTTTTCCAGGCTGTATGACCATGTTCCAGAAGCATTCTCTCTTGATGTTTCACCCACATCTATGGCAGGCATCCTCAGAGGTTGTGAGGTATTTTGGAAACTAGGCAAGGGGGGCTTGTATATATCTGTGGAATGGGAGAAATAACTCTTGTCTGCTGGAGGCAAGTGTGAATGCTGCAATTAATCACCTTGATTAGCATCTAAAAACCTTGCAGCTTGAAGGCCTGGCTGCTTCCTTCCTGGGGGAATCCTTTGTTGGGAGGTGTTGACTGGCCCTGATCAATTCATGTCTGGAATTGCTCTGTCTTCTGAGTATTATTCTTTATTTACTGACCTGATTTTAGGTTTTTTAAATACTGGTAGCCAGATTTTGTTCTTTTTCATGGTTTCCTCCTTTCTGCTGAAATTGTCCACATGCTTGAGGATTTCAATGGCTTCTCTGTGTAGTCTGACATAGTGATTGTTAGAGTGGTCCAGCACCTCCCAACAAAGGACCCCCCAGTAAGGAATCTGCCAGACCTTGAAGCTGAAAGGCTATTCAACTCAATCAAGATGGCCAATGGAAACATTTACATCTGCCTCAAACAAACAAGAGTTCTTTCTCCCACCCTGAACATTCCACAGATATATAAAACCCCATTTGCCTAGTTTCCAATATACCTCACAACCTCTGAGGATACCTGCCATAGATGTGGGTGAAATGTCAGGAGATAATGCTTCTGGAACATGCCCGTACAGCCCGGAAAACTCACAGCAACCCAGTGATTCCAGCCATGAAAGCCTTCAGTAACTTATTACGTTTGTTAAAAGTATTGCAATGATTCACTTACAAACCAATGAACTAAATGCTTTATGGTTTTGAGTGAAACATTCTAAGGCATCAAAATATAAGATTCATGGCCTTGCAGGGAAATTACATTAGGTGGCCGAGTGTGAAATAGGACAAGAATCTTGCATTATTAGTAGTTGTGTAGCTAGATGAGTGTATTTCAGCAGGTAGAATTTCCAATGCTATTATTGATGGTGCAGAAACCATGCCATTTTTTGTATCTGCCACTTTACAATTACTTTTTCCTCCCAGAAATCAAACAGTTGAAACTGATATAATGTGATTATTGGTACAAGATACAAAAGGCTGGAGCATTTCTACCTCTGTTTTCAGGAGGATCACTCTTTTGATTGAAATGAAAGAAAACATGTGATTTCTCCCCTAAATTTGCAAATTCTACTTGTTTTTTCAAAACAGGAAATGTTTCAAATCCCTGTGATCTTCATGATGAATGACATTTCAATCATGCCTTCTTATAAACTTGGGGGGGAAACAGGCCTTATTGAATGTGTTTACATATTGATACTCTTACATAGTGTGCCATTCCATGGTGGGAGTGTTCATATAATTTTTAGTTGTACGTGAAGGGAAAAATAGTTTAATTGATTGTGGTAAACATTGTTATATGAAACTGTGGTAAACACTGGGAACATAATATCTGCCCCCTAAAAATGTGGGAAGAGTCACTTTCCAGCTGTTTACATTTGCCCTTCTGTCTTAAATCCAAACTGGATATTGAGCTAATTATTAACCAAATATGTTTTCAATCGGAAAATCAAGGCAGCATCAAAAAACATCTCAAATGTGTGCGTTCTTGCCCCCCAAGCAGAATTTGAGTGCATAATTGTCGCATTGTCATTTTTTGGAGTTGCTTGTCAGCACCTGCCTGTGTTATAGGGTCCTCTCCAGTATCATTGACTCTACAGTGTGAAATGTTTTATGGAAAAACAACAAAGTGTCACTTTAAAGGGTAACAAATTTATTATGGCATAAGCATTTGTGGACTACAGCCCATTTCATCAAAATCACTTCATTAGATGTGGGCTGTAGTCCATGAAAACAGCCCTCCAGATGTTTTTGGCTTAAATGCCCCAACAACCGTAGCCAGGAGAGCCAGTGGAGAGGAATGTTGGATGTTCTAGTCAAACCACATCTGGAGGGCCACATGTTCCTCACCTCTGCATAATAAATGCCTTTCTGCAGCGAAAGACCAACACAGCTACCTCTCTAGAAAACATTTTATGGAAGACAGATATACTAAAGGCAAAATAAACAAATCAACAATAACCAGTCTGCTTAACTCATGACCTATGAAACGAAATGTATTTTTCTTGCCATATGTAGGGCTTATCAAAGGTTCCTTTACTATTTTTCAAATTTCAGGGAGTCTCCCATGATAGGAGGGCATGTGTGAATTGTCATTTGGGACTGGTGAGTTGCACTCAAGTTTGGTGATTCTCACCTTGTGTAGATCCATGATTGCATCCAGAGCTGGCCCTAGGTAATTTTCAAGTGTAAGCAAGCAGTATTTTGGCCCCCTCCCAAAAATCCCCCAATCACTCACGGCTTCTCTCTTCATCGAGCCCCTGGCCTCCTCCCTTGCAGCAAAGAAGGAGGCCGGCGCTTTGGGGAGGAGAGAAGCGGCATTTCCCTCGCCAAAGTGGCGGGCTCCTTTCTTTCTGGTGGTTTCAACAGGTTTTTGAGTCAGATTAGCCTCATTGGAGCCAAATTGGACTCTGGTACACTGCTCACCTCTCGGCCCTAAGATATATGCACAAGTTTTTCTATCCCTAATATGAACCATGTCAATCTGCCCTGATTCCTGCCCCCTTGAGCGAAGGTTCTGTCTGTGATTGTTTATTTTATTTATTGCTAATTTTAACCGAATTGTTTTGTATTGTTTTAATGATGCACTTTTACTGTATTAAGTTATTGTATATTGTATGTTGTTTTGCACTGGTTGGAAACCGCCCTGTGTCCCTTTGGGGAGATAGAGCAGTATATAAATAAAGTTTTATTATTCATGATGTATTATTATCTGAAAAACATCTGAAAGGCAGGCATCAATAGTGGCATCCTGCAAGCTGTTATGTATGGGTGTCTATACAGCCATCTTGCTTGAACCTTGACAGTCATTTTAACCTTTTAAAATGCCTGTCTATAATTCTGATGACCCTACAGTTTTGGAAGGGGTCGTAAAATATTGCCCTTAAGGCAGATGTTCCATTATGTTAAGAGCTACACTGATAAAAGCTACACTGGTAAAAACTACAATGATATCAACTAACTAGGAAATAAAGTATTTCATATTGGAAATGCTGAATCAAATTTGTGTCAACTCCTTAAGAATTGTATTTCTTCACTCATAGTTACTGACAATCTGGTGACCTCTCTTAAAACAATCTGAAAAATGTTCTTTGTCTTCTAGTGTTGCCCAGGCTGTTGCGCAGGTTGGAGAAGCAGCCTGCTGCAATAAATCACTCTGACCATGAGATCATGAGTTCGAGGCCAGCCCATGGCGGGGTGAGCACCCGTCAATTAAAAAAAAAATAGCCCCTGATCGTTGCTGACCTAGCAACCCAAAAGATAGTTGCATCTATCAAGTAG
Organism: Anolis carolinensis; assembly: GCF_035594765.1. NCBI lineage: Eukaryota > Metazoa > Chordata > Lepidosauria > Squamata > Anolidae > Anolis > Anolis carolinensis. Next base: position 28,009,882 of record NC_085845.1, on the reverse strand, counting down.
GAAATAAGGTACCACTTATAAAGTGGGGAGGCAAATTTAACTAATTTACGACGTTGGAATGAGGAAGTGCCATCACAGTGGATGATGAAGCAGCTACTCCTCCCTGTGGCCAGAATCGAACATCCCCTCAGGAGAAGGTTAAAAATTGCCTCTGCATCTGTCTCTGTCTCGGTTCTATGTGTATATGGGCACTGAATGTTTTCCCTATATGTACATAATGTGATCCGCCCTGAGTCCCTTTCGGGGTGAGAAAGGTGGAATATAAATACTGTAAATAAATACAATAAATAGTGTTAGAAGATAATGCTGGAAAGGTGTTAATTTATTATGTGTTAGTTGAAGTGATTGAGCCATATCTAATACATTCACTTATCATGATTTATACTGTTTCAGACAATTGATGTTTGATTATTTAATTATTTTAAAGTGTTTAAAATTAACCTTACTTTAATTTGTGTTGTGAATTGCCTTGGATCTCATTTTGGGGAAAAGATGGGATACAAATTAAAATGCACACACACACATGTGTATGCATGTATGTGTATCTATCTATCTATCTATCTATCTATCTATCTATCTATCTATCTATCTATCTATCTAGTATCAAAAGCCTTTCTGATTTGGAGATCTGGAACCTTGGAAAAGATAGCAGACATTCAGGATGTGCTATGGATATTAGCTGCCTTTATGAAAGATCCTTTATAGATGCAAAGAAATAGATGCTGGAATTCAGTGTTTTCCTAGCACTATCATTTCACTTACTCAGAATACTAAGAAGTCAGTATGGTTCAATGATTTTGTTGATAAGGTTTGTAACTGTGCTGATGGCCGAAGCCATCCCCTTATTTCAAATGGAGAGCAGAGCTTTGGCAGGGCTTCTGGCTGAAGTTGAGGAATAGTAGCTGCCTTGTGGGATTTGGTCAGTCATACCAATCAAATCTCGGAAAGTTTCTACCCATCAGATCAAAACAGATGTGATGGAAAGAAATGGAGCAAATTCTTTCCTACTGCCTCTTCATAGCTCCAGAGCTAAAAAGTAAATTTACCAATAACCCACAAAGGAGGTTATATTGTGATTTAATAGAACAGGGATGTGGAATAGGCAACTCTCCAGGTGCTGTTGGAGTGAAACTCCAATCATTCCTCCATGCTGATTATCTCAGTTGGGGCTGCTGGGAGTTGCAGACCAACAAGTTCTGGAAGTCCACACACTTCCCATGTCTGTAATAAAAATATGCTAAAAAGAGTCCATAAACCTTTGCATGAGTCATCCATGAATCTCTAGCCATCATTCTGATAGTCTTCCATGGTGTGTTCCAACTTCAAAGCTTTAATCTGCCATTTTAAAAAAATTCCTTACTCTTTTCCCAGACTTTCGTTTTTTTAACAGGCAGAACTGATTATCTTGGAAAATGGATGTGCCTCTTGAGAAGAAATTAAGAAGGTGACTCTTCAAGGATTGTGGAGATCTGTCATAGAATCATGTGAGCACCAGATGTCTTGTTTGGGTTCACTGAATAATTTCAGAACATGGAATTTATAACTTGCTGCACTAACCGATACATCATTACCCCATACTATTGTACCCAAAGTCATAACTGCATGTAACTAAAATGTTATTTTAATATAAACAAGCTAACGGAGAGCTAAATGCAACTGTTAGTTCCAGCTGGAGTAAAACCACTGAATCAAGGAAACTTGGTGAATTAACACTTATGTAAGTCCATTTGATTCATGGGATCTACTCTTGTTAGGGCTAGCAACTGGATTGAGTCCAGATACTTTTAATTCATTTAGTGAATGATGATAGCTTTCCTTGTTTATATGAAGAAAGCAACTTAATCTTTTCCTCTTTGTTTCCCACTCCCCAAATAATATTTCTTCATACATTCTCAGTATTGTAGAAGCTAATGAGTCCCCGAATCACCATTAATATTGGGCAGATGACATTCAAAAGCACCAAGTTAAACAGTTTGGTTTCAATCCAACATTTATTGGTATATCAAAGAAATCTTAGCATTGCTTTGATTTAGTATTCATGTTGAACTACTTCATTTTCCCCCCTGTAAAACTCAGGGGAATTTGGGAAGCTGCCCACATTTTGTTTACATTATTAGATTTATTTTCTTTTTAGTCACAGTCTTGATACAGCTAATCCACACAGGAAACCTGATTTGGTTCTGAGAACTGGTGTATTAGCCATGGCCTCCTACATGAAGACCTTTGGAAACCTGAGTGGTGTCCATTAGTGTTTTTATAAGGTTTCAACTCCATGATTTTTTTTTTGGGGGGGGGGGGGATGACCTTGTGTTCTTGTCACATTGGAGCTTCACTCTGGTATGTGACTGTTATTTGCATGTCCATCATGGAGCTGCCAGTATATGAAGGGAGAATAACTATGTGTCCTATTCAGTAATGAGGGTCCATTCGAAGATAGTCCTCTGTTGGAAGGGTGCTAATAGAGCTATCATTCTCCTAGAATCATAGAATAATAGAGTTTGAAGAGACCTCACAGGCCATCCAGTCCAACCCCCTACCAAGAAGCAGGAAAATCACATTCAAAGCACACCTGGTCTGTCAGATACTAAGTCTTGCCTGCCGACAGATGACTTATAACCTTTAAGGCTTACTTCTACAGCCAGAGGTACCACCTGAACTGGATAGTTATCCTATCAGAAAGAAGGACATTTAGGATGGCTAATGTAATCTTTTATAAACATGTGATATCACTGCAGGCCAAAAGAAGTATATTTTAGAGTTCTGAGAGTCATGTAAGTGAAAATGTCCCAAAATCCTGGATTAGTCCAGCATGCACATGTGGCTCCTCTTCAATCATGCTACAGCATGGCAGAGCAGTAGAAAGAAGTAGCATAGCTGTGAAGTCTATAGTGGTGGAAATTATTCCTGAGATCTTGAATTGCCTCAGCAGAGCCTTTTATTAATTTACTTCTTCCCTAATAATAATAATAATAATAATAATAATAATAATAATAATAATAATAATAATAATAATTTCTACCCCTTCACCATCTCCCCGAATGGACCACGGGGCAGCCAACAAAATATAGCAAAGTGTTGCATATAGATAATACATAAATCTGAAATGATAAAAATCACAGAATTGCAACCACACACATACCTAATTACAATGTAAAACATTAAAATTAATAAAATGTAGTCATAGCTGCGGATAAAAACAAGTTGTTTCAATTGACCATGGACCAATAGGCAAAGGTTTTGAAGTTAGGTTTTGAGGAGTTTTCTCCTTCTCTTCTCATATACAACCCACCTCTTCCCTAAAAGTGCGATGCAAGATGTTTTACAAAAATTAAAATTCATTTTATTTGTAAGCATTTTGCTTGCTTAAATGTGTTTTGATGAGAGATCATGGAGACAACAAGTACTTACATTCCTTTTGGATGTTTTTCTATATCTTTTGAACCTTTTGAACCTAAAAGCACAAAGAGTTAGGAGATGTGTAGGATTTGCTCACCTACCTCCACCTATTAGATCATGTTTCCTTACAGCCTTTCAAGAATGTAAGAAAATAGTTTTCCAACAATGATGTCACAACCCTACACCAACCTAGATGACAACTTTCTACTGACATACTTCACCAAGGTAATGTTTAAATTGCTGAATTGTCATTGCATAGATGCTGAATAGTGCACATTTGATACTTTGCTCGGCCATATATAAAACAATCACATTTTAGTGACCACTGAAGTAAAAACACTGCAGTTAGATAAAAGCATTTAAACTGGAGATTAAACAGAATTAAGATTTTATAAGAGGAAACTTTTTTCTCCCTCCCCCTTCCGTGTCAGCTTGCCTATATTAACAAAACAATCCCATACTTACCATGAATAGATCTCTGGATGTCATCATGATACACAGTAGCTTCAAATGAGTTTCAGTTTAAACTGACTTTAATGACTTTGTCCTGCTTAGGGGGATACTTCAAATTTCATAGAAATTCCAGAATATGGTGGGCTTTGGGGAAATCTGGATAGAGGGATCAGATCTGATTCAGACCAATTGGCTGACCAAACTGAATGACAGTGCCATTATCCCTTCCTGTGCTTAGCAGATGCTGCTCCAAGAACAGGGTGCCTGCACGACCAGCAAGAAGGAGAGATCATTGTTCTAACATGAACAGAGGCACATGTGATGGCCAGGAGCTTGAGTGGAGCAACATGTTTGGCTAGGAGTAATGGTGATGACACAGAGGTGACAGTGTAGAGGAATGACCTATGATGACCCTATGAATGAGAGACCTCCAAGTCACCTTGTCATCAACAGCCCCGCTCAAGTCCTGCAAAGTGATGGCTGTGGCTTCCTTGATTGAGTCTATCCACCTGTTCTGTGATCTTTCTCTTTTCCTCCTGCCTTCTATTTTACCAAGCATCATTTTTTGTGAGTCATGTCTTTTCATGCTATGTCCAAAGTACAATGATCTTAGTTCAGACACCTTGGCTTCTAGGGAGAGTTCAGGCTTGGTTTGCTCTAGGACCCACTTATTCACCTTTTTCTCAGTCCATGCTATTCACAGAACTCTCTTACGGCACCACAATCCATATGAGATTATTCGCTTCGTATCAGTTTTTTTCACCATTCAACTTTCACATCTGTACGTCAAAATTGGAAATACAATGGCATGGACAACGCTAATTTTTGGATTCAATAATATATCTTTACACTTGAAGGTCTATTCAAGCTCCTTCATAGCTGTCCTTCCAAGTCCCAGTCTTCTAATTTTTGGAATGTAGCCATCATTTTGAGTGATAATTAAGCCAAGACCTTTAGACTCAATGTATTCATTGCCTATTTTAAAGTTCAAAGGTCTGAGTGTAGCATCAAATTGTCCTATATTAGTCAGTTACAATATCAGTTCTAGATCCTGGAAATGGAAGAACATGGATTTTTGAGACTCCATACAAAAATAAGTGAACAGCTTCAAAAATTATTCATTGACTTGTTGTCGAAGGCTTTCATGGCTGGGATCACAGGGTTGTTGTATGTCTTTCGGGCTGTGTGGCCATGTTCCAGAAGAATTCTCTCCTGACGTTTCGCCCACATCTATGGCAGGCATCCTCAGAGGTTGTGAGGCATGGAGAAACTAGGCAAGGAAGGTCAATATATATCTTTGGAGAGTCCAGGGTGTGACAAGAGTCCCTTGTCAGTTGGAGAAGGAAGGTCACACGGAGATTGGAAAAACTAAGGACCAGGAAAGCACATCTGCTGTGCTCCCTGATTCCAAATAACTTTTAGGCCTACTACGCCTCTAAGATAATCAACAAAACTATAATTAAAAACAGTACAAAGCCTCAAACTGCCAAGATACTTTCCTCATCATAAAGCGAATATATGGTACCACCTTCCTTTAAATTTGGTGAAGATATTTAGGAATGCTGTAATTTAGATCTGTTGGGTTATTTGAAAACCTGTTTTTTAGTGTTCCAGACAAATCGCTTTATATGTAATGTTTCTTACAGCGGATATTAAAACAATCAATTCAAATCGTGAGTCCTGAACACATTACTAAAACCTTGCTCTTGTGACTACATATGTTTATTCTTCGCCCCACCCTTGCATAATAAATAAAATAAATTTGTGTATGGATCAAGGGATATAACATACAGATATGCCCCCAAGTAGGTAAGGAAGGATCAAAAGAAAAAACAAGCAACTCTATACTTGCTACAGAAAATCTAGGCAGTACGACTAGCAGAATGAAACCCAGGATCACTTCAAAGGGAATTGCTGAGGAAATTGATAAATAAAAAATCTGTACACATCAGAGGATCCTAGAACCAAAGCTTTAGAAATACATTAGATGATAAACATGAGCAATAACTTTATTACCATATTGGCAGAAGTAGTAATGAGCTGATTTTAATTTCTATTCATTTATGAGTAGAACTGCTATTTGTGTGCATCACTTTTCTATCAAAAGGATATATTTATGATATATGCCAAGCTTAGGAAAATTACTTTTTTTGTACCACAGCTCCCAAAATCTACAGGATATGCTGACTAAAGAATTATTTACAAAAGTAACTTTCCAAGCCATGTTTTCTGTCTAATGTTATTGCATTTTGTTGGTTTGTTAATACAGATTGAGTATTCCTTAAGTGCAAATCCAAAATTCAAATGCTCCAAATCCCAATATTGTCCACCTAGGTGTCAGAGACAGCTCTCTTTGCTTTTTCTGATGGTTCAGTGTATCCACAGTTTATTTCGTGTACAAAATTATTTCAATTATTGTGTAAATTGCCCCCGGCAACCATCTTAAAGTGTATATGAAACATACATGAATTTCATGCTGAGATCTTGGTGTCATCTGTTAATATATCTCATTATGTAAACATTATGTAAACATTATGCGAACATTCCAAATTCTGAAAAAACTCTAAAACCAGAGACATTTCTGATCCAAACTATTTTTCTTGAGTGATACGCCGCCTGTAGATTGTAGATCATGACCTGCAAATGGGTGGATACTCTTAATTCCTTTAATATTAGTATGTCACCATATTTTTAAACTCGTATCTTATGTTTAATCTCTGTTCTGTGCATTTTTTCTTAGCTCTGAATATGTTTTAATGGATTTTAACTGTGAATGTTTAGTACTGTTATGTTTAATTCTGGTTTAATGTTTGCATATTTGTACATTTTAAATTATGAGGTCAAACTTTTAATGTAAGTCATTAAATGTGAGTCTTATTCCGGGGAGATAAAGTAGGGTATAAATAAACATATAATAATAATAATAATAATAATAATAATAATAATAATAATAATAATAATAATAAGTTTAATATGTATTTTATAGAAATACATTTTAATATGTATAGTTATAGATTTTTTTACCATGTTTATGTGTTTTAATTATGCTGTAATCCACCTTGAGGTTGTTGGTTTTTTTTTCTCCAGAAAGTATCCTTTATTCATAGGGATGAGGGAGCTGTTTTGCCACTCATGTTTATGGTGGCCAATTACATATTGTTCAAAAGTGTACAGATTTGTCCAATATCTTCATAAGCCTATTAGTATGTATAGCTAATAATTTGCAAATAGAAGTCATTGTTATAATTTAAAATAGAAATATAATCTAGCTTGCGATGAGAGGGGGACTGTGATCAGGAGATCTGTGTACCTCCTGAATCTGCTGTCCAGATGCTAACTGCCGATGGGCAACTTCAAAAGCTCTGCTCTACTAACTTCATGTCATTCTTTATTTCAAAGCATATTTGGACTAGACAGCTCTTCTGACACAAAACTGTCCTTTGTCAGCCCTTCATTTATGCCCTATAACATAAATGGCCACAAGACCCATGCTAGAACTTGCAAAGAGAAAGAATGAGACAGAGGAAAACAATATGTAAAACTCTCCTTCTGTTTTTACAACTTCCTGCAGAAGGAAAAGCATGAACGTTGCTAGAGAACTGATTGTCACATCATTTGCTAATTGTTCCTTTGTTAAACAAAAAGCCAGGTTAATCAATCTATAGGTGCCAGGATTTCAGGCACTTTGATTAATATTTCTACAAGTACAAGGAGGCGAGCATTTGTAAACTGCAGAGCTTTGGAAACTGAAATGGGGAATCCCTGTCAAACTTGTACAAGGGTTTTCAAAGATTTTGCGGCAGAACCCAAAAGGAGAAACAGACACAATTAGTGTGGGTTCCTAGGGAACACCTACAAATCCAATTTGTTGGACTTGCTCCAGATCTGTTTTTCCCTTGCCTCAAAATTGAATTATCTCAACACAATTTGCTTTTGCCAGAGTTTACAGGGAAGAGCAAGATTCTGCCTCCTTCTGTCCTGCTAATTTAATTAAATGCATACCACTTTCTCACTTTGAATTTAATATATAGCAGTTGAAGTAAATTGACGAAAAAGAGGAAAAGTGGGAAAAGAAGAAATAAATTGGACCCTTTTAAAAGCAGCAAAAAAGTCAAGTGACAGAAGATTATTTAGGACTGTCTAATATGCCATATCAGGATAGCTGGAAAAAACAACCTCTGCCCCCAAACCAATATTGCCTAATTCCCTCCAACCATGTGTCAAAGTTTTATAATTATTTTGTACTCCTATCAGTTATTTTAATTGACTAACAAAGCAATTTTGCCATATTTTTGTTGTGAAACACTGCAAAACAATTACAAAACTTTGACACAAGTTTGGAGATTATTCCACATGGGGAGCTGAACAAAGCTTTTCTGCAGCTTGGGGTGTGCATTTCCCTGTTTATTTGAGAAAGAAATAGCAAAAGACAGCATTTATAAAAAGACAGAAGTAGATAAATCTGAGAGTTGGCTGAAGAATACTGGGGATTCAGGAAGACTTCTTTTCTGTAATTTGATTTTGGGGAAGGATTACAGATATGCTGCCTTATAAGACTTCTGTGCCTTCATTTCCAACTTTGTTTATGCAAAGGTTATTTTTTGGAATTCTGTTCCCAGAATTGGTTCTCGTTGGTTCTCGCAGAAGCAGAGGAAGCAGGAGGACATTTTTGCTCCCTGGCTTCAGGTAGGATTTGGCTAAGATTTGGCTAAGATTTTAAACTGAGTTTGGGCTTGGCTCCTGTGGTCAAAGTCTAACTGTTGTGTGACTGTTGTGTTGAAAGAGAGCCAGGTACTTAAGTTGATTGACAGCAGGCATTGTCCCCTGTTAATTGAGTTTCTGGGAAAGCTTTATTTGCCAGTGTCGTGCGCGCCTGACGGCGCGCGCGAAAAGGCACCTTTACTAACTATCCTTTGCAGTACATACAGGAAACAAAGCAACATAAACAAATACACAAAGACGTGGTTTGTTGCAGTCTGCACATAAAGTGCGTGCATATTACTTAACTGTACAAAGATCCCACTTGGCCACCACGCTCACCAAGAGATGCAACAAAAGCAAAACATTCCCATCACATGCACCAGCTGTGGCATGTTCCGCTTTTTCACACAAAAACTAGACAACTACATCTGCTCCAAATGCAAACAGATGACTCTGATGGAGCAGAGGATCCAACAGCTCGAGCACCGTATTAAGACCCTTAAGGACATTCAGGCACTCGAGCTCTTCTTGGACACTGCACAACACGCTGCTGTAGATCAGCAGCCTGCATCACACCAACACCACCAAGACCATGATCAGGAACCTTATGGGGAGATCAACTCAAAGGTAGACAACCCTCAGGCTTGGAAGGAGGTCACCCATAGAAGGAGACGCAGGACCAGGCAGCCTCCACAGAACTCCTCTGCTCAGCTGCATTTACACAACAGATTTGAAATTCTTACATCATTAACATACAATCAGGAAACACATCTTGTGGAGGACCACAGTTTCTTAGATACCACTCAGTGGACCATCCTGGATCAATGCGCAGGGGATAGCCCTGACAGGGACAGTGCATCACCACAGTCACACTTATGTAATCATGCAAATGCTCCATCCCCAATCATAGACCAGGAGCAACAGGAACATCCTTGGGAGAGTAATGGCTCTCGGATGTATCTCAATGGATTGTCATTGATGAATGCACTGGGGATGTTGAGGAGGAGGACAACACTTTACACCTACATGATTCACTTCAACAGGAACACTCTTCAGGGGACATACACACTGTCTTGCACAAAAGGGACCCTGTCAATCCTCAAAGGAAACAGGTCTTGGTAGTAGGTGACTCCCTCCTTAGAGGAACGGAAGCCATCATTTCCAGACCGGATGGGATGGCTCGAGAAACATGCTGCCTCCCGGGGGCAAAAATACACCATATCACTCAGAGGCTCAGCAGGCTCCTAAAGCCCCATCACCCTCCCCACCTTATGTTGATTCATGTAGGTACCAATGACACCGCTAGGCATACTTTTCAAAAGATCACAAATGATTTTCGAGCTCTGGGAACAAAGCTAAAACTGTATAATGTACATGTGATCTTTTCATCCCTCCTCCCCGTTGTAGGACATGGCTCTACAAGGGCCGGAAAAATAGTACAGGTCAATAACTGGCTCAGAAAATGGTGTCAAGAGGAGCATTTTGGCTTCCTTGACCATGGTCTACTCTTCCAAGAGGATGGACTACTGGCAAGCGATGGGGTGCATCTCACACAAGTAGGAAAACATCTTTTTGCACACAGACTCACAAACCTCATCAGGCGCACTTTAAACTAAATCCACTGGGGGAGGGGAACAACAGCCTGGCGAACACTATATTACCCACGACCACAGGGAACCGCCGTAAGGCTAAACGGAGGGCTGCACAAACACAGCAAGGACCAAGTACAGAGAGCACAATAATCCCAAATAAACAGTTCGAGGGGAGGTCACAGGGGCTTACATGTCTTTACACTAATGCTCAGAGCATGGGAAATAAGCAAGACGAACTCCAACTCCTAGCACAGCACCACACATACGATGTCATAGGCATCACTGAAACCTGGTGGGATGACTCCCATCACTGGAATTTAACCATTGAGGGCTATAACCTCTTTCACATAAATAGAACAAAGGGGAGAGGAGGGGGAGTAGCTTTATATGTCAAAAACAGTTACGTTGCAGAAGAAATGCAAGACTGTAATCCGGGAAACCAGCTTGAAAGCATCTGGATAAGAATCAAGGGAACCGGGACTCAAAAAGATCTTGTCGTGGGTGTCTACTACAGACCTCCGAGTCAGGATGAAGGACTTGATGAAGCCTTCTGTCAACAGCTGACCAAACAGTGTGATGACCCATGGGCCTTGTAGTCCTGCTCATGACATTGTGATGCCTGATGAAGAAGAAAACTTGGGTTTTTTACCTTCCCAGTCAGAACTGGATTCTTCCCAGACAGATTCTTCCCAGCCAGATCTGGGAACCTTGCACCTGCAAGAGGGTTATGTTCCAGAAGTATGTCAAACAAACACTGAGGCTACATCTCCTGTGTTTTCTCGCCATGAGTTTTGTAAACAACAGAGAGGTTTGGAAGCGGCCTCGCGCAGGAGTGCTAGAATAATTGCTAAGAATTTAGCCAATTAAGCCTGCTTTCCATGAGAATCTTTAAGGAGTCAAACATCTGGTCTCAGAGATTAGCTTTCGTTTCTGGTTCCCAGAGAACTGCTCTCGGCGGGAAAGTTAGACTCTATATAGGTGTTTTACCCGCGGAGTAACTTTGCGGAGTCAATTCGTCAGCCTCCGGAGCGAGTTGTGTCTGGACAGCGCGCTCCGATCCAAGCCTCGTTCCTGTTCAAGCCTTGTTCTTGTTTTCAAGCCTTCGCTCCTGTTTCCCAGCCTTGTTTACCTACGGACCTTGCCTCGCCTTTCAGGACTAAACCTTGCCTTGTTTCACGGATTTTACCAAGTAATTCCACGGATCTTGTTCTTGTTCCTTGTTACCTTGTGCCACGATTCAAGCCTTGTTTTCAAGTATCAAGTTAATTCCTAGCCTTGCTCAAGTTCATGGACTAAAGGACCTTGTCATCTCCCCTCACTTTGCCTGGCAAAGTGAGTGTTTCGGTTATTGGATTACAACTTTGGACCTTAATATTTCATATTGGACATTGTTTCTTTGGACTAATTTTGACCTTTCCTGAAAGGTCTGCTTCTGGACTAACTTTTACATTTGCTTTTATTAACTTTATATATTTCCTTAATAAAGATATTAGATAGAATCTGGCCTCTGCATATGGTTATTGGTGCTCTGTAGCCTGGGTCGTGACAAACAGGCACAAAGAAGAGATATAGTAGTCATGGGCGATTTCAATTATCCCGATATCTGCTGGAAAACAAACTCAGCCAAGAGTACAAAGTCCAACAAATTCCTCACTTGCCTTGCAGATAATTTTATGGTCCAGAAGGTAGAAGAGGCAACAAGGGGATCAGCAACTCTTGATCTAATCTTAACAAATGTGGAAGACCTGATCAATACAGTTGAAGTGGTTGGATCCTTAGGGGCAAGTGACCATGTGTTCCTGCAGTTTGCAATACAAAGGAATGCTGAAACTAAGACAAGTCAAACACGCATTCTGGACTTTAAGAGAGCTGACTTCCAAAAAATGAAGGAATTACTGAGCGGCATTCCATGGACGCCGATATTAAAAAACAAGGGAGTTAAGGATGGATGGGAGTTTTTCAAAAGTGAAATACTCAAGGCGCAAATGCAAACAGTGCCAACAAAGAAGAAAAATAAGACAAGTGCAAAGAAGCCAGAATGGATGTCCAAAGAACTTCTAACTGAGCTAAAGCTCAAAAGTGACATGCACAAGAAGTGGAAAAGGGGAGAAATCACCAAAGAAGAATTCAAACGTATAGCCAACTCCTAGGGAAAAGGTTCGCAAGGCTAAAGCGCAAAATGAGCTCAGGCTTGCCAGGGACATAAAAAACAACAAAAAAGGTTTTTTTGCTTATGTTGGTAGAAAAAGGAAGAAAAAGGAGGCGATAGGGCCACTGCAAGGAGTAGATGGGGTGATGGTGACAGGGGATAGGGAAAAGGCAGAAGTGCTTAATGCCTTCTTTGCCTCGGTCTTCTCACAAAAAGAAAGCCATCTTCAACCTCAGCAACATGGAATGGACGAAGGATTGGGGGAAATCCAACCCCAAATAGGGAAACAAGTTGTCCAGGAACACCTGGCCACTCTAAACGAATTCAAGTCCCCAGGGCCAGATCAGCTACATCCAAGAGTATTGAAGGAACTAGCGGAAGTTATTTCAGAACCACTGGCAATCATCTTCGAGAGTTCTTGGAGAACAGGAGAAGTCCCAGCAGATTGGAGGAGGGCGAATGTGGTCCCTATCTTCAAGAAGGGAAAAAAGAACGACCCAAACAATTACCGTCCGGTCAGCCTCACATCAATACCAGGCAAGATTCTGGAAAAGATCATTAAGGAAGTGGTCTGCAAACACTTAGAAACAAATGCGGTCATTGCTAATAGTCAACACGGATTTACCAAAAACAAGTCATGCCAGACTAATCTGATCTCTTTTTTCGATAGAGTTACGAGTTGGGTCGATACAGGGAATGCCGTGGATGTAGCATATCTAGATTTCAGTAAGGCCTTCGACAAAGTCCCCCACGACCTTCTGGCAAACAAACTAGTAAAATGTGGGCTAGACAAAACTACGGTTAGGTGGATCTGTAATTGGCTAAGCGAACGAACCCAAAGGGTGCTCACCAATGCGTCGTCTTCATCATGGAAAGAAGTGACAAGTGGAGTGCCGCAGGGCTCCGTCCTGGGCCCGGTTCTGTTCAACATCTTTATTAACGACTTAGACGAAGGGTTAGAAGGCACGATCATCAAGTTTGCAGATGACACCAAACTCGGAGGGATAGCTAACACTCCAGAAGACAGGAGCAGAATTCAAAACGATCTTGACAGACTAGAGAGATGGGCCGAAACTAACAAAATGAAGTTCAACAGGGACAAATGCAAGATACTTCACTTCGGCAGAAAAAATGGAAATCAAAGATACAGAATGGGGGACGCCTGGCTTGACAGCAGTGTGTGCGAAAAAGATCTTGGAGTCCTCGTGGACAACAAGTTAAACATGAGCCTACAATGTGATGCGGCAGCTAAAAAAGCCAATGGGATTTTGGCCTGCATCAATAGGGGAATAACGTCTAGATCCAGGGAAGTCATGCTCCCCCTCTATTCTGCCTTGGTCAGACCACACCTGGAATACTGTGTCCAGTTTTGGGCACCGCAGATGAAGGGAGATGCTGACAAGCTGGAAAGCGTCCAGAGGAGGGCAACTAAAATGATTAAGGGTCTGGAGAACAAGCCCTATGAGGAGAGGCTTAAAGAGCTGGGCATGTTTAGCCTGCAGAAGAGAAGGCTGAGAGGAGACATGATAGCCATGTACAAATATGTGAGGGGAAGTCATAGGGAGGAGGGAGCAAGCTTATTTTCTGCTGCCCTGCAGACTAGGACACGGAACAATGGCTTCAAACTACAGGAAAGGAGATTCCACCTGAACATCAGGAAGAACTTCCTCACTGTGAGGGCTGTTCGGCAGTGGAACTCTCTCCCCCGGGCCGTGGTGGAGGCTCCTTCTTTGGAGGCTTTTAAGCAGAGGCTGGATGGCCATCTGTCGGGGGTGCTTTGAATGCGATTTCCTGCTTCTTAGCGGGGGGTTGGACTAGATGGCCCTTGAGGTCTCTTCCAACTCTACTATTCTATGATTCTATGATTCTATGATTCTATGAATCGTCAAGCTGGTTGTGTCAATATGGAAGTAGTTGTCCAAAAAATTATATTTTTAAACTCTGAAACAGGAGCAAAAATTCTTTTTTAAAAATTCAACTGCCATGACACCAGTGTGTGCAACAAACACAACAAACGGCACAGCAAAAAAACTTGGGTAATACTACCCAATGGCATCACTTGCAGGGTGCATGGGATGTGAACCACATTGGGTGACACCATTAGAGGGGATGACACCAAAATGCCAGTCTATAAAATGTTTTGTGCAGTTTTTCAGCAGAAATGTATTATTTTTAAATAAAAATATCCATGTACTTAGATATAACCACAATAACATTTTTGTAAGTCCCATTGTGTCACTGGATGGGCAGATTTCTTATTTGGCAAGGGGCATGCCTTCATTTTGCTTCTCGCTATACCAGTCATGTTAGCTATATTATCCTAAGTTTGGATCTATGAGTACCTCACTCATTGCATTGCTGTTTCTTCTGAAATCTAAAACTCTCCGTTAAAAACCAGAGGGACAGAAAATGTTATAGCTATCATAAAGAGAAATATAAACCAAAAATAAAGAAAAGGAATTATCTGCTATGTTAGAAAATGTTTTGGCAGAGGTTCATATGACAGTGTTACTCGCCTCAGAATTCATGCATGATTTTATAGATATCTTGCACATATGTAAAAAAAAAGGTTAGAGTAGGTTTCCTGGTTTTTCTTTGAGATAAAGATTAGCATATTTTACATTTAAAGGAAACAGATGTGTCTTTTCTAAATGTTGCTAAGAAAATATTGTTCTGCCTTATACATTTCATGTATAAACAGGCATATTCTGTAGTACTACCATTCCTTATGACGCAGTGGAATGTGTAAATAACTTGACAAGGAAGCTATGAAAAACTGAATGCAGAACCTTTCATTACTGCTTAATCAAGTTATGATAATGAAGGAGGTCAATGTTTACAAGGTACATTCATTTCTTGTAAAGGTTGGATTACATTCCAACTCAAATTCATTTGTAGCCTTTTAAAGGATTAAAAAATGTGCAAAACAGATTGTCCTAGTTCTGAAAATCACATAGGTACACAGTCAGATAATTAAGTTTCAAAACATATTGTGCAGTTTTGGATCCTCCAGGACTATTACCATCTTCCAGCCCTCTGTAAAAGTCTAGCACAGTGGTTCTCAACCTGAGGTCCCCAGATGTTTTTTGGCCTTCAACTCCCAGAAATCCTAACAGCTGGTAAACTGGGTGGGATTTCTGGGATTTGTAGGCCGAAACACCTGGGGACCCACAGGTTGAGAACTTGTGGTTAGCAAGATCATATTAAACTTTTTAAGAGCTTGGCTCTTATAGAATAGGCTGTCAGGAATCCATAAGTTCACAACAGGTATATGTTATGCTGTGTTCCTATTGGTATGCATCATGCTAAAAAGACCAGGGGTTATATTGCTGTTTTATGTGTAATGGGGTTAATTGTTATTGTTATTAATTGTATCTCCTTGTATTCTATTGTATTCTTTCTATACAATATATACAACAGATATCTTTTTGGATTCTATTGTATTTGTATTGTGTTGCACTATTGAGTGCATCCTGTGAGCTGCCCCGAGTCCCTCTGGGAAGATGGTGGCGGCAATCATAGAGTTGGAAGAGACCTCGTGGGCCACCCAGTCCAACCCCCTGCCAAGAAGCAGGGATACAAATAAAGTTTATTATAAGTTTATTATTACTTCCAAGACAGACATTTCGAGAAGATATTCACTAGAGTCTAAATGTAACCAAATTTATATGTAAACTCTAGCCAAAAAATATTGACACCCCCACAATTCAGTTGTGGCTGCTATAATCAAACATTTGTACAACAAGGAGAGCTTTTGGAAAACAATGGGTATAGAGACCTTGCGTGATAGTCAGTGACGAATTTACCATTGTACTTAGGTGTGCTTAAGCACAGGGTCCCGTTGGCTGGGTGGGGAGGGGGGGGCATCTTCCTGCTAATTTTTTATTATGGATTTTGCTTATGTGATGCAATTCTAAATTTTAAGATATTCTGTTTTGGAGTTAACAGTCTATGGGAGTGTGTCACAAAGTAGGCAGTGTAGGCCTACCAGGTCTACCACCTCCCAAGTAAGGGCTTCATAACTTAACTAGCACAGGGCCTCATTTGTCCTAAATACGGCACTGGATACAGTAGATAAACTATCACACTGAAACATCAAGATTCTAGTTCTCATTGAGCCATGAAATAACTGGTTGATGTTGGGTCATCCCTCAGCATGACCTATCCTCATAGCATTCATGTGATAGTAAAGCAAAAGGGGGAGATACATATATGTTGCTTTGGATTTACTGGAGATAAATAAAAGTATAGTGATGATGATGATGATGATGATGCTTGAATGAAATTTGGTATCATTAGCATGAGTACAGCTCTTTTACTGGCTCTACTCTGCAGTATTATACACTGTCTCCCATGGTCTCCTTTTCTCTTAACCCTGGAAATAAACTGGGCAATAAATCTCAATCAGTTCCCATTTTACTCCATATGGATTTACGTGATCATTCCCAAGGGAGCAGTCTATAAAGTATGTCACTTTTTAAAAGGCCCTTTCTTAGCCCTTTCCTTTCCCCTTGTCACAATTAATCACTATAATAAAAATATTCCCCCACACTCTTCCCAACAATACATCATGCAAGTAATGATTCAGGTCTAAGCATTAATGTCAGTAATATATAGCCCCATTTATTACATGAATTGAATGTCTCATTTGTAAAACGTATACCATCAGCAGGACTCACTGAAACTGAGGCGAGAAGTGTTTTTGGCACTTTCCAAATGTTATTCATGTTTCATTTCATTTGTTAGTTCTACTTTAATTTATATCTATTTCTAATAATGAGTTGCCCCATGACTATTAAATAAAAGCACTTGGAATTAACATTGATCTTATGTTGGGTTTGTGTACTGTGATTCAAAGCTGAGATCCCATGCTAGGGATGTATAACACAAATTGCTACAATCACAGTTATGTTTTCATTGTATTGAATAAAGAAAGCAAAAACAGGGGAGCAAGTAATAAAATCTTCATGAGAAACCAAAGATACGTCTCCGAAAGCTCCAAAAGCTGTTTTGTTTAAATTCAGCCCAACACATTTTGGCTTGTATATAAATCTTCAGTTAAAGATACAACACATAATTCATGGAAAGATAAAACACAAAAACACATGATAAAACAATATTTAATATAGCATTACCATATATGAAAGTATTATTGCAGCTTTACATTACTTTTAGCCCATTTGAATTTCTGGAGCGGTCATATTAGTTATTCAACAAAGAAAAAATATTAACAAAAACTATATGTTTTTTATGTCAACAAAGGGTCAGGAAAACAGTGTTAGATAACATTCCAGATCACCTCTGTGTAGCTGGGTTAAAAGATGTGGGAGGGTCAGAAAACATGGAGAAAATGCACAAGAGTGAGAATAAAAGCCTCATTTAAGCCTCTAGGGAGCTAAGATTTCAATTTTAAAATCGACAACTGACGACACATTATTGCCAGTTTCAGCAAGGGCAAATAGATATAGCTCAGTTCAAAATAAGCACCGTCATGCATAGAAGCACCACATGAAGAATTCCAGTATTTGCAATCTTAATTTTAATGCACTGTTGTGCTTTGGACAAATATATGGTCCATCCCAAAAGTAATAAGAATTTTTTTGTGCAGAACAAAAGGGCCACTAAAGGGAATTGGGGGTTGAAACACATGGAGGGGAACCCATGCACACAGTTCGACCTTCCTCAGTTGAGTCTGCACCTTTGTAGCAGTTGGTATGTTGGCAGTTGGTATGTGCCTTGTTTCCAGAGTTATCATCATAGGCAATCACTCATGGCCAAATATGATTGTCTTCCAGAGATAGAGTCTTGGCAGTGGATAAAAAACTGCGAAGACCTATTTTGGATCCACACGGTCTTTCACATTCAGGACATATTTTTCCAGATGGAAGGCAGTCATGACAAGGATTTGCTTAACGCACCTTCTTCTTGGCACGTTTCTTTCCTGTATTTATGTCTTAAAATCCATAGCATTATTAGTAACAGTTGACCTCCAGTTACAGCGCTAGGGTGCCACGGTTTTTCAGTTCTTGGTGTTTATACATTTTTAATTTTTTTTTGTTGCTGTCCATTGACATTACATTTTCCATTCTTAACTTGAGAATAAAGTTAAGAAAGTCTTTGGGAGACAGTGATTGGACATTTGGACAATGTGGCCAGTACAGCAAAGTTGATGGCAGAGAATCATGGTTTCAATGATGGTGGTCTTTACTCAAACCACTACATGGCTCTCTTGGTAGGGGAGAGCTCCAATTCCCAAACCATGCAGCAATAGGCCACTTGGGCTGTGATAGTCTAAGTCATGTTAAGTGATCCAAACTCTGATCAAGAGCATTTACAGTACTACCTCTGCCAGTTTCAATTTCTACTACAGTAGAGTCTCGCTTATCCAACGTAAACGGGCCGGCAGAATATTGGATAAGTGAATATGTTGGATAATAAGGAGAGATTAAGGAAAAGCCTATTAAACATCAAATTAGGTTATGATTTTACAAATTAAGCACCAAAACATCATGTTACACAACAAATTTGACCAAAAAAGTAGTTCAGTACACAGTAATGCTATGTAGTAATTACTGTATTTATGAATTTAGCACCAAAATATCACGATGTATTGAAAACATTGACTACAAAAATGCATTGGATAATCCAGAACGTTGGATAAGCGAGTGTTGGATAAGTGAGACTCTACTGTATTTACTTCATGCAGTCTCTCCCATCCCCTACCCAGATGTCCAGTGCTATTTCAATTTTTGTTTGTTTTGTTCTGTCAATCCCCTTCAGGGAGCAAAGGCACCCATCAATTCATGTGAAAGAACTTCGTTTTCCCAATCCCTTCCAAGAATAGGTCATCCTGTTACAGAGTGTATTGAAATGAGTTGTAGCCAGGAGAAAAAACAAATAATAATTTTGCTGGGTTATAGCAAGAGATTATTTGCCAAACTATCAATTGAAGCAGGAGGTTCCAATTTTGTGGAGCTTTAATGTCTCCTGGCAAAAAACGAAAGCTGTATATATACATGCTGACAAGTACAAGATAAGCAACTTTTCCACTCATTGCGATGTTGTCAGTTTAATTACACTCCAGTGCCTATTTGTGGGAGCCACTTGGGAAGTGGATGTCAGTGATACAAATTTAAGGCAGGTTCTGTTAGTCATCAAGGAGGCACACCTTTCCAGAGAGAAAATGGAATCCCATTTTTTTACAAAAGGGCTAAAGGGAGATTGAAAGAGAGAGAAAAGAATGTTGTGGCAGCAGTCTAATTTAGCTACTGTCTGAATCTAGAGTAATTGCACAACTTCACTTCATTAAAGGTAATAACTGACCCTGCACTCATTTTGCCCTTATTTCTATCAAATATGTAAAACCAAGTCAGTTAACTCTAAGGTTTCCACTCAGCGGATTTTTTTTTCCATGTCAGGAGTGACCTGAGAAATTGCAAATTGCTTCTGGTGTGAGAGAATTGGCCATCTGCAAGGACGTTGCCCAGGGATCACCCAGATGTTTTGATATTTTTATCATCCTTGTGGGAGGCTTCTCTCATGTCCCCGCATGGAACTGGAGCTGATAGAGGGAGCTCATCCGCACTCTCCTTGGGTTGGATTTGAACTGTCAACCTTCAGGTCAGCAACCCAACCTTCAAGTCATCGGTCCTGCCCAGGCCCGTAGCCAGGATTTTGATTCGGGCGGGGCTGGGATTTTGATTTGGGGGGGGGGGGAGGCTGATTCATAAGAATATATACCAATTTCTAAGTTAATTTGATATTTTTTTGTCAAAAATTATGGATTTTGAAATGACACATGAATAATTTGAGGGTCATTCTGTGTAGAAGGGAAAGCATTACCAGGAGTTCAAGGGGTAAGTTAACTCTAGGTGTTGCCATTTTCCTATCTTGGCATTTAAAAAGGTTCTCACTCTTGGTCAAGTGAGAATTTTATTGCCAATTATGAAGATTTTGGAAGCTGGATTACAGATGTACTTATAAAAGATGAAAATTAATGCAAAATATTACAGTGACTTTGATAGATGCTTCTTTTGGACATGAAGAATATAGTGGACGTGAAGATTATAGTGGGACACATATGAGAACTACAGATTAGAATGATTTAAATATTTTTAAAGTAAACTTCTGTGATTCTCTCCACTTCCTGCTCTCTGTCTGCTTCCAGTTTCATGGCAAGCCAAATCCACTTCATATGTCACTGCACTTTTATAGCCCATCTGTACAGATTGCCAGAGAAGCACACACTTTCTAAATGAACCAGGTGTGTCGCTGTTGAATGAACCACATCATTTTGCTTGGAATCACAGGTGGCTCCAAGTTACAACTATTCACCACATAAGAGGACTTTTGATCTTGATCCAGTTTGATTCCTAATGCCTGAATATATCCCTTCATTTAATGTCCTAGGCAATGTATCTTAAATCTGACAGATTAAATTTAATCCTAATACTGTGATTCCTAAACTCTGATCCTCCAGGTGTTTTTGACTTCAACTCCTAATAGCCTCATGGTCAGAGATTCTGGGAGCGGAAATCAAAACACCAGAAGGACCATAGTTTGGGAATCACTGTTAATATGCCGTGTTTTCTTCTTTATTGCCCTCCTTTCATTGCAAATTAATATTTTAAAAAGTGGAGGACTGCACTTTCCCCCAGTAAATGTGCATTTATGAGCTTTTGTCAACTTCTGCTCTTCTTTGTCTTCCCCACCCAAAATGCCCTAGTTCCAGTGCAATTCTGAGTGTAAACCCAGTTCTAGGTGCAGCTGTTGGTTGAATTGCTAAGTACCTATCCTTAGTAGAAGAACTGAGGTGAAGTATTTCCCTGTATCTATAGAATTACTCTTGGATATATTATTTATATAGAAAAATCAAGTTCTTCATGAAATCAAGATTGTTTGCTATTAAAACATGTAAACTTATTTAAATCAAGTTTAGACATCTTGGGGACTTATGGAAATGGCTGTATTAATAGAAAAAAAATGTCAAATGGGTTTATTTTACATGACTTCAATTCTCAGGAGCCCTGGGAACATGGATCACTGGTGAAAACATTGTGGTGTTGTACTCCAAAACATTGGAAAGCCAAATGTTCTCTACCTTTCCTGTATAAATTACATAAATTATTATGTGAAAGTTTTATCTATTGCTTCACATCGATAGCATCACAGCTCAGTGAAGAGATGTCACTTTAGCAGTACAGTATGACTTGTCACATTTGAAAAAATACATCCTTTTTAGGAATTTTCTAGATTCCCCAGGATGACTCCATTGTAACATCTGGAAAAGCCTTTTATTTCAATTTAAGTGTTTCCATGATAGGGTCAGGAGCATATCCCCCACAGATACAGGAGGTGTATAATACATGAAGAGATCCTAGTGACAGGAGGCAACTTATTTTCTGCCCATTCAACTAAAATTGACTAACTTAGACTTGAAGACTTCTTAAAAGTGTTTCCAAGAAACTCATCCTCTCTACTACTCTGGATGAGATCACAGCAATCAGCTCATTTCTGTTTTCAGTTCTCATTCTGATGCTTTAGGGGAATAACATGCCTGTTTCCAACACTTTCTTGTCTCTACAAAATAATGTTTTGCATAGTTGTTGGGTGGTGGTAAGATCTCCTCACATGGTGAGGACATATGCGTCAAAGAAAGATCAAAGAAGCAGATGAAAACAAAACAAAAACAAAACGCTAAACTATTTGAATGACTTTATTTCTGATTTTGGAATTTCTGGTCACTTTTGAGAACAAAACCAGATGGTAGAAAATCAGGAGAGCATCTTCTCCTGCTTTCTAAGTGTCAGAGTGCTCTGGGCTTTGGCGCATGTGTCAAAAGCGGGGGAGATTGGCTTCCATGCATTATCCCAAGCAGGACTTGTGTTGCAAGGTCTCACTTCTAGGAAGTAATGACTAACTCAGGAAGTTAATCCAATTTCATTGAGCCTGAAGGCTGTTGACTCTTTTGCAAAGACCCTCTTCCGTTTCATCTTAGGAATCAATCTGCCCACACATCAACAGATGTGCATGAACAATACATATATCATTAACAGGACAAATATATTTTATGAAGACGCCCTGTGCAAACCTCACTAAAATGGCATGCAAGTGAGGGACTTGGCCATTTTATGTTTACCTCATGTCCTGAGGATATGAGCATGTTGTTCCCAAGTGTCATCTGTGGTCACTGCCCCATATGATTTTCAAAGAGGCCATTGGAGGACATGGGGCAGATGGTCCACAGTATGCTGATGACATTCTATTCTGTTTCCTATATCATCTAAATAGTGTAGGAAGATGACAGAGATGACCCATCGTCTCATTTCAGGAATGGCCTGGATAATAGCCAATAAATTAACTTTTTACCTTTCCCCCCATTTGTGTGTGTGATTAAAAATATGATAGACAATATCAATATTCCTAGATGCCAGTCATGTACCTGGAAAGTAGAACCTTGGCTTGGTACGGCACCAACTATCTACACCCTTGATGTGATAGACAATATTACTTTCACATATCTGCAGCAAAGGTGAATTTCCCTCCCTCAAATAGCTTCAGTAGTGTACATACAACTTGGAGGGAAGTTATCATAGCATTGTCTTTCTTGCAGTCTTTCGGAAGCAGTTAAAAACATGGATGTTCTGTCGTGCATTCGATTAGACTAGTCCGTTATAACCTGGCCCTTACCTACATTGAAATTTGCCCTGTCACTTTATAGTTGATTTCCATCTCAGAATTATCTTCCCTATCTGTATGCCTATGTCATGTATGTTCTACTCTGATATAGACATTCTCTTTATCAGTTAGACCGTTGCCCACTCATGTCCTATATTGGACCTTTTAATGACTTGTGGATGATTGTTAATATTTTGTGCTTTTAATTATGTTATTTTAAACTATGGCTTGTTTAATCTGTTTTAAGTATGACATTGTTGTCTTAACTGTTGATTTTATGATGTTAATGTGATCTGATTGGGCCTGTCCCCATGTGAGCCGCTCCAAGTCCCCGCAGGGAGATGGTGGTGGCATACAAAAAAAAATAAAATTATATTGTGTTAGGTGGGTAGCAGTGATCCACATAGTTAGGCAGTGACCCACACGGGACATTATGCATTGCTGATTAGTCACCAGAAGCGGATGCATGTTTGAACAAATAGCTGTTAGGAGACGTCTCTGGTAATGTGATGACTCATGGGCCTTGTAGTCCTGCTCATGACATTGTAATGCCTGATGAAGAAGAAAACTTGGGTTTTTTACCTTCCCAGTCAGAACTGGAATCTTCTCAGCCAGATCTTTCCCAGGCAGATCTGGGAACCTTGCACCTGCAAGAAAGTTGTGTCCCAGAAGTATGTCAAACAAACCCTGAGCCTACATCTCCCGTGTTCTCTCGCCATGAGTTTTGTAAACAACAGAGGGGTTTGGAAGCAGCTTCGCGCAGGAGTGCGAGAATAGCAGCTAAGAATGTACCCAATTAAGTCTGTTTTTCGTGAGAATCTTTAAGGAGTCAAACATCTGGTCTCAGAGTTTAGCTTTCGTTTCTGGTTCCCAGAGAACTGCTTCGGCGGGAAAGTTTGACTCCGCCACCCTAAGCACCAATTAACCTCGGCCAGAATGTCTACCGGAGCCGTACCTGGGCCGAGCGGCCAGCCGATTACCTACACCATCGACAAGGATGAGGTGGACCGAATCCGTGATAAGCTCAATGCACAGGATGGGGAAATAAAGGGTTTGAAGGAACGCGGAATCCGTCTTCCGGCCATGGCGTTGCCAACCAAGTTTACTGGAGAAGCTTCTAAGGTTCATGTTTTCCGTCGCCAATGCCAAGCTTATCTAGAGGCCCGTGATGCCGAGTTTCCCCAGGAAGACATCAAGGTGGCGTGGATTTACAGTCTCCTAGACGGGCCAGCGGCTAACTGGGCGACGGCTCTGTTCGACCAAGCCTCCCCACATCTAAGGTCAGCGCAACACTTCTTGGACCACCTTAAGGCGACCTGGGGAATCGAGGACAATTTAGAGGCCGCCGGGCACAAACTCCGCTGCCTCTTCCAAGGAGACAGACCCATGTCTCAGTACATAGCCGAGTTCCGAGTGCTGGCCCACAACACCGGCTGGAACGATGTTGCCCTCAGAGGACAATTTCGGGAGGGTCTCAACATTGAAATGCTGGAGGAAATCTCCAAGGTGGATCCTCCCCAAACGCTGGAAGCACTCATCGATCAATGTTTACGGGCTGAAGTCATGATTGCCAACAGAAAACAGTGGGTACGAGGCCAGAGCGGTAGAGCTGGGGCAAAACCCCCCGCTCCCGCCAGCGTTCAGCCGCGTCCAGTGTGGAGACCCCCACCACCATCCCCATACCCCAGAGGGAGCGAGGAGGTGCCGATGCAGTTGGGCAATGTGCGTCCCAGATTAGATGCCGCCGAGAAGGCCCGCCGCCAACGCCTAAATCTCTGCTGGTATTGCGGGAATGGGGGCCACTTCGCCAGAGAGTGCCCAGCCAAAGGGAAGCCCGCCGCCCGTCTTGCGGCGGCGTCCTCCACGGAGACGAAGGCGTCTGAGGCGGCTGGCACACAGCCGGCGGGGGAAGCCAACGACCGGGCGTAGAGAGGCTCGCCAACCCGGTCAAGAAACCCGTTCAAGAGCCGCCAACCGGGGTCCTGTTCCTTCTAGTGGTCACCTTATGGTCAGCAAAAAAGGGACCCGTCATGATCCACGCCATGATAGACTCAGGAGCTACCAACAATTTCATTGATAGAGAGTATGCCGACTCTCTGGGATTACAATATCATGACTTCAAGAATGCCCGTGTGGTGCAAGCCATCGATGGCCGCCCTCTCAAGACGGGCCCCGTAAGCCAGTGGACGGAACCCACCAGGATGTGGATAAGGGAACATATGGAAGAGATTTCCTTCTTTGTTACTGAGGTTCCCCATTTCCCTGTGATTTTGGGGATTCCATGGCTGACGCTTCACGACCCAAGCATCTCCTGGTCCAACAGAGAACTGCAGTTTGCTTCAAAGTACTGCCAAAACCATTGCCTCGTAGCCAAGGTCTGCCATGCCACAGACACCGAGCCCATTATCACCTTGCCAAAGAAGTACTCCGAGTATTGGGATGTATTCAATGAAAAAGAAGCCGAAAAGTTACCCCCACATAGACCTTATGACTGTGCCATTGACTTGGTGGAGGGGGCCCCGATCCCGCGAGGGCATCTCTACTCCCTGACTGAACCAGAGCAAGAAGCTCTCAGGGAATTCATAGAGACAAACCTTCGCAAGGGATTCATCAGACCCTCTCAATCCCCAGCCGCCTCCCCAGTGATGTTTGTGAAGAAGAAGTCAGGGGAATTACGCTTGGTGGTGGACTACAGAGCAGTGAATAATATCACCAAGCGGAACAGCTATCCCCTGCCCTTAATCTCGGATCTACTAGACCGACTTCGAGGAGCCAAGGTTTACACCAAGCTGGATCTTCGGGGAGCTTACAACTTAGTTCGCATCAGAGAAGGGGACGAGTGGAAGACCGCTTTCCAGACCAAATTCGGATTATTCGAGTCCCGAGTTATGAATTATGGATTATGCGGAGCTCCCGCAACGTTCCAGCATTTTGTCAATGACATTTTCCAGGACTATCTAGATAGGTTCTTGATAATCTACCTGGACGATTTTTTGGTGTTTTCTAGATCACAATCAGAACATGAGAACCACGTCAAAATGGTGTTACAACGATTGCGGGATCATGGACTTTATGCCAAGCTGGAAAAATGCGCTTTTGATCTACAAGAGGTAGATTTCCTTGGATACCGTATCTCGCCTCTAGGGCTCTCCATGGATCCAGCCAAGGTTTCAGCAGTATTGGAATGGCGGGCGCCAACTAACAAGAAGGAGGTGCAGCGATTCTTGGGGTTCGCGAACTATTACCGCAAGTTCATTCCAGATTTTGCCCGCTGGTCTGACCCAATCACTAGCTGCATCCGTGGAAAACAGCCCTTCCGCTGGACTGATCAAGCAGAGAAAGGGTTCCAGCAACTAAAGAAATTATTCACATCCCAGCCAATCCTTCAGCATCCAGATCCTGAAACCCTTTTTGTGGTGCAAGCGGACGCCTCTGATGTGGCAATTGGGGCTGTGCTCCTACAACCGGTGGGAGATCACCTTCATCCTTGTGCCTATTATTCTCGTCAACTAACCGCACCAGAGAGGAACTATACCATTTGGGAAAAAGAACTATTAGCCATAAAGGCAGCTTTTGAAACTTGGAGACATTGGCTAGAAGGGGCCAAATTTCCCATTGAAGTCCACACTGATCATCGGAATCTAGAACATCTAAGAACTGCCCGCAAGCTAAATCAAAGGCAGCAACGTTGGGCTTTATTCTTTGAACGTTTCAACTTCCAGATTCATTATGTGACCCCAGCCCAAACCAAGCAAGCAGACGCCCTGTCACGTAAACCGGAATACGCTGCAGGACGCAAGGAGACCTTTGAATCCCAACTACTACAACCCAAGAACTTTGCCACGCTCACAGTGGGGAACACCAAATCCACTCCCATTGATTCAACTCCCTCTACTCCAGGGCCCATCTGTGCTCAAGAAATCAGGGCTAGTCAGCAAGCAGATGCCTGGGCGCAGGATCAACTTCGTCAAGGTCTGCATTTTCCCTTTTCGCTTAAAGATGGACTGCTTTGCTATAGAAATCATGTTTATATCCCACCCGGACCGGGCAGGGAAAAAGCACTTCGTCTGTGTCATGACTGCAAACCAGCAGGGCATTTCGGACTATTTAAAACCATGCATTTGATCCTAAGAGATTTCTGGTGGCCCAAGATCCGCAAGGATGTGGAAAAATATGTTAACACCTGCCCAGTATGCCAGCGCTCCAAGATAAGAAGGGAGAAGCCCTCAGGGCTTCTACACCCCCTTCCTAACCCATCTCGCCCATGGGAAATAATTTCTGCGGATTTTATCACTGACTTACCACCTTCCTGTGGATTCACCACGATCCTAGTGGTGGTGGACCTTTTCACCAAGTTAGCCCATTTCATTCCCTGTGAAGGTCTTCCCACGGCCCAAGAGACTGCAGATTTATTCCTCCAACATGTTTTCAGACTACATGGATTGCCCAAGAGTTTGGTCACAGACCGTGGATCCCAATTCACCTCTCGTTTCTGGAAGGCACTACAAAAACTATTGGGCATAGACTCTCGTTTATCTTCAGCTCATCATCCCCAAACGGATGGGCAAACGGAGCGCACCAATGCCACTTTGGAACAGTACCTTCGCTGTTATGTAAACTACCAACAGGACAATTGGGCTTCTCTGTTACCACTGTCGGAATTTGCCTACAACAATGGGGTCCAGGCTTCTACAAAAGAAACGCCGTTCTTTGCAAACTACGGCTTCCATCCACGTTTCTTTCCCCCTGTCATTGAAACTTCAGAAGTTCCCGCAGCAGAAGATTGGCTGCAGGAACTCACAGCGGTGCAACAACTTTTGCTCCAGCAACTGGAACAAGCCAAGGAGGACTATAAACGTCACGCGGACAAACATCGCCAGCCGGGCCCCGAAATCAAGGTAGGAGATCGGGTTTTTCTGTCCACTCGCTTTTTGCCCTCCCATCGCCCTTGCCGGAAGTTAGATGCCCGTTTCATTGGCCCCTATCCAGTGGTGGCGCAATTAAACCCCGTGACTTTCAAACTCCAACTTCCGCGTTCAATGCACATTCACCCAGTGTTTCACCGCTCCCTGCTCCTTCCGGCGGATGGTGTGCGGCCAGATGTAGACCGACCGGCCCCTGTCCCTATTTTGGTGGATGGGGAGGACGAGTTCGAGGTTCAGGACATTTTGGATTCTCGCTTTCACCGCCGCCGCCTGCAATATCTCATTGACTGGGTGGGTTTTGGCCCTGAGGAACGCTCTTGGGAAGACGCCTCCACAGTCCATGCTCCTGATCTAACCCGTCGCTTTCATCAGACCTATCCCGCCAAGCCACGACCTCGCGCCTCGGGGAGAGAGTCCCAGTTTGGGAGGGGCCTTGAGGAGGGGGATAGTGTGATGACTCATGGGCCTTGTAGTCCTGCTCATGACATTGTAATGCCTGATGAAGAAGAAAACTTGGGTTTTTTACCTTCCCAGTCAGAACTGGAATCTTCTCAGCCAGATCTTTCCCAGGCAGATCTGGGAACCTTGCACCTGCAAGAAAGTTGTGTCCCAGAAGTATGTCAAACAAACCCTGAGCCTACATCTCCCGTGTTCTCTCGCCATGAGTTTTGTAAACAACAGAGGGGTTTGGAAGCAGCTTCGCGCAGGAGTGCGAGAATAGCAGCTAAGAATGTACCCAATTAAGTCTGTTTTTCGTGAGAATCTTTAAGGAGTCAAACATCTGGTCTCAGAGTTTAGCTTTCGTTTCTGGTTCCCAGAGAACTGCTTCGGCGGGAAAGTTAGACTCTATATAGGTGTTTTACCCGCGTAGTAACTTCGCGGAGTCAATTCGTCAGCCTCCGGAGCGAGTTGTGTTTGGACAGCGCGCTCCGATTCAAGCCTCGTTCCTGCTCAAGCCCTGCCTTGTTTCCAGCCTTCGCTCCTGTTTCCCAGCCTTTGTTTACCTACGGACCTTGCCTTGTTTCCCAGGACTAAACCTTGCCTTGTTTCACGGATTTTACCAAGTTATTCCACGGACCTTGTTCTTGTTCCTCGTTACCTTGTTCCACGTTTCAAGCCTTGTTTCAAGTATCAAGTTATTTCCTAGCCTTGCTCAAGTTCATGGACTAAAGGACCTTGTCATCTCCCCTCACTTTGCCTGGCAAAGTGAGTGTTTCGGTTATTGGATTACAACTTTGGACCTTAATATTTCATATTGGACATTGTTTCTTTGGACTAATTTTGACCTTTCCTGAAAGGTCTGCTTCTGGACTAACTTTTACATTTGCTTTTACTAACTTTATATATTTCCTTAATAAAGATATTAGATAGAATCTGGCCTCTGCGTATGGTTATTGGTGCTCTGTAGCCTGGGTCGTGACAGGTAAAGATATTGGACCTCTTCTTAAATGAAATTTTGTAGGTTTATAAAAATGTATACATGTATTCTATAAATGAATTGTATTGTTAGTCCCAAGTAAACCAGACTCCTGAATTAATAAGATTTACCTATGTGTTGATTTATCATTCAACAAATTGATTCAATTGTATGCCGTCACACCCAGGCACCTTTTTAAGCTTTAGGATGTGCTTCTTCCTTTGCCCAGGTGAACTGCGGGGGCCTTACTCAGAAGCTCTGGAAATCCCAGTAACCAAAGGCACTTCAAGTAGAACAACCAAACAAAATTTTACTTTCACAAAATCCCTGGCAGACTTGGCACTTGTAATTAAAGTTGCAAATAAAAACAGTCCACTTATAAAACCTTGCAGATGTTCCTTGCTTGCTTTCCCCCTTTAGGTTGCTGGGTTAACTTCCACCAAAAGCAAAGAGGTCCAGAGATCCTCTTCACCCTAGCTCTGAGCTGCTATCAAAAGATCTATAACTATCTTAGCTCAAAGCTAGTTTTTGAGGCGAAGTTGGTAGAGCTTCCTCCAGTGGCAAAGAAATCAAAAGATGTTCTCTGCCCCAGTGCCAAAGCTATTAGAAAGAACAGGTCTTTCCCCTATCTATGCTTGGCACTGGTTTTAAAGGCAGGTTAATTGTTTGTACTTACGATGGCCTTTTCAGAGTTGGCTTGGCTTGGCCACACAAGCACATCTATGTTGTTTCTCCTTCAGTCTAGAAGGCAGAATAGGCTTCTCAAAATGGAGCCTTCTATCCCCAGGAAAAGGGGCGGTCTCCAGAACAAAATGATACATTTGCAGGCTGCAAGCAGCAAAGACTTGCAAATAGACTAAACTATCAGACTGCTGCAGAATCTGCAGCAACCCTGGAGCAAATGCAAACAGATGCTATTCCTACAACTATAAAAATGCAAACCAAACCTCTGGGGGACGGAACAAATTGGTCTACTCTATTAGGACTAGGATTAACCCAGAAGAAGAGGGCATGAAAACTGGAGAACGAAAAACCAACAATTGTGGTGCAGAAAACACCATAACAGTAGTGAAAAATAGCAAAAACTTAGAATGCTTATGGAGGAAAAAATCAAGGAGGAAAGAATGTATTGTTATTATCTGACCTGTTACCTGAACCCCAATAATTGGTTCAGCGCCTGCAGCACTTGAATCTGATGCCACTTGTTTATAGGCCTCAGTTTTGTCAATATGCTCATGATGCCTTTTAAATTATTAGATAACCTCATCTAGTGATTTCAAGTAGGTGTAATAGAACATAGCATTCAAAATGAAATATTGTGAGATACCATAACTCAAATGTCATGTTATTTTCTGATATGACAGTTAACATCAGTTTACATAACTGCAGTTAACATCACTATCACCATTTAACTTGAATCCCAAACCATGGTAAGAATGAGAGAGCTGGCATTCCCAGTGGTTGACTTTTTACTGGAACTTTCCGTCCGGGGAAGCCAGAATGGCCCCCTCCCTGCTGTCCTTCCAAAGGCAGGTTAACACCTTTTTGTTCAGGCAGGCTTTTAAAGAGGAAGGTTTTAAAGATCAAGTCAGGGGGTGCTGTGGTTTTTGCTTTGAACACATTTTTAATCCAGTTTCACTACGGGAAGTCTCCACAAACACCCCGGGAACCTGCAGTGTCCACAAAGTCCCTCTCATGCCGAATCAATCCAACAGAACAACATATTTATTTTCTTACCCCTTTGGGAGAAATGCTCTGAATTGCATCAGCCCATTGGACGAGAATAAGCCATGGAGCTCATTTTCCAACAAAAAAACAAAAAAGAGGAAGCAATTTCTTCTCAGGGAGGGAGAGAAAAGGTGTTTGTTTACCATCCTAAAGGTGCAATGTCCGGTTCCTTTTTTCAAATTATCCAGAGGTGGCACTGATTACACAACTCCTGTGCACTTTCTTCCTGAATTTCTCCTCTGCAGCAACTACAAACTCATCAACTGCAGTGCATTTTATCCTAATTTTCGGACTTTCTTCTGACTTTTTCTAACACGTGTTTATCATGTGGATGTGCGTTGCAGTGCACATTAGGAGTGTGTGTTTTCTAGCCACTGAGGGGGGGGGCATCATTCTGGATTTTGCAGCATGTGTAGATGAGGCCTGTGTTATCTTGGAGTGGAACCATCACCATTCATCCCAGTATGCATTTCCCTAGAGAAATATTCATGACTGAATATTAGTTGTTAAAATATTTTGTAAAAATCTTTCCAAGCTCTGGTCAAAATGCAGATGGCTTAGCTACTGTCCAGCTCCCACTGAGAAGAGCTCAAAGACAGAAACAATGGGCGCTCAAGGGAACATGGTTAAAAATAATGCTATATTATGTAATAAAACTGGCAGAAATAATGACATACGTTATAGCTTCTTGTTTCATTTCAGTTTCTTCTTCCTGGAGTCAGAAATAATAGCTAGAAGAATAAAGTGCTGTCAATTTAGACTTGAGTCCCACATCACATGCTACCTTGAGAAAACTTTCTACTAATAGCTAAGAAAGCTATTCAGAAATTCCAGTGCTCTCATAAAAGTCCCATGATTACATTTTATTTCTCCTGTCTTGTTTCATGAATAGTTATGCTTAGTGATTTCACTTAGTTTGGAAAAATTATACAAAATTTTCTCAGACTATGCTGGCTGGGTATTCTGGGAGTTGTAATCTAAAGATATAGTTTTCTGAAGTTCTGCCCATTTATAGGATACCAAAACATACAGTTCTACCATTGTGCTTGATTTCAATAAAGCAGCACTAGTTGAAACAGTATAATAATAAATGACAGAAAATGTGTGTACTTTATATTGTTGATTCCTTTGTGCCAAATATTCGTTTTATACATTTTGTAGGGCAAGGTCTTCAAAGCATTGATAGATGGCATCAGGGCCGTAGCCAGAAAAAAATTTCGGGAGGGGTTTTGAAAATTTCGGGGGGGGGGGGTTAGCCCCTAGCACACACCCCTCCCCGCTACAAACCTGTCAATATCTGCTTGAAATAGTGCCTGGAGGGATGTTTTGTGTCTCATAGACTTAGCATGGGGATTTGGTTAACCAGTTAAAATTCATGAGTAAACCAGGTTTTTTTTATAACCTGAAAAATTTGGGGGGGGGGGGGGGGTTGAACCCCTAACCCCCCCCCCCTCGCTACAGGCCTGGATGGCATCGTATCAACAGGAACAACAAGACTTGCTCTCTACACATTGCCAAAAATGAGGGCACAGATGTGGCATGGGCATGTGCATGCATGTATGTGTACATGCATAAATGCAGATTTAAGTTTGATAATAGAATTACCACAATTGAAATGGGAAAATAGGCTGGAATCTCTTTAGCTAGTTACAATTCTGTAAGCTAGCACACATACTTGCAATTGTCTGGTGTTCATATTTATGATTGAGGCTCAATTACTATGGTGCAAATGATGCCCAAATCCACTTTTGAAACCAGACATCTACACTGAATTCTCCAATGCAGGAAAACAGGATGCTAAATATGGATGTATCTCACCCTCTTCCACCAGTGAGCTCTGATACCACAAGGAGTTGCAATGGGAGCCCCCAGGAGTCCCTGCTTTTGCTCATTTCATGACCATTTGCTGGAAGGAGTAAGCTGTATCATCCCCCAGCTTCTTGCTCACCAGCTCCAGAAAACTCCATCCTTTGATGTAGATCTTAGGATGAGGTTTGGGAGTCAGATTGAGAAATGAAACATAGTCCTTATATAATGGCTATAGGATTCTGGCCATAGTTTATCCCACTAATTTATAACACTACTTTGTACTAAAGAATGCCATTGATTTTTACAATCAATGCATGGATTTTGATTGAGTTTATATTGTGGGCTTCCTTTTCCTGACCTGCTGTGAGAAACAGCTAGTTGAACACGAGCATTTCATTTAAAGGCATATAAAACATTGGTTAATTCTCAAGCTGGCTTTTGAAAAGCACCCAAAATTTGCCTCTGACAATACATATGGACTGCCTCCAGTCTGTTGATGTCTTTGTTGAGCAGGGTCTGTATTTGTAATGCCAAACGTGGTGGCTCAGCAGGATGTGAGACATGTAGCTATAACTCTTTCCCTTTTTTTTTCATGCCCCAATCCAGTACCTAGGCATTCCTGGACAATAAGCATGGAAATAATTTTTTCTTGGTATTCTCAAAGTATTGAAGAATTAATAGATGTAAGCTGGAGAAGTGAATTAGGATTGCAAAACTTTGGGAAAAGAAGCAACTCTCCAGCTCTTTTCTGAGCCTCCTGTTATTTCATTAAAATATACTTAATAATGTGGAATGATGAATTCTTTTCATCTTTATGCTAACCACAATAAACTTGGAAAGAGAACTGTCCTTATTAAAGCTTGTTCCAAGCAAAAATAATTTATAGCAACCGCAGTAGTGCTGTGGATGCACCATTCCTGTGGAATGAACATTTAAGCAGTTCTCTTGAGGTTTCTCACCAGCCACAAAGTTCAAGAGAGGCTAATGTATAGCTTTCACTTTTCCAGGGTTGGGAACTGAGGCAGGGGAAGAAGACAGAAACATTACTTCTCAATGGCTCATTTGAGAAACCAAGAAAAAACACACACACTATGTCTGGTAACCATTGCTTTTTGCTTGCAGAGTGCAAAGCAAGTGTAGAGATTTTCTATCTCTGTTGTAAAGGAAGCCTTGTAAGACATAATGAGCTATACAAAGGCAAAATGGGGCAGAAAATGTAGTTTAAAAAGTTGGAATTGTTTATCTGAACTACATGAAACTATCTTAAAGGTCATGCCTTCTTTGTTGTTTTGATTTATTTGCTTTTTTCCACAAACAAGTGACTGTTTTCTGCTTAGCAAGACTTCAGCGAGTCCAAGGCACTGCTGTACTGCAAATATAACACCTTTGACTGAAATGGCACTCAGAGGTGAAGATGAAATGTCTGCCTCTGCATCTGCACTTGCAACACTTTCCCACAATCTGCTTCTACTTGCGTCTAAAAAATGCATTTCATGTCTGATCCCATAAGCCCACCCATAAAGCATGTCAACATCTAAGCTATGAACACTTTAAACAATAAGGAAGCATTTGCTTCATTGTTTTTATATATTTTTCTTCCAAGAGAAAAGAACATTGATAGATTGATGGAAACAATATGTAACTATACTAATTTTAAGAAAATATTGATGAGTTACAGTTAGGGTGATTAGGAAAGGGGAGGGTCATGCCTTAAAAATGAAGTTACTCATGATGAAATCCAGTTAACTTCTTAAATACATTCCATTAATTTCATCCAGCTTTTCTCTTTGGAAATATTTCTAAGACTACTTCACCTCTTAGATCATTTGGCCTATAGTTGGTATGTGGTCATTTTTAACAAAGTTTTCATTTGCAGTTTTCCACATTTTTCCTGAAGGAGTAAGATGACTCCCAGAATTCAAAAATTCTCAATCCTAGCAGTAGGGCCCAAACCACAATTCTAGTTTTAACCCTATTTAATAGCTCCAACTGTTACATTTTACAAGGAAGCCGCATCGTCCTATCACATGCCTTGCAGCAATCAACATGTTTGGAACATTTAGTGACCTGACTATGTAGCTGGTGGCCGCTAACTGTAGTATCCTTATCTCCTTTCAACTCATATTTCATGCACTTTACTAAACATACATCTGCTCACTGTAGCACAGTGATTCCCAACCTTTGGGCCTCCAGGTGTTTTGGACTTCAGCTCCCACAGTTTCTAACAGCTGGTAAAATGGCTGGGATTTCTAGGAGTTGAAGTCCAAAACACCTGGAAGCCCAAAGGTTGGGAACCACTGCTGTAGCAGAACTGGCATAAGATGTGTTCTTACACACTTCAACTACCCTGATCTTTCAAGGACAGTCCCACTTTTTCAGCTACTTGTAAAGTATCTACATTTCTCTCTTCTTATCCCATGTTCCCCTTTTGTCTCCAGCTTACTACAGTTGTTAAAAACTCAATTCGAAGTGCAAAAGTCGTTTGTACTTAGTTCAACGAGTGTGGAGTCTTGCTCTTCTCTGTAGAACCAAGAAAAAGCAAACTGCTGCGAACCATATCCTGTCTTTTGTGTTTTTTTCTCACTCATACTTTGGCCATAGCTTTAACCCTCAGCATCGTGTGTCCTGATTTTCATTTTTGAAATGTTGGAGGATATGTGTTCTACATCAGACTGCTAAAATCTTTGAAAAGGGACATTACAAATCACT
This sequence comes from Anolis carolinensis, assembly GCF_035594765.1. Classification (NCBI taxonomy): domain Eukaryota; kingdom Metazoa; phylum Chordata; class Lepidosauria; order Squamata; family Anolidae; genus Anolis; species Anolis carolinensis. Next base: position 27,974,326 of record NC_085845.1, on the reverse strand, counting down.
TATTCTGTAATCCCTTCTAGATCGTTATAATGGAAAAGGATGTTTTTCAGTAGAGTCATATATAATAATAATAAATAATAATAAATTTTATTTGTACCCCGCCACCATCTCCCTGAAGGGACTCGGGACGGCGTACAAACACTCCAAAGTGCTGCACATGAAATAATCATAATAATAATCTGAAAGCGATAAAACATGAAATTACAATGGCCTATATTAGTATATAGAAATACTAATGAATTTATTGCGCTATAACTTTGATTTATTAATCATCCTAATTTTTCTCTGCTTATGCCTAAATTATTTCAATTAAACAACCATTGCTTTGTCTTTATTTTATGTTGGATTTTTAAAACGTATAATTATTTTGAGTATTTGAATGGAACAGAAGGTTTTGGGGTTTAAGGCAGTATTCAGATTTTATAAATGGTGTTCTTTAATAACTGGCTTGTTTGCTAATGATTGGAACATACACAATCTACTTCACATTAACAGGCCTTTAAGTTTCCATTAGTTTGTAAAATAAAATTCAGCTCCACTCTGGTTTTCCTGTTAAGCCACACTGAGATCTTACCACATCTTTTGTTTCATGGAACATTCCACCTGTGGTTTGCTGTCGATGATTAAAACCGTACATGTTAAAATGCTGTCTACAATATAGCCGATGTTCTTTGGCTGTTCATATTGACAGTAGAAAAGGCTGTGGTATATGATCTGTTACTAATCTCTAGAGTCCCCTTGTTTCCATAAAACATGTTCTTAAAAAAGAAGAAGCATTCACTATTGTTTGGCTGCAGGGATGTGCAGCAAATTATTTGAGAATATAGCCATCCATCCAAGGTCCCTATGATGTAAAATGGTACAAAGATAGCAGGTGCTGGCCAATAAAAGAGAAGACTTTCTAACACTTTATTTGTCAAGAATCACACATATGTAATAAAGTTCCCAGTTGCTATTATTTTACTGTCTTCTGCCCCATTGTACCCACCTGCCTGCCTGCCTATGTATCATCTGTCATCTATAGGTAAAGATAAAAGTTTTCCCCTGATGTTAAGTCTAGTCATGTTTGACTCTGTGGATTGGTGCTCATCTCCATTTCTAAGCCGAAATAATAATAAATAAGCCGAAATAATGTACATAAACGCCTACAAGGTCATGTGGCCGGCATGACTGCATGGAGTGCCATTACCTTCCCACCAGAGGGGTACCTATTGATCTACTCACATTTTCATGTTTTCGTACTGCTAGGTTGGCAGAAGCTGGGGCTAACAGCAAGAGCTCACTTCACTTCCTGGATTCGAACCACCAACCTTTCGATCAGCAAGTTCTGCAGCTCAGCAGTTTAACCTGCTGCACCATCGGGGGCTCCGCTATCATCTATATTCTATTCTATTATTATTCTCTGTCTAAAAGTGTATTTCAAGCATTCATCTGTCTGAATTTGAGATTTGACAAGAAATTCCTTCACTAACGAAAGTGCAATATTTCTGTCTATCTCTTGATCTATTTCTGTCATAACTATTGTCACTGTGGCATAATGTGTACGGTGTTACTAGCGTGTGATTCACAACTATGATCCCAGGAGTTTCCTTATTCTTTTAAAGTGGAAACCATTTAGACAAAGGAGATTCTAACATAAAATTCCCAGGCTGAGATACAATTGCTTTGAACTTTATGAATCTAATTCAATCATAATTCATAATTGAAACCAGTGTAATCAAGTTACTCCTGAGGAATCTACATGCAAAATTTCCATGGTCCATTGGTGTTGTCTGACTACTGATACAAAGTTAGAAGAATGTGTTTATAATAAGAATACTAAACACTTGGACACAGATAAATATGGTAGATCCTTGGAATGCTCCTATTAATGTTGGGTTGATTATGGGGAAGGTTATTTTTTCTCATTTGTCTGCAGTCCCGTGAGAAAAAAAAATCTACTCCAGAGGGTTAAGAGTCCCTCTGGAAAAATATGGCAGATAGCATAGGATGTTTGGGAGGGGAATTGGGAAATGCACTTGCCACTTTTTTCTATCTGGAGACTCCTTTGCTGGATCAAATACCTTTTTATGAATAGAAGGATTTCTTCTCTTAACAGAAAACCAAACGATCTATGGCAAAATATTTCTTGCTCAGAGATCAGGAATAATGGAATAGAACAATTGATGGCTCCTTCTTTCCTTCCCTTTTCTCTTTCTCTTACACCGCACTCTTCCTACAAGAAGCTAATGCCAATTTACCTGTAGTCTTCCAATCAGATGTACACCTTCCTGTGCATGCATGTGTGGTGATCATGCTTTTCAGTCCTGGTTTTACATGTCATGAGATATTAGTACCTTTTGATTTCCCCAACATTTCAATGGACTGTGAGACAGTCTTTGGCTGTGTGTCCACTGCCAGGCTCTGTTTTCAGAGAGTTGTTATAACTTTATGTTCCCACTCATCTCTCTCTTGATGGCTGGATGACTTCCATTGCAATTCATCTCACTCCTGCCATAAGCCTTGGCGATTAGTTGGTTAGGACTAATGGGAGTTGCCAAACATCTGCAAAGCACAAGGCGGCTAACCCGATTTACCCAAATGAGTGACAGACTTTGGAGATGTATGGAACCTAAATGGAAACCAGGATGGCTTGATGCTCTCACTTTTTTGCATTTCTGTGAAAAAACTACTCTAGCTAGTTATTTAAAACTTTCTTGTTTAAGCAGGCCTTCATCCCTAGCTGACTAGGATGGAGTGATGTACACTCTGTCACTTATTAGTATATAATGTGTATTTCAAGTTTTTAATTGTTTTAATTATGAATGCCTTAAAAGTAGTTGGATGTACATCTAAATGCTTTTTCCATCTTGATACTATAGGCTGTTTTAAATGCCCTGTTTTAATTTATGTTATGAGCTGTTCGCAATGCCATACAGGATAAAATTGGGATATACGTAAATCAAATAATAAAAAAATAAATATCGAGTTATATTTTGCTTAGCAACACTACCCAGAAAAAAAGCTTTGTATGTCGCCAGTCTGAAGAACCTTTAAAAATTGCTACATAATGGACATTCCTTGCCTAGTGGAATCAGGAAGGCAAGATCAAAGCAAACTGTGGATTAAATAAATTTGGGAATTATTTCTCCCTTTTCTGTAGTGAGACAGCAAAACCATCAGCTGAAACACCAAAGTCTCAGATATCCTCTGTAGCCATGCTGACATATGTATGAGCGGGAAAGGATATAAGTGAGACATCCTAAAAATAAGTCATAATTGTTGTAATGTTTGTGCTATGAACCGCATTGAGGGGAAACAGACATCAGTAAACCATGGCTGCTTTATTTAATCCATCAGGAATTTTCAGCTAGAGTTCAGAGGGTTTGCTCTTCAATTTACTTATAAGCACTGACAACCTTAATGGCTAAAGATCTGAGACAGTTGTTTTTTGTGATTAGTGGCCTGATCCAACAGATGGGAATTACATTGCCTAACTTTATGTAGGATGTGCATCTGTATCTGATCTCCATATATGGTTCCTGATCCAGCAAGTTTTCCATAGATACATTCTGCCATGCTGGATTGGGGTAAAGATGTTCCCTTTGCAACTGATCAATATCAAACACTGCCATTTTCTTTACCAAGGTTCTTGTACAAGGAACCAAATTTGAGTCATAGAACTGTATATTCCTTAAACTTAAATGAGAAAATACTCCAAAAGCTGTCTAACCCCATGTCAAATGCCAAAAGGTGGAGTCAGCATGCATATTACACTGATCTCCTCATGGTCATTTTTGGCCAGTTTAATAATTGCTGGGCTGGTTGGGATGATAGAAGCACCAAAAGAAGGCTGGGTGATCAAGAGTCATGAAATTGCCATGATTAACAATGCCATTTCACAGTGCTGATGTCCCAAATGAGGATCTTAGAGAAATACTTTGGATTTCTCATTTATAGTAATCCATAGCAAACATATTTTGATCATTTTAAGGAATTTGAATTTTTGCAAAACTGATTGATCGAAAAAGGACTTGCAAATGAAAATTCTGATTACCCTGAAATCATAACACAACTCGATTGTATATGTTGCTTACAATTCAATTTCCCTTGGACTGCAATAGTCGGATTAGACAATTTAAACACCAGTGACACAATAATCAGGAGGAAAATGCCACAACGTGAGATGTATGCAACTTTTAGACTGATTACATTTGCATTGAAAGAGGGTTGCTAATTTTAATTCTATCCATTTTGATTTAGTGCCTTTATTTGCCAGAAAGTAGGTGAAGAATGGTATTGTGTCTTCTTTCTGTTTTGCTCCCTCTTATATGGGAGAAAAGGAAACAACTGCTAAAAATGTAGAAAACATCATTTTTCACTTATTTACTGTAAGGAAACAGATAAGGTTGGAAAGAAAGGCACTCACACAGAGTATAAATGTATACATATAAACTATAAAAAAGATTCCCTCTTGCACCTTTTATCTCTATCAACATTCGTCAGATCATTCCATCAACACCCCCCCCCCCCCCCGGTTCATTGATACTCCATAAAAACTATTTCAGAATTTTAAAAATATATAAATGGCAAACTGAGTCCAATTCTGAAAAAGGTTAATTCTGCAGGAGAAAAAAACTGGATTTTAAGTGGATTTTTTCTCCAGTGTGATGAAGTGGTAAGCCACAGTTTTTAAGGTTAGCTTTAAGCTCATATTCAAATCTCTTTTCCTGTCCACCAACATTCTGTTTTCTGTTCTTGAGTTGAGAGTACAGTAACTGCTTTGAGAGACAGTGATTGGACATTTGGACAATGTGGCCAGCCCAGTGGTTGATGACGTAGGATCATTGCTTTGCTGCTGGTGGTCTTTGCTTCTTCCAGCATGCTGCATTTGTCTGCCTGTCTTCCCAAGAGATTTGCAGGATGATGGAATCATTCCAGACATTGAGTGTGACGTCTGTAGACAGTCCACGTTTTGCAGGTTGGGAGGACAATAATTTTATGAACAAGCATTGTGGTATCTCTACAAAATGTCCCGATCTTTAAACACTCTCTGCTTCATTTTAAAAAATGCTGCACACACAGAGCTCAGGTGGTGTTACATTTCAGTGTCGATGTTGACTTTTGTGGAGAGGTGGCTGACAAGGTAGCGGAAATGGTCAGGGTTTTCTAATGTTACACCATTAAGCTGTATTTCTGGCATTGCGGAGGGATTGTCTGGTGCCTGCTGGAAGAGCACTTTGGTTTTCTTGATGCTCAACGAGAGGCCGAGCTTCTTGTATGCTTCTGCAAAGGTGTTTAGAGTGGCTCATAGGTCTTCTTTTGAATGAGCACAGACTAGACTATCTTTGATTTGCATGAGGATAGAATTCACAGTAAGTTCCTCTTCTTTCTTTGAGGAATTGTTGCTTGTGGGTGGGTGGCAAAGGAAGCTGTTTTAGATTACAGTAAATTTTTGGACAAATATCTAAATGTTTGTCAACATTTCTTTACACTGACATTTCAAAATGGGCGAGATTGAGGGGGTGTGCAAAGATATTTCTGTGGTTGAAATTGCCTTTATCCTTTGGAGCTAGGCTACAGAGGTCTGCCCACCACTGCCTTCCACTTTATACACAGATGAGATAATATAGGTTCAATTTGCTTAACATATGTATGCAGCTCTCAAGATGGATAGGATATAGTGGTTACATGTGCACATTTATGTGAAACTTTTGTCTTAAATCAGAAACCAGAGCTATTTCTTGACCCTTGGTTGACTCTTTGCAACTATCCAGTTTTGATAAGCTACAACAAATTTTAAAATTGCCTTGTATTGAGGCCAGAAGTAAAAAGGGCAACTAAAAAGATGAATAGTTACAATTTTTCACAAAGCTCTAATATCCCATTTGTTACTTTCTCAATTGAAGAAATGTCCTCAGGAGATTTTTTTTTACTTTTATTACTTTTAGTCATTCCTACTTCTGCTATGCTAGCAAAAATGGGCAAAACGTTTATGTGGACACACATTTGCACTGATGGGAATGATTTCAATGCATTGGACATCATCCAGTGAAGAAAAATTGCAGCTCGGTCTCATCAAAATCAGGAGAATTGCACAGCACAGTGGGGCTGCAATCATATAACTGCACACCTGTCTGGGATTGAGCCCCACTGAACACACAGCACCACCACTTTTAAATAAATCATGCTCAAAGACTACAATTGAATCCACCTTGTACATAGAAGTGAGTATTGCTACACATATTTCTATATTTATACCCAGTGGTTAGGACCCATCTATTCTTCACTACTAGCGTATTATAGGTGTACTACTTTTTATTCAGACATGCTTTTGGAATCCAAATTGGATTGCTTCTTTTTTGTTGATGTGTTTTAATTGCATTTTAAAACATGATTTCATTTTTTCTTTTTTTCTTTATTCAAATAGACATATATTTGTAAGTGTTTGTTGCATACAGTACAATACTTTCCAGCTATTAGTGTTCCATAATCATTTCTCAGATAATATATTTTCTTTAAGGGGTCACAGTCTTCTATTTAAATAGTACATATAAAAGTATCATAGGCTCTAAATTAATATCTGTTTCCTCCTTGTCTACAGTCTTAGAGGTTCCCCTATGTACATTTTTAGATTAATTTTACATTAAGATGTTGAATCATTGGTTGCCATTCATTAACAAAATTCTCTAAAAATTCTCCTCTTAAGAGTACAGTTATGGGCTGTGGTGCAGGCTGGAGAGCAGCTGCAATGAATCACTGCAATGAATCACTCTGACCAGGAGGTCATGAGTTCGAGGCCCGCTTGGAGCCTATGTTTGTTTGTCTTTGTTCTATGTTAAAAGGCATTGAATGTTTGCCTATATGTGTAATGTGATCCGCCCTGAGTCCCCTTCGGGGTGAGAAGGGCAGAATATAAATGCTGTAAATAAATTATCGGCAAATCTGTAATGTATTTTTCCCATTCTTCTAAGGGAGGTGTCTCTGAGGTTTAGAATTTGTCAATAAGATTAAAAGAAAATGTATACAAAGTCATATGGGGATGGTATAAACTACACCGGTTAAACTACACCAGATGGATAGAAAACAAAGTAACCTCTGTTGGAGATGTGGCAGGCATAAAGGAACATATTTTCATTTATGGTGGGAATGCCCCCAGCTGAAGAGTTTTTGGAACAACATATTTATAGAAATCGGTAACATTATAGGATTAAATATCACCCCGGATGCTAGGTTAGCATTATTAATGGATGCCACAAGGTTGAATTTAGAAATTGAAAAGAAAGAATTGGTGATTATTTTACTCACAGTGGCGAGACTTATAATGGCAAGGAATTGGAAAATAGTAACCAATCTCACACTGGAAGCCTGGTATGGGGAGGTATGGAATGTTGCCTTAAATGATCAATTATCAATGGAAATGAGGGTGTTCAGAGGGGAAATTAATAGATCTGATTTTGAATTATACTGGTCAGTTTTTATTAAATATGTTCTAGAAAGTGAAAAAGGAAAGCAATACAATCTTGTTGGTCAGGAATTTTGGATAGGACATTTGTTTAATGGTTGAATTACAAAACTTATGGTAAAGGAAATGATACTTGTTCAGGCCTTGGTGGTGGGGTTATGAGTTTGTAAAATGTTTACTGTTTTCTGTTCTGTTTCACTGTAGGTTATTAATGTATGTAAATAAAAATAAAAATTTAAAAATCGGCAAATCTGTAATGTATTTTTCCCATTCTTTTAAGGAAGGTGTCTCGGAGGATTTCCAAAATCTAGCATATACTATTCAGGATGCCACTGTCATATAAAACAAAATGCTTTCATGTTTTGATTGCCTTTATTTCCATTTTACCATTATAAGCTAATTTTGATGCTATTTCTGGCAAAAAAGTGGAATATTACTCAATATTATTTAGCAGATGAATCATAGGTGAATGATACAAGTGTAACACTGTACATATATTAAACAAATGAAAGATACAAATAAAGATAAAATTGTGTAGGGATTGTATAAGTGCACTGGTTTTTTATATTTATTATGTAGTCACTAGGGCTGTGTAATCGATAAAAATGTTTCAAAACTCATTACAAAATTAAGGGGTGCTGGCATTTTGTTTCTAAAATGTTCTAAAGTATGGTTGGTGAAAATTTCATTACTATAACGAGAGTAATGAAATTTTGTTACTTTTTCGTTATAATAGCACAAGTGGGAAACTTCAGGGGCTCCTTTCTCACTAATTGTTACAGCCATTGGGGTAAAACTTGCTACAGGGGTAGAACATATTTACCACTGCTAGCCCATCAAGTTTCAGAACATTTCACTTATCCACAGATTTTTGGGAAATTTTCAATTTTTTTATAAACAACTTTAAAAAAATACTACAAGAACTATCTCCTTGAATTTTCTATACAATGACATGATATAACAGGGGATCATTCCCCCCAACTTTCAGAAATATTCATACATCTATTGATTTTAGGGATTTAAAAAAAGTTTTTAAGCCACAACAGCTATCTTGTTGGGTGTATCTCATATTAATAAATAGAACTTCCATTTAGGGATTTCTTCCAAACCCTGCACAGAGATTTACTTGCTAGAAGTATCAGTTAGTCTTCTTTGCAGATTCAACAGTTAACTGGAACTCTGGCTGGCTGCTGCTATGGGGAGACAAATCTCTCACCTATTCTGATTGGGTCTTTCTGATGCTGTGCAGAATTCTGGGAAATGTAGTTTAGGGCAGGGACTTTTGAATTCTCTGGCATAGGGTTCCTCGTCTTCTCAAACAACATTTCCCAGAATTCCGTGCTTTTTCAATCTTTTTCCCAGTGAAGCTTGCTTTCTCCCTGCTGCTTTCCTATCCTAATGGCAAGAGGCCATTGATTCCAAGAGCTCTTTTTTTTAGTTTGCTTTGCTTGCTAGCACTGAAAATAAAGCTGACTTTGGGAGGCTTCCAATGTTTACAAAATTCAAACAAAAAAAATTGAATAAGTTTTGATTTTTAAGTTTTTGGCATGGGCCACACCAACATGTCAGATATCGCATCGTAAATACTCATTTAATGAATTTGATGCAACTTATGAGAACTAATGATAATTTTGCACAGCCCTAGTAGTCACTAAGGAATTGAATCACATGAAAGTCAGAAGCCAGCATAGAAGCAGGACTGTCACCTGTGGAGATGATTTCTATTGTATGATGCTGTGCAGAACCTGTTGCTGCTCTGCCACCTCCACATGACAAACGTGTCCCTGTTATTGATAGGCTAAAGCCATCAATAGCCCCTGATCACGCCATGGTGCTACTGTGTACCTTGTGCAATAATCCCTGTACATGCTGGTACAGAAGTGAAACTGAGATGTGGGTGAGGCTCCTCCTCTTTCCTCTTCCCCATCTAGTAGCTAAAGATTAAATAATTAATTTTTAAAAAACTTGTCCAGAACTATGAAGCTGTTTTTTTTTAAACTTATGGAGGAGAGAAACTATGGAAGAGAAGAGTGAGCTCCACCCCTAACAAGAAGTATGGCTATAAGACTATGGATTGGCTAGTTGTCACTGTTATGTGACCATGGGGAAGGGTGTTGGTTCCCATATCTGTGAATACTCTGGAATTATGGCTTCATGGAATAACATCTTTGGATTGCAAGCCTATAAATATTTATCTGGAAGAACATCCCATATCTGAATATGGCATATCATTGTTTATATACTTGCTTGATGCTTATATATTGTATCTTTCTACCAAGGCATTCAAGGTAATTTATAATTAAACACGACTGCAATGCAGCCAGTGTGGTGTAATGGTTTCCCTGTTGGACCATGACTCTGGAGACATTAGCCATGAAAACTCAGTGAGTGACTTTGGGCAAATCCCACTTTCTCAGCTTGAGGAAGTCAGAGGAAACCCCCTTCTACACAAATCTTGCCAAGAAAACCCTGGAGTGGATTCATTTTAGAGTTGCCATAATTTGGAAATGATTTAAGGGCACACAACAACAAATGGCAGCAAATAAGTTATGATGGGGGAAAATAGCATACCTATTTCTGGTCTCTTTAGAAACCATTTCTATGACCCTCTCAATCTATTTCTTCTTTCAGAGCATATGTTAATTCACACAAGGTGGAGAAAGATCTGACTCAATGTTCTCTTAGGCTTGCAGGGATTTGCCCAGGAGCTGATACGATCACCAATCTCTTCACCAGGGTTTCTTCTCATTTTCCCTGGAAGTTACAGTCTTTTGGCAAAGTTTATGAAGCTGTTACTAATAGTCCAATGTTTACTGACATATTCAGAAAAAAATCATGAAGGCACATACACATATAACAGGTCCAATGGCTCATTAATAAGTTGATAGTTTTCTCTCACTAAGGCTAGAACTAGTTGTTACTACAGATGATTTAACAACTCAATTTAACAACTCAGTTATTTTGCTGCACTGAATCCTAGAGTCAGATTTACAAGTAAAATGATAGCCCCTTTCATTGGCAGTCCCAGAAAATATCATTCCAAGTACAACCTAATTCTGTCTGGCTTAAAGAAATACTTTTACAGTCAACATAAGTCATTGAACAGAACAGTCAATAATAACAAATATAAATTATACTAAGATGACTCCAGAGCCTTCTAAGAAAGTATTGCTAAAATTACTTTTAAGCCCATAACAAAAAACAGAGCGATAGCCCATATCTTGCATCTCCAAAACAAACTAAACAGACATGATACAGCTGATGAATGCAGATAAGATTATCTTGAGAAGCAATAGAAAACGATTCTCTTACATTACACAGTCCATGTATTTCTCAGAGGTGAAACAAGACAACTAATAAAACAAAGGCTCTGTTTCTTGTATTTTATTAGGTGCTGATAAAAATTCCTTCTCTGATTCAAGGTGATGTTACAATATTTCATTAAATGGAATAGATTTCTGTGTAGAATTTTCCCATCTGAATTACTCAAGGCATCACAATGGGCTTTCAAAGTGCTGATTCTAATGTAATATCATCCACTAGTATTTTCCCCTACATATAACATTCCGTATGCTCAAATGAAAATCCATGGCTGAGATCCAAAACTCCATAGGGGTCCAGTAAGCACATAGACTTCAGTTCAAACAGAAGTTGAACAATTTATTTCAGTGGTGAGAATTGCTCCATGACTGTATCATGCAACATGATAGCCGCTCCAGGATTGTGATGCATGTATCCTCAGTGTGACATTTTGGTACAATTTGATCTCTTTACCCAATTTCTTATTAATGTAAGTATACAATTATGTTGGGACTTCCAGAGACTATCACTGTAGAGAACTACTCTGATTGAATTTGATTTATTATCTGATCTCAGGGAATGGGAAGACTTCACTGGGCATAATTGGAGCCCCCGGTGGCGTAGTGGGTTAAAGCCTTGTGACTTGAAGGTTGGGTTGCTGACCTGAAGGCTGCCAGGTTTGAATCCCACCCGGGGAGAGCGTGGATGAGCTCCCTCTATCAGCTCCAGCTCCAAGCGGTGACATGAGAGAAGCCTCCCACAAGGATGGTAAAAACATCAAAACATCCAGGCATCCCCTGGGCAACGTCCTAGCAGACGGCCAATTCTCTCACATAGAAGCAACTTGCAGTTTCTCAAGTCACTCCTGACATGAAAAAAATAAATAAATCTGGGCATAATCCACTTCAAATTAATCACATGTATGCCCCATCAATTTCAATGAGATATAATTAAATACTTAAGAATCTTATTGAAATCAGTGAGATACAAAATGCCCTGGTTTTCTGGAGACTGGAAGACATTATGTGATGTCATATTGGTTATCTAGAGCATATGGATTTTCTTGGGAGATATCATATGTGACTGGGTTACTTTGATGTGTAAAGGACAAATAAGTTTCTTGGGAGAAGGATGGCACTTCTACAGGGAATTACATGTTTTCAAGTTTTTTAACTCACTACAGATTGATTGGGAGTGATCTAGAAGATGAGCTCTTCCCACATCACTGCAATTTTCCCAGACATTCCTCAGTGGCATGAAACTACTAGGAAGAAATAAATCTTATGTTGTGCTTGTGTGTGTGGGACAGAAAGAGAGGAGTGGGGAGAGAAGAGAGAGATGCCATGTCTATACTAGCCACTTAATCTGGGGCCAGATTGGAGCATTATTCCTCGACTGGCCCCAGATTGATTGCGATGGTGGCTAGATGCACTGGACTGAAAGTTCTGTGGCACTATATTGCCAGGCCATCTCCTTGTCATCTGTTGCCACTCCACAGATATCCCTGTGAACACCTGACTTTTGCATTCATGTCTGTTGAGGGTCGATCTGTGTGGACAATGGATTGTTTTGAAATTGACCTGATCCAGTGATTCATATAATTATGAAGCCCTAGCATACACCACAGTATCTCCTGCCTTAATGTGGAGCAGAATTGGGTTAGGGACTAAAGAATCAGAGTATTTACCAGAATTCCCCATGCTTCATGAGGATGGCCAGTACGTAGACAAACCCAGAGAGAGAAAGAGAAAGAGTTTTTCTCTGATCAGAACATAAGTTAAAGGTAAAGGTTTTCCCCTGACGTTAAGTCCAGTCGTGACCAACTCTGGGGGTTGGTGCTCATCTCCATTTCTAAGCTGAAGAGCCAGCATTGTCCATAGACACCTCCAAGGTCATGTGGCCAGCATGACTGCATGGAGTGCCGTTACCTTCCCACCGGAGCGGTACCTATTGATCTACTCACATTTGTATGTTTTCGAACTGCTAGGTTGGCAGGAGCTGGGGCTAACAGTGGGCGCTCATTCCACTCCCAGGATTTGAACCTGGGACCTCAGCGCTTTAACACACTGTACCACCAGGGGCCCCATGATCAGAACATAGATTGTGACAATTAATTCCCAAATGGCAAAGTTTGCTGTTTTCATGAAAAAATGATGGCACCTGGGGCATAAATGTTATGCCCCAGGTTCCATCAAAAGTGACTGAAAGTATAGCACTTTATGGTAAAGAGCACTTTTTCTTTGAAATATTGCCTTATCTTATCAGCCAATGGTTTCTGTGTATAGCATCTGCTGTGGGAAATTACATTCTTCCAACACCCCAACCTCAAGTTCATAATTCCTGGGAAATAGAATGCAACCTTTCATCCAGTCAGCACTCCTATTGTTTTCAGAATGACACCCACATTGTCTACATTCTATAATTTCTTTTAAAAGTCATAGGTCAACCCCTGTCTACAACATTTGCTGACAAGTCTTAACTTTTTTATTGGTTTCCCTTGACTACAGATGTCTTAAAATGGCCTCTTTTGTTGTTACTGAACAATTCTTTTTAATTCTTTGAATATTTAGATTTTACTATTTTTTTAAAAAAAGATTACTATAAAAATAGTTACATATAAGGTGAAATATATAAAAAAAGTTTCAAGGGACAAATGGAACTCTGTGGGGAGTCCTATACATCCTATACATTGCACAATTGTCATGCCTGGTCTACAGAGTGTTCTACAGGTTTGCATCTATGGATTTTTTTTCCAGGATAACCTTTCTGAAGATGACAGATTGGACTTGGGATCTTCTCTGCACAAAATGGCTAGTGTAGACATGGTATCGCTACCACAGAGCTATAGTCCTCTCTTTTAGAAATAATTAAATGTAAGTTGTATCAATCTAGAGACAAAAGAAATTCTCAAAAAATAAGAATCTTATTTCTAATTATATGTGGGGTAGATCAAGATGTCTTTCCATCTGAAGGGGTAAATAAATCCACTTTTTCTTTTTCCTTCTCACCTTATGCTAGTTCATTCCCTACTCGTCTCTGCTGCTTTGTTGTGCTTTGTTCTTAGGAAGGACCTCTGCAAAGCTTGTCATTTGGGCCCGAACCATCAATAAATCAATGAATTAGGTGGGTGGCTACTCTTGACAGTGCCCATCTATCCAAGGTTTTCTTTAATATGTTGTCAAAGTGAGACATTAAGCAGGTGTGATCTTCTATAACTCCCAAACACAACAGCTTATATGAAGACTTTACTCTGTTTTATGGTGTGATGGCCCAGAGGCATAATCTGTGTAGTTTAAATTTGTACAGATATCAGATCAGTGAATAAATAGCTACTCTGTATACCTGCAGGTGGTCCTTGAAGGACAAAATGAAAGGTCATTTCTGTTGGTTTATATCAGTTTATATGTTTGGCAGTTGTCATCTATATAACCCATTAAGCTAACTCCATCTAAACAAAACGGTACAAAAGAATTAAGTTCAACTCATAGGATATACACAGACATATACAGAAAAAATAAACTCCATTTCAGCTTGAAAGGCACCTAAACCAAAGTCACAAATTCTTATTCTATATGCTGAAGAGTTATGTAAAAACCTGTTTATTTTCCCCCCTTTTTACTTACCCTTTGTGTGTTGTTATGACATCATTCCTCATAAAGGTAGAAATGGATTACCAAGCACACAAAACAATGCATTTGTATGCGATCTCCTGAATGTCCCAAGAGTGGAAGGAACAAGACATAATTTGGAGTTGGAATCTAGAGTGATTTATTATTGTCATTGTCTTATAGTTCAGATACTTTCCATATGTTGCAGTAGAAACCCCCTTATGTATAATATGTAGAAAACATATGTAGTAAATTAGGGCTCTTTAATTGTCCTGCTCTCCTCTCAAACTTGTTTTGGTTTAAGCATGGCAGTGTCTTTGTTTATCTGATCTATTGTGTCTAGCCTTCCTTTTTCCTTTTTCTAAAAAGAGGATGCCGAGACATGAAAAGAGTTTCCAAAACTTTGTTGGTGTTTTTTTTTGTTTTTGTTTTTGCGTTGCTTTTGGAAATAAGACAAGGTGGGTTTAAGATGTAAAACATCCCATTGCTTTGGATTTATGGCTTAACTTCTGTATAACGCTTAGCTTGCCTTAGTCACAGAACAGTCTGTAGCACAAGAAAAAGGCCCTGAAGGCACTCACCTCTTCCAGCTGGGAGAAATACGTGCATCCTTCTTTCCTAATCTGGCCCCAGCTGTTGAGCATTATAGCTCTATCTTCTATTATTTAATAGAAATAATTTGAAGATGAAATTTGCCCTCTCATGGAAGTGGCATAAATGGGACCATTTCACCATTTGAAGGACTAAAACGCCCAATTTGATTTACTGATCCAACAAAAAACCACTTATATTATAAAGTCTCTTTGACACCTTCACCCCTCGGCCCATTCACTCATTGTTTAATATACAAAGGAACATTTATGAACTAAATAAATCAGCATCATTCAAAGCAAGTCAACCTCAAAGTGCCTACAGAAAAGACTTGGTTGAGTAACCCATATGGAATTAGTTATTCTGTGTCATCTTTATGATGCTGATTGTCCAGTCACTGTTAAAGTTTTTTCTTCTTCACTGAACCCTCCAGGCCAATTCTATATTAAGCACAGAAGTGGAGAAATATAGAACAGCAATTAGGTCATTTCCCAAGAACTAAGTTACAACTTAATTTTGTTACAGCTGTCAATTAATGAGATGAATAATCTTTTCTTTGGTGGCATAATATTTCATGTTATTTTTATAGTCACAGAGGTACAGGATGGCTCACTAAATGGTAGAAAAAGAATCTAAGGTAGTTCAAGTGAGGACTCCCATTATGCCTCATGTGACAGAATGAAAAGCATTCAGGTGTCATCTTTAAAATCAACAATGCATTTTTTTAAAAATTACTTTTGTGAAATAGGACATTTATTTGTAACAAAAACCCATAACATAGAGCAATAATTACTTGCTTTTCTTTGAGCCCAAGTGCTAGATTGGTAACTAATTAATTTATAGAAGCTACTGTATAAATTCCGAAAATACTTATGAGTAGGGTTCATTCATAAGCTTTGCTTTTAATATTACAATTTTGACTTGACTCAAAGCTATTTAAACAAAAATCAATAGAGTGACATCAGAGAAATTTGGGGCAGCACTTTATCAGATCAAATAAGTACAGTCATACCTTGAGTTAAGACTTTACTCTGTTCCATGACCAAGTGCTTAACTCAAATCACTCTTATCTCAAAGCGAATTTACCATTGAAATGATATTAATTTGTTCTGCCTCCCCAAATCCCCTCATTTTTAACATTTTTAAATGAGAAAATGTAGTTTATAAATAACAAACAACATATACATGCATGATCACATGAGACAATAAAAAAAGAAAGATCAACTTTTAAATGGTAGAAGCGAAAGTTATGGCAAGAAGAGGCAGAAGCATCATTTTCTTCATACTGTACTCATTCCAGCCTCCCTCCCTCCCTTGCTCTCTCTCTTCAAATATACCAGGAATAAAAACCTCACAAAATCAACTAACTCAAAGTTCCTCAAAGGAGACAAGAGCAAAGTGGACAGCAATCTTCCAAAGCAGACAAGAGCTCGAGGCACAGAGGCTGCTTTCATGAAACCCTAAAGCCCTATACTCTTGCGCTAGCACTCCCTCTGGTTCTAGCTCTTTACTCAAATGCTACACCTATGTCAAAGAAAAACTCAGGCCAAGTGATAACTCTTAACTCAAAATGCTCTTAAGTTGGAATGCTCTTAAGTCAAGGTTCCACTGTATTTTTACAACTCTGCTATCATTAAATATATACATCTGAACTATCCTGGTGTGACCCAGGACAGTTCTGATTAAAGCCTCTGATGTTCTACTTTTTCAGCTGCTTTAAAAATGTCCTCAATCCCATTTCCTCCCATTTATCCTCAGCAATTTGTGCAGTGGTATTTTGCATTCAGTTAACCCAGCATCAGGGAGAGAAGAGAAAGGGGCAGAATCTTGTTCTTTTCTGTAGACTCAGACATTGGTCAAGCTCTTCTAGCTTCTATGTTATTCTGCATTAATACCTTTCTCCATTTTGACCACACTCTATTGTGGTCAAGATGCTTGGCCATACATACCACATTTTTCATCAGTAAAATCTTGGAAGGTAGCCAATATGGTGTAGTAGTTTGTACTTGTATGTTGGACTGTAATTCTGGAGACCAGGGTTCGAATCCCTGCTTAGCCATGAACACCAACTGGGCAAGTCATTCTTAGCCTTCAAAGAAGGCAAAAGCAAACCCCTTTTGAACAAATTTTGCCAAGATAATTCCATGACAGATTCACCTTAGGGTCACCGTAAGTCTGAAATGATGTGAAGGCACACAATAACAATGTAAATAAAGCTACTATTGAACTAACAAGAGCTTGTAGTACAGCTACAATTTATCCAAGTAGCTTAGCCAAGTTATTCAGACAGCTGCTTAATAGAAGGAATATCCCAGTCTTTCATAAGCTGTTTGTGATGCTTAGTGTTCTGTGTCTTCCAGCTTTTCTAGGAATAACAGACATCCTTTACTGACAAAAAATGAAAAAAGAACAGGTTTGTACCAAAAAGATTCCTGCCTGTACAATAGTTAAATCAAGTCAGGTCTTTGGATTTTTGTCATTGTGAGAGTCTTATCTGGCAAAGAATACAGTTCAACATGTTCACAGGTTTGAAAAGAAGTTTGTCCAATTTTAAATCTTTTTTTGGAACTGCCTCTTACAAAGTCCTGTAATCCGCCTGAGAAGGAAAAGCAATTTTATATAATTGGAATATGCAGGTTGGAATAATTTTATGTCTATTAATGGGTAACATGCAGTACAGTTCTAAGCATGTTGACTTATACGTAAAACTCTCTTTTAAGTTAAATGAAATGATAGCAAGTTATATTGAAGACTGCAGCTTGAAATATTTAGAAAACACAGTTTTTCTATTCCAAAATAAGTCTAAGCAATGAAAATATTGTAATACGAATCATGTCACTTGCACAATAGGTAGTAAAGTCTATGGTATGTACAGTTTTTGCAGCAAAGTGTTCATCTTGATAATGCATTCACCATTGTGAAAAAATTATCACAATTCCTAGGCATGCTAAATTCAGGGGCTGCCACCAATATTGAAAGAAATATAGAATAACATTCAGATTAATTTGAAACATATATTTTATCTGTTTCTGCATGCATGCCCATATATATTGATTATAGACACCTACATCACAACATTTAAACATTAATGAAATAATTTGAATGCCAGCAGAACAGTTTCCATACTAAGAGCTTGGATAAGTTATTTTTTGAATTACAGTTTCCAGAATCTTCTAGACTACATGGGCAGTAACTTTGCTAGTTGAAAGAATTCTGATAACTGGGTCCCCAAAGAAGTAACTTTTCTAAACTCTATAATTCATTGGCCTATTCCTAAATCTGTTTCCTCAGAGGAACATCCTACAGAATTCAGTGTAATTTTACAATATGATTTTGTTGTTAACTGCCATCAAATCACCTTTGACTTATAGCAACCCAATGAATAAGAAACCTCCAAGGTTGAATCTATGCTATAGAATGAATACAGTTTGACACCACTTCAACTAACATGGCGCAAGGCCAGGAAATGCTTGAAGTTGCAGTTTTATGAGGTCTTTTGCTTTCTCTTTTGTCTAGTGTGGATTGTTAATCACCTTGAGTCCCCATGGGGAGAAAGGCAATAATAATAATAATAATAATAATAATAATAATAATAATAAATCCAGTATATATATCTTGTTTGCTGTGTCATACTATGTCTTTATATGATGATGATGATGATGATGATGATGATGATGATGATGATGATGATGACGACGACGACGACAACGTCGTCGATTGGTGGGATCACAAACCTGCAAAAGTAATGGAAAACGAACTGTGGGAATAATACTGTGGGACTTTCGAATCCAGACTGACAAAGTTTTGGAACACAACACACCAGACCTCAGGTTGTAGAAAAGAAAAAAGTTTGGATTATTGATGTCGCCATACCAGGTGACAGTCGAATTGATGAAAAACAACAGGAAAAACTCAGCTGTTATCAGGACCTCAAGATCGAACTGCAAAGACTCTGGCATAAACCAGTACAAGTGGTCCCGGTGGTGATCGGCACACTGGGTGCTGCGCCAAAAGATCTCAGCCAGTATTTCGAAGCAATAAACATTGACAAAATTACAATCTGTCAACTGCAAAAGGCCACCTTTCTGGGATCTGTACGCATCATCCGAAAGTGTTTGACTTGTGATTCTGTGGTACAAAATCCAGCATATATCTCTCGTTTGCTGTGTCATACTATGTCTGTGTCAATAATAATAATCATAATTTTCTGCCAAAGAGGGCTGAGGTCTCAGCAAACTACAAATCCCAGGATTTGCTTGCATTGAGCCCTAGCAGGTAAAGTAGTGTCAAACAGGAATAATTTTACAGTGTATCTAGTAATCCAAGTCACCCTATCATCAACAGCTATAGTCAGGTTTTGCAGCCTCAAGGCCATAGCTTTCTTGGTTGAGTCTAATCTTTTACCTACAGGTGTGTTTTATTGAATTCAGTCTGGTTAACATCTGGAGAAATAAAACACCTTTGGTGTTTTATAAATTTATTTATTCTGTTTCTGAGTCAACCCAGAACTCTGTTTCTGGACAACCATTGGATGTAAAGTGGCAGGTTATTTCAGAGAGAAACCAGATCAGTGTGTGTCTATGAGGAACAGATTTATTTAATGAAGGAACAATCTAGAACAGGTAACTGTTTAAAGCTTGATATCACATTGTCTATAGCTTCCTAGCTATACTGCAGTTAAGCTCGACACCACAAAAGGCGCATGAAAGTTAATTTCTCTATTGTCAAAAGAAAAAGATACAGGTATAATTAAAGGATGCTTTATGAAGGTGTATATTATTTTCACAGGATTATAAGGCAATCTGGTCCTTAGCTTAAGTTTAACGTGATTACATTTTCAAACATGTTGTGAAAGTTTCAAAAGACATTTGCCTGGTGCTGGAAATATACTTGTGACAGCAACAGGTGAATCGCCTTTAAAAGGACATTCTGAAATTAGGGGCCATTGTTATCATCTAGCCAACTTTCTCATTCCAGTTTTTTAAGTACTTTGAGAAGAACCTCTACTAATGATGTTAAGATGGGCTGCGTACTTATTGTCTTTCCATCCTGAGTGAGGTCAGAATGATCACCATGAATAGGATCAAAAATTAATTGTGAACAACTGCAAATGAGAAACGAAGCAAGATAGTGAAACTTTGTGAGATGACTCATTCACAAATTTTCTATATTTATTACAATTGTTCGATCATGAGGATAATCTTGTTTAATTCCTTATATTTGTCTTTCCCCTTTATTCTGTAAATTAAGTCTTTCCATTTTACCTCCTGTTCCTGTGGAGGGGAGGGAGGGAGAAAAATGAAGAAGAATGTAAACATGTGATACCGATGGAAAATGTTCTGAACGTTTGTATAATTTTACATAGCACTATTTACAATTAAAAAAAACTTTTAAAAAAGATGACTCATTCACTATACTTCGACCCAGCGCCACCATATTTTATACCAACTGAAGCTTCTGAACAGTATTCAAAAGCAGTTCCATATACAGTGTATTTCAGTAATCTAAACTGGAACTTATTGAAACAGGGATTATTGAAGATAGGGTATAACCTTCCAAGGGAGACTCATAGGCCCGGGCTGTGGCGCAAGCTGGTGAGCAGCCAGCTGCAGCCAGCTGAGACCAATCACTCTGACCAAGAGGTAATGAGTTCGAGGCCAGCTCGGAGCCTATGTTTGTTTTTGTCTTTGTTCTATGTCAAGGCATTGAATGTTTGCCTTATATGTGTAATGTGATCCGCCCTGAGTTCCCTTTGGGGTGAGAAGGGTGGAATATAAATACTGTAAATAAATAAATAAATAAATAGCTGATGTGAAATTTGTAGATGACACCAAATTAGGTGGAGTAGAACACCCCAAATGACACAATAAGATTTCAAGATGACCTTAACAAACTGGGCCAAAACTAACAAAACAAATTTCAACAGGGAGAAACGTAAGGTACTACCCTTACATTTGAAATACAATGGCTGACACTTGGCTTGAAAACAGTACATGTGAAAGAGATCTAGAAGTCTTAGTAGACCATAAGTTGAATATGAATCAATATTGTGATGTGGCATCTAAAAAAGCCAATGTGGTTCTAGGCTGCATTGATAGGATTATAGTGTCTAGATTGAGGGAAGTCGTAGTTCCCACTCTATTCTATTTCATGTGTCCAGTTCTGGGCAACACAATTCAAGAAGGATATTGACAAGCTAAAATGTGTCCAGAAAATGGTTACCAAAGTAGAATATGTGACATGGTTTCTAATCACCCTTGCCTTGTTTAAAACTAAAAGCAGAAGTTATCTAATCTAACAAAATGCTCTATATCACTTTAGAGGCCGAGCTGTGTTAACTTTAGAATGGAAACTATCACTTTTCAACATAAATCTTTATATATTTAGTTTTTGCAGGCAAAAATTAATAATTTGCCAATTTTTCTTTTTCTGCAGCTTTTTCAACCATTGTTCAAATATTTTTAAAACATTATTTTCATCCACACACACACACACCCATATATATATTCAAATGTATATTTGCATTTATCTGTATGATTTTTTAAAGTAGTATATGAAGGAGGAACTCTTCCACCATTACAGTGCATGATGTGCAAGTGATTCTGCTCTTCTTGCTTCCAGCAGATGGCACTTGAGAGCCTAAAATATAAGCCTCAGGCCATTGAAGACCAGTTATTGATTAGAAACAGAACCTAAACAGTTCTAGGTACTTGAATGGTTGTTTAGGTACAGAGAGATGCTGATACAAAAAGCTCAAAATCGTTATTAACAATACAATTGAAACAGAAAAATCATCACATCCAAGCTATCTTAATGTTAATGAACATTTCCTTAATTATCTGCAAGCTTATCAATGTTATTATAAACTTATGGTTTTTTAAAAATAAAAAAAACACACTAAAAAACAGAAGAATTCCAGGCAAGAAACAATTAGGACACGCTAACACCTCGCAGCAAAGGATTCCCCCAGGCAGGAAGCAGCCAGACTTTGAAGCTGCAAGGCCATTCCATGCTAATCAAGGTAGCTAATTTGCAACATTCACACTTGCCTCAGGCAAACAAGAGTTCTTTCTCCCACCCTAGACATTCCATAGATATATAAACCTCACTTGCCTAGTTTCCAGAGGTTCCAGAGACCTCACAACCTCTGAGGATGCCTGCCATAGATGTGGGCAAAACGTCAGGAGAGAATGCTTCTGGAACATGGCTGTACAGCCCGGAAAACTCACAGCAACCCAATGATGTTCTTGTTTAGACATAGGTGCCAACTACAGGGTATCTCATTATGTATGCAAATATAGGCATTCCACATTCTGGAATCTAAAACACTTTGCATATCTATTATCTAAACAATGAGGTAATGGAGATGCAAACCCATAGTTTTTAGTTGCTTTACTAGGAAGTAGGTGACCTACTGAAAGGACATTTTACATTCAGGTACACAACAGTATTCCATAGGTCCTTGCAAAATAACTCAGAAATCCAGGCCCTAATTAACTTTCTAATGTGTATTATCACAGAACAATTGCTGAGAGCACAGTTTCTTAACTAGGAGTTCTGTGAGAAATCATTGGAAAACAAATGGTTTTTTGAGCAGTAGATAGATATAATATTTTTATGCAGAGCTTTTCTGAAATCTGGAAATTTTTTCAATGGTTCTTCCAGGGTAAAAAAGTTGGGAAAAGTGGGCTTGGAGATAGGAGAAAAAAAATCAATTTGCTCATATGTAAGCTAAGCTGTATAAGGTATATGTTTAGGTATATGTTTAGGTTACAGAGTTACAGTTTGTACCTCCCTGTTCCAGTCTTGGGCCCTCCAGCTGTCATATCAATAATCCCAAATCATTGATCATGTTTGCTGGGGCTGATGAAATGTCAAAGTTTATACTATCAACCCTATTTCACTTTCAAGTCTAAACAGCTCTATAATTTGCATTTTATCTCTGAGCCTAATCATATTTAGTAGATATAAATAACCTGATGCTGAAAGGTCCTTTTGATTTTAATAAACATTAATTAACATGCTTGGGATTACAGTGTTCATTCATAATTCCTTAGTGCTGCTGGCTCAAGACATTTGTCTCCGAAATGGCAGAATTAATGCCTTCTTCCTCACCAACAATAATGTAAAAAGCATCTTACAGACAGCCAAATTCTGTTGACACTATGGCCCAGTCTACATTGACAATGTAATACAGTTCAAAGCTAGCTTTAAACTGTGGCAGTTAGACAATAAATGCCTATGAAAGCCTTTGAAAGAAAGTCCTAAATACTCACCTGTGATTTGCATAATCGACATCCTGGCTTCACTTTCCTCAATGCTTGTTTGAGATTGACTTAAATGATCCATGTAGATGTGTTTAAATTTTGCCCCATAACCAACAAGAATTCAAGAACAGCAACTAATGCATTCCTATGGAAATCAGCAGACGATCTATCAATTAGAAGGTAGTTCTGAGTCTGATGGACTGCCTTAGCAGGGACATTTAAAAAAACAGCTTTAAGGAAGTCTGATTCCCATTTATCAGCTAATACTACAAATCATTTTTCTATGCAAGGTCCACCATCAACTAACTTAAAGTTATGGAGTAACAGAATAATTGATTTGCACCAGTGACTCTTAACAGTCTATATTATTCTTATATCACTTTTAGTGCTAAAGATTGAGAAAGCAAGTAGGTTTGTTAATACAAAAATAAAGCAAAACAGTCCAGTATCGACTCATCAAAATGCTGCACCTGTGCAAAGTATTTGTAACCATTCCATAGAATAAATCTCTAAAAATGCTGACATAATAATTACTTGAAAGGAAATAGACATTTATCTGGCCAGATGCTAAAAATCCCTAGGGCAAAGCTTCTTCCAGAAGGGAGTCCAGGTCAGTTGCCCTCCATTAGTGGACTTTTGCCCTTTTCACCTACATGGATTATCTTATTCCCTGTGGCTTCCTGAAATGAATTTGCTTGTGGAAGCCTGCTTGCCTATAATGCATTTTAAATCAAGAGCAATGATAGGTGAAGACAAGAATGAGAATGAAGGTGGTTCTGACACTGAATCAGGTAGGTTAACCTATGTTTTATTATGTTGCATATGAAGCCATGCCAAGTAACTTGGAATTTCATTGTGGTGCTTAAAAAAGCCAATTTGACATTTATTAATATGTAACCTAGTTATGCATTTGTAAGTGCTACATATTCATGATTCATATGTAGTCCCTAGTTTAGGGTTTATATAAGGACAACAAAAGTCCCCCAACTCCACTTACCAGTAAGCAGCTGCTGGGTTCGACAGGAATCCATTTCCCTGTTGATGAAGAAGTAGTTGTGATGTTCCCATCCAACTTTGTATTAGTGACAAGGGGAATTTACAACAGGGATTTCTGCCTGTTGCACCAAGGATTGTACACAGGAGGAAGTGGGAACATTGGAAGATATTTCTCAATCAAGAGGGGAATGGATCTCCATTGTTCCTACCGGCTGCGTACTGGTAAGTTGGGTTGGGATCTGGCTGGAATCCACCATGTTACCATGGGTGCATAGTACACAATGTCATACAGGATTCTGGTGTCCCAAACTAAATCATCTACACACAAGGCTATATATTCCACAACTGTCATCAATATTCATTTTGTTGCATGAGTACTTTAAAGATATTGTGACAAATAAGCTCTGCAGAAAGAAGGTTTTAAGGACATGAACTACTAGGCCTATGACCTTGCAAGGTATTGGACTTTAGAGTTATCTGCTTAGAGAAGTTAGCTCTGTCATGCCGCTATGTTAATCATGAACCTTCTCAATTTCATAGTCTTTCCAAAACAATGGAAAACATCTGGGCTTTTGGCATGCATGTCCCCACAAAAGAGCATGTATTGGTGAGCATTCACATAAAAGCAACTCTGTCATGCTGCCTCCTGAGTCCTAACCTATGCCTAACATCCAGGTTTGTTATGGCTTTTTCCAGGTTCCAAGCTTTTAGCACTTGAATCTCACCAAAATGTATTCAGCAAGAGTTTGTTGAATCAAACTCTTAAGCACCATCTTAATGACAAATAACTAAATACGAATAATTAATTCCTTTCCGCCAATGCCAAACTAAGTTGCATTGTAGATGTCACCAAATAAGGAATATGTTCAATTTTGGAAGGGGGCAGGAATGCAACTTTTAAGTTAAATTTATAGTTATAGGAGTGCGGTGTCAATAAAGGAAAAGGAATATCACATAGCACCAGTGTTTAAAAGTGCATAGGAAGTGTGTGTGTTTTGTATTACACAGGTCAGTGATTAATTGCATTTACATTTTTTAAAAAGTAGTTAAAATTATTTAATTTACTTCTGATAGACATGAAAGGAATGCATTATTTTTTTTTAAGTGTAGAAAAAATTAGAGCCTAAAGAAGGAATGCCCTAAAGGCAACATATACAGGCTGTGGCGCAGGCTGGTTAGCAGCCAGCTGCAACAAATCATTCTGACCAAGAGGTCATGAGTTCGAGGCCAGCCCATGCCTGTGCCTGTCTCTGACTCTGTTCTATGTTGTGGCATTGAATGTTTGCCTTATATGTGTGCAATGTGATCCGCCCTGAGTCCCCTTCGGGGTGAGAAGGGCAGAATATAAATACTGTAAATAAATAATAAATAAATATCCTGTCTCATTTTGGAAGCTAAACTGGTTTAGCCCTCATTGGCATTTACATGGGGAATCACCAAAGAATACCAGGTGATGGAAGCTATATTTCAGAGAAAGTACTGTAACTGACACAATCTAGTAGGCCCCTTCTACACTGTCATATACAATCCAGATTATCTTTTTTGAACTGGATTATATGGCAGTGTAGACTCATACAATTCAGTTTAAAGCAAATAATGTGGATTATCTACTTTGATAATCTGGGTTATATGACAAGAGGCATGAGAAAATTCCATGAGATTCATAGGGTTGCCATAAATCAGATGGCAACTTAAAGACACACGCACACTAACATGAAATTAAATTAGTGATTAATCAAGTCTATTCCACTGAAGAATATATATTCTATTTATACTGTACATATAAATATTTTAAACATTTAAACATATTAATATCACTTATAAAAACAGATTACTCAGTGAAGCAGTTTGGCTTTATTTATTAAATATTTATATCATTTATAATTACAAATGTGTGTTAATTGATCCTATTTTGATTTTTTTATTTGCAGAGTGTATATCTATGCATTCATTTAAATCTACAGCTGAAAACCTTTTTCATTCATAAAAGCATTTAACAAATGTAAAGTTAACATATCTTAAGGCCAATCACTTAGACGATTAAGAAATAGGATATTATGATACTCAATTAAAATTTCATAGCTTCCACAAGTCCCCAAAGTAGATATCCCCCTACAACACACAAAAAGCATTCAAGCAAATACCAAAACAAAAATAGCTTTTCAACAGAAGGAAGTCACTTGGGTCCAGCCAAATATCAAATCTCTATAGGCAATCGAGCTGGAGAAAGTTACTAAATAGTTCATCATACTGTCAGCTTCTACCATGGATACAGCCAATAACCATCATGCATGGACAGGGGCTGAAAAACCGAGGGGGATTTTCATCTTCCTTAGGTGACAAATTCCTCTCCTCTCCAGATTAGATGAAATCAAATCCTCCCTTGCATCTGGAAGTATACAGTTATACTTCTGCCCCCTCCCTTTTTCCAGACCAGATGAGGCAATCGCATGTGAATGGCTTTCTTTTGCAGAAGCAGCTGGTGTGTCTTTTGATCAAAATTGCCTTCCATTCACAGTGACTGTAAATCTGGACAGCGAGGTATTTTTACGTGATGAACTTGACATGCTTTACCCATTTAACTCTTCAACCTATACCTTTGGTTTATTAAACTGAGCTGTGGCTGAAAGAGCTTCAGATGTCTAGCCCAGGGAAGAGAAGGCAGATAGGAGACGTTCAATATCAGAGGGCACCGACAGGTTGTGGTCCAAGTAGGGTTGGGGAAGGTGCGGGTAACTCACTCCACTCTTTTGCAGTCCACTGCCTGTAAGGGTTGCATGCCATTCAGTCTTCTACATGTCAAGAACACACACTGCGAACAAGAGGTGATATGTTTCTGTTTCACAGAGGAGAATCAACTTCACATGAGTGTTGATAAACCAGACTAATACCATTGCAAAGGGCTGAGCCCCCAGTGGCGCAATGGGTTAAACCCTTATGCTGGCAGGACTGCTGACATAAAGATTGGGTTGCTGACCTGAAGGTTGCTTATTCGAATCTGGGGAGAGCTTGGATGAGCTCCCTCTGTCAGCTCCAGTTCCCTATGCAGGGACATGAGAGAAGCCTCCCACAAGGATGGTAAAAACTGTCAGAGTAATTGCAGCGCAGCAGCAGTTGGATGGAGTCAGAGGAACGCAGCACCAAGAGACATCAGAGACGATGGTAAAACTATATACAAGTTTTACTGAAAGCAGTAATAAAGACAAACAGACTTGCAGACAAACACAGGACTTGACACTCACTCAGAACTGAACTGAACTGATGCAATCAGCAATGCACAAACACTTGTCTCTGGACACTCCCCAGTTCCAGCCACACATCAAGGACATTACAGCTTCATAGTAATTAACTCTTTCCAGACTATAGTACACTCTGGATGATGCAATCAGTATGCAATACAAACAAGACACATTTCATTTAAACACTACCAATACACAAATCCCACATTAACAAAAACAACAAACATCTGGGCGTCCCCTAGGCAATGTACTTGCAGACGGCCAATTCTGTCATATCAGAAGTGACTTGCAGTTTCTCAAGTTGCTTCTGACATGAAAAAAAGTGAGCCAAAAGCAGCTAATTTGTGCAAATGTCACACTTAGAGACCTTGAGATTCCTAGAGAGAACATAACTCTGGGAATATCTAGGATCTCAGGTGCAATATGTAGACAGCTTCCACAGACGTTGACCATGGAGTCATTTGGGAAGACCTAGGGCCTTATCACACAGTAAAATACCCAATTTCTGATGCCCTTTGCATACTGGTTCTTATAGGTCCTGTCATATAGCACGTGGTCTGTTTCATCAGTAACTCATAGGAAGCCATATGCAAAGACAGTACCTTTTGTAAGACAGGATTCCAATAGTTTTCACTTGTCTTTTATTTCTCCACTTGTGTCTGATAGTACACCCATCTGCAGGTCATTGGCAGCTCACCCTCTGTTAAAAAATCTTAGGTTTCTCCTTGAAAGGAGTGGATTAGCAGATCTTGGGTTTTCCCTTGAAATATGTGGTTTAAAGACCACATACATTCTGATTCTCTTCATTTACTGTGTTTCCCGTCTGTTGTTATTTTTTTTAAATTTTGGAATCATGTACTTTTACAGGATCAAAAAAGGTGTTTTTATGTTTCTTCCATTGGGTGGAGGTCAGGACGTTGAGTGGTTGTGTAAGAGCTGTTTAAGGGGAAGGGAGAGTGATATAGGGGAACATCTAATGGATTGGGAGGAGTCATCTATCACGTTATAAAACAAAGGCACATTATTTTATTAGATATGGAAAGGAGAGAGCTCAGTGGCATGGGTATGTATCAAGCCCCCATCCAGTCTTCTTAAAACATGGATCGCCTACTTAAAAGGTGTTTTCCTTTGATGTGTGTGATAAGATGCTCTCTCATGTAAAAAAAAAAAAAGCAATATTTTCTCTTTCATGGGCTGTCCTGTGATTCTAGACACATGGAATATAGAGGGTTGATTGTACACAGAAGTATTTTTTTAAATAGGTGAACATACTCAAAAACAAACAACTCAACCTCACCATCCTAATCTTACCTTGTTTTTAGACCAAGGAAAGGCTGGAATGGTTGCTAGTGCTTTAACCTGGCCATGTTTTTAAAATGTTAAATACCTTTAGGAACACCAGGAAAACTTACAGTGTATCAAGACAGCTATCTGAATAATACTATGTACCCACGGTAATTAAAAAATTAATAACAAATATATACTAATTAAAGTTTTCTTCAGAGAAGTTAGACATTTACTATATAGGTAAAGGTAAAGGTTTCCCCTGACGTTAAGTCCAATCATGTCTGACTCTGGGGGTTGGTGTACATCTCCATTTCTAAGCCGAAGAGCCGGCGTTGTCCGTAGACACCTCCAAGGTCATGTGGCTGGCATGACTGCATGGAGCACCATTACCTTCCTGCTGGAGCAGTACCTATTGATCTACTCACATTTGCATGTTTTCGAACTGCTAGGTTGGCAGGAGCTGGGGCTAACAGTGGGCGCTCATTCTGCTCCCGGGATTTGAACCTGGGACCTTTCGGTCTGCAAGTTCAGCAGCTCAGCACTTTAACACACTGTACCACCGGAGGCTCCATTTACTATATAGGCATGATTAAATACATGTAGTAATTTGAGCAATGGAGACTAGGGACCTCATTACATTAGGGATTTTTTAGTGTCTTAAGATGCTTGCAGCATGCTGAGAGGATGGAGCCTGCTGGATGCCATCATATGACACACAGCTATTTCTGGCAGGGATCTGTCCTTCCAATGTGCTGCAGATATCCTAGGACGCTTCCCAGAGAACATGAGAGGCTTCCTGTATTCTCATGGAGAAGAATAGGGCTAACGTGGGGGAACCTGGACGGTCATGCTTCCCTCCATGTGATGGGTAAGTAAACATTGCGGGGTGTGGGGCAATTGGTTCTCCCTCGGCCCATCAGATTTGTCACAATACATGGTGAATCCTCCTGCTATTGCCCATAAACTGGACCTCAAGGTGATGATGTCCTAGGAATCATATCAAACTCAGCAACAGAAACCTACTGGGAGTGGAACTCTCTGTCTCGGCATGTGGTGGACAATGCTTCTTTGGAGGCTTTTGAACAGAAGCTGGATGGTCATTTGTTCGGGGTACTTTCATTGTGCTTTCTCTGTTTGGCAGGGGGTTGGACTGGATGGCCCATGTGGTCTCTTCCAACTGTATAATTCTATAACAATGAGCAAGTCACACTCTTTCCATCTCAGAGGAAGACAAAAGCTCTGAACAAATCTTGCCAAGAAAATAATGTGATTGGTTGTCATTAAGGTCATCATAATTTGAAAATGACTTGATACATCAAAGTGATGGTCCACAAATTCATGATTAATTTCATAAGTAAACAGTACTTTGAACTGGACTCAGAACATGGTCTCCCTGTTCTGAGTCCAGCACTTTAAATATGACTCTACTCCATGTTTGAAACAAAGTGGAAAAGAATGCAGCAATTCACGTGCTTAATTAGAATACAAAGTTAGGGGCAAAGAATTAATTTATCCCCTTGGCTACATTAATCTGGGTAAAATTTATTTTTAATTTGGTTTGGATCTACAGATCCAACTTATATATGTCTAAGGGAAGAATTTCTACTGAACTCCATGGAATTACTGTGCAGTGACTAAATTAAAAAGCTTTAATAAACTCAATACAACAACAACCACAATAGACTTTATTACAGTCAACAGACCATTAGGCGACCCATAAAATACATATTAAAACAGCACAATAAAAAACATTCATAATAAAAATAATTACTATCCCACAGTTTGAAATATGAAAAAACATTTGCTAGATATATTCGTTATTACAAAATTGCACAATACTAAAAACAGAATTACCGGTAAATATTTGTTCGGCCATTCATTAGAAAAGGTAAATAGTTCTGAATGTCCCACTTTATTATTATTATGAGCCACTATCCTGCCAACTTAAAAATCATAAAGAATCTAGAGGTGTTGGTTAAATGAAATAACCTAAAAGTTAGTAACATTGCAGCCATAAGACAAATTCAGTTGTTATATGTGTGAGTGTGTGTGTGTTATAGTCTTATGAGTTTTGGTAGCCGATAACAAAAATAAACTCAGTACCTATATTTTCATTATTTGCCAGAATGGCAAATTTTTAATTTTATGGTTTGTTCATAATCCTTTTGTCCATATAGTCTTCTGGTTTAGGATGACTGAGTGCGGTGCAGTAGCGATAGAATGAAACAACAGACAATTGATTCCCTATGTTAGATGGAGAGCTTGTTTGAAAAGATTTTCCTTTTGTCAGACTATAAAGTTGTGTTTGTCAAGCTATTATAGTTGTTCCATAATAGAAACCAGACAAAACCCACCTCTCTGTTACAACCGTGGGTAAGGACTTGAAAACATGAAAGCCTTTTTTCCGCCACTAAGGCCTAAAAAAGTCAAATCTTTTGTGATGTATAGAGTTAGGGGATTTGAGCATTTAAACCAGATTACAAAAAGTCAATCTTATGTGTTTCAACTTTATTACTTTAAAAAAATAATTTCAAGCAACATCTGAAGAATATGGGTTTGTCCAGATGTTCTACTTATTTCAAAAGACCCCTCATTGGTAATACTAATGCAGAATGAATTAGATGGCTTGGTTCATGTGAAGTTAATCCTTGAAAAACTGTTTTACTGTAAGAGGTCACAATTTTCTTGGAATCTTGTTTTCTTTGTCCTTGCTAAAGAACCTAAACCCCAGGCTCTTTGTAAGAAAACAATTGACAGAAACAAATGTGCAATATATCTGTAAGGAATACACAAATTAATGGCAGAGTTTTGAACATCTACTTTTTGGCATGATCGCTCCCAGAATCCCCCAAATTTCCTCTCTAAGGTTTTTTACCCCCTTTGACACTTTTTAAAATTCTAGTTGTCGCTGTCACAAAATAGCATGGACTTTAAAAAAAGTAGTAGCAGCTACTACAATTGTTCAAGCTCTTCCAAAATAGGTGTTGTGTTGGAGAGGGAGAAAGTTTGTAGTGCATTGGTGTGTTTTCATCAAAAGAATGATGGAGACTACATTTTAGAATGTAATTTTGGAAAGAAACAAACCTTTCTAATTCAGATTGAATATATTTTAGGGTACAAGGCATGGATTTTCCAACATTGCCTTCACTGTGTTGCTGTGAGTTTTCTGGGCTGTATGGCCATGTTTCACCCACATCAGGAGAGAATGCTTCTGGAACATGGCCATACTGCACGGAAAACTCATAACAACCCAGTGATTCCGGCCATGAAAGCCTTTGACAACACATTGCCTTCACTGTCAAAAAAGCAAGAAAAGAATCACCAACAATTGCAATTAAATTACCAAATTAAATTAAATAAATTACCAAATTTATCTTAAAACATAGTTATCAAACTGACAACTAAGCATTTATTACAAGCCGGATTGTACATGACCATTTTAATGTTTCCATCATTCAGTATTGCTAACCCAAAATTAAATTATATGCAAATCTATTAGTGTTATTTTCATGTAAACATGATTTGCATTGTGTGATTTAGAGCTTGGAAAAATTACTGTTTTGGATTGCATTTTCTGCTGGCAGGGGAAATTGTGAGACCTATAGTTCCAAATTGTGATTAAATTTTAAGTGAAAATAAGTAATATTAACTAATGCATAAGTCTTCTTGCTTTTTAAACCTGCATTTAACATCCTTAACTGCCATATTGCATTGTAAGTAAGCTGTCAAGCCCATGTGTGCACAATTACAAAAACAACTGACCATAAAGCTATACAATCCGTGAAATTTCTAAACACCCTTCAAGAAATACCCAAGTTGTGCTTTACTGTGCATTTATTACATGTGGCATACAAAACACAGAGTCTGTAAACAGACTGTGGTGCAGCCGATGAAGATGTGAATGAGGTTATCTCCAAGTTGACATTGCATGCAGACACAGAGTGAAGCTCAAGTCCTGAATCACACAAACTAAAAATATCAAAATGCAGAATAGGAAATGGTTGCTCATTGTGATAATGGTAATATAAAACTCCAGAACAAGAAAATAAATTGTTCTTAAATAACATGATTACAAAGGATTTTAATTGCATGATGCCAAGATCCCTCAAGACATCTTTCTAACTGACCCCCAATCTGTTGTCCTCTTGTTAGCACTTAAAATATTTTTTTATTCCAATAGACTATTTGAAAAATGATCCAAAAGATTTCAGCAAGGAGACCCCTTCCTCCATTCCCAACAACCTTAGTTTATATGATAGTCCTCATGCTAGCAAAAATAGGTTATACATATGCTGGGCAAAATGAAGATGAAGCCTGTATTGATCTTGTGTAGCTCAAACTAAGGGGTGTCTTATATTCATGTTTTAACTATGAGGCATGCATTTATGTCATTTCAGGGTCATTATGCAAAGATACTCTAAGTCATAATATTCCACCCCTTTCTATTCCAAGTAACGTAATAATTTATAGTGTAGGTTTGAAAATATCAGAAAAAGGATCTGCCAAGAAACAAGACATTGCGCACATTAGAAACCCCCCACTGAACAATATTTCTTTCTCCTGCATAATGAAATCTCATCTAATTACTTTCACTAGGGCCCAATTTAAATGCCTGGAATGATATTTTTATGGACAAGAATGTGCTGAGTAAACTAGATTTTGCATTCAATGAATAATAAATAAGTAATGTCTTGTTTGTTTTTGGGCCATCCATGTGCATAGAAATATTGATAGTGTATGCTGAACCAAACAAAATCATCCTTTATGGGACTACTTGGCAAAACTGTTATCTTATTTGTGAATAACTGGACATTTCACGACAAGGAAAGTACCGGTAATTGCCAAAATACTAGCATAGTTTGGGGGGAATTCATCCATAATGTTGGGAGTTGTAGTTCACCCACATCCTTATGCATTTTCTAATGGAAGCATTCATAAAAAACAAAAGCAAGGAATGACTATTTCCTATAAATACCATTACAAAAGAACTAACCTGGGCATTGCCGGGTATCTAAATTAGTATTATTATAATTCTTAATTTACACCTTTCCCTTCCTATTAAAATATTTATTTATTTATTTATTTACAGCATTTATATTCCGCCCTTCTCACCCCAAAGGGGACTCAGGGCGGATCACATTACACATACAGGCAAACATTCAATGCCTTTTAACATAGAACAAAGACAAACAAACATAGGCTCCGAGCGGCCGCGAACTCATGACCTCCTGGTCAGAGTGATTCATTGCAGTTAATTGCAGCTGGCTTGCTCTCCCGCCTGCGCCACAGCCCGGCTTTCAGGTCAATGCACAAGAGAGCCGGCTCCAACTTTTTTACATAATACGAGTATGATGATTGCTGTCTTGTGTTATATTTCAGATAGATGACATTGAGCATGCACATTGTATAACTGTTTTAATTATTTTATAAATGAATTTTTCTTCAAATAAGTAAATCCTACTCATTCTTAAAACCCACAGTTATCCTGCTCCTCCTCCTGCAAAAGATAGTCAGATAGAAAGTCATGAGTGATCCTATCAGATTTATATGGAGGAGGTTTACCATTGTCTTCTCTACAATGTGCTAGGTGTTTTGGACTTGGAAGAGTATCAAGGAGAAGGCAATTGCAAACTTCCTCTCTAGGTGTTTTGGACTTCAGCTCCCAGAATTCCTGACCTTTGCCAAGGCGGCAGAGGCTTCTGGGAGTTGAAATCTAAAAGACCTGGTGGACTAGAGTCTCTGGAATCTCTGCAAAGGCTTGGAGAGTGCGACCTCTCCATGCTTATCCAGTTGGTTTCCACGTTGAGCAGGGATTTGATCTTTGGTCTCCAAGAATGCAGGTCCAATTTTCAAACCATTTCAATATTTTCCCTCTCATCATTCTCATAACTAACTATGCATAAATAAACTCTTGACAAGTGCCTCATGATTTTCTTCTTATATTGCTTATGGAAAAACAATATCAATGTCTTATGGAACTCTTGCTGAATACATAATTTCCCCAACACACATTTATTCATATTTGGAAACCTAACCAGTCTGGGAACAGCCTAGCCTGTACAGCTTTTTTCTCTGATAAATACAGATCACTTTTAATGATTGATGGGAAATAATAACGATGCTATTTAACTAAATTGCAGCAATGTATATTAAAAAGTTCACATTTATCTGACAAATAATATATTCCATTGATTACGGAGATAGATTTCAGAGAATTAATCATGTGATCAGAAGGGACAATCTGCATTTGTTTTCAATCACAGAACTTTAGGAACCACAATATTCGTTTTATTGGCTTCAGTCCAAAGTCTTGTTAAAAGTCCCTTTCAAATGGCATAGAGATGCATCTCATTAGTACAGAAGTTATGATGTTAAGGAGCCTATAACCATTTAGCTATATGTGACCTTTGTTGTTCCTTGTTTAAGACAGATTGAAAAACAGATGTGTGTTTTGGAACTTGGCTCTGAATCCATGAATAGGATTTCTGTAGGCTTTTAATCTTATGGATCTATCCAAAGCTGTATCCCACTTTGTTATTGTTGTTACATTCTTCCAAGTTGACTCCAATTTATTGTGACCCTATTCTAAGATTTGAAGGGTTAAATACCCCAAAGGCACCGATCCTGTCTGATCTTGAAAGTTTGTATTCATATTTAGAATGAAAGTTTAACTTTTTTTTTCAAAAGCTGAAATGGAAGAGCATTCCCTCTGAGGGTGACCATACAAAAGAGTTTACTGCAAAAGGTACCCATCTAACCAGTAGCCAATATTAATAACATTTGGAGCAACAAATGGATACTGGCAGCTATCATCTAACTTTTCATGCATCCAACTGTCTTGGATAACAAGGCCACTCCTAATTATCCTCCTTCTGTCCAACCTTTTCAGCTCCTTTTAAAACGTCTTTTGTGCAGAAGAGATACATATAGAGTTCATACAGTGAACCTATGAAAAATATGTAATTTTCAGTAGATATAATAAAGTCAGGATCCCCCGGTGGCACAGCAAATTAAATTGCTGAGCTGCTGAACTTGCAGACTGAAAAGTAGGTGGTTCGAATCCGGGGAGCGGAGTGAACTCCCGCAGTTAGCCTCACCTTCTGCGAACCTAGCAGTTCGAAAACATGCAAATGTGAGTTGGTCAATAGGTACTGCTTTGGCGGAAAGGTAATGGTGCAGCGCGCCATGCAGTCATGCCAGCCACATGACTTTGGAGGTGTCTACGGGCGATGCCGCTCTTCAGCTTAGAAATGGAGATGAACACCGACCCACAGAGTCGGACACGACTAGACTTAATGTCAATGGAAAACCTTTACCGTTTATAATAAAGTCATGGATAGAATCTTACACTTTACAATATTATATGTATTAATTAATCATGCAGTGTGCAGGCATGCACATAAAGACTATATATTGATTTGGTTTCTTCCCTTTTTTTCAAGGTTTCCTAAACCCAGTAGAGAATTCCATGGTTTCTGTCTAATGTAGTAACTTTGTATGTTCTCCCTCACTACTAAATTTTGCCCTCTTTTTTGCTTGTCTTTTAACCTCACTTTGATGTCCACATGAAACTTGGTTTTTCATATGTGAAGGGGAGGCAGGTATGACTTGCAATTCCTGCTGTTCATAGACTTGACTGCTTCTAAGGCATTGTATATATATATTTGTTTGTACTGAACTAAGTCCTGAACTTTAGGTTCACTCTTTGCAGAGTGTTTAGTGCTTTATTGTATTAAAAAGCTTTAGTGCTTTTTTGTATTAAAAAGGCCTCAAGCGGGACCATTTCCAGAACAAGCAGGAGGAGTCAACATCTCTGACATGTTAAAGGGCCATCCATCTTGTGTCTTTGTCAAGGGGTTAAACAGTTTGAAAAATGTGGTGTTGTACAAGTTACTCCCTAGTTTGCCATGGGAAGAAACCCGGCCTCCTGTTTTCACTTTCTCCCTCCACTTTCCCTAATGGATATAAAATATATGAGCATCCCACTATCTTGGCAACAGCTAACACTTTCCAAATGCTAAATAAATGCAGTTTATGCGAGTTCACTAATTATGAGATAGAAATGGAAAGCTGATTCTCATTTTTGTTTTTGAAGCCTCATGCTTATGAGGTTTGAGTGCAGAATTTGAATAAGATTTTGTACCGAAGAGCTGAAACAGGGCACATGATAGTGAGAAGAGGAGAAGCCAAGGAGTAACCAAATTCGCAGGACATCTTGACTCATGTTACAAGACTGGAAGTTGCTAGCAGAATATTGGTACTATCCCATTTCTCTTCTTATTTGACTCAATGGGAATGAAAATAAATACACCATGTCCAAAGCTGGCACATTTCACTGACATGCTCAATTTTAAGAGTTTGTTACAGTAATGGGGAGGTTTTGGATCAATCAAAATCACCATTCCTCTTTCCCAGTAAAATTGCCTTTTATACCACACCCATTGTCATTATTGGGGCAACTAAGCAAAGCAAAGAAAGAATCACGTGTTCTGGGATGGCAGAATTACTATGCTTGCTGACAATAGTGAATATTGGGGAAAACAGTTTGGTTGGAGAGGCTGGTGTAGAGTTCAAAAAGGTGAAAAGAGATAGTGTGATTCCACAACTAGTAAGCTGTGATTTACTTGCTTGGTTTTTTAAATTAATATTGTTTCTGAATTAGATGTTGCACCAGATGGAAATTTTAGTCACAGCCAACTATAGCTTCAGGACTTTTTGAGTTCTTTACTGTTTCTCACTGTTCCAAAGGTAATTAACTTGCTAGTGTGTCTTGCAAGCATTTAATGGGGTGGTAATTCTTGCATGATAGTAAAATATTCATGTCACCTCCTCAACACTTTTTTAGTCATTGTGTTTGCCTCCCTGTGACACACTGCCACGTGCAGGAATGGGAATCAACACAGTGACAGGGCTCTTGTAAGTTTTGTGTCATTTACACAAATGATTCCTCCATAATTTCCATGTTATGAACCAATTACAGTGAAGGTTAGGGTTATATGGCAGTGTGGACTCAGATAATGTAGGTCAAAGCAGATATTATGGATTATCTGCCTTGATATTCTGAGTAATATGGCTGTGTGGAAGGGCCCTACATGTAGTAGAAACTCTATTTAAACTGTTATTCTCTACCCATGGAGAGCGATGATAGAGGGAAATAGGTTTAATCTGCTTCTCAACCATAAAATGAATGCCTGGCTAGAATCTATAGAATGCTTAGATTTTTGAGACCATCATTGATTCAACCAATAAAGGCATAGTGAGCTAAGAAGTTCTTGTTTGCAAGCATCTTTCAATTGCTTGAATGTCTTTTTGGTGAAGGGCTTTCTATTGAAACGATGTAGTAATTTCTGTGCTACTCTCATTATTTCATTGGGCTGGTGTGTTTCCCATGAACTGTATGCTCATTTAGGAAGGCCTATTTAATTTTAGTTGTGCTTATCTATTTTGGGTTGTTGTATGTTTTCCGAGCTGTATGGCCATGTTCCAGAAGTATTCTCTTCTGACGTTTCGCCCACATCTATGGCAGGCATCCTCAGAGATGTGGGCAAAACGTCAGGAGAGAATACTTCTGGAAAATGGCCATACAGCCCGGAAAACATACAACAACCCTGTGATCCTGGCCATGAAAGACTTCGACAACACTTATCTATTTTGTTGGAGCCCCTGGTGGTGCAATGGGTTAAACCCTTGTGTTGAAAGGACTGCTGACTGACAGGTCGGTGGTTTGTATCTGGGGAGAGCGGGTGAGCTCCCTCTGTCAGCTCTAGCTCACCATGTGGGGACATGAGAGAAGCCTCCCACAAGGATGGCAAAACATCAAACATCTAGGCATCCCTTGGGCAATGTCCTTACAGATGGCCAATTTTCTCACACCAGAAGTTACTTGCAGTTTCTCAAGTTGCTCTTAACACAAAAACACACACGAAAAAACAGACATATTTACACTCAAGGATGTTACCTAGTTCCTTCATAAGGTAAATATTTCCCCTTGACATAAAGTCTGGTCGAGCCCAAGTCTAGGAGGTGGTGTTCATCTCCATTTCTAAGCGGAAGAACTGGTATTGTCCATAGACGCCTCCTAGGTCATGTGGCCAGCATGACTGGATGGAGTGCCATTACCTTCCCACTGAAGCAGTACCTATTGATCTACTACAGATTTGCATGTTTTTGAACTGCTAGGTTGGCAGAAATCGGGGCTAACGATAGGAGCTCACCCTGTCCCGTGGATTTGAACTGCCAATCTTTCGGTCAGCAAATTCTGCAGCTTAGCGGTTTAACCCACTGCGCCACTGCGGCCCCTAGATTGTGGTATTCATACTAGTGGATAGCATTCAATTTTTTCAAAAAGGATTTTATGCTACTTCTGAGAAACAGGAAAAATATTCTTAAAAGGAAATGGTACTAAACTACTATTGTGGCCCAGGTAGAACAATTCATAACTATTTACTTTAAAATAATGTCCATAGTCTGCAAACAGTCCTACTTGAAATGTTCCTCCATATGTTTAACAAACTAGCTGTGTGCTTTTACCATCATTCCATTTTCATGAGCAAAACACTGTGACCATAAAACATAAGTGTCCATTTTTGTTTGTGTTTAGCTTTACATCTGAAATTGCTGCCTTGAATTATAAGGAGAAATCCCAGCAGCATGAATAGGAACAACAGTCTGCTTTCATAACTTGCATAAGTGATACAAAACTCTTTTGTTTTACAAGTTGATTTATGAACTTATTCTTATATATTTTTAAAGAAGTTTGAATTCTAATAAGATTACATCATCCCTTGGGATCCTGAAAATCCATATGTGCTTTTATGAGTCCAATTTTGTCATATAGCTTCTGCGGCAGGGATATGAGCCAGGCACGCTGTTCCTTTATGGTCAGAATGACCCCGCGTTCCCAATTAACAGACATTGTTTCTTACTAGGCAGAGTCAGCCAAAGGAAGCCCGCAATCCATAGCACCTAAATGTTTTTTTTAAGACATCACAGCCTTACATGTGTATGCATGTAATCTAAAGACTTTTATCTTGCTTTTTTGATCAAAGGATCCTCAAGGTAACTATTGTGTTTTATCATTGCAATGGGCATATTATAATGGTTAATTACACTAGCTCATCAATATTTAGAACTAACTGGTTGTAGATCTGATAGTTGGTCACAAAACAGATATGTTTATATGTAAAGTAAGAATTACAAATTCATCTGGTCTTGTTGTAATTAGACTAATTAACTCCATTTTGACAATAACTGTCATCTAACCCATGGCCTGTAGTGTTTTTCTGAACTCTGCCATTTCTGCTATATTAGAAAGGCTGTATCTACAATGTAACTACAACATTATGTGCTCCTGGCCACTGCACCTGAGGTTATGGCCTCACTGCCAAATCATGAAAACATCCTCATAAACAGCAAACAATCACAGGCTACATTTTGTCCAGGTGTCATGACCTTAGATAAGAGTTGCCAAGTATGTATTAGATATTGTTCATGTGCATTTTATCTTTTTTTTTGTAGCTTTATAGTCTTATAACATAAAAATATATACTTCAACTAGTGCTGTTAGTATGTTGGACAGTACTGTGCTTAATAGTTCCTTTGACCAAAGTTATTGGTTGTTGTCTGTTTGCCTTCCTTCTTTATTTCAGGACTCATCTGTTTCATGTCCCACCTTTAAAATTCAGTAGGGTTGATATGTCAGTCCTACTACACTCATGGGACTGGATATTGTAGTTTTGCTAAAGATGTTCAATCTGGGCTGATGGCAGCATGAAGCATCCTCGGGTAGCTCAGACTTGGTAAAAGGACTTCCTGCAAATATCTGCAAACATCATTTTGTATTTATTGGTTATTGGTTATTTACAAATGCAGTATTGCACATTCTGAGAACCCACCTACACTGTCATATAATTCAGTTTTAAACACACATTATTTCATGGTTGGAATGGAGTGATCACACAATAAAAGCCTTATTTGGAAGCATCTTTTAGCTGAAACTGGGTTTTATCTCTGCCTTAGTCTTTGCCACACTGCTATCTTTTTGTTAATATTAGAAAAAAGTATTGTGTATTAGGTAAAGATAAAGGTTTTCCTTTGACATTAAGTCTAGTCGTGTCTGACTCTGGGGGGTTGGTGCTCATCTCCATTTCTAAGCTGAAGAACTGGCATTGTCCGTAGACACCTCCAAGGTCATGTGGCCGGCATAACTGCATGGAGCACTGTTACCTTCCCGTTGGAGCAGTACCTATTGATCTACTCACATTTGCATGTTTTCAGGCTGCTTGTTTGGCAGAAGCTGGGGCTAACAGTGGGAGCTCACCCTGCTCTCTGGATTTGAACCGCCAACCTTCCAGCCAGCAAGGTCAGCAGCTTAGTAGTTTAACTCACTGTGCCACCTAATTCATTAATTTTCCATGTTTAATAGATTTAAGAATGTCTTGTCTACTTGATCCAGAATTCCCCAGTCAGGCTCTAAAATCTCTTTTGATGGGACAGAATGATTGATTTTATTCTGTCTGGCTTCATCTTACCATACCCAGAATTCAATGGTAAGCTGAATTTTGCTTTTGAACTAATGAAAATTTCACAGTTTGGCCGTTGCCAAGTGTCTGACATGGATAATATTTAAGTTAGTTGGATGAAAAAATATCAATTTCCCTTATAATCCCACCCAGTGTTAACTAACTCAAAACACATATCATAAACAGATTAAGGCAATACAACAACAACCACCACAGTAAAAAACAAATCAAGCAAAAAACTGCTGGTGTCATCTTTATGATTTTGCAATATGTTTTTGCTATTAAAATCTATATATATAAAAGAGTGATGGCATCACGGCGACCCACAAAACAACAAAACTACAGGCCCCCCAACCCCGAAATTTGACAACACAACCCATCATCCACGCCTCTAGGTTGATACAACAAAAAGAAAAGAAAAATAAAGTCCTAATTAGAGAGAGAGGAATAATTGTTTTTATCCAATTGCTGCCAGTTAGAAGGCTAAGCTCCTCCAACAGAAGTGTCTCCTAGAAACCCAATAAAAAATAATAAAAATACCAAAAATTAATACAATAAAATACTATAATAACAGAAAATAACTAAAAATAATACAAGAAAATAATAAAATATAATAAATAAAAATATAACTTACAATAAAATTAATAAAAAATTGCAAATAACGTCAAATAAAAATTACACAACAATTTTTAACCAATACCACCATCACTTTGCCACAGCAACGCGTGGCCGGGCACAGCTAGTATTTTATAGATTATTGCAAACAAAACACTCAAAGCAAGTGTTATGATAATGGTATCTGTAGATATGCTTCTCTTTATGAACAAGAAACCAGCAGATTGCATGCAGGATAAGCCGTACCTTGCTATTACAAGATGTCCTTTGTGGTGACTCTGACTCAGCCCAGGCTGGCTTCATCATTTTCAAAATGTAATGACACTTCAACAGTTATTTTCAACTCCTTGAAGGCAGTTCAGTGAAACAGAGACAAAAGAATTAGCTCCAAGTTTATTTCATTCAAAACACAGCTGGTCATCCACAGCACTCCACTGCCTCCAGCAGCAAAACCTCTTCCCAAAATGGGAAACAAACATTTGAACAACTCAGAAAAGAATGACACTTTATTTATTAGGGATGTCTATCAAAGCCTCCCCACCACCCAATTCTGTTTCCACTTGGAATCCTACATAATACTTGTAGATCAGAAAACCGCTGAACAAGTGTCATACTCTAAGCATGGAGGCAATTACAATGCAGAGATGAAGAACGAAGCAACCCAAATGTAGATGGATTAAGGCATAAAGAAACAGCCTGACATACTTATCTGATCTTTCCCTTTGCTCAAGGGACTCCTGCATTATTGCTTGCAATTCTCTTTTGTTCCAGTTGGTTATTGCAATAGTAATGGCTCATCAGTGTATAATAAACTACATCTTGTTTATCTCATAAATGGCTTGGGCTGTTTGTCTTTCCTCTAGGGAGAGTGTTGAAAGCAATGGTGGGTTTCTTCGTGGCGTCATTGTTCTGGGAATATGTCTGCAAATGGGCTCCAGATGCCCGTTTTTAAACTCCTTTTAGATCTCTTTCTCTAAGGTGAAATAATCCCCTTGCATCAGGCCAGGAGGAAGTGAGGGATAGGCCCTCCATCCTATCCAACCACCATCTGTGTCAGAGAACACAAGGCAGGTATTTCTACCTATATTCCTTTACTGCATGAGAATCAAATCCCTTCAACATCCATTATTCTTGCATATCTTCATTGAAATTGTATTGTCTTGTTTTTAAAAAGTTTGTTGCAACCAATAATTTTAAAATGTCTTCCATGTAGTATTAAATATCTTCTATTGTGACAACTTCTAGGAAGGTGGTCTTATAACAACCTCATCACACGGCCACCGTAAGTGTCCCATGTCACTCCTCTTTGTCACGGGGCATGAGGAAGCCATCACCCCATGCCCCATATTGCTGGTCTCCTCTGGCAGCTCATCCCATGGGGGGAAGTGTGGAGTGTGTGGAGCGTGTGGAGCGTGTGGCTTCCCCACATTAAAGTCAATGGCAACACAGGAAGCCTCCTGTGTTGCTGCAGTGGTGGCACACCGGTTCCGCCCTCCTTCACCCATAGAGCCGGCATGACGTCTGATGAGAGCCGGCCGGCTCTATGGGTGAATGGAGCTAGATTGGTGTATGCCGCCGATTTTAGCCCCGTATGATGAGACCTCAGCAAAACCCTGTACAAACAGTCCCCAAGTTACAAATACCAGAGTTACACATGATTCATGTCAGTGTGAGATTTGTGTAATGAGAGTATTTAAATGTAATTTGTGCCATGCTTATATTGCAGTCAGATTGCATCATCCAGTGTGTGTAATAGTGTGAAAAGAGTTAATAACTAATGAGCTATGATGACCTTGG
The DNA here is from genome assembly GCF_035594765.1 of Anolis carolinensis. Classification (NCBI taxonomy): domain Eukaryota; kingdom Metazoa; phylum Chordata; class Lepidosauria; order Squamata; family Anolidae; genus Anolis; species Anolis carolinensis. Next base: position 27,930,661 of record NC_085845.1, on the reverse strand, counting down.
TGCGTGGCTGGAACTAGGGAGGATCCAGACACAAGAGTATGTGCATATCTATTGCATCAGTTCAGTCTGTCTTGAGTTCGAGTTGAGTTTGAGATCTGTTGGAGAACAGATCAGTCCCGTGTTTGCTTGTCGTCTGCAAGACGTCTCGAAGTGTCACTTCATTCTGCGCTCCATTGCTTTTCATACTACTACTGCTGTGCTACAATACTCTGACAATTCACAGTTAAGAATTAAGAATGGGGGTGAGACAACAGGAAGTGAGAGAAATCTACCTTTTGGAAGTAACATTCACTCCTGATAGAGTTTTCATGGGGAAAAGGTGTCTCCACTGAAGCTTTCTCACCAATCCTTGTTTCCACAACAAGCCAAATTTTTCAAAATCCAATTATTACAGGGACAGAAAGTGAGGTGAAATGTTCTGAACAGGGGCACAGACAGCAAAATAGACTCCATGGGGGTGTTAACCCTTCCCTATATTATCCAAATCTATCTATCTATCTATCTATCTATCTATCTATCTATCTATCTATCTATCTATCTATCTACACACACATACACACACACACACACACACACACACACACACACAGAGAGAGAGAGAGAGAGAGAGAGAGAGAGAGAGAGAGAGAGAGAGAGAGAGAGAGAGCTGGAGTTACACTTTAAAATGTACCTGTTCTGACTTACAAATTCAACTTAAGAACACACCTACAGAACATATCTTGTTTGAAATCCGGGGACTGTCAGTATATCAGATGTGCAACAAAATAATGGCTATTAGCATTTAAAGAGGTTTTGAAAAGGCATTTCCTGTTTTTGAAAATGTACTCCTAAAGCCTATACAAGATTAGGCAGGATATATCTGCCAATGTGGCATCACACATTTACCTTGTAATTTAACCTTTGTATTTAAGCACAATATTGTGTTAATGTATGCACGCTGAAATGGGAAACCAAATACACAACTCTTGAATGGAAACTTGAATGGAATTTCAGATGTTTTGCTTTGGAAAAAAATGTCCAATTTCTTCACATGCAAAGCATCCATCAAGACTTATATCCTGAAGGCATAGATCCCATCTGATCAGGTTAATACTTGGATATAAAGCTGTTAAGGACCAGGTTATGTAGGCTACATTTCAGAGGAAGTCAATAACAAATCCCAAACAAAATTAGTGGAGAAAATTTACTCTGCACAGATGACAATCTCATACATCTACCTACCTTGTAGGTTGATCCCGTGCATATTTTGCAAGACAGAAGTGTATCAGGGGAGATAAGGTGTCCTGCTATTTTACACATAGATCAAATTGAACAAGATTAGATTTCAGTACAAATTTTTGAGTACTGAAATACTGAAATAATACCATAAGATCTGCTTTTGGTAGCTCTCATGATTTGATCTTTTTAGTTTTAAAAAAGAAAACAGTTTTAAAAGCTCAACATATAACAGATAGCCCATTTTAAGTGTTATTTCTACTTGTCGTTAAATTCTATTTTCGTGAAATACTAAAGTTGCTTTTGCCACCCAGCTTCTCATATAGGCAGTAATTAAAGTCTAGTCTTCTTTGAACTTGTCCACAAATTTTTAGGGTTGTTCAATTTCAGCAAAATCAGGATGCTTAAAAACAATAGAGAAAGAAGAAATAGTTCATAGTGATCTGGCAAGTTGGAAGTCATATATTACCCTGTATCCATTTATTTTAGTGTAGTGCATTTGGTAATAAAAGTAGTTAAGTGTATTTGGAGGTTGCTTTCATTTGTTATGTCTTGATGTATTTGTATGTTTATTTTTATATAAACATCATTAATGTTGTTTTGTGTAATTAAAATGTAAATGTTAATAAAATATTTTTTAAAATATCCCACACTTCTAAAGACAGTTCTTGCCATCAATATATTTGATGGAATTATAAAGATATTGTCCTTGAATCAATCAAAACAGGGTCTAAATGCCTTTAGTAGCACCCAGATCTGGAGGACTGATAACCTTTTTACCTTGAGTTCAGCTTCAGTTCTGCATGTCAACAGGTTTCTGGTGGCGTTAATATATTAATGACATTAAATGGCTCCACAGGTGCCATATAGCAAGGACATTGTTGCTATATTTTTAGAGGTACCTGAGGTCTTTGGGAATATTGAGGGATATTTGCTGGACCTATTGTTTTGTCCTGACAATCATTCAAAAACAGCAATGAAACTGGGTCACAGACAGCAATACATTTCTTTAGCTATTTGAAAGGTATCCTGAGAGAAATAGCTCCATAAATTGAAAACAGATGGACCAAGATGCATGTTTGGCTGCAGAGAACTCTAAGGAGCAGAGCAAAGTTAAGTCAGGTGTCTGACACTCTGTGACATTTCTGTGTCTCAGTAGAATAGGAGAAAACACCTGGAGACCTGGAGTGATTGGTGGTGGTGGTGAGTTAACGTTTTTATAGTTATGATACAATTGTGTTTGCTTCTTTAATATGTTCCAAATTTAATATGGTTTGCAAGAAATGACTGAAAATGTTTGCAGTTTGTTCTTTCTTAGGAACAATATTAAGGGTACGCTCCCTGCAGCACATCGTGTTCCCATAGAGATATACATGCACTGTGGCACATTGTGACGGCGTCAGGGGTCAGCTATGATTTCACTGATTTATTTATTTCAGTTTATATCCTGCCTTTCCTCCAAGGATGGGACTTGTGAAGAGTTTGCAATGGCACAAAACAATACACATATAAACGGTTTAAAGCACAATTGAAAACATATATAAATTGGAAGAAAATTACGTTATCTTCTAAAATTTATTTTCTTCATTTATTGATTCTGTTCTCTCCAGTATAACTAAATGATTCTGGTTGTTGATATCCATTAGATGCTGGCAGTTTGTAAAGACCCATTGGTATACTTATACAGTATTTATTTATTTTATTTATTTCCAACATTTATATCCCACCCTTCTCACCCGAAGAGACTCAGGGCAGCTTACAACAATGGCAGTAATACACAAGATCAAAATTACACAGTACATAAAATCAATTAAAACTATTAAATACAATATAAATTTTTTTAAACAATTTTAAAACAAATAGTCAGATCCATTCATCCACAAAAACCTTGTGCTTTAGCCATAAGACAGTCCGTGTCATCTTTGCCATTATTCATTAAAAGCCTGAGCACATAAACATGTTTTTAGGGCTCTTCTGAACCCCAAAAGTGTTGAAGCTTGTCAAATATCTCTGGGGAGGGTGTTCCACAGCCGGGGAGCCACCACCGAGAAGGCCCTGTCCCTCGTTCCCACCAGCCACATTCAAATAGAAAAAAAGAGTGGAATCATCCAGTTGCCATGGCTGGCAGTTCTGGCAGATGTTGAATTAGGGTGTGTGCTTGGATAACTAAAGTAACAATTTGCTTCCTTTCACCAAATGTGTTGCCTAATGTTGGCATTTCACTGTTAAATTAGCTGGGCCAGGCTCAACATTTGGATTTATAAGACAACGGAAAAGCTTTATTTGGTTCCCTGTTAATAAGTTATGCAGATCTAAATCCTGCATAGCTCACGTTTTTTGATCATTGCAGAGGTTGGATGCCCCTACAGACTTGGGAGATTCCTGTTCTGGACATCCAGCTATAGGAACATATTGGATGTTTCTCTGTTCCCCCCTATGAATCTATGTCGTGATGTCAATATGTATTCTGAGCACTCTTAACTCATAATAAACACGTGTGTTCTGCTTTTCTAATGTGCCCATCTGCAAACCCTTCCTGGTTCATCTGCCTCTCTGTATTTTCCTGTTTTTTTTTTTTTTTTTTTTGGGTTCCCATTCGTGTGAAGTCAGGGAACTATTTTTTACCTCGCGTAATGCATTCTTAGGGGTCAGGTGCAATCCTGAGTGGCTTGTATCAGCTGCATATATTGGAATTTAATTCCCAGGTGCTCTGCATTTGCTTCCTCAGATAGAATATTTTGTCTGTAAAATGTAGATTCCTGAAGGCTTCTCCTGGTCTTAGGTCACCTATAAAGTATTTCATCTGTCTTACATTTCTTCATTACACAGAATAGTTGCAAATGGCCTCATTTTCTTCACATTACTAGTACCTGTTTTCCACAACAAATCTGGTTTCCTAGTTGTAGAACTGTAGCAGAGGGATTATAAACCCAAATGTTTTTTGTACACACAAGCATAGATGTTATTGTTCTTGTATTAACGATATGTTTCACAATAGTATTCTAACATCTTTGTAAACTATCAGGCATATTATCATTTATTCTCTGTGTATCCTTTGTGTTTAGATTTTGTTTGCTGTATGGATAATAATAATTGTGTAAAATGTACTCACACAACCTACTTTTTTTTCGTGTCAGGAGCGACTTGAAAAACTGCAAGTCGCTTCTGGTGTGAGAGAATTGGCTGTCTGCAAGGACGTTGCCCAGGGGATGTTTTGATGTTTTTACCATCCTTGTTGGAGGCTTCTCTCATGTCCCTACATGGAGCTGGAGCTGATAGAGGGAGCTCATCCGTGTTCTCCCCGGATGGGATTCGAACCTGGCAGCCTTCAGGTCAGCAAGCCAACCTTCAAGTCACAAGGCTTTAACCCACTACGCCATCAGGTGCTCCGCCTCACACAACCTACTGACTGTAGTCTTATAGATTTTGCCTTGTTCTTTAATATCACTGGTTTTCAAGGAAACATTTTCATAGCAAACTGCACTGTTTTATATTCATCCTCCGTTACGTTACAGATTCACAGATTCATAAACACTTATACAGTAGAGTCTCACTAATCCAAGCTAAACGGGCCGGCAGAAGCTTGGATAAGCGAATAACTTGGATAATAAGGAGGGATTAAGGAAAAGCCTATTAAACATCAAATTAGGTTATCATTTCACAAATTAAGCACCAAAACATCATGTTATACAACAAATTTGACAGAAAAAGTAGTTCAATGCGCAGTAATGTTATGTTGTAATTACTGTATTTACGAATTTAGCACCAAAATATCACAATATATTGAAAACATTGACTACAAAAATGGCTTGGATTATCCAGAGGCTTGGATAAGCGAGGCTTGGATTAGTGAGACTCTACTGTATAATGTTAGAAATTGAAGTGACAACAAGGGCTATCTAATGCAACATTATGCCATGCAAAAACACACAACTAAAGCACCCATGATGATGCCCATCCAATGTCTGTTTACAGATCCTCCAAGATGGATGGATGAATTTGGGAAAGTGTCTGTTAGCACTGATGTAAGGAAGCAGAATTGCAAGCTGGGCCTTTTTTCAGAGGAGCAGCAGTGAATATCTGCTAAAACACTAGGATAACAAGTGGATCTTCCCTTCTCACAAGTAAATTATGTACAATTATACATCAAAATTTTATTGTTTGCTATCAATTTGCATAGTTTTGCTTACTCTGAGATATGTTTGCATGCAGTTGGAATTACAGTAATCCTAATAAACTAAGTATGAGGCTACATTGTACATGCACACATTGTCTTGACAAGCTCTTGCAGTTCAGAATTTACATTACTTTGCTGGTATTCAGTTTATTGCAGGAGTTTGCTAGATTGAGTGATTTGGGGTGACTATACATAGGCATGAAAACCCAGACTCACCTAGCATCCATTGCTAGCTGTCCCTACAACATTTGCAGACCTATGTGAGTTTTGCGTATTTTTAAAGTTTAAACTGATTTTGCTCTCCTTTGGGCAAAGTTATGGAACCCTTCAGAGCTTGCTGGAAACTCTGGAGTATGTGGTCTGGACATCTGGATTAGGATCAAACCAGATGGACACTGTACCATCACACTTTTCCTTCGCTGAATAGTGCAGGAGAAAGAAATGGATAATCAAATGTCACTTCCATTTCTCCTAGCTGGCCATGGATTTCTGTCTGACCTCTTAGTCATTACAACTGTCCCTTCTGGTGACAGAAAGGGTGTCTGGGTGACCAGCAAGAAGGAGGGACACTTGTTTTGACATAGCAGAAGTGCTCAGATGACCTGCAAGAAGGAAGGGCACCCATGATGGTCAGAAGCTTGGATGGAGTTCCATAGCTAAGTGGAAGCAGCAGAAGTAACACAGAGAGTGAAGAGATGGTTGAGCAGGACCAATGCATTCTCAGACTGGTTGGACCATGTGGATGCAATACTGGGCTGCTGCAGGTTTGACCAGTTCCATCTTGGCCAGGATTTAACACCCAGTGTAGGGTTGCTATTGCTTTTAGACATTCCTTTGAGGGCAGTATAGGGAAAAAAAACCTCTCTGCAGCAGTGGTTCTCAACCTATGGGTCCTCAGATGTTTTGGCCATCAACTCCCAGAAATCCTATCAGCTGATAAACTGGTTGGGATTTCTGGGAGTTGTAGGTCAAAACACCTGGGGACCCACAGGTTGAGAACCACTGCTCTACAGCAATCTATGCAAAGCATGGAAATGTTACTCCCAGAATCAACCTGCCAGTATGAGAGTTAGTCCAAACAAGTAACATCCACATTCTAAATGAGATCTGACAAATGTAGTATCTACCCCCATACCCCCCCCCCCCCCCAACAGTCCTAACCCTTAATTCTTTCCTAATCTTATGTGGAGATGCCAGAGACTGAAGATGCAAGTGAAGCATTTCATCTACCAGTGGCCTATGAACAATCATAGAATCATAGACTCATGAAGATGGAAGAGACTACAAGGACCATTGAATCCAACCCCCTGCCATGCAGGAAAACACACTCAAGGCACTTCCAACAGATCTGGCCTCTGTTTAAAAACATACAGAGATAGAGACTTCACTACACTCTGAGGCAGTATATTCTTTTGTTGAACACACCTCTAATTGTCAGGATAATCTTCCTAATATTTAGGTGGAATTTCTTTTCTTGCAGCTTGAATCCATTGCTCTGTGTCCTGGTCTGTAGAGTACAGAAAACAGGCTTCCATCCTCCTCAGCATGACAGCCTTTCAAATATTTAACTTTGCTATCATGTTCCCAGGTCCATAGCCAGAAAAATGGGGAGGGGGGTGTTGAAACTTTTTTTTTTTTAGCGAATCACGAAGAATAGTTCCATAACGCAAAATAATTTAGAAATCAGGCTCCATCGATAAACTTCAGTGTACACTCAAGACAGATAAACTTCAGTGGACACTCATGGGGATTTGGTTAACCAGTTAAAATTCATGAGTAAATCAGGTTTTTTTTTAAACTTGAAATTTGGGGGGGGGGTTGACCCCCTAATCCCCCCTCCTTGGCTACAGCCTTGCATGTTCCCTATCAATCCTCTCTTTTCCAAACTCCCTAAGCCTTAACTTCTTTCATTTTTGATTATCACAAAAACCTGTAACTAATTCAAAATTATACGTACAGGTGAATCAGTAGATTAATTGGGGTCTAGAAGATGTCCGCCCCCACAAATTGTCTGGGGAATGTTGTGAGAACCAGTTTTTCACTCCTGTCCTCCTCCCACATCTGTTATGGTGTGTGAGACTCAGTGGAACACAAATACACATGCAGGGCGTGGGGAAGCTGATAGATTTGGAAGCCAAAGGAGTTCTTATTTTCTCTTGTGGCTGGCCAAAGATGAACAGGAGCTGGGAAGTTAATAGTTTAGGGATGAAATCAGTCGGTAGCCTTTCAATTGAACAATTATATTGGTGTGTGCTGAAGATTTTTTCTCCAGCGACATGAAGTCATTCATAGCTTGATGTACATTAATATTCTTTTCTCATATTTTGTGACTCTGCATGAACAGCATAATGTCAAAACTTTAAGAAAGAGGTGGGGGGGGGGGAGAAGAAGAAAAGAAAATCATTTAAAACTAAAGATGTATTTTCCCTCTTGTCAACAAGATATACTGGTTACGTTGAGATATTTTGTTTTGTTTTTGTTTAAGAAAACAGCATACCGTATCCAAGACAACTGAAATTTGCAAGGACAAATTTAAGGGTGGGAGAAATCAGAACACCTTAGAATCCCTTCAGGGAAATCTGAAAACATTCAATATGGAGAAAACATGAATATAACTCCCTTCACTTGGGATTTTGTGCAAAATGACAGTGTTCGTTTGTTCTTTTTCTGGATCTTCTTTTTTTATTACATCAGAATGTATTGTTCTGGGCAGGGAAATTATGACATGGATAGATTGTTACTTTGGATGAAATAAGCTGTAAAAGCAATGAACATTGGTGAGCCAAATAAAATGCAGAAAAGCCATGAAGAATAATAAACCATTTTCTTGTGATAAATATTCCGACGAGAGTTGGATTTACTTCTGATCTTTCCATTTGCAGTTGATTCATGTCACCTTGGGCATGAGGCAGTAGTCTTCAATGGCAAGGTACAACCTAATGCAATAAACCTGCAAAGAGAATGCAGGGATTAGGGACTGAAATCCTTTTAATACATTCCAGAATGAACTACTTCTCAGCATTTATTTGGGTAAAATACCAAAGTCTGAAGCCAGAAATTTTGTAGGGAAGGGGTAAAGAATCATTGTACAGCAGCCAAAACATACCTAGTTGTAACCCAATATGTTTTAAAATGATTTTATTGATTCTCCCTCTCCCCAAATTTAAAAATATTGCTTGCCAGTTATCCCAATGGTTTTTTAAAAAATCATTTTGAAAAATTGAGCAACTTGACTGGATTATTCCCAGTGTATTTGAACATTTTTAAGGCAAGGTGACTATCTGAATATGAAGCCAATGCCAAGTATTTTTGGTTCTATATTCTCCATCTTCTTTTGCATTGACACCACAGTGCAATTCCTTAACATTTAACACACAAAGCCTTAACCTCCTCCAGATGTTTTCTAATGCAGCTGTTCTCTACTTGTTATTGGCAATGCTCTATGGGCATCCAGGTGCCATCACTAGAACAAGTGCTGTTGCCAGAAACTAGTGTTCAAACTACATCGTTACAATTGTCAAACCACAAAGAAAGACTCTGAGAGTGATTCCTATGGAGTAGGAATTTTGGAAAGTATAAACATAAAGGTAATGGCTGGGATTCTGTATCAGCTTATGCTTAATTAAGTAATTTCTTTTTCTTCTTGCATAAGGAAATGGTTACCTTGCAAATGTCAATAATAGGAGACACTCAGCCTTTCTTCTCTTTGCTGAGATCATTTTCGATTGCAATTGTAATCATTACACATAAGCCCCCTTAATTGTCCACAATTGCAAAAACTGAAACCGAACAAAGAATGATAATGCGTCCATATAAACATTGAGATTATCCCATGAAATCCTTGAGAAAATTAAATTCTACTCAGCCTAGTAATGACAGAAGGTTGAAGGTATTTTCCACAGTAAGCCATAAAACAAGAATGGTTTAAGATACTTTGTTGTTAAAGACTGTGGGAAAAGGGCTCAGAGTGGCCTTGAGGTTAATATTTCCTGTATTTTTATTTGACAAAACTATTTCAGAATGAGAAGGCTGTGGTTTAATCATTATTCAAAGGAGTTAAAATGTAGGCATCAGAGGTGAACATTATTCATATCCACAGAATGAGCGAGGTCATTGAGATTGGTTTGGAAAAACTGCAGCAGTTTTCCTGGTTGAGCTGAATAAAAAGTACTGTAGAAATGTGTTCTAAACAACAATTTTGTTTAGTTTTCTTTTCTTTGTAATTTCTCATCTGTGCTTGTCATTGGTAAAAAACCATTTACAAAGAGTCCTGTTTCAAACATATTAATCCAACTTTTTATTTGTTAGCTTTATTTCTGGAAATGCTTCATAAAGCAACTTATCTTCTCTTTTTCTGATGAAAATAGTCAACTGTAATGCAGTACATATTGATCTGTCATATAGTAATAGATCATGGTTAGATGCAGACCAAACTGTCCGTGAAGTTCCCACTGAAATCAAAGGGAATAAAGTCAGCCAGCCAAGGCTGAACGTTTGATTGGTAGCTTTGTGTCAATGTACTGCTGAGAATAAGCTCCATTGAACTAGGTCCTCAAACTTTGGTCCTCTAAGTGTTTTGAACCAACACCCAGAAACCCCAGTCAGCTTAGCTAATAGTCAGGGATTCTGGAAGTCGAAGTCCAAAACATCTGGATCACCACGATGTGGGCATCGTCAATCTAGAGGGAACTTACTTCAGAGTATACATACTCAAACATCGTACTAAAGGCTGTAGCTATAGGGGAAGGGGCAAAATTCCTCTCTAAATTATCATTTTCCCACCCCAATGATTGTTTTCTTTAATTATTATTATTTTATTGTGACAGAAGTGACTTGAGAGCATACTTCAAATCACTTCTGGTGTGAGAGAATCGGCCATCTACAAAGACGTTGCCCAGGGGACTCACGGATGTGTAACCAGCCTGTGGGAGGCTTCTCTCATGTTCCCGCATGGCAAGCTGGGGCTGACAGACAGAAGCTCACCCTGTCTCGTGGATTCTAACTTCCAGTCTTCAGATCATCAGTTCAACCGGTACAAGGGTTTATCCCATTGTGCCACCGCAGTTCCTTATGACTTCATAAATTGATGCCATTGTAGTAACTCAAGATATCAGTTAAGCATTTAGAAATAGTTTCAGCATCCAAAGAGAAGTGGCACATAAAGTTCCCAAGGAAGTGTCAACACAGAAAATGTAAGAGTTTTAGATATTCATGGTGATCAATGTCTTCAGTGCTGGAAGTTTGGGGATTGAAGGAAAAATGACAGAAGGGAGGCAGAATTCTAATTTGGGGAAGCAATGTCTTCATTATGCTTTCCTGCAGCTCATTGCTACAGTCCACATAACTTATCAGAAAATGCAGTACTGAAGGGAATTTTGCTTATTTCAGAGGGATTCCATGAAGGCAGAAATTTATGCTCTTCGACTAATAGACCAGCTATGTTGGCCGGGGGATTGTGGGACTTGTGATCCAAAAAAAATATTTTAACCATGTCACCTTGAAAACAATTGTCCCTTTCTAATGATAGAAGTTGTGAATAACATTTCTTTATTTATTGGCTTTTTGTCTGTATTTTTTATGTAGCTGTCATGTAAGCAAGTACTTGGGAATGATAGTCTTACATCTGAGGAGATATGTATAGAGTTGCACATCTCCCACATGCTCTTGAAATCAAAAACCAGCTTTCATGGAACATGCTAACAATGGTTTTTCAGCACACTGAAATGTGTTGGCTGCTATCCTGATGCCTGAAAAGGTAAAGGTTGTGAAATATGTTTTGGGACAATTGATTTAATTCCCCATTAGTCATCAGGCTGTGTATGAAGATTATATATTGATGGGTCACCATACTAACATTAGGGGCGTATGTGTGTCTTTTCCTGAACCTATGATTACCACTACACTGATCAAAGGCTCAAAGGAATGTAATTGCAAAGGGACTTTGCTTGTTGTTTTGCCAGAGGATCTCTGAATCTCCTTTGTGTTGTGTTAACAAAAAAGTATTAATAGTACACTGATCCTTTATCTGAACGTGTTAAGCTTTTCCATGAGGCAGACCTACCTCCAATGAAAGAGGGGGATTATTTGAATAAGCAGGATATGCTTTGTGATTTCTCTTGTTCAAAACAAGAGGTTTTTATAGAAGATGTGAACTTGGGAGGTCTGGATAAATAAGGGTGTGATGTTCGAGGACAAGCTTTGTGTTAAGTCCTCTGTTATAAAGCCACTGGAACATTGATGGCATGAATGTGTATTGCTTTTATTAAACTATAAATGCCACATATTTACTTCAGAGAAGCACTGCTTATTTTAGATTGACTCCATGAGATTGGAAATATATGCTCTTTGAACTATTAGGCCAGGTATGTTGATCAGGGGATTCTGGGAGTTGTGATCTAAAAAAGTTTCTTTTCTACATTCTGCTAAAAATGTTGTCCCCATGTTGTTGTTTATTCATTTAGTCATTTCTGACTCATCGTGACCATGTAGAATTATCCCCGTGTAGAATTCTATAATATGTGGAATTCACTTTTCTGCCACAATGCCCTGAATTTTCTTTTCTTACCATATCATTGCCTTCCACAGAGATGTACAAAGCTGATATCAAGAGAATGTTTCAACGAATTAATGATACATAAATGGACCCCCCTCCCAATTACATGTTTCTTAGATCAACATTCTGCAGGGCTACCAATATCGGGATCCAATGAAGCAATTTGCTTTGTCCTTTCAACTTAGCTTGTAAGCTTTTAGGATATTTATTTATTTACTATATTTCTACCCTGCTCTTCTCATCCCGAAAGGGACTCAGAGTGACTTACAGTTTGGCCACTTCAGCGCCATATTGCAAATACACAGTGTATAAATACTACATTTATTTATTTTGTATCAAAAACATTGCATAAATAAGTAGTAAGGTAAAGGTTTCCCCTGACGTTAAATCCAGTCATGTCTGACTCTGGGGGTTGGTGCTCATCTCCATTTCTAAGCCGAAGAGCCAGCGTCGTCCGTAGACATCTCCAAGGTCATGTGGCCGGCATGACTGCATGGAGTGCTGTTACCTTCCCGCCGGAGCGGTACCTATTGATCTACTCACATTTGCATGTTTTCGAACTGCTAGGTTGGCAGGAGCTGGGGTTAACAGCGGGTGCTCAAGCCACTCCCGGGATTTGAACCTGGGACCTTTCGATTTGCAAGTTCAGCAGTGCTTTAAGTATAAAACTGATAAAAATAGAAGGAGCACAAGCAGCTAAATATTTTTTTGACCAAAAATGGGCAATAGCAACCACATTGTCAGTAGCTTTAAACAATTCTTCCATTGTACATAAGGCTAGGACATTGTGGAAAAGCATACAGATGTGGAGTTGTTTGTTGCACAAGGTGGAGGAGTCTCTTAGGAAGTGCCATTTTGCCAGGTTGTCCTTTGATCTGCCCACTCTACTTCTGAGTCTGTTCAGGGATTTCAAAGTTGCCCATTCTTGCTTTGCCCCTGGAGACAGACCCTCGTGGGGGGCCAACCAATTGGGATTTCCTGGTTTATCTGCCCAGAGGGATACTCTTGCTGTTGCTGGGGGAACATTAAGAGGAATGGTGGTTGTCATGAAGGTTTTCCTTGATTTGAGTCTACTGGGAGGAGGCTGATAACCAGTTTTTTTAAATCTATTACATTAGTTAAAAAAACAGATAAATATATAAATACAATAAAAATGTTAAAACTATTAAAACTGTTAAAACATAGCCCTAAACCCATGGTCGTCCTTCATGCTGCTGCATTCAAGTCAGTTCCATATTGCACTATTCCCTAAACACCTGGTTCCAAAGCCAAGTCTTAGCTTATTGGCTCATAGGATATAGGCTCATAGGCTGGGTAATGTTAATTTCACACCATACAGTTATAACACTTTATTACTGATTTAATTTCTATGGCTTCAATCTATGGAATCGTGGGATCTGTAGCTTTATTACATTTTTAGAGTCTTTCACCAGGAAGTTTTACTATAACAGAAAAATCTAAATCCCAGGATGTAGCCATAGCACCTAAAGTGGTATTGCAGTGGTACAATTGCACAGTGTGAAAGATACCTAATGTATGAAGTTCTGAGAACTGTGCATACACTTTAAAATGATAACAACTGTTTTAAAAGATCTAAAATGGTTAAATGTTGTTGAACAAAGAAAGCTAGGGGAACCCAGTTATTATGGTTACATGTACAATGCATGCTTCGGGCTCAGAAAATTGCCTCTTTGTGCAACCCCTCTCTTTGGCTCTTCTTTCTTCTTTAGGAAAAAGTATACACATAGCCCTACAATCTTCTATTTGAAGGTATTGCTCTCTTTTGCTCTTTTTAAAAAATGTATACCTTGGGGTTCCTTCAGATATGCCGCATCCTCTGTTTTGCATGTGAGTGGTCCTGTTTGGACTCCGAAAAGAGTTTGCGAAAGACCACCCAAGCTCAGTATGAGATGAAAAATGTAACAATAGCCTAAAAAGACATCACTAATAATAAAGCAACTTTTAAAAAAATTATTTTAAGTTTTACTTACAAAAATAATACATGGCGGCTACATGCAGATTTCATTCTTACTCGGGAAAAATTCATTTATTGAAATAGTAACACCTACGAGATATGTTTGGACTTTTAGAAACAAGAAAATGTCACTTCTTTTCCTGAACCCCCCCCCCCCCCCCCAAGATTTTATCAATAAATTAGTTGATTAATCAAGTAAGGTTTCTTTAATTGGGCAACACTCTTGATCAGGCTACAAAAGTCAAGATACTATATCAATTCAGCATAGCATACATATTTGCCAGAGGAGTTTCTGAATAACACATAACACAATATATGTGGATCAATGGTCAATGTGATTGACTGTCATCCCATTCAACAATTGCTGCTCATGTTACTCTGTGAACTTTAATGTTGGATATGGTATGCATTGGCACTTTCCATGTGTAGGGCAACTTATTTTGCCATATGTCACTAATGCATTCCACAAAGGAGACATTGACATACATATTCAGAAATTGATTTATTTCCTAGTAGAATAGAATTAGATGCAGTCAAATCACTGTATAAAGGAACACAATATGGTCTCCTGATGTCTCACCAACAGTTTTTTAAAAGGCAGGTTCCCTTTTCTATTGGCAATCTTAACTAGATAATGTCAGCCACTCTTTGCTGTGAGTTCTCTGTCCATATAGATCACAGTAGTGAGCAGTATATGTGAAGAGTTTGCCATCGTTTTCATTCTCCAGGGTGCACTCATGCAAGTGCCCTCTGCCAGCTTGCTCACTCACCTGCTCTCCACTCACCTGCCTGCCTTCTTTGCTATCCCACTCCCTGCTCACTTACCCCTGAGTTTGGACACTCAGTCTCTAAGAGGTTCCCCTGCATAAATGTTCTTTATTCACAATTTTTCCACTTTCATGGGGGTCTATGCCCCTAAATACAACAAATGTTGAGGGATGACAGTACAAAAATATAAAATGTGTGACAACTCTCTTGAAAATACAGTAGAGTCTCACTTATCCAATATAAACGGGCCGGCAGAATGTTGGATAAGCGAATATGTTGGATAATAAGGAGGGATTAAGGAAAAGCCTATTAAACATCAAATTAGGTTATGATTTTACATATTAAGCACCAAAACATCATGTTATACAACGGATCTGACAGAAAAAGTAGTTCAATACCCAGTAATGCTATGTAGTAACTTCTGTATTTACGAATTTAGCACCAAAATATCATGATGTATTGAAAACATTGACTACAAAAATGCGTTGGATAATCCAGAATGTTGGATAAGCAAATGTCGGATAAGTGAGATTCTACTGTAGTACATTAAAATGATTCAAAAAGTTTCAGTAGAACACAGGCTAAAGATGAATCAACAGTGTGATGCAGCAGCTAAAAAGGCAATGAAAATCAACAGAATTCAGGGTCTATATCAAAGAAATAGTAGAAACAATATAGATAGCTTTAATCAGACTGAATTACTAATAATACATTTATTACAGCCTCTCCTTGTGGCTTGAGGCAGGGTACAACATCATTAAAACAAAGAGATTTGTTTTCATGTCAAGAGCAACTTGAGAAACTACAAGCTGCTTCTGGTGTGAGAGAATTGACTATCTGCAAGGATGTTGCCCAGGGGATGCCCAGATGTTTGATGTTTTACCATCCTTATGGGAGGCTTCTCTCATGTTTCTGTATGGGGAGCTGGAACCGACAAAGGGAGCTCACCCTCTCTCCCCGGATTTCAACCGCCAACCTGTTGGTCAGCAGTTCTGCCAGCATAAGGGTTTAACCCATTGCACCACCGGGGGCTCCAACAAAGAGATAAAACACTATTAAAATACAAGATATCCAGAGTTAAAATGCAGGCTACAATTCGCTTAGGATGCTCCATCCAGTTTTGAGCACCACCATTCAATACATGGGAAAATCATTCTGATGCAGTTCATTATGAATAGGTTTAGATCAGATTGATGGTAGACTGGGTAGATAGAAGTCAAGCAGTTGCAATGGAAATGCTTTACACAAAAAGTCGCATTTCCTTGTTCTTTAACATTTTTCCTTGGGACAAGTAATAATATAAGAAATGTTAGTACAAACAGTTGCGTGTAAGGCTTATATTAATTGAATAGTCTGTGTCAGTGGTATGTAGCTATTTTGGCACATTAGAAGGAGGGAGTGAATGTGCATTTTGAGAATGTGATCCTGAACACAAGAACTTTGGAAGGAGTTTCCATTGACTTCAGTGGGACACACCCCAAAGTAAGCGTGTTTATAAGCCACTTAGGTGCTTTTGAAAACATTGCCGCATCTCATGCTTCACACATACGTCTGTCCCATATTCATCCATCTGTGACTGCATTAAAGAAGATGGAAAATGGAAAGAGACGCGTAGTTTTCTAGCCCTTGGGGCTTGTGAGCTATAGGTAAAAGTGCAGAAGACAAGGATCCATGGCAGAGAAACTGATTAGAAGGTCTGGTTTAGATCGCTGTGTAAGCAGGAAATGATGAATCTTGGCAAAAGTCCAAGACCCAAAACAAAGCAGCAAGGAAAGCTGATGCTGATGCTTGGGAAAGACAAGGGAAGAGAAAGAAAGCAGCTGGAAAGAAGCTGTAGAAAAAGCCCTCCCCATAGGAAATTGCAGACATATTTCAATTCAACAAAGCCTGAGGAATTGGTTATCACCAGTCTTTGTACATATTATTTGTTGACCATTAATAACCAATAAGAAGAAAGACGGGGGTGGGGGGGAGAGGCAATTCTTCTTGGAAAATTCTGAGGAGAAGATAAAGGATTTGGATATTTGGCTTTGAAATATATTACAAATTGGCAGAACTATCCTTGTGAAAGATGATTGACAGGGAAACAACAAGATATCAACTTATAAAAGTATATAACTTTGGTTGCCTTTCAAAATTTGTCTTATTTTATTTTCTTAAAAAAGGTTCCCTTCCACTACTTTAGGGTAATGGAGTAAACTGTACCAGCTCAGAGGCTGTTGTCTTTTCACTATTATATTTGAGAGGCATGTCAAAAGGAAGTTAGTTGAGCAAGTGTGAAAGCTTTGGATTGGCTGTGAACTTTCTTCCAGTCACATCCCAGAAGTTACTCAGGTTGCTTTGTCCCCTTTGAGGATTGACACCTCTTTCTGTCCTCCAAAATGGGGATAAAAATTTAGCCTAACAAGTGCAGAGCTTTCTATGTATAAATATATGGATGAATAATTATGGGAAATATTGGGGTAAATTTGTGTATATATATATATATTTGTGTGTGTGGAAAGTCCTGTTCTTATTAATAAATGTTAAAATTAAATAACTTTCCAGAGATATGGGTGGCAATGGTAAGAATAAACACTACTCCTCTCAGTTCAGCATTTTCTTTTCTGGAAAAATTATTCAACAGTTATTGTCATACCTCATGAATACCTTTCATATGTAGGGGAAAGGTTCCTAAGGTTAATCTCTTGCCATGGAGATTAAAACCAATAAAAATGGGTTCTTTGGTTATGCCAGTAGAAAAAGGAAGAAAAAGGAAACAGTAAGGCCTCTGTGTGAAGAAGGTTTGTTTTCTGCTGCCCTTGAAACGAGGACTCGGAGTAATGGGTTCAAATTACAGGAAAGGAGATTCCACCTGAACATTAGGAAGGACTTCTTTGGGGGGTGATTTGAATGTGATTTTCCTGCTTCTTGGCGGGGTTGGACTGGATGGCCCGTGAGGTCTCTTCCAACTCTATGATTCTATGATTCTATGACTTCCTGACCATATGCGCTTTTCAACAGTGGAACTCTCTGCCTCAGAGTGTGGTGGAAGCTCCTTCCTTGGAAATCTTTAAACAGAGGCAGGATCACCATCTGTCAGAGATACTTCGTGCTTTTCCTGCAGAGCAGGGGGTTGGATCAGATGGCCCATGTAGTATTTTACAACTATGATTCTATGAACCCTAGTTCCCAGAGCTGTAGCCCAATATTTAAACTGCTACACCACGATGGCTCTTTTTCATATTGTGAATAGGTTCAGTAGTGAATAGATCCAATACAAGTTTCTACTATAAAATTTTATAAGAGGTATAAGATAGATTTTCAGACTTGGAGAGGATTAAAAATACTTTCCAGACTCCTCTGTCCTGTCATCTTTCCTCCTGCTTGCTCATCAGAAAGAAAAGAAAACAAAAAGCTCTAAAAGCCACTGTGAGAATGTGAGAAATGGAGTGGGATGGGAATGCAGAAGGAAACTACTTGAAAATATATTCTGAAATATGGAAAGGATTGGTTTGTGTTTGGGCTAATGTATGAATTGGTTCAATTCCAAAACAATGTATTCAACTATCCCTAGTGAAAATCTACAGCACATAAGTTCTCTGTAGCAGGCTGAAAAATTACCAGTTCCTTACTGAGGTAACCCAACTAGGATTTGGTTTGTCAAGATATTCCAGATAAACCATATTTCATGGTTTCTATAAAGCACTCAACTATGAAGATTCTACTGTGTTTGTTTTTATTGGCTACAACATTTCCACCAAAAGGCAGACAGAAAGCAAATTCAAACAGCTGGTCAAAATCCTTCTGTATGCATAAAACAGCACCTGCTACCAACTCCGTTGTTTGGAAATCTCTTTCTTTGTTTCATTTGAAATATGGATTAGGCACAGAAAGGTTAACTTTTTGGAATCTGTATTTTTTTTTATTTTGATTGAATAGGCCATGATCCATTCTCCCATGCACACAGCTGCATCTGGTGGAGGAGAGGTCAAACATTGAATTATTCATTTCTACTCTGTTTTACATACAACTGGGATAGAAAACAGAAAGATCAGCTTCAATAAAACCCACAAAAAGATCAAATGCTCTCTAAAGTTTAAAGACCAAATACGAAGAAATATCTATCCATCTTAATGAGCATTGTTTTACTCAAATGTTATGTGAGTGTCCACAACTCATAAAGCCATTCTCACTATTTGCATTTAGTGGAGCCTCTCTAAATGTCCTGATTTGGTAGGGCCAGTTCCAATTAATCTACTATCTCACTATTTCAGCTGCTTTTAAAAATTTTCTAGTTTTTTCCTTTCCCCTTTGGCCTCAACTAACTTCAACTGCTTCAAACTCATTTCAAAGCATTCTCAGCCCTGCAACCCCCCTCGGAATAAATCATGCCAAGAAAATTCCATGAAATATTTATTTCAGAGTTGCCATAAGTTGCAATCGACTTGAAGGTACATAGCAACAACTGAAATTGTTGTCACCTGTTGTTTCCAGCTAAAACCACTAAATGATATATATAATTTTCTCCAGATCTTCCTGGACAGTAGGATTTTGGTAGCTTGTAGACAGTCACTTAAACAAAATCATCTCACTGGCAATAGGAGACTACACAATACAGGTACAGATACAGTGTAAGATCAGACACTATGGCTGACATAGATATTGCAACTTCCTCCATTCTCTTTGCAAACAGAACCTACTAATGACATGACACCAAGGTTTCACACACCAGCTCATCTTCCAACATGTCATTTCTGTGAAGTCAGGCAGGCTCCCTCCCTCCTGTCTTTCCGAAAGAGAACAAAAATGTGGCTATGGGACCAGGCATTTGAGCATGAGTAGCAGCAAAAATGAGATATGAATATATGACCTACTGACAGACTCCACCTGGACATGGAGAGCGCCTTAAATGTATATTTAAATGTATAATTATGTATATTTTTAATGTATATTCTTAATTTTATTGTAATTTTTAATCTCGATGGATTTTTAAATTTGATGAAAACTGTTTTTTGATGTGTATGTTTATATTGTAGGCCACCCTGAGTCCCCTGATGGGTGAGAAGGGCGGGGTAGAAGTGATGTAATAATAATAATAATAATAATAATAATAATAATAATAATAATAATAATAATAATAATTTCTGATTTATGGCAACTCTGAGGTGAATTTATCATGGGATTTGCCTGGCATGGTCGATTCAGAGGAGGTTTGACATTGCCGCCTTCTCAGGTGAATAGAGCTTCAAACTCTGGTGTCCCAGAGTCCAAGTTGTCTACACCAGCCTTAAAAACGGAAGGAAATCAGAAGTCATCTTTGCTGATGTCATTTCTTCTCTAGATTAGCCCCAGAATATTTAGTATATACTATATATAGATGAGCCTTAGGCCTACTATTCAAACCACTACATCACTGTGGGCCCTGGTGGTGGTGCAGTGTGTTAAAGCACTGAGCTGCTGAACTTGCAGACCGAAAGGTCCCAGGTTCAAATTCTGGGAGCGGAATGAGCGCCCGCTGTTAGCCCCAGCTCCTGCCAACCTAGCAGTTCGAAAACATGCAAATGTGAGTAGATTAATAGGTACCGCTCCGGTGGGAAGGTAACGGTGCTCCATGCAGTCATGTCGGCCACATGACCTTGGAGGTGTCTACGGACAACGCTGGCTCTTTGGCTTAGAAATGGAGATGAGCACCAACCCCCAGAGTCAGACATGACTGGACTTAACGTCAGGGGAAAATCTTTACCTTTACCTAGGACTAATAATTAGATTTCAATAATGGTATGTCTTCAGTAGCTTCAACAAGACTATTGCTGCAAGACAACAGGCTACATGTGAATTGCGAACAATAACTCTCGACATGCACTGAGTGTTCTGTGGGGCTGTTTTGATAAATAGCAATATTATCCAAGTAAATATGAACTGTGGAACCAAATAGCACCTCAAATAGAAATGAATGTACATTTCTACATCAGATAAAAATATTGAACTGCTTTCATAGAGGAACATTTATGTGTGTAAGGCTCCAGAAGATCCTTGTCCCTGTTAGTATTTTTTCCATGTATCTTTGAATATGTTATTTTCCTTGTATTATCCTGCCCTCTTACAGCTGTGGAGTAACCTTGGGATGTTAAAATGTTCTCAGTTCAAGCTATGAAACACGCCAGTTAGTAGATATTAAATGGGAACTTTTGCCAGTCTGCTCTTGCATGGAATGATGAGTAGGAGTGATTTATTGGTGGTATCACTCCATTGCTTTTTAACTTTAGAGTCAAGTTCAATGAGAGACTCTAACTACCTCCAAAAATGCTTTCCCCTCAGATCTAGGTGCAATGGTGCCAGTCTCCCTGGGATTGGATGGCTTTATATGGGACCCTTCCATCCTGTTTTTTAGCAACAGCTGCATTTGCTAGACTTAGCAGCCATTCCTGTAATCTCTGCTCTTGTGCCAGGCTTAATAAAACGTCCCTCTGCTTCTTCTGAAACTTTCCACCCCCATTAAGGTCAGCCAATATGTGATTTTGACAACATTATAATTAGTCTTTCTTGCTTGCTTTTATTTGTTTGGCAAATGATCATTTTTCCACTGAGATCTGAACCAGATGAGGACAGAGTTCCATCTGGCCTCAGGTTTCATCATCCAACCCCTTTCATCAGACAATCCATGGGAATCTCTGCCTTTTCCTGAATGCAAAAGGTGAGCCTGGTTTGTCTCTCACATTATAAATAGCTACTTTCCAGGCAGGGTGTAGTGGAATAAAATTCTGTTTGTATCATGTGCAGAAAGCAAATTCTGAAAGTCATTACTACTTTCCTTTCTACAGATCCTGTTGTCTAGATTGTCTGCTGGTCGGTGAGCATAAACCACTCTGAGTTTGCACAAGACAAATCACCACCTGTGGCTCATTAATGTGAATGCAGATGAAGCAGGATGCTTTTATATCTACAAAACTGCAATCCTAAACATACAAACAAGAGGTGATGCATATGACTGAGAATTGACCCTGACAACATGGCAAGTTCAACATTAATTATGGCTGGGTGTGCAGTGAAGATTGCTCTGTCATGTTGCCAGATTGATTTTCAAGCCATTCTGAGGTTCACGGAAAAAGTTACCTCATTGCAGGCTGAAAATCAATCTGACTCTATGATGGAGCATTTCAACCTGCATTATGGTGTGGTTAACAGAAATAGGCTCAAAACTTCCTGCATACACAGCAGCTGATCATCAGTCACATAACTGTAAAATTGTAGGGACTATAAGTGTCATAGAATTGAATGCATTGTTAGTATCGGAATCCATTGATACATAAAACATCCCTGGGAGATGGCATCCGACCTCTGCTCAAAAAGCTCCAATGGTACTTTTCTGCTTTCCAATATAAGTCCACTGTCAGAACACTTTAACTTTCAAAGTTTTCATGAATGTTGTTTGAATTGTTCCCACTTTTCATGGATTTAATTGTATCTTATTCCTCAGTATTTGTGTATGAGATCATAGTCTACAGCAGTGGTTCCCAACCTGTGGACCGTGGCCCAATAGTGAGCCGCGAGAATAAAAATCCGACCTGCAAACCACCTTCCTCTTTATTTATTTATTTTATTATTAAATATGTTTTTCTAGATTATTAAATATGTAGATGAGCAGATTGTGACTACGGGATGGCATATGTTCTGTATCTGAAACTAGAGGTGATGTGGTCTATCGAATGGGATTTTCTGAATCAGCACCCCAAATAACCAAACTGAATCTAAAGTTGACCAAATACTGATTTGTAACTCCTTTGGTACTGATGTTGGAAAGTGGTCCCTGGACAAAGTAGTCCCCGGTCAAAGTGGTCCCCAGTCAAGTGGATCCTGGTCAAGTGGGCCCTGGTCAAAAAAAGTTTGGGAACCACTGGTTTACAGCAAGGGAAAAAATAGAATGGCAATAAAGATCTTTGATGATCATGAATTACAACCACTATTTTTGCTGCTTAATTTGTTATGTGGCATAAAGGTTAATAATTCCACTGAGAACTGTCACTGCCTAACAGTCCTAAAGTTTGGCTAAGCAATTCTGTGTCATGGGATCCATGCTCAGCGTACTGCCAAGATGCAGCCTAGTCTTCAGTACTTGGTAGAAGTAATAGCAGAACTAGCAGAACCACTGCTAGTAATGATAACAGTAACTTTCATCATTTTCATCCTGATTTTCATTGTATAAAGAAAAGACAAGTCCCTTTCTCAAGGCAGAGATATTTCAGGATATGAAGCTAGAAGAATCAAAGGACAATTAGTTTGATGCTATCATTATAAAGTTAGACTGAACTAGGAAGGCCACTGTTGCCCATAAAGCTCTAAAGGCACTAAACTATTTTATGTATCTAATTATTTATTTAAATACTTCTATCTTGTTCTTTATCACAGGATTGGAGGACACTGTACAAGATAAATAACTGTAAAATTTCCTGATTAAAAGTGAAAATAACTGCAATAAGATAAAGGCATAGTAAACATAACAACAATTGAAGTTATGTAAAATGGTTTAGGGTGGGAAACATGGCCAAAGATCACTGACAGATATTTATGGTCAACAATAGCCTTCTTAGTTCAGTCTAACATTCTAATCATAGTATCAAATTAACTGTCCTTTTAATCATTTTAGCTCCATATCCTGAAATGTCTCTGCCCTGGGAGAGAAATTTGTGTTTTCCTTATATAAAAATGATGGGAATAAAAATGATGAATGTTACTTCTATTACTACTAGTAACTTGGAGAATGACCATACATTCATATTAATCTAACTAAAATTATACACTGGCAATAACTACTGCAGCTTCTGTGTAGAAGTATCATAATTTTAATCAGGAATCAGGATAGTTGCAACAAGTAGTGGAGGTATTATATTGTTTGAGGCAGCATTCAGGTCTTTCAAATAGAATTACTGAAGCAATGATGGATATAACTCCTAATGATGAAATACTATTACACTGTAATGTAACCAGATGCTCTCCGATGGACTCTCTTGGTTTTTCTGTGGAGGAGATATCATCTAGCATATAACCCACAACATTCATTATTGGGCTGTGGAATCATAGCATTTTGATTTTGTGGTTTGGCTATAGATATCAAAGAATGTATCAGTTCAAATATCTTGATTTTATATAGTATAGAGCAGACCTACAATAAAAATACTTTGAGAGTCTTATCTTGATTCTGATTGATTCTGGGAAAAAGGGACTGGGAGTGGGTGGGAAGAGCAGTGACTCTTCCACTCCCCACTTTCTGTTGCTTGAAACTACTGTTCCAACGTGTTTGAATTAACTGGATTGCATGTCTGCCTAAGAAATTAGGCATAACCAGTGCTTAGGCTACTGAGACTATGTAATCCCCACCCAAAAAAGTCTATAGCTGGCATACCAGCTGAGAAGCCTGCTGTTGCGCTGCAGAAGAGGCCAGAAACATCTCCAGCCAGCCTGCCTGTTGCTGCCTCTGGGACTCCTTGTGAGTAGACTGCAGCCCCAGGCCCTTTCCATCTGGGTGTGACTCGGCACTTCCTAGGAAGGAAGCTACATCTATAAAGCCTGAGTCCACAAGGCCCTGGTAGGGCTGAGAAGCCTGCTGTTGCGCTGCAGAAGAGGCCAGAAACATCTCCAGCCAGCCTGCCTGTTGCTGCCTCTGGGACTCCTTGTGAGTAGACTGCAGCCCCAGGCCCTTTCCATCTGGGTGTGACTCGGCACTTCCTAGGAAGGAAGCTACATCTATAAAGCCTGAGTCCACAAGGCCCTGGTAGGGC
This sequence comes from Anolis carolinensis, assembly GCF_035594765.1. NCBI lineage: Eukaryota > Metazoa > Chordata > Lepidosauria > Squamata > Anolidae > Anolis > Anolis carolinensis. The sequence goes on along the minus strand of NC_085845.1, from coordinate 27,906,215 downwards.
TGAGAAGCCTGCTGTTGCGCTGCAGAAGAGGCCAGAAACATCTCCAGCCAGCCTGCCTGTTGCTGCCTCTGGGACTCCTTGTGAGTAGACTGCAGCCCCAGGCCCTTTCCATCTGGGTGTGACTCGGCACTTCCTAGGAAGGAAGCTACATCTATAAAGCCTGAGTCCACAAGGCCCTGGTAGGGCTGAGAAGCCTGCTGTTGCGCTGCAGAAGAGGCCAGAAACATCTCCAGCCAGCCTGCCTGTTGCTGCCTCTGGGACTCCTTGTGAGTAGACTGCAGCCCCAGGCCCTTTCCATCTGGGTGTGACTCGGCACTTCCTAGGAAGGAAGCTACATCTATAAAGCCTGAGTCCACAAGGCCCTGGTAGGGCTGAGAAGCCTGCTGTTGCGCTGCAGAAGAGGCCAGAAACATCTCCAGCCAGCCTGCCTGTTGCTGCCTCTGGGACTCCTTGTGAGTAGACTGCAGCCCCAGGCCCTTTCCATCTGGGTGTGACTCGGCACTTCCTAGGAAGGAAGCTACATCTATAAAGCCTGAGTCCACAAGGCCCTGGTAGGGCTGAGAAGCCTGCTGTTGCGCTGCAGAAGAGGCCAGAAACATCTCCAGCCAGCCTGCCTGTTGCTGCCTCTGGGACTCCTTGTGAGTAGACTGCAGCCCCAGGCCCTTTCCATCTGGGTGTGACTCGGCACTTCCTAGGAAGGAAGCTACATCTATAAAGCCTGAGTCCACAAGGCCCTGGTAGGGCTGAGAAGCCTGCTGTTGTGCTGCAGAAGATGCCAGAGACATCTCCAGCCAGCCTGCCTGTTGCTGCCTCTGGGACTCCTTGTGAGTAGACTGCAGCCCCAGGCCCTTTCCATCTGCAGCCCCAGGCCCTTTCCCTTTCTACTCACAGGTGCTAATTTTGAAAGAGCAGAGTGGCATACTATAGGAAGGCTCTCTGAGAAGGTAATAAGAAATGAGTTGGAAGGAAACTCCGGGCAATAATGAACTCTCGCACTTATGTGATCTGTTGGGGAAATCGTTCGGTACCGTCCTGCAGCAGCTGGAAATACTGAACGCGAAGCTCGACCATCTCTTCAAGGGAATTTCCCTGATTGTGAAATACCCTTCTCCTACAGACACTATAACAACTATACCAACCAGGCTTATTAACTCAAATGAGGAACTAAACACTCCGGAAGGCCATGGAGAAATTAAGCTCAAGGAGCAGAAGATGGTCGTCGGTCCAGGCCTGAGAGGGACTAGAGAGGAGGGTGGGTTTTTATCTGGGGGAGTGGGTCTGGGGAGGGGGGATGGGAAGGAAACCAACAATGTCCTGCAGAAGTCTAACACTGTGCTGCCCTCTGAATTGGCCGGACAATCTTTGGAGACTTCCTGCAACTCTCAGCATCTGCTACGAACAAACAAGGTTGCAGTGGAAGTCTCAGACTCATTATTGAACAGAGGCAGGTGGACTTCTAAGCGAGCAGTCCAGGTATCTCTTGCACAAATTTTATCCATAAGCTGGTCGGAAGTGAGAATCAAGACAATCGACTGGCTTTGTAGAGAACACCAATCCTGGAACCGCTCCTTGCGTCTTATCATTGGCTTGGAAGATAAAATATTAAGGGAAAAATTGTTTTTGTGTGGGCCCAAATTGCAACAATGGGGCATCACTCTCAGGAGGGTCCTGGTAGACCCACTGATTCGCCCCTTGGACATCGGGCTGAGTATTGACATTCAAGATTCCCCAATTCTAAGTCATGCTTATTCTACCTCCGAATCCCACAACAAGACTCCAGTCTTGTTTAGTCACCCTCCCATTCATGTTGATGATAAATCAACTGACCCCTCTCTCCCATTAGTGGAGAGAAGCTCCTTCTCTAAACAAACAAGTACCCTTGGAGGCTCTCCTTGCCAGGACAGCTGACTAGTCCCGGCAACTGGCAACCCCACCCAGTTTATCCATCAGGGGGAAGAAGGCTTTCATGGAGGTGGCCCCATTGAGGTGATATGGGGGAGGAGAAAGCACGGTCACTATCGACCCGGGGAGAAGCGCAACAGAGTTTTTGTGACCCTGGAGAGGTCTAGGTGCGGTAGTCTTCAAGACAGACCCCCCAACCTCAAGGTCCTGCTTTTGAACGCCAGATCCGTCAACGGTAAAACAGCTATCATCCAGGATTTGATCCTGGATGAGGGGGCGGATCTGGCATGCATCACCGAGACGTGGCTGGATGAGCTGGGAGGTGTGAATCTCACCCAGCTGTGTCCTCCAGGTTTCGGGGTGCATCAACAGGCCAGGGTTGGGGGGCGGGGAGGAGGAGTCGCGGTGATCTTTAGGCAGTCCATCGCCCTGATCAGATGCGCCGTTCCGCAATCTCCGAGGTTCGAGTGTGTTTTCCTGAAGGTGGGAGCCCGAGACAGCGTGGGGATTCTGCTGGTGTACCGTCCACCCCGCGACCCAGCAGTCTCTCTGTCTGAGCTAGCAGAAGTGGTCTCCAATGCGGCCCTTGTCTCCCAACAACTGATAGTGTTGGGAGACTTTAACATTCATGCTGAGACCACATTGACAGGAGCAGCTCAGGATTTCATGGTTGCCATGACAACCATGGGGCTGTCTCAAATTATATCTGGGCCCACACATCAGGCAGGACACACCTTGGACCTTGTTTTTATTGTGGACGGTGGGACAGTCAGAGTGGAAGAGCAAAACATTCTTCCATTGTCATGGTCTGACCATCATCTGATCTGTTTAAGTATCGCCGTGTCTTCTAACCTCCGCAGGGGTGGTGGACCCATTAAGATGGTCCGCCCCAGGAGACTGATGGATCCGGATGGACTTCTGAGGTCTCTTGGGGATCTTCCTGCCTTGGAGACTGGCGATCCTGTCGATGCCCTGGCTGATCGCTATAATAGGGAGTTGGCAAGGGCACTGGACACGATCGCTCCCGAACGTCCTCTCTCGCTACGTAGAGCCACGTCGACTCCTTGGTTCACTGAGGAGCTGGCCGTGATGAAGCGTGCGCGGAGGGGACTAGAGTGCATCTGGAGGAAATCTCGGGATGTGTCTGACCAAGCACGGGCTAAAGCCGCTATTAGGGCTTACTCCGTGGCTTTGCGAGCAGCCAGGAAAGCTTTCACGACTGCCCGCATAGCGTCTGCGGCCAATAGGCCATCGGAGTTGTTCCGAGTTGTTGGGGAGCTCCTGCGGCCTCCTGAGGCACAGGGGCTTCCCAATGACTCGGCAACTAGGTGCAGCGATTTCGCTCACCATTTTGCAGGCAAAGTTGCTCAGATACGCCTTGAGCTAGACTCCAGTTTAATTGTAGTTCCAGAGGAGGTAACCGAGGTACCTGTCTGTTCGATCTCATGGGATTCTTTCCGGCTTGTTCTTCCTGATGACGTGGAGGGGATTCTTGGGTCTGTGAGGGCGACCACCTGCGCTCTGGATCCTTGCCCCTCCTGGTTGGTCAAGCTGGCCAAAGATGGGTTGTTGGATTGGTTTGTGACCATAATAAATGCCTCTTTGGTTCAGGGGTCAGTTCCATCCTGCTTTAAGCAGGCGGTAGTAAAACCACTATTAAAAAAGCCCTCGCTTGATCCATCTATTTGTAACAACTACAGACCAATTTCCAACCTCCCATTTTTGGGCAAGGTGCTGGAGCGGGTGGTTGCCAAGCAGCTCCAGGAGTTTCTCGATGACACTGATTTTCTGGACTGCTCGCAGTCTGGCTTCAGGCCTGGGCACAGTACCGAGACGGCTTTGGTCGCCTTGGTGGATGACCTCCGCAGAGAGCTGGACAGGGGGAGTGTGACCCTGCTGGTTCTCTTGGACATCTCAGCGGCTTTCGATACCATCGACCATGGTATCCTTCTGGGGAGGCTCTCTGGGATGGGGCTTGGTGCCACTGTGCTGCAGTGGCTCCGGTCCTTCCTGGGGGGTCGTTCCCAGATGGTGAAGTTGGGGGACTCCTGCTCGGACCCCTGGCCATTGACCTGTGGGGTCCCGCAGGGGTCTATTCTATCCCCCATGCTATTCAACATCTACATGAAACCGCTGGGAGAGGTCATCCGGAGTTTTGGAGGGCGTTGCCATCTCTACGCAGATGACACGCAAATCCACTACTCCTTTCCATCTGAATCCAAGGAAGCCCCTCGGATGCTGAACCAGTGCCTGGCCGCTGTGGCGGACTGGATGAGGAGGAACAAGCTGAGGATCAATCCTGACAAGACAGAGGCCCTCCTGGTCAGTCGCGCGTCGGATCGGGGTATTGGGTGGCAACCTGTGCTGGACGGGGTTGCACTCCCCCTGAAATCACAGGTCCGCAGTTTGGGGGTCCTCCTGGACTCAGCGCTGACGCTTGAGGCTCAGGTGTCGGCGGTGGCCGGGAGGGCCTTCGCACAACTCAAACTTGTGCGCCAACTGCGACCATACCTCGTGAAGTCTGACTTGACCACGGTGGTGCATGCCTTAGTTACCTCTAGACTGGACTACTGTAATGCGCTCTACGTGGGGCTTCCCTTGAAGACGGCCCGGAAACTACAACTGGTTCAGCGCTCGGCGGCCAGATTAATTACAGGGGCGAGCTACAGGGAGAGATCTACTCCCCTGTTCAAGGAGCTCCACTGGCTGCCGTTCACCTTCCGGTCCCAATTCAAGGTGAATACCATCATTTATAAGGCCCTAAACGGTTTGGGACCCACCTACCTTCGTGACCGTATCTCCTATTATAAACCTGTTCGATCCCTCCGCTCATCCGGGGAGGCCCTTCTTTCGCCACTGCCTTTATCCCAGGCCCGTCTAGTGGGAACGAGAGAGAGGGCCTTTTCTGCTGTGGCCCCCCGACTGTGGAATTCATTGCCCTCTGAGATCAGGCAAGCCCCCACCTTATTGGCTTTTAAGAAAGATCTAAAAACATGGCTTTTTCGATGTGCCTTCGGGGAGTAAATGTTATATACCTTTGATTACTCCCCTTGGATTTTATTCTTTGGACTGTTTGGACTGTTCCATCTTATACCCCTGTTCTCTTTATTTATATGCCTCTCTCTCCCGAGTTTTTAATTAAATGTTCATGTGGCCCGCCCTGTCTGCTCTGATCTGTGTTGTAATGTATATGATTATTTTTGTACTATTATATTGTGTTATGATATATTGTTTTATTTTGTTATATTGTATGGTGTCTGGCCATGGCCCCATGTAAGCCGCCCCGAGTCCCCATTGGGGAGATGGTGGCGGGTTATAAATAAAGTTTTATTATTATTATTATTATTATTACCACTCAAAGCTAGTGCAATCCCTCAGTGTCCACAGGATCCATTTAGATATTCCATAACAAAGATGGATCAAGTAATACACCCAGGCTATCCCCCCACTTTTTCAGAGAGAATGCACCTCATGTAGAGCAGGTAGCTTACCCAATTCATGAGCTCAATAACTACCAGCCTCCATTTTTCAGGATTCAGCTTCGTTTTATTGGTTTTCACCCTGCCCTTTTATACTATTCTGGCATTGGTCCAGTGTCTCCACACAATCAATTCTATTGACAAGAAGACTTGAGTGTCAAAAGCATACTGATGAAACCAACCCCTAAACTCTTTATGAGCTCACCCAGAACTTCAACATGGGTTTAAGAGATAATCCATGACACCCACAGCTTAATGGTCATGGAGTTGATCAGGAATCTCTCAGTTGAGAGTGGAATCATTATAACACAGTGCCAACTACTCTTTTCTGATGGAGCTGGTCTAGTAAGATATCATGTGTGGATGACACCTTCACCATTTGGAGCCATGGAGAAGAAGAACTCAACAATTTCCTGGACCACCTCAACAGTATCTGCCCAAACATCCAATTCACAATGGAAAAAGAAAATGAAGGAAAACTGCCATTAATAGATGTTCTAGTCATCTGCAAATCCAATCAACAATTGGGACACACAGTTTACAGGAAACCTACACACACAGATAGATACCTTCATAAAAACTCCAACCCAAGTCAAAAAAGAAGCACAATCAAAGCCCTGGCAGACGGTGCACAAAGAATCTGCGAACCTCACCTCCTCCAAGTTGAACTCAACCACCTAAACTGGGCTCTACAGGCCAATGGATAGTCCACCACATTCATCAGAAGAGCTGCAAGGCCAAGAACAAGCCATGAGAGTCAAGACAAAAATCCACCCAGAGGAAAAGTGTTCTTACCATACATCAAGGGAACCACTGACCACATAGGTAAGCTGATGAAGAAACACAACCTACAAACTATCTACAGACACACCAAGAAAATACAACAAATGCTACCCTCAGCAAAGGACAAGAGGGATCCTCTCACCTCTGCAGGAGTCTACCGGATACCATGCAGCTGTGGACAAGTCTACATAGGGACCACCAAATGCAGCATTGCTCAGACATGAATCAAGGAACATGAAAGGCACTGCAGACTAACTCAACCAGAGAAGTCAGCCATAGCAGAGCACTTGATGAACCAACCTGGACACAATATATTATTTGAGAAGACAGAAATGCTGGACCACTCTAACAAATAATCATGTCAGACTACACAGAGAAGCCATTGAAATCCACAATCATGCGGACAATTGAAACAGAAAGGAAGAAACCATGAAAATGAACAAAATCTGGCTACCAGTATTAAAAAAAAACCTCTAAAATCAGAATAGTAAATAAGGAACAACAGTCTGAAAACAGAGGAATTCCAGACATGAGTCAATTAGGGACAGCTAACACCTCTGAACAAAAGATTCCCCAGGCAGGAAGAAGCCAGGACATGGATCTGGCAAGATCATTAATGCTAATTAAGGTTATTAATTAAAACATGCACACTTGCCTCCAACAGACAAGAGTTCCTTCTCCCACCCTGGACCTTCCACAGATATATAAACCTTCCTTGCTTAGTTTTTTTCCAATATACCTCACAACTTCTGAGGATGCCTGCCATATATGTGGGTGAAATGTCAGGAGAGAATGCTTATGGAACATGACCATACAGCCTGGAAAACACACAACAACCCTGTGAAAGCCTTCAACAACACAAATGGGGTCATAGTATGGGTCCAAGTATTGACCCTTTCCTCATGCACAATTTCCACCCTGAAAATACTTCCTTCTCCTAAACCTTCTATTTGTCCCTGGTTATACTAAGTGCTATGACTCAGAGCCTGAAAATCTTATCATTTTGACTGTTAATTGATAACATTCTTCACCTTGCTTTTATGCAGTATCGCTACAGATGGCATCTTCGGGTGGAAATATACTTTTGGTCGTAGGCGGCATGAAGGGAAAAGGATAAAACGTAACCTTCCTTTTATGCCGTGATCCTAATCTGGTCTCCTTCCTTTGGTTAAGAAAAAGAAGTGACAGTTTTGAATTGCATGTTTGAATAGCATGCCTTATGTCATGTGTAGTTTGGCCCTTGAAGAGATGAGCAAGCAGACAGCACTGAAATCAGTAACAGACATGTTTGTTGTTGTCATACTCAGTTGGCTTTTGTTGACTTTACTCCAACTTCCCCCCTTTCCTTTTTGACCCTAGAAATTAATCCCTCCACCATAAATATGCAATTGAAGAACGAAGAGCTTAGGTTTCATATGCTGCTTTCTTTATTACATTAATGTTAACACAGGAAATCAAGAAAAGATCACAAAAAGACACCAAAAGACTCATTATCAGGATGTTCTCTTTGATTCCAAACAAAAAAAGGAGAGTGAAAAAAAAAAGAAGGGGTGAGTTTGATCAGGCAACATCAAAAGCTAAAGCTAGCAGGGCTTAGTTTGTTTTGCTTTAGGATTCAACCCTTCTCTCCCAGTTACAAAATAGGAGGATTTAGTTAATTTTCTCTGCAATTTTGCAGTTGCAGTTTTAATTGCATCTCTTGTTTTATGGCCTTCCCTGTCTATTTGTCTCTCTCACACACACTTGAAGACACATAACACAACCATCCTTATGTTGCACATTTTAATAAAACAGTTGAAGACATATAATGCCAAATATATGCTTGGCATGATATTTTGATACTGTTGCTTCACTACTGGTGTTTTGCAATGCTGTAGTCTCACCCTGCTTTTGCAAAGGTTAGAAGTGCAGGAACCCCACAAAGTGTAAATAAGAAGAGAAACACTTCTTTTGTCAATTTCTAGAGCAACTCTGTGTTCAAGAACTCTCTCTCTCTATATATATGAACAGCACAGAAGGAACTAAAATTCCTAAAGCAGCATTCTCTTAAGGAATTTTGTGTTCCTCCAGTATGACATTATGCTTGATGTTTGTCAGAAGTTGACCATGCAGTCATGCTACAGGACACAGAGATTCCTAGAGATAAATTATTAATCAAATTGACAAATAATCAAATATGCAGTCTGGCAAATGTGAAGGGTCAATTGGATTTGGATTTGGGGTGGGAGGGGAACATATTTACTATGCAAGATGAATTTGATCCAGGGCTTACCTTCTTGAGGGAGAAGGAATTGAATGTGTGGCTCCCTGACTTTTGGGGACCATATAACACACCATTGTTCTGGGTCCCTAAAACTGGTTTCAATTGGCTGGAGAGCCTCATGTGAACATGAAGAGCCAGTGTTTTCCTCCAACCCTATTGTATATACCTAACGCTGGATGCAGGCTAATACAAGCTCTTTCACATTATACAATTATGGCACAATGATCTCTAACAGCTATGGCTTCATCCTATGGAGTCACTGGATTTATAGTTTCAGAAGCATTTACTTTTATCACCCAACCATAAACCCAAGAATTCCTAAAATACTACCATAGAATGTAGAGTAGAATGATAATGCTTTCATAATGTAATGTTCATGTTTCCATGCATAGTTTGGTAAAGGTTTCCTCTGACGTTAAGTCCAGTCGTGTCCAACTCTGGGGGTTGGTGCTCATCTCCATTTCTAAGCCAAAGAGCCGGCGTTGTCCGTAGACACCTCCAAGGTCATGTGGCCGGCATGACTGCATGGAATGCCGTTACCTTCCCGCCGGAGCGGTACCTATTGATCTACTCACATTTACATGTTTTCGAACTGCTAGGTTGGCAAAAGCTGGAGCTAACAGCGGGCGCTCACTCCGCTCCCCGGATTTGAACCTGGGACCTTTTGGTTTGCAAGTTCAGCAGCTCAGTGCTTTAACACACTGAGCCACCAGAGGATCCCAATAGTTTGATACATTTACATTATAAATCACTTTACATTCTCTGGTTAATAAAGGAGGAGCTTTTAAACAATAACAAATAATAAAATAATAAATCCAAACACACATTTATCTCATTTATTATATTATCCAGGAGCCCCCAGTGGTGCAATGCATTAAACTCTATGCTGACCGAAAGGTCGGCGGTTCAAATCCGGGGAGTGGATTGAGCTCCTATCTGTCAGCTCTAGCTCCCCATGTGGGGACATGAGAGAAACCTCCCATAGGATTGTAAAACATTAAGCATTCGGGCATCCTATGGGCAGTGTCCTTGCAGATGGGCAATTCTCTCATACCAGAAGACATGAAAAGAATGTATTATCCAAATAGTTCTACATGAATAAATGTTGCATGTAGTCCAAATCTCAGTATTCGAGGTCTAAGTTAGGATGCTGAGTGAAGAATGCGATAATGACACTTAATGTACTACCTTCCAATTTGGAGAAGTTATTTCTTTAGAATACAGTTTGCAGCATCTTCCATCCACTACAGCCAACTGGCAGCAATGATCAATTGTCAGGATTGTGAGATCCAGGGATGACATGGTGTGATGATATGAAGATTGTACAAACACTCTCGGAAATCAGAATTCAAATCCTTGCTCACCCATGGAACTCCACTAGGTGACCTTGGGCAAGCCTGAGATTAAAGCAAAGGAAAACCCTGAAATTTTTTTCCAACAAAACTCATAAGTCATAGTCAACTACTGTAACATGATGGGTGTACTTAGCCTTAGTGTAAGATTAGACTATTCCATAGAAGTGCTTGCTGAGAGGAGTAAAGGACCCTTTTCCTCCGGGTATTCTACCAATCTGACACGTAATTTTAAAACCTGTTCCAGTGACTGTAACAAATCAGTCAAAAGCTGTTTGGGATAATCCATAAACTGTACAAAAGAATACAGAAGAAAAAATGTAAACTAATGCACTCTAGTACAAACTTTGGTTCTGCTACCATTTACTCTGAAGCAGACAGCAATGGCTGCATTTCAAGATTCAGTCACAGAGCCAAACGGATCTTGCTGTAGTGGAAATATTTTACATCCTGCATCCATCCCATAATTGTGTTTGAGAGATTCCAGCATACCAGTCTGATTAATGGCCTGCAACAAGTTCATATCCTACCAATGAACTGATGCTGTCTGTAAGCGGTGCTACCTGGCTTCTGTCCACACTAATGCATCTTGCTAGTTTTGCTGCAGGCTAGATATTTAGTGCATTCTTGGCCAATAACTTCGTTCTTCCAAAACACATTTGTCTCACCCTGTAAAGATATCAAAATGGTCAGAGTTTTCATTTGTGCGGTTTCTGACCTCAATAAAGCTTAATATATTTTTGACAGGGTTACTGATGCTAACATTACATGAGGGACAACTCAATGGCATAGGGAGACACCTGAGGGTTGACCTAAGGATGATGAAGTGTTGCTTTGCATATTTGGAAAGTGATATTCACCAAATGCAATTCCTTCCTAACATTCAACACTGGAGCATGAATTCAAGGTGACAGCTGGAAACCCCCCTAACTCTATTGCTTCATGTCTTTTGATATGGTAGAGAAGTATCAAACTTTTAATGAGTTCCAGAAAGCCAAGAGACTTTCATTGTATAAAGAATCAAAATGTGGGTTTGCGTTCAACAAAAAATGCAAAAATAACAGGGTTTGAGATGGGACAGGGGTGGGTAGAAGTGAGAATGGGTAACACAGGGGATTTATAGCTGAATAGAAAAGCCTAACTTGCTTTTCCAAAATCTAGTCCAGCTGAATGGTGACCTGGGATGGTTACCCTTATGGTCTTATTGGGTGGTCTTTGTTGGGAAGCACAGTGTCCAACAAAAGCATTAGCTCAGCTGCCATGATGGCAATGCCTGAACCTTTAAAAATACTATTCTTATTTATTTATTTTTCATTTTATATGAAGTGAATGCAATAATGAAACATCATGTGTGGTAGAGAGGTGTCATATATTCCCATGTTGTAGATAAAGAGAAGGATTAATATGGAGAAGTCTGACCCACCAATCAGTTAAACCTCAGTTCATGGTCTGAGAGAGACTAATTTTACTGGAAGTCAACAACATTATAAGCTATTATTATATTACACTGAGCTACAAAAAAACCCCAACATCAGTGCTGATAAAACAAAGAATCTGTCCAGGAATCAGACTTTACCATTGAAAAACAGCATGATGTCCCAATCAATTTCAAGGGTGAATAGCTCTTTTTTGTGGCATATCTACTTTTTCCACATAGTTGAGACCCCAAGTGCTGAGGTACAGAGGAATGCAACATAATTCTCAATCAGAGATTTCTATAGGTCTCTCACCAAACTATGTATATCAGGATTCAGTAAGATTGAGCAATAGCAGTTAATATGGTATTAAACTGCTATTAACAGTGTGATGGAAGTCATTCTGAGAATATATGTTTTTGTCATCTGTTGACTTATGATGACCCCATGCATTTAGAGAGTTTTCTTAGGCAAGGAATACTCGAGGTGGTTTGCCATTGCTTTCCTTTGACATATAACCTACAACACATGGTATTCGCCATATCCCATCAAATACTAACCAGTGTTAACGATACTCAGTTACTTTTAACTCACTTGGGGTGCTTGAAACACTGCTTTGTACAGTTTTGTCTGCTGTGATATCAACTGATGGTATTCTTTAAGGTGAATTTCAGACTGTTTAAGGACTTCATCAGACAGGCAACATTGCCCATCCTATGACACTTGGACCTTTCTTCAGGTAAGGAGCCTGCCAGATTCCATCATATGATGTTGATTTACTTCTGTCGGGGTTCCATGTCTGAAGAGAGATCTAAGCATCACAGGAGGCAGTGCCAGCAACACAGGAGGCTTCCCATGTTGCATACAAAATAACGGGGATACTGGGTGGCGATGAATTTCAGGATGTGTAAGGGATTTCTCAAAGCAGCCTGCAGTTTAGTCTTCAAATATTTATATCAACTTCTTCAGTGGAAAAATAATTTGTAAATTAACACAATCATTTGTTAGCTTACATTTTGGAGTCTATCTTTTAAAAATTTCTGCAAATCAATCTCCAAATTGTTACCCTGAAAGAAGACATTAATATTTTCACGCTGAAACACTGAAAAAATTGTTTGTTTATTTAGATTAATTTTATCTCAACCTTTTCCCAGCATGGGATCCAAAGCTGACACCTTAAGTAACACAAGATGGAAAAAGAAAAAAAAAATACTTATTTCAATATTGTACTTGTTTTTAATCCATTATGGGGTGCTGAATTCAAAAAAGACAATAAAATTGTTGTACAAGTTTACATACTTGTTTGTTACTCAATTTTTATTAAGTACAGGTGCTGATCTTCCAGTGTGATTTCTTTTAATGCTTTTGAAAATGTTTCTGTGCTTCTATCAATGAATTAAAGTATTTTGAAAGTCTATTAGAAAACATTAACCTCTTTTCTTACTGTTTACTCCCCAAAGAAATCTTTACTCAATCACATGTTACAAAATAAAATTACCAAAAACAAGTTGTGGAAAAAAAAAATGTATGTGTTAGAGCAAATCTGATTCAGAATTTTGGATTCAGAATGCCAGATTCCCATAAAATATGGTTTTTATGACTCTCAGTGTTACAGGCCTGTGAATCAGTTTTTTTTATAATGAATTGATTATTGTTGAGGTTTAACAGCTTCAAGATTTTATATATATATATATATATATATATATATATATATATATATATGTGTGTGTGTGTGTGTGTGTGTGTGTGTGTGTGTGTGTGTGTGTGTGTGGTGGTATTTACGATATAATATAATATAATAAGGTAAGGTAAAGGATTCCCCTGACGTTAAGTCCAGTCGTGACCAACTCTGGGAGTTGGTGCTCATCTCCATTTCTAAGCCGAAGAGCCGGTGTTGTCCATAGACACCTCCAAGGTCATGTGGCCAGCATGACGGCATGGAGCGCCGTTACCTTCCTGCCTATTTATCTACTCACATTGGCATGTTTTCGAACTGCTAGGTTGGCAGGAGCTGGGGCTAACAGTGGGCGCTCATTCCGCTCCCAGCATTTGAACCTGGGACCCCCACATAATATAATAATATAATATAATATAATATAATATAATATAATATAATATAATATAATATAATATAATAAAAGAAAGCACATATTAAAAGAAGATGTGACATGCTGGGTCAAACCAATTGTCTAATCCACCATGTGGCCAACCAAATACCGATAAAAACTGCACAAATAAGGTACGAGTGTGGCATCCCTTTCCTACAATAGCACGCTCCCTTAAAATGTTACTAAATGTTATGAGATTTTTTTTTTTTTGGGATGGATGGGATGAACAAGTTCTATAGAAGTGAAAAGGAGAGAGATAGAGACTGCAGTGTTAAAAACCAAAGCATGTTTTATTGAATCTTGTGCCTGCTGTTGGTAGCATGATGTTTTTAGTTTGTTGTGGAGTTTTAAAATACAAAAGTGTTATTTGAAGTGGAGGGGGAAAATGTGGGCAATATTGCCAGCAGCTGCTGGTTATTGTAGCCGTGCTTTTCCTTATTCACACTCAGATTTCTTCTGTCATGGCAGACATATGGAAGTTTAGGGAGAGAGCTCAAGCTGTTTCTACTTAGGAATAGAATTCCTGGGCAAATAGGACCCCGAGGTTATATTATTTTGCATTGATCTATCTCAAGCATTCAAATGACATGCTGGGGACTGGAACCAAAGAAATTGTATTTTGTCTAAACAACAAAGAGCCCCATGGCACCCTAAAGATGAACAAGTTTCGTTTGGCAAAGGCTGTTACGGGCTGCATCCCAGTTTTCTTTGAGCTCTTCAGCTGAAGTTTGCTTCACCCTTTTAGAGAAGGAAATGCTGAGCAGCTTCACACAGGACTACCTGAAAGAGAGAGTGATGATATTTCTCTATCACTCAAACAGCTAAAAGACACAACCAGGAGTAATAAACGAGTATTAGCATTACAACTCTCTGTCTGCTATAATTGTCTGCATGAGGGCAACGTTTCAAGGTTAGAATCAGCTATATTTTGACAAGTTGTGATCTTTTATTTTCCTCCTACAAATCTTTACACTGATTCCTCCTGTATCCTTTCATTCTCAGGGGGAAGCTGAGTTCACACACATGTTGCTGGACAAGAGACAAAGACAATCTGTTACACACGTGTAGAACAGATGCTTGCAATGAAAAAAAATGCTTCGATTGCTGTATTACTCATTTCCGCTGTCTCACTGTCCAGGCAAGTGTTGACCCACATGGAACTGGTCTTTGGGATTTTTCCATGTCAGAAGCAGCAGACAGGCCACCCAAGAGAGCTCCACAGTCAATGTTTGTGAACCACAAGCTGCTTGGGTACCACCTGCTTTAAACAAAACAGTGGGAAGAGGAAATGCACAATAAGAACAGAATGTGAGGGAGGGAGGTATCTTAAAAGACATTAAGAAGGGGGCATGCTTTGGATTTAGGCACATCTTAAACCCACAGCTGAATTGGGCTGATCAGAGAGATTTGGAAATTGTCCATTTCGAAACAGGACCCATCTCATGCAGATCAAATATGATTCATTTATGAGTAGGTACAGGACCCCTCAAAAGTGGGAAAAAAACACAGATAAAATACTTTTTAAAAACTTGAAATAGAATTTCTCTAGAAATCTCTAGGTCAGTGGTTCTCAACCTGGGCTCCCCAGATGTTTTTGGTCTATAACTCCCAGAAATCCCAGCCAGTTTCTGGGAGTTGAAGGCCAATAACACCTGGGAACCCCAGGTTGAGAACCACTGCTCTAGGTCCTCAAGGACTACTTTGTGGTCTATTACCATCTTAGGTCTTGACAGAATAATACAGATTACAAATGTTCTATCCAGATTAATTTTCAATTTTGATTTTGACGTATTTATCGATGGATTTTTTTTGTTTTTTTAAATTTTTTAAATTTTTTATTGAATTTTACATATTCAGTACTTAAAATTTATACATTCTTTAACAAATTTGCAATACAGAGTTATGTATATCATAGCTCCTATGGTTTTTTCACTCTCTAACTATATTACATACTCATATTATTTACCTTTTATTACCCTTCACCTAGTGCTATCCCTTCACCCCAGACCAGCCAATTACAATATTTATTTCCAAAATTCCATTGTTTCTTTTACAGGTTTTCCCCCCTTTCCTTCTACGTATACAAACTCTATAAATTATCCCCATATCTTCCCAAAATCATCCTTTTTTAATAACCCTCTTTTAATTTTAATATTACATGTCAATTTATCATTTATCACAATATCCCAAATCTCCTTATACCATTCTTCCAACTGGCACTCCTCACTTCCTTTCCATTTTTTGGCTGTTAACAATCTTGCTGCTGTTACCAAGTTGGCGATTAGTTCCTTTAACTCTTTTGATATTTGAATATTATCCATAAATGACAACAGTGCTATTTCAGGCGTTCCTATTATTTCTGTTTTGGTGATTCCCTTTATTTCTTTAAAAACGTTCTCCCAAATTTTTTGAACATATTTACAGGACCACCACATATGTATATATGTACCGATTTCCTGACAGCCCCTCCAGCATTGCTTAGAGTATTTCTTATCAATTTGATTTAATCTAATTGGTGTGAGGTACCATCTCCAAACCACATTATAATCGATGGATTTGAATATGTATTAGTTTTATATGCTCTTTTAACTGATGTTATTTGTTGCTCCACGCCTCAATTCACAGGAAGAGGCAAGTAATAAATGAATAAAATTCTTCTTCATCATTATCTTCTTCTTGCTGCTACTTTGCAGTTACATGGATTCCACATTATGATAACAGGTCTCTGTATTTGCCCAAAGACTGTTGGACTGATTTCTTTAAAAAGATCATATAGGTTCTTTCCCTGTATATGATTATGAGGAGCAAACTTTGAAACCCTTTCACGTTCCAAAGCAGAGGAGCTTGAGCTTGGCAAATCACGATACTTCAGCATCTGTGCCATTAAGCAATTTTATGAGATTATGCAATATGAAGCCAGATGTTTTCAATCTCTACTCTTAATATGACACCATAACTGTGAATGAATATGTAAGTTTGATGATAATATTTGGGAAGGACTCAGAATGCATGTTCTGTTTGTTTAGCCCTGTTTGTTTGTTTGTTTGTTTGTTTCTTCCTTCCTGATGTTCCTTTCCAGTAAAAAAAGCTAGTAAAGAAATATGTCCTGAATTATTTTTTTCAAGGGAAATGGTGCACAACATAACAAAAGCATGTCTTCATGTTGACTGAGCATTTCTATATCTGACATTAAGAATGGTTTAACTCTACTTAATGGCTACCTTCTGTATAAAAATCTCTGTAGGTTCCTTAATCTACTGTCTGCTTGAGAAGCAACAGAGCTGTTACCTACATACTTCTGTATCTGAATTTCGGTATTTCAAGACTGTGGTCATTCATTTTTCTTTTAAGACATGTATATGCGATATATTTCAAAGATGTGCTTTTGCCTTTCCTGTAGGTCTAGTGGCTCAGTGAGTAGGGTTGTCATCTTGTTAAGCTCAACACCATGAATCAAATCCCAGAGGGAATGTTTTCCTTGGGCTATCAGTGTAAAACAATGGTAGGCATGTACTTTCAAGCTTTCCGCTAACTCTCCTTGTCATCTCATTTTGCCATAGTTTGTATCCCATTTCTGACTAGTTTTGCTGTAGCCCTGTGAATCTAATTACAAAAATAACTAGTGTGTGCATAATTACAATTATTTTTGAACAAGTTCAAAGCTTAGCATTTAATTAAACATTTAATAGCCTCTTTCATAATGCCATACATGGGTTATATGAAATATAACCCATGAACTGAAAGGAGGATGCAAGTAAGCTATTGAGTCAAAAACTTGTAATGACCCCTATTTCCTCTCTTCACATTACTCCTCACACTAGAAGCTGTGGTTCCTTCTACCTTTCCACATCTCTCTTATCACTTTGCTGGAGATGATCAACAAATAAGTAGGGGGCATCAATTCTTTCTCCTCAATATTACCATTTTTAGGGCTAGCCCAAGAGGTAAATAATGAGCAGGTTCCTGTATTGAAGAGGATAAAGTACATAACGTTGTTGTTTACTTTTAAAAGCACCAGGCCTCGGCTAGGATGTGGGACCTCTGCAAGTGCTTGGTCATGCCAACAACTGATATCTGTTCTGCTGTTTTATATTTACTAAAAGAGAGGTAGGATATAATTAAGTACTGCTCAATCCTGTTGAGTTGAGATTTAAGTCATGTTTAGCACTGATTTTTGCTGGGACATGTCCATAACATTTAAGGATGTCTGTGCCTCTATATGGTAATCGAACCCTGTATAGTCATTTCAATGTTGGACGAACCTGGAGAGAAGGATTTGAATCCCTGCTCAGCCATGGAAACCCACTACAGTAGAGTCTCACTTATCCAATATTCGCTTATCCAACATTCTGGATTATCCAACGTATTTTTGTAGTCAATGTTTTCAATACATTGTGATATTTTGGTGCTAAATTCATAATTACAGTAATTACTACGTAGCATTACTGCCTATTGAACTACTTTTTCTGTCAAATTTGTTGTATTACATGATGTTTTGGTGCTTAATTTGTAAAATCATGACCTATTTTGATGTTTAATAGGCTTCTCCTTAATCTCTCCTTATTATCCAACATATTCGCTTATCCAACATTCTGCCAGCCCATTTATGTTGGATAAGTGAGACTCTACTGTATTTGTTTTTTGTCAAGGCACACTCCCTCAGCCTTGGAAGAAGACAATGTCAAACTCTCCTCTGAACAAATCTTGCCAAGAAAACCCCATGAAAGGGTCATCTTAAGTTTGTCATAAGTCAGAAATGACTTGAAGGCAAATAACAACAATATGTGGATTATACTGAATTTTTAATATTTATTTCAAAGTATTTATATCTAGCTTTTTAACTTTTGTAAGCCCTTTGTCACTTTTAAAACAAAATAACCCAGAAGTAGATAAAATACAATTTCTTACAGATGCAGAATTTAGAGCTGGATGACAACACCTACTGTCCCCCAACTGTATTGCTAATGGACTTGTTGGCTTTGGCATTCTGGTCTAAGCTCTGGTAGGATCTCATCCTTGTGCTATACTAATGTATCCAAGAGTATGTCCCACTGAACTCAGTGGCATTTTCTTCTGAGTAGACATGCCTAGAACTGCAATGTCAATCTTGACTATGCAGCCAAGAGCAGCCATTGGAATGTCACGGAGAGTTCTTCCCATAGTGAAATCTATTCACTCACACTGAAAATCACACTATTGCCTCAGAGGGAAGAATACTGGAAATGCAAGCAAAGAAAAGGTAAATTATTTAAAAAACCAAGAAAGGGAGTGCCTTTAAATGTTGAGACTCAAGGAGTGAATACTTTGGCTTCATTTATTGATTTGCTGTTGAATAACACAACAGATGTTTTCCATTAAAGCCCTGGAGAAAGTTCAGTAGGCGCCAGTAATCCTTACAGTCCAGAGGCCTTTCTGATAAGGCAAAAAATCAACGTCTGTTCTATTGTTACCAAATGAAAGTGGCAGGTTAGGCTGCTGTAGGTTGCTCATGTTTCTTGAAGTACGTGCTACTTTTAGCATGGAAATGACATTTTTTCCTAAGTGGAGACTACAGAGCAAAATCTGTTTTGCCAATAGTGTAGTGTTTTGTTCCAAAAAAGTGTCAGGGACTGATGTTTGTAAACCTTTTTACAAAGGCTTTTAGAAAACATTTACACTAGTAGGTAGCACACGGCAGAATTGTATTACTCCAGGACTGGAAGATCCCTGCCTCAAGGGAGACAGTCTTATCTCTATTTGCATCATCTCTTTCTATCAGCCAATTCTTTGGATTTCCTCATTAGCTTCATAGAAGCTCTGGGATATATGTCTGCATTGTTGAGGTGTTGGAGCCAGAACATATTAACTTAACAGGCCTTCCCCCACTTGCAATCTTTATGCATAAACATTAACCAGACCTCTATTTAATGGAAGTTCAAAGCTCTCTCATATAATAATAATAATAAAAGGGGAAGGGGGATTCAGAAGGCTTTCTTCACTTTCAGATACTTGTTTCTCTTTTCAGACTTCTTGGAACCCACTTGAAGGACTGTAATTGCAGAACTCAAGCTGTCTGCTGCCGCCAGGACACCAAGATGGTTCTTCAAAGCTCACTGAAGTAAAAAAAAGAGAGAGGAAGAAATAAACGGTCTTGACTTGAAGGACTTTGGATAACCTGTAATACACCATGGAGAGGGGAGAATGAATTCTTATACTGAGATAAAAGTGAAGATTCTCGGATTTTGACCCAAACTTATGCATAATGTTGAGTCCTAGCAAATAGTATAACTAATTTGATACCAAGGTAGAAGATGCTGCCTTTTTGTTCTCGTTGTCATAGACATGTTGGACCCTAAGAGACATCACATAACAATTCTGGGGTCTGTAGATTAGGGATGAGCCTTTAAATTGCTCATCCTAAGAAGCCCTGAGCCTCCCTAAACTGCAAGTCCCAGAATTCTGCAGGAGACAGTCACAGCATTTAACATGGATAGAAAAGGGATAATGCTTAAGTGTGATGAGACCCCGGGTTATACAGTGGCACCTGATGGCTCCCAGTTGAGTTGTAAATGGACCCTGGGTATCACCCATTTTTGAAAGGAGCTGTCCAGGGTTATAAACTTAGATCAAAGATACGGTTCAGCACCTCAGATACAACCTTTAAAGTTCAAACTAACATTTGACATGGTTTCATCATCCTACTGAAATGGAAACCACCGCCTGTCACTGTTATTAGTTAGATATACCAGTTTTCTCCACTGTATTTCAAAAGAAGAACACTCCCCTGGCTTTGTAAATTGCTAGAAGAGAGGATCTGCTGTACATGAATACAACTGGCCTAGGAAACTGCCTTGTGATGAGTCATTGGATAGTTCCTTCTAGTTCAGTAGTTACACTTGCTGAAAATCCTGCTTAAGGGAATCAGTCTGCCTTTCCCAATTCTAGGTAGTGATGCCAGTGGTTGGAAAAGATAATTGTTTTTGACTGCCTTTCCCAGAATATCTCAACTAGCTGGCTGGTAAGTTATGGGACTCAGTGTTTCCAGACACTGGTTGATGCCAAGGACTGAATCTGGGATGTTCTGAATGCATAACATGTGCTTTATCATTGGACCACATCCCTTCTCAATAAAGCTTTCAACAATGCATAAGTGTGTGTGTGTGTGAGGTTCTGTATCTTATCTGCAGGATCAGAGTACAAGTGTTACAAACCTGTCTCATCTGTTAAATGTTGGCAGGCAAGCTAGCACATTGCCAAAGAAGCCATAAATTGGCCCCAAGGCATATGGAAGAAAGGCTATCCATAGGCCTGGCAATACTTAATTTTAGGATGCAACATTACACAGGAAGGGTAGGTAACACCCAGGGGTCAGTGAAGCATATTAGAAATCATGGCATCCCATGTGGGCCACACTGCTGAACTTCAGTACAAATTTGGTTGGTATTGCAATGACTCTCTATGGTACAGAAGGGTGCCAAAGTGTCCTCCTCTACCATAATATTCCCTGAGATGATGATGCAGGAAGGGAAGAGAGGAAATTGATTTGCTTCAAATATTTCAATGGTAAGGTGTGTGTTGTGACAAGAACCATTGGAAATGACAAAAATGGGTCAGTGATAGGAACAGCCCATCACTGTTCTATGCACATCACTTGGGATTAAAACTCATTGAATGCCACGCGTAGGATTTGTTAGCAAGCATAGGATCAGGCTCTCAAAGTAGGCATCATTAACTGTTAATATTAAACTGACATAATTAATTCTGACTGCCTGAGAACATTTCCCTGTGCGTAGCTTAATGTAAGATCATTTGAAATGCAAATGCAAGCCATTTGAATTTCATAGAGCTTAAGATGTTACAAAACATAAAAGAGCTTTGGGAATTAACAATAATTAGGTTACCAGCAAAAAATGAGAAAATGTGATGTGCATATGAAAGTGAACCCATTCAATAAAATAAATAAACAAAGCAAAGCCATCCAGTTATAACTTGGAGTAATGAATGATTCTGTCTTATTTTCCATATAGAGTGCCATCCTATTCCATCATTTTCATATTACTGCAATCTGTTCAGAAACAAAATGTGGGTTTTGGGATAAAAAAATTAAAAAGCACAATATCCTGGCGGGTGTCTGATTCTCAATATAGAAAATAAACATGTTGCCTAATGTGCCTTTTGTGGTGTTGGGGAAAAAAATTGATTCTCCAGATGTGGTGGTGCATAGCAAGCTGTTTGTGGGTTCCCTGTTTAATACTATCATAAAACACTGTCTTGCCATCTGTGCTTTGTGGATAGGACATGCAGTCTTGTAAGGTTTGCACTGACAATGCATGAATACATTTATATGAAGTATTTAGAGGCTACCTTTGAACTATGAGTGCCAAAATGGATATGAGACAAGGCTCCTGTATCTGTAACCTTTTGGCAAAACCTGAAAGCAGGAAGACATAGTGTGGAGTGTTCTGCCAGGCAGAATTGAACATCTCCTTCACTTTCAACCCACCTTTCAGCTACAATATTTCATTCCCTGCCCAAGACAGCTATTTGTTGACTTGTGGGGGAGAAGTGTCCAAATATGACATCAGTACTGTTAGGCTCAATTTTGGCAGCAACAACCTTGATTACTTCTCTGTCATCCAACTTTTTTGATGCTTTTGAAATGTCCCCCTTTGTGTCTCCTCACATGTTCCTACTTTGTTCTCAGCTTACTTCAATGTCTGAAAATGGACTTCAAAGGACAGGGCTGTGGCACAGCTGGTTAGTAGCCAGCTGCAATAAATCACTACTGACCGAGAAATCATGAGTTTGAAGCCAGCACGGGTCGGAGTGAGGGCCCGAAAATTAAATAGTCTAGCTTGCTGTTGACCTCTACAGCCCGAAAGACAGTTGCACTGTCGAGTAGGAAATTTAGGTACCACTTTATGCGGGGAGGCTAATTTAACTAATTTATGACACCATAAAGCCTTCCAGCAGTGTGTGGAAGAATGAGGAAGTACTCCATCAAGGACTCGGTGTCGCAAGTGGACGGTGAAGCGGCAGCTCCCTCTGTGGCCGGAATCGTGCATACCCTCATGAAGCCGGAAGCTGGAATGTTAAATTGCCTCTGTATATATATGTTGTATGTCTAATGGTATTGAATGTTTGCTATGTATATGTGCATTATGATCTGCCCTGAGTCCCCTTCGGGGTAAGAAATACTATAAATAAATAAAGTACAAATATAATTTGTACTCTATTAACTCAGCAGGGGAGCTTGGCGAAAGGAAGAGGAGATGGAATCTTATACTTCCCATTGGACTCAAACAAAAGCAAATTTCTTGGGTTGCTTCTAGATTTTGTTGTTCTGTGTTCTTCCTCATTAATAAGTTTTGCCATGCTCTTATAGTGCTTGGCTACACATATTCCAATTTTCGTCAGTGAAATGTTCAGCGGCATGATATAAGAATATAGCTGAACATTCCTCTGTCCCGCCACACTCCAAAATCTGATAACTATTAAGGCATAGGAAGAGGCCTGACCTGGAAATTCTACTTTGAGCATAAGGAACCTCTCAAAATAGTTTCCAAAATAAAGCACACACAGATATACAAATAAATAAAAACAAAGACACACAACTCCTCCCAATAGTAAAACTCCATAAATAATGAGGTCAAAAACCACAGAAAACAAATGTGTCTTTAAGACTTTCCTAAATGCCTGTAATGGAGCACCTCAACTGGCAATGCATGCCAGAGATATGAAGACACTGTTTTTTTAAAAAAGGTCTTTCCTTTTGTGCTTGCCACAAAATGTCTTTCAGAGGTTTTTAACGCCTAGGTGGAACTTTCTTTTCTGTTTAGGATTTGTGAGGAGCATCTTGATTAGGGCCAGCCCAAGATATTTTTCTGCTGGAGGTGAAGGAAAACATGATGCAGTCTGAATCTTACTTCAGAAAAGGAGATTGCATTTAAAGCATATATAAGGATACTCACAGGCCCCCTCCACACAGCTGAATAAAATCCCACATTATCTGCTTTGAACTGGAATATATGGCAGTGTGGACTCAACTATCCCAGTTCAAAGCAGATATTGTGGGATTTTTTGCCTTGATATTCTGGGTTATATGGTTGTGTGGAAGAGTTCTTGGACACAGAAACAGCTGGGAGGAACAACAGAATAGATACCACCGATCATCTGCTACCTGAGGCAGTTGCTTTACTCCCCCTATTCATGCCGAATACCTTGACTTTTATTACTAGAAAATCCAGCTCAGGAATGTCAGGGGTCCTGTTTGGGGAAACCACACTTCTATCAGTCCTGAAAAGACTTAATATTGCCAAATATTTTTGCCTCAGAAATGTTTTTAGCAAACCCACCCCTTAGTTTAACAAATTATTTTTAAATAATTATCAGTCAATTAATCCACACCCCAAACACAGTGAAATGACAGAACATTATCCTTGGTCACCATTGTCACACTGAGAGAGCCCAAAAGGGACTCTGAAGAATGCCCATCCTGGATCCTGCTGTCGATAGCATTGCTCCAACCATAATCCATAAAGGCAAGAAGTGCTTTTATATGTTATGGACTAAATTATGAGCTCAAAAATTATATATCTGGACTGCAATTTCAAGATTTTCCCATTTTAGCTATAGTCTTTAAAAACTTTCCCAAGTTCTGGTCTGACCCTATGCATCTAGAACAATGGCTTCAAACTACAGGAAAGGAGATTCCACCCGAGCATTAAGAAGAACTTCCTAACTGGGAGAGCTGTTCAGCAGTGGAACTCTCTGCCCCAGAGTGCGGTGAAGGCTCCTTCCTTTGAGGCTTTAAAGAAGAGGCTGGATGGCCATCTGTCGGGGGTGCTTAGAATGCGATTTTCCTGCTTTTTGGCAGGGGGTTGGACTAGATGGCCCACGAGGTCTCTTCCAACTCTATGATTCTATTTTTAACCTGAAAATGAGTCTTCTGTTTTATCACCAAGGCACATTGCATAGTACATGTGCATATAATTATATCCTTATAGACTTATTTGAAGTACAATTATATTTCTTAAAAAACAAAATTAACTTTATTCAGTGGGCTCATTTTCAAACATTTATAGAATTGCAGTTTATATCACCTAATGTTTAAATTCAATGCCATAGATTTCTGCCACCAAATATTCTGAGAAAAAAAAATCAAGTGCATTAGAAATTCTTCTAGAGTTTGTCTCCAGTTCATATCTTGATCAACAAGGATTAATTAATTACATAATTTATATTAGCCAGGCTCTGCCTTTCTGACATAAATTATAGCCTGAAGGAGGCTGTAATTTACATGTAGTAGTAATCTTGAATGAAGACTTTAGGACTTCATTTTGAGTAGAACTCCTGGGTAGGATCCACTGAGATGGCAATCTGCATGTGTCAAAAATATTTCTTTAGAGATTCAGGCAGCTCATATATATTCCCAGAATTCTGGTGATTTGGGAAACTTGAAGTGAATTAGGTTTCCCAGAAGATATCTCACAAACATCCTTAACCCAATTAAAATAAATAAAATCTACTCACTTCTGCCAGCTGTCAAGCAGACTAGACCTATCAATTGTTGAATGGTAAGCCAATGCACAGGTAAATTTCATTATAGTACAGCCTTCATATCCACAGAGAATACATTTCTGAATGTACCATGGAAACAGAAAACCGTGGATAAAATTGAATTGTATTGAAATGAACAACTTCCACCAGATATTACCATAAAGTTTACAGTAAGTGGTCTGTGGTTTGCTCTTCTCCACGACATGTGAGTGTGGAGAAGAGCAAACCAAAGACCACTTACTGCAATGCAGTCTGAGCTTTGCCACATGCACCATAAAGGACCTTCTCACAGCGACACCAGGGGCACTCCAAGTGACCAGCTTTCGGTCCAAGGAAATCTAATATAATGTCAAGTTTTAACTTTGTTTGTGTTTTTAAAAATACATTGTAACTGTACCCTCAATTCTCTTCTGACATGATACATAAATAAATACCATAAAGCTGCCCTGGAGGACCTAGAAAATTCCCAGAGAGACTTCCTTTCTAGAAATTTGCTAGGTCCTCCACAATGACTCTATAGTAACATCCAGCAGAAGCATACTGTACAATCACCTGGAAAACCTAGATGATTCCTACAGAGGACAAATTTTGTCAGATGCAGGTAGGTAAAACCAAAGTACCAGTCCTATGGGCATGGGGTTCATACTGGAATTCTCCTTTGAACTACCAATAAGATTTGGGCGAATACATCCAAATGTTGGTGGGAAACCTGAAAATCTTAAATTTAGGTGAATAGAGTAGAAATCTGCACCCTGATGTAAGGCCTTTCATAAAATAATAGTTTAAGGTTGGCATTTATGACTCCTTCCCCAATTTTTTTTTAAAAAGAGAAAATGCATTGCCAGAAAGGAGACATACACAAAAAGAAGTTGCTTCCAAGTGAAAATCCTCCTCCGCAAAATAAAGCACATAGGGTAAACATTTTCATCATCTTGGAAATTTTTGCTCCATGTCATGTATAAAAGCTCTAACAAAGCAAGATGGCTGATCACCCCTTTTCTTTGGCACATGGCAAGTATCTGCATGACCAACCTTGGGTCTATTCCCTGAAGCAGAAAATTAACAAAAATAGGTGGAAGTCATTTAGCTAACCACCCACTGGGTGTCAGTGTTTACTGCACACAACTAAAAGGGAATTACAGTCTTACATGGGGAAAATAGCCTTATACCCAGAAGAAAGAAAATCCAAGGGTGGTGTGTTATTTTTGTGGCCAAAAATTGTAAAGACATTACCAGTAAGATGAATGATCAAGCTAATAGTTCATTGGGGGGGGGGGGGGTTGTAAAAAACAAAAACAAAAAAAAATAGCTCACTGGAGACCAGTTTTGAAGACACCTTCCCTCCCATACAATATTTGTGGGTTTTAAAAAAATTATCTGGATAATTAGGGCTCAGTTTCAGGAGGTCAGATTCCGAGATATAATCTTGAATAGACTTTCCAATGAAGTTTCTCTGGGATGCTGATTAATCCCAAAAACTTGGAACATGCTGACAAAATGCTTGTGTGCCTGAAGAGAAAAAAAAATTCAGAAGTATGATGGATCAATTTGTATTATGATTTTACACATTTTACAAGTTTCCGCTTATTCGGCATTGCCCCAAAACAGGATGCCGCCACTTTACATGAAAATTTAATTCAATATCAAGATTTCTAGCCTTAACTTAAAATTTCACTCCAGAACATTTAGAAATAGGGTTTTAGGCAGCCAAAGCATAAGAGCAGGCAAAGCAACCAGAGGACTGCAAACACAGCATATAGAAAAGTCCAAGGTGTGAACAATTTGTAAACAATCACTGCCTTCCCATCATAGCAATATCTTTGGTTAGTGTGCACATTCTAGAAAAACAGCTTAAAATCCTGTTGATTATTCCTAACTAGAGCAGATCTACTGAATTGTTTCTTGTATGGTACGTCAACACCCATTGGTGAATCTAAGTGACCCATTGAGTCTCCACTTGATGGGACTAATAATATGATTTAGGCTCCAGTGTTAAAGATAGTGACCTTCATAAGAAACTGAAGTGAGCTTCAGTTTAATATAATGAACTTCATAAGACTCTAAGGAGCAGAATAAAATAGAACTCATGCACTATCATATGCATAGTTTTCACAAGAGTGTCATTATATAATTAGTAATTAGTACCTTCTGAACAGCTGGATATATTCTGCAGCCTTATTTTGGCATTGAGAAGCTTAGTAAAATATATACATGAGAAGTGGGAACTCCTAGGGCCCTTCCATACAGCCATATAATTCAGAAAATCCCACAATATCTGCTTTGAAGTGGGTTATCCGAGTCCATACTGCCATATATTCCATAATGCGGGATTTTATTTAGCTGTGTGGAAGGGGCCCTAGTCCCATATGTATGGAGAATCTCCTCTGTCTAAGGATGCGCTCCATGTGACAGAAAAACATCCTCTCTTTCCTTACCAGGATTCTGATTGCCTGAATAGAATTTATAAATATCCTTTTGTTTTGCTTTGCTTTTACTTCAAACAATTATTACATAATAGGGTATCATAAGTGGTTACGTCAATGCAAAGTCAAACAACTATCTAATAAACCAAACGGGAAACATTAAGAAGATTATAGAGATGGCCAGAGAGATAACATTATATGTCAACTGACTGTGCCTCTTCATTAGTTTCTGAGAGGCTAAGGAGGAATCAGGAATGAATAATTCTGAGTAATATAACAAATAAATGAATGTTTTACATTATAATAGTGTTCCTGGTTCTAATTTGTTCCAAAAATCTGCAATTGATAAATTAATTTCTCCTTGCAGGCTGACTGCTAAGCCCTGTTTTTCCCTTTAGAGATGGAGAAATTCAGCCTCTTTTGTTGAAATGGATGTGAAGAAATGCTATGTAAGCACCAGAATTTTCCAGTCAATTATGATTTTTGGACTGGGTTATTACACTTTTATTTAACAAAAATATTCTTTCTAGACACCCACAATTTAGATGAACAAAAACTGAGAAAACCTAGCACCCAGAATCACATGATAGCAAAATCATATGGATGGTTATGCACAAGGGCATCTGATTTTAGTCAATGGTGGTTATTCTCTGATAAGACTATTTAAGAAGATAGTAGCAAAATCAAGTTGCAAACAGTAGCAACTGGTGGCATCAATGGGTACTTTTATCATCATAGGCTATCACTTGTGGCTGAGTATAATTGTCTTACAAGGGTGGAGTCTTTGTCTAAATGACTGTAGAGACCTATTTTGAATCCCCATGGTCTTTCACAATGACATAGGTTTCCAGGTGGAAGGCAGTCCCCATAAGGGTTTGCTTGATGTGCCTTCCTCTTGGCACACTTCTCCCTTTCACACTCTATTGGTCTTTCAAATTTTGTTGTACAAAATTAGTAATTTTATACAACCAAATGATAATGCTACCAATATTCCATTCTATGAAATTCCAGGATCTGTAGTTCAGGGAGCGGTACCTAGAATTTTTAGCTACTTCCTCAACAAACTACAGATCCCAGGATTCCATACGATGTTCCCATGGCAATTAGTGGAACCATAATGCTACAAGTGTTAGTGTGAAAGTAATCTTTGTCAGTGGGCTAGTGTATCTGTGGTTTAGAAAAAAAAACTCCAAAGGTTCATAGTTCTTCCAAATAGGTTACTCACTGTGGACATCTCCTTTAAAATTCAAAGCAAAACCCACAGCAAATTCACATCAGAAACTAACAATCACTGATGGATACACCACAAAATGAAACTTACTTTCCTTCTGCAGACCCCGACATCTCAAATTGTACAAATCAAAGTTGAATTTGTTCTTGGCCATTTTCCCCTTTCACAAAAAGAATGGCAGACGTTTACAATTGTGCAAACTTTGCATTTGTGTTTCATTACTATATAAGACTATTGAACTGACATCAGCTGAAAATGGTTTGTTGGAGTCAGCGCCACAGCTGCAGCCCCACTAAAGGAGCGTGCCAATTGAGGTGTGAAGTTGTGCAAGCATTTGTTTCTGGGACCAGCGGGCTTCTCTTTCTGCATACTTACCAATCTAAGTTCTGCACTTAACTGACAATTTTCTTTCTAAAGCGAAACCAGAATAGTATCCAGACGACAATTTCCCCAGCTGTACTCACTTGCCAGCTCTAGAAGCAGTAAAATCACAGTAGTAAAATCAAAATTTCTCTCTCAGTATAATCTTTGTTTCTTTCCCAGCTTATTCTTCTCGGGAACATAAATAGCCAAGACTAAGAACAAAAACACAACAACACCCAAAGAAGACACATTAGGTTGGGCAGTCTCAGACTTGTTTTAGGCTGACCATAAGTGCCATTTAGTTTTCTTCAAGGCAAAATTGTAAAAATAAAACAGCCCACACTTTTTAGGAGGCTGAGCAATACTGTTAAAATATTGTTTTCACCTTCTCCCCTTTTTATTGCTATTTTGAAGTTTTCAGCCCTGAAATATTTTAATAGGTACATGCACGTATGTGTACCTACTAGGGGTGTGTAAAATTATCATTACTCTTTGTATTTCGTATGAAATTAGTTAAATTTCTGCATACAAATTGATATTTAAAATGTGCAGGAAAGGTGGGGGGATTTAAGAACTGAAATACCAATAATTTTCGTTAAGATTTGTTAAGATTTGGATGCCTCCCAAGGTCAGCTTAATTTTCAGTATAAGCATTTAAAAAACGTTTGTAAAGCCAAAAGTGTTTTAAAAACCAATCCTGTTTTTCTTTGGCTCGATTGCCAGAGAAGGCACTGAGGGTGAGACTAGCAAATTTGGGTAGGAGACTACAAACACAGCATTCTTAGAAATGTAGTTTGGGAAGGCGAGGCTCCCTGTGGCAGAGAATACAAAAGGCCCTGCCAGAAACTACATTTCCCAGAATGCAGTGCTCAGCATCAGAAAGTCCATTTACAGTCAGTCTAATAATAACAAATAAAATTATTGAATCTGCAAAGGGGACTGAAGTAAATAAGTAATAGTATAAATCTGTGCTAAGTTGAAGTTATGTAGTTGTGTGTCATTCAGACAGACATTAAAGGGAATTGGTGTTGTCGCTGTTTTTGTCTAAACTTTTAAAAATCTGTAGATGTGTGAATCTTTCTGAAACTTCTGTGGATTGATGCCCTGGTTATCTTGTGCATTTTGTATAAAATTTAAATAGATAGCTATTGCAGTTTTTTGATGTTATTTATAAAACATTTGAAAATTCCCCTAAAATCCATAGACAAGTGAAACATTCTGAAATTTGGTGGGCTAACAGTGGTAAAAGTGTTGTACCAATGTAGCACGTTTCACTCCAATGGCTATAAAAATCACAGAGAAAGGAGCCCCTGAAGTTTCCCCAATTATAATAATTATGTGCAATTACTAAAAACGAAATGTAATGAAATTTTGTTACTTTCATTATAGAAATGAATTTTAGAAACACTTTAGAAATGAAATGCCAGCACTCCCCAGTTTTGTAATGACTTTTGAACAACATTTTTACTTAAGTCTTTATATATGCTTTAATATGTATTGAATTTAATTTTTTAAAGATGCCACGAGTTTGAAGTTTCAGGAAAGCATTCCTGAGAGGGCTCTAGCGCTCCCAAAAAAATCCAGAAGCAATTGCCAGCTAGACCTTTTTGTTCACATTTGAAGTCCAGCCACATTTAGCATATTGACTGTGGCAATATCAATCAGAGATATATATATATATATATATATATATATATATATATATATATATATATATATATCACAAAGCTATTTTTAAAGTGTGTGTATGCATCCAATGAGATTGAAGAAAAGAATAGCGGAGAGGAATTCCTTTTCCATGCATCTTCCCTTTTACATTATTGAAGGAAGAGCAGGATGGGATTAGAGAGCTGCCTTGTTGTTATAGTGGTACCATCCCAAACTAACCTAAGAGACTGAGTGCAGTAGAACCACAAAGGGAATGTGATGAGTTGAGGAGAGATGGACAGGGAAGTTCCTTTTGTCACAAACAATACATACTTGAGTCTTACGCTACAGGGAAACAATACGCTTATGAGCAACTAACCTTTTTGAGCTCCCTAGAGCTTTTCATCAGATTAAACAGTTTAAAAAAGGCATGCAGGTGGCTGACTGGCAGAAAAGCATGGAAGATTAAAATCTGGGCTAAATGTTTTAGCTGCTAGTTTGCTTCTGATTGGCCAACTGCTGTCCTTGTTTTTCTATCTACTAGGCTTGTGCGTTTTAATCCATTTCTGCTGGCCAGATGCCAATAGACCCCAATTTCCATTTTCATGTGCCTCCCAAAAATGGGCATGCAGCTGGATGGTCATTTTCAGACCGCAGCCAAAAAAATACGGCGAGATCTGGCCCACTGACAGCAATTGGGGGGGGGGCTTCCCGGGCTCTCCTTCCCATCATTTTTAGGGTTAGGGTTTAGAATTAGAGTAGGTAGATAAATGTAGGTAGTAGTTTTCTGAGAATGAGGGTTGTCTTTGTGTTTGCTGAGATTATTATTATTAATAATAATAATTATTATTATTATTATCTTTTAGAAGTATTTTCTGAAGGAGAGGAGGGGAGACAATGGATTCTGGCCAATTTTCTCCACTGATTGGTGGGCAGAAAATGGTGATGGCTGGAACTTTCACATTATGGCCACTCGGCCAAGCTGAAGAAGCAGGATTGGCCGAAGGAAAATGGCTAAAGTGGATCCACGCACAAGCCTAATATTTACCCCTCAAACTGATGTTGTTTTCTCATGTCAGCCTGCTTCATTCTGTCACAGTCTGCTGGTCTCTCTTTCCCTCTTGATGGATGGATGTGCACCCCCCAAATATCTCTTTCCATCCATAAATGCCATGTTGTATCTATTTTAATTAAGTAAAAACTACTGTATGGGAAAGAGGTCTTCAGCAATCTCTTGAATTACTTAACCTATGAATCATGCCAACATTTGGTTTGAGTTATTTTAAGTCATTTGAGGAAAATGGATAAATGAAGAACTTATGATCTCTGACACATTTTGCATTGCTTGATTATGAATAGCTATGGGGGCCTTTTAAACACTATACTAATCCTATGGAGAAAGCCCTTCCATAAGTAGTCCACACACAGATGGGATAATTGTTCAAATTACTCAGAAACATGTATGTGTGAGAGCAGGGACAGTGGTGATGTTCCAGATTTTGGAGTATTGACATATTGGTTAGGACACTTGCAATGTAAGGCATGATATGACTGGGGCATTAAACCACAATCCCACTCAGATCAACATTGTTTTATACGGTTAGTGAAAGGCTCTTAATTGTTAGTGTTTTAGAATTTTAAATAGCAAAATATAACCATTATAAAAACTTGTCACTAGGAAAAATTAAACCATAGCGTCTAGAGCAGTGGTTCCCCAGATGTTTTTGGCCTACAACACCCAGAAATTCCAGCTAGTTTACCAGCTGTTAGGATTTCTGGGCATTGAAGGCCAAAAAATCTGGGGACCCCAGGATGAGAACTACTTCTCTAGAGCCATAATCATGATTAAATCTCTGTACTATGCTGTGTCATTCAATAAGTCTACTGTAGTTCCCTGTTAATTAAATTTATATGTGGATATACAAGCCTACATTTCTAAATGCTCTCCTCACAGTGATAGCACTGGAGCTGTCTAGTAGTTGCTAGTCCCAATCAGAGTAGCATTTATGTAAGTTCTATTGATTCAGTAAGTCTGCTGTAGTTCTTGGCTAATTAAATTTAGGACTATATATCCTTGATCTAAATTTAATTAGCAGGGAACTACAGCAGACTTATTGAATGACCCAGCATGATGTAATGGTTTAAGCACTGAATGATTTAAAAAAACATGCGATTTTTCTTGATCTTCTACTGAGTGTGCTTTAGAAATTCAGGAATCAAATTTGCAAATTTAGTCATTTTTTACCTTCTAGAGGACATTCAACAGAAGATTTAGAAAAAAATCGCATGCAAGGAAAAACCATGAGCTATAACAAACAGACCTTTTGAATCACTTGATGGAACAGTGCCTCTAAAAATGTGGTAAATGTATCATTTAGTACAAATAACAATTTTTGTCAGAATCTCTGTAGGAGAGGAAGTCATCAGACTCCTCTTCCCAGCCTACTGCAATCCAGGTAATTATCAGCACCTCTCCTGGTGGGATGCTATTTGCATTTTTTAAATCAAAAAGTAGAGTTTAAATTCAAAGCTTGGCATGTCTATTCTGGCTCTTACTTTGGAATTTTTAATCTATCAATACTGTGTAGTCAAACATATGGAGCCATGCAAATTTGGTTAATGCTCTGTATCACTGAAGCCTGATGCTTTTCAGCAACGTATGAATTTCAGTTGTGGAGAAAGTGCTCCAAATGAAAAAGCAAATTGCGATCATAATATTCTCTCCCTCTTTCTCTCTCAGCCCCTATATACCCATGAACATTACAAGATACATAAATGTGCAAGTAACAGTCTATCTTTAATCATTTTCTTTCTTTCTTTCTTTCTTTCTTTCTTTCTTTCTTTCTTTCTTTCTTTCTTTCTTTCTTTCTTTGGAATCAACATGCTGTTTAAATTTTTCAAATATATGCATTAGAGTGGGATTGTAACTCTACTAGCAAGGAATAATTAAATTAAATGGCTACACATATTTTAATGGGTATTTTTTTGCCTGAATTGACATACATTTGAATTAAATTTCAAGGCAATTGTTTCTCAAAATGAAGGAACCCAGAACAAGGGAAAATGTAACTTAAGATTCAGAGTGTTTTGCTTACAAGGGAAAAGTGAGTTATAGCATTCTTGAATTCTTTCTTAACAGAAGACACATTGCTTGTGAGACAAACATTTGAGCTGATATTCTGAAAAAGGCCAGAGAAACAGGGTTCTTTCTCGCTTCCAGTTCTTCCAAACTTCTACGGTCACCAAGAAGTCCTTGGTTTTGTATTCCTCCTCCAGGTTTATAGATGTTTTCCCACTCACCTACATCAAAATGCCAAAAGGCTTTATTCTTCTGCATGCCTTAAAGGCAGCAGTGTTCTAGTCAATTTTCCAGGGTGACTCAATTGCAGTGGTTCTCAACCTATGGGTCCCCAGATGTTTTGAACTACAACTTCCAGAAATCCCAGCCAGTTTACCAGCTGTTAGGATTTCTGGGAGTTGAAGGCCAAAACATCTGGGGACCCACAAGTTGAGAACCACTGTTCTATTGTAACCTTTAGTACATGTTCAAGTTCAATAGGGTTTGCTATCCACAATTACCTGTTTCCATGGTAAGTGCAGAATTCATGGATATAAGTATTGTACTGTATTTTGTGATACTGATTATAGCCTGTTTGTAAATCCCCCTGAACAATTCAGAGTAATCATATAGTCGTTTAGAAGTTGAGATTGCTACTCCTTGCAGTCCTAGTCACCATGACCAGTTGTGAAGAATTCTGGGAATGCCTTCCCAACATCTGGATGCCGACATTATTCCAATTTCTACCCTAGTACATCACAATGTGTATAAAAATAAATAAAAATGGTGCAATTAACACCTATTCCTAACCATTGCTTATGGGGGACATTCTACTTCTATTTTCCATGCCTTGCTTGTTCATCTATTTTTAGAGATGTACTACTAAGTTGTCCCCAATTATTCATTTATGGTTGAAAAGAAAGACCACACAGATAAAAAGCCTTTTGTAATTGAAGAACCAGCATGTGTTAGATGAGAATTCTAGGAGACAGAGATTCAAATATAATCTCAGCCATTGGAGACCCACTGGCTGACCTTGGGCAGGTCACATTATCTCCGTGTGAAACAAAGGTGGTGGCAAACCTCCTCTGAATTAATCTTGCCAAGAAAACCCTATCATAGAGTCACCATAGAGTCAACTTGAAGCCACATAATAACAATGACAATAGTAGAACAAGTGCCTTCATGCTCATGTTTATCAGAATAATCATACAGTATATCACTAAATGCAGAAAATAAGAATGAGAGTCATGCCATCATGACACTTACAACAGATCTCCTTCTGGTGTGGAAGTCCCTTCATTTTTATTATACTCTGTGATTTAGAAATAGGCAACTTTTCTGGATCTGCCACTATGGCCTTGTTTAACCTAAGCATGTGCTCTATATGGCATGTTGAGTTTTTAAAAATCTATGCAAAGCTTTGCTGGCTCAAACTGCAAAACATTCCAACACTGCATCTCTATTTTCAGATAACTTTTCTCATGTTCACTTCATGTCACAATCTTGTGTCTCCTTTTTGAAAGGCAATAAATATGACTGTTCCTCTCTAGCCTGTTATCCTTCCCGCAACCACGTGAAGAATGTATCAATATCACTTTGATATCTTTGTGGAATGTGGAATGTGGATTCTAATGGGATTTTCTAAACTCAGTTGGGGAGGATATAGAGGGGAGCAGACTCCAGGTTGATGGAATCTCTGTTCCCTCCAGGAGGCTGGAATGGAATTTCATTTGTACCACACTTTCATTCTGCAATTCCTACCACTTCTGCCAGGGTATTGTAGCCCAATATTAAATCATTTGTTCCTAACCACAGGCCAATGTGAATGTCTTCTGAATGACCTTGGGACAACAGGGAAAGTATAATCAACAGCATAACTTTGGGTTATTTTCCCCTGGGAACAGGGAAAATTGAGGTCTTTCCTGCTCCACCTAGTTGGCTAGTTCATATTTATCATTTCTGGATTGTATAAAGATGTTTATCCTTAAATATTTGTTGCTAAGGTAGTTGCAATTGCTGGCAAAACACATTGGAGATGCTTGTTTTCTTAATGTGCATAAAAATACGGCTAATGTTCTTATTAATTCGGCGAGACAATATGAATTTACCTTACAGATAAAGTTATCAATATGTCTGGTTGTGGATTCTGCAACACACAAAAAAGTCTCTGGAGCATTGAAATCTTCACTTTTGTTGAACTAAGCAGATGTTATAATCAAAATGTCTAAGTATAAGCCACATTTAAGGTAGCATTTAGATTCTTTGATGCCCCTTCTCTCTTTGGGACACAAGAGAGGAACGTTTTGGTGATTGCCCCTTGAACATAAATGGGCTAGAGGGTGCTGAATTATCTTTAACAGCGTTTTTCAAAAATTTAATTAAATTGTTTAAATAATTGAATTAATTGAATTCTATTTTAATATTTGCCTTGTATATGTTTGTAACTGTATCGCTTTTTAAGTTATTAGCTTAGCTATTTTGGGTCCTATGCAAGCTATGAATGAAGATGATGATGATGATGATGATGATGATGATGATGATGATGATGATGATGCCAGAGTGTGGAATATGCTAGCTTTTTTGAACTTCCCAGATTATAATTTCAATCTCTTCCCAACCATTTTTATACTACTTGGACTTTAATAATTTTTATAGGACCACACATTCCCCGCCTCTGTTACAAGTGTGGCTTGGGTTCTCTGCTGAAGTTTGGAACAGAAGCTCCTGAGCAAATTTTAAGAGTTCTTCTTTAGCCAATGACTTGGTGGACAGAGGGGAGAAATGTGAGAAGCTGGTTAAGCCGAGCAGCCTTTGAAAGGGAGAGAGGTACTGGCTTCCTACTGATATTTGCAGTGTTCATAAAAGTAATCCAGGTACTAAAGCTAATCCTAAAACTACCATACTGTTAGAAGTCTAACAGGATTAGCAGATACAACTCTCTTCCCAACTTTTAAAGATGACAAAGTAAAAAAATTAAAATGACCAGTGCCGCAGAAAAATTGATCCACCTAGAAATAGTTAATTCATTATATTACTGAGTCTATGAAATGACTAATAAATGAACCCAATGTTTTTCATCTTGTTACTTTATAAAACAGGAGGGTAGGACATAATATTTAATATCCTCCTTGGCCATGAGGACAAAGACATGACACCATAGCACTTTGTAGAAACTGCTCTCAAGATATACTGAAAGCATAATTTGAAAAATGTAAGTCGATAATTGTTTCCCTTGATGGTGTCCTGATAAAGTTGACTTAAGTGGACAGGATGAAATGACATCTAAGCATAATGCAGTTTCTCTAACTTTGTTCTCCTATGTTACACTACAACCACCGTCGTCCACTGTCGGGATGAGGGATGCAGTCAGAAGGTGCTTCCAGACAGAAGGAAAGTCCAGCCAAACTAGGTTTAAAAAACCCAGTTTGGGTGGCCTTTAGCTCTCACACCTCCTCCTAAACCATGTGCTTTCTCTAGGAGGATTGTCTAGATGCTCTCCTGGTAACTTCTGGGACACCCAACCCCCCCCCCCCCACCACCACCACCACCACCCCAGTAGAAAATAACTTACCCAGCTGCCATTAAGATTCTACTAGAGTCCTGTAAAAGTGCATGAGCTCACGTGTTTTGGGCCCTTTCTGGATGGGCCTTAACAGATCTGGAGGAGTTTTGTTTGGGGAGAAGATTGATGTGACCATTGGGCTTTTTAAAATAAGTACTTTCCTGATGCTAATTTAGTTTGATTTTGTTTTTATTGACTCCACATACATTCTGACTTATGGTGACCTTCTCCTAGGGTTCTTTGAGCAGGATTTCTTCCAGTGAGGTTTGCCCTAATCTTTTTCTGAGAAAGTGTGATTTGCCCATAATGACCAAGTAAGTGGTTTCCATTGCTAAACAGGGATTCAAACTCTGATCTTTCTGAATCCTAACCAAACACCTAGACCATTACAACACAATTATTGCCAATATTATCTGAACCAACCTAGCATGAAAAATCATGCTGGGCTGGTTTCCCATCCCAAGAATCTGAACAATAGCAATGGGAATGACTGTCTTTAAGTAAACCGTGAAAATGTTACAAAGGGGAGAAGAAAAGGAGGCTCCGCCTGGATGTTTTAGGCCACAAGATTTCTCTGATAGATCCTAATGGCAGCCACAAAATCCCCCTAATATGTCCATAAGCTTTTGGTTATATCAAGGCATTTTAAACCTGGGATTTCATTATGGTATGTCTCTGTGGGAAGGGAATAAGAGCTTCAAAGCATGAATAAAACAAAACAGATTCAAAACCCTAAAGGCTGATTTTTTTTTTTGGATCATGTCCTCCTTTCTTTGTCAACGGCAGTGGCACCTTTCCCAGCTTCTTACAATTTCTAAACTCTTTTCCTAGAGTTCTTCCTGAGGCAAACAGCCACTGACGTCAATAAGATATTTCTCATTAGTCAAAAAATTGAGCTAAATTCGAAAGGGCTGTTGTCACTTTATGTGTCAACCAGTAATACTTCTATTTCACAAAAAACACGGGGGAGATTTTTAAAAAATTATCTACAGATATGAGTGTACTCATTTCAAGCTCTATTGTACATAACTATGAACTTTAGGTAAAGGTTTCCCCCCTGACATTAAGTCTAGTCGTGTCTGACTCTGGAGGTTGGTACTCATCCCTATTTCTAAGCTGAAGAGCCGGTGTTGTCCATATACGCCTCCAAGGTGGCACCACGGGTTAAACCATTGAGCTGCTGAATTTGCTGACTGAAAGGTTGGTGGTTCAAATCCGGGGAGCGGGGTGAGCTCCCACTGTTAGCCCCAGTTTCTGCCAACCTAGCAGTTCAAAAACATGTAAATGTGAGTAGATCTATAGGTACTGCTCCAATGGGAAGGTAATGGCTATGAACTTTAGAGATGACCTAATGGCACCCATTCTTTTTAAAACAACATTTGAACTCAAGGCATTGATTGCCCAGTCTTGTTTTTTAGCTACTGATCTTTTCAGTTGGAACTAATCACTGATGAAGGGTAATGTTCTGATTGTTGTTGCTGTTGTAATGCACCTTCAAGTTGTTTCAGCTTATGGTCACCTAAGGAAAACCTATCATGAGGTTTTCTTGGCAAGATTTTGTACAGAGGGTTTTTGCCTTTGCCTTCATCAGAGGGTGAGAGAGTGTGATTTGCCTAAGGTCATCCAGTTGGTTTCCATGGTTTAGGATTCAAACCATGGTCTCCAATGTTGTAGTCAAAGATGCATATGAGAAATTATGATTATTAAAAATTAAAATCCTGGCTTATCATAATTGGTGAAATGAGCTTAAAGATGGCAAGATCTCTCTCTTTCATTTCTCATCTTTCTCCCAGCCCAGGATTCAAAGCAGCCTGCAGCATTAAAAATGCATTGATCCATAGTTTTCTGACTTCTAAAAAACTCAGTCATGTTTTTAATTTCTCGGGATCTAGGTATGATGGAACTCCTCTGCCGATTTGCCTTGCCATTTTAAATATCAACAATCATTAACATTTGTAGAAAATAGAAGCCTTAAATATTTATTATACTGTATAACAAATAAGTAAAAGATGAAATCCCTAAACTCCTTCTGCAATCCCAGTTCCCCAAACTCGATCCAAATCTTCACTTCAGTCCTGTCTGTTCTCTTTTTAAAAACAATGACAAGGTTCAGTTTCTTAGCTTTGGGGTTTCTGAAAGGTACATCAGCCATTGGTGTTTATATTATTAAATATGGTAATTTACAAAAACTGGTATGGTTAGCTTTCTGGTGACATGGATCATAGAATCTCATGATGAAAGGAATATTTGAAAATATTTTTGAGTGTTGAGAAACTCTGATGAGAACAATCCTGGATTTTTGCAGTCCAGCACGTTTTCTACACAAAATATATATTCAGTTGTTCAGCACACAAAATAGCACTCTCTACACAGGGAACAGTATTTTCTGTGTGGAAAATAATATTTCAATGCAGAAATATTAATTTCTGCACACAAAAATCTCTGTGCAGAAAACAGCATTTTCTGTGTACAAATTAATATTTTTGCATTAAAGTATTAATTTCCATACACAAACCGTGCAGAAAATGCCATTTTGCATGCAGAAAATTTTGTTTTATGTGCAAGACAATCATATGTGAATTTTGCACAAAACAAGTCCCAAATTTTGAATACCCATCAAAAGCTCTGCATTTTTCAAAGAATGTCTAGCGCCAGAAAGAAACTGCTGAAATTAGTCATTGCTACCTTTTAGAAGAAATGTAAGGCACATATATACTGAGCATTTAGGCCAGATAGAAAACAGTACTTTAACTGCAATGGCTGGATGCCA
Source organism: Anolis carolinensis (assembly GCF_035594765.1). NCBI lineage: Eukaryota > Metazoa > Chordata > Lepidosauria > Squamata > Anolidae > Anolis > Anolis carolinensis. The sequence continues at coordinate 27,866,318 of NC_085845.1, read as the reverse complement.
TGAAATCCTGGGATTTGTTGTTTGGCGAGGCACACAAGTACTCTTTGGCAGAGATAGGAAAAGACCTTGTCAAACTACAACTTCCATGATTTCATAGCATTAAGCCATGCCAATTAAAGTGGTATTAAACTGCATTAATTTTACAGTGTATCTGAACCTTCAGAGCCTGACACAGTAGCAAACAGCTACCATTGGTATTGGTTAAATTTATAAAGCAATAAGCATTTATTCTAAGTGTGTTCTCCAAATGTAAGCAACTGTTTATTTTCTAGCCATCTGTCGGGGATGCTTTGAATGTGATTTTCTTGGTTCTGGCAGGGGATTGGACTGGATGGTCCTTGAGGTCTTTTCCAACTCTATGATTCTATGATTCCATGTTGTAATCCCATATATCATATTATACTGAAATACTTTTAATGTAAGTCACTTTGAGCCTCCTTTGTGGAGAGAAAAATGAGTGTATAAATAATAATAATAATAATAATAATAATAATAATAATAATAATAATAATACAAATTCCATAAAGTCATAACCAAACATCATTTTGATTATGGCATCCCTTTGGGGAAATAGGTCACATTGGCAATGTTGCAAACATGTCATGGGCACATCAGGTCCTGTTATTCCTAAAGAAGGCCAACATAAAATGCCTGGCATGTTGAATATTGCTAGTTGCAAAAAACCCTCACCACCTATTTCCAGAAGATAAATTGGTGAGGCTAAAATAAAAACAACTTGCTGAAGAACCATCTGCACAGCAGAGGAAGACAATGAGTTCCAAAAAAACAAATTTGCATATTTTTGCACTTATACATTTCTACACATTGGTTCTTTTGGAACCTTCCTTATTTATTGCTATGTTTTCACTGTTTCTAGAGTGCTTCCCTTGATATTATCACGGAGAGGCCCATGAATATGAACGATTTGGTGGCCATGTGAATCTGGTTTGGTTTTGAAGCCATGAAAGCTCTTTGAAAGCTCTTTACATAGTGATTTTTTTTGGGATTTATTTCATTGTTTAGCTATCTGTCATCCAGAAGTGCAATGTTTACTTAAATGCTGCAAGTTCAATGTTGCAAATTAACAAGCACTGTCATAAATTAGAAGCTTTGGTTTTAAACGGTTGAGTTAAATGTTATAATTAGAAAAAGCTCAACAAATGTTTTGCTCTCTGAGACCAAATTCATGGAAATATCCACATACTCAATACTCCAAGATCCTCAAAGATATAACAAATGTGTACAATGATAAACCACAAGATATGCTTTCAAAAGTTGTATTTTTAGTCGTGGGGAGGATAAAAAAGTGATAGCAATATTGAGGAGCGTAAGGAATGAGACCAATGTTGCAACTATTGTCCTGCATTTCTCTTTGAATGATGGAAAATAAGGGATTTTGCATACAGTGTAATTATCAACTATTTTATGGACCAATTAACCAGTCAAATGTATCAGTTCTTTTGGGGCTGCAGTGGCGCAATGGGTTAAACCCTTGTGCAGGCTGAACTGTTGACCTGAAGGTTGAAGGTTCGAATCTGTGAGACAGGGTAAGGTTCCATCTGTCAGCCCTAGCTTTCTATACAGGGACACGAGAGAAGCCTCCCAGCAGGATGGTAACGCATCCGGGTGTCCTCTGGGCAATGTCTTTGTAGATGGCTGATTGTCTACACCAGAAGCAACTTGCAGTATTTTCTCCATTTGCCTCAGACATGATAAAAAAAATCAATTCTTTTGAAACCTGATCCAAGAAAATGTTCACACTGTGACACAGATGATCTGTAAGGTAACACTTTGCTAACAGCATTGAGAGATATCTGAGAATATATCCCTTTATCTATAGTGGGTGTTGCACTATATGGATTATTAACATACTCTCTCTGCAGCCCTCTCAGGGTATATCTGCACTGAAGAATCTTTGCATTTTAAAACCACTTTGAATCTCATGGCTCAATGTTATAAAATAGTGTTTTTGTAGTTTGCTGAGGCACCAGCACTCTTTGGCAGAGGAGGTTAAAGGCCTTGAAAAACTATAACTCCCATAATTCCATAGCATTGAACCATGGTAGTTAAAGAAATGTCAAGCTGTATTCATTCTGCAATGTAGATGAACCCTAAGAGGGCTGCAGGAGAGAGTATGTCTTGGGTTTCGATACGTGAAAAAAGTCATCACCTTTTGTTGAAACATTTCATCAGCTGGTGCCCCATGATGTCTAAGGAACATCTAGGATATTAAATAAAATAAGCAAGGATGTGCTTTTTCTTCTTCACTTACAAATTGTGTTACACGTTTGAGACTGGGTATATTTTTAACTTTTATTTGGTGCACTTAAATTTAATGGGTGGTAAAATCCATGGTCATTCTCACTCAGCTCCTGAAGAAATGAGTTCCATGCTCAGATTCTCCAATTACTGCACTTCAAGTTAGCTATAAATTATTATGGCAAAATTCTTGGTTTGGTGGATGAAGCAGCAGTAATTGGCTTCAGTCAACTGATAACACTGAGCTTAAGAGCCAAGTTATTAAATTAAATGTGATTTTGAAAAAGCACACGCTGCACTGACATTCCAAAAGGTTGGCTCGACGCAAAGGGTTATGACAAGAGGATATTAAAGCTTTTGCCACTCTGAGAAATATGGACCATATATTCCAGCAGGTTACATTTTCCCCATAATTTTTTTAAACAAAATCAGTAATACAAACAATTTGGAAATTAGAACCAGTATTAAATGATCAAATTTAGAATCAGTAAGGTATTTGCCACTATCTTATCAGAAAACATTTCGATGGTGCAACCATGTCTATCACACCATCTTTATCCCTCCAGGGCATCTGTAATCTCATACCTTCATGCATTAAGCAGAAAGTCTGAAGGGAAAACATTTAGCTAAAGAAGCTTATTGGTGGTCTCTAGACAATTCCACTTAGTTCTCTGAAAGACTTTCCAACATTTGCAGACCAATAGCTGGTTATTTTCCCTTGTACTGTTTCATACATGTGATTCTAAAGGTGTGATCAGCCAGGACTCGGGAGTCTAGGATGAGACTATTGCATGAAATTTTACTTCTGTGTTTGTGTGTCCTTGGTAACTCTTTGTCGGGGAATTCCAAGTCCACATAGCTCCCTTGGATAAATACTCCAGATTGGCCTACATTTTTTTGTTTTGTATTATAAAGTTCTCTTTCATGACAAAATGTCTGATTCAAATACTATAGGATTACAGAGAATATTAACTCAGAGAATATTTGAGTCTATAGATCTTAGTACAGTTATGGAGCCACGGTGGTGAAATGGGTTAAACTCTTGTGCCGGCTGAACTGCTGACCTGAAGGTTGAGTTGCTGACCTGAAGATTACTGGTTCGAATCCGCTAGATGGGGTGAGCTCCCATCTGTCAGCTCTAGCTTGTGGGGACATGAGAGAAACCTCCCTGCTAACACATCTCCTGGGCAACGTCTCTGTAGACTGCCAATTCTCTTGCACCAGAAGTGACTTGCAATATGTTCTCAAATTGCTTCTGACAGGATAAAAAAATAGAGGGCTTATTTCCATTTCCTAGATTATTTATGCATATTGTACATATTAGAGCATCTGCTGGTATCTGCTGCAAGTTGGTTCTAGGACTTAATCTGGATACCAAAATTAGTGGATGCTCAAGTTTCATTATATGCAACAATATAACATAGTGGTGTCCTTCCTATGAAATGGCAAAATAAAATTTTGCTTTATAGATTAAAAAAAAGTCATGGATGATTGAATCTGTGGCTACAAAGAATTTCTATCTTGTTGGTAAAACCCTACAGTTATGTTAGAGTATGTACTTTAACCAATGTTGTGCAAGAAGGTACCTCATACCTCCCTTTTAAACACTGTTGCTCTCATCACACAAGGGCAGACAGTGGGCTCCATTCATTCAGCTACTAAATGGGTTTGGTATGGTGCCAGGGCATGTTATGGCTGCCATTGAGCATCAAATGGAGACCCAACAGTCTTACATTGGTATAGAAGTTGCTCCTTTCTTGCTTCCAGAGCAGCTGGAACATGCACAGATACAGACCTGAACTTGATCAGAAGCTAGGAAAATAACTGCAACTGACAATTCTTGCATGTTGAGGAGAAAGTAGCAATAGAGGAACTGTTTCTACTCCCTATGGTAATGGTGTGAGTATCCTAGTAGGGCACATTCTCCATCAGGATTCTTATAGGCTCTAAACCACTGGGAAACAAAGATGGTCTTCAGGGCAACTTTCAGCAATTTCCTCAACTTTATCATGCTTTGAAAAAGGAGATTATTATTGTTCTATTATCACTGCTCAGATTCACCTCTTAAAATGGAAAGTATAATTCATCTAATTTTTTGAACAAAGTGAAATGTTTGACAGTTACATGAAGGGCTTCATTCTTCTTCACTTTTATGTTTGAGGTTTATCTTGCCTTGGTAGGAAGTAATCCCTTTTAATCAGAGTTTGGATCTAATGTATCACAACATAAGATTTTGCTTATAGTCTGGAATTCTATTGGGGATGTATGCATGTATACATTTTACTTACTGTTGTCACTACCAAGTCAAATAGACCCAATGAATCAATGAAAACATGGTTAATCAGCACTTCTGTTAGCCCATTGATTCAATGAGTCAACTCTAGATGGGTCTAACTGAAATTTTAATCACAAAATACAACAGATAAAATCTCTCATTGATTTAAAGGGAGGTTGCAATTAATTAAATGCTCAACTTAAATAAATCAATAAAACAGTTTTAACCTAGCTGGGATCATTCCATATTTATCTCTGTGTTTTTCTTTCTTTCTATTTGTCTCTTGGCTGGATTATGCCATATGTCTGAAACATCTGCTTCAACTGTTTTGAATAAGAGGTCAATAGGAAATACAATGTTTCCTGATCTGGGGGTATCGGACTGACTGGTGTTTTGGCATCTGCATGAGCTTACATCATTTCATTAAGAAAGACTAGCAAAATTCTATTTTGGGTAATATGAAAAAGAAGTATGATGGGGTTTCCTCTTTCTTTTGCATCCCATTAGACGCAAAAGCTCTTCTTATTCAGAAGTTGTTATGCTCTGATGGTGACCTTTTCCTGTTCTTTTTCTGGGAGCCTTTCTCAAATCTTCTAGCTTTTAGTTTCTCCTCTGGGCAACAGATGATACCCAGCTGTCATGGAAGACTTAGAGGATACACAAGTCAGGAAGCTAGATGAGAACATAATTGTCTCCTTTAAACAGGAAAAGAACAACAAAAGAATGCTCCAAACTCCGGCCAGCGACAACTAATTATTGTGCCACCTTGTGGCTGAACTATATAATGATACTATCCATTCACGAGTGAAATCAATTTACACCTGATCCTTCCTCTCAAGCAGCTTTCCTAACTATCAGCAGTATTGCAAATTAGAATAAAACACATCCCTATTAAGATAGCTATTGTCTTACTTTTCCACACATTTGAATGTCTTAAACCTCAAGTTCTATCCCAACATGAAGGATTGTGTGATTCAAAAATAATAATAAAATGAAACAAAACTCCCCTCTCTTCACATTGGCTGCATTCAGTGAGTACAGCTATTCTCAAGACAACAGAGAATTGCTATACCTACCTTATATACACACACAACAGTTTAATTCAGAAATAAAGAGGTAGTAATCCTAATTTGCTTTGAGCATTGGATGATGACTGTGGAGGTGAAGGTTCAAATACTAAATCAGTCATGGAAACCCACAGGGTGACACGGGGTCAAACACGTTTTCTCAGCCTCAAAGGCAGGCAAAAGAAAGCTCCCTCTGAACAAATCTTGTTCATCTTTGGTTCTCCATAGTTGGACGATTAGAGGGGGTAAGTGTTTCTTTTATGTTCGCCTAGGAAAGACTTATCTCCTGTCATTCACTACTCTAGTCAGATATTGTTCCTTTTTTGTAAGAGCTAAAGTAGAGTGCTTACACTGACATATGGATAAGTTGACTCAAGTTTTTGAGGTTGATTTTTTTTACTAACATTTATAAACTTATATATGAGTATATAGACTACTCATAATTCTGCTTCCCTCACATTGAATGTTTTTAATTTTAAAAACAAGTTCTTAATATCTCAAATATTTTTTAAAATGGTGATTTAAGTAAATTCTCATCATATGGAAACTGAAATGTAATTCTTAATTACCACTTGTCCTACCTGTCTGTGAATGGAGGACAATGAGAATGAAGGACAATGGGAACGATGAAATATTATTGTTCATAGTACACTTATCCACTTTAGCTGTTGTATTACAGTTTGTATGAGTGGTTTGTGACTTGTATTAAAAAAGAATTTGATTCCTGGAGGCTCTTGACTTTTTAACTAAAATTTCTAGACTTATACATGAGTATATGGGGTAGTTGAATTTGTTGGTCTTCTTCAGATAGTGGTCACCATGTAGGTTGTTCCTAAAAAACTTGAACAGGCTCAATTTGAGTACTGTACATTGAGGACATTATCACAAAGGGAAATAACCCATCTCTGATACTCTTTGCATACGAGTGCCATGGGTATGAGCACATGGCACACTGCAAATCTTGTTTGCAACGTTTAGGGACTTGTATGCAAAGAATATTCATTTGATAGCCCTGGAAAGTGTCTTTGCCATTCCTTTTTGTTTCTGGGTGCATTAGAGGTGTGGCTTTTGCTGTGTGAGCATACTCACAGGAAACTGGATGACAGCAGATTGTGTGGTGGGGAGAAGCCAAGTACCAGCTATATAAGCAAAGGTTTCCCAAATAACAGAAGAGTCAAACAAAGTCCCAGTATATTAACTGGAAAAAACCCAAATGCTAAAGTCCTTGTAGGCTAGCAATATTAAGGTATGCACACACACAAGTTGTTGAGGATGAAATAAAGCCAATGTCCTGAGTCCAAGTTGCCGTGGTCATGTTGAAGAAGTTCATGCAGGAACAAACACAAGCCAGAAATTTCAGCCCAAAGTCCACAAAGCCAGCAGTCCAGAAACATTAGAGCCAGAAATTCAAATCAGGAACCAAAATACCATAGTCAGGGCACAGTCCAGAATTAGCAAAGGTATAAAGAGCATCAGAGTCCAAATTCACACCACAAAGCAAACACAATGCCTCCCACAACAAGGCTTCACCTGGAGGGCCTTTTAACCTATGTTCTCAGATATTGCCTGTGTAGAGCCAGTTTCTCTGATAATTGTGCAGACCTGTGGGCCTCTGCATGCTGTTGTCTGTGTTCTCAAAGGGACAGTGCATTTAGCCTTTCACCAGCCTGCCCTGTTGTTCTGAGTTCTGCTTGCTCTTCCTGCTGAGAAGTGGTGGCTGTTGCTGAAGGCTCTTCTCCAATAACTAAGCAGGTGCTGCTAGGAACTGCTGATCTCCAACTCCACCACTGGTCCTTCTAACAGCCCCTCATCTTTACTCTCACAACTAACCATGGCAGAAACTGAATGACAGGAGATGGTGGAAAGCAAGGGAGTCTGAATGAGAGATCACTTGGTGGGGAGTAACTAGATGACAGTGGATGTGGGGTAGATGGGTGAGAGGCAAACTGTGCAGTGTTAGTATTCATATCTATGGCCTATGTTTGAATTTGGCTCAGAGGCTCCAGAATTTAATGTAACCCCTGCCCAAAGAAATGATAGTGACATATGTCCACATCCTACAGATTGGGGGAAGTAATCTATATGCCGTGTGATGAAACAAGGCACATTATTTTATTTGCCTTGGGAAGGAATGTGATCTGGCTCATCCGTATCCTGTATGTATCCAATCCTAAAAAGCCACGGGTTCCCCACTTTGAGTATAATATGATTCTAATTCTTATTTTTAAAAAGATGATAGCAGATTGTATGGTGTTTCCCCTCTCTCGGGAGAGTGGCAAACCTAAAAGGGGAAACCTAAAAGAAAACCTAAAAGAAGTAATGCCACCCTCTTCTCTCAATGCTGTGATGCCACTTATGGCTTTTTTGAATACTTGAGCAGGAAAATGCCAGTGGTTGAAATAGCTCACCCCCTGAGGCGATATTGGCACTTCCCCCTTTGCATGGAATAACCTTTGGACATCCATGGCATGGGTTATATCAAAACCCATAAATTTGGCCCCCAAACATGTCCTCAGCATAAACATGAAGTTGACTTATACATGAGTATATGTGGCACATAAGGAAAGTACTGCAGAATTTGTCCCTTATGTTTAAGTTATCAATGTGAGCTTGATTTAAGACAGACAGCAAATGAGAAACATGCATACCATGTTGTGGTGGATGTGGTGTATATTAAAATGCCATCATTGGTGAGACTTCAAAGATAACAATCCATTCCCAGCTCACAAAAGCATTACAACAAAATGGCACTGAAATCCCACTAAGGCAGTCACTGTTTTGGAGGCGGAGGGAGAGGCCGGGGGACATGAAATGGCTGTTCTGGCAAAGTTTCCTTAAACAGCTTGTTATCCTTCTGTTGCAGTTAAAGACTGTTTTTGGATAGTGTCATCTTGGTTCAATGAGCAAATTATGTGAATGAGACCTGTTGGCTGCGCTTTTTATGCCACGAGAAAACAAATCAAGAAATCCCTTAGGTTTCTGTTTCATCTGATTTGTAACAATGCAGAATACTAAACCATGGGGTGAATACAACTTGAGGTCACTTTGATGATGTGTTTAGAAGACACCAAAATATCTCAAGGGAAGGATTATTGAGAATCAAATCAGTTTAATTCTATATAGCGATGGGCACCTTGGAAACTATAATTCAGAAGGTGTACTAGAGCTCTCTTTCAGAATATTCCAAATATCCAGTCCAATTGCAAAAAGGCAGGACTGAGTGGTACGAAACTGATACAGCTTTGTAGTGCACACAGAATTATATTCCATATTGTACTGGAGCAAAACCAGAAAATATGGTTACCCAGGCCTGATTTGGGATTCCAATTTCATGCCATAAATAGTGCTTTGTGTGTGGGCAATAATCTCATTGTTATTAAAACTTTTGCAGCAAATTGCATTCAAAGTGCAAAGCAATTTGCTCTTAATTAACTCAGTAGGAAGGAAATGAGAGGATAGGACATTGCCCTACCATGTAGTCTTGGGAAGAATCTAACTGTTGCAGCATCTCTTAGGTTTCCTGCTTTTCCTCATTGATAACTTTTGCCATCTTGATTACACTATGATGCTGTTTACCACATAGTCCCAATTTTCATCTGTGAAATGTTGGAGAATGTGACCTTCCTTACAATTGCCTATTATGGCTTAGGCTATCAAATAGCATCTGTAGGGTCACACTTTGCTGAATCAAATTCAGTACAGTTTTTTAAAACAAGAAACGAAATCAAGCATGAGGTCTCCAAAGAAGCCCAAAGGACTACTGTAAATTGAAATTTGCATTGATATGACAGAGGACTTTGTTACTTTTAACACTTTAATCATTATTTTAATATTCCACTATTCTACCTGCCCCACCTAATGGAAGGGCTAGTCTGAGATTTAGATACAATTACTACAGTATGATTTAAATAGAAATACAGTGCAGAACAGCACAGTCAGAAAGATTGTTCTCCCTATGCTGACCATTGATGTTTTGTCTGTAGGGTTCAGTGTCTGAGATTCTACACTGGGGTTGCAAAGCATAGCTCTCTACAGGTGGTGTTGAGTGTTGGTTGTGTTGCATGATCCTGGCACAATGGGTTAAACCCTTGCGCCAACAAACTGCTGACCTGAAGGTTGGTTTCTGACCTGAAGGTTGCCAGCTCAAATCCAACCTAGGGAGAGTGCGGATGAGCTCCCTCTGTCAGCTCCAGTTCCATGTGGGGACATGAGAGAAGTCTCCCACAAGGATGATAAAACATCAAAACATCCAGGCATCCCCTGGGTAATATCCTTGCATTTGGCCAATTCTCTCACACCAGAAGTGACTTGCAGTTTCTGAAGTCGCTTTGTCACCAAAAAAAAAAATCCTTGTGTTGAATGACCATATGGCACAATGTTCAACTGAATGTGCTACCAAAAGAGTACTTCCGTGAATTTAAGTTGCCCATGCAGTGGGTGAGAATGTATGGGCAATGGCATCAAATACAGTTCTGCTTTTGTGACTTTGAACTGATTCCAGACATTGTGCATTTAGACAAAAATATCTGACTGCTTCCATTGGGGAAGCCATGCACACATAAGAGTCTAACAAGATTTTGGCCTTTCTCTTGAAACCAGACTTGGACTAAGCACCCTTCAAATAGAAGAGAGATACAAAGGATTCTCCTGTGTAAGTTAAGGCACACAGACACTCTACCAATGCCGTTAGATACTTTGAGATCTGAATCTGATAATTTATTTATTTATTTATTTACATCATTTATATTCCGCCCTTCTCACCCTGAAGGGGACTCAGGGCGGATCGCATTACACATATAGGCAAACATTCAATGCCTTTTAACATAGAACAAAGACAAGACAAACATAGGCTCCGAGCAGGCCTCGAACTCATGACCTCCTGGTCAGAGTGATTCATTGCAGTGATTCATTGCAGCTGCTCTCCAGCCTGCGCCACAGCCCGAGCCCACATGAACCGCATTATGCCACTAGTGGCTTCAGTGTGCCTCTAGCTGTTAGGGTATTTAAAACTAAGGCTAAGTTCTTACTTCAATCCAGTAAAGTGGAAAGTTTCACAAGTTTACTTACATGGAAGTCTGTGTCATAGAGGAAAGGCAATGAAAATCACCTAGAGAAAGAGATGAGAAAACTTTCCCAGCACAACTCCTTCACCAGTCAATGACTTTTAAAGACAGAGTGAAGCTGTGTCTGAAGGTACAATTAATGTGGTTTGATACCACTTTAACTGCCACAGCTCAATGCTGTGGTATTACAAAGTCTTCTCTGCCAAAGAGTGGTGGTGCCTCACCAAACTACAAAGCCCATGGCAGTTAAAGTAGTGTCAAACTGCATTAATTGTACAGTGAATATGAACCCTGAGTCCATCCAGAGTGCTGCCAAGCAAAAGGTTACTGCTATGCACAATTTGAAAAAGTAATATAAATTAACATGAGGATTCTAACAAGAGACAGCACTCCTACGGACACTTACTTGGAAGTAAGCTGCTTTGAAATAAGTGGGAGTTACTATCAAGTAGACATGCCTAGGATTGTGTGGCCACTTTGCTTAATTATAAACAAATATCCCCTTATGGAAAGCAGTGAGAAATCATGTTCTACAAAAAGTTGTTTTTAAAAAGCATTTTGATGCATTTAAATATGTAGGATGTGTGCTTAGGTGCAAATCATAAAAATCTGGTGTCATTTTCCCTCTTCTTTAAGGACATTTACATTTTTGAAACACATTTCTGAGGGTTTTGAAGGTACGGGCTGGGGGCAAAAAACTCATGTTTTTAATTGCAGTGTGGCTATTCAGTACTCCATATGTGGACAAGGGATAACAATCGCTCCCAAACTCATAACAAACAGACATTTTGAATAATGTTTTCTCTACATGAACATTACCAAAAAAATATAGTTGTCCAGGAGGCATTTACAGCCCTCAGAGCTGAAATTATGTTTGACAAATGGGTAAGGAGAGACAAAGGACGAGGGCTTTTGAAAACAACCCCAGAAAATGTAGACACAGAAAGATCAAAGCTCAAGAAATATATCCATTGCACAAGCATCAGGAGTTTGTGTTCTTTTTTCAGAACTTGAACATGTGTGGCAGAATGCGGTTAAAGCTTCTAAGAAAAAAACAGAGGACTGTTTCCAAATACTACATCTACCGTGGAAGACAATCACACAGAGTTCATTTTGAAGAAATACAGACCGAGCAGGGTCGAAGTAAATGCAATGCTCAGTTGTGTATAGTCTCCCTGTACATGCCTTTAAGTTGTCTATTGCCTTATGACAATCCCATGAATTTCACTGTCTTTTCTTAGGCAAGGTATTTCAGAGGTGCTCTGGCCAATTCCTTTGTCTCAAATATAGGCTATAGCACCTACCCTGTTTCCCCGAAAATAAGACAGGGTCTTATATTAATTTTTGCTCCCAAAGATGCACTAGGTCTTATTTTCAGGGGATGTCTTATTTTTCCATGAAGAAGAGCTCACATTTATGGTTGAACAACAAAATGAACATTTATTATATACTGTAAAGTAGTTGTCATCACAAACCAGCATAACCAGACAAACTATGAATCCTATCAAGAATTTCTTGTTACTACCATTATTTACATGTACAACAATCTATGGTACCTCTTGCCATTTAGGTTTCACAAGGTTTCTACGCTGATTTCTCTCTATTCTAGTTTCAATGTAGTCATGAATGATGAATAATATAATATACTATAATAATAATATGATAATATAATAATAATATAACGATATACAATATATTAATGAGATAATATAATATAGGATATAATAATAACAGAATATGATAATAATATGGTATTAATAGGATAATATAATAATGGGATATAATAACAGAATAGCATAATAATATAATAATAATAGGATAATAGAATAATAGAATGGAATAGAATGATATAAAATATATTAATAGGATAATATAAAATGGAATATAATAATAATAACAGAATATGCTAATAATAATAAAATAATAATATGATAATATAATAGAATAATAGTATAGAATATAATAATATAAAATATATTAATAGGGTAATATAAAATGGAATTTAATAATAACAGAATAATAATATAATAATATGAAAATAGAATAATAATAGAATAATAATATAATGATATAATAATAATAATAGAAAAATATAATATAATGATTTAAAATATATTAATAGGATAATATAATAATGGGATATAATAATAGTAACAGAATATGATGATAATAATATGGTAATAGAATAATAGTATAAAATAATCAGTTTCATGGCATAGGATAGGAATAAGGATGAGAGGAGAATCCCAATGCGTCCTGTACCTTTAAGGAGCGAAGCCTTGGGGAGGAGTGGAAAGCCCTCTTCCTTCCCTCCCACCCTCCCTTGCCCGGGCTCCAGGAGCCAATCAGAAGCCTTGGGGGCGAAGGCAGCATGACCAGGAGGGAGACGGAAGGAAGGAAGAAACGGCAGCGCAGCAGCAGCCATGGAAGGTTTTTCAAGCCTCGGCTGGGGGACAGGCAAGGCAAGGCCAGCCAGGGAGGGAGGGAGGCACAGAAAGCAAGCACTTTCCCTCCCTCCCTCCCTCCCTCCGGTGTGTGTATGAGGAGTGCTGCTTTAGCCCTGCAGCCATGCTTCCCAATGGAACTCTGCTGCAGCCTTAGTTGCTAGGTCTTACTTTCAGGGGAGGCCTTATATTTGGCAATCCCCCCAAACCCCTGCTAGGTCTTATTCTTTGGGGAGGTCTTATTTTCGGGGAAACACGGTAGTATACAATGGCATTCTCCCATTCAAGTACTAACCAGGGGTTCACCCTACTTAGCTTCCAAGTTCAGAGAAAATCTGGTGCCTACGTCCTTTGATATTTTCGCTTTTTGTTCTATCTTTCTTTTTTATTTGTATAGGCCACATTTGCAAAGGAATACTGGAGCTTGGGGACAAGAGCCATTAAAATGTTCCTCTTAAGTGGGTCTTTTGCTAAACCATCCATAGTAAAATAGACTCTCAATAAACTGGAACTAGGCAATCAGAACTCTCAAGTAACTGGCAGAAAAATCAAAGAAATAATACCTTAAATTTAAAAAAGCTGTTATGATGCCATGAAACAGTGTAACTGTGATGCATTAAGCTTGTCTTTATTTGTCTTTTTTTGCTTTTAATTACTGTATTTCAATATTATTACCACATCATTTGATACAGGAGCCCCCAGTGGTGCAATGGGTTAAACCAGGGGTCCTCAAACGTTTTAAGTGGAGGGCCGATTCACAGTCCCTCAGACAGTTGGAGGGCCGGACTAGGATGAAATAGTCCAAAATTAGGATTGTTGTTGTTGTATGCCTTCAAGTTGTTTCAGACTTAGGTCAACCCTAAGTCTAAAGTTTAGGACAGAGGCCAGGTCAATGACCTTGGGGGGCCGCATCCAGCCCATGGGCCTTAGTTTGGGACAATCTCATAAGACCATAGGTAAGCAAAGAGACCTCCAAAGACTATCTAGATGGTCTCATAAGACCATAGATAAGGAAAGTGACCTCCAAAAGCCATCTAGATGGTCTCATAAGACCATAGGTAAGTAAAGGCACCCTCAAAGGCCATCTAGACAGTCTCATATGACCATAGGTAATGAAAGTGACCTCCAAAAGCCATCTAGATGGTCTCATATGGCCGTAGCTAAGCAAAGAGACCTCCAAAGACCAACTAGACGATCTCATAAGGCTATAGGTGAGCAAAGAGACCTCCAAAGACCAGGTAGACTTAGATCAACCCTAAGTCTAAAGTTTAGGACAGGGGCCAGGTAAATGACCTTGGAGGGCCACATCTGGTCCCCGGGCCTTAGTTTGGAGACCCCTGGGTTAAACCTTTGTGCTGGCAGGACTGCTGACTGACAGGTCGACAGTTCGAATCCGGGGAGAACAAGGTGAACTCCCTCTGTCAGCTCCAGCTCCCCATGTGGAGACATGAGAGAAGCCTCTAAGAAGGATGGTAAAACATCAAACATCCGGGCATCCCCTGGGCAACGTCCTTGCAGATGGCCAATTTTCTTACACCATTTATACTATCAGTTGTGCTTTTTTGAACCTTGAATAAGTATGGTCTTCAGTGCAGTCAATTATTTCACAAATACACACATATTTTACCCATTCTTGACTTAATGGGTGAGATGCCATTAATCATTGTGCAGCAGATGAGTTCAAGGACTTGGTATCCATTGTGCACCCAGTTATACAGCCAAGGGATGCAGTTGAACTACACTGGTGTAAATTGATACAATGCTAACAACTTATACAGCATTGCCCTGTAACCTGTCTTCCAGAGTGATTTTCCTTTTGACTCATAGAGGAAAATATCTTGCCTTTTCCATCATCTTCAGTTTTAGATGGCACAAGCAGTTGAGGAAATAATTGGTGTTCCGCTATAGACTGCAGTCTCCATAGCCATGCTGTTTTCTTTTGGTTTTAAGAAAGCGCTCACTGTAGGGCAGAACCACAAGCACTCAAGTGCCTTAAGTATTGAGCCTCTCAATGATTCTTCCCTTGAATTGTAAATATAGTGTCTGAAGAGAGTAGATTTTTGAGAGGGAACTGTGACAGGGAGAGAAGTTGAATGAGTCCATATCATTGCACCTATCCACAATTCCCTGGATAATAGACAGGAAAAAAGGGAGGATATGGAATGGTTCAAATGACCTTAGCTGCATCCTGCTTGGGTTACTGTGACATGAAATACAAGTACACATTTCATGTATTGTTTGAAATGCAATTGCAAATTTCACCTAATTACATGCCGTTTATATTACTGTAACATCCTGTACACGGAGCTGCTCTTGAAGGATGTTCGGAAACTTCAGCCGGTCCAAAGAGCTGTGGCCAGATTGCTAATTGGGGCTGGTTACAGGGACCCTACAACTTCATTACAACAGCAGTTCTGGCCATCAGTCCATTTCTAAGCATAATTCAAAGTCTTGATTTTTATCACCTTTACATTCTGTTTTCAGGCTATCTGAAGGGCCATAGATTCACATGTGAATCTATCCAAGCTTTTGGTCCTGCTACTCTTGCTTTTTGTGGGATATGTTGTGACTTATTTTAAATTCTACAGACAGAATTATAATATTTTAATTACACCCTTTGTATACTTCTATCTATGGGATTGTATATACTAGCCCTAAAACCTGAAGTGGACCAGAGATTGCTCCTGCATATTGAAATGATGTTCAGGAACTTATCTCTTATCTCTTCTGTCACTGTTCATTAATGTGGAGTAAACCAGGCTGAGCCAGTTTAGCCTCATGTTAAGAAAATTCAGGGAATATTCCAGAATTTTGCCAAAATTCTGGAGTGGCCCCATACTTTGAACAGAATGTGAATAGCAGACTGGCTTCAATATGAAGTGGTCTGCTGTCTACATGGGCTGGCACTGCCATCCCCTTTCCTCTGCACTTTTCAGCACATGGAAAGGGGAATGGGTCAGGGCCATGTTGTCCACAAGGCCATGGTAGATATCCAGGGAGTTCTGGATATTCCTGGCAATTGCGAGGTGCCTTTGCTGGCATCAGAAATCCGCTTGCTGACATTCAGGAGCTCTACAGACCTCTCCAGCTATCTGCCACAATAACATTAGTGACAGATGAGATAAGGATGACAATCAAGCCAGGTTTTATCAGTTTTGACCAGTTGTCCCAGGCCACACTGTTGCTGCTGCTTATGGGAAAGCAACTGAACACTCTGACTCTTCCAAGGCCAGTCTAGAGTATTTCTGCCCTGGACTAGCCCCAAAATTTGGAAGATGTACATGAACACAGTCAAATACAGTAGAATGCTTGTTATATTGGAAAAGTGAGATGAAGGAGGTTTTAAAGTATCTAGATTAACTAGGATTGTAGATCTTTGTAAATTTCATTATTACAGAATATCATCAAATAACTAAATTTTCTTTCTGGTTCAAGACATCTTTCAGAATAGTACCATTTTTGAAAATTATTTGCTGTTCATAACTTAAGAGCATTTCTGCAAAGTGTATCATGTTTCTCTGTAGGAAACACAAATTACGGTGCAGAAAACAATATTCCTGCACAGGAAATGCTGTTGTACATGTAATAGCCATGGAACTTTTCTCACACAATAAACTCCAAATTGCAAATATTCTCTCCTGCAGAGTTTCCTGACACTCAAAACCCTTGCAAATATTGAGCCTTTCTTAAAATTAAGTAGTTCAAATTGCATTGGCTGGATATGCTTAAAATATTGTAGTTCTGTTACTCAGAGCAAGAACTTTCCCACCAAATCCCGTTTGATATGACTTCTGTATTCATAGGATCAGGCTTTCAACTGTTTATAGGTTAGTAGGTGGATAAGTGTCATTCTTTGTTTTGTACTGTAGGTCTAATTCTTGGACGCTATGCCCAAGCCAATTTCTAAGAAGTCAGCAGCAAGAGCGTCTTTAGACTCCAGCGGTCTCATTCAGCACAAATCATAAAGCAATTTTAGGTAAGGAAATTACCAAAAGATGTTCTTTGCAAACACAAAGTGCCAAAATCACACTGCCAGCTAAGCAAATGACTGCAATAGATTTTGACATGAAGGCTACTCAATCATGATTTTTCCAAATCCGTAAGAAATTCAGCATGGAAATAATATATTAAATGGTTGGGTCCAGGGGGAGGTAGCACCCGCATTTAGTTATTTTGAGGAGTTTATTTTGTGGATATGTTAAAACTGGTAAAAATGTTGAAGCTCAACTCAACAGTGTGAAAACGTAATAGTTCTGTTACTGTGTATGTATGTATGTATATGTATATGTATATATATATATATATATATATATATATATATATATATATATATAAAAAATCTCCAAGCATGGATAGACATATATTACAGCTCACACTGTTGAGATTGAAGAAGGATAAAGAAACATTATTCTATGCTGTTGTTGTTGTTGTAAAAAAAAAATCAGAATTGAAACCATTGCATGTTACTTGAGACGTGCTCATTCTTCTACGTAAAAGTGAGGCTGGGAGCCCCACACTGCTGACATGTTTATGGCTCTTCATTCACACATGTGTGGATTTTGGCCCATAAAGGGAAGCTGTGTGTGTGTGTGTGTGCAATTAATCTGGCTTCTGGTAAACAAACAAATAGCTATTTCTGTGGCTTTATCCCTTGGCTGCAATCCACAGGTGCGGTGGTCAATGAGGGAGCAGTATCTGCTATGTAATGGATTATTGACTTTCCCCTGTTGATAAATAGATCTCTGACTGCATTCACTATGGAGACAAGCAGGAGTTGGAAGACAAATTCATTATGTCAAAAGCATGTGAGAAATGGAGAGTGTTGAACTATTAGGCCATCCATTTCTGTTGTAACAACTTGCTCAGGGCTCAGGTACAAATGAGTAATACAAGTTCAGGGACTTGTGTTAGATATGAATTGCTATATGTAACACTTTTAGCAGAAAAGAAGAGAAAGCTCAGTTTCTTCTCTTTCTTTTTTCCCCCTTGCTCACATTTTCTCTCTATTTCTTTCTCGTTTGGCTCCTCAGGTTGATTACCCTTTCAAGAGCCATTCCTGCTGGAAAAAGAGACGTCACCCCATAGATTTACAGAGGAAAAGGTGGAGCTTAAACAATATTTAAAGGCTTCCCTTGAAAATGGGCCATTTGACCTGAAATGTAGCAGTAACATTTTCAAGTGTGAGGTAATGGAGTTATTTTCATTCAGGCCTGAACCTTTCAGCAGTACAGCTGGGTTTTGTACAGCATATCTCCCAGGCAACCTCATTTTCCAAAGGGGATAGTCCCTGCCAGTTTAGTAGCTCAAGGCCTCTTGTTTCCATCCAAACTGATGAGATGAATAGTAAAGGGAGAAGGGCTGGAGGAGTCAACCTATGAACTCCCCTAAGTTGAGTCAGATCACACATCCACTTCATCCAATATTGTCAACTCCAGTGACTCTCAGTGGTTGGTCCGGAACATGTTTTGGACTTTGGCTCCTAGAATTCCCAACATGCAAGCTTTACACTTTGGGGAGACGAAGTTCAAAACATTTAGAATGTGAAAAGTTGAAAACTAAAGTTCTTCTCTAATTGGCAGGAACATTTCAATGTCTTGAGCAAAGTTGTCGAGCTCGGCTTTGTTCTTTGGTAATCTTTTCATTGAAGAAGATGAGAAGTAAACTGGAAAGCTCTACTTGCTCTACTACTTATCTCTGAATTACTATCCTGTTCTGGAATCTGTCATTTCTGCTGAAGATGGTTGGCCACCCTTCTTTGAAATATAATATCCACTTGTAATGATTGATCCTACGCAAATGGTAAAAGAATAGTTGTAAGGAACAAACAACATTTTGGATCCCAGTGCATGACTGATAGTTGAGTTTCCAACAAAAGAATATTTAAACTGCTTACTGAAATACTACCTTTTGGTGCCTTCTTTGATAGGAAATGAGCTGACATATCATAGGACTCTCAAATCTGGGAAATGGCATTTTGCACTGGAAATTGACATTTAAAGGAAATCCACATGGAAAACAAATGTTCAGAACTCAGACACACGCCTACTGATTATTATCATATTGGACTAGTCATCTACAGTTTGTTTATTTTAGGGGGAAGGTACAAAGAGTCAGTCACATGTTATTGTCACACAGTAAAGCCAGAGCAGAATAAGTTCAATGTGTCTAAAATTGAGTGAAAACCACACTGGCCAACAATAACAGCAGAAAGAAATTAGAACTGATCTAGGGCAGCAGAATGGTGAAACTGGCTGTCTTAGAAAGGCGCCCTTGTGGTGGTTTCATTATCAAAAGCAAAATATACCTTAAGTGGGAGAATTGAATATAATCCAACCCCCTGCTGCCGGAATGGACTTGAACAAAGGAGGATTTGACTGCTATGTTGCCCCACACGGTTTGGGAAAAAAAGACAAACATATCAAAGATTTTTTTAAAAGTGAAAATACCCAGCAAACAATACTGCAGGCCAAATGAGATGTGGTGATGGTTTAAATTATTTATTTAATTAATATATATCCCTCTTATCTTCCAGTATGGGATTCATGGCTCACAATGTAAATTAGGATGAAGCATTGTTAAAACAATGGGAAAACACAAAAGTTTAAAAACAATTAATCAAACTATTAAGTGAAGATACTGAAAGCATGAATGATTAGTATTTGTTTTATTATATAATTGTGATAGAAAAAACTAGGATACCTATTCAGACTGACATTTAGCAGTCAAAGGCCTGAACAAAAAAGGACTCCTCTGTTGGCAGAAAGAGAGCAGAACAGGGAGCAGAACTATGGAACTATGGAATTCAATAGCCTGAGAGAACACACCAAGAATTATTTTCCTTGTGTTCTCACCAAATGTACCTAAAATGGCAGCAGGACTGAAAAAGCACTTTCCCCTGAGGGCTTTAATACCCGGGCAGGTTTATATTCACTGAACGCAGTGGTTCTCAACCTGTGGGTCCTCAGATGTTTTGACCTTCAACTCCCAGAAATCATAACAGCTGGTAAACTGGCTTGGATTTCTGGGAGTTGTAGGCCAAAACACCTGGAACACACAGGTTGAGAACCAGTGACTTAGCAGCTGCCATGACATTAGAACATATAGGCTAGGCAATGTGCTGTGCAACTGTAGAGTGACTGATGTGCCATAGCATGATCTGCCATGTTCCACTGCACATCTAGATGCAAGTTAGGAAGTGCCAGAACTCAACAGATGCACCCAATGTGCATTAGAAGTACCCAATGCATATCGGAAGTTGCTGACACACACCAAAGGTGATGTACATTGGAATTACTCAAGTTGCATCAAAAGTGTTCAATGTATACCAGAAATGCCTAGTGTGCATCAGAAATGCCCAATGGCCATCGGAAATGCCTGATCTGCATTGGAGCACTCTTGCCAGTACTAAGATACACAATTCCCTAAAGGGTTTTGTTGACTTTCTGCAATGTAGTTATGGATTCATTAAGTCAGAAACACAAATTATGATGTAGGATCTCAGGCATGCTCTTTCAAATAATCTGGGACCCAAACTATGTCTGGGCCCAAAAACAAAATAAATTCTCCTTCTCATTACCACTTCACAAAGAGGTATGTCCAGTCAATTGAAATATTTAAATAATTTATCTATTAAAAGATGGTGAAACATATTGTCATATATCCCATTAATGGAGAGTCTAACCTGTGTAAACAAAACTGGTTTCCTGACTTAGTTTATCCATACCTCACAACCTCTGAGGATGCCTGCCATAGATGTGGGCGAAACGTCAGGAGAGAATGCTTCTGGAACATGGCCACACAGCCCGAAAGACATACAACAAAACTGGTTTTGATTTTGATTTGTTTGTGTTTGTGTTTTGTCCTATTAAGCCAAGAAGAAATAATTAAAAAGTGCCCCAATCACTAGATAATTTAAAAGGTAGGCTGGTGAGAAGTACAGGATCTTCCCCATGCCATGATATCTCTGGAGACAACAATCCATTATGGATTTCATTCCAGAGTTTAAAGAACTGCCTGGAGTGATGAACCTGTTTCAGGGAATCACAATTTGCATAGGTCCTTTAAAATCAGGCATAGATGTACTCCTCATTGACACAGAAGTCACCAGGCCCCACCATAGGATAATGTGCCAAGTTTTTATCCTGCGGCATGTCTGATCATACCTGCAGATTTCCTTTATTGTTAAAATTGGTCCATATAACAACAACAACAACTTTATTTTTGTATCCCGCCTCTATCTCCCCGAAAGGGACTTGGGGCAGTTTACATGGGGACGAGCCTGATCAAACATAGTTTAAAAACACGAATCAGTAAAAATAACAGCATTATAACAACATAAAACAACATATCTTTTCATTTCTACATAACCCAGACCACTTTCATATTGAATTGTAAGAAACTCTGGCCATCACATCTGCTGAGATGTTTGGAATCACTAAAGAGAGGCTCATATTATAAGAAGAACTTTGGCAATGAACATGTATCACACGGAGATTGATGACCGTTGTCGATTGGTTAGACTGTCTCATTTATCTGAAAATCCATGTTAATTATGTGCCTGGAATATGGTCTTCTGAATGACAGGGCATTTATAAGGCAGTTAGCAGTGATGTATGACTTCTGTGAACAACATCTCAATAGTGTTACAGTGATGCTTTCCTCAAACATGCCTTGTCAGAGATGTTAGAAACTTGGTTTTTTTTCTAGAAAGTTTCCATAACAGCTTAAGTATAGGTTGTGGATAGATATCTTTACAGAAACATAGTGATGTACCAACAAGAAGCAGCATTCCAGGGAACTGGTAAGGACTTTCCCAGGGTTCTGTGCCTCAAATCTTGGATAGGATCTAGCACCATAGACTTATCTTTAATGTTCAGACTAAACCTTGAGCATTTACATCAACTTACTGATCTGTAAGGACTTTCAAAGGGGTGTGGTAATTTCATTCTCTTAGGTAATTTCAATTGTGAGAATTACAACTTGTAGTTTAGGATGTTCTCTGCAAATTTCATGCTTCTTTGTGCAGTAAATAACATTTTTTGTATAGTTTTCTGTGCAGAAAATATTGCAGTTGTGGACATCTCAAAAATCTCACACATAATTTTAAAAGAAATATTTTGGACAGCAAATGCTGTTTTCTGCACACAGGCATACACACAACACATGCACAATAAAGTCTTGAACTGCAAAGATTGTCATTAATCCAGGATCCTCCTTGTTAGACTTTCCCAACATTCAATAAACATGTTTTTCAAGTTTGTATATTTTAAGATATTCTTTCCATTCTTGCTCACATGTGAATCAACAGATTTTTGGTTCAGCAGTAAAACATTACTAAGCTTCTGGAATTATTTGAAGGCTGCTTCATGGAACTTCAACTTCCTAAGGCAAATAAACTAATCCAGTAATTCCAGTCTTTTGAGGAGACAATAGGTGAAGTCTGACTGGATAGAAAAAATATATTGTAGGAAAAGACAGAGGTAAATGGGAAGTAGGTGGTAAATATATTTGACTAACAGGTTGATTAGTCTATAGGAGTGCAGCCAGATGCTACTCAGCCATCTCACATTCTCAATTGGCCACTATATGGCCATGGAAGGGAAAGGAAGATACGTCTTGATAGATGAGTGGGATATTTTATTCATTATTATAATTAATTAATGTAATAATGTATTATTATAGGATTTGAAAGTCAAATTTAAATAAGTATTTCAGTACTGTTTATGCTGCCTGTTTTTGTTCAACAGTTGCCTTGTTGATAATTTTGAACTCTTTAAGATGATGTGAGTAAATGCATAAATCCAATGAGGTTATTGCTAACTTCAAACATGTTTGTGGTCAAGGGATAATGTATGTATCTCCTGGGGTGATTGGAGAATTTGGAAATGTCTGCACATTTCAAAATCTTAAACAAGACTTGGCAATATGTAACCCTTGAAATGGGGGGACCAAAGGAAGCCAGAATCCAAGAACAGTGGGGTGTCACAATTTTTCCAACTCTGGTTTACAGCAGTTGCATCTTCTGTGACTATATATGATCAGGCTACTTCCTAATCAGTTCCAACACTTCTCATGCTACATTTTGTTTTTGGGTGTGAATGAACAAGCCTTGAGCAGATGGTAGCTAAATTTTATTTTTTTCCCAAGACTTAAGGAATCAACCTTCCCTGTTTCAAGTCACCAATGAAGGCATTCAACATCACTGGACCCTGAAGGAAAGAATGGGGGGATTCTATGGAGGAGGGCTATTTTGATGTACAGATTTGACTGTGTGCAAGGTTTTATTGAGGTCATCACTTAAAAAAAAAGGCTAGCTTCAACTAAGCAAATATTTTTCTAGTTTCCTGTTATGGTTTATAAAGTTGCCAGACTGAGATTAACCACACTCTGACAATCCCTTGGATGCTTTATCTTGGAATCCATTGTTTCCGCATTTGTCACAAACATTTCAAGTAAGCGGGTTTTGTTTTTCCAATGAAACCTATTTTTTTCTTGTTGGAAGTCAGAACTGATACAAGTAGCCCTCCAGATGCTGCTGGGGTGCAATGTACAATATTTTTCATCATTGGCTGTGCTGGATTGGACTGCTAGAAGTCACAGTAAAACAGAATCAGGTATTATTATTATTGCTATTATTATTATTGCTATTATTTCTCACCTGCCTCTCCTCATGGGTTGAGGCGGGTTACATCACTGCTAAAACACATAATCAAAACACATAATCATTTAAAAACAGTCCATAAAATACACATATTAAAATGTATTTCCATAAAATACATATTAAAGTACACACAACTAAAGTTAGACATAGAGTGGAAGTTTAAAATTCATCATTAAAACTGTCTGTGTAGGCCTTCACTTGTGTCTTAAATTCTAACAGCTGATACATAATACATGACTTTTACTCTTGCAATACTACAGCAGACCCACTGAAACAATGAGAAATTAATCAGTCAGCATATATAAAAGTTCCATGGATTCAGTAAAGCCATCACTTGAAAATGGTTCATGTGGCCGGTATGACTGCATGGAGCACCATTACCTTCCCGCCGGAGTGGTACCTATTGATCTACTCACATTGGCATGTTTTTGAACTGCTAGGTTGGCAGAAGCTGGAGCTAACAGCGGGCGCTCACTCCGCTCTCGGGATTTCAACCTGCAACCTTTCGGTCTGCAAGTTCAGCAGCTCAGTGCTTTAACACACTTCACCACTGGGGCTCCTATAAAAATGAAGGTATTGACCCCTAAATAAGAATTTTGTCTTCCTGAATGAAGATACCTTTAGTTCCCAGATTTCTAGCACTGCAGTAACTTCAAGCTTTAGTTGAGCATTTAGAAATGTTTTCTATGTATCCAAAAGAAAAGAGAGGGGGGCAAGCAAAGTATTTGAGGCAATGTAAACATGGCAAAGAGAGGTTCTTGGTGTGAATAGTTTTCAGCACCTCTTTCTTTAAGGTGCTAGAAATTGAGGCTCAAAACATTTTCATTGGGGGTAGAATTCTTACTTTGGGGGCAATGCCTTTAATTTGTTCCCCATACCCCTTGGAAACATTTCAGTGTTACTTACTGTAATATGGGACATGAAAGAAGCCTCTCACCGGATGGAAAAACATCAAACATCCGGGCATCCCCTGGGCAACGTCCTTGCAGAGAGCCAATTCTCTCACACCAGAAACAACTTGCAGTTTCATACGTCGTTCCTGACACAAGAAAAAGAAGCATAATAAGCTGCTATGGGGAAGCAGGGAAAACATCTGTAATCTACATCAATAAGCTTTCTATGGCAGACAAATGGAGAAACAAAGGGGTTCTCGTTATCATCTTTCAACATTTTAACAAATTCAACTGCATGTTATATATTTGGAGATGGAGGTTATTTTATTTTATTTTAAAGAAAGAGAATGGCTTCCTTTTTCAATACCAGAAAGCCTCCACTCAGTCTGATATTAACGTTTGATGGTGGTTTCAGATCACACAATAAAAGTCAGGGTGGGCTCCATCAGAAAAGTTGCATTTCGCAGAACATTTGCTATTGATATGTTGGGAAAGTGGCAGACTGGGCGGGGAAGGGGAGTTGGGAAGTGCTTGCATGATCCATTAATAAGAAACAGTTTGGCACAGTAGATTACTCAAGCATGGCTAATCTTCAAGCCAAAACCCACACGTTTCTTGTTTTTGTTTCCCAGCCTTTTAGAGATGGTAAATGCGTATAGTATAGAGGGACTGGATAATTAAATCATTGAAAGGAAAGTTAGCATTTAGACATTTTGAAATGGGATAAAAGCACAGCAGACGAGATCTGTAGAGGCTCTTCTTTCAAATTAACAGGGAAATAATCTAACACTTGCCCTTATTGCAACAATATATGCTTGTCAAATGTTATAGTGTATTTGTGTGCATAATTCTATTACCAATCTATTTTTCTATCTACCAACCATCTACCTACTTACCTACCTACATCTATATCATGTCTACATATGTCTAGGTTCTCCCTGCCTCATGTGTCACGTTGACTCATGCAACATTTCACCAATTTTCACTGAGCCTTCTTGAGCATTGAATCACAGTCAGTGCTCTAGCAATATTACATTAGTTAAACATTAGGGTGATTTTGTTTTGGTACAAATTTTCCACTTCCCTTTGATTGATATCTGGCAAATCTGCCTCCTGGTAACTATGTTTACTGGAGGTAAGCATCTCAGCTATTTCTTCTATTATACAGACAGCCAAGTAGAGATACATTACATTTTGGAAAAACACTGGGAATTGATCTGGGAAGTAAAAATGAAAAAGCTCTGCTAATGCCAGAAGTTTATAGGAAACACTTTGGGATGAAGAAAACATCATGTGGATCTTCAAAATAAAATTGGTTTGCGTGGAAACAAAACCAGAGACTTCCGAGCACTTTCATTTCTTGTCGGAATGGCTTCTTAGTCATATATGTTTACCTACTTCCCATTTTCCTCTGACTTTTTCTACAATATGTCCTTTTATCTAGTCAAACTGCATCTATTGTCTCCTCAAAAGACTGGAATAACTGGATGAATTTATTTGCCTTAGAAAGTTGAGGTTCCATGAAGCAGCCTTCAAATATTTCCAGAAGCTTGGTTCTGTTTCACTGCCGAACCAAAAATGACCATGTCTTTTGGCACCTTAAAGACTAACAAATTCTTGGAGACAAAATATTTTGCTGATTAAAGCTCTTTTGGTCAGACTCCATGAGACTCCGGTTTACGGTTGTTAGTATTGCAAAAGGTGAGAGCAAATCTTGTTTTCCTTATGGGTCAGAATTTGAGGGATGTGTTTATGGAGAGCATTCTGGAAGACCCAAATCAGATAGCTTTGTGGGAAATTACTCTGGCTCTCCACTGCCTCTCCCATTTGTATTTTCACTGAAATATTAAATCATGATGCTTATGGATTGCTTGTGGCAAAAAGTGTGGCTCATGAACAGACTGCAAAATTGTCCTGCTGAGATGGTGATGTAATATTGTTTCCAAATACAACTTTGGCTAATTTAAGGCAGTCTCATCTTCTTTTGTATGTGTGTGCATGTGCGTGCATGTTTTGGAGAAATTTAAGGTTTTATTGCAGGGCTCGGGGATCAGAAGTCCTGCATTTTAAGGCTGAGGAGGTGATAAGTTGCCACAAAATTACTCCTTGCCAACAATGCCATCTCTCCTATGCCCCACATAAAGGGAATCTGCTCTATGTCCCTGGGTTGTGCCTGGTTCGATATGGATAGAATGTAGAAAACTGACAGTGCCAGCTTTAGCTGGAATCGAACTGGCATAGTGAAGCCACAGATAAAATTCTGAACTTATATATGGTTGTGCTCATTTTCCACATACCAGGGCCATAACCAGAAAAAAAAATTCGGGAGGGGTTTTGAAAATTTGGGGGGGGGGGGGTTTGAACCCCTAGCACACACACACACCCCGGCTACAAATCTGTCAATATCTGCTTGAGATAGTGCCTGGAGGGGCTCTTAATGTTTTGCGTCTCATAGACTTAGCATAGGGATTTGATTAACCAGTTAAAATTCATGAGTAAACCAGGTTTTTTTATAACCTGAAAAATTTGGAGGGGGGGGGGGTTGAACCCCTAACCTCCCCCCCTCGCTACAGGCCTGAGGGCTACCATGCTAATAACACAGAAATGATTGAATAAAGGTGCAGTATGGGATGTGCCTAGGTGGCCTACCAAGTATGCATATTGCGTATGCTAAGAAATGTGATCTGCTTATTATAGAATCATAGAGTTGGAAGAGACCACAAGGGCCACCCAGTCCAACTCTCTGCCATGTAAGAAAATACAACCAGTTAATGATGTAGCTGTCATCTATAAGGTACACCTTGTAATTTCCATACAGAAATGTATAAATGATTCATCTTTTGTCTTGCTCAGAGTGTCTGTTTTGTTGTTTTTGGACCCCAAACACATTTTGCTGAAGCAAAAACAAACTTTTGTGACCCCTCACTCAATTCTCTGATCTGGCTGAAGTGTACTGTGAAGAGAACTGAATGCTGTTTTCAGGAGCAACAGTTCTGGTCCTTCCCCCCCTTGGGGTTTAATATTTTGGCCAGTCCATTCAGTCACTGTAGTATCTCAATGGTAGAAATCCTCAGATCTACCAATTGTACTGCTTTAGATTGAAACCACCTTTTAGAAACTTACCTTTTAGAAATCATGACTAATCTGATGGTTTTCTCTTAAATTAGCACAACAATTAGTATGCATACAGAAATGATCATATATAAGTACTACGTTGAAGTATAGGATCTTAATATTCTTATATAATTGTATTGCAAAGAATACAAACTATTCATTGTGCTTCACATCAATGCTTTAGTGGTCTACTAGCCCCACATATTTTCTGGCGTGTTTCCTTCTGTGAACATACTTTAATTTTTTTCTTATTGTTCATTTTTATGTCTTTTTTTTAGCTGGTTACAACAAAAATTCCCTCTTGACCAACTTTATTATAAGTTTCTTGTTTAGTTTTTTTTTTCATTTATCCTGCCAGAGTTTATGCTTCCTTCTGTTTTCCTCATTTGGACCTGGCTTCCAGGTTGTTTTTTAATTTGCTCTAAAATTTCTAGTAACACTTCAATTTTCCTCCTAAATGACATCTTTCTAGACTGACATAAATTGGTCCCTCTCTCCCCACTCATATGGACCATTTCCCCGAACAGACCATTCACTCAGCCTTCCCTAATGTTTCATTTGTTTTACTCCTTGAGAGGACTGCGAAGAGCAATAAGCAAGAAAACATAGGGAGAAGCAAAGACACACACAGAAAGGGTGAAGAGGGGTAAAGGGGTAAGATCTGCAAGTTCTTGCAATACTATCATCTCCTGGGGACTGAAGTCAATGCCTGGGTTTTCAAGATTCAGTCAAGGCTACCATTCTTGATTCAGGAAATTGTTAGGAGGTAAACATGTTGGTCTTTGTCAGAAAGACTTGGGGCCATGTGTCTCCTTACATTGGACATTTTAATGTTAACTGGTGTTTAGATATTTAGTATTATGAAGGTCCCACATATATGATCAATCTGTAATGAAGGACATAGTTTGAGGAACCTCTCCATCTTGGTCGCAGCTTGTTAATTGTACTCCATTCTATGCAACTGACCACACAATACATTGGGCCTTTGATATCCACTGTGGTTTAATTCTAGCACATCCACTACACCATTGTAGCTAATGGGACTTAAGCATCCATGGATACCAAAATCCATGAATGCTTAAGTCCCATTAGCTACAATGGTGTAGTAAAACAGTATCTCATATAAAATTTCAAAAATCAAGATTTTCTTTTTGGAATGGGTGAGGAGCATATTTTCAATCCATGGATGGGGATATCCATGGGTGCAGAATCCATGAATATGGAAGGCTGACTGTATTAATGTTTTGTGTGTTAAATGGAATTTTACTGTGATCCATGGTCTTGAAATTCATAAACTTGTTAAGTCAGAAGACTTGAATGTTAGCTACCACAATCTGTTGACTTTAGTAAGACTAACACTATAATGCTAAATGAATGAATGATGGTTTTATGGATTGCATTACATTAACAATTAGAATGCATTAATCAATGTATTGCTCTCTTGGTTGAATGACTTTGTGCATTCATTCTGGGTGTACTTGCAGTGGTGTCACAATTTTATGATGCTTAACATTAAGCCATGGCAGTTAAAGCGGTGTCAAATTGTATTAGTTCTGCAATGTATCTGTACCATAGGGCACATATAATTTCCTTTATGTTTGTGATGTGTGTAACTGGTTGTATTCTTTTACACTTTAGTCAGAAATTCCTGGTTTCTGATGCTGAAAGTCCAATGCTGCCTAAGTTGTCTTTACCTCGGAGTAATTCCCATTGCATTGAGTGCAACTTACTCCAAGGTTAGGATTGCATCTTAAGTAATCCAGAAAGTACTGTGTTTATTAAGGAAGACACTTTATACCAACTAGAAAAATCCATATACAGAACACACTGAGTACATTAGGAAACATGGAGAGAGCAAACAATGTAAAATCAACTTGAAATATTCTCAGATATTGTTCTCCTACCATTTTGTTTAGTTTGCTATTGTTATGGACAACCAGGGAATGTCTTTATGACCCCCAATATATTTTTCCGAAAGGCAATTAAATAAACTGCCAAAGAAGCCCAATAGGGGGAATACTAAACAGGATAATCTCGTACTATGTTTGTCTTACAAGAGAAGCTGCACAAAGTGGCAGAAATTCATTGCAGCTGGTTGGAACCATAAAAAGACTAGATTCACCTTTATTTTATATATCTTTCATTCAGTCATTGTCTCCGAAACTTAACACAAAATTAAAAACAGATTATTCTTGGTTCAAATTCATCTCGCTACTTCTCTTTGCACTACACTAACTTTTGATGGATTTTTAAAGAAAACGATTCATGAATGTTTCCAAGTTTTAAGAAGAAAGAAAAGGCTACCAATTCCTTGTAAAGAGGAATCTAGCTTGCCAAAGAGCAGTGTGGTGAATTGTTTGTGCAGAAGAGAATTCAGCAATGAGATTTCTGATGGACCATCTCGTGCCCTTCTTCAGCACTTACTTCTTTCTGCAACCAAATCTAAATTATACAGTGGATCAAGCTGTTTAACTAGAATTCTGGAGCCTTAACATTCCTTTTCCAGAATAGGATTTCCTGACCTGGAGGGTGAATTCCACAGAATAACTCCAGAGTATCTGTTTTAAAAAAACTTTGCAAGGTATTGTTCCTTACACATATTTGAAGGAAAGATGGCATTCCATATTCCCAGCAGTGCAGAGAGATTAGATCAGAACAAATACAGACATGATTGCCTTCTAACAGGAACAGCTGGAAACTTTAGCGGGAGATCCTACCCAGATGCAGACAAACCTCATACCAGTGAAGCTGGAGAGTTTGAGAGAGGGAGAGGGAACTAGCAGACTACAGGAAGAATTACCTCTATTAAGTATAAATAGTTAGCTATTCTGTCCATTTTACTTTACTGATACTCAACAAGCAGATTGGCAAGGCTTTCTAACTTCCAGTTAATTGATGACGTTATGTATGTGTGCATGCCTTCATAGAATCATAAGAGACTACAAGAACATCAAGTCCACCCCCTGCCATGCAGAAATACACATTCAAAGCACTCCTGACAGATGGACAACCAGCCCGTTTAAAAATTTCCACTGAAGGAGACTCCATCATGCTTCAAGGCAGCATATTCCACTGTCGAACACCTCTAACCATCAGGACATTCATCCTAATGTTCAGATGGAATCTCTTTTTCTACAATTTGGATCCATTGCTTTGTGATCTAGCAACAGAAAACAAGTTTCCCCCTCTTAGCAATATGACATCCTTTCAAATATTTAAACATGGTTAGCATGATCTTTCTCAGCCTTCTTTCTCCCAGGCATGGCCAGCTCCCTAAATCACTCCACATATAGGGATTGACTTCCAGAGCCTTAGCCACTCTCCTCTGGACACTTTTCATCTTGTCAATATCCCAATCATGTGGTGCCCAGTACTGAACATAGTATTCCAGGTGAGGTCTGATCAGAACAGAATAAAGTAGCACTATTACTTCCCTTGATCTAGACCAATGGGTCTCAACCTGTGGGTCTCCAGATGTTTTGGCCTTCAACTCCCAGAAATCCTAACAGCTGGTAAAATGGCTGAGATTTCTGGGAGTTGAAGGCCAAAACACTTGGGGATTCACAGGCTGAGAAGCACTAATCAAGACACTATTTTCCTATTGTTACAGCCTAGAATAGCATTGGCTTATTTAGCTGTTGATTATGTTTAGCCTGTGGTCTACTGAGACTCATTCAAGCTACCTTTTAATTTACGGTGACCTCAGATTATATAGCATTTCTTAGGCAAGGAATCCTCAGAGGTGTTTTTGCCAATTACTTCTCCTGAAATATTGCTTAGGTTAGTTGTTGGTAATCTCCCATGCACATACTAACCAGGACTGACCCTACTTCACTTTCAGAATAAGACAGGATCTTGTGCCTTTGGGGTATTTAGGCCCTCCCGTTTAAGTACGGAAGTCCAAATTCAGACAATCTCTTGCTTGGGTAAACATATTCCTTCTATAAACATTATGCATTATGACTGGGGAAGTGTAAGAAACCCACTATATCACATTTTTAAGTTTTGTTCAAATATGAACTGCCAAGAAATGAATATGGACCAGAAACACTTTACATTCAGAAATATACACATTGAAGGAAAAGGATGCTTTGAAAAGTATGTGTGATGCCTCATGGGCCCTGTAGATATTGATGTTTGCCCTCAAGAATTCAGTAAAACAGGCCTTGGGCAGAACTCCCCTCCGTTTCCCAGGAAAGAATTTTATTCTAAAGACAGAGGAGTCAGAGAAGCCCAGCGGAGGAGTTTGCGGATTGCAGCCAAACAACAGACTGATTAGGCCTGCTTCCCTTGGGAAAAGCTAAGGAGTCTTGCATCTGGACAGAGTTGGGTTTCGTTTCTTGTTCTCTAGGGAAAGAGATTTGTTGGCGGGAAACGAGACCCAATATAGGTGGTTGACACGGGAGATTCTTTGCGGAGTCAATTGATAAGCTTCAGGAGAGAGATCGTGTGTGGACTTCGTAACCCCAGTTCCTTGCTTCCCGGATCAAGCTTCCAAGCCTTTGCCTGCCTTGCTGTGTAACCACGGACGCTTCATGTTTCATGTTTTGCCCTGTTCCACGGACGCTCCACGCTTCATGTTTTGCCCAGTTCCCAGTCACGGACCTAGCCAAGAATCAAGTTTATTTCCAGCCTTGCTATCAAGCTTCATTGGACTCTAAGACTCTGACATTTCCCCACACTATTGCTTGGCAAGTGTGTGTTTCGGTCAAGTGGATTAAAACTTTGAACTCTAATATCAATTATTGGACAATACATTTTTGGACTATATTTGACCTCATTTGAAAGGTCTGCTTCTGAACTATATTCTTCATTTGTTTTTATTGCTTTTATATATTTCCTTAATAAAGATATTAGATAGAGATTGGCCTCCGTGTATGGTTTTTGGTGCCCAGCAGCCAGGGTTCTGACAGTATGCTTGGTTAAGTATTTATACTATGAAAGTGCACATAGAAAATGTATACATTTAAAAATGATCACAAAAATAAGTCAGTGGGTAGATGCATGCCTGCAAAGCATATAAAAATACATTGAAAATTTCATTCTCTAAAAATATGATTTGGGCTATCTCACAGCCTATTTCATAAGGAAGCAAAATATGGTTTATGAACTCCAGGAATCTCTGAAAGTGCAGTTCCTCACATCTCCAAGCATCCAGTCTTCCAAGCAGTAAACCATTTTTTCACAAAACCTCTTGGCTAGCATTTTATTTGCTACAGCCCCTCCTTAAATATGACCATTTTTTGCTTATCTGTTTGGCTTTGAAACCGGTTTGGTTGATGGTCTTTAGTGAAAGAAAGGGTTTCTGCTCCAAGTCAAGCAACAAACATTTGTTCTTTTCTGTCTTTATTTATTTCCTTTTGTAAAGTTGCATTTGCATAATGTATTATTTGCTTTGATTTTCCCATTCTTGGAATACAGACATTCTATTTTTCTGTAAATTAAATTCCCAATTACAAAAAGATCCAGCCAGTTACATCTATCAGATGGTTTCACTGAGACTAGATTAAATGAAATAAACTAATATACTTCTTAGCATTCACCCAAAATAGGCTGTAAGTCTCCAGTTTTGATGAATGCCAATGAACAGCAAATTCACTTCATATGAATTTCCACATGCAGATAGTGCAAAAAATAATACTGTTCTTATTTAATTGTAGTGTTATTATTATTTACAATAATATTTTAAATCACATTTAGTTACATAACACTTTAAAGGAAACGGTTATTTAAGTAATAGCTGTTATCATCTTGCTTGCTACAAACTGGTGATAGCTTGTAGGTTCCATCCATGTCCATGTGGTTGAAAATCTGCACAAGGTTTCTCAGGAGCTATCCAAGGTGCTAAATCATCCTCCAAAAAGATTGGGCACCCTGAACAACTACTTCAAAGTTTGGACTAATTTACTGCATCACAGATGTACATATCGACCACCATCACTGGTCCATGTAGGTTCATGGTATTTTGGAACTTGTTCTCCAGCACATTCTAAGTTCATATGTGACATTAAGCTGAGATCCTGCATAGCCAAAGTCCTGCCATGCCAAAACTATGAAATATTTTTTCCCCTCCTCTTGTAGGACTCATATTCATATAGAAGCGTGATTAAAACATAATATCAATATGAGGCCTTGATGAAAAGAAAGAAAACTGTATAAGATAAAGATGAATGGATTTTCAGCTTAGATTCTTCCTGCAGCCACTCTACATAGCCATGCAATAGATGGCTGAAAAAACATCTACCTATGTAGTCAGATGTACAAAGCCAACATCATGCTCCAATACCTCCAGATTTGCATAGGTAAGAAATACTCAGAAGTGTTTTACCAACTTCTTTCCCTGAAATATAGTTTACAGCACATGGCACTTGTTGGTCGTCTCTCATCCAAGTACCAAGTAGTGTTGATTCTGCATACTTTCCAAAATGTGACCGAATCTGGTGTTGTTGACTCCTTTCTAACTAAATTATACTGCTGAAATGAAAAAAAGATGTCTGAAGTGTCCCATTTAGTTCTGGAATAAAAAATAAACCCCTTTGCTTTTTAAGGGGCTGATGTTATTTAATTTTAAAGATGTTATCAATGCTATATAGTTACACGACTTTAATTGATTTGCTTTTCTTGGATTGGGTGGGTATTGCATTACTTTAATTCTGTTGTGTTGGCAACCACTCAGAATATATTTGGAATTGTAGTTTAAGAGTACAAACTAGAGAAGTAGTTCTCAACTTTTGGTCCTACATATTTTGGACTCCAAGAAATCCCAGAAATGTTCACAAATGATCAAAAACCTAAAGTTCAACCTATCTGGACGATCAAAGAATCAGATCTACTGAATTACAGTTGTTTATACAGAACCTCAAACGAATACAAGTCCCAGAATTCCTTTAGATCAAACATGGGCAAACTTGGGCCCTTTGGGTGTTTTGGATTTCACCTCCCAGAAATCCCAACTAGCTTACTGGCTATTAGGAATTGTGGGAGTTGAACTCTCAAACACCTGGAGGGCCAAAGTTTTCCCACACCTGCTTTAGATGGAACCATAAAAATTAAAGTACTGTAGTATGAAATCTAGGATTTGAATCTCCACTTAGCCATGGAAACCGACTGGGTGACCTTGAACAAGTCACATTCTCTCAAAGGATGGCAAGGGCAAAATCCCTCTGAACAAAACATGCCAAGAAAACCCATGACAAGTTCACTTTAGGGTCACCATAAGTAGGAAACAACTTGAAGGCACACAACAACAGCAATAGTCCAAATCTCAGAACACCCTATAATGGAACTACAATAAGAATGGAAACATTCTTTTACTGAATCTATTTTACCTTAGGCTCAATTCAAAGATCTCAGGGGTTTAGTAAAAATCCAAGCCAACAAATTTGAGCAGATCCCAAAGCTCTAAAATCTGCCCATCCCTGTGTACACAATCGACCAAAGACTTTTTGCACTGCATTTTCCATGTACCCTTCATTCCATTCCAAATCTGGGTACAATTTCCAGATGCCTGGATGACCTAGGTGCAAATACCATGCAAGAAAGCATCTCTGATCTGAGAACCCAGGGCCCTTTCTTCCCAAATGTGTTACATTCTTCAACAAAGCTGTAAAATCTGCTCTCCTGCTTAGAAAAACAAGGATACATTTTCCCTGCCTTCAACACTTTTTCTGTCAGTCAGACTCCTTTCCACTCATTCCCAACACTGCAGGGCAACTTTGAAGTAAACATCAAAGACTTCAAGGAAAGTTTGTTCCAATCTCAATCAGAAACACATCAGAGCATCCTTTGGAACATTTCTTCAGGCCCATTCACACTACACAATTGTAGCAATTGATCCCACTTGAACTGCCATAATTGTATCCTGTGGTTTGTAGTTTGTTGAGGCACTAGACTCCATGACTGGGAATTTCAAATGCTTCTCCATAAACTGTTAATGCCGGGATTCCATAGGATGAAAATATGGCAGTCAAAGTCCAATCATTGTGCTATAATGATGTAAATAGTGGGAGAGATAGTCGTTCAGATAGTCTGGACTCAAGACTTACACAACTTTTTAGGGCATGAACAGCATTTTGAATTGTGCTGGAAACAAACTGATGGCTAGAAAAATTATTTTAGCGTGGAAGTTGTATGTTCCTTTGCTAAAACAGCTTCACTTTGAGTCTCAAGCTAAAACCTAAAGTGGATTTACCATCCCAATAACCAAGGGGCCACCAGCCATCACTGGATCACTGACATGGAGTAAAATGATGTTCTAATGAAGTAATAAAAAACACTGTCCCCTCCTTTCTGCCTTTCCCTTTGTACTGGATTTCCCACATGCTCCCATGCAAGGCTTTTACTGACAATGTCATCCTGCCTCAGTCACAGAATTTTAACTCTCCCTTGTATTTTCTAAATTTTTCCACACTTTTTCTATTAAGAAAATTAAATGAGGAAGGAGAGACAACAAATCGATATTACCAGGAGCTAACCATCTAAATGTCTTCTATGGTTAGAGAAAGATAAGAAGTAGTAGAGTGGGCAGCATGAAAAGGTTACAAGCCAAAAATGCTGTTCTGTGAATTCTTGAGAAATGCTGTGGATATGACAGCACAATTACAGACAGTCCCCAAGTTACGAACAAGATAGCTTCTGTAGATTTGTTCTTAAGTTGAATTTATTTGTAAGTCAGAACTGGTACATTTTTAAGTGCAACTCTAGCCTAAAATATATATTTTGTAGCTTTGGATAGCATAGGGAAGGGTGAACATGAACACCCCTGTGGTGTTTGTTTTGCTGTCTGTTCAGGAGATTTTAACATAATTTCTGTCCCTGTGATAAGTGGATTTTGAAAAATGTGGCTTGTTGTGGGAACAATTGGTGAGAAAGCTTCAACTGAGACATCCTTTCCCCATGAAAACTCTTTCAGGAGTGAATTTTCTTTCCAAGGAGTAAATTTCTCTCACTTCCTGTTGTCTCATCCCCGTTCTTAACTATGAGTTGTTTTAAAAGTTGGATGCTTGTAACTCAGAAGTTTGCTCAGAAGTTGTCAGCATATATATATAGAGAGAAAATGAATTATGAAATTTTAAGAAACGTTCAGAATGCAAACCTCTTGAAACAGTAATTGGCTCTTTTGTATTCAATGCAGTGATCATTAGGCTTGTGCACTGATTTCGTTTCTCATATTTCTTCTGGTACCTTCAGTACTTTGGGAGCTCGTAATGATAAGGGCCCTCTTGGTATGAAAACCTGCCCAACATGAAAGCAAGTGGGAGCTGATCTTGCCTCCTCCTCCCCTATTCAGCATCACAGTTGAGTCTTTTTGGATTTCTTTTATTTTCCTAATTCTTTTTATTTAATGAGACTGACTGGGAGTTGGGGACCTGAGGGATGGTGGGTGACGTGCATGTGCGCATTTGGGGGCTTTCACCCTTTTAGCTTCTTTTTCTCCTTCCCTTCCTCTCCTTCAGGAAATACTTCTAAAAAAATTATTATTATTACTAGTAATCCCAGCAAACAAAAAGAGAAGCTTACCTCTCCTCTAGAGTAAAAAGTAGAAACAGCTTTAAGGAAGCAAAACCCCAAGCAGAAAGGAGATTGCAGACTTGCAGCCATTTGAGGGTAGTTCAGGGAGGACAGCTCAACTAAGCTCCAGCCCATCGCTCTTCCTTCCCTGGACCTCCTTAAAATGCCTTGGAAAGCTGCTGTGCTGGAAGATAAGAAAGTGTGCACACCTGCCTCTCCTCTAGAGTAGAATAGCTTTAAGAAGCAGTAAACTCGGTCTCCTCCTCTACAAACAGAAGAGAAAGGATCCAGAAACTTAAGAGTGGTAACGCTGATGCTTTTTAAAATCCAGGTCTTAATGAAGGATGTGGAATGAGAGCCTGTGGGAAGTCTGCCCCATAATGGGCAGGATAGGGTGCTTCCGTAACCCCATTGCTAACATCCAGGCTCCCTTGAAGGGAAGAAAGGAAAGGCTCCCAGGGAAAAGGGGAGCCTTGTAAATTCCCCATTGCTGCCAATGGACCGAAAATATCAGTTTTTTCATATACCGAATGAAAAATCCCATTGGGCAGTACACCCGTTTTTGGAAGGCACTGGAAAACAAATATGGGGAGTTTCTGGTATCCGACAAGCAGAAAAAGATAGCAATTCACCCAAAACGCACAAGCCTAGTGCTCATGGCCCCTGACAAGCTAAGCAAATCAATTAAGTGCTTCCCATAAAGACTACACAGTTTCTTGGTTGTAAGACTGTGACCATAAATACAATTCAGCTGACTTAGGTAATATGTGTTAAGTACAGAAATGCAAATCACTAGGTCAATGAGACTGATCAGGATTTTGGTGTGAATGTTATTTGTTAATATTTATTTATTTTGTTGAAATATTTCTATGCTGCCTCATATCAAAATATCTAAGAGTGGCCTACAAATATCATTAAAGTGGCAACTTTAAAGGTTTTTTAAAAATAAAATACCTAAGCTAAAAGCAGGTTAAGCATAATAATGAGCTAAAACAGACTTAAAAGGTTTAACAAGCTGTTTAAAATTATGTACATCAGGATTGGAGATGAGTGAATGAGGCCCAAAGGCCTTGATGAAAAGCCAAGTTTTCACTTGGCACCTAAATGAAATAAGTGTTGGTGCCAGTCAGGATTTTGCGTAGAGCATAATACTCCCATTTGTAACAACTCCACTGCTGCTGGTTGGTTCCTGGACATACTTCAACATGTTGTTTATGACCTATTAAGCTCTATGTGGCTCAGGTCCAGGCTATCTGATAGACCATGGGTATATTATGCCGTTTGGCAACACTTTAATTGCCATGGCACAATGCTATAGAATCTTGCAGTTTCTAGTTTTACAATGTCTTTAGCCTTCTTTGCCGAAGAATGCTGGTACCTTACCAAACTACAACTTCCATGAAGCCATAGCACTGACGTGTTATCAAACTGCACCCTGGATCTCCCATCCATGAACCCTCTCAAATGAGATCTTTTGGGGAAGCCTTTCCTTTAGTTCCATCACTCGCAGGTTCATCTCGTGGAAATAACAGGATGGGCCTTCTTGATGGAGGCTCCCAAGCGCTGAAACTCCCTTCTGGGGTAGGTTAAATTGGCACCTTCTTTATGATCCTTCCCTAGGCAAGTGTTCCAGTATGAGAATTGATGGGGTAATGGATTTAAGAATTTACAATGTTGTTGTTATTTGTTGTTTTCTGTTTTAGTGGCCATGCTTTTTATTGCTTTTGGTTCTGTGGACAGTTGAATTAAGTTTTAACTTTTGTATTAGGGATACTTTTGCAGTATCTGTTTTAACTTTTGCAAAGCTGCCTTAAGTCCCAGAGCTGG
Source organism: Anolis carolinensis (assembly GCF_035594765.1). NCBI lineage: Eukaryota > Metazoa > Chordata > Lepidosauria > Squamata > Anolidae > Anolis > Anolis carolinensis. The sequence goes on along the minus strand of NC_085845.1, from coordinate 27,827,206 downwards.
GAACAAAGTTAGATATAAACACCACATGCAACATACAACTTGCTGAAACTTTCATAATAGGATAGGTGCCATGGAGAGATTATTTAAAGTTGAAATTACAGTAGAGTCTCACTTATCCAACACTCACTTATCCAACGTTCTGGATTATCCAACGCATTTTGTAGTCAGTGTTTTCAATACATCGAGATATTTTGGTGCTAAATTCGTAAATACAGTAATTACTACATAGCATTACTGCGTATTAAACTACTTTTTCTGTCAAATTTGTTGTAAAACATGATGTTTGGGTGCTTAATTTGTAAAATCATAACCTAATTTGATGTTTAATAGGCTTTTCCTTAATGCCTCCTTATTAACCAACATATTCGCTTATCCAACATTCTGCTGGCCTGTTTATGTTGGATAAGTGAGACTCTACTGTAAATCCAAAAGCAGATTCACCATCCATCCCTCCACACATGGGAGCTGTTGTGACTGCGCCTTCGGGGATTATGGTTGATGGTGATGGAATTCGAAGAGGAAGAAAAAACCCTCGTGATGAGGGTTCACTGGAGGAGTTGCGCAGGAAGCGACTTAGAGGGCTATATGGGGGATCTTCTGAGGAAGATTCAGATGGGGAGATGGATGCTGAGGAACAGGTGGTGGCTGGGGAAGCGGGCACTGAATGGGCACAGCCACCGGAGATGTCTGGGGATTTGGGGCCTATGGATACTTCTGAACCTGGGGTTTCTGCAGGAGCTGATCCCAATTGGGATGCTTGGAGAAGGGAGGATGGTTCTTTAAGTGTTCATGGGGCTAAGTGTGGGCAGGATGATTGGGACTCCGACAAATTGCTAGGTACTCCAGATCCACAAGCTCTAGCTGTGTGGAGTTCAGACTCTGAGTAGATTTGGGACACCTGGTGTCTGGATGTGAGTGTTTGGTCACCCAGGAGGAAGGGGAATAAAATGGGAATGTTTGGCCACTGCACTTTGCGTGTGGCAAGGTGTTGCTGAGGCGCCATTGGGATCTCTGTGTTTCCATGAAGACTGGACTTGGACTATGATTTGAATCTGCTGATATCACCTAGCTTGGCTCTCGCTGTGTCTTATCGTGGACCTGTTTTGGATGACTGCACCCTCTTCGGACTTTGGATTGAATTTGACCTGGCTTCTGTCAACACCCTCTGACTGACGGCTACTCCCGGCTTCTGACTATTGGTTTGTCTTTCGGAATTTCTGCTGCCTCCTGACCTGACCTTGGATTCCTCTGACGACGGCTATTCATCATCCCTTTGAGGCTTTCGGCTTATCTGCACCGTGGAAGCAGCTTTATTGCTTTTCTAGTTTGTTTATTTTCCAGCAATTAACTCTATTTGTTTTCCAAAGCTGAATTGAAGCGTTATTTAGTTTTTTATTGAATGCCAGCATGGGCTCGTTTTTGAGTTATTATTGTCCAATCTACTCTCGAAACACTGAAAAGTGAAGTGTTTCAAGGATATTTCCTGTGTTTATGTTATTTTCTGGCTTATCTTCGGAATAAACTCTGTTTTGTATGTTAAGTGGCATCTGACCCTTGACAGGAGCCACTAGTTGACTCCATGCAGAGGGGTAGAAGAAATGTAGATAGAATTTAAATCTAGCTAATTATATCAGATAGTAAATTAAAATCTACTATTTTGTTGGAAGGGGAGGAAGTGCTGCAATAGATCAGTACTGCAACCCTCCCTATTTAAGAAATGAAGAAAAGGGAAGGGAGAACATCAGGAGGGGCTATAAGCTCTAATCTGTTCTGTTTATTGTTATTGAGTGTCTTCAAGTGATTTTACAACTTATAAATACCCTAAAATGAACCTATCACAGGATTTTCTTAGCAAAATTTGTTTCAAAGGGGTGTGTCTTTGCCTTCCTTTGAGGCTGAGATAGTGTAATTTCCCTACAGTCACCAGGGTTCAATTTCTCACTCGGCCCTGGAAAACCACTGGGTGACTTTGGGGAATTACCTACTCTCACTGCAGAAAATATCATGCTGGGGTTGCCTTAAAGGTGCCATATGTTTGAAACGACTTTAAGCTCACAACAACAAAATAAGATGGCCAACCGAATCAAGTGTTAAGTGGTGAAACAACACTTACGTAAATCAGATTTTTTTTCCTGCGTCTACTCTAGTTAGGGCTAAAATAAGAATCAGGGTGTTGCCTGCTGAGTCAACACTTACGTAACCTGCATTTATTTTGTGGGTCTACTTTAGTTGGGGCTAACAATAGGATTCATTGTGCCTTCAAGTCAATTCTGGCTAATGGCAACCCTTTCAGGTGGTTTTCTTGGCAAGATTTGTTCAAAGGAGGAGAAGGAATGTGTTGTCCAAGGCTTTCATGGCCAGAATCACTGGGTTGCTGTGAGTTTTCCAGGCTGTATGGCCATGTTTCAGAAGCATTATCTCCTGATGTTTCAGACACATCTATGGCAGGCATCCTGAGGTGGTGGTTGTTATAGTGTTCTCAGCTAATTTCCGTGTTCTCAGATAATATGCTGTGTGTGGGTTGGTTCATCAAGTGCTCTGCTATGGCTGGCTTCTCTAGTTGGCTACACAGAAGAGCCCTTGAAATCCACAAGCATGTGGACAATTTCAACAGAAATGATGAAACCATGAAAATGAACAAAATCTGGATATCAGTATTTAAAAACTGTAAAACCAGGACAGTAAATAAAGAACAACACTCAAAAAACAGGGAAATTTCAGACATAAAACAATCAGGACCAGTTAACACTTCCCAACAAAGGATTCCCCCAGGCAGGAATCAGCCCGGCCTTGAAGCTGTAAGACTTTTCAGTGCTAATCAAGGTGATTAATTGCCACATCCATACCTTCCTCCAACAGACAAGAGTTCTTTTTCCCACCCTGGACCTTCCACTGATATATAAACCTCCCTTGTCTAGATTACAAAATGCCTCACAACCTCTGAGAATGCCTGCCATAAATGTAGGTGAAACGCCAGGAGATAATGCTTCTGGAATATGGCCATACAGCCTAGAAGACTCACAGCAACCTAGAGGTGGAGGAAATTGGGCTTCCAGAGGTCACCAAGTAGGTTTCCATGACTGAATGGGGATTTGAATCCTGGTCTCCCAGGTCCCAGAACAACACTTAGACAAGCACAACAGATGGGAACGGATGTCTCTGGGAAGGAGCCTCTCCCCAACAAATGTACCGTATACATCAAGTCTGTCGTCGTTTGCCTTTCCTCTCCCAAGTCTTTCTCCTGGAAAAGATCACCTAAGAACAACCCAGCACCTAGAGAAAGCATGAAGAAATGGGAGATGGGAAAGAAGATTTCTTGCTTTCCCATCTGATAAAAGAAAGAGGGTCTTCTTGTTCAGCAGAGTCGGAGAGGACACCTTCGGATGCGATCTTCATTGAAAGCAGTGATTCCTAAACTCCAGGACTTCAGCTCCCAGAAGCCTCAGCTGTCTTGACCAGTGTCCAGGGATTCTGGGAGCTGAAGTCCGAAACACCTGGAGAAGCAGTTTGGGAAACGAATCCGAAATACTTGCTAGTCGCATAGGGAAAAGTTTGCAGCCTGTGTTCTTATTTATTTTCATGCGCTCCTTCCCTGGCTCCCCACCCGACAAGGTCAGCAGGGACTCATATCACAATCTAGAGATAATAACCCACAATTCTTATTGTGTGGCTTCACGTCGGCCACCCTTCGTGGAGTTTTCTTGTCCGGAGGTGGTTTGCGTTTGCCCCCTTCCAAAGGCTTTGCCTACAGTCACGCAGAGAGATACGAACCCTAGTCTTAGGGGGCATCTGCACTGTAGAATGAGCACAGTTTGACACCGCTTTAACTGCCATGGCCCATTGCTATAGAATCGTAGGAGTTGTAGTTTGGTGAAGCACAAGCATTATTTGGCAGAGGAGGCAAAAGACACTGTCAAACCAAAACACCCAGGAGCCCATACCATTGAGCCAGGGAAGTTCAAGGGATGCCAAACTGCATTAATTCTACAGTGTCGATCAGGCATGGGCAAACTTGGGCCTTCCAGATGTTTTGGATTTCAATTCCCACCATTCCTAACAGCCTCAGGCCCCTTCCTTTTCCCCCTCAAACGCTTAAGCGGCTGAGGGGGAAAAGGAAAGGGCCTGAGGCTGTTGGGAATGGTGGGAGTTGAAGTCCAAAACCCCTGGGAGGCCCAAGTTTCCCCATGCCTGGTGTAGATGCACTTTTCTTCGTTTCCTTTGAGCTCAACCGGTTTGCAAAACTTTCCCATCCAGAAGTCTGGAGCAGAGCGAGAAAGCCTCCTGCGCTTACAGAGAACTCGGGTATATTCAATCACTTTTATTTTATTTTTAAAGCCCCCAACTTCCCGGAATATCTCCTCTGCAAAGGCAAAACCCAGACGTTCCTAAAAGCTTCTGAAGACGGGGAAAGCCCATCTTAAAGGAGCAATTCCATGTGGGACGGAGGGTGCATCCATACTACAGTGTGATCCCACTTCAGGTGCTATGGCTCAATGCTATGGGAGTTATTGCTTGGTGATGCAACTTACAAAAGGAAAACTCCCTAGATTGAGCTGCTGTGAGTTTTCCGGGATGTATGGCAATGTTCGAGAAGCATTTTCTCCTGACGGTTCGCCTGCATCTATGCCAGGCATCCTCAGAGGTTGTGAGGTCTGTTGGAAACTACTCAAGTGGAGTTTATATATATGTGGAAAGTCCAGGGTGGGAGAAAGAACTCTTGTCTGTTTGAGGCAGGTGTGAATGTTTCAATTAGCCACCTTGATTAGCACTGAACACCCTTTCAGTTTCAGGGACTAGCTGTGCCTGGGGGAATCCTTTGTTGGAAGGTGTTAGCTGGCCCTGATCGTTTCCTGTCAGGAATTCTTCTGCCTGGGGGAATCCTTTGTTGGAAGCTGTTAGCTGGCCCTGATCGTTTCCTGTCAGGAATTCTTCTGCCTGGGGGAATCCTTTGTTGGAAAGTGTTAGCTGGCCCTGATCGTTTCCTGTTAGGAATTCTTCTGCCTGGGGGAATCCTTTGTTGGAAGGTGTTAGCTGGCCCTGATAGTTTCCTGTCAGGAATTCTTCTGGCTGGGGGAATCCTATGTTGCGAGGTGTTAGCTACCCTGATTGTTTTATGTCTGTAATTCCTTTGTTTTCTGAGTGTTGTTCTTTATTTATTGTCCTGATTTTAGAGTTTTTTTTGATACTTGTAGCCAGATTTTGTTCATTTTCTCGGTTTCCTCCTTTCTGTTGAAATTGTCCACATGCTGGTGGATATCAGTGGCTTCTCTGTGGAATCTGACATGGAGTTGGGCCCAAAACACCTGGAGGACCCAAGTTCGCCCATGCCTGTGTTAGAGATTCCCTGGTTGTATGGTAAGAACACTTTTCCTCCTGTTCAGTAGACTGTTGAGCATCGATTCGGGGCAGTTCAAGCGGCGTCAAACTGAGTTAATTCCACGGGGCAGAGGGGCGGTGGAGCGGTGGGGAGTGGGCGCTGGGGAATGAGTCAGCTTCCTTTCGCTGTCACTCGGGGGCGGAGGGAAAACGGACTCCGGCGGGTGGGGTGGGAAAGCTATATAAGCGCGTGGGGCTGAAAGCGGGAGAGGAGAGCCAGGCGGGCGGAGGAGGACGCGTTGCCGGTCGCTCCGTGGCATCGCTCCGTCTTCCTCCTCTCGCTCTCTCTGTCGCTCTCCTCGGGATGCCTTGGACCAGCTCCCTGGAGAAGCCGGGGGCGATCCGTGCCCCCTTTTAGAAGACAGAGAGGCAGACACACTGAGAGGGAAGTTTGCCCGGACAGCCAGCGCGCCCAAAGTTTCGCTGGGACTGGATCTGGTTTGAGTTTGGCAAGGAGAAGAAGGAGAAGAAGAAGAGGCGGAGGAGTGGGAAGGAGGCGGGGAGGGAGGGGAGGGTGGGGGAGAGCCGTCCCTTCTGCCTCCTGGAGCCCCGGCGGCGCTCCTCGGGTGGGCAGGCGCCTTCCTTCCTCGCCTCCTTGCTTCGCAGCCGGGGCTACCACTACTAGGCGAGACCACCGAGGACCAGGAGGCTTCCAGGCGGTGCTTTTGGGGCTCTCCAAGAAGCGCCTCCGGGCCGCCCGCCCACCCGCCTTGGGTCCCGGGGCCGCGGGGAGATGGGCGTGCGGGGCGGGAGCCGGGGGTCCTCCCCGCGCCCCCTCCTCTTCCTGGCCGCGCTGCTGGTGGCGGCGGAGAGCTCCCAGCCGGAGGGCGCCCAGGCCAACGCCATCAAGGCCACCCTCCTGGGCGAGGCGCCCACCCAGGCCACCAACAGGTCCACCCCCTTCCACCAGGGAGGAGCGCCCGGCAGCGGCAAGAAGAGCAAGCTTTTCGGCCCCGGGGGCAAAGGGCTCAAGCACTACCACCGGCAAGGGGAGGTAAGACCCAGGAGCCTTCTCTTCTTCCTTCCCCTTCCTTCCTTCCTTCCTTCCTTCCTTCCTTCCTTCCTTCCTTCCTTCCTTCCTTCCTTCCTTCCTTCCTTTCCTCTTCCACAGCAGCAGAGGAGCGCACACATCCTTCAGGAATGCTGAGAGTTTTCCCCGACCGTATGGCCATGTTCCATAAGCATTTTCTCCTGACGTTTCGCCTCAGAGGTTGTGCGGTATGTTGGAAACTAGGCAAGTGGGGTTTATATACTGTATCTGTGGAATCATAGTTGGAGGATACCTCATGGGCTATCCAGTCCAACCCCCTGTCAAGAAGCAGGAAATCACATTCAAATCACCCCAGACAGATGGCCATTCAGCCTCTACTTAAATATTCCAAAGAAGGAGCCTCCACTCAGGGCTTTAGCCAAGGGGGGGGGGGTAGGGGTTCAACCCCCCCCCCCCGGAAATTTTTCAGGTTTAAAAAAACCTGGTTTATTCATGAATTTTTACTGATTAACCAAATCCCCATGAGTGTCCACTGAAGTTTATCTGTCTTGAGTGTCCACTGAAGTTTATCGATGGAGCCTGATTTCTAAATTATTTTGCGTTTGGCCAAAAAAATTAGTTTCAACACCCACCCACCCCCCCAAACTTTCTTCTGGCGATGGTCCTGCCCCCACTGGATATATATTTGTATTTGGGCAATGCTGCATTTGGTGGTCCCTATGTAGACTTGTCCACTGCTAAGAACATCCAACAAATGCTATGTTGAGCAAAGAACGAGGGGGATCGTTGCACCTCTGCAGGAGTCTACCGTATACCATGCAGCCGTGGACAAGTCTATCTACGGACCACCAAATGCAGCATTGCTCAAGCACGAATCAAGGAACATGAAGGGCACTGGAGACTAACTCAACCAGAGAAGTCAGCCATAGCAGAGCACTTGGTGAACCAACCTGGACACAGCATATTATTTGAGGACACAGAAATGCTGGACCACTCTCACAACCACCATGTCAGACTACACGGAGAAGCCACTGAAATCCACAAGCATATAGACAATTTCAACAGAAAGGAGGAAACCATGAAGATGAACAAAACATAGCCACCAGGATTAAAAGATCTCTAAAATCGAGACAGTGAATAAAGAACAACTTTCAGAAAACAGAGGAACTCCAGACATGAAGCCATCAGGGCCATCAGGGCTTCCCCCAGGCAGGAACCAGCCAGACCTTGAAACTGAATGGCTATTCAATGCTAATCAAGGTAGCCAACTGAAACATTCTCACCTTCCTCAAAAAGACAAGAGTTCTTTCTCCCGCCCTTTCCCCCACAGATATATAAGCCCCACTTGCATAGTTTCCAACACAACCTCTGAGGATGCCTGAGATAGGTGCAGACAAAACGTCAGGAGAAAATGCTTCTGGAACATGGCCATACAACCAGAAAACTCACAGCAACCCAGTGATTCTGGCCATGAAAGCCTTCAACAACTCATCCTTCGGGAAACTAGGGTTGCCTCTACACTAAGGAAATGAATGCAGCTGGACATACATCACGTTAACTGCCATGTTGTACATTCAAGGTCTTTGCCAAAGAGTGCAGGTGCCTCACCAAACTACAGCTCCCAAGATTCTAACACAAGTGTTGTCAGACTGCACAAAGTCAACGATGTAAATGGGCTTCAAATGTAGTGGGTTTTGTTTTCCACTTGGGTTTGGATCAAAATCCATAGATACTTATTAAGTCTAATTCAATACAGTGGCATAGCAAAATAGTGTCCTTGATATAAAATGGCAAAATCATGTCTTGTGGAGTTTTGGGGGGGAGGGATATTTTTGGGGAAATATTATTTTCAAGTTGTGGATCATGGAATCTGTGAGTGGGGATTCTGTGTATATGGAGGGCTGGCAGCATGAATTTTGGAGGGAAGATTTAAGAATCATCTCTTGGGCTCAAGCGGAGTTCCATATTTTTGTCTTTTGGAAGCCTCTGGAAATAGAGGTTGTACCATCCCGGCATTTCCAACTGGCAAATGTGTTCAAGGGTAGTGTTGTGAGCTGATCAGCAAGTTACATACATATACTGAAAAAAGATGCTCAAGTTCTATACGGGAATAATATTTGCTGGCATTTTTACACCATGGTTGTAAATAAGTGCCAGTTGTCACATTGATAAGTAACCTTGTGCCTAGCGTTTGGAACACCTTGCTATTTGTCACACAGAATGTAGTGTGAAGGGAAGGTGTAAAAGTTCTGAAGGAAAGCGCAGTGTTGGCAGTAAATGAAAAATACCCCGGGGAGATCATAGCTAGGGTTTGGTTCCCATCAAGCCTATGATCTGAAGCAGGATTAACTGAAATCAGTGGGACCGATTATTAGAATTGAGGTCTAAATGTGTTTCAGATTAGTGGAACAGTTGCTTCTATCCCCGTTCTGAATTAAGAATGGCAATGGGTGACCCTAGCAACCAAATTCAGAGTACAAGTCCCCCTTCCTGCTTGTTTCAAATACATTTGTAGGGAACAACAAGGAGGAACTGCCTTTGCTCCTTCCTTTCAGTGACTTCCTTTTTGAATGTGTTGTTAACCAGGGATTGAGTGTCTGAACATATGTGTTTCCAGAGACTAGCTGTCTCTTCCCATCTTCAAAAGTCTGCAACTTGAAAGAAGCATCGGAGAACAAGGAAAAAACTTCTGAGAAGTTGGGCAAGGCAATCCTTACTGGTTTCTTGAAATACAGTATTTCTTAAATCTCTGGAATGACAACCTCTATCATCCCCATTGGTCATGAACATGACACAATGATTTGATTATTTTGCTGACCACCAAAGCTGTTCCTGGGAGAAAGACAAAAAGCAAAATACAATTGCATCTTCTGCATCCATTGGTCCAGAAGTAATTTTGGTTAGAAAAATGACGGGTAAACTTTTGCTCATTCAGCACAACAGGGTAAATAAGGGCTTTGCCTCTCCAATAATGCCTCTCAAATTTTATTTCAGTTCCCACATTTTTAGCACTGCTGAGAGTGAAACATTGAAAATTTTTCACGGTGAAAACTTGCATTTACTGTTTGCCTATCTTTGCTCCTTTTCTTTAAATGTCTCAACTGGATTTCCAAATTCTCAATGGATCCTTTAAGATATTACAGTGCTAGACATTTGGGGACTCCATAAAAATTTCATGGGAGAGCAATGCCCTCTCCTAGGTCCAGCTATACCCCTGACTACTTTTGTTGCAATTTACTTTCATCTTTCTGCCTCTCTTTTTTCCTTGTCTTAAGGAAACGAGACAGTCTGAAGATAAACCTCCTTTAACAGGTCTATTTTAGTTGTTCATCTTTTCCTGGCTCCTGTGTTGGGTGGCCATAACAGACCTAAGGACAGGGAAGGGTAACTGATGGAGGAGCTGATAAGTCCGTTGGGAACCTATCCGGTTTGCTTGTCAAGAATGTTTCCTTTTTCTCTTCTCCTCCCTTCTCTGGCTTCTCCAGATTTGATCTGGAAACAGCATTACTCTGGAGTAAGCAGAGATTTGGGTTATTTTCTTTCCATTCTGACTTAAAGTGTTGTGCCTTCCTGAAGGAGTAAAGGGTGAAGGAGACAGTTAGGCATTGTTTGTTCTAAAGATTACAGTATGGACAGAGAGGAAAACAAAGAGAAGATGAAACAAACTCCTGGATTGCCATACACACAGATACAGACTGGTGTGATTCAGCACTTTCATGTGAACAACAACTAGGTAGACAGTGGTGTTGCAAAAGGAAATAACAACATTCAGTCGTCACTGAAAGGCCCTTAGGTTCTCTTCCTCCAGATCCCAAAGAGACGTCTTTCAAAATGCACCAACCACTTGCAAAGCCATTCAGGCTGCTGATTAAGTGACTGGACCGTCAAAGAAAAATACAATAAAATAAAAGCAATTCATAATAATATCTATGTTATAATTTTGAAGCACACACATTCTTAGAACAATAACAAATGATATTTGGAAAGGTGAAACCTACCGGTCCATTGTTTGGCTTTTGAATCCTCTTCCCAGAAGGGTCTCTTTTTTATTCTTGGCACAGTAGTGGAGGCATATTTTGATATGGTACAATGAAATGCATGACATCACAAAATGGAAATTATATGGTGAGATCCTCAAGCAGAAAGGCTTTCAGAAGTCTTAGATCTGAAACTGAGGCTAAATGGAAATAGGAGACAATATTAATTTTCGCTGTGCCCGTGTTGCAATGGTAGTTGGGGGTGCAATAGGACTAATAAGTGTCAATGCTTTTATTCATTATGATTGGCACAAGATAGTATGGATGGTGGTGGTGGTGATGATGATGGGATTTAAACAAAATTTGAAACTACTCAATTTCAAGTCAATGAAACTGTTATCTTTGAGATACTTCAGTGATTCTGTTTCACTGTTGGACAGATAAGCAAAAACAGGTCAAGGAAAATACCTTAGTGGCTGATCCATGAGATATATTATTCTAATAATATGTATTATATTGATGGGGTCCCCACAGTATCTCCATCACACACAGTACAATTAAAGGGACAGTCTTCCTAATCTGTCCCTGACTGACTATCCCCTCTCTTGGTCTTGTTCTCCCACCTTCATGCCTTACACCATGCTGCCTCATGTGGTTGGAATGATGTGTCCTATGGGCAAATGACTTTGGAATACGCAAAGCTGTTATACTGTGTCAGTCTATCGGTGTCTGTTCCAGTATTGTCCTCTCTGTCTATCAGAAGGATGACAAGGTCCCAGTTAGAAGTCTTTTAAAGCACTACAACCTATGATCTTATTATTCAGTAGGATTTTTCCTGTCCTTCTTCATTACTTTTGTGAAGTTTGATCTGAACTGTAACTTACTGTCTTCACTTCTACTTAACATTCTGCTATTCAGTGCTCATAACTCATATTCATGGTTTCAGTTGCTCCCAGCTTGTCTTGTCTACTATAGATTGCAAAGTATCTGAATATGGAGGACATGAGGGCAGTCTAGGGATAATGGGTGCTGTAGTGGGCACCAGGCCAGGATAGGTTGGATTATGTGTTTTTTGTATACTGTGCCTATATAATTTGGATATTATATATCCAGTAGTGGTGGCAGTCATGATAGCCATTATAGTCAAAGTTATACTTTTTGATAAGTCAGAAATTTTGATGCCTTTAGTAAACATTTTTATTTCTTTAGGGAGGACTTAATTTATAGGTAGACATAATTTATAGATATAATTTATAGGCTGTGGGGATAATTTAGACTCCTCACCTCAGACTGATATATTCAAGATGTGTTGGACTACATTGCCCGTAATAATCATCTGACATTCATGCTAGTTATAGATTTTGGGAATTATTCTCCAACTCATCTGGATAACATCAGATTAGGAAAGATCAATTTAGCATACAATCTTAAATCATGCAGTACATAAAAGCTTTTGCTATTAATTTTTGATGTGTGCATTGACACTTAATGTTTTGAGTTATACAATTTTGAAATACATGAAGGCACGGAGGTTGAAAAAAAGAAAAATTATAATATGTAACATGGGAATAAACAGTGATATGGTACACATTTTTTTTCTGGTTAACATGCTATATATGATTTCCACCAGGTTCTTCACAACGATGGTGATTTTGATTGCCCATCTCTAGAATGCATTGTTTTGTGAATGGTTTACTTCAATGGCATTTTCATAGTTTTGGAGGTGTTGATCTGCTAGTTTTCGGAATAGTGGAGTGTTGAGTGCCCTCAAATCATTTCTGACTTATGGTGATTCTAAGATGGCCCAACAATTGTGGTTTATTTTAGCAACATTTATTCATAGGGGGTTTGCTGTTGTCATTCTCTTAGGCAGAGAGAGTAGTACTTGTTCAAAGTCACCAAGTAGGTTTTAATGGCTGACCGGGGAGTCAAAACCTGGTCTTCTGAATCCTAGTGCAAAGCTCAAGCTCCTACACAATGTTGGCTCTCAGTGATTATACATCCTGAATAATCCACACATAGCAAATTCATAATTGTATTGTAAACAAACTTTAATGGGATTAATAGTAATTGGTGTGTTCCAGTTATAAAGGTTTGTTCTGAGGAGTACATTTCTTGTTAAAATAGACCAGCTTCATTTTTTCTTTCTTTCTCCCTGTCTCACCACATCCTTATTTCTTTTATTCTTTGCTTTATAGTATTTTATTTTGTATAATTACAGCTTTCAACAGGAGAAACATTTTAAAATTAATTAAGTAAAAATAACAATAATAATAATAATAACTTTATTTTTATACCCCGCCCCATCTCCCCAAAGGGACTTGGGGCGGCTTACATGGGGCCTAGCCTGATAAAACAATCAAATATCAATGATACAACAATAAAACAATACCAATAAAACCTCAATTATCATTAAAACAATCAATAAAATCGACATAAAGCATACAATATTAAAACAGGAGACTAATTCATAAAACCCAAGGCATTTGTTGTTAAAATAGCAAGGAAAAAATTAGATCCCAAACAAAGTTTGCTTTTAGAAAGTTGCCAAAAGTGATGTGATTGTGTATGAATGGAGTATAGTTGGAATGATTCTGGTTTGTGCCTTAAAATACATCAAGTCTGCATGAAACATCAGTGTACAATGCACATTGAATTAATCTGATGAACTAATTTGCATTCCTAAGTCTTCATTAGTATATTTGGGTGTGTTCAGCAATATTTAGACTGCAATCTGCGACTGATAATTCACCTAAGGATGGGTCACAATTTACAGTGCATTCTATTATCTGTAACAGGTTGCGGTGCTGTTTCATGTATGTGTGTGGTCCATTTCACACCCTGTGCAGCCAGTTTCATATTGTGTATGATCTCGACAGGGAACTATAGCTGACTCCAACTCTCTGGCAAGTATATCTGTATGATCCAGGCATTTTTAGATAGTTCTTTAGCATATTTATAGATTACATTTTAGATTTACACTTTAAAACCTTAGGTGTATTTCTAAAATATAACATGCAATTCATCCTAATAGCAGCAGCAGCAGTAGCAACTCTTTTCTTTTTGGGAAAAGACCTGATTTGTTTGAAAAGACAACTAGCTGACCTAGAGTCTGGGCAAAAATCTTGCATTTTCCAATCTTTTTCCATTGTCCAGCCCTGTCATCCTAACGCTGACAGCCTTTTTCTTTACTTAAATAGTAAATTCACACTGCTGCACCTGTGAACTCGTTCACCTTTTAAATGCTGTTTGCAATTGTCTTTAGCAGCTGTAAAACTTGGCCACGCCACAGCTCTGTCTCAGTGTCATTCCTTTTTTTTCTGTGCACACAATGTGAAATATATTGGCTTACGTGTGCATTTGAGGATATATGCTAAAGAGAGCACATCTGTATATCTAGCTGTTGATCCTCTCCATTTGAGTTCTTTCTCTTTCTTTATAAAAGAAAATATTCCATAAATTTGGAATAAGGAAATGAATATCACCCATAAAAATGCCAAAATATTAAAGCCTGGAGAAAGCTAGCTTGATGTGTTGTTTAAGGCTTTCATGGCCGGAATCACTGGGTTGCTGTGAGTTTTCCGGGCTGTATGACCATGTTCTAGAAGCTTTTGGAACATGGCCATACAGCCCGGAAAACTCACAGCAAAAGTAGCTTGGTTTATAAAGAAATGTTGCTCTCCCGTATTTGCTGTACAAAAGCACACTCAATCACTAACTGGAAAATGTACTTGACAACTGGTCACAGGTCAGTATGCTCCATTACATTGTCAGCAGAGCAGTTTAAAGGATTTAGGACACTCTGTATGGCACACACAGATCTATCTTACATCAGAAAGGATATAGTTCAATGACTCTGGAATGGTTGTGTGGCTGTCACAAGATAGTTGTGTGGCTGTTTCCTTATCCTGCCCAATAGAGAACTGGTTCTGTATGCACAACTAGGTGTGCCTAATTCTGTACTAGACTGAGCCATGAGAGATGGCTGCTGTCTTAACTGAAGCTATTGCAGTCTAATTAGAGACACCGTAGCCATATCTCATAGGGTTACTATATTTATTTCGTCAGGTTCCTTACAGTGAGTCAAAACATATTATTGCATCAATCGAAAGTCGGAGCAAGCCTTGCCAGAGGCAGAGGTTTATGTACAGAGCTAAAATACATTTTAAAGGGCTAGGCTTTTAAAAGACTGTTCATTAAGCCTTCTTTATTATCTTATTTCTGAGATTCTCACTAGGTATACCTTCTAGTAGTTATGATGTCTTGCAAGTTAAATGTGCACTTAACCCCCTGCAAGGAGATAATTCATTTTCTGTGTATCTGTAAAGTTTAATTATTTGACTCTCAGATCATGAATTCTTGCCTTAATGGAAGGAAAGTCAGCTTCCAGCCTTAGCAATAAGGAGGGCATTCTTGGGGAAAGTGCCAATAGTTCCTTTAAAAAAATTATTATATGGCCTCATCTGCATACTTTGGTTGTCAGGTCTCAGGGCAGGGCCTACTAAGGAACTTCATTGATATTCCATTGCCCTGTTTTAGCTATTTGAAAATTGTTACTTTATAACTCTCTTGGTAGTCTTGGACTAAGATTCATATTTTAAGCTTAGGGTTGTTGCAAAGTTATAATGGCTATACCCATCTCTTCCAATGAGTGTCCCTCCCAACACTATGCTTGAAAAATGAGCAAAATATACATTTAATAAAAACTCCTTGGTGTTCTGGGGGAAGGGTAGAGTGGCTTCCCTCTACATATGTATCTTTTATCCTCATTTATGTAGGCCTGGGGTCTGAAAAAGCTTGCTTCCCATCTGAAGGGGTTGTTAGGTATGCAGAATTGATATAACTAGGCAAGAAATACATATTTTATTTCTTCATTCACTAATTTGTGAGGACTTCGTTCTAGTCTTTGGTAGTTTCAATGTCAGTGGAGAATTGAGTCTATTTTGGGATTTTATCCCAACTTTATCCAAGGTATCACACTTTAACCTCCAAACAGTTTCAGCACCTAAGATAGCTTCTTTAAGGTTTGGTCTAAAATAGACAACAAATGCATTGTGCTCTGAATTAAACAGCAAGTAGTAAAAATGATTGCATGAAAGCTGAGTAGATTTCTCTCTCTTTTATTTTGGCCCCTCAGTCGGTTACTCTGTACAGTATTAGAGAGAAATGTATTGAAGTGTTCAGCTTGCAGGCTAGAATCAGGAGATATAGGTCAGTGGGCAACAGTAAGTAAGAAGTTCAATGAGTACCTTATTTCATTGTCTCCATTTACAATTTGATGAATGCCAACCAAAACAAATATTTAGGTAGTAAGGCTCTCAGAAACCTGTGGTTTGACTTGTGACAATCACAAGCCATTCTTTTAACTCACGCCCTGCCATTTCAGCACTGGTGAGAGCTCTGTCTTCCAAAATACCAGAGGACAGGAGGCAAGTTTAGGAGCCTATAGGAAAGGATGTGTCAGAGGCACAGTTGTATCTTCTGTAAAACTCCAGTATCCGCTGCCTCACTCTGTTTAATGTTTTACCCCAAGGCAGGATCAACTGAGATGAAAGGGTCCATAAATATCACTTCCACTGCCTCTGCTTCTCTTACTATGCATACCCATTGGTGCAATAATATATTTTGAAGTGCTCTAACCCTTACAACTGGTGATCATTGCCTCTCATGCTCTGTTTGTTTTACATTATTGAAATCTCCTAGGGAGTAGAAACTTCTCCATGCCACTTATGTAACCATGTGAAACAACATACACACCAATGAGAAGTAGTAACAGCAGCAACAATACTTTTCCACAGCCAGAAGGAAGGAATAGGAGGATGAGTAGCACAATCATGGAAGTACTACATATTGTTAACCTTGGAGTGAAAGGTTATTTGATTTGCTGCCTGTCAAGACTAATATGCAACCCTTTGGTGATAACATTGTTCAGATGCCCTTCATCTTGAATGCTATAGTTGATATAGTTCCATTGGATGTAACTTCGGTGCCTTTCAATTTGTACAGCTTTAGGATATTGACAGTTTTCCTCGTATTGGTGAAAACCACTACAATGTGTGCTGGATCTTTGGTCTTCCTAGCTTAATATACAGGTTAGAGGGAGACTGGCTGAGTAGGTGAAGGAGTAGTCAGTGACTCTTTACAGCATAACAGAGTTCCAACTTACCTAAAGTTGTGAGGCCTTTGTTTCGTGAACCATCACTGATTCTCAGTATAATGAATAGTTATTTTCCTATATCCACATACAATTTTTGGACCAGTTATTAGAGTATGTAGTGGTCTCCTAACTCCAGGGACTTTCTGGATTGTTTAGATCCATTTCAATCTGGTTTCAGAACTAACAACCTTGTCACATTGATGAGGTCATGCAGGACAATTTGGCAACCTCTTTGGTGAATCGGCGGAGCAGCAGGGCAATCCTTGTTCCCTGTGCCCCACCTCGCCTGCAGCGACATTTCCCTATCACACGTGGAGAAGTATCACTGTGTAGCTTCCTCCCGTACTGGCCCCATTGTTCCTAATATGGGAACAATAGAATATGGGAATATGGGAAGCCCTAGTTGATCAACTAAGCCCTGCTGGAAGCCTGTGTGTATCATGTAATGGACGGCTTGGAGCTCCGTGGATCAGCAGGGGTGCAAGTGTCCTATGACACTTGCAGCCACCTCTGTGATAAAGTCCTATGAGACAGAGACAGCTTTGGTCACCTTGGCATAGACCTTGACAGGAGGAGTGCATCTATTGGTGTCTTTCAATACCATCAACCATTGTATCTTTCTGGGTCACCAGAACTAGCTAAGATACAGCCCATGAACATAACAATATGAGGGTAAGATAGGCTGAAAGTATGCATCTGGCCCAAGGTGAACCAGTGAGGATATTTGATGAGATACTTTGGAAACTTCAAGTCACAGCCCAGGTACCTTTAGTCCTTCATTGACTCCTATAGCATACCATTTCTCCAGGCAAGTGGGAACAGACTTGTGTCTGAGCCTTCCACACAGCCATATAACCCAGAATATCAAGGCAGATAATCCACAACATCTGCTTTGAACTGGGTTATTTGAGTCCACACTGCCATATAATCCAGTTTAATGTGGATTTTATACAGCTGTGTGATGTAGCGTACCTGGATTTCAGTAAGGCCTTCGACAAAGTCCCTCACAACCTTCTGGCAAACAAACTAGTAAAATGTGGGCTAGACAAAACTACGGTTAGGTAGATCTGTAATTGGCTAAGCGAACGAACCCAAAGGGTGCTCACCAATGCGTCATCTTCATCTTGGAAAGAAGTCACAAGTGGAGTGCTGCAGGGTTCTGTCCTGGGCCCGGTTCTGTTCAACATCTTTATTAACGACTTAGACGAAGGGTTAGAAGGCACGATCATCAAGTTTGCAGATGACACCAAACTGGGAGGGATAGCCAACATTCCAGAAGAAAGGAGCAGAATTCAAAACGATCTTGACAGACTAGAGAGATGGGCCGAAACTAACAAAATGAAGTTCAACAGGGACAAATGCAAGATACTTCACTTCGGCAGAAAAAATGGAAATCAAAGATACAGAATGGGGGACACCTGGCTAGACAGCAGTACATGTGAAAAAGATCTTGGAGTCCTTGTGGACAACAAGTTAAACATGAGCCAGCAATGTGATGCGGCTGCTAAGAAAGCCAACGGGATTTTGGCCTGCATCAATAGGGGAATAGCGTCTAGATCCAGGGAAGTCATGCTCCCCCTCTACTCTGCCTTGGTCAGACCACACCTGGAATACTGTGTCCAATTTTGGGCACCACAGTTGAAGGGAGATGTTGACAAGCTGGAGAGCGTCCAGAGGAGGGCAACTAAAATGATCAAAGGTCTGGAGAACAAGCCCTATGAGGAGCGGCTTAAAGAACTGGGCATGTTTAGCCTGCAGAAGAGAAGGCTGAGAGGAGACATGATAGCCATGTACAAATATGTGAGGGGAAGTCATAGGGAGGAGGGAGCAAGCTTGTTTTCTGCTGCCCTGCAGACTAGGACATGGAACAATGGCTTCAAACTACAGGAAAGGAGATTCCACCTGAACATCAGGAAGAACTTCCTCACTGTGAGAGCTGTTCGACAGTGGAACTCTCTCCCCCGGGCCGTGGTGGAGGCTCCTTCTTTGGAGGCTTTTAAACAGAGGCTGGATGGCCATCTGTCGGGGGTGCTTTGAATGCGATTTCCTGCTTCTTGGCAGGGGGTTGGACTGGATGGCCCATGAGGTCTCTTCCAACTCTACTATTCTATGATTCTATGATTCTAGGGGCCCCTGACATTCCCAAAATGCCATGGAAATTAACAGTTTCATTGGCAATACATAAAAACCAAACCAAATAAACCTGTGCCCTGTCTAGTCTTTAGACCACTTCAAGCTCCCGCATATGGTTGCGATATGCTGTGGCATAATACGTTCAAAGCAAAGAATGTGTTCAATTGGAATAATGAGGGCATATGGTGGTGAATTGGACACCAAAAACATTAATTATTGATTGATAGGAAATAGGGGGTGATAACTAGAGAGGAATAAAAGTTGACATTAAAAACCTTGGGAGGGGAACGAAATAGGGACAAAGGTCTTTGAGATGTTTGTTACACAATCTGTGACTTTTTATGTGTATCAACTTCTTGATTATTTTAAGTGTTTAAAATCATGTATTCACTCAGTCACTGAGTTCTATGAAAATTATATGGGTGGAGAATTTAAATCCAAACCAGAATGTTTCCATTTGGAAAGATCCTTCCAGTCATTTGCATACCAATTTTTCCTGAGCTGGAGGTTACCATTAAAATGGAAATTGTAACATCCCTCAAACAGTCACTAGATGGTGTTTCATACCAGTGGGCAAATAAAACTGCATGACAGGAAATAATTGACCACAGGATTTTGGGGCATAGCCATAACAGGGCTTTTCAAATACTAAACATGTAACCACAGTATCTTAAATAATTAGTGGTCCAGAGAATACCAACCCTTTAACCATGGGAACTAGGCAAAATTTAATGATGAAAGCCAGAAACAATTATAGTTTTAGATGGTGAGTGTGAACTGTTTGCTATTGCATTTTGCTTTATAAAATATAACTATTTATTATGAAACTTTCTTGTTTATTTTTGGCATCTGTATTGATTTTTCCTCCTGTTTCTCCTTGTTATAATGAGTCCCCCTTTGCTTATTAATATATTAACATGAAAGGGGTGAAAATACCATAATGTATTTTTTTAATCTCTACAATAATAAGTACCAGCCTTTACCCTACTTTAAGTACCAGAATCCTACTTGGCTAAGCCCACTAAGATGAGATGTTATGTGATTGGATGATCTTATAATTTGAACTAGGATGTTGTGGAATGACTGAAGGATTGGTGTGATTATACTTTCTCTTTTTTAAATGAAATTCCATTTTTAGGATGTGATAGGATGGTGGTAGGTTGGTGGTAAAACACAGCAACCTTCATGCGCTAATTTTATGAATTGTGATGGTTTCATGACAATTCCCGAACTCACATGATCACCATTCAAACCACTGAAGTAGGTAGACTCAGTCAGTGTGGCCCAGAGACCATAGAATGATTGGGATTCTTCTCTCCCTTGGGCAGGCAGATCACCACTCATCTAGTCTGGTAGAGAAATAAATTGGGGTTTGTGTTTTTTGCAAAAACATACAAGGTAGTGTTGTCGAACGCTTTCATGGCCGGGATCACAGGGTTGTTGTATGTCTTTCGGGCTGTGTGGCCATGTTCCAGAAGCATCCATACCTCACAACCTCTGAGGATGCCTGCCATAGATGTGGGCAAAACATCAGGAGAGAATGCTTCTGGAACATGGCCACACAGCCCGAAAGACATACAACAACCCCACATACAAGGTAGGTTTACTTACAGATACTAAAAGTTTCATAACACTTCATAGTGAAAAGCTTTGTAGCATGTGATCTTCAAAAATAGAGCAGAAGAACTTCAGATTACAAAATGAAGGACAAAAAAACAGATTAACTGATGTAGGTCAAAAAAGGACATGGCTGAGACCAACAAACAGGAAACATAAATACGCGTACATGCTATACTTAAACTCTTTAGAATCGTGTAAACTACCAAGTACTGAGGCAGGCTAAAATTATAAACTCTGCCATCAGAAAGTTGGAAAGGAAGGCATAGTATGGACCTTTAAAAAGAAACAATGGATCTATAGAATCAAAGACCCGCTAACATGTGCTTAGAACAAAGGAAGAACATTACATCCATCCCAGTGATGGAGTGGTTCTATCCCCATCCATGAACTGGCATGTGCTGAACAAACATTTGAAGACATAGTTCCTTTGACTTTGTTCTCTCCTCTCCTGCCTTATACTTCACTTCACTTCACTTTATTTCTTAATTAGTTGCTCTCTACCAGAGTGCTCCGAGCGACTTACAATTTAAAATATCATTCCACAATATAAAAACATTCAACCTAAAAACATTCAACAGTGACTATTTGGCAAATTAGATCTGATTTACTTAAATGCACAACCAAACAGCCAAGTCTTGAGCGCTTTTACAAAAGGTCACAACTCCGACATTGCTTTAACATATGGAGGCAATGAGTTCCACAGAACTGGAGCATAGGTCGAAAAGGCTCTATGCCTTGTAGCTTCCAGTTGTACCTCCCTAGGGCCCAGTACGTATAGGAGATTTACCTGGATTTATAGGATTGCTGCACACCATTAAGATATTATGAAACTTTATGTGTGTGGAGGTTATGTTCACCAGCCCTTCTGCTTCCATCAATTCCCTTTCTGCTCTTAATTGTGATAATCTGAGTACAGTTGTCTTTGGCCGAATGTGCTTTCAAAACTCACCATGAGTTGATTGGGTTTGGGTGTTAGCGAAGTTTGAACATTATAGTTTTGGAACACACCTCCTAAAATCTATTGCGTGTGCATGGGTGACACGCCTCCAGCCAACAGAATCAAGAAAGACTCAAACACAGGATTGGCATAACAAATGGCCACAACTTGTTTATTGATTACAGGACAAGGGTTGGCTAGCATGCATGGATCCTAGATCGGGCAGCTCACTGCTGACTGATACCGCTATTGACGCCACAGTGCGGACGGAACCAAACCAGGCCAATGTTACCGCTGCACCTCTGGTAACACTGGAAGCTCCCTCCTCCTACCAAGAGCGAGGGGTAAGCAAGCCAGATCCAGGGCCCATGCCACATGCCAACCTGGAGTTGTGACAAAGAACAGTTAACTGAAACCAAAAACATAACGTATATGGGTGGGTGGGAGGTGGAACCAATGTAGGCCTGTTGCTTGCACTGCCCCAGGGCAGCCTTAATTAGGCTGCCCAGGCCACACCTGAGCCTGGCCCTGGCCAATTGGGTGGCGAAGCCTAGCCTGCCACTAATTGGACAGCTGGCCAAGTGGTGGGAACCTTTCCCACTGCCTCCTGAAGAAGCCTCCTGAAGGTGCCATGTTGGGCCAGAGAGCACCCAGAACTGCAATGGCCCTTGCCCAGTAAGTCAGGCAAAGCATTTGGCTATGGGGCATTGCAAAAACAAAACAACTCCTCCAAATTCTGGGGGAAATGGCAAATATCATAGGCACATCCAGCCAGCCTTATCATTAGTTAGACAGTGACAATAAACTCAGATAGAAGATTATAGCCAATAAACTACATCCCTTTAGTGTACAGCAAGTGTCTGCTGGCAGAGTTATATTATGCAACCCTTTTAATGAATACTAACATAGTGCAATATAGGTGGATAAATGGTTAATGTGTGTGGGTGACCACCCACTGTGCAGTTGCAACAAAGGCAATGCAAGAAAGGCAACATATAGATAGATAGATAGATAGATAGAATATAGTATGACTTTTGTATTCCAGTATCTGTGATTTCACTTACCCATGTCCAAAACAAAGTTATCTCTAGGCATTTTCTAGGCCCTTCAGTGTGATTCTATAGTATGCATCCATCAGAAATTGATCACAGAGTTGTGCTGGAGAACCTAGAAATACTACGAAGGTATTCTTTCTGAGCATTTTGTAGGTTTTCCAGCATTATTCTGTAGTATGTTTCAGCCAGATCATAGAGTCACATTGGAGGACATAGAAATGCTAGAGTTCTCTGGTGCTCTCCACCAAAAGTTTGTTTATTTCAACTGGGATCTGCAGTTTCATATTTCCACAGTAAGTCCAGGCATGTATCTACTGCAGATATAGGGGCCATACTATATACTTGGTGTTCTTTAATATGCAACCACTTGTGCAACAGTTTCACATTCACAAATGTGCTTATGTTACAGTTCATCAGATATAATTATTGTGTATCATTAAAAAAAATTAAGCCCACATAGTATAACATTTGTCTGCATATATCAGTAACAGGAGACTAGTCAGTATGTGTGTTCCTGGGGCATTTGTGATAGCAACTCAGCTTTTGGGTGCCTTCACTGTTCTGGGATAGGAAATACTGCACAACTTCCACTAAGCCTGCTTGGCTATTTTGCTGCCTCTTGAGTGATGAAGGACAACATACCAACACCAAGTTTCAGCTAGTTTTTCTGTGTAGAATGGGGTTGGAGATGGCTAATGTCTCTCCAATCAGGGAGCAGATTTTTTTCAGATCGTCCATTTCAATGAATAGACAGTGAGGATATTACATGATATGCATAGTCCTATAAGCGCTTTCACTTATATGTTTTCTGAACATCTGCATAAGGATTTGATATTAAGTTATTTGTTTGAATGCCTTAAGTAAATTTACTAAAGGAATGACATGGGAGTGGTAGATGCTAAACTAACTAAATAGGATGCTAAACTCTTCCCTTCAGTTACAGCTGCAATGAACTCTGCTCCTGGAATCTGTTATTATCCCCTGGAGGGGAGTTTCAATGTATAAAATAGCTATGGTAACGTCAGTGACACTGTACTAAAAAGTCAGTATCTAGATCACAGTGAACCACTGTGACCTTCAAATTGTTCTTGGACTAGGAATGGAAAGGATATTTATCAATATTTAAATTAATGACAAAGTAAAGGATTTCCAATGCACCCATGCTTTCTGGATGTGTCAAGAATCTGAGTTTGATGGGATATTCAGATGTTAGGAGTTCACTCTGTAGAAAAGTAAGAGAAAAAAGAGTGAGCTGTGCAGGATTCTCTGTTCAGGAAGCTTGGGGAGGGGTACCAAAATCCTCACATTTTTTACAAGTTCCTAGCATGAATTATTTATTCTTCTTGGCAAAAATGAATAATTATGAAGATTTACTTTCTTGCTCTGGACCTTAATCTCCACAATCCCTCATCATTCGCTGTGTGGGCTAGGATTATTAGCAAATTTATATTCCTTTCAAATATAAAAATTGGTGTTTTCAGGTGTCATGAAAGCCAGCTGAAGAAAATCATAGGTGATAAGCTTTACAATTCAGGATTTATTCTGTGAGAAAATTCTCATGAAGTTAGGGATTATATCTCTAAGAGAAAATTGCATTTTTGTGCAGAAAGCAATGTTTCTGTACACAATAAAATATTTTCTGCTCAAAAAACAATTTTGTGCAGAGCCTAATTTCCGTGTGCACAAATGTTATTTTCTGTTTAAAAAATGCTCTGATTTTCTTTTACAGAACACGTTTTGGCAACTTTCTTGCAGCAAGGAAAAAATGATAAATGTATTCATTCTTGTCTGCAAGTAGGAAACTTATGAAGACTGACCTCCCCAAGAGATGTAAAGGACCAGTATAGCTGAATGTATGTATTCAAGAGTAGGATGAAATCTTTTGTGTGAATACTTTTCAGAAGCAGATTTGTTTTAGAATGAACAATGATTTTTTTCTAAAGAGTTGTACTTCTTTACAAATGGAGTGAATATTGAAATGATGATGCCATACATGTCTCTGTTTTATTGGAGCAGAAAGACACAATTCAAACCAGACGAAGGTCACTCAAAGGGATTTTGCCCCCATTTGGTATTCCATGTATCTGGCAAAGCATTACATGTCATGCAAGCATGGACTTTGGTTGCCATGTGGGCATCTTTACATGGATAACAAATGTCTCTACTTCATTATAGTGGAAAGGGGATTTTTTCCCCTCCTGCTTTTGCAGCCTAGTTCCCAACCGTGCCCTCTTGAATTTTTAGATTCAAGGATTAGTTTCTTCTGCTCTAATAGCAACATAGTGGGCAGATGATATATGTGCTAAAGTGGTCCGATATTGGTAGTCAAAGAAGGTGGTAGCCCAGCTGAAAGTTGAGAGCTGGACTTCATCCAAAGTTTGGGAAATGTACTTTTGTGGGCTATTTCCCATAAATCCCCAACCAGCATGGCTGTAACTTCAAGCTGATATCTGTTTGAAGCACAGATGGGCAATCTATGGCTGATAGGCCACAGACTATAGAAAGCATTGTTATTGCAGCATCAGGAACTAGCCTACCATGTCTATTTAATTACTTACCCTTTTGGCTAGTTACTATAAGTTTATATTGATCTTTTTGTTTACTGTTTTGATTTGGTTTGTTTCATTTCTGTTGTTTATTATGGTGTTGAATATTTGTCATCTTTTGTTGGAAATCGCCCAGAGTCCCCCCGGGGAGATAGGGTGGGTTATAAATAAAGTTTTATTATTATAAGTTGAGCATTACATTTCCTAAGGTGTGAAATGCAAGCTTGATTTACATGAAGATGCGGGTGATGCAGAGGTAACGCATAACCTAGTCATGACCTGCATATAAACTCATGATCCTCAACTGTATACTGAAGAAACACAGGTTCACGGGGATAAGATTATCTTTTGAATAAAAACATGTAGCAGAAAGAGAGACAATATGTGTCTTGGGGAAGAACTGTAACTGATATGTGAGACTGATATAGAGTTTTAAGTAAGTTAGGTAGGATGGCTCTCCAAGGAGACAAACAATCCTGAATGTACTGCAATATCAATTCATAAATACATCCACAAGTAAGCTGGCTGATTTCATTACATTGCTGTTGTAGGATAATATTATTAGTTATGTGTGAACATATGGAAGGAGGCCTTCAGGTGTATACATATCCCAGATGTCTTGCAACAAAAAAGCACCCTCCCAACACACACTTTTGGCACAAATATTTATTTAGTGTGTTGGAAGCTGTTCAGCCAGTCAATATGCAAATGCTAGGCTGTGTGATTTTGGTAACCAATTGGATCGCCCTCCAGGTTTTGCTCCACAGATAGATGACATAGAACAGTTTATTATCCACTTATGGACTGAACTCCCTTTCGTCTTACAGTTTTTGGGGAATGTGTGCCAATAAGACATAAAACAGTAGAGATCAGGATGTGGTCATGAAGGAGCTAGGGAGTCCATTTGCAACAAATGTTATTTAGAGAGAAATAGTTCAGTTAGTCTAGCAGTATTTGAGAAAGTCTTTTCTGGGTTATATTTAAGATACATGTTTATATGGGAAACTTTTTTTTTCCTGAAATGGCTTCTATTGTTATCCAGGAGGAGGAACAAAGCAAACCTGGCCACTGGCGTTCCTTTCTCCAATTCCCAGAGCAAAACGTCGTGATGCATTTTACCTCATGTGCATCTTGTTAATAGGCTAATGTGTTCACTGAAGTACAACAGCTGTCTGTCAAACATTAAGTTCAAAATTCATTGTATATTAAAATGTTCATTGGAAAGACTGCTTCTTAGCTTAGTAAAAACATTTCTGCCATTGTTTGAATTAACATAGCACTTCCAAAGAAGTCCTTGTAAAATTTGAGGCTTTTTTTTTTCTATTTCCAGGAACTTCCCTAACAAGGAAATGGCTATTTAAGCAGAAGAATCCTCTTGATATTATAATAATTTTTCTCCTTAGGGGATCCTCAACATAGCAGCTGTAACAAATTGAAAGTGAACTTTAGTCTTAGTTTTCAAAGAAGTTGTCTATAGCAGTCTCCTGCAGCATAAAAAGGAGAAAGGGAAGCGAGTAGAAAGGAAGGAAGGAAGGGCAATACCTTTTAAATATTATTTTATATGATCTTTCAAGGATATAAATTCACTTTATTGGATGCAGTACCAAGTGGTATTAAAGCCTCAGGTATAAAGCATTAAGTTATCACTTTGTGGGAGTGGGATAGACTATAATATGATCCAGAAAGATGCAAATCGTGTCACTTGTCCTAAATTTTCAAAGGACTGGGCAAATGATAAAGGTCGTTCAGATCATTACAGCCGTCAGTCTATGTCAGTAGTTCTCAACCAGTGGGTCCCCAGATGTTTTGGCCTACAACTCCCAGAAATCCCAGCCAGTTTACCAGCTAAGTTGCTGTGAGTCTTTTGGGCTGTATAGCCATGTTTCAGAAGTTTTCACTCCAGATGTTTCACTCACATCTGTGGCAGGCATCCTCAGAGGTTGTGAGGAAGAAATAGCAGGTGGAAGAGGGCAGCCATATGGGTATGGGAGATTCACAAGGGTCCTTCGGCATTATTTTCCTGAAAAGAAAACCACCTGTGGGAGAGCTCCCATCTCTCTTCTATCTCTACTTCATTTTCCTTCCCCAAAGTGTGGGGTGACATTAATCTTTTATGAACAAATGACAAAATGAATGCAATGTTCATGAATAGATTACAAAACATAAAAATAAATGCAGCCTTTTAAAACACAATTTTGCATGTGTGTGAAGTTCTAAATAGTCTGTAATGCTCCTTTCCCTTTCCTTTGATACATATCATTCTCATTATAACTCAGGAGTAACAAAGCTCAATAATCTAATCTCAGTTCCACCATATATGTCTTATGACTGTTTGCTTATAGTTTACAAATATACACTAAAGACCTTATTATCTTAACACTGGGATTCACCATGCATTGTGGCAAATCCATGGGGTCCTGGCGGGGGGCACGGAGAACCCATTGCCCCATTATCTGCATCACCTGACTTACCCTTGGCCCCATCCCATGAGGGAAGCATTCGCTGCCCGGGTTCCCCTCATTGTTGTTGCAAATTGTTGCCCCTTCCTCTCCCCTTTTGCCATGAAGCCCTGCCGGAAGTAGATGTACATTGTACACAGGGAGAGGAACCAGTGTACAACGGACAAATTAGCTCGTATGATGAGGTCATAACAGTGAGCATGCTTTCACAAGATCTCTAGATCATTGCAACTTTCCTTTCATTGTAAAACTACAACACTCAGCATTTGCTATAAACCAACTAATGTGTATGTTTCCTTTGGTGTTTCAACTATGCAATGAAATGAAACTCTTTCCCACTTAGTATAACTTGGTGCTGAATTATTCAAATGTCCTGAGTAATTTATATATAGAAACTACAGTCTTTTGGTCACATGATCTAGAGAATTGCTAAATTGAGGCCTTGAGCCATACAGTTTGATCTGAAAGGCAATTGCTGTGTAGGATGCATTTCATCTGCATGAAGTATCCTTTTCACTAACACCTCCTAATCCTTTATTCCTACATTGATCTAATGCTTTCTATATAAAACTGGACAGGGATGCAAGGATGTTACAAGCCAAGTTGCGGCTTTTCTTTTGCTTTAATGAATCCCTTCCTGGCTCTCCTAATGTTAAAAAGACAAACTGGTGCCTCATATGTTCTCCAGCTGGAAGAGCGGTGCCAATTCAGACAGGCAGCGCTCTGCGTCTGTTTTGATTTTAGCCTTCCAGAAGCTTTGGCACCGGGTTGTTCTCCAGAGAAGCATCTACGTGGTTTCCCGTTGACCAGCAATACAGTGCTAGTGGTAGAAGCAGTGTGTGCGGTGGAACTCCCTGATCTGAGATCAATCAAATCTTCTGAATATATAAGATGCTGATTTACAATGGCCAACTTTCTGGTTTTGATTTCCTCTCTTTTGCTGCATAGTATCTCTATGGCTCACTTTTCAGCAGTCAATATTTGATAGAGAGGGCAAAGGGCTAGCAATAAAAAGACAGAATTCTGGAATATCATTTCTATTGAAAACTACTGTAGAATCAGTCTGGTATAATAATAATATATAGATATTTGAATCTCACACACTTAGTGGTACAGGGGGTCCCAAAATTATCCCAGTGCTTCCTCCACAGATTGAAAACTGCTATTTTCAACATAATGACTCCCAAACACTGTGATTTGTAACTCTGATTTGTTACATGCAATGTTTTTACATCCTGCAGCTAAAACATACAAGATGATGTTTCCTTCATAATGGCAGGCAGCAGTCCAGCAAAGAGAAAGCTGGCCCTCACATGAGATGTCAAAAGATCCTGGAAATTCTACTTTGTGTTCTTAACCAAAGTCCATGGAGGGAAGGTATACTATATTGTGGCAGCAAGGCACATTTATCTGTAAAGAGAACGTGTTATACTTGCTTCCAAATGAAGGAATGTGCCAATTCTTCCTCCTTCTCTCTTTCACTCTTGTAACTATTGTTGTTCTTAGAGAGAGAGAGTGTGTTCATAATGACACCATAATTTTCTCAACTCCCAGTACCTGCTCAAATAACATACCACACTTGTTATCTCATCTCCATTCAGAGGCATATTTCCTCTAATGCTTTTGACTTACAAGTATACTGGTGAAGGAAGATATCTTCTGGCTTATGAGAATATATATATTCTAGCAGAATGATTTTACTGCTGTTCATTACAAAGCTTTGATATATTGCTATTGTGTGCCTTATAATCATTTCCCAACTTACAGCGACCCTAAGACAACCTGTCATGGGAATATATTGGCAAAGTTTGTTTAGTGAGGGCTTGTCTTTGCCTTCATTTGTGGCTGAGAGAGTACCTTGCTCAAATTCACCCAGTGGGATTCCATGACTGAGCAGGAATGTGTAGTCCAGTGCTCTACACCACATTGGATCTCTTGATTTATTGTATTCAAACAGAAATGGGAAGAACAAATGATGGCTGATGTGTCCTGTTAGAGACTTACAAAAGTAGAGTTACACCATCTTAAAACATTTTGTCACTGTGGAAGTCAACATTTTCTTCCAATCTTGAACAACAACCAGAATCCCTCTAGGACTTACCTGCATCCATTTAGCCAATGTGGTGTAGTGGTTTGTGTGTTGGACTATTACTTCCGAAACTAGGGTTCAGTTTCCCATTCGGCCATGTAAACCCATTAAATGACATCTCCCAGCCTCTCTCAGCCCCAGAGGAAGGCAAAAGCAAACAAATATTGCCATGAAAATCTCATGTTAGGGTTGCCATAAGTCAGAAGGTACTTGAACACATGATACCAACAATAGAAACTATGTCAACAGTTATGTTAGTGAGTGGAGGTCCTGGTGGAGGATATCATCAGGACCTCCATGGGCAGATGCTTCTCCAATATCCTTCTCTGCAATTCTTCACCAGCCAGGCAATGGTCATGAATACCCCATCTGGAGGAGATAAGAGAAGAAAGCTAATATAATTCCAAATCTGTTGAACTTTAAAATCCATCTATAGAAGCAGGATCTCAGCCTATTGGTTGACACTTGCTTTATCCCTTTTGCTCTTATATATATCACACAAGATGAATGTTGATGAATGGTTTATGTATTTTCAGTTCTAACATGTAAATCCTTGTTTGTGATTACTCATTTGTATGAGATTATTCAAGGGTTCAAAATGATATAATCAAAATATTCAAATATGTTTGGGAAAAAATGTTTTTTGAGTGCTGGGAAAGAAAATTCTTCTAGTTAGAATATTTGCAGTTTAGGATTTACTCTGCACAAAACTCATACAGTTGTTTTGTATAGAAAGAATCATTTTCTTTGCAGGAAACAACATTTTCTGCACATAAAATAATATTTTTGCATATAGATATCATTTCTTAATAGAAAATGCTGTTTTGTGCACAGATGTGAATTTTGCACAGAATAAACCCTAAAATGTAAATAGGCTTCAAAAATAGTATATTTTCAATGATATTAGTAAGTGCATCCCAAATTCATAGCCATTTTAAAATGCCTGATGCTAAGTAATGAAAATATTGCTCATCATCCTTTTGGTTAGTTGCAATTAGAGTAAACCTGATAGGTCAGTTGTTGACTCCTGAGTCATCACTTGTGTAAATTCAGTTGATTTAATGGTCTACTCTAGTTAAAATTAGCAATCGGATTTAGGCTCTTCAAAAAAAATGGTTATAAGTGAATCCAAACCCTTCATTTAAGCAAAACCAACACATGGCCCTCAAAACATTTTCTGTGGATCTCAATCTAACAGCTTTTCCAGCTTTTCCTTTGCTCAGCAAAAAGAACAGGTAATGTATTACTCCTGGAAGCTTGCAGGAATGGCTATTCAACTTTTTAATATATCAATAATACCATCTTCCATCATTTTTATTTTTGCTTTTCAGCAGTCTGATCAGACTTTTGAGATCCCAGGGCAGAAAACTGACATTCAGACACACCAATTGGCAGATCTGCTTGCTTTTGGCTTGAGAAATCCATCAATAACTATGTCAACAATCTCATAATCTAATGATTCAAAGTATCATTAAATGAAAAACAATAATAAATTGGAAACCTGCCAGCTATAAGACAGTGAATCGGATAAAAGAATTGATCCACCAAAAATTGATCCACCGAAGTTTAATTTAAAAGGGAAAACTCTGCTTAGTTCTAAAAGGATAGTAACAAAGGTGAATCCATGTGGACCTTTTGTTGGAGAGAGATCCACAGCCCATGCACATTTATATAGGTATAGAAATCTTCCATAACTCATGTACAAAATATCCAATTTAAAAACCTCAAAACAAAAATGGAAACTAAAGCTTTCTTATGACAGAGGTAACTATAATATGTCAACACGCATTTATATTACTAGACTTCATTGCTATTTTGAGATGCAGGAATGTAACTGTGTATAAGAAGTCAGGGAAGTGGAAGGAATCCAGGGGGAAAATCTCTCATTTGTCTTTTTCTATGTACACAAATTTTTGAAATGACTTTGCTCTTTGCATGCATATTGGCTGGAAAATCAGATCTTAAAGTAAAACTGATTGTCAGATGAATGTACATCTGAATAAACATTTGAGGTCCCTGGTTTCTTCTCCTTTCTTTTTTCTAAAGGTTATATATTTACCTTGGAAACATTTTGGTATGCACGCCAAGAAAACTGATTAGAATTGCAAGCACTTAGTCCTCTAGCAAATGCAGAGTATTGTTGCCTGTCTTCCTCTGGTGAAAAAACTAAGGGAAGTATTATGAAATTTAGCAATAGTGATCAAGATGTGCCCAGCTTAACATGGAATTAGATTCTCCTATTATCTCTATAGCTGCTGTAAAATTGTTTACATGTTAGTATACCATCCAACAAAATCTGAGATGCAGGCATAGAAAGTTTATTTGTGATCATTTATTTCTTGGAATCCCCCACCCTCAAAGAAACCAAGTTTCCCAATTCCCGGGAAACATAGTCAGGAAGAATAACACAAAACTCAGAAATCAATGCTAATCAAGGTGATCAGTTGCAACATTTACAATTGCTTCAAACAGACAAGAGTTCTTTCTCCCACCATGGACACAGATATATAAATTCCATTTGCTCAGTTTTCAACAAACCTCACAACTTCTGAGGATACTTGCCACAGATGTGGGTGAAATGTCAGGAGAAAATGCTTCTGGAACCTGTCTATTAAAAAGGTAAAGGTTTCCCCTGACGTTAAGTCCAGTCGTGACCGACTCTGGGGGTTGGTGCTCATCTCCATCTGTAAGCCGAAGAGCCGGCGTTGTCCATAGACACCTCCAAGGTCATGTGGCCGGCATGAGTGCATGGAGTGCCGTTACCTTCCTGCTGGAGCGGTACCTATTGATCTACTCACATTTGCATGTTTTCGAACTGCTAGGTTGGCAGGAGAACCTGGCTATACAGCCTGGAAAACTCACAGCAACTCAGAAATTATTTCTTTGTTTTTTTCATCTAGCATGATCAATGTACAATGCAGTTTGTACAGTTTTCACCTAGTATTCACACATCCCAAATTGTGTCATAAAACTATTTTGCACACAAATAAATGTGATCTTTTAAAGCACAAAATATTGTGCACACACCTTTGTGCACAATGCCCAGCTATTTTGCATAATACACTAGAGTCTCGCTTATCCAACCTTTGCTTATCCAACGTTCTGTATTATCCAACACAGTCTGCCTTTTGGTAGTCAGTGTTTTTGTAGTCAATGTTTTCAATACATTGCAATTTTTGGTGCTAAATTCATAAATACAGTACTTACTACATAACATTACTGTGTATTGAACTGCTTTTTCTGTCAATTTGTTGTAAAACATAATGTCTTGGTGCTTAATTTGTAAAATCATAACATAATTTGACGTTTAATAGGCTTTTCTTTAATCCTTCCTTATTATCCAACATTTTCACTTATCCAACGTTCTGCTGGCCCGTTTATGTTGGATAAGCAGGACTCTAATGTACCCCCTTCCAATTTGTGCAAAACCCACATTTCTTTCAATATAAACATTTTCCACATCAAAAACATGTGTGCTTCTGAAAATGTCCATAAAAAACATGACGTTTGCACCACCTCCGCTGTTTTTTTTTTGTTTTTTTTTTGCAAAACCCTAGTGTAATAGATTTTCAAACACTTCTGGGTGTCTGAATTTTAGGTAGAAACTGTGTAGGAATATTATTTTTCTTCCACAATGCACATAATGCAAGTACAACACAGTTTTATATTTAGACCTTTATTCAGAAATGAATTTGATGCGGTCATGGGATGGCGGGTATTTCCCCTGAAATTTCTAATGAAATTGCTGAATGCTGGGAGTGATATCCCCACTTGCCACTCAACATTTTTCCACTGCTGTTTTTCCATTGCTATGAGTAGCAAGAAATGAGGGTACTCAGTGACAGGCTTGCTGATGGTTGAGAAAATCTTTCATCTCTCTCAGTCCAAGTGGAAATGCTGCTGGGGTGGTATTTCAGTGCTGTGAACAGAAGCACTGAAACAGTGTTTTTTTCTTCTTCTATCACCTAGTTGTTCAGATGGGTAGTGTGGAAAAGGAGTGAATGGGGGAGCATGCTGGCAGTGTCAAGGGCATCATGTAGCCTTTGGGCCATGGGTTGAGCGCTTCAACAGATTACATATGTAGTGTTTGTTCATAGGTTTTTTTTTAGACCATAGAAAGGCTAGGGTATGTGGCCAAATAGTAGCATCCTTCTGCCACCATTCTTATTGCATGTAGGTGTTGCGAGAATGGGATCTGAGATGCTTCAATGGTGTGATGAAAATTCATTTATTTCTTTATGGTGTCAGAGTTTGGAGATTACATTCTGTGTATTACAAGGAAAATAAAAGAGGGGAGGTGTATGAAATAATTATTTAGTTTTCAGTAGAGATAAGAATGTCCAGAAACAAATGTGGAAAAATAGATGGTGAGCAACCCGCCACACATTTTTTTCCAAAGCCTTTTATCACTGGGAAAAATAGGGGGGAAAACCAATGGATTATAGAATACTTTTACAATCGAACACATAAACAAGGTGTGCACATTATGGTATTTCAAAAATGAATTCTAAAAACTGTAGTTGTCAGCATCCATACTATTTGGGAGTTGAGTTCTATAAAGTTAGATCTGCAAGCTCTTCCTGTTTGTCCAAATCTCTGCTTGAGGTTCCTTATGATTTGAACTAAATGATTTGAACTAAATGGAGGAGACAGGAAAATATTTAGTGAAGGGGGTGGGATGGGGGTGTTCCTGCCTTGAAGTCAAGAAGCTGGACCGAATGGACTGAGTTCCAGGAATAGTATTCCAGGTTTTTCCTTTGTGTTTCGCTTAAAACGTCTAGAGCAAGCAAGCATGCAGGAAGTTTAAGAATGCTAATAAAAAGTTACTATGGATTTGAAGTAGACCTTTGTCCACTTTGATGTTGAATCAGAAAGGTCTGGCTTCCTATGCCGGTTGGAAGCAATTCCCTCCCACAGCTGCAGTTTCCTGTTACAAGTTGTGATTTAATAAATATATTTAATAATCATATATACTGTGTATATATATAAATATATATATATCTTTATGCCCTTCTCATCCCAGCTGGAGTCACGATAAATGCATATGTTTATTTAAAAGAAAAAAGGAAAAAAATAAAAAAATATTCAGCATTCCCTCCAGAATCCTTCTCCCTCAGCCTCCCAGCTGCAGACTTGCAAACCTGTGGCATTTCTCTTCCCCATTTTTAATTACGGAAATACATTATTGATAAACCTACACTCTTCAAGCCTCTCTTTTTCTCTCTCCCAAGACAGTTGTGTTGCTTCCCTGCACTGCTTGTAAGTGCTTCTAAAAGGGGCTGATTCTGAGCCATTGTTGAAAAGATTTAAAATTCCTTAATAAGATGCCACAAGGGATGGATTTTGGAATGGACAGAAATTTAGAAACATAGCCCCCGGAGCAAGAGCAAAAATAATGGTGTTGCAAACTGTAACAATTGTGGCAAAAGCCACATCTTCAGTGTCCTTTGATGATCATAACTCATGGTTTCTATCAAGTGCATGAACACATCCCTCCTACATCGCTTTGAATAATGCTGAGCTTTGGCTTCTTCTCTGCCGTAATACAAAGAATGTGGGCATGCTGACTGCCCCCAGTATTTGTCTCTATGTGGGGAACGTTCTGCTATACTGTCTTGTGTTATGGATCTATCCCCTGCTGTATAAGCTAAAGGCAAACTTTTTGTAGATCAGAGCATAAAACATTACGTTTTTAAAATTACCATATATATTCAAGTATAAGCCAACCTGAATATAAGCCGAGGCACCTAATTTTACCACCAAAAAACTGGGAAAACATTGACTCCAGTATAAGCCGAGATACCAATAAAATTACATTAATTGAGGCA
Organism: Anolis carolinensis; assembly: GCF_035594765.1. Taxonomy (NCBI): domain Eukaryota; kingdom Metazoa; phylum Chordata; class Lepidosauria; order Squamata; family Anolidae; genus Anolis; species Anolis carolinensis. The sequence goes on along the minus strand of NC_085845.1, from coordinate 27,792,038 downwards.
TCAGTAGTTTAAATGTTTTTGAATCTTTACATCAAACTGTAATTTAAGATATGACTGTTCAACGCTGATTAAATCATTATTTTCATCTTCTTCAGTGTAAATGTGCTTATGTACCCTTTTAATAATAATAGAGTGAAATAATAAATGTAATAATAGTAATAATAAATGTAATAATAAATAGAGTGAAATAATAAATGTATTAATAATAATAAAAATAGAGTAAAATAAATTTTAAAGTAACAACAATAATAGAGTAAAATAATAAATGTAACAATACCAATAATAATAGAGAAAAATAATAAATATACCACATATACTTGAATATAAGCCGACCTGAATATAAGCCCACCAGGACCCTCACCCGAGTATAAGCCGAGGCTTTTTTCAGTCCTAAAAAAGGGCTGAAAAACTAGGCTTATACTCGAGTATATATAGTACCAAGTATTTTTCCTTACCTTATGAATACATTATGAGTAATTCGTTTGTTACTTATTGCATTAAGAAAGCCAATTTGTTGTCACCTCCTGGCAATTATTTCATAGAGTCATAGAATCATAGAGTTGGAAGAGACCTCATGGGCCATCCAGTCCAACCCCCTGTGAATAAGCAGGAAAATTCAAAGCACCCCTGACAGATGGCCGTCCAATCTCTGTTTAAAAACCTCCAAAGAAGGAGGCTCCATGACACTCCGGGGCAGAGAGTTCCACTGCTGAGCAACTCTCCCCCAATGTGACAAGGAATTAAAACATACTTATGCCCATTGGCTGCAATTGTTTCTTTCTTTCTGGAATCTTCCTCCTGACCAACAGCCAATGGTCCATTGGGCCAAGGATCATCACTTTGGGTCCTTCCACACAGTCATATAACTCAGAATATCAAGGCAGATAATCCACAATATCAGCCTTGAACTTGATTATCTGATTCCACTGCCATATAATCCAGTTCAATATGGATTTTATACAGCTGTTTAGAAGGGGCCCTTGAATAGCATTTATTCTAAGTGAGTTACCCTGGTATTGTAAAGGATTAAAAAAAAAACTGGGGACCATCCAGTGAAATCCACAAGAGAAAGAAAAGATGGACCTTAAGATGCTCTAAAGATGGTGGCTGGAATATAGCCTTGCAGTTACAGATTTATAACCTAGGATTGTGAGTCTATGGTTGGTTTGTGTTTACTGTGTATTCATAATTGTGGCTCTATTGAATTATATGAGTTATAGACCTCCAAGTTGACCTATCCTGAACAGCCCTACTCAGATCTTACAGATTTAGGGACACAGCTTCCTTGATTGCATCGATTCATCTGGAATGTGGGCTTCTTCTTTTCCTGCTATCTTCTATCTTACTAAGTATTATTGTGAGTCATGCCTTCTCAGGTTATGGTACGAATGACAACCTCAGTTTAGTGATCTTGTCTTCCAGAGAAAGTTCAGGCCTAATTTGCTGTAGGGCCCATTTATTTCTTTTTAGCATGGTGTCTACAGATCTCTTCTCCAGCACCTCATCTCAAATGAATTGAGTTATATGTAACAAGTTAATTTCAAGCTCTGTCAATATGTTTTTAATGAATGGGTGCTTAATAATTATTTTTGTGACCCATGGATATATTTTTATGCTGGGAAAAGCATATGAAAGATGTTTATGTATTTGAATTCAAGAACTTGCAGTAATAACACATTAAGAAACAAATATGAAATACTAATTAAAATGTAACCCTATTCAATTAAATGTTTTAAAACATAACAAATGTTCAAACTACTGCTGGCTTAAGACAAATTTCCAAAAACAGAACTAGATCTACAAAATAGCAGTTTTGGAACAAGTACTTCTGATTGCACCAGAAGACAGGTTTTAGATGCTACCACAGTGTAGTAGCAAAGTTGACCGTTGTTTAGTTATGTTTCCATTTTAACTGATATCAGAACTATCTGGATTTGGTGCCTTTGCAAACATATTACTAATGTTCTATATGTTTTAATCCAGTCTCATTTAAATATTAATATTAACACCAGAGTCAGCATGTGTCATGATTTGAGTCTAAGGTTCAATTCTTTTCTTGGCCATGGAAACCCAGTGGATGTTCTTGGGCAAGTCACACACAGACTTTGCTGCAGAAAACCCCATTATAGGTTCGCCTTAGGATTGGCATAAGTCTGAAACATCTTGATGGCACATAACAACAAGAAACAGCAGTACTATGTTTCATTTTTTCCTTCAATGAACTCAAACCTGTGGTCATGGCATCCCCACAGTCTTCTCACAAAAACCAGTGACATAGGTCAGTTTGAGAGAAAGTGAGTGGACCTAATTTTCCCAAGGCATTTCATGCTCAGTGGGAACTTGAATTTGGATTTCTTGAAGCTCTTTCCATCACAGTATTACACTACTTTGGTTCTTACACATTTTTAAACTAAAAAATATATCCACTTTTAAAATATTAATAGTTTTTAAACTGTATAAATGAAAAATGTTCACGTGTATGTTATTTTAGTGGGTGAACTGAAGAGATGTGTATAGACACATTTACACACATATTAATAATATATTAATAAAAACATATTAATAAAATGTTACAAATAATGGTATATATTTTACATGGGCCTGCTTATTGTATATACTCTTGGATAAGTCTAGAAGTTTTAGTTAAAAGTCAGCCTAAACAACCCAGGTTTACTTACGGTATATATGAGTCAATAAACTCACTGTATTTAATTCTTATGAAAATAGAAACCATCTCTGAGCAGAAACAAAGGCGAGAGTTTATTAATCCCAGGAGAACCTGGAAAAAGCACTGACCCTCTCTATTCTTTCCACTGTGGTGCCATTTTGGACCTTTGTGAATTCCTTTGTGGGGAAAATGGCGGTGGCAGTGACTGCTAGGAATGGGTGGCTAGTGTGGTTTCCTCCTCTCTGAGGAATGACCCCCTACTTATCCATGGCTCATATTGAAATCCATACTTTTGACCTGCAAATGTGCTCTTGACTTGTAGATGAGGTCAGCTGATACATGATTATATATTATAACTATGAACACTGTGATGTCTCCTGGCCTAATGTCCAAGCACTTTTACCAGGCAGCAGCTGCTCCAAAAATGGAGGTCTACTCAGCAGATATTTAGTGTGTGGAAGGATTCTGATTCTACTCTCCTCCCACCAGTCTGGAAGGCTTCAACCAAGACTTGTGACAGGAGACCTGTTTCTGTTTGTTGTTGCCTCATTCTTTGGCTTGAGAGACTATAAACATCATCTTGTTTGCTGTTTATTGGTCCCAAAGAAGTCACAAGCATGGTTGGTGGAGACGAGGGAGAGGGCCTTCTCGGTAGGGCCCCCCAGCTTTGGAATGCTTTCCCCAGGGAGATTAGGTAGACCCCCCACCCTATCCTCCTTCCAGAGAGAACTGAAGACTTGGATGTTTAGACAAGCCTTTGAGAATGTCCATCCCAATGGTCTGCAATTATGATACAGCACAACACTTTTATCCCATTCCCTTGTTCCTTAGCTACAACTTCCACAATCCTTTCCCTTTCTTCTTGTTTACAGTTGGCCATGTTTTGACAACAGATGACACTATAGGTTATTGATACTGTTCTGAGTTCAAATTGTTGTTTTATATACTATGGTTTTATTTTGTATTGTACTGTGTGTTTATTTTATGTGTTGTTTTAGACACCTTGTGCCATATGTAAGCCACCCCATGCCCCTTCGGGAAGATGGAGGCGGGGTATAAAAATAAAGTTGTTGTTGTTGTTATTATTATTATTATTATTATTATTATTATTATTATTATTATTATTATTATATTTTATGACACAGCAAACAAGATAGACATGCTGGATTTCGTGTTACAAAATCACAAGTTGAACACTTCCCAAGTGTCTAGGACTGTGTGATGTATTTTCGGATGATGAGCGCAGATCCCAGGCGGGTGGCCTTTTGCAATTGTTTTATTATTATTATTATTATTATTATTATTATTATTATTATTATTATTATTATTATTTGGTGCTCGTGAACAATTGTGGCAGTGAGTTTTAAAATTCTTTCCCCTCACTTGCACATTTTCCTAGAATCTGCTAGGGGGAGCTCATGCTGAACTACTCGGGAGAACACAGTCTGAGAAAGCAAACCAAAAGGTGACCATATTTCTAAAGAGATAAGGATTTTTGTTTCTAAACAAGTTGTTTGGATAAGAAGTGTTTTGAGGGTAGCAAAAAAATAAATATTAATGATCATTATGATGAGGATGGAGGCACTGTGTCTGTGTTATGATGGCAGATTTCCTGAGTGATCAAAAGGTTGGTTGATTTTATGACTCATTTTCCCAGGAACTCAAGACAATATAGGAACTAATGAATACAGTAGACCCTTGGTATCTACTGATGTTTGGCTCCAGAAGCTACCATGGATACCAAAATCCATGGATGCTGCGGTTCGGTTATATACAACAACATAGTAAAATGGTGCCTGTTATATAAAAGGCAAAATCCAAGTTTGCTTTTTTGTTTTAAAAAAATGTTTTTAGATTTGTGTATACAAATTTGTGGATATGCAGAGACGACTATATTCCATAATAAAAACAAATAGAAGCATATCGAATACAAAAATAATACATACAATCTGCATTAAAACCCAACTAATAAATCACAAACTGAATATCCTACATGGCAAGGGTTTGGACTGGATAGCCTGTGTGATAAGTAAGTGATAAGTAATGGACTCATATAAAACTTTCTAGAAGTTTTCCAGAAGAGAATTTTTAAAAGACAGAATACAGTTTGAGCAAAAGGTCTTTTTATTGCTCCCAAAGAAGTGACAATATATAGGCTTCATTTTGCTAGCATATTATTAAAATTCTACCATTTCCCCAAAATGGGATTCATATCCAGCATGATGGTGCCATAATTGAAAAGGTCATACTTTGATCTCTCACTGACCTAACTTCCTTTGGAGACATTATAGAATGGGGCGGAAGAGTGGAAGGCCAGTTGTCTAATCCACTGCAGGTATTTCTCTCTTTAATGTCTTCTGCTTCATCCTCTTTGGTTTTCTGGTTCTGGGTTTGTAAAGAAAAAAGAAGCCATTGGACTATAGTTGCATATGGCTAGGGTGCAAACAATTGCAGACTTGCCATGCAACAGTGATGGTGCATCTAATCATTTCATTGAAAACCCAAAGAACCATGTTTCATGGTTGGTTACATCTGGTAATTTCTGTTTATTGTATTTATCCTATCAGTGTTGCAGTTTAGAGATAGAAATTTCCTCCTCACTCCTCCTCTCCCTTCCTTATGGCACAGATAGGGGACATATTGGTGGTCCTGCATCTAAATAACAATTGTGCTCATGTAAATCTGCATTAAATTTATAAGAGAAGTTTTCAATCCAAAAGTAACTCACCCAATAGAAATCTCTGTGCAGATTTCTGCAGTATGTTAAATTGATGGCATGAGAAGTCTCCATAGTAAAGACCATATCCTTCCACATAACTATTAATTACATAGTAAATCCCATTGTCATTCCCAACTAGGAAAGACTTGCTGAATTAATGGGAAGTTGGTAAATCAACATTTGTAAGTTCTATTCATCCAATGGGTTTGTTATAATTGGACATAGACTTTTGCATCCTAGACCTGAGAGCCAAGGTGGGGTAGTGGTTTGAGTATTGACTGGGATTTTTGGAGATCAGGTTTGAATCCCTGCTCAGTCATAGAAATCCTCACTGAAAACCTTCTCCCAAGGTGAAATTGCACACATTATTTTAGGCAAACTTAGATTATCTGATGGTTCTCATCTCACGATGCTTCTCCCATACTGTCTTCAAGTGAGGGGTTCGGTTCCCAAAGGAAAACCGCGCTTTCCATTTTCTTTGTAGTTGATTTTGGTCAGGCTTCACCCATTTCCAGGCACATCATCACCATTTTCTTTGTTGTGGGATGGGGAAATCGCCTTTCATTGTGAGTTCCCGTTATGTTCCCGTCTTTGTAGTCAGAATGACATGTACTTGTGGGCGTCTCCAGTCGGTACCTTTTTTCTCTTCCTTTATACTTCCACCCATCATTATACATAGGACTAAATCAAACTGTTGGTCTCAAGTAGACAGGAAACTGGTAAGTCAACACTTACACGTGCTTCTTCATTCAGTGGGGCTACACTACTTGGAGCAAGCAATTGAATTTAGACCAGAAATTGCAGGCATGTCAACTGAAAATTAATACTTGCTGACCATCTGGTCTCCATGGCCTAACAAATCAGTCTGTCTGTCTGTCAGTAAACTGGAATTGCCCATTAGCCTGAAAACATTTTCCGCCAACAGTTTTGTACCAAAGGCAACATGTAAATAAATAATAATTGCTGACGCTGAAACAGGATAAAAAAGTCTGCATATTGCCCAACATTGGCAAAGCCATTCCATCCTTTCAAAAAAGTTTAATGAAATGGTCTTTCATTTGAAAATTGGATCCAGACCTTTTGCTTGCTGTGAGGTCTGGAAGAGCCGTGTCCAATTCGGGGACAGCCTTTGCAAAGAGCGGTTGCCTCAAGGTGAGACACCATGTTCTATGCAAGAAAAACCATAGCCCTGGAAAAAATAAAAACAATTTGTTTGTGAGCGCCTATCAGAACCTTAACAAAAGTTGTGGCATTGGGGGGGGGGGGAGGGGGAGATGACTGTTTTCCAGCTAGTTCAGAATTATATAATTCAGGACAGATTTATTTGGCCACAGAAGCTTTTGAAATCAACTGTTTCATTTCTTTGAAGAATGGTGGGAGAGTTATCATGTTCTGGGTACAACAAAGAGAGAGAAAAGGAGAGTAAGCATACAGTGAGATTTTCATGAAATCAGATGTTCCATTTGCTCTCTTCCCCCATTTCAGTTTCCTTTGCTACTGCAATTTGTCTTAAATCTGATGTTGATGATAAAAAACATTTGCCTCCAACATGATGCTTTTAAAGTGATTTCTTGGCATCTCCTCAAGTGTACTGCAAGGAGAGAAAATGGAGTCTGTCCCCAGTGACTGTAAAAGTGTAGCCAGTTGATGATAATGGGTATGATTAGTCAAAACTAGGCAGTTTTAACTCCCATTGATGTCGATCAGAAAGTTAAATGTGTGCTCTCCCCTTGAAATCAACTGGGCTTACAATAACATAAGCATAAAGCTGAAGCGGTCTGGCAGGATGGCAAATCCCATCTGTCCTAAGCACCGGTGAGCAATTCTGGGAAATCATACTAACAACATCTGGAGGATTGTATTTTTCTCACCCTTGATTTAGCACAGCACACTACTTTGTTGCTGTAAGAGATCCAAAGCAAAGACAGTGTCCTAGCAGATGGTCGTTCAGCTTCTGCTTAAAGGCTTTCAACAATGGACAGCCCCCTTTTCTTTCTTTTGGTGATCCTTCTTTGTCCAAGTATGATGGCCTTCCAAGTTATTGGAACATGCCTGTGCATTATTTTTTTAAATGTGTGGAGGTTGGTGCACAGCCGATCAACACACAGTCTTCACAGAGTGAGGTGCACATCCAGTGGCATGGTTAACACGATGACGGTGGCTTCTCAATCTGTTGCATTTTTCTTCTGCCTTTATAGCCATTGTAATATGCACCATGTTATCTTCCGCCTGATCTGCTGTTGAGGTTTTCGGATTGTGCTTGGTCCGGAACCTCCCCTGTGGCCCCTCCTGGGAGTGCATGACTTACGGCCGCAAGTTCATTGGAACACGCAATTCCCCTCACCACGACAAGATGACAATCCATCCGGGTGGGGGGGGGGCTGCCCCATAACATAAACAACACAGTTGTATATCCACTTGCCTGGGAATAAGGTCCCCTGCAAAAAGATGACAGCCATGATTTCACATTGAGGTTGTGTAGCTTCAATCTGAACACATGGAGTTACATGTAAATTTTACTAGACAACCCTTAGCTTGAAAAGCAAAGTTGTGCAAACCAATGTTGAACTGAATCTTGGATGCTTACAACATGGGCATGGCCATACATCACATTCACATGTGCATCTATGGTCATGGTGACACTATCTCTGATACTGTATCAGCTACTAGTAAAATATATTTACTATATACTTGTGTATAAATTCAAAAGTTTTAATCAAAATATTGGCCCTATATTTTATTCATGGGTCAATATAAGTATTGTACATTAATTCTTATACATAAAAAGGAACTTAGTCTGTCCTAGGAGAACCTGAGAGAAGCACTACTTTCTTCACCATTGCACCACTTCTGGCATTTTTAATGCCTGTGTGTAAAAATGGCAGTGGCTTCTCTTTCCCCTCTTCATAGAATGACCCATGTCATATCAAAACCTTAATTATGTCCCCAAAATTTCCCCTTGGTTTGTAAATGGCATTAAATTACCCACAAATATATATGATAGTTAAGAACAAGCAGTCCCCAAGTTACGAACAAGATACGTTCTGTAGGTCTCATACTAAGTTGGATTTGTATAGTGTAACTCCAGTCAAAAATAAAGATTTTTTTTTAGCTTTGGATAGCATAGGGAAGGGTTAACACTCCTGTGGTGTTTGTTTTGCTGTCTGTGTCCCTGTGCAGAAGATTTCACCTCACTTTCTGTCCCTGTGATAGTTGGATTTTGAAAAAAAAAATGGCTTGTTATGGGAACAAGGATTGGTAAGAAAGCTTCAGTTGAGACACCTTTTCCCCATAACTTTCAGAAGTGAATTTCCCTTCCTAGGGGTAATTTCTCTCACTTTCTGATGTCTCACTCCCATTCTTAACTATGAGTCATTTGTAAGTCAGATGTTTGTAACTAGAGAACTGTCTGTATATATTACTTAACTATGTAAGTTAAATATATATACAATCCAAAACCAAAAGTGAATCTTTGGCCACTTAAAATTTTTACAATATTGTCCACATTCTTGACAGTTCACGTTGTTTCTGGGGCAGACAATTGGTGCCTGCATGTATCAACATGCCCACCCTTAGTTTGGGGGACTCAGGACAAGTGTGTTGTATATAGCCCTGGTCTTCAATAGGGAGAAACAGCTGGGACATCCAGGGAAACAGCTGGAAACAGCTGGGAACCTACCAACACAGTCCCCAGCAGCTGCTGCCTAAAGCACTCACCTCATCCTGTCTTCCGTTATAGCCCTGTTCTTCTATGATTAATCATATGAAATGTTGAACAAAACCAGCTGAACCAAATCTTTACAAATTATTTAAGCCAAAAAGCTATGATCATGCCATGCGTGTTTATATCCTCTATCCACATTTAATGATGGATGATCTGCAGATCCAATCGAAGGGTTGTAATTTACTATAATCCCTTGTTATTCCAAAACTCAAATATTTGTTGGAACTGTGGCTTTCCATTTTACAATACTTGACTGGGAAAATGCATTCTGAAAATACATAGAGCTGGGGGCGGGGGGGACTTAAATGTTTTTGTTTTGTTTTACAAAAATATCTCTCAGAAATTCTGGTCAATGAAGTCGACTGGACTTTTAATTATTATTATTATTTTGCCATAACAGGTCTGGATTGTTTTGGTTTTGATAGGTGTAGAGCTTTTCAGTCAAAAAGGAATATAGTCTTAGCATAAAGTTACAGTAGTGGAGCCTCCGGTGGCCTAGGGGATAAAAGCCTTGTGACTTAAAGGTTGGGTTGCTGACCTGAAGGCTGCCAGGTTCGAATCCCACCCGGGGAGAGCACGGATGAGCTCCCTCTATCAGCTCCAGCTCCATGCGGAGACATGAGAGAAGCCTGCCAAAAGGGTGGTAAACATCAAAACATCTGGGCGTCCCCTGGGCAATGTCCTTGTAGACGGCCAATTCTCTCACTCCAGAAGCAACTCCGGTTGCTCCTGACACGAAAATAAATAAATAAATAAATAAATAAATAAAGGTACAGTATTCCAAAATCAATGATTAGCGATAAGCTGTAACATTTTAGTGCTGTAAAGAAGAATTATTCTCAGACTTCTTTGATCAGAACAAGGAAGAGGGCCTTTTCGGTGGCTGATCCCAGACTTTGTGAATCTGTCCCTCAACAGATCACAATGACCCTTTCCTTGTTTCTCTGCCAACAACTCAAAACATTTTTATGCTGTCAAACCTTTAGACAGGGACCAGGATGGGCTTTAAAATGATGTGCTGTGGTGTTTTTGGATCTATGTAGCCATTTAGGAGCTCCCGATGGTGCAGTGGATTAAACTGCTGAGCTGCTGAACTTGCTGACCGAAAGGTTGGCGATTTGAATCTGGGGAGTGGGATGAGCTCCCGCTGTTAGCCCCAGCTCCTGCCAACCTAGCAGTTCGAAAACATGCAAATGTGAGTAGATCAATAGGTACCGCTCTGGCAGGAAGGTAACAGCGCTCCATGCAGTCATGCTGGCTACATGACCTTGGAGGGTCTGCAGTCAATGCTGGCTCTTCGGCTTGGAAACTGAGATGAGCACCAACCCCCAGAGTCGGATATGACTTGACTTAATGTCAGGGGAAAACCTTTTCCTTTACCTACTAGCCATTTTATGGCTTTAACTTTTTTAATTGCTTAGATGTCTTTAAAGTATTCTTCATTGATGTTTCTGTATAGTTTTTACTCTGTTTTGTTTTTAACATGTAAGCTTGAGTCCCATTATTGGGAAAAGGCTAGATATTAATGAATAAAATAATGAGGTATAGAACAAGCATGATATATAGTTGTAATGCATTAATGGCATCCCAATTGGGGTAATGCATCGGTATATATGAATGTACCTTAAAGATGTACTAGTAAATTAAGACCTAGATGGGTGTGCTGGCCTGGGATTTTGATAATTCTGTTCTATCTGATAGCATAGCCTGATAGATCACACCCTGATATATCTCAGTGAATTTTTGGAGAGAGTAAAGTTGAAATGAGAGAGCCAGCATGATACAGTGGTTTCAGCATTAAACTACAATTCTGGAGGTCAGAGCTTGACTCTCCACTTGGCCATGGAAATCCATTAGGTGATCTTGGACAAGTTATTCTTTCAGCCTCAGAAAACCTCATGTCACAGTGCCTATACATTTACACACACACATATGCACACACACTCACAACCAGAATATAGAATGTGTAGCTCTTTCTATGTTCATGAGCAATTACTTTTATCATCACCAGGGGAGGTGGAGTCCAAAAACATCTGGAAGGCTACAGGTTCCTTGCTCCTATATGTACCACTGCTTATATTTACCCAGTTGACTTAAATTATTTAATGGGCATTCTACATGTGAAGGCCTTGAATAGAATATAGGCATATCTCAGTTAACAAAGCCTTTGATAAAGAAGTTCCTTTATTTATTATGGGATGGTGAAGAAGGGTCTGGAGTGTGCCCGTTTGCAATAGTATATACAAAGTAAACAATGCATCCCATCCTTCTAGTTGATGCTGTTACAGCTGCCTCCAGAATCTCATTATTGAACATTTGATGAAAAACCACGAAATAACAAGATCATAAACAGAAAATTAGGTTTAACAAGGGTAATTTATTTTGATCTATTTAAGTGGGTGCCTAGGGAAGAGCAAAGAAAAGGGAGGAGTAACTTGATGTGGGAATAGCTGAGGCCAGGTGTCAACATGCAACCATCTCCTCAGCCTTCCTCTGCCAAAACACTTGATACTGAGGGCAATCAAAAGGTATGGTTTTCTCACACTGGCAAGACATTAACTGGAATGCCAACTTAGGGCACCAAACTCTTATATTCACCCCATCTCCAAACCTGTTTGTGACAACCTATTTAACAACACCATCGTTAAGGAATTATTCCAAGTCTCACAAATACAGTATGGGGTTGGCCCAAAAAAAGTAAAAGGAATATTGATGCTAGGCTGCTTTAATCTTGGCCCTTATTCATAGTCCACCAAATAACCCCTTCTCTGCAGTGCCCGTCACTCCATAGTCTTGGGATCATAGTGTGAACAACAAAAGATACAAAAACCCCACATTGACACATATGCCTGCATTACCAGCTAACCTCAATATGATTATTTAAAAAAAATAAAAACAGCCATAATTTTGGCCTCTAAAATAGAAATTATAAGGAAAGTAGATGGCGATGAAAGAAAAAGTAATCCCTGAATGCATTTTGGAATAAGCTTTTAAGTGGTCTCTCAAGCTGGTTCAAAATGTTTTGATTATTTATGCAAGCCTTACCTGACTTGTTTGTTTTTTTCACATGTGTGCATTGTTAGTTTTCAAGAAAAAAAAAGCTTGCTGAAACATGTTCAACTGTTCTTCTTTTTTGTGGTATAGGAACCTATCCCTATTCTTTCCATATGATCTCTGCCTCTGGTACCAAATTTTCTGTTAAGTAATGCCCAGGAACACATCTGCTTTGTTAACTATGGTATACTTGTCCTATTAACAATCTCCGAACCATTCCTTGGTGTTGTGGGAGGACCCATGGGAAGATTTTTCTTTCTAGGAAGGTGATGGAAAAGGGTTGGCAGATGATGTTTTAAATTAAAACCTCATTTTTGTGCTGGCATATGACTAAATGATTTAGTCATTGAATAAATAGTTTCAAATGTGGTATTTTAAGCATTTTGTTTGAATTGGGATTGTGCCATTTTGTTATTGTGCACGCTGCTTTGAAGGTTTGGTTGAAAAACAGACTATGTATCTCTAAGACAAATAGGCATATCCTCCAACTGTCCCAATTTGGTAGTGATACTGCTGATTATTTCTCTGTCATCCCACTTATTATCCGCTTTCAACACGTCTGCTTCTGTTCCCTCCTCCCACTTTCCCCCTTTGTCTTCAGCTTTAACTGCTATAAACTGAGTTTAAAGTATTTTGTGCATTTGTACAGAATCACCATCTGTTCCTGTTTGTTTCATTCTTAAGGCCCCATTTTCATTTTCAAGCGCCTCTCCTGAAAAAGGGTGCCTTTCTGAATGAGCTTTTTTGTCCAAGGTTTTTTTTTTTAAAAAGAATATTTTTGCCCCATTGGTGGCAAAGTGGCAGTGGCTGCCAGGGCCTACAGCCGGGTGCCGAGCACCTCTTACTCAGCATTCAGCCGACCAAATGGTTACCATTCCCACTTTCCTTTCATTTCATTGATATTTCCATACCAGAGGGGGGTGTACCATTTCGTGCCTTCCGAATGAACAGAACGATACAAAAACACAAATTAAATTGTTGAAACGGTAACTGGGCCCATGACTAGTACTCAGTTCACTCCGCAGAGAGAAAAAGATAAGAGGGGGTAGAGTCGTGTCTTTCTTTGTAGGCTCAAGCAAAAGTCAACTTCTGCAATCTCTCCTATCTTGTGAGTTCTTTTTCATTAATATTTTTTGCCAGGGTACAATATTCCATGTCGCTTGACTGCATGTATTCCAATTTTCTTTTGTGAAATAATAATTTTTAAATCCATGAAGGATGAAGAGCTGGACCAAGATATTTCATAGGGCAAGAAGGTACCTGCTGTCTCTCCCATGTACAGAAGCTGGCTGGATAGGCAGCTACAGCTTACTCTGGCCCTAGCAATAGGATAGTATCCTACAACGCAGATGAAGGCTGCAGGATAATCTAACAAGCACAAGCTATGCATACTTTTCTCTGTCGCCCAATGAAAGGAAACAAACTTGTGGTCTAAGAACAGTGTCACCAGACCTCCCCATCCCCTCAGTCCTCAAACCACAGAATTTGGAATGGACATGCTGGCTGGGGTATTATGGGAGCTGAATATTATTATTTTAAAGTAATTCCAAACTGCTCCAGTCAAAATGGTGCTTTTGCACACAGCCACATTTGGTAAGCTCCTTTCTATTCCTTTCAAATAAAACCCATTGCTCTTCAGTCAACTCGAAGAGGAACCAAAGGACTTTGGAGGATATTCTTCTGAAAGGATGTTGAGAATGGATGTTTCTTTTGCTAGTTCAAGTTAGCATGGGGCATAGAAGGAAGCCCTGACCTTTAACAAGGCCACTTAAATGCCCTATTGCCAGCTAGCTAGTTTTCTCCTGTCTCACCTACTTAAATGTTCAAAAAGGCTTTTTATGTAGAGAATGTGCTCTGGATCATACTTGTGCCTGAGACCTCCTGACAGCTTTCAGAGATTGCTGGTGACTCCCAGAAGATATGTAATTCTAGAAACAGCAGCCTGATGCTAAACATCCCCACCTGTTCTCCATTATCTTCCTTCAAAAGAAAACAATGTTTGGCTAAAGTTACAAACTAATGGAACCCATTTTCACTAAATAGGTACGTTTGGTCATATGTAATTTGGTAGCTCATAAAAGAAAGAAAAATACATAGAAAATGGCTTCGAACAGAGAGGAGGAAATGAAATATTTTTTCCTAGGGCTGTGATCATCATTCCGTTTACCTGGAAGAAAAATCATACTAAAGTCAATAGGAATTCCAAATGCATGTGCTTGCAATGATGATGAAATTAAATTTAACCTGCATTTAATATGTAGAGCAGTGACGGAAGAATGAACTAATCCAGGCCAGGAGTCACAGTGCTGGTTTTAAACTGTACATACTTTCATATTCTAATGATTGAGAGTTTGTGTCTCTCTCTCGTTTCCCCATCTACTACACACACACAGTGCCTTTACTTGCATGTATCATGAACATTTTCTGCAAATGTAGTGAGCAAGGGCTTGTCCTGTATCAGAGTGATATGAGAAATCCCAAATTACATATTTGAAAGGAGGTGACCACTACGCTCCCTCCAGACTGATCCCTAAGCATTTCACCAGTATGTAGCAGTCAGGACTTACATTGCAAATTCATAGAGGCAATTTTCTGGAATTGTGGCTGATTTAATGCCAAATGGCAGAGTAGAATTTTCATTTTTTCATGGCTGGATTGCCAGTACAAGTTGTGCATATTGGTGTGTATATGAGAATTTTTTTTGTTTCTCATTAGATTTGAAGTCTTGTAGAAGACCTTTCCTGGACCTCAGGACCTGGTCTCTTAAGATTTAAGTAGGCCTTATTCAGGCCAGCCTCAGACATCCCATACGGATTCCAGAAATCCTGACAGCTCTATGTGGAAAACATACAAAGGACACAGCTCCATGACTGTTGGATCATGCTCCAGCTCAGGTGCATGAATTATGTAACTTTCCATATGTTGCTGAACAGGAAATCCCAAAAGCACTGCCCAGCATCAACAATGGTTTACAATGCTTAGGACTTACAATCCAGTAACATCTGAAGCCTATGTGCTTGGATAAAACATACATTTCTATTCATGAAGTCAGATTCACCGTATGGCATTTTCATCCATAAAGATTGGTTGCAGGTTTTAGAAAGGCATTAAGGTAGATGGCACTGGGTCTGATTCAATATAAGGATAGTTATCCAGGCTTAGAATGGAGTTGCTTTCCCTTTCACCTTAGCACATGCCTACTCATCTACATGTCATCATGAGAAACTAGGTGAAAAGAAGACAAAAAGTGAGCACATATGGTTGATGTTGTTATTTGCTATCAAGTCACCTTTGACTTATGGTGACCATATTGATGAGAGAGCTCTAAAGGCCCAAGTCATCAATTGTACATCAATATCCTTCAACTGTCCTGATTTGGCAGGGACAATTCCAGAGTAATCCTCTGTTGTCCCATTTTTACAGCTATTTGTAAAATGTCCTAGTTACTCTCTCCTCCTTGTCCTTTACCCCTTTGTCCTCAGCGGTCTTCAGTTGCTGCAAATTGAGCTAAAAACAGTTTGCATTTAAGTTGGGGCCAGGATAGCAGGAGGAGAAAAAAGAAGGGGCAGAATCTTGCTCTTCCCTATAGCTTTAGACAATAGTAAACTGCTACAGAGTTTCCTATTTTGAGTGACCTTTTCCATGTTGGCTAAGATCTTGATGAGAAGAAACAGGCTCATGTTTTTACCTGTAATTTGTTGGAGGATGTGCATTAAACAGAGCTTGGAAAAGTTGTTTTTTTGGGCTATTTCTACTAGATTCTTGCCATAGTCCCCTCAATAATAGCATTCCCAGTCTCTGGACATTGTAATCTGTAATATTTTATAGTCCATTGTATAAGCAGCCATGAGTGTGCTTTACGTGAACCATTAAAAACTGATTAACTATCCAACAGAAGCCAACACAAGTGGTCACATTAGGTACAGAGCGTGACTTCTTAGCCTTTTCCAGCACTAAGTAAATTAATCTCTTAGTTTTGACTTTGGCAGGGGGAGGTCTTTTGTTGGTCAGTTCCAACATTTCCATTCATTTGCATTATTTTCATCCCACTGGGAGAGATAATAAGTACTGGACTGAACACACAGAATAAATTATTTTGCAGAGTTTCTGCAAGTATTGAACTGCTCTGAATAGCTTACAGTTATTCAGGGGAAAAAGAGCAGCTCTAAATGGATTCTCATTAAAACCACTGTTTGCTGTTTTTCTCTTGAGCTTCTCCAAAGCTATTCTTAAACTATATTTGATATTGCTGATATGGACACTACTGTGCATTCCTCAATTAATATGTAGCCTACAAAAAAATTTCAGTGTCCACATGTGTAGTGTACAGAATACAATGAGGTGGAGGGGGATTTAAAACAGGAAATGTATTTACATTAGTTGTCTTGCAGTAATGGATATAGAATGAAGAGCTGCAATTTTGCTGAACCACATATGGGATACCCCTTTATGGCAACAGGGTAACAGGGGAGCTATTCCAGGGAAACATGCTGTTATTGAACCCTGTTGGCTACCAACCCTTGGTCAGTTTCCAGAACAGAAAAAAAATGGTTTAGGAATGCATCTACACTTACCCAAATAATTCAGGTTACTGTGCTCCAGAGCTGTCCCAATGCTGCAAGGGGCCATCCATTGATCTTTTGGTGTACAAATGGAGGCCAGGCCAAAATCGTACTAAGCCCATTGTTGGCCAAAAGCAGCTTCCTCACAAAGTCTTACTGGCAACATTGTTTCTGATGAGGTCCCTCCAAGGGGCCCAGCCATGAGACCAGCGGAAGTAACATTACTGGTGACTATAGCAGGGAACTACTTCTACTTAGAAACATAGAGATGAGTCTGTTGAGTGTGGACAACGTCTCTAAACCACAAAAACACTGGGATTATAACAGAGCTTCCCGAAAGCTCTGGAGTAAAATCCATTTCCCCTTGTTATGAATTAACATCTGGAAGCAATGCTTCTGCTGCAAGACCAACCATACATCATGTTGCAGCAGTTGCAAGGTGAGTCCACTTAATTTGACTCATGTAGAATGCGTAAATCCATATATGGTCCCTGGCATACTGGAGGAGGGGAGGAATGCCCTGCTGGTTCCAACATCAGATAACTGAAGAAGCACTGCTCAAAGCCATCGTATGGTGAATTCTTACTATATAAACAATGACACATTTTAGCATTTTTTGCTCCTGGACTCAATTGATTTTCTATTTTGTCTTAACTCCACCCACTGTTCAAAACACCTTATTTGCAAGACAGAAATGAAAGACAAGATGTCACCTCCCCCCCCTCTCCAAACACACACACCATTCCAGACTGGCAGTTTTATTTCTCCACTATAACTTTTTTTTCATGTCAAGAGTGACTTGAGAAACTGCAAGTTGCTTCTGGTGTGAGAGAATTGGCAATCTGCAAGGACGTTGCCCAGGAGACACTTGAATGTTTGATGTTTTACCATCTTTGTGGGAGGCTTCTTTCATGTTCCTTGCATGGGGAGCTGGATCTGACAGAGGTAGCTCACCTGCTCTTCCTGGATTCAAACCACTGACCTGTCAGTCAGCAGTCCTGCTGGCACAAGGTTTTAACCCATTGCACCACCAAGGGCTCCTCCGCTATAACTAAGGGTAGCAGACTACCATAGAGAGTGTAAATTAAGCCACGTTGCACATCGTTATCTCATAATTTCTTCTCTAGGACTCAGCATCTACTGTCAAGATACACTCCCACACACACATACACACAGATGCACACTGTGCAGAATGGAAGGTCGAGCCTTAAAGAGACTATATGACATTTGTTGCCTTAGCCTACCTGTGTACCTTTGTATAAGGTGGCTCTCAGCTAGTTTATCAAAAAAGCAAAGGTGAATAATGCCCATGGGTTCAAAGCAATCAGAGTTTCACACTGTGCAACACATACAATATGAGACAGATGTCTTACACTATAACAAATCATAACTAATGAATCATGACATCTGACACTCAGTGCCGAAGAAGGATTTATGGACGTGCTTCTCCGCAGCAGCAGTTTCCTGCATTAGGAAGAAGTTTGACTTTGTAGCAGCCATTGCCCTTCCTATGAGTATCCCAAGGGTATAAAACTTGGAATTAACAGTGTTTGGAGGGAAGCTATCAGCTGTAGTTATGCCTTGGGCACTGTAAGTGAGAAGTCGATGCTTCTCTGGGGTTTACATTCCACAACAGTTTTCAGAACCGGCAAGAGAGTTCATAAGCAGTTGCATCAAATGTTGTGAATTTATACTTCTTTTTATATTGCCAGATTACTAATCTCTGTAGGAAGACACAGAAATTTAGTCCTAGCTTTCTCCATCATATAGTTAGGACAGTATTTCTTAAAATTACATTTAATATCTTACATTTAAGTCTTAGTATCATTCCTGCTTTCAATAGCTTTACAGAGCATGTGAATAACAAGTTGCTTCTGTATAACAATGTTTGCATGAAAATAATGGAGATGTATGTAACATTATTACAGAATATAAAAGGTGTAAACTTCCACACAAGACTGGAATGTGAACTGGTAGATATATTATATTTTGTTTTCAATGTTATGCAAAATTCCCAATTTCAGCATATGCTGAATACAAACCACTTCGAAATGATAATATTACTATGGATGAGAGTCTGCATAAAAAGCAACACATCTGCATTAAAATCCTGTTTACATATATGTCGATTCATAATCAATGTAGTTTTTTTGAGTGAAGAAACACACAAATAATGTGCCTAATTTTTATCACTGATGATATTTTTTTGTAAAATCAGCCTTCCACATTCATGAGTTTAACTTTTCTGGATTTACTTTTTCACAATTTTTATTAAAATGATCTGTCTAGGAATCTTTAGGTCCTTCAATGCATAGAGTTGCATAGAAAGACCGAGAGACTTCTCAACATAATACTTCCCTAGAAATTCATAGGTCCTCTAGTCTGATTCTTTGGAAATCTTCCAGCAGATGTTGACCATAGAGCTATGTTAGAAGATCCAGAGAGTCATCGGCTGGATCTAGACTGCCATATAATGCACTTTGGAACTGCATTATATGGTCACTGTAGACCAGTGGTTCTCAATTTACCATCTGTTGGGATTTCTGGGAGTTGAAGGCCAAAACATCTAGGGACCACTGTTGTAGAGAACCACTGTTGTAGACCCATATAATGCAGCTTAACTGCACTGAACTACATTATATGGGTCTATACTGACCATATAGTCAGTTCCAAACTGCATTCTTTGACAGTGTAGGTCTAGCCTTAGAGGGCTATCCTCTCAGGAATTTTTTTTAATTATTATTCATGGTTGTGCTTTTAACCATTTTAAAATAGTGCTTTTTTTGGTAAAATAATATTTTAACTTAATTATAGTAAATCTACTTGGGCCCAATCCTGGGAGAAGGACTGTGTATAAAAGCAAGCAAACAAATAAACATTAAGCATGTTTTTGTTTAGGTTCTGGCTTGTAAAAAAAAAAAGACAAAAGAACAGGAAGGAAAAGGAGAATTTTTTTTTCAAGAAGGTAATGCTATCTGATGGGGAAGATATTGTTTTCTAAAAGTTTTAGGTTAGTAAACATCACATGTGAATGAAATTGCACCACAACAACCTGTCTTTGGTTAAACAAACTACAACAAAAGCAATGTCAAGTTCTTACAGGCAGCTTTATTTGAGCAATGAAGCATACAACAGAATGAATGGACAGTTGGGCCACCCACTTGACAAGAAGGTTGACCAGTGTGAATTTCTTCCTCTTCTTTTAAAAAGTCAAATTTTAATGGATATTTATTCTACAAAGAAGTAGACTTTAGTTTCATGTTGTGCCAAACCCAGAGTGAAATGAAAAGAAGTGATTTAACGCTAACTAGTTTCCAAAGCATCCAAAAGAAAGAAGAGGCTTCTACATGAAACATGCACAGAATATTGTTTCAAGAAAGTCAGAATGCCAAAACTGACCAAAAAACCTTTGTAAAACAGAGCAAAACACAAGCTTAAGTATATTGAGAGAATCATTGCACTGGGGATAAGAATGCGTAACTTGTTACAGGCAAACATTTATGCATTTTAATTTACTGAATGTGTTTTAAACATCTGCACCAGGTATGGAGAATGTAAGGTTTTCCAGATGTTGTTGGCCTTCAGTTCTCATCATTCCTCATTAATAGCTATGTTAACTTGGGCTGATGAGAGTTGCAATCCAATATCTGGAGGGCCACACATTCCTCAAAACTGCTGTAGGTGTGGATGGAACAATGATGTCTTAAGAGGAGTAATTAAAAGACCAAAATAACATGCCACTTTAAAAGAAAGTGCTTAGCAAAATACAATAATAATAGCAGCAGAAGTGGCAGCAGTAATAGTAGAGCTGTAGCATTATGAAGAGGATGACGACATCAAAAACAGCAGCCATGGCATAGAACAGTGTAAAGAAGATCTGAATGTTCCAAAATCCCCAATCACTTAGCACTTTGAAGACTAAATCCAAGAACTTGAAAAGCAACCCTAAAGGATCGGGTAGGCTTTTCATTTACAGTAACTATATTACAGATCACGAGACTATTATTTATGTGAGAAGGATTGACCTGGAAAAGCAAAACACATTGACAATCTCTAAAAGCCTACTGCAGATGGTGTCAAAATTAGAGATACCATTTTGCTTAATTCTTAATGTGCAACTCACAGAAGATTGAAATTTATTTATTGTCAAGTGTTTAAGCACATGACTCTTAATTCCTGGTTTTCTAAATTGCCCATCAAAGGCATCGACAAATTGTCATTGTTATTAATGACAATAACAGTTAATTGACAATTTGTCAATGACTTTGATGTGCCATTTAGAAAACCAGGAATTAAAAGTCCTGTGCTTAAAGTTTACTTAAACATATGGTGATCCTAAGAATGAGCGGGCCCAGATCCCATTGTTCTGTTGTCAACAGCTCTGCTAAGAATGACCCATAGTCTTCCATGAGCTATACAATAAAAGGCTTTGCTGTAATAGATAAAGCACTGACTTTCAACCTTATGGAGTAAATCATGTTGATTAGTCCCAGCTTGACCCGTTTGATCAGCTGTGGGATAATGAGTGAACATATAGATAAATCCAATTGATTTAATGGCTGTATTTTAAATCAGGAGTAACAAAATGATTTAGGCCACGTGAAATGGTTACATTTGGGAACTTTGATTACACTACTATGAACTGAATAGAGCAACTACACAATGGCCCAATAGACAATATAACGGCATATGTATGACACTAATAGGACACTTGTACTTTAAATTTGTTATCATTTATTTGTTTTACAAATTAAGACTGTTTTGACATGCATTTTATTGTTCTTATTTGCACTGAAACTTTCCTCCAGGTGTGTGGAAGTATGAGGTTGGGCTTTTACCTAAGGCATCCAAATGATGCCTCAGGTAAAAGTGAATTAATTTGGGACAAAGCAGGTAAACTCTGCTTTGTCCCAAATTAATTTGATACCCTATTATATCCAGGCCTTCCTGAAAGGCCTGGGTCTAATGGGGTATGGGGCCTATGGGGACTGGCCTACAGAACTGCTTCCACATTCTCAGTCAGTCCCTACAGCCCACTTTGGTTCTTCACCCTTAAAATAAAATAAAAACTTACCAGGCCTCCTCTCCAGCAGGCCTCCTGACACAGAAATGATATGCCAGGAGACATGGTGGAGGAGGAAATGGCTTGGGGCCATTTTATTATATTTTAAGGGCTTGCGGGGGGGGGGGGGGTTGAGGTGACCCTGTGCCAGCATAGTAGTTATTGCTCTGGCATGGGGACACCCCTGGGAAAGCCTGGGTTTTTCTTAGTGCGGCAACCTAAACCCACGACAAAGCGGGTTTCTTAAATCCACATCATCGTGGGTTTCAGCCCTGTCTGGAAGTGCCTTTAGTTTTCTGAGAGGTGATATAGATTAAGGGTTGTGGAGGTTCTTTATACTTGTACTGTTCTTCCTTACAAGGGAATATACTGTTCAAAAACAGGAAGGTCCCAACTTTGGGACATTTGATAAAAAACCAGCCAGAGATTACATTAGAAAAGGGCTGGCAGACAGGGGTGGGAAGGAGATGAAAGACAAGTGAGACAAAAAAAAAAACAAAAACAAAACCCTGGATGGAGAACAAAGTGTAAGAACAAACTTTGTCTTTAAAGGAGCCTTTGGTGAGGCACTTAGAGATGACATAAAATCAAGTGATAAAGTCTTCTTGTCACAGTGGATGTTTTCTCATGGCTTGATTAATGTTCGTTAATACAAGTGCTGGTGACTGTTGGTGGTAGTGAAGCTTTTGACAACAGGCATAGCATAGACAATTTGGGCAACGCCAAAAAGAAAGAAAGAAAAAGAAAGATTTGGCAGCTCTACAGAGCTGCAGAGATTTTTAAAAAACATTTTAATACAAAAAGTTCTAGAGTTAAGGGCATGGCATTTGATCTTTACAGATTAGAAAATTTTGTGAGTGATCTGAAACAAAGAGAAGTGGATTTAGGGATGGTGATAGACTATTCCTTTGGGCAGATAATAGGGCATATGAATTGAGTTTCAAAGTTATTTGTCAAATGTTGGCTTGGTCAGGTTAGAATCAGTCAAATTATGACAAGACAGGTCAAGGCAGGATGTTTCAGGTTACATATAGGTAATTCAGTTCCAGTCAGATAGGTCAAGTCACAGGCTGAAGGAAATCACTGACCAACAAGTGCAGTTGAAGAAAGTCTGCATACTATCGGCACGCCCACAGTAGTTTCTAGCGAGGATCAATGAGAATCTCAGATTAGCTAAACTCTCATATCAAAGAACTGCAATAATATGGAGGGCTTGTCAGGGCTTCAAGAGACTTAGGGCAGTTCTACACAGAAACTATAATGTAGTTCAACACTAGCCCAAGGGCAGCATGTCCATAAAATGCACACACCCCAATGCATGCTGCAGCACACCTCAAGCCAAAAACAGTGTGCTTAAAAAACTCACCAGAAAGTCCAAAACAAGCCAGATAATCAGCTGATCAAAGTGTGTCCCAGAGAGAGCTTGAAACTGGGATATACTCAGATCATCTGCAGCACATCAGCACATCTCATTGGACTGGTCAAGAAAAAAAAAACCTCTGCCTTTTCCAATGGCTATGCCACTGATACGAAGGTTCCTGGGTCTAGTTGATATTCTCTGTCAGAGGATACTGTGTCCACCAGTCCAGCCTTCAATGAGTTCCTGGGGGTATTTATGTAGGTGCTGCAGAATGAATCCAGTTTATTTTACTCCACTGGATTATAGTGTCTGTGTAGAATCAGCCTCAATCACTCAGAACTGATGTCTGCAAGTCATCAAGGATCAGTCACATGTTCCTGTATGGCTGTGATTCTGAATGGACTACTGGGGAGGCCTTTCCTATGTTTATTATGGGAAAGCAGCATTCTCAGGCTAAGATGGCCCTGTGAAGTGGCCTGTGATGTGACCTTTCTACAGGCTAATCCACACGTTGAGACTTGCTGGAAAAGTATGGCTGGCTGAGGATCCAGAGGCTGTAGGTTCATATCTCCAATGGGACATGAGTTACTTACTATCATTATACCATTATATCTCACCTGATTTTGGATGCTAAGTAGGGTTGAACCTGACTATTGTTAGATTGTATCTCCAAGGAGGGCTGAGGAGGAATCCTGCCTAAAACTTGGAAAAGTGCAGCCAGTGAAAATTGACAATACTGAACTGGAAGAACCAATAGTTTGAATCAACAATAGACAACTTCTTATGTAGGAAACACCACAGCTTATTAATTTTCAGCAACCCATTACATAAATTCACCCCTGATGTGAGGAGTATAAATAAACATAATTATAATTTTCTCTGGTTTTTGTCTTTTGGAATTGCAATTGGGTCACAGTAATGGACATGGGCGTCCAAGTAATTATCATATACTGCTAATAAGAGTTAGACTAACCACAATGATTTCCATTTGGTTGCAAAACCACAAATGAAGTATGTTATTTCCATATATCCAAAACAGGAAATAACTGCATTTTATCAGGAGCAATGTAGCCTTGTGAGAGGAATAAATGTCCACTAGAGACAAAACTGAGATCACCAGAGTCATTTTCACTTGTTACTTTTACTTAATCAACATTTTAACTCTGGTCTCTAGAGCCCCTTAAGCACCACCTGCTCTTCCTTTTAATAAGACACTAATTCATTATTACTCTCTTTAAAATCCCTTTAAGCAAACTAACCATTAAGTTATATCCAACACAACGGTTATGGACACTACTAAAGAGAAAGAGAAAAACCAAACCAAAATATAAGATTTGTTGTCACCGATTGTGATGGCTGATGTGTTCTGGAAGATGCAGTCCAAAACAGTATCATTTCCAAGGTCTTGCCTGTGTGTTCTTGTGAAGCCTCAGGACAATTTACCACAAAAAGTAAATACTTGCACACTCCTAACTATCTACTTCCTGCTCAACTGACACATTTTAATCCATTGGAACTGAACTAGAGTTGGTCCTCCAAATTTGTGTTAACTTTTGTGGACTTTATTATTCATGGATTTCATTAAAATGTTTTCTCTAGGAATCTCTAGGTCTACAGAAAAGTCATCCAAAAGCTGAACATAGAGTCATATTAGAGAACCTAGAGATTCCAAGATGTGACTTTTCTAGGAATCTTTAGGTTCTCCAGTGCAGTCTATGGACAGCCTTCAGGGGTGTGCTGAAGGACCTAGGAATTATCTTGGGTTAGAAATGCATTTTTTAAAAATTCCCCTTTCTCTCTCCTTCACTGGGGTCCTGTGCTCCTAACTCCAGCAAAAGTGGGGAGCTGGCTGTAGTTTCACTTGAAAGACTGATACTGATCATGGAGTCGCATAAGCCATCTCACTACATTCTTTATTCAGATGTTATAATGTGTGAAGATGGAGGGGATGCCATCTGGGTGTCCTTTCAGAGTACAAATTATAGTGCTATATTCCACTTTAAGAGCCATGGCAACATCCTGTGAAGGACTAGGGTTTGTAGTTTGAGGAAAATGTGCAACACTTTAACTGAGGATTCTAAGAACTTCTCCCCAAAGGCAATTTCAAGGATTTCATGGGATGTTGTCAAAACAATAAGTGCATATAATACTATCATTATATAAGGTGTATGGGCCCTTGATCTTTGACCTCTTTTAGGATTGAACTGGACTATTTGAAGGGAGGCTGTAATCACAGTCAGATAAAAGTGACAGCAGTCCATTCCATAGGACATGGTAATAAACATTTGATTATGGATTTCATAGAATTCTGAACAATGTAAATGACTGTCATTGTGTTCAGTTGATGCAATGGCCTTTGTTCTTTGGTTTTTCCAGGGCTTGTCTACAGAAATGGGAAAGAATCTGTTTGACGTGGCATGTTTCCAGTTCTAATTAGCCCTGCAGTGATCCCATTAACACCCACCACACAATGCATTGGGATCATCATAACTAGCTACACTTTTCCCTCTGCAAACCCACCTTGCATTTTCAACCCTTCACGATCATACCTGCAAATAAGTGTGCACTAATAATGAGATACGGATGTGATTATTCACATGCATGACTTTCTTTGAAAAAATAAAATAAAATTCAACCTGGGAAAGAACCACTTCCAACCACCCACTAACTACTCTTTATAAATACACAGTGAAGTCCAGATTTTCTATTAAATTTCAGTATAAAAGGCAAGGATTTTTTTAAAAAAAAAATGAATTAAAATCCAAAGAAATGTATTGCAAATGAATAATCATGTATATTGCATGTCCGATTTGAGCCTCTACAAATGATTAGACTTTTTTTTAGTCCATGTAAATAAGCTCCCAATTAGGACTGGCTCAGAACCTTTTGCTGCCATATATAGTGTCCCCACGTTCAAATCAGTGTGCACAGTAATCAAAGTCAGCCAACTTACATAAGAAACAGAATATCTCACAAGCTCATCCTTGATAGTGAAATACAATAAATTAAATAACAAACAAGGTCATTCCCTTCCACAACATACCAAACCTAATGCCAAAGGCATCTATCGTATTCTGCCTAATGGTAAAGCCAACCCTGTTTTAAATTCAACCCAGAAAGACTGGTGTTGAAGTTTAAAAATAGCCACACTTATATCCTTCCACACGTACATCTTATTTAGGTGAGGTTTTTTAACATTCTAATTCCTGACTAGGTATGGGAAAATATGTAGGTTTCACCTTCTCGCACATTCAAATTTTGGAAACCTCACATTCTTTCCATTATAACGGAAGAGATTTTTGAATTCTGGCAAGTTATTGAAAATTAAATAGAACAAAAATGTTCCCCATTGCACGAGCAAAATTTAATAGGTACAGCTTCTGCCACTAAGAAAGGACTACATTGTGCCTGCCTGCCATCTGATTGATAAAAGTGCAATGTCACTCAGAAAGCGAAAAAATGGCAATCCCCATTCAGCACTAATAGGGCTGAATGCAAAAGGAATGAAATGCAGGCTTTAGAAATTTTAAATAATAAATACTTATGAAAATACATTTATATGGAACTTTCACTTATCTTAAGCCACGGTGAACCCTTTCCACAATCCACATATATTCAATAGAGTTAAATCATGTAATTCTACCTTCAATTTACAGTATGGGGTTAAATCTTATAATTAATTTACAGTATGTGGTGCCCCCCACAACTGAAAAACATCTTTGCTTTTAGCATGTTGCAAACATTCCCAATGTTTCAATAGCAACAAAACATTTTAAACTATAGGGAGATATCAAATAAAGGCTTTTCAGAGTCTCTTGAGAGTGTTTCTCTCATTCTGTGCCATGGCATGTACTTCTTGGACTGTTCCTTAAGGAATATGGTGTGCCAGCCAAGTCATGAGGAGCCTGGCCATAAAAAGCAGTCCAAAAATAGTATCTTAAGTTGTGCTTGTAATACCAAGGGCTTTGAATGAACCATAAAGGTACCCAAGGGAAATTATAAAGTCATAAGGAAAAGCCAGAAGTTCTGGATGCAAGCAACAGTCGGTCTGGAGTGAAATGAACCAATCTATTTTCCATTTTCAAATACTTGCAGTAACAGCACTTGGATCTGTTGGAAAAGATCTTTATGGAGCTCAAAAGCTTAGATGTTCCCACTAGCAGGACTTGTAACAGAACTGGTTTCCCAACACATCTGTCTCACAAATATCTATTTCAGCAGGACTTTTATCTTTCCATAAATATTTCCAAAACATTTCTGCCAAGTGATCTGACAGAAAAGAAAGATAGGTCTCCTGGAACATTCTTCCACTCTCAGTATTGATTATATAGCAGTAACAGTTTTTAACTAATCCCAAGAGATTTCACTGCCACCCAACACAATTTCCACATGCAATGGCTGACCAGAGTAACAGCTTAACCATTCTTCAGCAGCAATGATAGGACAGCCTATCCACCTAAAGACAGAAAGCTATCTGAATGAAAAGTTGAAAGAAAACAAACCTCTGTTCCCTACAGAAGGCAAGCTGCATTGCCCATTCTTCCTGAATTCTACTGCCTGAGATAAAGACCTCAGCCTCTCTAATGGCAGGCTATGAAAATGGAAAAACTATTCAGAAAATGTCAAAAACACATTTCTTGAGAGTTGGGAAACCCTGAAAAGGATGGTCCTGGATTTATGAGAATTTTTGCAATTTGAGATTTGTTGTGCACAAAATTCATACACTCTCTCAAAGTGGAAAGAAAATTGCAAAAATACCCATTTTGTTTTCAAGGCTGAAATTAGCAAAGAATTATATACCTATGGTAGTGTCAGTTCTTCTTGAAGAAAATGTTAGTATCTTGGAGACACAGAATGAGACATAGAACAGAACTGTACACAGAGATGAGTTTTATTCAGGCACTATATCTGGCTTACACCAACATGAGGAACATGTAGGTTAGAAGTATTTCTTTAAGCTTTTACCACCCACTAAGCCAGTGGTTCTCAAACCTGTGGGTCCTAGGTGTTTTGTCCTACAACTCCAAGATATCCCAGCCAGTTTACTAGCTGTTAGGATTTCTGGCAGTTGAAGGCCAAAACATCTGGGGACCCACATGTTGAGAACCACTGCAAAAATATATAGGACTGATACCAGGAATTGGCCAAATTTGTGGGCCCCAATGACTTTCAGGTTCCAATCTGTGCAAAAAATTCTCCAGAAGCCAACCCCCCCCCCCCAAAAAAAACCCTTGATTGAGGTCAATTCTGTAATAGGGATCTAGCACAAGAAGGATGGCAAGATGCAGAGGTGAGATCTACCATCTCATTACCCTTCCCTTTCCCTAAATGGAGAAAGAAAAACAGCCCTCCCTCCTTCCTGAGATTTCTTTTCCAGCATGAGTGGTGTTCAGCATCAATGTTGGAGTGTCTGAAGAAGGCGAGGTACTTGAGAGAAATGCTAGTGGCAGTTGATATGCCTGAAATATACAGATCCTCTCTTTCTCTTTAGTTCTTCCTAAATATGTTTCCTCTATGCATTTTTAAAATAGAAAAAGAAAAGATTTGTTTGTTACTGGTGCCTAATTTTATCCACAAGTTATGGCAAAAGCCATAATTTTGGCCCTTGACATATACATGAAGCTAACTTAGACTTGAGTATGTGAACCTAGCAGATGTAAACAGGATAACTCCTGATAATTTATGATCAGGTTAAAAAATGAGAAATGGAAAACTGCCCCTCATATGATATGTAATTTGGATAGATGGCCTGTGATTTATGGGCTGTCTTCTTCTGCCACATGCTGATAGCAAGACACTTCATAAGATACTCTAAATATGTATCTCAGAAATTAATTTGATCCCAGTAGTTTTGGATGCTGGGGGTGGGAGCAGCTGGCTCTCTTAAATTTAGCATATACAGGCAGATTATTGGAATATGAATCAAATTCAACCCTGTTTGTGGGGGAGGGTGAGAGAAGAAAGAAGATAAGGAAGAAAAGAATTTAAAGCCATGAAGTGACACACAAAATGGAAAATTGAGACTCTTTTTCTGATATTCTTTCTGTCTCATACAAGGATTTTTTTGTAAAAGAAAACCCCTACAAGTTCGAAAACTCAACTTCTTGCCATTATTTAATCATATTGTATCACACACTCCATTTTGTACATTTTCACATGGTCCTACTGAGTATCTTTTACATACCCCAGTAGTATTTCCTGTTC
Organism: Anolis carolinensis; assembly: GCF_035594765.1. Taxonomy (NCBI): domain Eukaryota; kingdom Metazoa; phylum Chordata; class Lepidosauria; order Squamata; family Anolidae; genus Anolis; species Anolis carolinensis. The sequence continues at coordinate 27,762,685 of NC_085845.1, read as the reverse complement.
TCCTCAAATTAAGATGTGCCCTACTGGGAATCTCAAAAGTAAGAAGTTTCCCATTCCAAGTTCCCTAGATCAAAGCGGCAGCCATAAATTCAGATAAGTGTTTCAGCTTTATCATGTGTTGCCAGAACATGGTTCCTTGGTGGAGAGGAAGATTTATGTGACAATATAAAGATGCATTTCTATCTACAGATAAAGGAGAGGGTAGATGCTGGTGCTTAACTGATTATGAACAGAGAAAGTTCCATTCTAGTCAAAGGAAGAGCTTTTAAACATTAAGCTGTGAATGCGAAGTTCTCACAGCTTGTCATGGGAAAAGATTGCTTCCCTTTTATGATTTGTCTTCACAAGATAGCTCCCACAAATCATTCAGCTGGAAAAAATGGTCAAATAGAAAATATTTATAATCAGCACCAGACCAAACTGAACTGCCACCGGAGACATGACAAAAAATACCACCCCTTGCCATTAGCACCATATGCCACCTGACTCACCATGTATGATTGGGTGTTATAAAAAGGCAAAAGATTTAAAGTTTTATGGACTTCAGTATAGATTTATGTTTTGCTTTTTGGAACAAGTTGCACATGGAACTTTACACCACATGAGTCAAACTACCTTGGCAAGCTGTGAGCAATGTGGACTTTCCTATGGTATTTGCTGTTCAGGTAGTAGAAGGTCTGGGGTCATCCATGAGGTACCTAGAGAACTAATTAGATGTGCAACATAGCTTGTAATCTAGGGAGAGATTGGTTGAAATCCTGTTAGTGACATGAACAGACATAGGCATGTGGTGTGGGGGAGCTTGTCACAATTCCATTGTCATGGATCAGTCACTACCTGGTCAGATTTAGACTCACTGGGAATCCAAACCTCTGCAGGCGTGGGGTACTTATTAAGATGGTCCGCCTCAGGGGGCTTAGGGATCCAGATGGATTCTTGATGACTCTTAGGGATTTTCCTGTCACCTTGGCAGGCAATTCTGTCGAAGCTTTGGCTGACCTCTTAAAGGGGGAAATGGCCAGGGTATTGGACACAATCACTCCTGGATGTGTTTAATTCTATATTAATGTTTGCAATTTTTATATATTTTAAATTGTGTACTTATGCTTTTATGTCAAGCTGCTTTGAGTCCCCTTTGGGGAGCTAAAGTGGGGTATAAATAAATATAATAAATATAATAATCATAATAATAGGTTGCATTGTGCATACATCGTGATTTTTTGTAGTTTGGACAATGCACAACCGTTCAATGTATTCAAAGTCGAGTGTGTGGGACCACTGCAAATTACACAGAGTAGCATGTGAATACACATTTGCTTGTATATATTGCTTTTGTGCATTGCAATTGCACACAGGTTTTCAGGCATTGTGTTGCACTGTACATGATTATTTATTGTATTGTTTAATTGTATTATGATATGTTGTTTTTATATTTTGCTATATTGTACTGGGTCTGGGCATGGCCCCATGTAAGCCGCCCCGAGTCCCCATTGGGGAGATGGTGGCGGGGTATAAATAAAGTTTTATTATTATTATTATTAACCAAGATGACCATCAATCCAGGATAACCATCTGTTTCATAAGGTGGTTGTGTAACTCAGCCACTGGATATTTACACCACACTGAAGCAATACTTTTCTCAGTAAAGGTGCCCTTTCATCACATAAAATGAAACACTGGCTTTTGAAGAAAACAGCTTAATGATATAAAATTGTTCCCTTTTTTTAGCCATTGCCTTTTTCTAGGGAACATGATACTTTTCTGAATTTACATGATAAAGATTAACTAGAACCCTAGTAACATGTGTATTGAAAGTCTTGATTTAATTAATATGAGATAACTTCATAGATATTTGCTTATGTAATTGAAAAGATAATTTAATAAACACTAATCAGATGCAGCAGTGTTTAAGAACTGCAACTATCAAGCATCCAACAAGGTTTTTTATGGTTGTTCAGGAAATATCAACTTTATTACCACTTACGGTGTTGAAAGTATATATTTGGGTGCACAGATAAATGTGTATGTCAAAAGTAATGGAGAAGGACTTTATCTGGTGTTTAATGTTCTTCATGAAACACCGTGCCTTGTCAATATGATGAAAGCACTATAAGCAATTCACCGTTTAAGTTTTTAGCTTAGTTTTTCTTCCATGTATGTATAAGTAGGAGTAGAAAATAAATGTATTTTGTGTGCAATTCCCTGTAGAAATATCCATTTCCTAGCTCCTGAGATTGCCAATAGAATGAAGTTCATCTTGACTTGGCAATATATACTTTTCTGGGGCATATATTTTGGACATTTTTACATTTTTTTCAGGCTTGTGACTTGGGAATGTGTATTATTGCTGTGCTTGTGATGTGTCCTAGGCCAGGTCAATACAGGCCAAATAATGTGTACTCACTTCTCAGCTGCTATGGTGAATCCACACAATGATTGGCTGAATTTGCAAGGGAAGTGTAGCATCCAACCAATGCAATTCAAGAGGAAATACATTCAGGAAGTTCCATAATGAGCCTGGGGTTTCAGACATGTGGTCAGCTGGATCCATCTGGATCCAGCTTAGTCCACTGTCTTATGTCCAACAGTCCCAATGGCTCCTTGGCCTGATTGACTATGTGGATGTCTATAGGTGATGCTCCTGGGCTGCATTGGGTCCGCTCCCATGATAATCAAGTAAGTGTAGACATGACTCTAGAGAGGAAAATACATCCTCTACAATGGCTGTTTGTCATTTTTGATGGTATTGCTAGCTGCAATCAAACAAAATAGAAGCTTCCATATTCTTCCACATAGTCATGCCAGTGAAGAAGGGGGAACATGGAAGCTCAAATTTTACTGGACCTCACTGTCATGACCTAAAAGAAATGTTGAGTACAAAATATGAACTGAGTTAATGTCTGAGGTGTGATTTTCATCTTTAAAGCATAATCCACAGGACACGACAGTAAGAAAAGCTAAACATCAATTTTACATTGGAACCAGGCATGTAGCCAGGGGTGGGTGGGTGGGGGGCTTCAGGGGCTTCAGACCCCCCCCCCCAATTCTCAAAGTGGTCCACGAGAAGGACTTACTGGTATTATTTAAACTGTTATGTTTATTCATATCATGATCTGATCACCATGCTCAATATATCCCATATGCATGGGGTATTGGGATAACGATACAAAAGGTTTGTTAGGGTAGATCATCTCTCACTCAGACTCAGCCCCGCTGAATCAAAATCCTGGCTACGGGCCTGATTAGAACACTAAAGGACACCGAGAACTTTTAAGAATACATATTGTCAGCATCCTGGACAAGGATCCACCTGCTTCTGAATTGCTTCCTGGTCCAATTTACGTTTTCATTTCTCAGATTAATCTTCTGATATATGGAGTACTTTTGTGTTATTGTTTTTGGTACAAATATCATTTTGGAAAGTTGGGTTGGTGTGTGTGTGTGTGTTTTTTTAAAGATAGTTACTTTAAAGTAAAGTAGAACCATTATTTTCATTTTAAGAGTAATTAATTTCAATTTCATTTAATTTAAACCTAAACAGAAATCACCACTGTTTGTACATTTCTTTGTTTCGTCCATCTCTTTCACTTCATCTGCAACAGAAAACAATCAAATAATCCCCATTCCTTATCTTTCTCCTTCTCCAGGCTTATCCTTGCACCAATGACAAGGAATGTGAAGTTGGGAAATATTGCCATAGTCCTCATCAAGCGATATCTGCCTGCATGATTTGTAGGAGAAAAAAGAAACGTTGCCACAGAGATGGAATGTGCTGCCCTGGAAACCGCTGCAATAATGGTATCCACATTACTTATATGCATTGTATCACATTTAGATGGCAAAATCTGTTTCCATGGTCCTCAAAGTAGTAACATTGTGGTTTCTTTTAAATAAGAGGAATGCTTTAGAATGGGTGGTCTTATCGTGTAAATTTACAGCAGAGATGACAAGAGAGAGGGAAGATTTGGTCCACTAAAACATGAGCGTGAACACCAAGACATGTGTAGCCAAAATTATATCTTTGCAGGTAAGAGGACATCAAAAAACACCCATCCAGAAGGGGAGCTGATGGACAGGTGGATGCAAGAAGAGACCAGCAGTATTACTGATGCAATAAAAATGTCACTATTAACAAGTCCTTTAATCACTTTCATGCTGTGTGATAATTTTTCATAAGGGAATCCCAAACTTTTTCCTACCAATCATTCATAGGGATTAAAGTGTTTTTCCTATGTTTGATAATGATCATTCAAGCAGCAATTTCCCAAAGTTCATATTAAAAGCCATCCAGCTACACCAAAGGACATTGTTATGAGGTGTTGACAAGCAGGATGCTGAAGGACTCTATGGGCTCTTCCAAACAGGGCTCAGTTCCTGGGCCCTGTCTGATTTTTACCTGAGGCGTCCAAATGATGCCTCAGCTAAAAGTGATGTAATTCTTTGATACTCAATTAGACCCAGACCTTCCTGGGATCCTGTGGGGACTGACACCTGGGTAGTCCTGGTTCTACCACGGGGGCTGTCCCCACACCCATCGCACTTCTTCAGGCTTCCAAAAGACCTGAAGAAGCAAGGAGGGTGGCTATCCCCCCTTGAAAGACTTAAAAATAAAATAAAACTTACCTGATCACCATTAGGCCTCTCTGCAGGCCGCCTGGAACATACCTAGGTGTGTGTGTGTGGGGGGGGGGGAGGCAGTAACTATTGTTTTCAGGATGGCATGGGGACAACCAATGGGCAAAGCCCGATTTTCCCCTGGTGTGTGGAAACCCGCAATGAAGTGGGATTGATTTATGTCTGGAAGCACCTTATGTCTAGCCTTTTCCAGGCCATGAACTGTGGTTCTCCAACCAAAAGCTGGGACCCCTGCAGAGGACTTTAGAGTACAGCTACTTGTTGGCAGGAAAGGGCTGGATCTGCCATCTTTCAGCCCATTAATTTCCAGTGTTGGAGAACTGCATTCCTTGGTAGGACTGGCTGAAATTGTGGTTTTCAGGAGCATCATTTTATGTGCACGGAATAGCTTCCAAACTTCAAGCGGCTTTCAAAAATGGCACAGTTTTTGCAGTCCTTCTCAGTGAAGACAAGATATGAACAATGTTATTCATAGTTACCCATGAAAATGAAGTTTATGAAGATTTACATCCTCAATGTGTTGTCAAAGATTTACATTCTCACTTTTGAATAAATTTATATAGGATTGTTTTGCAAAAAATATGAGCTGGGAAAACCATGATTCATTTCAAACTTTGTCTTAGCTACAAGCAGTCAAAGTTATCATAGACAAACCTAATTCATTGCAGATGCAATTTAGGAAGAATAATATTGCCCCAGCTTACATGGGTGGGGGAAGCTTGACTAAAATGTCAAATACTGTATCAAATAGTCTGTTAACAATTCATTTTATTGAGTGAATGAAAAGGCCTTTTCTTATTAGCGACTATATGTGTGCGTGTATGTGTGTGTGTGTGTGTGTGTGTATCTATATATATTTCATATTTTGCCATATTGTGATTCATTCTGATTCACTGTATTTGTTGATCTAGGTATTTGTATACCAGTGACTGAGAGTATTCTCACACCCCATATCCCAGCCCTGGAGGTACCTCGCAACAAGAAAAATAATCACTATCCTACCAAAGACTTGGGCTGGCAGAATCTAGGGAAAGGACAAACGAAGCTAACACATTTGAAAGGTAGGAATGCATTCCAGCCTGTTGTGGTATTCTTAAAATGGAATGCTATGAAATGCTTTACACCACTGCCATTGTAGAAGACAGCTAATGCACCAGAGTGTCTCATGAATTACGTATTGACTCTGTGGTAGTTGAAATTGTTGTTGTGTGCCTTCAAGTCATTACCAACATTTGGCAACCCTATCATGGGGTTTCCTGGGGCTGAGAGTATGCAACTCATCCAAGATCACCCAGTGGATTTTCATGAGCAGGGAGCTGAATCTTGGTCTCAAGAAATTCAATCCAACTCTCAAACTACGTTCTTGGCCTTGTTCAGATGTTTTTTTTCTGTATGCTACTAAAAAGGGAGCTGGAATATGTTCAGAGAAAAGCACCAATATGGTAACAGATCTGGAAACTAAGCCCTCTGAGAGCTTACTTAAGAAAGCTTGGTATGTTTAGCTTGAAGAATAGAAGAATGAGTGGTGATATAATAGCCATAATTAAATACCTGAATGGATGTAATGAAGAAAATGGAGTGGGCTTGTTCTCCTGTTCCAGAATCTACAGCAGAAATCAATTAATTCAAATCACAAGAAAATAAACAAGGAAGAACTTGTTGACTAGCGGTGCTTTTTAACGGTGAAATATATTGTCTCAGTGAGTGGTGGATTCTCCATTAGAAAAGGGCTAGATGGGCATTTTACAAGCTTTCTTTAGTTGTATATTCCTGTGTGATAAGATATTGGATTAGATAATTCTTATAGTAACTATTTCCTCCTCTTGTTAGTTTTTAATTGAGTTTAATCTATCTTTATGTCTTATTGTTGCTGCTGCTCTGAGTGCCATTTTAAAAAGAAAGTTCTGATAGGCAATAAATAAATCTATATTAACTAAAACACTGTGGTTGTTTTTCTTAGGTCATGAAGGAGACCCCTGCTTAAGGTCTTCTGACTGCAGTGAGGGATTCTGCTGTGCCCGTCACTTCTGGACCAAAATTTGTAAGCCTGTGTTGCACCAGGGAGAAGTGTGCACTAAGCAGCGCAAGAAAGGGTCCCATGGCTTGGAGATTTTCCAGCGCTGTGACTGTGCCAAAGGGCTAAATTGCAAAATCTGGAAAGATGCCACCTATTCTTCAAAAGCAAGACTTCATGTGTGCCAGAAGATCTGATGGTGATTTTGGAGACTACCAGGCCATCAAGATCCTGGCTCAATAAGAACTGGCTCCTGTAAATAAGAACTGGATGGGCCAAATATCCACTGTGACACAAAGAAGCGTCATCCCAAAGAACGGTCTTTTCTGCCCTGAAAATGATGGCAGCTGATATTCCTTGGTGACTTGGTATCATTCTGCCAGCAGTGCCAATTGTTTTTGGGAAAGCTTCTAATAATGAACAGTTATGGCCTTGTGACTTCTCCACATTAGTTGTGGTCAGATTCTCCTATGACAGTTGTAAAATAATGCTATAGAATTTATTTGCAATACAAAGCAGTGCTTTGCAGAAGGACTGTGCTATCTACACATTGTTGAATGCAGATCAACTAAAATAATTCCTATTAAACTGAAGCTGTTAGAGATAAAAAGTTAGTGTGCATATATCTACCCTGTTACCCTTTAACAATCCAAGGCTGTCAGTTGAAAGAGACATACTTTATTGATTAAGTGCTATATTTTGCAAGATGAAGTTGATGTGGGAAAGTATCAGATGCATAGCAATCCCACACACCCTGCAACCAAGAATGGCATTGACTTCGACCGAGGCATGGAGCAGAGATGATGGTCTAGTTTCAAATACTAATATAAATACATATTTGGAGTACAACACCCATATCATTTCCTCTTCAGTTACCATGGTCAATGACTTCTGTATCTGAGCACACAGGGGACTTAACAAATAAGGCAAACTATCCATGGATTTATCCAGAAAAGAATGGTATGCTGAGCTGCTAGTTGTACATACTGAGAGTTTGTATTGTGGACACTTTTGCTTTACTTCTAAAGAAAGCATATGGGATCCAATGACTGTATATTGCTAAATAACAATGTCAAAATAAATTTAAAAACAGGGTGTTTAGTACTGCTCTTCTGTGGTTTGGATGGAGAGAAAATGGAATGAACAGAGAAGATATCAGGATTAATCTGGAGTTGTGTTAGTAAATCTTACCACAGGATAAACCATAACAACCTGGAACTGGTGAATACATGACCTTATTTCAAATACATCTTAGGAATTTTTATGGTATCACATGCTCTCATTGATTTTAGTGGTTTACTGTTACCACAACATATTAATAGACTGACAAAAATGAATGATGCCTATTATCTAGCTCTTTTTCTTCCTAGCAGCACCTCTGCATTTTTTTCTTACTATATTTACTTATTTTCAAATGTGTTACTTGTTTTTAAGAAATTGAAGAGTTTCATTACTGTCCAAGCAATATGGTTGAATGGAAGTAAGAATGGTTATCTTTCTTTGTTTAATGTTTGTGCCACTCTGAGCATGGGTTCAGACTATGGCTTTTCCTCCTGCCACAGTGTGCCAACCACAATCCTAGTTTCATGTAGAAATTAAGCCTCAAAACCAGTTTATCAAACCTAGCATGCATAATTTCCTGGCCTTCCAAAGATATCTCACAACAACGTCCTGAAAAAAAAATAGTGTAATTTTAATAAATATCTGTAAGTCAAAATCACCCTCTTTTTTTTTTTTTTTTTGAAACCATATCTGGCATAAGGGAGAACAAGCAAGTCCTTTCCAGACAGCTAATGATGATCTTGTCTTACTCTACAAATAGAAAAATAGTTTTGAATTATTAAAGCATAGCATCTGCAAAAAAGGAGACAGGGAACTGTAGTTTGCTGAGGTTGCTGAGATTTTTCTATGTCTACATTATGGGGATCCTGCATGGAATTCAAGGAAAACTATGCATATAAAAATGCATAATACTAACATATCTAGTTCCTTGATCTCAGATGAGATTTTTTTTATACCAACAAATGCTAATATGAGTCATATCATTAAGGATAGTATACATGATATACCCTGTTTCCCCGAAAATAAGACATCCCCGAAAAATAAGACCTAGTAGAAGTTTTGCTGAATTGCTTAATATAAGGCCTCCCCCGAAAGTAAGACCTAGCAAAGTTTTTGTTTGGAAGCAGGCCCAGCACCTGCCAAACAGAACACCAGAGCATGCAGGATTGGTAAATGTACATACCAGTTGTACATGGAAATAATGGTAGTAACAAGAAATTCTTGATAGGATTCAGAGTTTGTCTGGTTATGCTGGTTTGTGATGACAACTACTGTACAGTATATAATAAATGTTCATTTTTTAGTTCAACAATAAATGTGAATTCTTCTTCTTGGAAAAATAAGACATCCCCTGAAAATAAGACCTAGCACATCTTTGGGAGCAAAAATTAATATAAGACACTGTCTTATTGTCGGGGAAACACGGTAGTGGAGCAGGATCTATGAAGGTTTTTTAAATGAAGGACAACCTGGGGAGATATTAGAGAAACAGTAGGGCAAGAAATGCTGTATCTTTTCCCATTAGTAATCCCAAAATAATTTCAATGTATTGTTGCTTCCAAGGCAGTTCCGGAAATGAGTTAACTTACATCTGGAATGCTATGGCAGGAATGCACATGAAGAAGAAATTAATTCCTTTATATATAAATACTGTACAAGCACTCATTTTAAATAAGAAACCCATGTTACACCTCCCTCTTCCATCTTAAATTGTAACCACTTAGTGCCAATCCTGGTGAAAAAGCTGACCCGAAACTGTCAAATCTTCATTTGTTAATACTGTTTGTAGGCACAGCATATTTTGTCCCCAAATGGCCTCATACCAGTAGATGAGGGCAGAAGCAGACTAGGTATCTTTTATCTCTGACTTGTTTGACAGATTAATACACTTGGTTTATTTTAGTGCCATGAAAACAACGACTAAGGCACATCTACACTGACACTATACTGCAGCTTAGGAAGAATTTGAAAAGAACCTGTTTCACTTGTCTGAGTGATTAGGTTGACAGATCCAGAATTAATTTGAACACAGAACCTGGCCTGACACCACTGGGCTAATTTTTTCCCTATTTTCAGTTGAAATGCACTCGAGTGCTTCAGATGCATATGGCATGGAAAGAAAAAAGGAAATGGCAGTTAAAAGTGGATGTAATCAATTAACCTTCCCTTGGGGCACTTTTCGTCATCCCTATTCTGCCTTCTATAATGTGCTTCAGCAGGGACAAGTATCTTCAAAGCATTGGCAGAAATGATTTGGACCTGGATCTGGGATACACTGGAATCTGCTATGGCACATTATTAGTCTTAACTCTGACTTTCTGGCAACTTTTAAAATGCAGCAAGCATTGATAGCATTTTGGCCATAGTGGTTTCAAGTTGTCTCAAAGACACATTATGATGTCAGTGTAGATGGGGCCTAAGACTGAAAAGGTGCACAGTTTCAGTAAGGCGTTTTCATGGATGCCCAACTGTATTTAAACCTGTTATGTTGCCTCTGTGAGACTACAGGAAGAAATCTCCCACCTATTCAGCATAGATAGAAGTTACAAAATGAAGCTCCCCACTGATTTAAATGTTATCTGATAGCTTCTGCATATCCTTTCTCTTGTCTTCCTGAAACAAGTATTTGAAGTAATTTATTTACAGGAAATGTTTAATAAGATGTATTTTCTTATAGAAGATATTTCATACAGAAAGCTTTGTAGCACACTATACTTGCTAACTTGTTGACTTTGTAATTTAGAAAGAAGTGTACAATAAGATTAAATATATTAAAGTGTCCATTTTTTCCACATTTCTCCTTGTATTCTATGTTCATTTCCATATACATAAAGAGTGAGGAGGAAGAGAGAGTTATACAGCAAGAGTGATTAATCTCCTTCATGTATTTATATCCCACTGTCTTCCCAGTATATGACTCAAGATGGTTTACAAAGGTTTAAATAACTATAGAAAAGGTAAAAATGTAAACCGAGCAATACAATTTTCAGCCACTTAAAAACACAACCATTAAAAAGAAAACAACAAATTAATGCCTGTTGCCTATTTAATTTTCTTTACCATGCTAGATACTTTAATTTTGTGACAGTTGTTTACATTGACATTATTGTCTACCTCCCTGAGATCTTAGATATAAAGCGGTAAAATAAACACATAAATAAGATTCTGATCAGGTCAGATAGCAAAGCTTCAGCATCAATGCAGTCTTCTATCTCTTTTTCCCCTACAGCCATATCTTTTGCAACTATTTGTTTAATTGGGAAATTTCAGGATACATGGATATTTCAAAACCTTGTCCACAGTTTTTATACATTTTCTCATGGACAACATAGCTTTTTTGGTTTTGTCTTTAAAATGTCTTTATTCTCGCTTAAATAATTGAACTTATAACCTCTATTGTAAAGGAAAAATAGAGGACTTGGGTTCCTGTAGTCGTTACAACAGACTCCTAACCCTCTTGTGGTTAATATATTTTCTATCCAAATACTAAGTGCTTTGTGAATAATGACCACCCAACAGAGTACAAGAATCTTATGTGAAAAGTCATTTCCGTGTAGGAAATTGCACAAATCCCGCATGTAGATCACCACATGTGATGATCATATGCACACATGTCTACTGCAGTGTGTGTACACAGTGATTTACAAACATGTAAAACATGATGATCTTCTTGAGGGAATTTATACAACTTCCCAGGTGATTTTTGTGATGCGTGAACTGGCCCAAAGCCACTACCCGAAATGCTATTAATCGCTTACTACAAACAAGTTCACACTCTCTATACATCTAAGATTTTAATTCAAATATATGTATATTTACTTTACATTCCAACCATGTAAGAATACATAAGGTTGTAGGATATGCAAACAAGAATACATAAGATTGCCAGAAATTATCACTGAAATTACTCATAATGAAGGCCACAATTGTTTCCACTTCACAGAAGATATATGTTGAAAAAACAATTTACTGCAAAAGTAATTTCTCAAATACATTATTTTCCACTAGAATAATTTGGTTTTATGTTGAACAGATCTAAAGAGGACCTGGCTGCATATCTGCCCCTTCTGCAAATTCTATTACAAGTATCCCTACTTATTTGGCAGGTAAGGGAACAGAGTACTGGCAAAACATGGAAACCCCTGAAATGCAGAATCCATATATTATAAGCATAAATATTGTGTTATCAGCACAAGTACATGTATAAATACTGAACAGTATTATAAGCACAAATATGGTATTAAGAGACACTCTGCAGAAGCATGATCGTGGAAGACTGAAAATTAGCAAGTTTGTGTAATTGCATAATTTAAAAGAGGTGCAATATTGAAGATGCTTAATGCAGTATTTACCTGAGATCAATGATACCACGACTGTAGTAGAATAGCAGGTTCATGTTATAAAGTCTGAAGACAGATGCTAGTGGCTTCTTTGCAATATCTACATTCTCCCTGAAAAATTCTGCCTATATAGTATATTCATGTATGAGTCTAGAAATTATAGTCAGCAAATCAACCCAAAAAACCCTTATCTAAAGCACCAGTGTGAGTACTGTATTTTAACTCATGGGGGGGGGAGGGGGAAGAATCACCCCCTTCTTTAAGTAGAATGTCAAAAGGCAGGAATGTAGTCTATCCCATGAGAATCTACAAGCATAGACCTTTCCACTCTTTCTACCTTGGCATTGCTTATGACTTTTTTGAATGCCTGACAATGGCCAAGGGTGGTGGATCCCTAAGGTGGCATTAGTGCTTTCTTTCTTCATGAAATAACCCTTTACTTATCCACAGGTCATATCAAAATCCAAAATTTTGGCTCCGAAATCTCCCTTCAACCCCCCTACTTGGGGTTGACTTGTACATGAGTATATATGATAGATCCTCTAACCCAGTGGTTCCCAACCTGTGGGTTTTGGCCTACAACTCCCAGAAATCCCAGCCAGTTTACCTGCTGTTAGGATTTCTGGGAGTTGAAGGCCTAAATATTTGGGGACCCACAGGTTGAGAACTACTGCTGTAATCCCATCACCGCTGAAACTCAGCACTATGTCCAAGAGTAGATCCATCAATTTGTATTGAGCTTAACCATGTGAAAATCAAAGTTGGGAGAGATGTTAACTGCAAGAGTTCCAGACTAAGCAGAAGTAACTGAGTTTAACACAATCTTCTATATCTCTTACACAAACTGGAAGGGTTTTTAAAGTCACTTTTTCAAGATTCAGTCTTACATCCACCTGCAGTTGTCTTCCTGATTCAGTCTCTCTCTGTTATTTATTCCAATTCATTGTTTTTGCAGTGGCTTAGACTCTTGATTCATATTGCACTCATCTTGTGTTTTTTTTAAAAGTCCTGGACTGGACAATTCAAATGTCATCATCATAATGGTACGTGTCAGGAAGCCAATACAAAAAAGGGCTCCTATCCAATGTTTCAAATCGAATCCACATTTTCCAAACCTGATTCAGGTTTCTTTCTGGTTTCTGGTTTCATGAAACAACTCCCAGCAATGACAGGACTGCAACATAATCCTGTCTAATCAAAAACCTGCAAGAAGAAGTGTATCAAAATGATGGAAACAAAATGGGCCTAGAGAGAAACATTTACTAGATGTTCTCTTGGATTACAGAATACAGACAATTTGGCCTGAGCATCAAACACTCCTGGACCTAAACACATTGGCTTCAGTCCAAAGAGAAAAGAACAGTGTCCAGAAATAGGCTACTGTGCATTGATCTCTCCTGGAGCATATGCAACAGGCTACTGTGGGCTGAGAGAGACACTGACCCACATCCATCATAATAGTGCTTTATCTTTTCTATACTACTTCAGAGTATTCAGGTGGCAGATGTGAACTAAACATACCTCTCTGTTTCCATAGTTTTGAAACCAACACTTTGTACTTTGCCTGGAATCTAATTGGCAACTAGTGCAGTGACCGTAGTATAGGTGTAATATGCTCACTTCTAGATGTTCCTGTAACTAGTCTGTCTGCCGTGTTTATAATTAACTGGAATTTCCAAATTTGGTACAGAGGTAACCCAAAGTAAAACACAGTGCAGAAGTCCAACTAAGTTATCCATTGTGCCTCTCTGTATTCTCACAGCTTGAGACATTATATTGAGCTTTTAGCTAAAAAAAAATCACCAGCTGTGGATGGCCACAGCTGCAGACTCCACTGTCCCAAAGGTGTCATTTGTGGTTGTTTGCCATACATTTTGGCCCCACTCAGTTTAAAAGGCCTGGCATCAGTGGAGTGCTTTGAGGATCAAGCTGTTGCCGAATTCTTAACAGCCTCCATTCCCACCACATGACACCAGATGCATTTAATGTAGCTGGGAGTCTAAAATGCTCCTAAAGTGCTGCTGTAATTTAAATTACATTTGCTGGACCAGGCAAGGTGGATATGCTGTAGATGGGACTTCCAGCTTACATATTTTAAAAGAAATGATCCATGACAGTCATATGTTAAAGATGGTTTGGAATATCACTCTTATGGCCATTGTCTGGAAAATGTAAGCAATCCACTGCAAACTCTGTTGAAGACAGTCCAAGAGGTTGGGAATGAAATGGCTGTCAGCTGAGAAAGGGTGAAGACAGGTGCAATCTTGACCTGCCAGCTGTGCAAGGAAGAAGAGTTGTGCTTGCAAAGGAGAACACATTTTTATCCATTAAGATGTGGAAAAAGTAATAGAGTGGTTTATAAAAAGAATGGGTGGCTTTTCACTAAGATTGTTCTGGTTTGAATCCAGCCTTAGTCAAAGGGACTACGATTTATTTCTGGTGATGTGATAGCAAATTTTCAATATATAGAACGTTCAGCACAGGGCTCATTTTCTAGAAAAATAAAATACAATTCTTAGCATAAAGTAGTTTCAGTCCAAACAGCAGAATTGTGTTTTATTCCTGAAGGCAAATTTGGAATGGAAAGCAAGGACCAGAATAAAATAAACTTGCATACCCCATTGTGGGAACATAAGAGAAGCCTCCCAGCAGGATGGTAACACATCTGGGCGTCCCCTGGGCAACATCTTTATAGAAGGCCAATTCTTTCACACCAGAAACGACTTGCAGTATGTTCTCAATTCACTTCTGACATGATAAAAAAAATTGATTGGGCCTCAACCCAGAATTATGGGTAAATAACATATAGATAAGCCCCACTGATTCAATAAGTTTACTTTAGTTAAAACTAATAGGAATTAGGTTCTAATTTTTTAGGAATTCAGATATAGAGAGAAAATTAACTGCATTTATGTCCCATAGAAATTAATGGCATGTATGAACACAATTGATTTTTCCTGTTGATTTCAATAGAACGTTAGCATCAGTAGTGAAGGTTTAAATAGTTCTATTGCGTTTAAATGACTAGATTTTTGTCTTGAGGAAGATCCTACTTTGATGTAGGATGAGATAGAGCTTGGAAAAGTTACTTTCTTGGGCTAACCTCCCACAGTTAATATAAGAAATGGTCAGGCTGTTGGGGAAAATAACAGGAATGCAGTCTAGCAAAAAATAATAATTAAATTATGGGACAATATTTACGAAAACTAGAAGATATTGGCCTCGAAAGGAGAGAGATGGAACACACAGCATCCCAAATCAAAACTGAAAACCAGGTTCTCACAAACAGAACATTTATCACTCTGCAGAATGGAATAATTTCATTTATGGCCACTACAACACAGTCCGCAAGGAAATGTGATGAATAATCTGAGACATTCTGTTTTACAGACCTGTTGACTTGACACTATGGGGAACACTGAGCCCACTATAATATCTCTTCAGAAATTGCGCACCTGCATATTCTTAGACAGACAGGGCTATTCTGTGACTTTAACTTAATATCTTGTCTTTCAATATTTTCTTGCCTTTGCTTGCCAATATTTGTTATTGCTCCTTAATTGTTATAAGCATTCCCACAGTTGCATATTTTTCTTTGCTATTATAAACCCCTCAATAAACAATTATTTGTAACACAAGATTACACTGAATATTACATAATTTAAAACATGGTATTTAGGTATGTCATGTAAAAATCAAAGGCGACTTGATTAATGATCAGACTACCTGCTTCCTGAATCTGCCATCTGAATTGGAAAGAGAATTTGACAATAAATTAGATGCAGACGTGCTGTAGAAGGTTTTTGTGTTTTCCACTATATCATGTTGTAGATTGAAACTCCGAATATCTGAAAAATGCAACTCTCTGCAACATGTGTAGAAACACAGATGAACTTGTATACACTACCTACACTTTCCCATGAAGGAAAGTTTGGATGAAGGGATGCCACAGCCTTTGACCAGTACCTGAAAAACCAAGAACTGTTTTTCAGGAACTGGTCAAAGGCTTTGGCATTCCTTCACCCAAGTTTTCCTAAGCTGGGCATGTTTCTTCTCTCACTTAGTTTTGGCCTCCATTGGATAGGGTTGAACATTCATTATCCAGAATTGCACAATCTGAAATATTCCAAAATTCAAAATTGTCCACTGAGATAGCGAAACCTTTGCTTTCTGATGGTTCAATGTATACAAACTTTGTTCCATGCACAAATTTATTTAAAATGTTGTATAAAAGTATCTTTGGGCTATGTCTGTAAGATGTATATGAAAGATAAATGAATTTCATGCTGAGATATGGGTCCCTTCTCCAAGATATCTCATTTATGTACATATATGCAAATACAGGTATTCTAAAATTTGGGCAACAAATCAGAAATCCAAAACACTTTTCATTTCAATTATTTTGAGTATGTACGTAAGTTATATTCATTTAGCATTTCAGATATGTTTATATGTTGTACATATTTAGCTCTCTTCATGAATATCTGATGCATATCCTGCAATTCTTAGGCCCCTTCCATACTGTCCTATATGCCAGGATCTGATCCCAGATTATTTTGCAGTGTAGACTCATATAATCCATAAAATAATCTGGGAACAGATCCTGGGATATAGGACAGTGTAGATGCAGCCTTAAAGACAACACCTCTCTATGACTCTATAAACCCACCAGCAAATCTATACCTTCAATTTATGGTGGACAACAGTCATACTAGAGGACCTAGCGATTCATTGGGAGATGTTCTTTCAGATTAAAAAAGTCGCATTTTTATTTGTGGTTTTTGCATTTTCTTGTGGGTTCTGAGTCTTTCGCTTCTGCAAATGTGGAGGCCTGACAGTATTATAGTGATAGTGCTGGTTATTATGCTACATATGTTTCCATCATTTCCTCATTTAGAACAACCAATTGTTTTCACAGTTTTGTGTATATCATTAGGAAAGTGCCAATGGTCCTTTCTCAACACAAAGTAATATATTAAATTTTCTTTACCAAGTTTCTACTAGATCAGCCAAAGTACACCATTCTCATTGGAAATAGCATGATAGTGTTTGGAGGAAGCATACCTATTCAATCTTGCTCTCAGAACATTTTATTAAGGCAAAAGCTTTGACATAAGCAAATGATGCCAACATTCTTTAGAAGTTTCATCTGTATGAACAATTGGGTGTTCTTATTTCTTAACGTCTATGTTATCTGGTTCTTTCTCATATTACCATAAGAATCTCTTCCCTGTACTATTACCTGCAACTGCCACAGATCTAGCCAGTTTTTTTTGTATTTTTGGTTATGTTGCAGAACTTCCCTTGATTTTGGCCCTCTGCAGTTCTTGATCAAGAGCTCCCTTAAGGATCTACATCTAGATAGCTGTTTAACTTCTGTCCACAGCATTTCACATTCATTAGTCAAGTCCTGGATCATGGCCATTGGAATATGAATTTTTCAAAATGTACAGTTCCTCCCATATTTTCCTCACCCTCCACATCTGGAAGACAGATAATAACTCCCCCAGCGTCTTGCTTCCCCTTATTTCTACATTAATTTCATTATGAGGTTAAGCTGATAGCTTATTCCTGGCAAACGACTTGAAGAAAGCTAAATGGGATTCATTTGATTCATTATGAGGTGCTTACTCACAGAAGGACTTGTGGCAGTTTAAGTGACCACAATATGGCTTCTGGGTGGCACATTCTCAGATTGGTCAAAGAGCAAATTGTGTTGCCAAGCTCTTAAACATACCTTGAATTTCCTTTACAATTGATAGCTTTGGTCATTTCCAGTCTAAATAAGTCAGTCCTGTGACAGCCTGAATTACCTGTAAAATAGTTGCTGGCCAATTTTTTGTCGTTGCAAACTTCCATTACTAAAGCCCACTAAATCCCTAGGTTTCCTAGCCTCCAGCTGCATTGCCATAAATAAGGTTCTTGCACTCCTGAGGAGCTCAACTGTTAAACTCATCTGTAGGTGCATTGTGCCTTCAACTCATCACTGTTATTTCACCAGAGTCCATCTCTTCTTCATTTCAGATTATCTCAAGTTTCTTCTCCCAAGGGAGGCATAACACTTCCATCTCTAACTCCCATTTTCTAGGGAGGATGCTTGGAGACCAGCACTTATAAAAAGAAGGAAGGCAGCCAGCGAAAACTTCCAGCCAATCTACAGCTTCTCCCCCCTGTCAGTAGCAAAGTTGAGAGATTGTTGTCTTGGTTGAAGTGTTTGTTTAACATTCTCTCAGCAGCAGACCTTTCCGAAGGCTTCTTTCACATTCCCAGGCTGTTCATCACACAGGATTGCCACATATGTACAAAGCGTAACACATGTTGTTTCATTTTAAAGGTCTTTCTCAAAGACGTTTGTCTTTCTCTTGGTGAAATCCGTCTTCCTTCCATGATGAAATTTACAGCAACTCTACATTTGGGTCACAGGTCACATCAAAACCTTAAAAACAGAAGTGGACAAGTTCAGCAGGCCCAAGTATCAATTTTATGCCACTCTGGATCTTGCTGTTGTTCAAACACAACTTGCTAGTTAAGTTTTCCTAAAGCAAATTTTCCTACTAAAATTGGGAGTTTATAGCAGAATTATGCTCTCCAAAGCCTCCAAAAACATGCTCCCTGAATGCTTTCAAGTATAAATAAAAATATATAGTCAAACTGAGATTCCCCCCCCCCCCAAAAAAATGGGTCAACTTTTCCATGGTTTTTTTTTTGTGTCAGGAGCAACTGGAGTTGTTTCTGGAGTGAGAGAATTGGCCGTCCGCAAGGACGTTGCCCAGGGGACGCCCAGATGTTTTGATGTTTTACCATCCTTGTGGGAGGCTTCTCTCATGTCCCCGCATGGAGCTGGAGCTGATAGAGGGAGCTCATCCACACTCTCCCAGGTGGGATTCGAACCTGGAAGCCTTCAGGTCAGCAACCCAACCTTCGAGTCATAAGGCTTTTATCCCCTAGGCCACAGGAGGCTCCTTTCATGGGTTGATGTATGTATTGGGCTTTTTCTCAATTGGAAAAGGAACCATCTCTGAGCGCAGGGGCTAAAGGAGAGTGTTCAGTCTGCCCCAGAAGAACCTAAAAGAAACACTGGACTCCTTTACCACCTCATCGTACTTCTGGTGGCTGGTGCTCCACTTTGCTGTGGGTTGTGGAGGATCTGACACCCCACGCCCCGCATCACCCAGATCCAAGTGAGGACGATCACATGCAGGTGAAGCATTAGCATGCATGAAGCTCTCTCATGTTGCCCTCCCTTTCACATGCGCTGGCTCCACCCTCTTTCACCTACAGAGCTGACATGGCACCATGTGATGGTAGCCGGCTGGCTCTGTGGATGTCCTGGGCTAAAATTGGCACATGCTGCCAATTTTAGTCCATGTGATTAGGTTGCTCCTCTCTTTGCCATGGCACCACTTCTAGCCTTTTTTAAAAAATTCTGGGATGGGAAAACGGAAGTGGCAGTCAGAGGTGGCTGGCCCGTTGAGGCAGCACTAGCAGAATAGCTCCCAACTTATCCACGAGTCATATCAAAATCCTAAATTTTGCCCCTCAAATCTCTCATTTTGCTTTCAAGAAATTAAAATCTGATTGAATTTCTTTATAATCATTTCCTCACAATAATACTCTCCATTCCCCACCAAATGCACAGTTTTATATTGAGCCCAACTTTCTGAGTCACCTGAGCATCAGTGGAGAATGAGCAGTTTCACTGTGGTAGGTATTTATTTATTTATTTGTTAAAATGTTTATATCTGTCCTTACATCATAGGATCTCAGGGCAGCACCTAACCGTCAGCAATGTACAGTGTTCCCTTACTACTTCGCAGTTCACTTTTCGCGGATTCGCTGTTTCGCGGTTTTTCAATAAACTCTAAAAGACTACAATAAATCTTAAAAAATTACAATTTACAGCCTAAGGAAGGGAGGAAGGAGAAGCCAAAGGGAGAGAAAAGGAGCCCAAGTGGCAACGGGAGGAAAAGGAGGTGATTTATCAACACACGATTGGTTGATAAAGACTTAAAATAGTCTATAACTACTAAAATAATGTATAAATATTAAAATAAATATGGCGTCCCTACTTCGCGGATTTTCACTTATTGTGAGTGGTCCTGGAACCTAACCCCAGCGATAAGTGAGGGAACACTGTAAACAATTTAGAGCTTAAAACAAGTCAAACTATTTTAATCTTTAATCTTTTGATAAAATAATTTATCAAATGGTTTAGTAGGTTTTCCAAAGATTGGAAACCATTTCTTTCACAAGAACGAGAATAAGAGATAAGCAGATATTAATCATGGGATCTGAGAATTACCTGTAGTACTTTAGATTGAAAAGTAGAAGTGTGAAGCATTATGATTACAGGGGATATACAATTTATTATCATATATACCATTGGTAGGGACATTGGAAGTCAGCTTTTAACTCATAGAATCATAGAATCGTAGAGTTGGAAGAGACCTCATGGGCCATCTAGTCCAACCCCCTGCAAGAAGCAGGAAAATCTCATTCAAAGCACCCCCAACAGATGGCCATCCAGCCTCTGCTTAAAAGCCTCCAAAGAAGGAGCCTCCACCACAGTCCGGGGCAGAGAGTTCCACTGCTGAACAGCTCTCACAGTGAGGAAGTTCTTCATGCACATTTTCCCTGTAATCTGTGTAAACTCTTTTTTTTTTTAGAGCTAGTTTGTAGTTCACAGTTTATACTATAGTAGTTGGTTCTATGCAATGCATATATGCATTGCATTGTGTTTTTTCTGTTGTATGTAGATTTTAGTGAAAAACAGAAAGGATTTATACAGTGCATTTATCTGGGAGAAAATTGCTTGTGTTTTTAATTCTTCCATGCTATGTCCTTCAAAAATAAAAGTGCATTCTTGGTTATTATTAAATGAACAATAACATTTTCAACAACACTGAAAAAAGTATACAATTAAAATCATTTTAAATTTCAAGAATGAATGTTACAACCCAGGATGGGAGCTTCGGTCATGTTATCATATTTAACAATTCAGAGAGCTTGCAACACTTGAGCTAATTATATTCAGATCCAAATTATGATGGTTGGGTTTTAATCACCAATGTTATCATGGCTAATTTGATTATTTTGCTGGTTCCCGTTTACATGACACAGTGTTCATGATCCATGAACAGTGGTGCAGTGAAGGGTCAAAGCCCTATTGATTGGCTGGGACTATGACATCATCTGCTAGCCCACCTGGACTCCCCTGTTGCCTATTAGTTCAGTTTTCAATCCCACAATAACGGGAAGGGAAATGGATTTTTCTAAACTATGATGTATTGTTGTGAGCTATGTCTTTTGTAATCCAAAGTATGTGGGGATGGCTCAACAAAAGACCTGCTCATAGTAGAGACAAATAGTGCTAGAATTAGTTTTTAATTCAGATAGCCTCCTGCACCTTTAGATGTCTTTGGGGGAGTTGCAGCAAATATCGAATACAGGGTTGCGACTGTCTTTGCAAGTTTCATTTGTATCTGGTTTTCTACAACCCAGAAAGAGGTACCAAATTAGCATCACATATTTTAGATACTCTCAGCCTTCAGTATATCATAATATTTAGTCTTCTTAAAAGCAACTTTCTATGCATTGCAAAAAACACGGCAATGCATTTGTTGTGTTACCAAGATAGAAGTGAAAATGTACAAGGCAGCTGAAAAGTAAGCAATGTGGAACAATCAAAGCTACAAGTATATACAGTAATAAACTTTAAAAATAAAATAAAATACATTTTATTTTTAGTACACCCAAGGGGACTCAGGGGGACTTCCAAAGTAAAAATGGCAAATATTCAATGCCTGTACAAAACGTAATTGACAATTCACAGACAATTAAACTTAAATCAATCAAAAATATTGTATAAAACTTTTTTCATGTCAGGAGCGACTTGAGAAACTGCAAGTCACTTCTGGTGTGAGAGAATTGGCTGTCTGCAAGGACACTACCCAGGGAACACCCAGATGTTTTGATGTTTTACCATCCTGTGGGAGGCTTCTCTCATGTCCCCACATGGGGAACTAGAGCTGACAGACGGAAGCTCACCCTGTTCCCAGATTCAAACTGCTGACCTTTTGGTCAGCAGCCCTGCCAGCACAGGGGTTTAACCCATTGTGTCACTGGGGGCTCCGTATAAAACATATAATATAAAACATATCAAAAGACAAAATTGCACAGATTGATACATATCAATGTATAGGTCTTTATAATTTAGAATTATTTGTTGCCAGCAACATCTCAAAGTAGTATAGGTAGGAAAACAAACAAGCAAAATGAGTGAAATGCATTTGAAAAATATCACTCTGAAACACTCATTGGAAGTTTATTGAATTGTTTCGAAGTCTTGATGGCTGGGTTTGATCTTGAATTTAACTTTATGAAAATTTACTATTTGGCCACTAGAGGTCGCCCATTTTTCTTCAAGCATTCCATTACATCATTCAAGAGAGACACACGTTAAGTACAAAATTAGGTATAGTTTGAAACTTCTGTTAAGAATGTCAATTGCTGTAACTTCTCAGTGAGCTCAGTGAGTAAATTACTAGCAACACTTTTCTGAATAGTGATAACAGAGTTGTGAATATGCTAATTATAATGCAGAAACAAAATTATCAATGTTTGTACTGCCAAATCTTCTTGATCCTCTCAATGTTCACATGGAATATGTGAACAGAGAATCAATGCACCAAATGGTAAAAGTGAGAAAATTTGGGTTAATCTATGTTAAATGTGCTGTACAGAGCTGTGACTCGTTTTCCTTAATTATCATTGCACGATGAAGGACCACTCGTGTGAAAAGGGAAGTTCATTACTTCTTTCTGCAGAGATAATTTGAATAAAAGTCCTTCCCACTGAGACATGGCTAAAAGCTTTCAGGAAATATTTCCATTGTTGTGTGCCTTCAAGTCATTTCTGACTTATGACAACTCTAGATAAACCCATCATGGGGGTTTCTTGGCAAGATTTGTTCAAAGAGGGTTTGCCTTTTCTTTCTTCTGGGGTTGTGAAACCGTGACATGCCCAAGACCACTCAATGGCTGTCGATGGTAAAGTGGGGATTTGAACCTTGGTCTCACATAATAGTAATCCAGTACTCAAACCACTACACTATAGTGGCTCTCTTTGGTACCATGCATTATTCTAATGTATAGTTTATGCAATAGGAAAATAAAATATGCCATAGAAGATTTTTGCCCAGTTGCAATATGAGATTTTGAGGTCATTTCTTGAATAAACAAGAACAAGAATGAGACACTTTAAAAATGAAATTAGTTCTGTTGCTTTTCAGTTTTCACATCTCTATTTGAATAGCAGATTATTAAGACCAAGTATCTTTTTCATCTGTGGCCAGGGAGGGCACGTGCTTAAAGGTAAGTATTGTCAGGTGCATCTCCTTTTGCAACCAGGCTGCAGGATTCACTGGCACCCAGAACATACTATTTTTCATTATCATTTTTGTAATACTACAGCTAGACACTGGATAAGAAATTTGGAGCATGTCAAGAGTTCTCTGTGCATCTGAAGTGCCTAATGCAAATTGAAGCACTCTTGCTAGTGTCTGAACGCACATCTTTGCAATTCACTAGCAGAGTTTCATTGCATTCCTGCAACTTAGCCTGCAGATTTGCAAAGTTATGAAACTTTGACTGTGAAGTAAGATCTTGGCCAATGATTGTTCCAGGGAGATAAATAAATTCTGTCCAGTCTTTTTGGAATTGTTCTCCCCTAAAGAAAAATATCTGACGTTTTATGATAGGCCTTCCATAAGTCAGAGCTGACTTGAAGGCACACAGAAACAACAAGCCAGCTCAGCACAAACATAAAAGAGCACTGCTCAGTTTTACACTCCTTGTTCCCCAAATTCATTGTCATCTCTGAAAACAACTGGAATAGGCCAACAACAATAGAATATTGTGAATAAAAGGGGGAAATTGCACTCAGTGCTAGATCCTTTGCAGTTCAACAATTATCTACATTGCTTCAAATATGTATTTTACATACATCTCAACATACAAATTGAAAGTTAAGCAAAGGTTTAAGTGTTGTCAGCCTTGACTAGATGTGTCTTATTAAATCAATTGCATTTTTCTAGATGTTGGCTCACCAAGCAATGATTAAACAGATCTACTCTAGAACTAACCAAGCAGGGTAGGTAGTTAGTCCATTATCTGAAGAGTGCCAAGTATTAAAATGAAAATGATTTTAAAAAACCTGAGGGTTGTGTTGAAACACATTTTCCTTATACTGGCATTTACTGAGTAAGTAATAAGAAACATCTGAATCCACTGTGGAGCCATGAAGACACTTTACACAAAGAAGTGTAAAGCATTTCTTTGTCTCTGAAGCATCATCTCATTCTGGGCTCATTCTCTGGATGAGAACTGACCTGAGGCCTCTTGGGATGTTTTGTTTTGTTCTGTTTCCTGAAATGTTGGCCGTCCAACAAACTGCTATAAAACAAAGTAGGCAATGAATACTATGAAGCCTGGCCAATAGGTCCAGCAAAAGGGCCTCTTCTGACTTGGTGACCTTTGCTTTGCTTTGCTTTGAAATGACTTCTTCTTTGCCTCTCTGGACATCTTCAAGAAGAGGTTGGGAAGTCATCAAGGGGCAGGGCTATCTTATGACTCTGGATTTTCTTCCAGTAATTTTAAAATAAAAATACAACGTCAGAAGATCAAATCAAAATCAAGGAATTGACAAATATAAATCATGTAAAGAAAGTAAAATATTTAGGGATACAACTAATGCTGGACAACCATTACCTGGTAAATAATAATTATGATAATATTTGGGCCACTATAAGGGATGATCTAACCAGGTGATCAAAACAAGAATTACAATGGGCCATATAGTGTCAATAAAAATGTATATTCTCCCCAAAATGATATATTTATTTCAAAATATACCAATTTTACTAAATGTCAACTACATTTACTAAATGTCTACAAATTGGAATCCACAACATGCGACTGTGGAGAAGAGCAAACTACAGACCACCTACTGCAATGCATTCTGTGCCCTGCTACATGCACAATGGAGGACCTTCTAACAGCAGCACCAGAGGCACTCCAAGTGGCCAGCTTAAAAAAAAAATCTCTATGTTTGCAAATCCATTACAACTTGTACCCTTGGTTTGCTTCTGACATGAGAAATAAATAACTACTTTAAAATGAGAACAAGGATTTTTAAAGTTTAGCTGGAATGGGGAAAAAACATGAATAAAATTAAAGTATCTACATGATACAAAAGCAAGAGGGGGATTTGCACCCCCAAATTTGAATCTATGTTACGAAGCAGCAGCCCTATCTTGAGTTAAAGAGTAAATCACCTTAGAAAAAAAAACTACTAATGCTGGAAGGATGTGACCTGAAATTTGGGTGGCATGCCTATTCAGTATACAGAAAAAATGGACACTAATTTTTGAGGAAAAAAACATGACGAAAATAATTGTTTTAGAGTATGGATTAAACAAAGTTTTAAATATATTCTGAATTGAACATATGCAGGAAGCATTCCACAAATTACAATACAAATATGCATCCTGGCTGACATACAAAAACTTACTGAAAACAGGCAATAATAAGAAACTATTAAAATCCTTATCGGAACTCCAAAGTGATAGGCACGCCATCTCTTGGTTCCAATATTTTCAAATCCGTCAGAGATGGCAAGATGATTCAAAAAGCAGATACAGAATTAGATCTGTAACAGCAAAGAAAAGACAAAGTGATTGCTAGGATCTACAAAGTATTATTTAAAACATCAAACAGAGGAAGATCAAGTAAAAGACCACATGATTAAATGGGCACAAAATATTGAACATAATATTGAAATGAGTACATGGGAATACATGTGAAAAAGAGGGTTAAAGTTCAGCTGCAACTATGGCTTCCACAAGAATTTGTATAAGATAATGTATTGTTGGTATATGGTGCCAGAATAACTAGCTACAATCCAACCCAAGAGAAAGAATATTTGTTGAAAATGTAATGCAGGGGTTGGCTCCTTTTACCACATGTGGTGTCTATGCCCACAAACTAAAAATATTGGACAAAAATACACAAAATAATGGAAAATAAACATCAAAACAATTTTAGTTTCCAAAATCTTAGGTCTCATTCACAAACATATTTCAAAAGAATATAAGAGAGTTTTCCAATACATGATATCAGCAGCCAGGATATTATTTGCTAAATATTGGAGACAATGGACAACACCAACAGTGGAAGAATGGAAAACAAAGATCATGGAACTCTGAAATGGACAAGCTGTCCAGACAGCTATAGAATCATGATGTAAATACTTTCCAAAAAAAAAGAAAAAAAGATTGGGAACCGTCAACTGTCCACTTAGAAAATCTAAAAATACCGATAGCTGGACAACAATTGATGGAAAGTATCTTTCAACATTATTGAGAACACAAGGTGGAGTTGCCTCTATTCACGAACATCAAGTTTTCTATCTTCTTTTCTAATCTTCTTTTCTTTGTAAATAGAACAATATATTAAAAATAAATCATCAACCTATCTATTTATCAATCAATCTATCTATCTATGGTCAAGATGGCAAGCAAGGCTTTGGACATGAAGCATTTTTGCTCTAATGGAATTCTTCTTAAGTCCAGAGAATACTCCCAAACGCACACAATGTGCTTTTTCTTCTATGCTAGAGCATAAAAGTTAAACACTGTTCAGATGTCATGGCATTACCAATTTGTTCAAAAAGCAAGCATATAATGGCTGACAATCATTAATATATCTTATGCTCTGTTGTACCCATCCTAAAGGATTATTTTAACTTTCGCCAATATTTTTGATGTTCTTTGCTAAATCTCTGCTTCCCAAAGCCCCAGATTTATAGAAATATATACATTGTGTACAGAGCCAGTGCAGAAATATGCAGAACTAAGTCCCACTGAATTCAAAGGAACCTACTCTCAAGTAAGTGTGTATATTATTGCAGCTTTCTATAATTGAACTGCCTAATATGAACATGAACTGGTACCACAGAGACTGTGCAGTTAATTGGATGATTCAATTTGGCAAAATACCTTCTGTGGATTTCCTCCCATAATGAGCAGATTCCCCATTCTCCTCATATGTAATAAACTATGAGCAATGAAAGAAACCATCCCATGCCAGAAAACACAGATGTGCTGGGCTCCGTGCATGGATTCTCAATACGGAATCCATTGAATATGTGAGCTATGAACAGGTACCACACCCATCAATGTTTGATGAAGGCTATGCCTACCCTGAAAGCAACATTATAATGTGGTGGACCTTCACAATATTGGGGTAGAATGTATTTTCAAACTATAAAAATCAACAAACAAACCGGGTGAAGATGCAATAAAAGTCATTATGTGAATACACAATAGTAAGTGCACACTTCCCCCCAAGAAGCACAGTCATGTAAAAGGCGGTCCATATTGGTCTTCCAATAGCCATCCTTGTTTACTGAAATGACATACACAAGTCCCTGTTCAATATGTTCAAATCAAGATGTTCAAGGTTCTCTCACCATCTCAGGTCAGAAGAGACGTTCTACTCCAATTATTCCAATTCACACACTACTTTCACACATAGAGAATAATAGCCAGCTCCCCAAGCCACTTATCGTGTTTCCCCGAAAATAAGACAGTGTCTTATATTAATTTTTGCTCCCAAAGATGCTCTAGGTCTTATTTTCAGGGGATGTCTTATTTTTCCATGAAGAAGAATTCATATTTATTGTTGAACAAAAAAATGAACATTTATTATATACTGTACAGCATAACCAGACAAACTGTGAATCCTATTTCTTGTTACTACCAATATTTCCATGTACAACACTTTATGGTACGTACATTTACGGATCCTGCATGCTCTGGTGTTCTGTTCAGCGGGCATGCTTCCAAACAAAAACTTTGCTAGGTCTTACTTTCGGGGGAGGCCTTATATTTAGCAATTCAGCAAAACCTCTACTAGGTCTTATTTTTTGGGGATGTCTTATTTTAGGGGAAACAGGGTAATATAGAGTATGGTTTCTAGACCTTTTACCATTTTATTCATGCTCCTTTGAACATGTTCCAGCACAGCGGTATCCTTTTTGAATTGTGGTGCCCAGAACTAGAAATTGTATTTCAGGAAAGGTCTGATCAAAGCATAACCTCTCGCTGAATAATGTGTTGTCGAAGGCTTTCATGGCCAGGATCACAGGGTTGTTGTATGTATTCTGGGCTGTATGGCCATGTTCTAGAAGTATTCTCTCCAACCTCTGAGGATGCCTGCCATAGATGTGGGCGAAACGTCAGGAGAGAATACTTCTAGAACATGGCTATACAGCCCGGAATACATACAACAACCCTCTTGCTGAACATCTCGTGAACTATGGTAGAACTCTAAGGTTCAAAAAAATTCTAGTTAAGAAACCCTGGTATAGAGTAATGATAGTTTCAGAAAATGACCACCACTGTTCTCCACAGAACCTGTGAGTTTCCAAGTTCCTAGGTCTGAGAGGTCCATCCTCAGATACATGCATTTATAGGTGGGATGACCTGAGAAACTGCCAGGGTTGTTGTACCAGCCAGCTCTAGAAAGTGTACTCCATGGCAGCAGCTCTCCAAGGTGGTAGGACCCTCTTGAGATTAGTAGAGTGGCATATTTGAGGCTCTTGGTATTCTACCACCTCGGGTAGTTGCTTCATGGCATCCAATGACTATGGCTATTAATAGAGCAACCATACATATCTGGTCAGAAATAAGCTACGTTGAATTCAGTGGGCTCTCCTCACCTTCTTCCATAAGTGTTATAGGAACTTCTGCAGCTCTACAGCTTCAGGGCAATATGGAGGTGCTGTGGATTCTTAATAACACTTGAATACCAAGATAATTTCAGTAGCTCAGATTTCAGCATAACTTGGTGCTTTTAAGAACAGAAGTTTCAATGGTTTGAATAAAACTGAAGTGTGACGGTCTTGATCATAAACTGTTTTTGTGTTTCCTAGGACAACTAGGACAACATTTTCTGCACCACCATAGCAACATAAACATATTATAATGTAAATACATTTGCTGTGTAACAAATAAAGAAATAAAGTAAACTTGAATACAGTACCACAAACAATAACCAAGAATAACAGTTCACATTTAACAGTTCACATTTAACACATATGTTCCAGAAGCACATTCAATGTAGTGTAATCTGTTATCATGGGCAGGACCTCTAAATTATATATATATATATATATATATATATATATATAGAGAGAGAGAGAGAGAGAGAGAGAGAGAGAGAGAGTTCCTTCAAATACTTATAGACATTTCCTTCTATCATTACAAAGTTCAAATTGAATGTCTGCTGCTATCATCTAGGGAATGTAATGCAGGTGAAACTGTAGACTTGTTAGTGCCCTGGTATAGACTCTATACCTTTAAAAACATTATACCAAGAACAACGTTAGGCTGTCAGATATGCATTCCAAAAAGGGAAAATATGAGTCTGGAAATGCAGTTAAATCTGATTGTCTTACTTCTTTTGAATGAATGCCTCATGCAATCTGAAATACCACTTGATTCTCATGAATAAGAAACAATTCCACCACAAATCCCTTGAACATGTCTTGGGACCTTATCACACGAGGACCCTCTCCTGCTGAAATTGCATTGTTTTCAAAAGTGTTATGCAATCAAAACTGCTGTCTTCCTTGTTGTACTTTCAGAATCTGACATTGCAGATTTTGTTCACACAAAAACCTTATTGCAGTGATCCTAGACTCATATAGTTGGAAGAGATCACAAGGGCCATCTAGTCCACTCCTCTGATGTGCAATGATATTTCTAAATCCTTATTTGGCAATGGCCATCACCCAGTACTGTTCATTTTCATTGTGTGACATATACACATACACATGTACAGAGAGAAACAGAACCCCCTCCCCCGAAATATACATGAAAACAGTCTTAACATTAAAAAGGTCTTATGTACAGTGGATTCCTAATTAGGATAGATCAGAATTTCCTAACTTTAACAATGGCCAGGAAAGAAAAGTGAGCAGCTCCTGATCTATCTTTTCGATCCATCCCTGACTTTCATGTGGCAGCAGCTATTATGTCTGAAGGAAGAAATAGCAAGTAAGGGGCAGAAGGCTAATGAAATAAAAGCTTTTTGAAGCTGAAACAATCTATTGTCCTTCCTCCTTAAATTTTGAGGTATGCATAAATGTCTCTGTGTATGTTTATACATATGAATGCAAGAGAGAGAGAGAATGAAGGCATTAGCACACCATAGTGTTGTAGCAACAGAGATACTCTGGAATGGAGCTTGAGAAGAAGAAGGCAGAATGAGGAGCATTGAGCAAAGTTTTGGCTTTTCTGTAAACACCAAATTATTTGGGAGGGAGGGTGGAATTATGCAGTCATTTTTTTCTTAGAAATAATAATAATAATAATAATAATAATAATAATAATAATAATAATAATAATAATAAGGTTTGGATCATTGATGTTGCCATCCCAGGTGACAGTCGCCTTGACGAAAAACAACAGGAAAAACTCAGCCGCTATCAGGACCTCAAGATTGAACTTCAAAGACTCTGGCAGAAACCAGTGCAGGTGGTCCCGGTGGTGATGGGCACACTGGGTGCCGTGCCAAAAGATCTCAGCCGGCATTTGGAAACTATAGACATTGACAAAATTACGATCTGCCAGCTGCAAAAGGCCACCCTACTGGGATCTGCATGCATCATCCGAAAATACATCACACAGTCCTAGACACTTGGGAAGTGTTCGACTTGTGATTTTGTGATATGAAATCCTGCATATCTATTTTGTTTGCTGTGTCATACAATATAATAACAATAGTGTATTTATAACATGCCCTATCTCCCTGATGGGACTCAGGGCAGTTTCCAACAAAATAAACACAATGGCAAATATTCAATGCCAGAACAACAAATGACAGATCAAAGCAATAGGTAAAAACAGACTCAATAAAAATTAGACAATAGCAATTTAAATAAACAGACATGTTACATCACAAACATTTACAACTTAACAAGCATTTAAAATTCTTAATAATTACACTAAAAGTATTGACGCCAAGATGATGTACAACTTCCAGTAAGCAAAGATAGGTGTCCAACAAGCAGATGAGGTATGTATAAAGATGTATTAATCTTCCTCCTCTCTGTAAGCTAGTATACATAGGTGGGTTTTTAGCAGCTTTTTAAAGGAGAAGCGCAAGAGTGCCAATTTTAGTTCTTTAGGGAGGGAGTTCCAGAGGCAGGGAGCGATTACGGAGAAGGCCTCCCCCCTCTCGTTCCCACCAACCATGCTTGAAATGGGGGTGGGATTGAGAACAGGGCCTCCTCAGCAGACCGCAGTGCCTGTGGTGGTTTATATACAGAGATACGGTTTTGCAAATAGTCTGAGCCTGAACCGTTAGGGCTTTATGGGTAATAACCAGCACTTTGTATTTAGCCTGGAAGTAGACCGGAAGCCAGTGGAGCTGCCGTAACATGAGAATTGTCCACACCCTGTACGGCGCTCCAGTTAGTAACCTGGCTGTTGATCTCTGAACCATTTGTACTTTCTGAAATATCTTCAAAAGCAGCCCCATGTAAAGAGTGTTGCAGTAGTCCAAGAGGGATGTAACTAAGGCATGTACTACTGTGGCCAGATCTGGCATTTCAAGGTATGGGCACAGCTGGGGCACAAGTTTTTATTGTGCAAAGGCACTCCTGGCCACCTCTGACACCTTTTTTTTAGTCTTAAATTTAATCTATCCCACTTAGAAAAAAATTACTTTGAGATTGTTTTAAAGATTATATGACTTTTCAGGCACATTTATTGTTATATGCATGGTGACATGCACATTTTCCTTGGTTTATTGTTCATTTGTTTATTAAAATTATTTATCCACCACCTTTTGGCATAAAAGACAAGACAGTTTACAAGATAAATTATTTAACTGAGAACACTTCTAAAAATAAAGAACAATATAGCATAAGGACAATAAATCTGGCACTAAAGGTTACTACTACCTGTTTGAGCCTAAATTTTATTTCATGTTAAGTCAAATTACAAGTGATAAAGCTGGTGGGATGGAAAAACACAATCCTTCCTAAATTCTTTATTAAGTGAGACAAGTTCAAGACAATTTCAAATTTAAGGTAGGTTTTTGTCCTGCCTAGGAGTTGTTCAGACTTGTCTAAATAACCACAGTCTTTGGCTCACACCATTTTAATAAGACCCGGGTGTATTAAGTCAGATTACATGACACATGTTAAGGTTCATGTTTGATATCAAATTAAGTATCTGGATGATTTATGGGAAAGACTTCACCTCCTCCCCCCCCCCATGAGTTTTAATACTAATCTTCAACTAGATCTTCCAACACTTTTTGAATTTAAACCTTCCCAACTCAAAACTGTCAATGTTGTTTTTAATTTCACATGAGACTGATACCCGGCCACGCATCTGTTATTATTCCCTTGACTTCCCTCTCTGGGAGAAAGCATGAGCCCAGTGTATATCAATGTGATTACTGGAGGCTGTTAAATTCCTACAGTTAAAAAAAGAAGAAAAATGACTTTCCTCTGTCTCATAGCAGGATTTGATTACACTATTACTCTATGCATTAATGTGCTATTTGGCTATAAAGGGAATTGCTAAAGAGTTCCTTTTAAAATTCTCTATACATTCCTTGAATATATGAAGACACATTATTAGTTTTTGCTCCAAAGAACAGGCAATTCAATTCATATTAACATCAACAAAACTTCACCTAGGTTCTGTTTTGTTGACAGCAGTGTAACTTCCACCTACCAGCCTTGCCCTTATGTAAGGTTGTTTTACTGAAGGAAGTCCAGTTGAGTTGCATACAATCTATTCATTCCTGGGCTTTGTTATTTTAAAGTGGAAACATTCATTTTAAAAAGCCATCTGTGGAAATCTAATATTTCCACATTTCAACATGCTTGGTAATTTCTGAGCATTTACTATTCCTTTCAGATTTTACTCGCTATCTCTTTGTACTTTATGCCACTTCCCCAGTGAACAGAAAACAGGTGTAGGGTTTTCATCTCCTTCATTCCAGGGGCTTTCTCCTGCAATTGTGCCAGAGGCCCTTTTGGGGCTTGTATAGGATGTTTTATTTTATGGACTTCCTTGCAACACACACCCCTACCTATAATGAATATACAATCAGCTCTAAAATCCACTGAAAAATGTTTCTGGGTTCAACATATGCATTTCCAGACATACATCTGGATGTTTGGACTCATCCAAACCCCAATGAAAGGAATGGATCCTCTTCTAATATAAAATGCAGCACACATTCCCAATGAAGTGCACTAGGATAGACATAGTTGTTCTACACATCACTAAGGACCCAACTAGGCATGATACCCTGCATGTCCTTTCCAATCATAGTTAAGAAGAATTATATATTCATACACATACACACAAATCACATTGTTTGGCCTCTGAGGAAGGTAAAGGCAAATACCCTCTGAACAAATCTTTCCAAGGAATCCCCATGATAGGGTTGTCTTCAGGTCAACATATGGTAAATCAGAAATGATTTGAAGGCACACAGCAACCTGCCTCCATGCATTTCAAGACTGAATGTAACTCTGCAGTCTCTTTTGTCCTTTCTATTCACTTCGGGTGCATATGCCCTCCTGCAGTAATGCATAAGTAGCCACCTTTGATTCTAGCAATCTTCTCAGTAGCTGTTTCCAAGATCTGGAATTTCTTTTCGATGGAGGTTAGAAAGGTTCCTTCTTTGCTACCCTTCTGATAGTAGGCAAAGACTTTCTTGTTCTTATTAGAAATGCAGTATTTGAAAAATTGCTTCTTAAAGGAAGCAATGAGGAATTTTACCTATGCTTTTCTTGCTGCAAGAACATTTTTCTAAAATGCACAGGTTTTGAAAACTATTTGCAATTTCAGACTGATTCTGGACAAAAGTTGCATATAGTATTTTTATGCAGAAAACGTTTTTGACATGGAAGTATGTTTTTCTGTGCAAAACAAACACATGCAAATGTTGTGTAGGGCAGAGATTGAATGGCAAAAATCCTCATCAGTCAAGGATTCATGATAGAATTTCTTGAAAGTAAAGTAATATATTTTGCAACCATTTTCTGGATATTTCTGAATATTCTTCTTATTTTCTAATTGTTTGTAAAAGATGGGCTTTTAATAAGATGGTAAACTTTCCAATTTTTTCCATTTTTCTTTTTAAATAATTTAATGTTACTGGAGTTTAATTACATATTCATTGTGATTGTATGCATATTTTTATCTATATCATCCTTGTTTGAATTTGACTTTTAGTTTAGGGGAAGATTAATTGCCTTATACTTTGTTATAATATTGTTGTTTTTATTCTGTTTTATGGTATTGTTTTATATATCACAGTGTGTTATTTTAATTATGTTGATCGGGTTCATCCCCATGTAAACCACCCTGAGTCCCTTCAGGGGAGATGGAAGTGGGGTACAAAAATAAAGTTGTTGTTGTTGTTGTTGTTGTTGTTGTTGTTGTTGTTATTTACAGTGAATAAATACATTTTCCATTCCATAATTTATCAAACAGTGAGATATCCATTGACGTTACTGTATATGTCCACTCCAGCACCGTGCCTTGCACATGCTCAATAGTTTCCTCAATAGTTTCCTGGAAAGGCACATTATAATAATGTCAATTTTCTCCTGTATAAAGTCCTATTACAATGATGTCACTTTTAGTACCACCATGAAACTTACAGGATTATTTTAAACTCAAAAATAAAATATATCTTTGAAATCTAATTATGGTATTAAACAAAAATCAGCTAGACCACAGTTACCTTAAATTGTGGTTGTCATTAAATAATATGACTTCTGGTCCTGGCATATCAGAGAGTTCTGTTGGAGGACCTAGAACTTCTGAGAGGGGTATAATCTCTAGGAATTTCCAGTGTCCTCCAATGCAACTGTATAGTAACTTCCAGGGGAAACATACCATAAAAATGCCCAAAGGTCCGAGTAAATTTTAGAGGCACCCTTTCCTTCCAGACATCAGTAAATGAAACCACAGAATGAAGTGGCATCTTTATTCTTAGACTGAAATTTCTTCATCATAATTTGGATGTTGACATCATAGTTCAGAAATGGCACATTTCAAAATCCTTACCCGTTCTGTGGCCTTTGTTAAGTATTTGGGAAACTGCTAGCTGGCTAGAAGATGTCTGGTCCTTAAGGTATATAAATATTATCAAAACTATTTCAGTAAACAATGCTAAGAAAAGTCTTTATTCTTTGTTAATTTCCTGTTTAAAATATGCCAATCACCTTCTAAAGGAGTAGAAACAATACCATTTAGCAAAACATTAATAACAAGAAGCAAATGGTATCAAGTAAACATTCTTTGACAAAAAGAATTGCTGTGAAAATTAATTTCACTGAGTATTTGGCTAATAAGCATGAACAAAAACGCATTCAAAGAAAAAGATGATGGTTTCTGTAAATATATAAGAGAGAAATTGTAATTAAACTTTATAGTGATTGATTGTTTGACTAGGTTTTTTCAATGTCATTTTATTCTTATGTGTAAACTCACAGAAACAGAAAGAAAATATAAAGAGTTGCTATCATCATTTCCCTAGCCAAAATAACAATTGCTTTAGTAGATTTATGTAGAGGGTTTCATCTGGGTTGATGGATGATAAAATAGCACCAGCTAAAAGTAGTGAATGCCTAGAGGAGGTAATAAGCTTGATAAGGATAAACAAACTGAAACTGAACCTAGACAAAATGGAAGTCCTTACTGCTAAGAATTCTAACTTAGGATTGGGAGTGTGTCAACAGTTCTTGGTTGGGGTTACACCACTTCTGAAAGACTGTGCTTGCAGCTTGGTAGTACTTCTGGATCTATTGTTCCAAATGAAAATGAAAATCCATAAATATAAAAATGGTCAGGAGACCTTACTTTAACTTTGATTGGTATGCCAACTGTGCTTCTTCTTAAAGCTGTAGAACTTAAAAATGGTAATGGTAACCTCAAGGCTGGACATCTACATTTCGCTGAAAAGTGTGCCAATTTAATTTGAGTAGTTCAGGTGGTTAAGGGTTTTAATTGGTCAATTTTTAATAAGAATTGATCAAATTCATAATTATTGGGATCTGAAGTCCAAAACATCTGGAGGAGCACAGTTTGAGAAAATCTGTTCTTGACCAATCACATCCTTTCAATAAAATACAGTTGAAGCACATATCCATGAGGGATGTGCTCCAGGGCTTAGTATAGAAATGTGAAACTGGATAATAATGAACCCTATTGAAATGAGTAACATGCAGTGGAAGTATACCACAAAATCATGCTGATAGCCAAGAAAATGTGTACAGAGAACACATCTCTAACATTTCCAGGTCCTCCAATGCAACTCTATGGTCTTCTTCCTGTGAAAGCATGCCATATAATCACACTGGAGGACCTAGAAAATAAATAGAGAGAAAATTTCTCTAGCATTTCTAGATCCTCCAGTGCAACTATATGGTCATCTTCCAGCAGAATGATACTTTCTTGAGAATCTAGAAAATATATATAGAGAACTTTTTTTTTACTTTTTTTACAGTAGATATGGGGGTTATACTCTACCTCTAGGCTTGTTGAGACAATAAAATAGCATGAGCAATAGAGTCATGTGAAGAGGAAGAAGAATTTGGCCTTGAGATCATTAGAAGAAAGACAGAATAAATATGTTACTAAATATATGGATAAATATAATTTATAACAAAACTATTTTGCATTAGGTAAAATTCCCACTATACAAATACTTGTTGTACAGTCCAAGAACAAGATAGACAGAACAGAGATGTACTTAATTTGGGGGGGGGGGGGTTTCTTTCACCAAGAGAAAGAAAAGTTCCACTGCTGGAATTCGTTCACATCTCTCTGTAAAACAGACCTGAATAAATAATATTTACCACCAACCAAATTCCCTTTAGAGCAATATTCCAGTAACTATATTAACCTTTATTCCTTAGCAGGAGAATATTCAAGGATAACTGTCTTGCATATTGATCTCACAGAGCCAAAGAATTACAGATAACATTTTATCTGTGCAGAAAATGACGTACATTCCATTAATCTACCGCCCAAGATCTAATCTTCAGTGAGGCATTTTTAACCATTGTATTTTAATGAAACACATTTGCAATCTTGTTTTAATGAAACACATTGTGCCATGAAATAAAATGGAAGGGTTACATTCTTCCTTTTGTGATATCACAAGTTTTTCATCACCCACATGCATAAGAGAAAAAGAAAGGAGGGAGGGAGAAATGCAAACAAGAAGAAAAATAGGGAAGTAGTAAAACCATCTGGACTTCTAAATGTAGGTCTCATCCTGCTTTCATTTCCTCTAGTTAACCATAGGTCACTTTATATCTCCCTAGATGAAAAATTAAGAGAAACAGGTCTTATCCTTTTCAATCAGGGCTTAATTTTAAATACAGCATTAGAGCCTGGGTTGTGAGTGACTAGAAGTAATTTCATACCATTGCTCTTTGAGCAAATATTAATGGTTGTTGAACAATGTTAGGATAAAGGAATTTAGAGACATTTCACACTCACTCAAATCCCTTTGCATCCCCAGTGTCAAATTCAGAATGGAGTTAAAGGCGTAAAATCTTTGCTCAAGGCTTTCAGAAATTGTTATATACTCATCCATCTCACTCCACCTTCCTGAGCTGTAAAGACAGGCCCATCATTAGAGTGAAGTTCATTCATTTAGGTGGCAGATGCCAAAGCTAGCAGACAACAGTAGGTAGGTGTGCTGAATTCATTTTGGATGCTACATATTCAACTGCACCTTCAATACGGTTTGCTCTTTGTCAGTGTGATGAGTCATGGAGGACACTCCCTTGCAACTAGATCCAGCTATCTTAACTTCTGTATGAGAAATGGGAAGGATATCATCTTATTCTTTGCCTTAGGAAGCAAGATGTTTTCCTGCTTACTTACTTGTTTCCCACAGAAGAGGAGGAATGGTTAGAAGAAAAGACCATATCCATATCTAGAGAAGGATCTATGTCTATTTAAAATAATTATATTTAGTCTGTCTTTGCTTGGGCTTAGTGAATGGATGGACTGCTGATTCTTTTCCTTTGTATTGATCCCCCTTTTTTCCAACTTGTTTCTGTTTCTCATTCACAGGTTCACTAGGTGCAGCTGATAGAAGCAATACAATCCCTCTTCGTCTTGTATTAGTCTGCACTTTCATCAGCACCTTGGGATTTGAATACTGGAAAGAGGGTGTTAAAAAAATAGTCACACCTGCCTTACTCAAATGGATTTTCCATCAATGCATAAAAGGTTTACTCCAAAACTATGCACCATTTGAAAGCAAGTAGGTTTACAAATAGCTTCTTCCAGTTCATGCCCAGTAAGAAGAGTTGAACAATAAATGCACCTTTCTACTAAAGTTTGTCCTCTCTTTTCAGCCTGGATGTCATTTCCCTGTATTTACATTATTTCTATTTAACATAACAATGAAATACATTTGTAAATATTTACAGCACAAGCCCCAATTTGGGAAAGTGGATGAACTTGCTCACCATATGTCCTATTTATGGGGGGATACAGCTGCTCAGGGATGCTCTATTAGTTTGTAAGCCACTGAAACATCCATGGATCATTAGCACAGGGCCTTTTAATTCGATTTCCATTTAAGACTGAAGTCTGGGATCTGAAAACTCCCCAAGCCAGTACTATTGCATTTAAACCAGAGGGACTTAATCGACTAAACTGCAAGGCTAAGGTAGTTTACAGCCTGTGTTAAGCTAGTTTGTCCTAAGTGCAATTCTGTATTTCTCAAAATCAGCAGAAAACATCCCACTGATATTAATGGAGCAGGATTGTAGCTTCTGGCTTTTACATTTTCCCTTAATGCATCATTTGGGACTTCTTTTTCCTTGCTACAATATCCTCTGTTACACCAATGCATTTTTTTCCTCCTTAAAATATGTAAAATCGACAGTGGAAAAGTAAGCCTGATGTACATTAAAATGTAAAAGAATAAATCCACTGGAAAAATCTGGAAATCATCCCACTATATTTATAGCACATCAAGCAGAAAAACAATGGAAATTTTAATTTTCATTTAACTGAAGGAACATAATCTATATCACCATAATAACCACTGGACAAAATGAGAGCTGAGCAGAATAAGCATATACATGTTTACCAGAAGTAAGCTGCACTCAGTTCAGTGTACTTAATTCTACTAAAATGGGTATAAGAGTGCTAATTAAAGGCTAAGAGCCTATGCTCTGTTACTTGGGTGGAATCTCCACAGAACATATATTTCACAAATATAATTATGGGTGGAATTCATTATTGTAGTAATGAATGTGTAATCTAGATTTTGTTACTTATATTTTTATCCCTATGTATTCAAAAATATAGGGTATACACTTTAAAGTAAAGCTAAGAAACTGCCATATCATCACAGATTGTCATTTTAGTGTGTTTATTTTTGTTTTAGAATATGTTTTCTTTCATGTGCAGTATATTTGCATTTCTCTTTGTTGTATTGCATTTTAAAGGTGTGTAGAACTTTAATAAAATATTAAATGTGTAGGAATATGTCAGGATCATAAAAGTCTCCCAATCATAAGGTAGCTATATAACCGAATAGCTAATCTAGAATCTTGATCTCTCTACGAATTTAGCACCAAAATATCATGATACGGTAGAGTCTCACTTATCCAAGCCTCTGGATTATCCAATGCATTTTTGTAGTCAATGTTTTCAATACATTGTGATATTTTGGTGCTAAATTCGTAAATACAGTAATTTCAACATAGCATTACTGTGTATTGAACTACTTTTTCTGTCAAATTTGTTGTATAACATGATGTTTTGTAAAATTATAACCTAATTTGATGTTTAATAGACTTTTCCTTAATCCCTCCTTATTATCCAAGATATTCGCTTATCCAAGCTTCTGCTGGCCCATTTAGCTTGGATAAGTGAGACTCTACTGTATATTGAAAACATTGACTACAAAAATGCCCTGGATAATCCAGAATCTTGGATAAGCGAGTCTTGGATAAGTGAGACTCTACTGTATATGCACATTTTGGCAACTCTGTCCAGAATCCTTTTGATTACTCATGTTGGCATAATGATTGCATAATGTTTGCAGTCATTGCACAAAGAGATATCCAATACATCATTGTATGGAACTTCAACTTATGATGGACAGTACATCCTAGTAAGTCCTACTCACATGTAGTTCAGTTAAGCTATTTATTCACCGTCATTCGATTTTGTGGCCTAAATGTGAATTTTGCATTTGTCTCTAGTGAATATCATTTCATTATTTTCTGACCAATTTTAGTGGATTTAGGTTTTTTTGCATCCTGTTTCTGTCTTTCAAAGTCTTAGTCACCATCCCCGTTTTCTGCCATCTGCAAACTTAATAAAATATTCTCTCAACCCAGTCATTTAAATCACTGATAAAATGTTGAAGATCAATGGCCTGAGATATGCTAACTTTCTTTAGGCAGTGAGAGCTTTTGTATAAAAAAATAAACAAACATAATCACATGGAAGACCTTTCAAACATGAAATTCCTGCCTCCATCTATAATGCTGCTCTCGAGGAAACTATGGTGACTTCTGATTCTTCGCCAAAGCCTCATAACCGCAAAGAATTCCTTAATGGTTTTGTTTATGTTTGTGTGTGTGTGTGTGTGTGTGTGTGTGTGTGTATGTGTGTGTATATATAAGGACTGCATCCACATATCTTACCAGTAAAGTCATTTTCCACAGGCTTTAAATATACATATAAGAGTGTGTGTATTTTCTAATGTCCAATATAAACAACCTGATCTGAGTACATTGAATCTTTCATCTTCCTTATTCTGCATCCAGATGGCTTATGATGACCCATTAGCTCTGTGCCAGTTGTGTTCAAGTCTTTTAAACATCCCCATAGCTTGGAAAATCATCAAATGCCTGCTATGAAAAAAGTCATCATCATCATAATACACAAAACATCCGAATGCTCACTGCTGAACATGCTAAATGAGCTAAATAATGGGAAACATATTTATAACGCACTTTAGTAGTAAACCTATCCAATTTGTGATTTAGGAGGTCAAGCTATTTTTCCCCTCTCTTTTTTCGCATTCTTGGTAATTTTAGAAGAAGCACGATGGGAAATATACACTCATAGGCCTTATAAAACTGCCTTCCTCTTTTTGAATAATAGACATCTATCATAAAAACTCCGCTAATGGATCTTTCTTTGCCCTGCATGTCACCCTTGTGCAAATATCTTTGTTTTTTTCACATATTCTGGAGTACTTGCCACACATGAAGCTTACAATGAAGATGAAATGAGTGTCTTTTTGTGTATGTATGTGTCAGCCACAAAAGCCACTGTGACCCAGTCCCCAGAAATTTTGAATTTCTCTAACAACCCAGGACCAGAACAGTTATTGTCAATGTCAATTGGAATTGCTCCTGGGAAGATTAATTGTCCCTGATAAGAGTTGCAATCAAGAATGAGAAGCAAGAGATGAGGCAAATTCTTGGAATCTAAAGAATGAATGCCAAAAAAGAGGGCAGAATAGATTCAGTCTCTACAAGATCAGATTGCTCTTCGATGGCACAAAGGCAACTTCCTTTTGTATATTAGAGCTTGGGAAATACTTTTTTGCCTCTCCATGGCCCTGATGATTAAGACGTTCTGGGAGTTGCAAAAAAAAAAAGTAATTAGGATGAGGTTCTGAGAAACTTGAAAGACACTGGCTTGGGGAAGTAGAGACACAAACTTAAGGATCATTCAAAGCACAATTGGGAGGTTGGCCTGTAAATGGAGATCAAAGCTGAAAAGCAGACTCTTGTGATCAGGGCACTTGTTACTAGGACTAAAAGAACCAGAATAATTTCAGGGGACAACTTCATGTTTTTTGTGAGGAAGAAGAAAACACTGTTTTGGACATCCAAGGTATTCACGCAAAAGTAAAACAACTCGGCCTTAAAATGCCATGAGACCAAACAGTATGGCACAATGGCCACCTACAACTCCTAGAGGGAGCAGAGTCTTTTTGCATTTTTAAAAATACCCCAAAAGTGCAGTACAACCCTCTGACCAGGTAGAGTTCTGCATGAAACCCACACCTCATACTTTAGTCATGTATGTTGTAAAGACAGGAGGGTATTATTATCTTTATGCTGTGCACAGGAAATGGCTTCCCAATGTGCCACAAGCAATATAGCAAATTTGTGACTGCTGTGGTCACAGTGTACTCAGAGGTGCATTGCACCAACTCAGAATAGCAAGTGTCCCTCTGTCCCTCTACTATTGTCTGTGGCATGAGAATGTGGCAAAATTAATACCAGTTTAATTTTGTGGATTTGGCCACTTACTTACAAAAATGGAGGATTACTTGTCTTGTTATTGACATTTCTCCCTTCCGGCGCCAGGAATACCACCTCACTGCTTCCATTGGACTTACTTACATACTAATGCTGGTAGACATGAGACTTGAGCGGTGCTGAGTTTTTTTTCCAGGTACAAGATTACTAATTTGTCTACAGAACATTACCTAAATGGCTTGATCCACTCATTAAAAACTTGTAAACAAAACCTAGCCAGGGAGAGAGAAAAATAAACAACGATAGGAAGAAAATAAAAGGAAGAAACTATAGGAAGAAATAAAAGGGCCCCCGGGGTGGCGCAGTGTGTTAAAGCACTGAGCTGCTGTACTTGTGGACCAAAAGGTTGCAGGTTTGAATCCGGGGAACGGAGTGAGCGCCCACTATTGGCCCCAGCTTCTGCCAACCTAGCAGTTCGAAAACATGCAAATGTGAGTAGATCAATAGGTACTGCTCCGGCAGGAAGGTAACACCACTCCATGCAGTCATGCCAGCCACATGACCTTGGAGGTGTCTATGGACAACGCTGGCTCTTCGGCCTAGAAATGGAGATGACACCAACTCCCAAAGTCGGATTAATGTCAGGGAAAACCTTTACCTTTTACCTTATAGGAAGAAATGACTCCAGATTCTATACAAGGTATAACTTTAAAACCATAGCACCAACACCAATCCAAGTTGCTTTAATATAGCAGCTTGTTCAATCATAACTCCTCTGCAAAGGCTAGCATGTTGGAGCATTTCAGAAATGAAAGCCAAGACATGTGAAGCCAAACCACATTAGTGGTCTAGGTAGAAAAAGTTATTAGAGTCAGTATTCCACAGCCTCCCCCCCCCCCTACAAAAATAAAAAAAAACTGTGAATACAAATGCTATATTTTTCATTTGAGAGAATATGTAGGAATACCCAAGTTCTCCTGCACAACTCTTCCAGAATCATATTGGAGGACCTAGACATACCCAGAGAAAACATTTTAATACAATTTATGAATAATCTGTGAAGTAAAACCTGCAAATGTGGTGTGTTTACTGCAATAATAAAGAACAGACAAGATCGAAGAGGCTGCAGGAGTTGGAGTTTGCCTATGTCTGCAGGGAAAGACAGGATTCAGCTCCTCCTCTCTTCCTTCCTTAGTTTTGTGTAAACTACTTTTTGCACTCTGAATTCAGTTTGCACACAAAGTGGTAAGCTGAGGGGCAAAGGAGGAATGGAGGGAGAATAGAGAAAAACTGACATATTTTGAATGCAATTGATAAAGTGGTGCAAACCAGAATTAATCAGGACTGGCCCTGCCAAATCAGAATAGCTGAGTGTATGAAATAGCACTTTTCATGATATTCTCCTTAATTCTCATGTTGACGAAAGGAAATCTGGACCAATGTTTGGGACTATAGCTCCTTGAATGCCCAGTCAGTCTCATCAGTGATCAGGTTGGCTGGGGATTTGGCGAGTTGTAGCCCAAAAGTAACCTTTCCAAAGCATTGATCTGACCTAACAGATTAGAGATTTGAACTAGTGAAATAAAGTCTTTCCTACAAATTATTTGAAGATGGCATTCCTTACAAAAACCATCACATTTGTCTGGGGGAGTCTTTCCCATTATAAGGTTACAGTGCTATAATTCCACTTTAAATTATGCGGCAGCATCCTATACAATCCTGGGATTTGCAGTTTAAGGAGAAGTATTTGGAATTTTCAGACACAGAGTTTTAGAGCCTCACCAAACTATAAACCTCAGGATGTTGCCGTAAGAGGTAACATAGAATCATAGTGGTATACTTGTGTATTGTGGCTTCCCACCAAAGCTCTGTAGGGAGAGATAATATATACAGTAACAATTTCTCCAAGTCACATAGGGTTTTATCAGCTTCATCTTACACATTTAAACCTCAAAAATAAATGTTCTACTAAAAATGATTTACCAGTTTTCATGTGTGGCATGCATGTTTTTGAATCCTTGCCAAATTCTTACTGTGAAAATATAAGAGATACCCACAAAGCATAAATGGTAAGAAAGTCTTAAAGAGCCTGATGTCTGAGTGCCAAAAAGATTGCTAATGATCCAGAACTAGATTTGGAATGAGGCATACTGATTTCCAAAAGCAGGGAGGATCACTCTTCACCATTATTTTACTTTAGTTGTTGTTGTTTTTCTCTTGGGCTTTCCCTATCTAAGAAGGTCTCTATCCTGCCAAAACAATGTCATCCACCTTGCAAATCATACACTTGCGAGCTAAGACCATAGAATTAAAGCAATGTATGTAGTGGGATAAG
This sequence comes from Anolis carolinensis, assembly GCF_035594765.1. Lineage (NCBI taxonomy): Eukaryota > Metazoa > Chordata > Lepidosauria > Squamata > Anolidae > Anolis > Anolis carolinensis. The sequence continues at coordinate 27,717,933 of NC_085845.1, read as the reverse complement.
GGGAAGTGTCATATAATTCACTATAATATCACTTAACAGAAAATATACCAAGTTCTAATTTCAATTTTCACTGCACATAAAACACATCTTAGCATTTGCTAGCTTGTCATCCTGTGTTTAACACACACACACACCATTTATTTTAAGAATACATGGTTAATTCTATGGATTTGCCAAAAAGTTACTTTATATTGGGCATTCATAGTTTTTAATTTGAGCTATATTTTAAACTTGGGTTATACATTTCCCTGACAAGTCAAACTAAAATTCTTACATGGATACCTAAATCTGCTCTTATAAAGAAACAGAATACATGTTATAATAACAATAATTACATTGACCTTGTCAAGTGTTTAGCAGAATCTTAGGATCTTCTCCAAAATGCTCACATGCGTTACTCTGAGTAACTTATAACAAAACTATGAATTTCATTAGGGTTTCTTTTCAGTTCATAATAGTATATTAGAATATTGCTGAGCTTCAATCCTATGCACTTTTATTTTGAAATAAAATTTTACTGGAACTCAATTGGGTTTCCATCTGATGGACATGGGATATACAACAGCCAAATAACTTTGCGATCCCATTTCAACAAGCGTTTTTTGAGTCCACATTTATGGACTGCAGCAGAAAAACACAGTGGATATGCATGTTTTTAAATATGTAAATAATAACCACAGGGAGCATAAGGCAAGAATCCAGTTATGTACTTTTGGAAGATCCCGAAACTATCATCAAAATTGGCTATCTCTTCTCCCTCCCTCCTCTCTTTTTCTTTCCTTCCTTCTTTCTTGCCTTGCATGGTAGTTTCAACAAGAGAGTCCATTTAACTGGCAATGGCTCCATAATTCCTTCAAGTCATGCTCCTCCAAATCCTTAAACTTCTATTTGGAAAACTAGCCTTACAGTCCAAAGAAGCCTTTGATTACATAACGGCAAAGTGCATTTAATTGCATTTAAACAATAAATACAATCTCTCATTTGGCTCATATTTTAGTTGTTCATATCAATAGAACTGCAAGGCTGGAATAAAACCATCACGAAAAAACTTACACTATCCATTAAGATAAGAAAAGGAATAACACATGTCCTTCAGGCCAAGTATAATTCATTTACACGTTTCTAGAAATAGTATGCCCAGAAGTATTTATTTAAAACTCTGGTTACAGATATAAACAGAATATTTGGAATGTGATGTTCTTAAGTAGGTGTGGATTGGAATATGTTGTCTGAATTCTAAGTATGGTGTTTCAGTCAATGGGCAACTTTGGGCCCTTCCGAGAGGCCCTATATTCCAGGATCTGATCCTAGGTTTTTTGCTTTAAACTGATTATATGAGTCCACACTACAAGATAATCTGGGATAAACAGAAAACCTGGGATCAGAACCTGGAATATATGGCCTGTCTGGAATGGTCCTTTCTATCTATATCTACAGATCTAGCTAGTTGCTTTGCATCTCACTTGAGATAAAAGGATGATGATGATGATGATGATGATGATGATGATGATGATGATGATGATCTACAGATCTGTCTGGTTATCTATAGATCCATCTATTGAATATAAGTGTGTGATAAGAAGTTATGGGTTGTTGATCCAGGAGATATCTCCATTAGTTAGGAGGGGCAATTTAGCTGATTTCATCTTGCTGTCTTCCCCCTTCTCTTCTAATGCAGTTTTAGAAGATTCCCAAATTTCTATAGCCATTTTTGGAGAGATCAAGGAGTAGGGTAGGCAAATGAAGAATAGAGGGCAATTTTCTCAGTTCTTCTTGGGATAGGCACTCACATGATCAAAAGCCCATCTGCCAACAGCAACTCACAAACAGGTTCACCCAAGTAATTGTTATCTTATTTATATTACAGAGACTGGAAAAATGAAGAATGAAGGACACTGGGAAATGCTGTCCACAAAAGTAATTTGACCTTAAAAAGTTCAAAGTTCAAAAAGTGTTAAAATGCTGGATTGAAAAAGAGGGGCACTTTCATAAAAATGTTAAACTACATTGCATTACTGACTTCTCTTCTGCAGTTTTAGCAAAAAAAAAAATCCAACTTCCTAAAAACAATAATCGGCACAACAAATGAAATTTCTATTGTCTCCTTGCAATTTAAGCATTATAATGTCTAATGTTTCCTGTTGCGGGCATATTGTAGTTGATGGGGAGTTGTAATGGCATTTGGGTTGGAAAACTAGTTGAACCTAGGGAGCAAGTCGTCTTTAAAAGATTCCCTATGCTGTTGTCCCAGTGCTTTGTTTCTATTTAAAAGAAACACATCCCTCGAACTCACCATTTAAAATTCCTGGTTTTATTGCACCCCTTTTATCTTCTGTAAGTGCTGAACATATCAGCAGCTTATTACACCACAATTGCAATTTATAAAGCATTAAAACAAAAAGCACTTCTTACTTGGAACAAGATGGATGCCTTTGATGCTATTCTATTATGTTTAATCAGTGAATAGACCAAAGACAGAACAAAGGGGGAAAGCAAATGAAGTTATTTAGAACCAGCTTTGATATAATTTTAATGCTTTTGAGATGGCTCCTCATAATGGTTTTATAGTAATGTACGCCTTATGTTAAAATAGGGTAGGCTAGATTACATATATCTTGGCATAATGATTCCCTTGAAAGCAGTCATGAATATGTGTTGTCTTCCATTTACAACACAGTGCCTGCAAATTGTAATGTTTTCCCTTTTCCGTGAACTAGCTTCAGATCAAATTAGTTGCATTAAATTCTGCTGAAATCATTGGGACAAAAGATAGCCACGGTTATCTTGTCCATTGCTAAACAAACATAACACTAAATTATAACAAACTAGGCTTATACTCGAGTATATACAGTAAGTTCTTATCCTTCCAATTAATCATTTGTAGCTGTATCCTATTCCATGTCTTCTTATAGTAATAATCCCAGATCCTTGTTGGTTTATTAGTGAAATAAATTCCCAAATATTTAATTTTGTTTTTTACAATCTGTATATATTTTCTTTTCTGGAGGAATTTCTCTCCTTTACTTCCCCTCCTGGCTAGTCTCCAACATAAGTGTTATTTCCTATTTAATTGTATGGCACTTACTTTGAAAGTCGATGTTATAATCCAGAAACTTTGTTTTTGTGTCTGTCACAAACTATATTGTGTTGGCTGAGACTCTGTGAGATATTCATTGAAAAGCTAGAGCAAAATGTGTTGAAGGATGTCCCTCAAAAACAAAGTTTTGGCTGATGTTTTTATGATAGAACAAAAAGTAAATGACATTTATAATCCAGGAACAAAAATCATGTTACATAGTTTAAATCATTTCAAAAGGCATTCGGTTGCCTAGCTCTGATCTAAGCAAAAGCAACATTGTCCTTTAAATAATTCTCTAGATTTTAAATAATCCATCACTAAGTCGTATCTGGTGTATAAATCTTACTGTTCTTTGCCAAATGAGTCCTGGTTTTTTACAAAATTCATCCACCCGGATGCTGATGTATATTGCAATGTAATTCTAAGAAAAATGTTGTGTTCATGTGTTGTTCGTTGCTATACACAAAATAATAAAAACTTAACAATGGGATAACTTACCGATTTTTGATCAAAGAGGATTCACTGACAGTTGTCACTATTTTCCCAGTCAATAAATTCAACTACGATAGGGTCTCACTTATCCAACACTCGCTTATCCAACATTCTGGATTATCCAACACATTTTTGTAGTCAATGTTTTTATGTTATACAACAAATTTGACAGAAAAAGTAGTTCAATACGCAGTAATGTTATGTTGTAATTATTGTATTTACGAATTTAGCACCAAAATATCACCAAAATATATATTGAAAACATTGACTACAAAAATGGCTTGGATAATCTAGAGGCTTGGATAAGCGAGGCTTGGATAAGTGTGACTCTACTGTATTTACTGTATTTGTTAGCATTATTACATTTATTATTTTACTCTATTTATTATTACATTTACAGTAGAGTCTCACTTATCCAAGCTAAACGGGCCGGCAGAACCTTGGATAAGCGAATATCTTGGATAATAAGGAGAGATTAAGGAAAAGCCTATTAAACATCAAATTAGGTTATGATTTTACAAATTAAGCACCAAAACATCATGTTATACAACAAATTTGACAGAAAAAGTAGTTCAATACACAGTAATGTTATGTTGTAATTACTGTATTTAAGAATTTAGCACCAAAATATCACGATACATTGAAAACATTGACTACAAAAATGGTTTGGATAATCCAGAGGCTTGGATAAGCGAGTGTTGGATAAGTGAGCCTCTAATGTACTACATTTATTTTACTCTACTTTTATTATTATTATTAATACATTTATTATTTCAGTCTGATGTGATTATTGTTACATTTATTATTTTACTCTATTTATTATTACATTTATTTACTGTATTTATTAGCATTATTACATTTATTATTTTACTCTATTATTGTTAAAAGGATACATAAGCACATTGACATTGAAAAAGTTGAGGATAAGGTACCTTGCAAAACTACAACTCACGGGACTCTATAGCATTGAGCCATGGCAGTTAAAGTGCTGTCAAGCTACATGGATTTGTAGCCTAGTCCGTGTTCTGATACAGCTACTTCACATAATTTAGCAATCTTAAATAAAGCAAGTTATTCTTTAACTTCTTTCTGGACTTTGAAGGTCTTCTGTTAAATCCACAACGATCCACTTTCTAGTAATTGTAGCTTATTTATTGACCGAGCTTTGCAGAGATAATAAAAGGCCCTTCCTTTCTGCGAGGATTAGGCATTTCAAAGGCTATAGGAAAAATTATCTGGATTTATCCAGGTTTGATTGCTCTTGTTCTTGACCACGTATCAGAAAGACAATGAAGAACTCAACACCAGTCAGTTTGCTTCTGGTACTCATTTCCTTCTCAGGGGTCCTGTCTGAAACAAGTAAGTATTGGGGGATATGTACAAAATATATGAAATTTTATTAGAGAAGAAGAAAAGTACATAACTACTAGGCATGCGTGATCAATTAAAAATGATTCAAAACTACTTACAAAACTGGGGGGGGGGGGGCTGGAGCTTCATTTCTAAAGTGTTTCTAAAGTTTACCGTATATACTCGAGTATAAGTATGGTATAATTTTACCATAAAAAACTGGGAAAGCATTGACTCAAGTGGTTTTAAGCTGCCACTTTTGGACTCTTGCTTGCTGAGGAGTTCCTGCCAGTATCTCTGTAGATCTTAGGAAGCTATTTCTGATGTTATTATACATACCATATATACTCGAGTATAAGCCAACTCAAATATAAGCCAAGACACCTAATTTTACTACAAAAAAACTGGGAAAACATTGACTCAAGTATAAACCGAGAGTGGTAAATTTCAGAAATAAAAATTGGAATTGCATTGGCCTTTTTAGCTGCTGCATCACACTCTTGGCTCAACTTGCGATCTATTAAAAACCTTAGATCCTTACCCTATGGGCCGTTGGCATGCCAAATGTCTGTTTCTTGTAACATGGAATGTCTGTTTCTTGTAAATATGAGCTGAAAGAATCAGCATTAATCAATTTCTAATAGGTGAATGTGTTTGAAGAATGGGGGCATAAGCAATATAAATACTGTATTCTCTTTTATTTCTAGTAAGCTGATCTTGTTTGATAAAAATATATCCATTTATTCACTAACAACACTTCCCTTTAAGAAGCAAAATGAAATATTTATGTTGGAAATATTTTGTAGCATATTTTGTATTTTATAGTTTTTATAGACAATATGGTTATAATACTATTAAATCTGAATATTAATAAATGTTGACATTTGCATTAGCTGTATCTTCTACTGTTATTTTCACATACTGGGATTTTTCTTTTAAACATGCAAGTCTTCCAGTACAATTTTATATGTGCGTATTTAAAGGTTTATGTGCAATGGTTCCTTGGAAGAATGGTATTAAGTAACTATATGTTTTGAGCTTGACTAATGTATTTTATGGATTATTGTTAACAGTTTTAAATGTGTTGCTACTTTTATTGATCTGTTTGGCACTTAATTTTGCCGGTTGTTGTAAGCTGCCCTGAGTCCCCTCAGGTGAGAAGGGCAAGGTAGAAATGTTGCAAATAAATAAATAAATAAATATTCTATATTTGAGCATTCCATTTTATTACCCAAAGTGAAGTACTGTACATTTGTCCCTGTTGAAATCCATTCTGTTAGCTTTGGCCCAGTTCTCTAATCTGTTGATGTCATTTTGGATCCTGGAGCATTAACCATGCCTCTCAATTTGATGCCATCTGCAAATTAGATATTATGTTATCCATCTGATCCATCTTCTCTTTCTTCCACAGGCTTGGATGGGAAAGTCTTTGTCTTCCCCAGCTCTTCAGACAATTCCTATGTCCTCCTTAAACCTGCCCTGAAGCAGCCGCTGCAGCGTTTCACCATCTGCCTCAATTTCTTCACTGACTTGTCCCGCTCTTTCTCCCTCATCTCGGTGGCTTCCAGGGAACAGGACAACGAGATCCTCTTTATGAAACACCCAAATGAATATGAGATCTGCTTGCGTGGACAATGCATCAGGTTCCACGTACCTGGAAACATGGACCGGACCGCTAGCCATTGGGAAAATGCCTGCATAACATGGGATGCGGTTACGGGGATCGTCCAGCTGTGGATTGACGGTCAGCCCTTGCCTAGGAAAGGAATTGCAAGAGGTTTACGGGTCCCAACTGATGTGGTGATGATGCTGGGGCAGGAGCAGGATACCTACGGTGGCTCCCTTGATGCTAGCCAGTCCTTCATTGGAGAAATAGCCAAAGTGTACATGTGGGACACAGCGTTGCCTCCAGATCAACTCCGGAGGATCAGGAAGGACACAGAACCACCACTTTTAGTAGACTGGACAGCACTAGATTTTGAAATCAAAGGCTATGTGGTGATAGAGCCCGCCTTGTAATGAGGCTGAAAGGAAGGGGGAAAAGATTGAAAGAAATCTGCCTCTGTGTTTCTTTTTTGATCCTGATTCACAGCCCACCAAGTCAAATGAGATGGCATCTTAGGTGTTTCCACTGTCATTTGTGCAGAAAGCCCTGTATGCAATAAAAATGGCTTCATATATGACAGTTGGATGGAACTGCTTTGTTACATGGTTTAGATTATTATCTGTTTCTGCTACCTCCTTGCTGCTCATATGGTTGGAGTCGAGGTATTTGTCAATAGCTTAAAATGTGTGTGAAGCACTACTTTTTCAAAAAAAAATTTTTTTAATTTATTTTTGTGAATTTTTCCAAAAAGAAAATACAATAGAAGTGGGGGAACGTTGTAGATTATAGTAAAGTAGGAAACAGAAAATGGGAGAGAGGGGAAAAGAGAAAAAAAGAGGGGGGAAAATGGGGTGGGAAAGTGTTTGAGTTCAGTTGACTTCCATCTTTATCCATATTGACTGTAGTCTGTGTAAGGGTCTACCCTGATGGTTTTATTTTCTGTTATAATTATAGCTTCCCTATACTCGATAATTTTCTTGTTTTCTCTCTTGGATGTTCTATGTATGTATTATTTTAAAGTTCTTTTCTTTTGTAAGAAAATTTAATCGTGGTTGCCAGTCAGTGCTTTTCTTTGGTAATCCTTGTTGTTTAGTTAATAAGTACGTTAGTCTATCCATATTCTTTATTTCCATTAGTTTTATTAACCACTAGCTTGGGGGCCCGGCGGTGCCCGGGTTATTAGTAGCGGGCATTGAGTTGTTTTGGATATTATGAATGGGCCCATTGATGCAGATCTATGGCCGATGGGGTTTGCAGTAGTTTCTGGAAGGTACTGGAAATCCCATCGTCTGTGGTCAATCCTCCAAAAACCTCAGCAGTATATAAGAAGAGTCATGGGGGTCTGTGCCATCTTTGGTACAGATACATGACTGAGGGGGTTAGGAATAGTCTCTGGATGTGGGTGAAGGTACTTCAGATCCTATCATCCATGTTCCATCCTTCACCAAAGCTTGCCAGGGTTGAAAGTCATAGGGAGTTTGTGTTCCAAGCTTGGTCCTAGTCTGTCATTGGTGGGAGTTGTGTGGTCTGTAAAGCAAGTGATGGTACTGTAAATTCCTTCATCCGTGGTCCATCCTTGTCCAAACTGCTCCAGATGCATCTTTTATGGGGGGTTGCAGTGGTCTGTGGTAGTCAGATCCCAGGGCGGAAATATACACCGCCACATACATACATACATACATACATACAAACATACCCACAAACACTGACTTTTATTACTATATACCTGGTTGGGTACCTGGCGATGCCCGGGTTATTTGAAAAGGGATTTAAATTTTTTAAAAATGAATTATCCCATTAATAAAATGCATAAGGTTGTAGATGGACATCATCCACAACATCCTGTGGCGCAGGCTCGTGAGCAGCTTGCTGCAATAAATCACTCTGACCATGAGGTCATGAGTTCGAGGCCATCCCATGGCGAGGTGAGCACCCGTCAATTAAAAAAAAATAGCCCCTACTCATTGCTGACCTAGCAACCTGAAAGATAGTTGCATCTATCAAGTAGGAAATAAGGTACCACTTATAAAGTGGGGAGGCAAATTTAACTAATTTATGATGTTGGAATGAGGAAGTGCTGTCACAGTGGATGATGTCTTGGTTCTATGTGTATATGGGCATTGAATGTTAGCCCTATATGTATATAATGTGATCCGCCCTGAGTCCCCTTCGGGGTGAGAAGGGCGGAATATAAATACTGTAAATAAATAATGTTGCCTAAGTACCTGATGTTGCCTGGGTTCATTTAGTAAGGATATATATTAGAAATGGGCATTTTTGGATTTTGGATTTTAAGAATAAAGCTATTATAAAATACATAACCATATAAACAGAACTATATATATATATATATATATATATATATATATATATATATAGATCACATTATATACATATAGGGCAAACAGTCAATGCCCGTATACACACAGAACCGAGACAGAGACAGACGCAGAGGCAATTTAACCTTCTCCTGAGGGGATGTTCGATTCTGGCCACAGGGGGGGACAGCTGTTTCATCATCCACTGTGACGGCACTTCCTCATTCCAACGTCGTAAATTAGTTAAATTTGCCTCCCCACTTTATAAGTGGTACCTTATTTCCTACTTGATGTGGTGCTACTTCCATCAGCCCAAGATCAACCTATGTACGTACTTGCCGCCTGACCTTGTTGAAGGAGAGTTCTGTATCCAAAAGACCCAGGCAAAAGCTGCCCTGTTTAGAACAGGGAAAATGGCTGCCTCTTTTGCGGCCTAGCAGCCTGCAAAGGCCGAGACATGTCAGGAGAAGCGCTGAAGGGGGTGAGGTGAGGGGGTAGAAGTTTTCATAAACATACCCTCAACCATTGTTTAAAAGGAAGCGTTAAAACATAATTATTTTCCATCATTAGTTGGATTCAGAATGCTGTGAATGTGTGAGTGAACTGTAATTCCTAGCACCCAAAGTTTTTTATTATCAGTATGCACAGTTGGCCATGTTGGGTCTATTTGGTCCAGATCCATTGTCAGTAGGTTCATGGGTCCTAGGGGTTATGTGTGTCAAGTTTGGTCCAGGTCCGGCCTTCCTGGTGGTGGCAGTGGTGTTTTTGATTACAAAAGTGTAGGCCAGAGGCTGTTAAGTGTACCAAAGCTAGCGTCATTCTGAGGAGACTGAGTAGGCCGAACGAAGCCTGCTGGTAGTAGTTTTTGCCTCAGGGGTCCCAGTGGCCTGTGAAAGTGGCGGCCAATCAGAAAGCTGGCACATTCCGCCCGGCCAATCAGAAAGCTGTCCCATATTCCGGGCGGCCAATCAAAACGCTGGCACATATACCGCCCAACCAATCAAAACGCTGACACAAACATACAAACATTCACTTTTATTATATACTAGCTTGGGGACCCGGCAGTGCCCAGGTTATTTGAGAACTGAATTGTTTGCCTTTGTTCCAAGTTTAGTCTTGATCCAGTGTCAGTTGGCTTTAGTTGGTACGGGTGAACTACAACTCCCTTATGCAAGTCCATGGTCGATCCCCCTCCAAACAGCTTCAGGATGTAAAGCAGGTCATGGGGACTCGATGTGTCAAGTTTGGTCTTGATCAGACATTGGTGAGGGTCGCAGTGGTCTGGGGAAGTGAGTGAAGGTACTGTCAATCCCATCATCCATGGTCTGTTGCTCCCTCAAATGATAGGAGGATGTAAAGTGGGCCATATTGCACCTATATGTCAAGTTTGGTACAGTTTCATCATTCATGGGCATCACAGTGGTCTGTGGGAGTTGAATTGGATGAAGGTACTGGAAATCCCATCATCCTTGGTGCATTCTCCTGCAAACCACACCAGGACATAAATTGTGTGACATTGCACCTGTGCCAAGTAAGGTACAGTTTCGTCTTTCATGGGTATCACAGTGGTCCGTGGGAGGTGAATCGGATAAGGGTACTGCAAATCCCATCATCCAAGGTCCATCCTGCACCAAACCAGATCAGGACATAAAGGGGGCCACATTGCACCTTTATATCAAGTTTGGTACAGTTTTGCCATTCATGGGAATCACAGTGGCCTGTGGGAGGTGAATTGGATGAAGGTACTGCAAATCCCATCGTCCTTGGTCCATCCTCCCCCAAACTGCTACAACATATAAAGTGTGTCATTTGGGATATATATACCAGATTTGGTTCAGTTCTGTCATATGTAGCAGTTGCTGTGGTCTCAAGAAGCAAGTGAAGGTACTGCATGTCCCATCTGTGTGCCAAGTTTGGTCCAGTTCCCTCACTGGTGGGCATCGTAGTGGTCTGTGGGAATTGTAGCGATTGAAAGTACTACATATCCCATCACCCATGGTCCATCATCCTGCAAATGGCACCAGGACATAAAGCGCATCATGGGGTAGGCTCTCTGGAATCGTGGGAGTTGGAGTCCAAAACACCTGGAGGGCCCAAGTTGGCCCGTGCCTGGTTTAAAGGCTTCCATACAATCCTAGAGTTAGAAGGGGTGCCCATCTAGTTGAACCCCCTTCTGCCATAGAGGAAGACACCATCCAAGCCCTCCTGACAGATGGCCATCCAGTCACAAATACGATTGGGGGATAGATAGAGTCCTAGATTGAAAGGGGTCTCTGAAGGTCATCCAGTCCAGCCCCATCTGCCACAAAGGAAGAGACCATTCAAGCCCTCCCGACAGAAGGTCATTCCAACCATACATACCATTGAGACATTTATTTATTTATGTATTTATTTAATTCTGATATTTCTCCCCCGCCTTTCTGCAATGGACCCAAAGTGGCTTGCAAGGTCATTAAGCCACGTGCTAACATCCACCATATAAATAAAACATAAAAGTAATGTCAAGCAATAGTAGTATAAATAAGAAATAGCAGGGTTCAGTGGGGGCAGGTGAACTACAACTCCCATATGTAAGTCCATCATCCATGGTCCATCCCACTCCAAACAGGGCCCGGATGTATAGTAGGCCATGGAGACTGTATGTGTCAGGCCTGTTAGAGTAAGTAGGCCAAAGCCTGCTCTGTGGTAGTTTTTTGCCTCAGTAAAAACTGGGGGGGGGGGGGGGGGGGAGTAAACGATCCTTAAAAGGAAAGAATAAAAAGATAGTCATTATTTTCTCTTTAGTCTGCTGTGAATAGTATTTACGTACTGCCGCCTGACCTTGTTGAAGGAGAGTGCTGTATCCAAAAGACACAGGCAAAAGCTGCTCTGTTTGGAACCATGTGGAACAGGGAAGATGGCTGCCTCTTTTGCGGCCTAGCAGAATGGAGCCAGGCTGCAAGGCCTGAAACGTGTTAGCAAAATGATCAAAGGAGGCTTGGATTGGGGCTTTGGGGGCTAGAAGTGTTCATAAGCATATTGTTAAAAAGATAATAACAATGTTCTCTGCTGTCTTTTGAGGAAAGTAGGGCCTTACAAAGAAGTTGAAAGCTGAGGCAAGATGGCGTCCTCCTTTTGGGCCTAGCAGCATGGGGCCAGCCTGGAAGGCCTTAAACATGTCAGCAGAGGGGCCAAAGGGGGCCATCCATTGTCAGTGGGTTCATGGGGTTATGTGTGTCAAGTTTGGTCCAGGTCCGGCCTTTCTGGTGGTGGCAGTGGTGTTTTGGATTACCAAAGTGTAGGCCAAAAGCTGTTAACTGTCCCAAAGCTAGCGTCGTTCTGAGGAGAGAAGTAGGCCGAACGAAGCCAGTTGGTAGTAGTTTTTCCCTCAGCGATCCCAGTGGCCTATGAAAGTGGCGGCCAATCAGAAAGCTGGCACATTCTGCCCAGCCAGTCAGAAAGCTGACCCATATTCCGCCAGGCCAATCAAAACGCGAGCACATACACCGCCCGACCAATCAAAACGCTGATACAAACATACAAACATTCACTTTTATTATATATATAGATATATAGATACAGATGTGGTCTGGGCACAATCCTCTCAGGATCACCTTTAAAGCTGGCCTGTAAGTTTACAAGCATTCCACCTGGAAACTGATGTCCTCATTTTGGAAGAACATGCGGGTCAAGAATAGGGCTCCACAGTCACCTACATACTCACCGCCAGGACACTACACCTGGACGACAATCATACTCGGACAACGAGGGATCGCCTAAGTAAGTAAAGTTAGTAAGTTGACAAACATTACACTGTAATTAGTCCTTGGATTGCATGACAGTTACTTGAGAAATCAAAATGCAATCTTAGTTTCAGCCACTTTGGGAGATAATGTAGCATTTCTCTTCTGTTTTATGATGATTGTGAGAAACATGGCACTAGAGATGGCAATCAAGCACTTTCCCAGATGTTTGTGTACTGTATGTCCTGGTTTATTGTCTACACTGGCACCTGAAATCCACAACATCTGAAAATCTTCATGGTTTACTATGCATTGGTGCAGGGATGGAGATTCCTTCCCAATACAAGATTTATTAGTGCTACCTAGTGTGACCAGCAATAAATATTGTGAGAGATGTAGCCCAAGATCTAATGGCTTCGAGGTAGCATAAATTTATAACGGTGATTGTAAGTCACTTCTGGTATGAGAGAAATGGCCGTCTGCAAGGACGTTGCCTAGGGGACACCCAGATATTTAAAAAAATTTGCTATCCTTGTGGAAGGCTTCTCTCATGTCCCTGCATGGAGCTGGAGCTGGAGCTGAAAGAGGGAGCTCCTCTGCGCTCTCCCCAGGTTGGATTCGAACTGGCAACTTCAGGTCAGCAACCCAACCTTCAAGTCATCTGTCCTGCCAGCACAAGGGTTTAACCCACCAGGAGCTCCTACAGTTTCTCAAGTTTCTCAAAATACAGTTTGAGACTTGCAATTTCTCAAGTCTCTCCTGATACAGAAAAAAAATACTGGTGATTTGGTTTAAGCAACCTCTATATGGTGATGTATGTGAGTCAATAGTCCAAGTACGTGGCTGATAACCCATTGTGTAATTATAATCCATAATGTTCAAGCAACAATGCATAGAGGTGCACATTCACTTACCACTCTGTTTAATGGTCCCAAAGATGCAACTCTGTTCATTTACTCTGCTATCAGCTGTATATGGCCATTGCTCATGTCTCCTGAAAATCACTTCACATATGTAGCATAATTTATGCATGTGTATCTCACTAATAGGCTATAGTCCAAAATATCTGCTGGGCTCCAAGTTCCACATCGCTCCATTAGTATTTCTTTGCATACAGTAGGGTGGTCTCTCTTCTTTATCAGGGAATCTTTGTTGTGGACTAAACTAAAAGTACAGTAGAAAAAAATAATGCAGAACTTGGAATGTTACATTAAAAGGTTAAGTCATAACTGGCTGATTGTTGGAATTTTGTGTTCAGATTGTCATTATTGTCATTGTCATTATTGTCATTGCCCTAAGCACACAGTTTGTTATTGATAAGCCACTGAGCACTGGCACTGAGCCTGGGAGAAGTATCATGATCAGTGCCCCTCTCCTCCCTAAATCTTCCCATAGACTTATAGAAGATGTGGATAATGCTGACATTTAGCAACAGACAATACTGTTTGACTATTCAAAGACCAACATTAGGCTCCTCCAGTTGGCCAAAAGTTCTTTGAAAAGGTTAGGTTCTTCTGTTTCTTCATTGCACACCTCTTAAGACCTCATCAGATGGGTTATGGAAAACGGGGGGCATTGTCTTCTTAGCACAGTGCATTGTAGCATGCAATTTAAAAAAACCAGATTCTTTCATTTTATAATTCCCATCAAACGCATATGTTCCCCAGTATTCCCCCCATGGTGTTCTGTGTTCAGAATCATCACATGGGTAAGTGCAGTCTATGTCCACCCTGTATTCTTTTTTTAAACAGGGAAATCTTCAAAATTGAAGTACTGGTCACTTTCAAAATTTTATTTCTTCATTCCATGTAATTCCCAGAAGATTGTTGGGACATAAAATTGCCCCATGGGGCCTCTTGAGTTGCCGTCCACTTCTCCATCCACTGCAACACACTGTCTCTCTGAACAACACAATATGTGTTCTTGTAATTAAAAATTATCTTGTCTTCTTTTAATAATTGGATAGTTTTGTTAATAATGCACTATTTGCAAGGGAACTCCACTGTAATAAGATATACATTAGAGAGACAATGAAGGAGTTAATAAGTTCCTAATTCATAGATATGGTTCCCTTTCTCAATTGTGAGCTCAGTTATAATTTCTGTCCAAAGACAACAGTTAAAATGTGACAGGTATTGGATCCTCTACAGCTGAGTTGAAGTATTTTCTTTTGTCGTCACTGATAATGTCCCCAACAGTTTGAAACACCAAAAGCAAAAGAAAGTTGTTACAAAATCAAATAAATGAACTGCTTAAAGTGAGTTAAGATCAACAGATCAAGATTGAGTATTCTTTATTCAAAATACTTGAGACCAGAAGTGTTCTGTATTTTGTATTTATTTGGAATTTAGGAATTCTTGATGAAGATACCTTGGAGATGGACCCCAAATCTAAATGAGTCTCAACTATGTATATAAAACATAAACAAAATTGATTTATGTTTCATATACACATAGCCAGAAAGTCATTTTATATACAATATTTTTAATATATATGGTGCATAAAACAAAGTTTGTGTACATTGAACTGTTGAAATGATAAAGATGTGACTATCTCAGACACCATATGGGCAATTTTGGATTTTGGAGCATTTCAAATTTTTGGATTCCAGATAATGAATACTCAACCTGTACCATGTTCATTAACATTTCTTTGTTAGAAACTATCAAAATTAAAAGTACAATAAAATCGGACACTCATACATGAAACTATCAGGGTTTTTAAAGTTTTTTCTCCTAACTACAGTCCATGATGCTTGCACTCCATAGCAGCAGATCATGGGAAAGAAATTTTTCTGGACTATAATTTTAAATAATCCCATTGGATCTCCATTATGCCAAACACTGAATCTGGTAGAAACTTAAACTGAACCACCCAGGAAAGGACTATAATAGCGTTCTTCCATCCCTTGCTCTCTGTAAAACCTGCACTCAGACATATGTGACTCTACCAAGTTGATTACCAAGTTGACTTCTAACTTATACCCAGTTTATTTATTCCTGTTAGCTTGTCTTATGCAAATTTTATGTAAAAATCATTAAATTCTATCCTGCAGGGAGAGGATATATGAGTAGTAACATTGCTGTAAGGAAGAAGAGCATTTTCTTCTCTTCATCTTCTCTTCATTAGTCTCCCCCCCAACCAAAGTAACATATGCTAAAGGTATTACTTCATAAAATGTATGTTTATTGTGCAGTTATCTCAGCCTGTAAGATTATAGTTCCCCAGTATGTATAAAACAGTACATAACTGTAATCCACGGAGACTACAGGTCTATTTAAATCCCCCAACTGTAAAGGGGTGGGGGAATACCAAAATGGCAGGACGTAAATAGAAGGTTGGATTATATGTAATGATCTTAACACTCTTCCTATAACAAACAACAGCACTTTGGGCTAATTTTCCATTCCATGGGTTATTATTATCATCTCTATTGAGATTCTAGCAGAGCTATTCATGTGGAATTCTTCAGTTTTGATAACTTCAGCCATACTTTCTGAATAAATCATGTGACTATATAAAGATCTTTTAATCGCCAGATGTATTTTGCTTTCTCAGTAGTGCAGATGAGGAACTCAAACACATCTGGTAAGGAACCTGTCCAGAGAAGAGCAATTTCCCCCCTGTAACAGAAATGCAAGCAGAAGATTCTGTACAGTCTCAGTAGTCCAGCCTAGTTTCTCAAAACCCAACCCTCACCTGTGGCTGATGATCCCATTTGTCTGGAAATCATATCATCATATTTCCTTCTCCCTTAGGCAAGTATGTCTACCACTTCAGTAACCAAACTATTCTTCAGAACGTGTTCTTCTCCCTCCCCCTTTTAATCTTTTGTTAGTCCACTAAATCAACACCACGGAGCAACCAAAACAGATGTTGAAGCTTCTGAATCTCATGAGGTATTAGAAAACTGTGTAAAAAGCCAAGTAGAACATCACACTTGAAAATTATAAGTAGTTATTTTCTTTTTGCCCATTGCTGCAGTGCATTCAGACTGAACAGAAGGAGTACCAGCTATCAATCATAACAGTTTGACATTTTCTGCACAAATCATTAACATTTTTCTATATTTAGTAGCAGGAGAATTTCATTACAAAGGATGTTTTTTTGGACCACTCTCTTCAAACTGCCTGTTCTGGAGAAGTCCCCTGGAACCAGCAGAATGACCCCAAAGTGCTTCCGACATTAAATTTCCCTTGCCATGTTTTACAAATACTTGTAGCAGAGTACCACAAGACCTTATTTCCATATTGTCATAAAAGTCAGGAAGAAATACAAGACACCCGAGTTCCATAAAAGGTCCTATGAGCTTTTCAGGCAGTGGTTTCATATACAATTCTAAGACCTGATTACTGCAAGGGCCCTAAATTCAGTCTCAGTGTGTTAACTTTCAGGTGACTGGTGCATCTATCAGTTTTTACAGTCATGGATGCACACAAAAAAGGACCCAGGCAGCCTTCTCTCAGCCTTGTGTATTCGCTGCCTCATTTATCCCATTGGAAAAACTGCAAGGACAGCTGCAGTCGAAGCAAAGAACAAGGAAGTCTTTAAAAAGCACAGCTGTAAGATCAAGAGAGGAGAAGAGAGAGAGAATACATGCATGGACAAGAAATTGGGAGAATCACTGAATGGACATCATGGAATATTGTCCTCCAGCCTCAAACACTGCTTGACTGAAAGTAGAAGAGCAATAATTATATAATAGAAAGTAGACTGCAAGGGTCACTCCCACACAACATATTAGTTGTTAGAGTTAATAGTGAACAACATTTTCCACTACATGATGACTCTATATGGAGCATACAGATGAAGGCATTTTCCCCCTCTCATATTTCCTCCTTTAAAAAGAAATCAAAGCAAGAAAACTCACATTGGAAGAGTCCCATAACAGTACTCCATTTGAAGGTTGTATAACTTCACATTCTGAGGCAGTCAGATTTAGTTTTCTAGAAAGGCCTCCACAATTTAAACAAGCTCATCATTACATGTTCAGAAACTTGGTCCAGAACCTTAGCTGGTGTATATCAGGACCGTTCTGTTGACATCGGTATTAAGGATGTAAATTTCCAACAGCTGAGCTGCTTGTTTTTTGTAGTTTTTTTTCCCAGAAGGACTCATCACAAACTCCCAGGAGCTCCTAAAAACTGTGAAGGCAGCTGTGTGTTTACCTTAGGAAACAAAGGGGGAAATCATTGATATTCATGTAATAACATTTTTGTAAAAATGTAACACGATAGTGTGAAAGTGTTTACACGGAGGGAGAAGAGCTTAGCTTTTCCTGACATGTTTTGTTGTGTTCTTCCTGTTGCAGCAGCAGAACATAATAAAGAGCTGGATGCATAATGAACCTGCAATCTGGGGCTTTTAAACACAACATTTGACTAAAAGGAATCAAAGTGTGAGTTGGTTTTCTTTCTCTGCAAATATATCTCAATGAATCTCACGGGTTTTCTACAAGGATCTAATATTAATCTTTGAGAAGCAGTGTTTGCTATGTTACATTGTCCTCAGACCAAACTCAATAAATATTGGCCTGAAATAGCCAGTGACATAACATTAAGTTGTTTAGTTGGATTACTTGAATACACATAACCTGGCTTTGCTATCATGTAGTAATATAAAATAATTTCTATCATGTGAATAGAAGACTCCAATGAGAATTCTAATGTATAAAAATGTCCCATGTTAGGAAAAGAAATGTATGTGTGTAGTATCAACTGTGTTCCACCAAGACACTTAGAGCGAGAAAACACAAAGAGATGACAAGAAAAGGAATAGAAATAAAGGACTGAATCCTATTGTTATTCCTCCTTAGAGTTGACCCATTAAATAAATGAGATTTTTCCACATGCGAATCAGTGAGCTAATTTGATTCAGTGGGTCCATTCTACATGTGACGGACCAATAGGATTCAGACTTAAACAAAATAAAGCATATATTTCTAGTTTTGTTATGTCCTGTCTCAAACCATAGAAAGAGGTGGATAATAAATTGTTATTGCTAGTCTTTCTTGACCCTAATGAATTCCAATGACACACTGCACCCAAAAAAGAGTTAAACTTCTCAATGGAACCAACTACTGATAATATGTGAAATGAAAAGCTATTAAACAATGGAAAGCACAATAAGTTACAGTGTTCCCTCACGACTTCGCGGTTCATATTTCGTGGATTTGCTATTTCGCAATTTTTCAATAAATTCTAAAAGACTATTGCAAATCATTAAAAAATTACAATTTACAGCCTAAGGAAGGGAGGAAGGAGAAGCCAAAGGGAGAGAAAAGGAGCCCAAGAGGTAATGGGAGGAGAAGGAGGCAATTTATCAACACACAATTGGTTGATAAATACTTAAAATAGTGTATAACTACTAAAATAATGTATAAATATTAAAATAAATATAGTGTTCCTACTTTGTGGATTTTCACTTATTGCGGGTGGTCTTGGAACTTTACCCCCGCAATAAGTGAGGGAACACTGTATTTCAATATAAGAAAGTGATGAGTGGGCTCTTCAGCAATCTGCCCTGGGACAGATGCTTTTCAACTTGTCCATAAAGAGCTCTGCATAGGGGACTGAGTAATGAGGTGGCCAGCTTTATGGACCATAATGCATTGTTTTGTGTAGTGACAAAAAAAATGGAAAACAAAGAACACAAAAAGAATTTTTTTCAACCTGGAGAAATATTTAGGTTGGCATAAAAAGGACAAAGCAGAATGCGAAGCTCTATGAAAAACTGCTTAGGGATCTGGATATGTTTAGTATGGAGAAGACTAAGAGGTGATATCATAGCCATATTTAAACATTTCAAGCAATGTTAGGGAAAAGATGGAGCATGCTTGTTTTCTGCTGTTTTGGAGATAAGGACATGTGTCAATGGATTCTAATTACAAGAAAAGAAATTCTAGCTAAATATTAGGAAGACCTTCTTGCGAGTGCTATTCTACAGTGGAATAAATTGCTTAAATGGGTGATGAACTCTTTCTTTGGAAGTCTTTAAACAGAGATTTGATGGTCTTTATTTGGAGAATGTTTGACATATATATATTCCTGCATGTCAGGGAGTTGGGCATGATGACCCTTGTGGTCCCTGTCAGCTCTATAATTCTGTGTCAGTGGAATCAAATTCAATGTAAGAAAGAGTAAAGAATGGCTATGAGGACAAAGATATAAAAGCAATATACTTTAAGAATGTAGCTGGCTGTAGATGACAATGGGAACTTGGAATTGAGAGATAGATAACTTGTTAAAATTGTAAATCTGAAATGTGGCTACTGAATTCAATCAATCATTCAAATTTTATAAAAACTAAATATCATCCCGGAGCCCTGGTGGCGAAGTGCATTAAAGCACTGAGCTGGAGACCGAAAGGTCCCAGGTTCATACCCCGGGAGCGGCATGAGCGGCCACTGTTAGCTCCAGCTCTTGCCAACCTAACAGTTCGAAAACATACCAATGGGAATAGATCAATAGGTACCGCTCCGGCGGGAAGGTAACAGTGCTCCATGCAGTCATGCCGGCCACATGACCTTGGAGGTGTCTATGGACAACGCCGGCTCTTCGGCTTAGAAATGGAGATGAGCACCAACCCCCAGAATCAGACATGACTGGACTTAACGTCAGGGGAAACCTTTACTTTTACCTAAATATCATCCTGCCTTGATACAACTCCGTGATGTAACTCTTTTGTTATATTGTGTACAATTCTGGCTACCACATCAGCAAAAAGATATTCCAGAGTTGGTTTTTGTTTTCATAAAAGAGCAATGAAAATTATAAAGAACTGTAAATTCCACTATGAGAAAAAGTTCCATTGTTTAGGGTTGTTTAGTTTCGAATAGTGGTTACCAACCTTTGATCCTCCAGGTGTTTTGAACTTTAGTTCCCACAATTCCTAACAGCTGGTAAGATGGCTGGGATTTTTGAGAGTTGAAATCCAAAACACCTGGAGGACCAAAAATTGGGAACCATTTGTTTAGAAGAAAGGGCAGCCATGGAAGACATGCTAAAGGTGTGGAAAATTATGCATGATCATCCACTGAAGCTAAATGATGAAAGTCTCAGGACAGATGAAAAAAATAGTTCTTTAAACTATGCATATATAAACAGTGGAATTGACTGCCACAAGTTGTAGTGATAGCTACAACTTGGATTATCTGACAAAGGAATTAGATAAATTTATAAAAACTAGGGTCAGAACATTAAGTTGTCTATGGCAAAAAGAAATACAGAAAAAAATCTCCCAATGGCAAAAAAAATCAGTATACTTGTTAATTGTTCTAGCCTTTTTTGTTTATTTGTTTAATGGGTGGGTTGGTTCCAGGTATGGCAAATAGTTTACATTCAGAAATATTAGATGCTGGTGATAAATAAAGTAAACAGCTCCCTACTTAAAACATATTCAAATAAAACAAGGAACCAAAATATAGACACTAGATGATCTAGGTTCTTAGCTGCCATTTTTTCAATATCAAAAATGGGCTTCCAGCTAATTCTGTTTTTACTTTATTCAGTCTGTACAGCCAATGGAGGCAGAACATTGGCCCATAGATTTATTGAAGTTCTCCACATCTGATTTTTAGCCTGGGATTTATTGACTTTCTGAGATTTCTAATTATATTCAGTCTCTTGAGTGGACACTTTTCACCAAATGTGTCAGCCAACTGTACTTGTCGCAGAAGAAATCCAAGACATACTGAAAACCATCCCCTAAACACAAATAGTTTGTCAGACACTCATGCATGTCTGGTTAGAAAAGGAGTTTGATGGCACACAGCTTAAACTTCATGGTATTCTTTTAGCAGAACATCAGAGTGAAGTAATACCACAAAAATACATAATGTATAAAACATAAAAAGGAGCAGAAGGCATAAACATGTCTTAAAAGGCATTTAATCAAACCATCCAGTTACCAAAACCAGCAATTAGTTTGGATTTGAAAAAGTCTCCCTCAGAGAGGAAAAGGGAAAGAAAAATCTTAGCGTGTTTAGAATATATAGAACATGAGAGAGCTCAGGGAGAAACATCTTCCCATTTCTTTCATTACTGTTTCATTCAACTATTGCTTCAGGGAGCTCAAGTTGACATGTGTGGGATCCCTCCAGCTTTTCATTTCATGGTAACCTTGCAAAATAGATTTGCTGGAAGATAAGATTTGCCTTACAGTCACCCAGCAAGTTTAATGCCTCACTATCGACATGAACTGTGCTTTTCCCAACTAAAGTTGAACACATTATCATACCACATTGGTTCTTTTCTGAAAAGCTAACTCAGGGAAATGAATTAATTAATCAAACACATGTCACTGTGAATTCCAACCAAGACCTGGAAGAGAGCAGAAGGCTATCAGAATTTTCCATAAATATTTATTCCTAGCAAATTATTCCTATGGTAAAGCCTGTGATTGTCCAAAATTATGGCAGTCTAGAAGTACAGAACAAGATAAACAAAGGTTAACCAGCCTTAGTTCCTATGTACAAGATACATAATCTTAGCCAAAACTCTGCCCATAACTAATACCTGAGGTTAACTTTTACATGATATATACGGTAACCAATGTGAACTGTGGGTTTGAGAGGCCCCAGTTACACACCCACTAAAAGGCCAAATAGAGATTATTCACTCTGACCTATACCCTGGTTGGATCCCTTCACCTTCAGAGATTCATCCCTGTTTGTTCAGGGTATAGAAACTTTATTTTTTATCACAATATAGAGGGGAAAGGGGTCTGGCTGTCCTTCAGTCTAATGGAAGGTTCCCTTACTCATACTTAACTTTAAGGATGTAGGTAACATGGGTCACCCCCAGCTTAGGGGAATGTAGTTCTTATCAATTCCTCCATGGGATGGGAACTAGTCAGTGGCTTTTCTCTATTTGGAAGGCCATCTGTCATTCATAGGTTCCATTGGGTGAGTTGACTAAAACCAGGATTCAAACTCATACTACAGCAAGCTTCCTTAGCTATAACCAATAAAACTTGTGGCCTGTTTTATCGCAACGTATCCTGGTTTTGTCATTATTGTCAAGCAGATCTTCCTCTGCTGCTGAGACTGCGAATATTTATTATGCTATGGGGACTTTATGATAACACACACATACACACATGTATGTAACATCTAGATGCCTTAGATTTATGCTGGTATCTGTAATCGCACACACTCCAAAGCAACTTTGGTCACATCTTACAACTGAATTTGTATAGTTGTAATGATGTACAAAACTGGCCAGAACAACCTATGGGAGTTACTTCTTGAATTTTACATAGATGCCATCAAGATCAATTAATTTTGACTTCAGTGACAAATTCCAGGGCATGCACTGAAGGAAAATAATAAAGCAACCTTGCTGAAGTTAACCCAGTCTAGGCCTGGTTAGTGCCTGGTAGGATGTTCAGATGTTGTACTCTATAGAGAACAGTAATCTGTCTGAAAAATTATCCACAGGAGAATCATCTGTGTTCTCTTGCTGTCCTCCTATTAAAAGACAGTCCATTTTGGATCTTTTAAAAGGAAAACATATCCTAAAAAGAGAAGAAGCCGAACCTTGAAAAAGTCTATCAGTATCAGGATGATAGTCCAAACAAATCATGTGGTCAGTTTCTTTTGCACAATGGTATGACAGTTTGCATTTATACTTAAATTAAGCAGTTATTTCTAATTTTGTGTCTGTACTGAAAATTAATGTTTGTAAATTTCATGGAAAATATATATATTTAAAAAATCTTGTTTTTCAATGATGTAATGAGCCACCCAAGGTTCAAGACATTAATGAATTTCAGGACCTTTGTTCTTATAGTAGGCACAATATGCTTCACTGCACATGCTTGCAAAGCTCCTGTGGAGGTATACCACAATAATGTCATGGTGTCACTTTGTTTTCTCATGCATGGTGAATCCTATTATGTGGTAGTTCTGTCATGAAATATACAGGATTCTGGTAATTCTCTGGGTCTGTAATGGAGCAGTTTTCTTGAGGAGAACCACAAAAGCTCATTTCTGCATTCCAATTATTTCTGGAGTTTGGGGAGCATCTTTATTCTTAGATTGAACTTACATTCTCCATAATTCAGTCCATTAATTTAATCATGTATAATTACATGCAGACCTTGGCACGTAGTAGGAAAACTGCTAGCTGTGCAAGAAACATCTAAATCTTAAGTTTAATAAATCATTCATGAATGAAGGGTTTACTCTTCATTCATCTCATGTTTAAAATCTGCCAATCATCTTTTAAACAAGTAGAAACAATACCATTGGGCAAACAGTGATATCAAGAAGCAAATACTTTGAAATATTCATTTTCTGGGGGAAAATGTTGTGAAAATTAATTTGGCTGGTTATTTGATGAATAAACATCTATGAATTATGAAAATGTTCAATGAAACAGATAACAATTTCTATAAACTTAGGAGAAAAAGAAATTGAACAGTTATTTGATTAGTTCTATTTTTATCATGCCATTTTACTTTTACATGTAAACTTTCACAATACAGTTATATAAATAGCATAGTAAATACTCACACAAGGCATCTTTCCACCACCAGAATCCTTCAAATGTATTGAAGTACTGCTCAAATCAACTGCCAGCTAACATTGTACACCTCTAGTCTAATCACAATTTCATCTTCAGTAGAGGATGTCTAAACAATACACATTCCTGTAGCTCAGTGGTACCTAACTTTTTTTGACCAGGGACCACTCTCCAACATTAGTACAAAAGAGTTATGAATCAGTTTTTGGTCAACTTTAGATTTGGTTTGGTTATTTGGGATGCTGATTCAGAAAATTGCACAACCATCCAATAGTTGTCATCTGCTCACTCACAGAAAACCACATTTAATAATCTAGAGCTGATGTGGTCTATCCAATGCGAATTTCTGAATCAGCACCCCAAACAACCTCAGGAACAGGACTAAAACAAAGACACCAAGGCGCCCCACTTCCAGGCACCACGTGGAACGGCTCCGCTCAGGGGAAGGGAGGAGAAGAAGCAGCAGTTAGGAGGCCTGTTGTGTCACCTTTTGTGGGTAGTCAGCCTCTCCAATCCTGACATCCCCATTGCTTTGGCACTATAAGAGGGTTTCGTGAGACCAGTAACTCTCGTTGCAATGGTGTAGTAACAGTGGGGGACCACTGATGGTCCATGGATGTAGCTAGTGTGTGCGCATAGAAGGAGCTCAGGTGGGATTCTCTTCACCACTATGGTCACTAGCAAGTTAACACCTGTTTACCCCAATAACTCATTTGCTTTTATTTATATCCTGCCTTTCCACGAAAGTGAGACTTTCATAATAAGGTATTACCGGAACCGAGCTGGATCTAGTTGTCTTGATTCATTTTCTTTTTGATGAATGTATGAAATGTTGCCTGTGCGGATCAGGTGTTTGTGAAGATGGTTCTGTTTTATACTGTTCTTGTTTGTACCATTTCTCTATTTTTTCTATCCTAATATTTAGGTAAAGGTAAAAAAAAAATCTCTAACATTAAGTCTAGTCGTGTCTGACTCTAGGGTTTGGTGCTCATCTCCATTTCTAAGCAGAAGAGCCAGCGTTGTCTCTAGACACCTCCAAGGTCATGTGGCCAGCACGACTACATGGAGTGATGTTAATCTTTAGACATCTTTATTTAATCTAAGTTTTGTAGTTTGGTAAGGCACTAGCACTATGTGGCAAAGAAGGCTTATAAAACCACAACCTCCATGATTCCATAACATTGAACCATGACAGTTAAAGTAGTGTCAAGTGTATTAATTCTGTTGTGTAGATGTATCTGGAGACAATGAGAATAATTTGTCATTAAAAAACATTTTTAATGTTTTGTCTGTTATATAACCCACTCAGAGAAATAAAAGGTTAATTTAAATGCTGCTGAGAATGTGTAGGTTCTTTGAATGAAATGGTCCTTTGGTAATTTTTTTCAGATCTGAAATAAACCAACTTTTTTCCCAACCACTGTGGCTGAAAATCACTGGAAATAGAATGACTTCAATGTTTTAGAGAATGAGAATGGGGTTTAACTAAGAATGGTAATTTTAATTAACTGGGGATAGTTTGAGTCCATAGATAATTCATTAGGCTGAATTATCTGAAGTTTCAGAACAGATGGTTTGGTTCCATGTGTTGAGTGATACTGAAAGGTTTTTCCACTGTCCCAAAGCTCTAACCCATATGAAACATAATTTTATGTAAATAATTTCCCAGTGGCAATGGGGGGAAATAAGTGGAAGGGGCGCATGAAACATGTTTGATTTCTAGTGACAACAATAGCCTTTCACATTTGGAATGCTGTAGAAATCATTGAAGAGATTAACAGCATAGGGGTTAGCAGACCTCAGAACCAGTGTACCTGGATAATGTCATGGGGTCTGTTGTGCTGGAAACACTGAAGATCACACTAACCACACAATTGTGGCATGCAGTCCTAACAACACATGGAGCCAACTGCAAATGAAACCAAAGAGAATAGATTGTACTTTCCTCCCAACATTTAAAGAGACTTTTCTTGCCAAGTTGTGAGTAAGAACGGCATTGTCATTGCTCAAGGGAAAGGCTCTGCTGTCATTCTCCACTGCTCATTCATGTCAACAACTTAGAAATACAAGAAAGAGTCCCACTATATTAGCACTTAATTTAAGGTTTATAACCCCAATTTCTCTGAGATCATCCCAATAGTTCGGTCAACATGACAAAGGCAGATGGAGCCAGTAGAAAATACGGTTCTGTGAAAGTTTCTCTACTGACAGACTTTATAAGGTAAATTCTCAATTCTAGCTCTGGCTGACACATCATCCATAATTGTTTCCCTAGGAGAAAATAATTGATTAAACATGCTATGGGAATTTGCACTATTTATTTCTTTTCAATTGAGTTCAAAGAACTAGTCTGGATCCCAAAACAACTTAGGGATCACCTTTTCTTATATGGCCCAGCCTATGCTCTTCTGGGATCTAAATCTGAGAGTCTGCTTTCCATCCACCACCACCCAGATGTCTGGTGGCTTCCATGTTGATGGGACAGTGAGCTCCAGACTTTGGAGGAACCATCCACTGTGTTGCTGAAACTGTCTTAGAGGGCAAGTTTCCACATGTTGGATACCTCCTTTAAGTCACTGAATAAAACCAGGGGAGATTTACTGCACCCTGATGTGGTAGATACCTGCCATTACTATAAAGACAGACAGGCTCTTTCCTGTAGGGATACTGTACGAGGTTCCGGATGAATTGATATATATATATATATATATATATATATATATATATATATATATGTTTTTAAGTTTTATAATGTGTTTTAATAGTATTGTTAATTGATTTGTATGTGTTGTTTTGATTTTAGT
The DNA here is from genome assembly GCF_035594765.1 of Anolis carolinensis. NCBI lineage: Eukaryota > Metazoa > Chordata > Lepidosauria > Squamata > Anolidae > Anolis > Anolis carolinensis. The sequence continues at coordinate 27,691,037 of NC_085845.1, read as the reverse complement.
GATTGTAAAAAAAAAAAGAACAAATATGTGGTTATGGGACGAAAAAGAACGAAAACATGGTTATGGTACCAGGCTTTTGAGCAAGAGTAGCAGCAGAAATGAGATATGAATATATGACTCACTGACAGATCCCATCTAGACATGAAAAGCGCCTCAAATATATATTTAAATGTATAATTATGACAGTTTTTAATGTATGTTCTTAACTTTATTGTACCTTTTAATTTTAATGGATTTGAAATTTGATGTAAACTGTTTTTTGATGTAGATGTTTATATTGTTAGCCACCCTGAGTTCCCTGATGGTGAGAAGGGCAGGGTAGAAGTGATGTAATAAATAAATAAACTAAATATTTTGGGCATTGAATTTTGCCAACTTCTGTAAGGTACCTTGAGTCCCCTCGGGTGAGAAAGGCAGGGTAAAAATGTTGTAAATAAATAAATAAAGTACTGTTAGTATCAATCTATGTTGAGGCTGTAAAACTAAGGCATCAGAGGCAGAATAGTGAGAAGCATGATTTCCTAGAAAACCACAGCCTGTAACTCCAGGAACCTGCTGTTTTTCCAGGGTCTTCATATTCCCATTGTTCTAACAAGAGCACTGGAATAGAGTTGACCTTCCCCATTTTAAAGCCAACAAAGTTGAAAGCCATCACTAATTTTGTGACAGTGAATTCCACAATGTAATCTCTAATAAGGGTGTGGGAAAAATATAAAGACAGACTGTACGCAAGAACTCCATGTTGGATATCCCCAATAGAAGCCAAACACAAAAGAGAATTAGCAACAGAAAATTGGCTAACATACAAACAAATTTTGAGAAAATCAGACAACCAAAACTTTAATATAAAGACACATGATGAACTTAAAAAAGAATTTCCAAAAATAACATGGTTTCAATACTATCAAATAAAACAGTGCTATAAAGAGGATACAGAAAAGGGATTTTCACAAAATCAAGGCCCTTGGGAAACTATAATGCAAAAAGGAAAAAAAAATTATTAGGATATTATACCAGATGTTATTAGAATGGTCAACTGAGGAAGAACAAATTAAACACTGTCAGGTAAAGTCGGCCCAAGATATAGGCCACAGCATAAACATAAACCAGTGGGAGGAAATCTGGAATAAAAAAATAAAATACACCATAGCCACAGAAATTCAAGAAAATTGGTATAAGATTTTTTTAGATGGTACCTCACCCCTGTCAAATTAGCAAATTTTAACAAACACAATACGAATAAATGCTGGAAATGTAACAAAGAAGTAGGAACCTTCTTACATCAATGGTGGAAATGTAAGAAAATCAAAGAATACTGGAAAAATGTCCACAAGGCGTCACAATCAATACTAGGACTCAAGTTCCCTCTATCACCAGAGACTTATCTATTAGGAATATCAAATGTAAAAACAAACAAGAATCAAGACAAATTACTATTCTTTATTGGAACTGCAGCAAGACTAGTTGCAGCTAGAATATGGAAGCAAAAGGAGGTACCATCCATAAACGATTGGATCTTAAAACTGTTTGATATAATACAAATGGATACGTTAACTCAAAGACTAAGAGAAGTCAAAGAAAAAACAGACTGGCTAGGCTTCAGAGACTTCATTCATAAAGAAGTATATAATTTAACAATAGACTTATTTGATATGTGATATACACCAAAACTACAAGACTGTTAATACCAGAGATGAAAACAGACTACAAGATTTTGAAACCCTCAAGAGGTCAATGGGAAGTCATCCAAATTTTTTTTTTTAATTTTTCTTTTTTTTCCTTTTTTTTACACCTTTTTTAAAGTTTATTATTTATTTATCTTTCCTCTCCTGGTTTTATCTTCTTTTGCTTTTTTGGTCTCTGGTCTCTACTTTCACCCCACTGTCTACACACAATTGTTTTCCTCGCTTTCACTGTAATTACAGATAAAAGCACAATAAAAACTATTAAATAAATAAATAAATAAATAAATAAAGTACTGTTAGTATCAATCTATGTCCAGGCTGTAAAACTAAGGCATCAGAGGTAGAACAGTGAGAAGCATGATTTCCTAGAAAACCACAGCCTGTAACTCCAGGAACCTACTGTTTTTCCAGGGTCTTCATATTCCCATTGTTCTATCAAGAGCACTGGAATAGAGTTGACCTTCCTCATTTTAAAGCCAACAAAGTTGAAAGCCATCACTAATTTTGTGACAGTGAATTCCACAATGTAATTGTGTTCATATGAAGATCCATTTTCTTTTATCTGCTCTCAATTTCATACCTTTCAACTTTTTACGATTTGCTATCTGAATGTTACTGTGAGCATTTAAAAAAGTGGATGCAGAAAGAAATCAAAACTTACAGACTTTCTCATTTTAGTTTATATAACAGCAAATGAGGAAATATATTCTTCAAAATGAAACAACCCTGTGTTCAGTCATAGCATTAAACAATAGAAGCATTATGAAATGAATGACAAAGACTTTTAGATATAATCAGCTGGTTCCACAAATATATCCATCACCAACAGTGAAGCTGGGAATATTTGCATAAGCACATAGTTCTTTCTGTCTGAAACATTTCGGTGTCGGTCACCTGGGGGTGGCCAGCTGCCAAGAAATTTCTTAGAAATCCCTTCTGAGGATAGAGGTGAACTTTCTCCAGTTCTACAGAACCTTTCAACCCTTGAGGTTAAGCATATGATCGCAGCTGCAACCAAGCAAGGTTTGCTGTAGGGGAGTTACATATGTGCCACATGAGATTTTGATTTCATTTCAATGTGCTTTGCCAGACTCTTAATATCTGTGTCCATCAAAAGGTGTGGGATGTGGAAAGAAAACCTTTACATCATTTCATTTTAGGACTGAAAAAAGAATGTGAAGTTAATCTGGTCTACACTCCTAGACTGAAAAGGAATTAACCCACATTATCATGATTTATATTATGTCATAAGTAGGTAGGAGGAAGAAAAGTGCTTTGCCAGATGTGCACTTTTAAATGCTCAGAGACTAAGCATATTCTTAAAAGAAAGAAAGATGCTCCCATCAATCCCTTTCCATTCACTCTAAATTTCTCTTCACACTGAGCAAAATAGCCCTTTTTGCCACTTTTAGCCACAGCTTGCATGGGGCCTGCCAGGTGCCATCAAATGATGCATGAAAAGCCCCATCCCTATTCCTCTGAAGGTAGAGGGGAAGCTCCACCACGGGGAGGAAAGTGTTTGGAGCCACCCGTACTTTCCTCCCCTTTTCCCCATATGATGAGGGAAAGGGCAGTGGGGCAAAGCGTGTTGCTGCCCTTTCTCCCATCTGAAAGGGACAGGGTGCCAACATCCCACCATGTGATAGAGGAAGAAGGGATTGTATGCGTGGCACCACGAAGCATCCTGCACGCCTTCCCTTTCACCAGGGACTGCCAGCACAACAGCCTGGTCCCTGTGGACCATGTGAAGAGGTCCTAAGAATGAACATTTTGCAGAGAAGGGTCAAAGCTCTGTGTTAATATGTCAATCTGAACCTTGTCTTTGCAAATTGTGCATTGTGGTTGTACATTCTGTACCTTGCATTGTCGTAGCATATCCTGTACTTTAGAGAGGCAGTGATCTGAGTGGTGGACTATGACTCTGGTAACCAGGGTTCAAATCCCACTCAGCCACTGGTTGACCTCAAGCAAGTCACATTCTCTTTGCCTCAAAACAAGGCAAAAGTAAACTCTCCTCTGAACAAATCTTGGCAAGGTAACCCCAGATATAGTCTTAGAATCAACCTAAGTTGGAAACAACTTGAAGGAACACAGCAACAACAATTCATTTTCTTCATATTGTAATTACGGATTGTGGTTAGGGCATCCTGTACTATCCATTGTGCTTGTGCACTACCATAAATACTTTGCATTGTGGTTGTATATCATGCATTGTGCATTGTACAATGAGATCCAATCATTGACATATGTTGAACTATGTTCCTATTCTATATGTGGGTTGCATAGAGCTGCCATGGAATATGTCCACATGTGGGCTTTTATGCTAAGGGGATATTAGTTTGAGGTTGGAATCTAACAAATTTAGCAAGGCATAAGTGTCTCAATAGTTACTCAACACTGGCTTTTCTGTGCTGAATAACTAGCCTCCCTCTCAATAAAAGTCTCACTTTCAAAGAAAATGATAACTTTATTCAAAAGTCAGCAAAACCAGAGCTATGCACGTTCAGAAATAAAGGATTAGTCCCAGTTACACTACTTTATAAAGACATTACAGGCAGTCTCGAAGTTACAAATAAGATAGGTTCTGTAGGTTTGTTCTTACATTGAATTTGTTTGTAATAGGTACATTATTAAGTGTCACTCCAGCCAAAGATGTATATTTTTAAGCTTTGGTGTTTGTTTTGCTGTCTGTGTTCTTGTTCAGAAGATTTCATATTTTGAAAAATGTGGCTTGTTGTGGAAGCAAGAATTATTGAGAAAGCATCAGTAGAGACACTTTTTCCCCATGATAACTCTTTCAGGAGTGAATTTCCCTTCTGAGGCTGATATCTCTCACTTCCTGTTGTTTCACCTCATTCTTAACCATGAGTCATTTGTAAGTCAGATGTTTGTATTGTGGTGACTGCCACATTCATTAGTTAGCAACATTTCTACCATTACTTTTGCCTGCCTGTTCAGCAATTGGTTCTTTAATCAAAATATTATATCATGGATATTCACAGTTTCTCTTGGGACACTGATCTTGGTACCATCTCTCCTCAACTCCCTCCTCCCAAATTCTCTCATTGTCAGTCCATGTGCATAGCAAACTTTTGGATGTTCTCACAATCTAACAGCACTCTAATTTCCATCAAATACAATTTTCATATCTGGTAGTTGACATACATGCATTGTCATTTTACAGCGATACTCCTTCATATATGCTACGTCAAGTATTTCCTCTTAATTATGATCTTTATGGGAGGACCACAATGGGGAGGGGGGTCATAACATTCTGCACAACATCCTAGAGCATCAGCATGTGTCTGAACTGATGGCTATTTCAGGATGATGATGATGATGATGATGATGATGATGATGATGATGATGATATCATCATCATCCTGAAACAGTCACCAGTTCACAGCCATCATATACTCATGGTAATGCTCTCTTTTTTTCCTTCCATGAAAAATATTTACATTCCCTAACATAATGTGAATGATGAACCTTTAGTTTAAGTCTGATTCCGTCAAGGCCACTGGTCATTTGAGCTTAGTCATTAGTAGGAGTAGGATCTGCCTATAAACCAAAATGGAACATATATGCAGTCCTTGATGATTATTGCAGAAAGGGTGATTTTATCCAGAGCGGAAGCAATGCTGCACAAGGCACTTCCAGTTCTTTAATCTGATGTCATGTTGGGTACTGCACGGCTGCCAAAGAAAGGCAAGATACCATATTATCCAGCTTCAGTAAATGCATTAAGTGGCAATTTAAATCCTCCCAGCAGAGATGATTTGTGATTTTGTAGAAATGTATACCTAAAGGAAATGGAGTAGCTTAACAGCAGCTGTTTGAACTCCTCTGTCTTCTTCATTTGGCAAACCCAAAGCAGCTCAATAAGAAACTCTCACTGTTCTTGATATTTTTCTTGCTACCTTTATGGTGAAACATTGGGCCTGTTGCAAACTTTGCTTAACATATTACTGCTAAATATTCTGGAAAAAAAACCATATACAACTACAAATCAGAGGGAAAATGTGACAACCTTTTTACAGGTGATGTCATCTATATGGTGTCTTTCCTGTAACAGCTGCAACATGTTCAGGGGACTTGGCATGTTCCCAGTTGTGACACCCGCTTTTTAAGTAGTACGTAGCTAGGTACTCTTTGCTAGATGCTCAAATAACTTGATAGCAGGTGCTGTACATGATTACTGTAGTAAAAAAGTTGTACTTCACCCTATCGAGATCATTCCAGTAAGTTCAATGTGATATTTGTTATATGTATGTACCATAGCCCTGAGCCACTATACATGTCAAATGGAGGCCTGCCATAATTTGAAGAGGGAAGAATAATCTGAGAAACTTCTAGAGTAGGAGTGGGAATTGTAAGATTTTGTCAGATTGCAGTTCCCAAGGGGTTTAGGCAACACAGCTAACGTTGAGGTATGCTGGAGCTGCAGTTCAACAACACCTGGAAATTTGCACAACTGGCATTCCTGTGTTCTACTTAACTGAATACCTTTCCAAGATGGATGATTATTACTTTAACCTGTAGCTGTAGCAATGGATGTTCTACACTTTATAATTTTAGTATATCTGGCCATTAGGGTTGTCCAAATATTCGTTATGTCCTCGTTTTTTGAAACGAGTATTGAAACGTTTTCCCTGGGTGCAACTGGCAATGTAATTCAAACCATCGTTGGCCCATTCTCTAATTGTTTCTTAAAATTTTCGTTAATTTTTTTCCTTCCAAAATTTTTTTAAAATATTTTTTTAAAATTATTTTTATTTTTTTGTTTCTGCAACCTCACATGAATGGGAGCCTAGCGCAGCCTAACATGGCCGCTCCCTGGCCAATCAGAGTCTTCCACGATGGCTGCCAAAGGTGGGGGCTAGCGTCCTCTGTGTCCACGTGGAGGATCTCTATAAAAATCCCCAACCGCAGCCGACCCAAGCCATTCTGGGTTGGGATACTGAGGAGAGAGGGTGTTTGGCGCGTGCTGGGAAGCTGCTGCTTGCTTGTTTGGGGGAGAGAGGGCTAACTGGGGGTAGAGTGTTTCTGTTGTTGCTGGTTCGATATTGTGTTTTTTTGGGGAAAAATTGGCTGGGGGCTTGGGGCAGAGTCCTTGCTGTGGCTGGCTTTAGGGAACTTTTTTTTTCCAAAGGACGTCTGCGTCCCTGCTAGTGCTGAGCTTGGGGTGCTTTCCATCTACTCCTGAGGGAGACCTTTTGCCATTCTGTTTTCTTTTTTGGAATTTAGCAATCACCACATCAGCCCTTCTTTGCAATCCTGAAAGGGGGGGAACTTGAAAATAATAGTTTCCAAAGGATGTCTGCGTTCCTGCAAGTGCATTGCTTCCCTCCCGCTCCGTTTGTAATCCCAAGCCCCCGGGCTGAGTGTTATTGCAGCAATCACAAAGACACACATTGTTTTCAAACCTAAAGAGTACATTGGAAGAAATAGTTTCCAAAGGACGTGGGGCACCCGCCAAAGCATTGCTTCCCTCAAGCTCCATTTCTATTCCCAAGCCTTGGGCTGAGTTTTATTTCTTCAATCACAAAGTCAGACATTGATTTGATTCAATAGAGGGTCCACAGCAATTTATAGTTTCCAAAGGATGTTGCCAATCCTGTCAAGGCATTGTTTGGCGTGTGCTGCATTTCTAATCCAAAGTCTACACAAATAGAAGAGGGACTTTTACAGTGATAAGAACCCAATTGAACAGGAAATAAGACTTTCAAACCAGGAACAGGTTTCTTCAAATATTGAAAAATAGTGTATTATAAAAAGTTATGAAAATTCGCCAAAAATCAAAGGAGACAGGAAACATTCTGCAATTTGTTGAGCAAATTTGTGGAATGTGTTCTCCCACTGTACCAAATTTGATGAGAATAGCTCAAGAAATGAGGGCGGGAGACCCCCAGAAACGTCCCCCCCGGTTTCCTGTTTTTTGGCAATTGCGCATGCGTGTCCGCCATTTTAGAAACATTTTAGAAACATTACGAATTTTCGGAAATATCCGAAAATTTTGGGTGAAAAATTAAGAAATAATTTCTATATAGAAGAGCCAGCACCCCCTACTTTAGAAATGAGAATTGAAACATTTTTTCCATCGATCGGACAAGCCTACTGGCCATGCTATCTTTGTAGCAGTTTTACAAGTGAAAGCCAAAGTGGTGGGCCTAAGGACGATGCATTACAGCAAAAAAAGTTCAGTGTTTCATCAATGAAACCCATAGACCACATCTTCTGATACTCATCCATTTTAGCCAAACCAGGTTTAGTGGACATAAAAAAAATGGTTCTAAAGATTTCCTTCCTTCAGTCCCCTAATTTCATTGGAGTAATGAATGTAGAACATTCCTCTCTGCTAAAAGGATTCTGGTTAATTAAAATAAAAATCTCTAGTTTCAAATCCCAATCCATTTCACTGTCACTGAATTCCCCCACTCTGCCTTTTAAAATAAAACAACAACCTTATGCTCAAGCACTTTTGCTAAAGATGAAATAATGAGTTATATTATCATTATCATTATCAAAAATTTATTAATTAGTCAGTTGGCCTTATCAAAGACAGACAATACAAAAACAACATACAACATACATCTGGTTCACTTAAAATAAAATACAGATATACCAGGTGTCTGCCTGCTTGGTGCCAATATAGTTTAGCTAAAGATCTATCCTCATCTCCCCTGCACTGCACTCCAATCTGATCTAAAATAATGAGTTATACATAATGTATCTGCATGTACCTGGTTACTTTTTATCTTTTAGGTAATTAAGACACAATGAAGTACGCTCTAAGCGAAGCTAGTTAGGGAATGCTGTCTATGCAATGTTGTCTTTGTTTTTATGTGCCTTCAAGTTGACACTGATACTGCAACCCTTCACTGGGGTATTTCTTGGCAAGAGTTGTTTAGAGAAGATTTGACACTGATTTTCTTCTTAGGTGAACAGAGTGTGATTTGTCCAAGGTGACTCAATGTGTTTCCATGCTTACTTAGGTGATCCCACATTGTCCGAGTCTGATTGTCTTCCAGATGTAGTGTTCTGGCAGTGGATATGTAGGTGACTGTGGAGCTCTATTCTTGACCCACATGTTCTTCCACAGTGAGGACATCAGTTTCCAGGTGGAAGGAGGTCCCAGTCAGGGTTGGCTTGACTCGCCTTCCTCTTGACACCTTTCTCCATTTCACTCTACATTTGTGCCTCTTCAAATTCCACAGCAGTTAGAGCACTCAAGGGCCAAGGCTTCCCAGTTCTCGGTGTCTATGCCACAGTTTCTAAGGTTAGCTTTAAACCTATCTTTAAATCTCTTTTGTTATCCACCAACATTACATTTTCCATTCTTGAGTTGGGAGTATAGTAACTGCTTTAGGAGACGGTGATCGGGCATTCGGACGACATAGCCAATCCAGAGGAGTTGATGGTGTAGAAGCATGCTTCAGTGCTGGTAATCTTTGCTTCTTCCAGCACATTTGTCCACCTGTCTTCCGAAGAGATTTGCAGGATTTTTCAGTTTCCATGGTACCTGTGTCTCCTCAATACTCCATCATTTAAAACATTACACCAAATAGTAGTCATTTTAGAAATATATTTTAGAATTTTTCTCATATTTTGGATAGACAACTTTAATTTTTATATCATTATTTTTCAATGTTTAAAAACACAAAAAAGGAAAGTTTGTTACACAAGCAATTCATCAAACCACGTTTTTCGTAGTGCTAACAGGGACCTATTTATTTCTGCACTGGAACATGTTATACAGTTAATTACTTTAAAAATTAATTTCCACACTTTTTACTACCTCTTTCCCATCTATCAAGTATTTTCTCTAGGCTTCAGAATCTTTCCTATTCTTCCTTCACATACTTATCTCCATTTCCCCTCTCTTAACTTCTCTCTACCTTTTTTTCCTGGAGTACAAGTCAGTTTTCTAGTTTTTCTGGTTTCATAGTTTCGTAGCCTACTTTTCATAGCTGTCCTGTTCATATCATCTGCATGAAGGAAACAAAGCACAGCTTTCATTTCTTTTAGAAACCAAATTAACATTTACTGCTAGCAAATTTTCCCGTTGAAGCATCATGATATTTGTGAACATTATATGACAGTGGTTCCCAACCTTTTTTTGACCAGGGACCACTGTGACCAGGGACAACTTGATCAGGGAACACTTTGACCAGGGACCACTCTCCAACATTAGGATCAAAAGGGTTACGAATCAACTTTAGATTCTGTTTGGTTATTTGGGGTGCTGATTCAGAAAGTAGTAGAAATAAAATAAAATAAAATAAAATAAAATAAAATAAAGAGGGAGGAGATTTGCAGACCAGATTTTCGTTCTCATGGCCCACTGCTGGGCCGCGGCCCATGGGTTGGGAATCACTGTTCTATGACATTACACAAGCTCAGTTTCATAATACTGTAGACTTCACTGCTATGTGTATATAAAAATATGCATAACATTGCACCATTGTAACTGCATGGGAAATTGAGCATACTATCTTAAATGTCAGGAGGAAATGGGTTTCAGCATCATACTTCCAATGGCTGATTAGCTGCAACAAGAGAACTTTTGAATAGGAAAGATTTTAAAACATTGTGAAAACTACCTTGATGATGCTCTTTTAAGTCTGATGAAGTCCTGCAGCACAAGACGGAAATATTTATATACTGAGGAATTAGGCAATGCCCTCTTCTTCCTTTCTCCCCTTGTCCTTTTGAATTCCTAATTTGAACTTCTGACACACACAAAGATTCAAAAGGAATTCTTGCTGGCATTTGGCAATCTGTATATTGTGTGTCCGTGGGTCATGTTTTGCTAACAATCTGCAAAGCCCTGTTCTCAATTTTCTTTGTTCTTTTATGCAATAATAGTTTTGGTTAAGCCTCCAGATATGTGGCAAATTGGATAAAGTTTTTGAAGCTTTAGTTTATAATAATGTTTCTTGTAAAAAGTGGTCAACGTACACATAATTGGTTGCTTCATTCTTTTACGTAATGCAGAGCTAAGGCCAAGAAGGCTAATGCAAGTTTACCATAACTATCCCAACATATATGTATCTTCCTTGGACTTCTGCCACTAGAAGCAAGGAACTTTACTAAAGCACCCAAGAGAGAACACAAGAAGGAAACAAGAACCTATAATTTAATTTAGAATGTGAACAAAACCCGCTAATGTTATTGTTCCGGAGAATGAAACCAGGTTGTGGATTATTCGAGAAAGTTTAGTGGTCAGGCAAAAGTGGAAATCCAAGACTATGCTACTAAATGAAAATTGGTGGAACTTGACACTGATAAGAAGAACTGAGATTTGTGTTACTAGTTAGAAGTGATAATTTAAGCTAAAGGATTTGTTTCCTACTCCTCTCCCCCAAAATATACTCTGTGTCTCTAGATTGCATCTAGGGACAGAAGGACTGAATACAGAGAACTGATAACAGTAGCTTTAGCCAGAATCAAGCAAAGCCACAGAAATGTTTCTGAACTGTACGTTTTTGCTTATTACCCAAGTAAAATGTGCCCCTCTAGATATTGGGTTACCATCCTAATTAAGTTAAAATAATTAAACAAAGAAGCATTGTGGGATGTGACTGTTAAGTTATTGCAGGTGTTCGTTATGATAGTCCCCAGAGCAAATCTCCAGGGCCATTTTTTACTCTGAGAAGAGTAGAAAATATAAGCACTTATCTTGATCATTATCAACAAAGCAGTTCTAGCACATTTCATCGCCATGATGAAATCAGCAGAGGCACTACAGCTAATGGGTAGCTACAAGTGCATGATAATGTCATTTTGCTAAACAGTGGTTGGGAGAATTAGATTATATAGGCTGGCAGGTAACAGAACCTGTCATTTTTGCTGTATTTGGACCAGAGGAACGAACAGTGTTCCAAGTGTAAAGTCCTGACATATGGCACATGATGAATGGGATTGTCTACAAATAAAGAATGATGACAGGTGAGAACTTTAGCAACTGTCTCTCAAATAACTGGAATTGCAGTGGGGTTTTTTTTAATAAACAAGATACAATGCACAGATGCAATGAAAAAGTCAGTAATTCTTTGATTAAGGTCTATTTCCATCTGGTAACTTTCTGGCTAGTTTGCAGCTCAATTATATCCAGGGTAGGTTCTAATTATTAAACAGTACATCTTTGAACTCCCTGGATGCAACCATTATTTGGGATCTTAGCATTGGCTAGAGGTTCTTAAGAAAAGAGTTGAGCCAATTCTGCTGTGTTTTGGAATGGTCCAAGAACTCTAATGAGAAGCAAAACAGCTAACTTCCCCTCACCTTCTTTTTTCTGGCCAAACTTGACTAAATTTGTTGAAATATCTGTGCTTAATTATTTCTCTCAAATGGCTGGCTTTACCTGAGAAGGTTTACATCAGGCCTTGTGAAATGATTCCCAGACATAATAGGCTCAATAAAGTTCTTTGCAAGACTTTGAAAGAAAGACCAGGGATTTTCCCAGTGAAGCTTCCATTTCTTTTCTAGCAGCCAGAACCAACTGTGGAAAAGATTTTCTTGAAATTGCACTTCAAAAAATATTAACATTTCCTAGCATTGCCTTCAGTTTTCAATATATCTAAATATATTAACACAGACAAAATCCATGAGCCTGAGTTCATAAGACATAAGTTGATGGCCAGAATTAATGGAAATCCTTCATTCATTAGATAAATCTGACTTGATGGTAAATCAACAACAACACATCAAAATAAATCTGTAGTTCCTAACCATGTAATTGATTACTACAGAGACATCAGTATTACTAAGACTTTGGTAGAAAATGAGAACTATCCTCAGTAAACTAAGAAACTGGAGCATATCCCACTGTTCCCTTTCCTCGACTCAACAAGAGTGCATATGGACCAGAATGACCTGTATTTATCTGAACTGTAGATATTATTGAAACTAAGGAAATAGTAGCTATGGTAATTGAATATTCATTTGGGTGGAAATATTGGCCACCCAACTACAACAGAGGTTTGTCTTTGCATATTTTCCCTAAATATATTATTCAACAAACTAATGGAATGAAACAGAAAAGGAATCCCCGATGGCAAGAACTGCGGAGGAGAGAAACTGGATAGTGTCTGTGAAAATTACTATGGTGAAATTAAGATGCGTACTTTAATGGAACATTATAGGCGAAATAGTGAACCATGGCTATTAACTAGCCAATCATGCACCAGCATCTGAGAATATATTGTCAGCAGCATCCCAAAGAATGGGTTCCTAGCTCCATTTGTGACCCCACAGAAGTTTATTTAGGCAACAGAAAAATACCTCATGGGAGAAAATTCATCCTGCAAAGCTTTTTTTTTTTTCAGTAACAAAAGTTGCTCCATGATTGTAGAGGGAAAGGACAAAAAGAATAGAAAATAGTTTCTGACATACACGGCACACTAAATAATAAAAGCATTAAAATTTTATGACACTCCCAGGATAAAGAGAGGTCTGTTTTGATAGCAGATTTAATTCTCTGCAGTTATAAAACACCAAGATTTACACAAAATTAGGGAGTGTGGTGAACCGGTGATGTATGCCAGAAATGTCACATCCCTGTACTCTATTAATTAATATATTATGGAAATGTCCTGAGACACAAATATTGTGGGCAGGAACACTAACGGCAATAAAAGATCTTCTTGGAAATGATGCTTTGCTATTTCAGGACTGATGTGTCTTAACCTTCAAAATGAGACTACCACCTGTAAACGATAAAAATGAAAAATAAGATGTCACCTTGAATTTGCCTGGCGAGGTAAATGCATTGCTGAGTTGGTGGCGGTGGAGGAGGAGGAGGAGGAGGAGCACTGTATTTTGTATTACACTTGTGAAGGGACCAAAAGCAGCACGGAGAAAATACATTATCCATCAGCTCTGGAATATGGTGGTAAAGTTACTTCGACTATAAATCAGATGGCATTTACTTCAGGCTTCACCAGCCTATGTCAGACTTGCTATCCTGACAAGCCATTCTCAAAGATCAAACACTTGTCTTGGTCAATCTGTCTCCAGCAGAGAGTAGAAAGCAGCCACTTTCCAGATTGCAGCCATTCTGGCATTGATCCTAAGGTGTTCTGTATAATTCTTCCAGTCTCTTGTGGGTGAGAAAAAGAAAAGCCTCCTGCTAACTATTCAGGCTTAATCTTGGGAATTAATTGGCCTTGGTAATCCTAATAGATGACTTTTTCAACCTTATTCATCTTTCTTTATTTTTTAGAAATGTTTATTAATATTGGCGATAATATCCTTTTGGACTGACTCAGTAGGATGGGCTTATTTTAGTGGGATGAGAGCCCACTAAAGGAGAAAGGTAGGGTATATATTCAATAAATAAAAAAGATGAGGTTGATGTCTGTTGGTGGTTCCATTGTTATCCCATCTACAGAGCAAGCATTAGAACATTGTTTCCAGCTTCATGAAAACTGTGCTATGATGTTTTTGAGCTACCATCTTATTCCCAATGTGTTTAATATAAATATGAGGCTGTTGGGAGCAGTTTGTCATCAAAATGCAGATGATCATCTGAATCTGATACAATTGTCCAAATTCTTGGCCAGCTCTTGAATAGTGTCGGGTGCCGAATGAAAGTCAATGAACTGATGCTGAACTCTGCCAAGCCATGAGCCTTTTAGATGAGTGATTGCAAAGATTATTTGCTACTGAGCCAAATATAATGATTTGGTATTTGTTTATAAAGCTTTAAACAACTGGGAACCTTGTTAACTGAGGGATCAATTTGCCTCTGGTAACCCCATTTGGTCTTTCAGGTTATCTGGAAAGGTCCTATTTGTACTGCCACATACTCCCGGGGTTTGTTTAATCATCATTTGAAGCAGACACCTACTTGGCAGAATGCTCTTTCACATAAAATCAACATGATTTAATACTTCCTGGTTTTTAACACATTATTTTCCACTTCAGTCCTTATTAATCCCACCTACCACCTATGTAGTACCTGCTATAAGTCTATTGTCAGTCAAGTCTTGCTGTTTACATTCTCATATCTTTGTTTATACCTCTGTTGGCATTCTGTCTGGAACTAAGCTGTCTTGAGGCTTTTGGTATCACATAAACATTCCACAATAACATGGAGCTGTATGATATTTAATATTTTTATGTCTTGTAAAATCATTATTTACTTTTGGGAGGAGAGCTTGGATTTCACAAATCTTAATCCAAATCAGTGTTCATCCTATATCAGTCTGAGGATTTATACATACAAATACATGTTACTAATCATTTATTTAAATATACTTTCATTCTGTGACATCCTTCTGCGATCAAGTTTCACCTGTGGACAGATGGACAGCTTCAAGGCCCCTGATGTTGTCCCATGTTTTTCCATCTGTTAATTGGATTTGGACTAGCGAACTTTTCGAGTGGACAGTACCTTAAAAACAGAGGGAAACCACAGTACAGACCACTATTGATACAAACTGAAAGATATACAAATTAATTATTTTAGGAAACGTGTGCCACTTCTGAAAAGAAAGCCTGGGATGGGATGGTGTGATCTTCTCATACAACAGTAGATGGAATTGAAAGTTCAGAATAACAAAACTCAGACAGCTTTAGAAATGTGTCCTGCTTAGAAGCAAGGAATACATCTGAAAAGACGTTGAGCATTTCTAGCAAGTTTATATTGCTCTTGCTTGGTCTGACCAAAGAACAGGCATCTGCAGCAATCAAGATTTGTATACTTAAGAAGGAGCATGTTAACTTACTCTGGAACAGGCCTACAACTTTTCTTGTGAGCACCATTTGATCCTTTTAAGCTGTTCAATTTTTCACCTTTAAACCTGTTAGCACATTTTAAGGAAGTGATAATGTTATGCAGAATGTAGCAAACTAGCAAGTACATCAGCTAAATGCATCCTGCTAAGAATAAATTAAGTGAGTTAAAATAAAATGCGCTGTTGTAACCTAAAATACTGGAAGCTTACCCAATAATTAATTGTTAATTTCATTGAAAGATTATCCTCATCTGAAATTTCTTCACTTGTGAGGAATCCATCACAGCTGCAAGCAGTACTGACATCACACCAACCAATCCATAGTAGAGGCTACGTAGAATTACAGAATGATAGATCTGGAAGAAACCATCTGGTTCAACCTCTTGCTTAGAGCAGAATCTCTAATTAAAGCTAGTCATGAGCCCGAAATTTGTCTCATTTGTTTCATCCGTGTTTTTGTTTTGTGCTGCTCATTCATTTGGCACAATACGGGAGACCCCTTGCCAAACAGAAAAAGCAGTGAAAAGAAAGAAAAGTGGGAACAGTAACCATAGGGTTGCCTTATTTTCGTCCTATTGGCGGCAATGGGCAGGCTTCCTATGCTCCCCTTCCTTCAGTATTAGGGCTAGAGGGTCTCACCATTTCACTGATCCTCAGGCTCTCTCCAGCATTCATTTCAGTTGTTAGGGTTTGTGGGATAAACCCCTGTCTCTGAATCTGAGTAGGTTAAATGCAGTCTGTGATGTTGTTTTTGCAGCCCTTGATTCTTCTTCAGGTTCCATTATCTTTTTAAATGAGTAGCAAGCCCCTCTGTATTTTTCAACACACAGTAACTTGGAAAAAGACTCTCTTTAAGAGTGTGTGTGGCCTGCAGGCCCAAAGCGCTCGTGACTGCCAGGGCTTGCAGCTGAGCGCTGAGCAGAGCTCTCTCTCTCAATCAGTCGTATAGTCGTTTCCGCCTCTTCATGACCTCATGGACCAATCCACACCAGAGCTCCCTGTCGGCCGTCGCTGCCCCCAGTTCCTTCAAGGTCAAGCCAGTCACTTCAAGGATACCGTCCATCCATCTTGCCCTTGGGCGGCCTCTCTTCTTTTTTCCTTCCATTTTCCCCAGCATCATTATCTTCTCCAAGCTTTCCTGTCTTCTCATGATGTGGCCAAAATACTTCAACTTTGTCTCTAATATCCTTCCCTCCAGTGAGCAGCCGGGCATTATTTCCTGGAGGATGGACTGGTTGGATCTTCTTGCGGTCCAAGGCACTCTCAGGATTTTCCTCCAGCACCAGAGTTCAAAAGCGTCTATCTTCCTTCGCTCAGCCTTCTTGATGGTCCAGCTCTCGCAACCATAGGTTACTATGGGGAATACCATTGCTTTGACTATGCGGACCTTCGTTGCCAGTGTGATGTCTCTGCTCTTCACTATTTTGTCAAGGTTGGCCATTGCTCTTCTCCCAAGAAGTAAACGTCTTCTGATTTCCTGGCTGCAATCTGAATCTGCAGTGATCTTCGCGCCTAGAAATATAAAGTCTGTCACTGCCTCCACATTTTCTCCTTCTATTTGCCAGTTATCAATAGGTGTAGTTGCCATGATCTTGGTTTTCTTGATGTTTAACTGCAACCCAGCTTTTGCACTTTCTTCTTTCACTTTGGTGATAAGGCTCCTCAGCTCTTCTTCAGCTCTTCCTGAGCAGAGCACAGAACACCTCTTATTAAGCACTTGGCTCTCAGCTGCAAGCCCTCACAGTTGCGGGCTCTTTGGACTCAAAAAGTTCCTTCCAATGCTCAACTAAAATCTGTCCTCTGGTAACTTCAAACCATTAGACCCTTTCCTACTTCTGGGGCAGCAGAGACTAAGCCTGCCCCCTCTTCTCTGTGGCAACATTTGAAATATTTAAAGAGTGCAGTGAGTTATGTCCCCTCCCAGTCCTCCCCTCAGCAGAACTGTACACAGGATACTAGATGCAGTCTCATAATGAATTTGAATCAGGGCAACAAAATGATGTCATAGGTTTATGTTTGATTCCATTCCTATTTCTGCCCAAATGAAATTTGCTTTTCTCTCTTTTTTCAGCAGTCATACTTTTGATGTGTTGTTGAAAGCTTTCATGACCGGAATCACTGGGTTGCTGTGAATTTTTCGAGCTGTATGGCCATGTTCCAATAGCATTCTACTGGAACATGGACATATAGCCCGAAAAACTCACAGCAACCAAGTCATCCTTTTGGTTAACATTTTCTTCAAATTACCTTTAATAACTCCAGCTTCCATACTATCCTTTCAATGTACATGAGATAATTTCTGGGCGTGTAGGCTATATAAACTCCAAATGCATTTCCATTTCATAAACAAAACACAATTTTATTGTAGCTAATAGAAGTAATAAACTCAAGATAGAGTGCCAGACTGAAGGAAATACAAATATTCACAGTGATTTGAAGTTTCAGTCAGCCAATCCTATATACACACAAAGAGAAAACAGCCATTCCTCAGTGATGCTATGCTTGGAGGAGAGTAGAGGCACTACAGGAGCATCTGGCTATGTCACTTTGGCCAGACAAAAAGTGATTCATCCCAAAGTCCAGCAGATGATGCATTCTATGGAGATTTAGCCAGATGCTTCTGCACATGCATGCACGCACCCCAACTCTTCTCCAGGCAAAGCATAGTTGGGGAACATAAGGAGCTCTACAGTAGGTCTAGATATTTAATTTGACCACTGCAGAAACAGGACAGGAATGCTAACCTCCACAAAACAAAAAAGAAGCATCCAGAGACCTAAGGTTAGCTTTCTTCTATGTATGTCACTCATAAGAGGAAAACGAGCTGGAATCCTTGAGATAAGTGAAGTCACCTCATTGTAGGCCAAAACACCTGGGGACCCACAGGTTGAGAACTACTGCACTAGAACACTTCCATGTGTATACAAACATGTTAGCTTGTTACATCAACTTATCTGATTTCTAGTTTCTCATATCTGGTAGGAGCTGCCTGTTTCTTCTCATGTGATCTTAGCATAGTTTTATTTTTAACTGAAATGTCATGGAAGGATCTGCCAGATGTGTACCCCTTGTGCTTTGATGTATCATCTAATGTATCACCAGGGTCTTCCTCACTCCTACCTCCAAACTTCTAGTTCTGTATAGAAATGGGTCTTTTGCTTATTGAGAACCACTAGAGGAAGGAAATCCTATAGACTAATATTTCATCTAATGCCTTCTTTGTGAGGCATTTCGCCAAAATGTTAATCTGAAGCATTTCCTTCCTGCAGTTTTATTCAGCCTTACCCTTGAGTGTTTCCAGTGATGGATATAGCTTTTAATGGACTCACTCTAACTATAGACAGTCTCAAAGGTAGACAACAACCAAGAAAAAAAATATCCCTGCAATATTCAGCATGTACCTGGAACATCTGTACCCTGAATGCTCAGAGATTTCAATCATTGATCTCAGCCAACTGCTTATCTTCCGGAACCAAATCCACAAAGCATTCACCCACCAATAAATCCTCCTTTCCCATTATTTTAGAAGACTTTAACAGCAGCTGGAATGACAGAATTTTCACTCTTTGGGGATTCTTGTAGTGATTTCACAATATTTTACCATATTCAGGATATATTTCATCATGTTCTAGTGTTTATTTTGGGAATGACATCAACTAGTGTGTTTTAACTCCATTGACACTCCTGAGATACACACATGGAATTATCTACCCATTAAGATATTCTCTTTTTTATAACTCATTTTGTAATGCATCTTATTTCCAACTTTTAAGAATATTTCTTATTTAACTTCAATAATCATGAGCATAACCATGTGGAGCTGGGTGAGCAACTTGAAGCCCTTCTATAGATAGTTGGAGATATCATAAGCCCAAACAATTACGGTGGAAGGCAGAAAGAAAAGAGGAATACCACTTTACAAATGGATTGATTTCTTGAAGGAAACTATGGTCCTGAACCTCTAATAACTGAACAATGCTGTTGATGTTGAAGCTGACCTAATGTCAAACGATGATTTCTGTTGGAAACCAAAGATAATACTGTATATCACAATCCAATGAATGGTTTTGGTCTACTTTTTTAAAAAACACACACACACACACACACACACACACACACACACATTTTTTTTCTTTCTGACCAGACCTTGTTGAACCTGGAGGAACAATTATTTGTTGATTGTTGGCCTTTCTATTTTATTGGTTTAAAATATTGTTGTTGATTTATGCTTAAAATTGTTCATTAGGGATAAAATAGAATAGAATAACTTTATTGTCATTGTATATTGTACAACAAAACCAATGCTTTACCCAGCACACATCACAAAAACAACACACACATCTCTCTACACTCCAACCAGCACCACAAAGCCCAAAATGCCACATCAATGCAAAACCATGGAGTTCAAATTGATAAGCTGTTTGCAAATCCCACTGAACTCATGGCATCTTATTTATCCTGGTGGTGCAGTGGGATAAACCCTTGTGCTGGCAGGACTGCTGACTTGAAGGTTGGGTTGCTGACCTGAAGGTTGCCAGTTTGAATCCAACCCATGGAGAGCGCAGATGAGCTCCCTCTAGCAGCTCTATCTCCATGCAGGAACATGAGAAAAGCCTCCTACAAGGATGGTAAAAACATCAAAACATTTGGATGTCCCCTGGGTAACGTCCTTGCAGATAGCCAATTCTCTCACATCAGAAGTGATTTGCAGTTTCTCAAGTTGCTCCTGACACACAAAAAGTCTTATTTATCAGGAAGCACCTCCCATGTCCAATTGTACATGGAAAATAATTCAAAAGTTATATTATTTACTTAACAAATTCATTCCATTATATCACCTTGGCATTCTACCACCTCATTCTACACATGTAGATTCAGAGTTAGTTTCCTGCCATTTTTTCATGGCATTTGTTCTTAGAATACTCTGTAAACAGGCACTAGAGATGTCCAACTGAAAATTTCAAACACATGCCTAAAATGCATATTTCAGAATTTCATAAGATGGTCCGTGATATAGGATAAAGCCATAGGATGGAGCCAAGAGATATTTTCCAAGGACATGTAACCCTCTGGCATGGTTCTTGCATTAAGGATGCCATCTCTGAAAATATACTTCAACACAAATAGACACAGGTGATGTGTACAAGTGAGTCAAGTTACAGACTGTTCCGTCCCCCAGGACGATGGTTTGCCTTACCTATTGGTCGTTTGTTTGTTTTCCCTCCTTTACATTTTGTTTGAGCCTCTGGCTGCAAAAGCCTAGGAAAAATGGCTTGGAATCTGCAAGAGCTGGCTGCAGTTTTCTTTGCAGTGATTGGTCAAAGAATGCAACATCTTAGGACCGCCCTTTTTACCAGGGTCTAGTCTCCATTTTGGAGCTTCATTCTGGCTATAATCTTCCAACGTGCTGGAGCTGTGCAAGGCTAACTGGGACAAATCATCCTCAAAACCAGGCCAATCTAAGCCTATCCAAATTAGATAAGTATTGAATTATATTGATCTGGAATAGGAAATCTAGTTGGAGGAGCAGGGTTATTCTGTCGCTTCTAGAACTAATCTTTGCTGTAAAGATAGGGAAGGAAAGAGTTTCTCCTTCTAATATAGGCAGCGTGATTAGGGTATAGTGGTTTTATAATCACCTTTGCTTTCTGGAACCAGGGATAATTCTGTACCTAAAACCTATAGAAATTTGTTTCATTTTCTGCAACTTTAAGATCTGTGCCAGGTTTACAACCTTGTATGAATAAACATCCTTTTTTGAAGTTATCCAGACTCAGTCGTTCAATATCTATAGGACAGCTTATAGGGATTTGCAGTTCGCCCGGATAAAGGACAGCACGTTTCAGTTTTATAGTTTTTTATTGTCCGGCGGACGGCACAGTTTTGAGGTAGATCAGCGGTTTTTCCGCTTGAGCTAGCTTGCACGGCTTATAGTTTTTTATAGTTTAGGAAGTTTAGTTTAGGCCTTTTCCGCCTGAGCTCAGTCTGCATACCTAAAGACTCTACCAGCGTCTGAGGCAGTGGAGCCCGCTCTCAGACCTGAAGGAGTCAAATAGTGGGGCTCTATTTCCTTGCTATTTGGCTCGCGTGTGCGCACGTGGCCCAGTGGCTTTCTGGGTTTGCACAGGCTGTGCAGTTCCCAGCAACGTCCAGGGCTCCCTCGGCGGTAGACCTCGAGCCGCGGAGCACCAGCGACAGTTCTTTGGCTGGCTCTGAGGCGTGAAGCCCACCAGAACCAGGCTAGAACCTGGACAGGCCTGGCAACGCTGCTGCGAGTTCGGCCGGAGCACTCGGCCGGCTTCGACCTACCTCATCGTCCTGCGGTGGTGACCTGCCTCATCGTCCTGCGGTGGTGACCTGCCTCATCGCCTGGCGGTGGTGACCTGCCTCATCGTCCTGCGGTGGTGACCTGCCTCATCGTCCTGCGGTGGTGACCTGCCTCATCGTCCTGCGGTGGTGACCTGCTTCATCGTCCTGCGGTGGTGACCTCCTTTCACAGCGGGGAGGAGGCGTCTTTTCTCTCCTCCTTTCCAAAGCCAGCCTCGGTGCTCCTTCGGCGGCAGGCCTCGAGCCGCAGAGCACGAGGTGCTTGAAAATTTGGCGAAGTCGCCATTTTGGCAGTTTACGTCACTCGGGCAAGGGAGGTATCAAGTGGCAAGTTGCTGTCAGTTGGCATTTTGCAGCTTGCCCACTAAAATCTGGCGCCAAAGGTCACAATCTTTGTAAAGTATAGTTACTTAGTGATATATATTGCTATGGTTAAGTGTTGTGCATTGTATTATATATTGCATTTGCTTTTATTGTAAATTTACTTGCTGGTATGTTGTATTTGCTTTTGTTGTAAATTTACTTGCTATTAAGAATACATAATGTCTATGCAATTTCAAGATGATACAGATGGTATACCTCCTTCTGAGGCTGAAAGTAGGAATGAAAGGCCCCAAAGGATAAAGCACCCTTCAGCCAAGATGCTAGCCCATCTAATAGGTGAAAAGGAGCTCCTCCATGTGAGGTTAGGTTCGGCATGGGAGCGAATTGTAACATTGATGGACAGAATTGAGAGCTTGGGTATTACAAGGGTGCCATCCATATTACAGACCGACCTTGAAGAGACCTTCGGTCTCTGGAGGGGTTTGGTGTCTAAGATAGTCCAGGTCCTCGAGCGCATTAACGCCAAGGATTCAGAGTTAGAAATAGTGAGTGTCTTAGCTGACACTAATGAGAAAGAAAATAAGGTGAGGGCAATTCTAGATGCCTTGGAATTTAGTTCTCCATCTGTTAATCTAAGGTCTGAGCCAAAAGGAAATCAGTCTTCCTTATGCAGCCATGAGACCAATCTTTTAAAATCACCTGCTGTGGCACTTAGTCTTAAGTCCAACCGCTCTAGCCAGGTATCTAAGCTAAGGGAGTGTGCATCATCTAAACATAGCCACTCTAGCAAGTCTTCTGCTGCTGGGAGTGCCATCTCTTCCCTAGCTGCCTTGCACATTAAGGAGGCTGCACGTCTAGAGCTAAAGAGCAAGGTAGCGGGGGCGGAGGCTGATGCTAAGGCAGCTGATCTCACCCTTCCCTTTAAAGAAGAAGAGCAACGACTGCAAATAGAACAGGCCCGTAGACAAAGCGAAATGCAAATAGAACAGGCCCGTAGACAAAGCGAAATGCAAATGGAACAGGCCCAAAGGCAAGGTGAAATAGAAATGCTTAGAATAAGGATGGATGCTACTGCCAAAAAGGTAAGGGCTGAGACTTTGGCCAAGGCCCTAATTGAGCCACTCACAGAAGAAAATGTAAGTCAGTTGCCGAAGCAGGACCCTTCTTCCAAGGTGCTTGTGCATCTTAATAGCTTAAACAGCCAGTTTTCGGATGAGGAACAGGAAGACTTCTCTCCTTACCCAGAGCAGGGCCCCAAAGTCACTTTTGAGTTTCCTGCAGAGCAGAGCGTCATAGCGGGGAGCTCACCCTTGCCCGAGCTACCTGTGCCTCCTGCTAAATCCCTAGGTCAGTCAATCAGGGCCTCAAGGCCGAGTGCTAGTTGGCCCTTACAGACAGCTGCACAGGGAGCCACCGATTCGTCAGTGGTCGATATCATCCCTCCAAGAGGCCAAAGGTTGACGCAAGGTGCACGGTGGGAGTCCACTCCACAACAGCAAACTCCTCAATTGTTCCCTTCGACGCCAGAGTCCCAGCTTGTCTCCATCATCAGAAGCCCCAGAAGAGATCTTAAGGACAAGGGTGTCGAAAAGTTTTCGGACAAGCCTGAGGAATTTCTTCTCTGGAAGGCCACCTTCCAGAGAGCAATCAGAGACTTAAAGTTATTGCCTGAGGAAGAACTGACTCTTCTGGCTGCATGGTTGGGCCCAGCCTCATCCTCACAAGTTAAGAAGATCTACGCAGCCCACGTAGCCGATCCCGACAAAGCCCTGGAAAAGGCCTGGGCCAGGTTGCAGCAGAGGTATGGGGCCAGCACAGAGATTGAAGCATCTCTTATGGACAAGCTCCAAAGGTTCCCAGCTTTAAAACTCAAAGACTTCAAACTCTTGTGGGACCTTAGCGATCTCCTTACGGAATTAGAGTCGGCCAAGGAAAATCCAGAACTGCCCGGTTTGAAGTGCCTCGATCAGCACCTGTCCCAGAGGCAGATCTTGACCAAGCTGCCCTTCACTTTGCAAGAACGCTGGGGACAGGAGGTCTTCAACTACAAGGAGGCCCACTCCCAGGCATACCCTCCATTTTCTCATTTGGTCCAGTTCATCACCAGGGCAGCCAGAGAAAGGAATGATCCGCAGACGGGCCTCCCCACCTTATACCAAGGGACCCATCCAGGGAAGGCATCTGAAGTGGACAAGAAACCACCTAGAGAAGCCAATAGACCTGTCAGCGTAAAGGCAGTCGAAACTCAACACAAGACTGATGAACCCAGGTCGGAGGTAAAAGAGTTGCTTTGCCCTATCCACCAAAAGCCTCACAGCTTGGCCAACTGCAGGGAGTTTAGTAGAAAGTCATACAAAGAAAGGCAACAGCTAGTTCAAAAGCAGGGAATCTGCTTTAGATGCTGTGGAGCAACTCCACACTTTGCGTCCAACTGCAAAGAAAACGTCAAGTGTGAGAAATGCAACAGCCTCAAGCATTGCACCGCAATGCACAACTCCAGTGTCATCTCCCACCCCAAAGGGAACGTTTCACCAAAAGAAAAGTCAGCAGTCGAAGACACCGACAAGCCAGTCGTACCAGAGATGCAGGTGGAGGTTTCAGCAGTCGCCTGTACAGAGCTGTGTTCTGACTCGCACCAGTACAGAGTTTGTCATCCTATCTGCCTAGCGGATGTATATCCAGCCAAGAGCCCTTGGCTTAGAAAGAGACTCTATGTGGCCCTGGATTCACAGAGCGACGCCTCCCTGGCTACTCCAGAGTTCTTCCGCATGTTTGACCTTAAAACCAAGATGGTTGACTACACTATGACTACGTGTGCAGGAAAAAAGAAGTTGCAGGGTCGCATAGCATCTGGCTTTGTTGTCTCCTCTTGCGACCAGAAGAGGCAGTTCAAGTTGCCAGACCTGATTGAGTGTTCCTCCATCCCTCGGAACAAAAAACAAATTGTAACTAGAGAAGTTGTGGAGGCTCATCCACATTTGCGACGATTAAAGAATGCCATACCTGCTTTCCGTCCAGATGTGGACATTGCCCTTCTGCTTGGTGCGGACTGTCCGAACTTGTTCTATGTGAACGACCAAGTTAAGGGACCTCCAGGGGCGCCCATTGCTCAGCTGCTACCACTAGGCTGGACAGTTACAGGCCCAGTGTGCATAAACAAGATGCACCCACCATCGTCGTTGGACTCCAATCAAGCACAGGTGCTTAAAGGTGGACGTCCTACACTTGTGCGCAGTTGCCTAAGTCACATCTCAGTCTACTGCCAAGCAATAACTCCAGAGTATTCCTCCATTTTCAAAGTCTCTGAGAGAGACGAAGCCACAGCGCTCTCGAAAGATGAGCAAAGGTTTTCGGACATTATGAATGCTCAAGTCTCACGAAGTGCAGAGGTGAAAGCCTGCAAATCAACCACAGAAATCAAGATGGGCCAAAGATCTTGCCTGGAACCACACCGTTTTGAATGTTTTTCGGAGTGGCACAGTCTTCTTAGAGCAGTTGCTAGGCTTATACATCGTTTAGCTTGCAAAGATAGTGAGCCTTTACAGGTCCAGGATATGATAAAGGCTAAGAGCATCATATTCAAGTCAGTGCAGAGATCTGTTTTCAAGCAGGAAATAGCTAGGCTAGAGCAAGGGCTCAACATCCCTAATCAAAGTCTTCTAAATGAGTTAAACCCATTTCTAGACAAGGAGGGTATTTTGAGAGTTGGAGGAAGGTTAGCCAAAGCTAAACTCAAGGCGTGCATAAAAAACCCCATCATCATACCCCCTAATAGTCACACTGCATTGCTGCTCGTTCGGCATCACCATGAAAGGATCCATCATCAGGGTAGAACTCTAACTGAGGCAGCCCTTAGAAATGAAGGTCTGTGGGTAGTTAATGCCAAAAGGTTGGTCAACAGTTGTATTTTCAAATGTGTTAAATGCAGGCGCCTTAGGCGAAACTGTCAAAGTCAGTTGATGGCAGAACTACCTCAGGATAGGACTTTGACAGACCCACCCTTTTCCCATGTGGGAATCGATGTGTTTGGTCCTTGGGAGGTTGTCACTAGGAAAACCAGGGGTGGTGTTGTAAATAACAAGAGGTGGGCAGTTTTGTTTACTTGTTTAGTAATACGAGCTGTCCATATAGAAGTCATAGAAGGGATGGACACTTCATCATTTTTAAACGCATTAAAAAGGTTCATAGCCCTCAGAGGGCCAATTAAGTCAATTCGGTCGGACTGTGGCACCAATTTTGTAGGTGCGACCAAAGAACTCAATTGTGTGTCTAGGTTTGGGAGAGACCCAAAGGTTCAGAACTTTACGAATACTGAACAAATTATGTGGACTTTCAATGTTCCTCACGCCTCCCACATGGGTGGTGTTTGGGAGAGGATGATTGGTATTAGTCGCAAAATCCTTAATGCCATGCTTTTGAGTCATAGGTCATTGACGCATGATGTTTTGGTGACACTTATGGCGGAAGTTACCGCAATTATCAACAACCGGCCGCTGGTTCCCCTTACCAGTGACCCTGAGAACTTACAACCACTGACTCCTGCACTTATTTTGACACAAAAGGTGCCAGGATGGAAGGACATCATGTTGCCAGTTCCAGACGGAACTCACCGTGCCCTGTGGAAAC
The DNA here is from genome assembly GCF_035594765.1 of Anolis carolinensis. Lineage (NCBI taxonomy): Eukaryota > Metazoa > Chordata > Lepidosauria > Squamata > Anolidae > Anolis > Anolis carolinensis. The sequence continues at coordinate 27,664,333 of NC_085845.1, read as the reverse complement.
AGGTGCAGTCCTTGGCCAACCACTTTTGGAAAAGGTGGAAAGCTGAGTACTTAAGCCAGCTTCAAGCTAGAAGAATCTGGCAAAGCCCACAGGACAACATTGAGGTTAACAACGTTGTGTTGTTAAAGGACAAAGACTTGCCCCGCCATGCATGGCCCATGGGCATTGTATTAAAGACCTTTCCTTGCCCGGATGGTAAGGTCAGGAAAGTTCAATTAAAGACTTGCAACAGAGACAAAGTGTCCATTTTGGACAGACCAATTAGTGACCTTGTGTTGCTTATTGGAGATGTTTAAAGTTCTAGTGTTTGTATTGTCATATGTGCAAAGGTGTTTGTATGTTTTTGAGTGGTAAATTCCCACATCCTGGGAATTTAGCGGGGAGTGTTCCGTCCCCCAGGACGATGGTTTGCCTTACCTATTGGTCGTTTGTTTGTTTTCCCTCCTTTACATTTTGTTTGAGCCTCTGGCTGCAAAAGCCTAGGAAAAATGGCTTGGAATCTGCAAGAGCTGGCTGCAGTTTTCTTTGCAGTGATTGGTCAAAGAATGCAACATCTTAGGACCGCCCTTTTTACCAGGGTCTAGTCTCCATTTTGGAGCTTCATTCTGGCTATAGTCTTCCAACGTGCTGGAGCTGTGCAAGGCTAACTGGGACAAATCATCCTCAAAACCAGGCCAATCTAAGCCTATCCAAATTAGATAAGTATTGAATTATATTGATCTGGAATAGGAAATCTAGTTGGAGGAGCAGGGTTATTCTGTCGCTTCTAGAACTAATCTTTGCTGTAAAGATAGGGAAGGAAAGAGTTTCTCCTTCTAATATAGGCAGCGTGATTAGGGTATAGTGGTTTTATAATCACCTTTGCTTTCTGGAACCAGGGATAATTCTGTACCTAAAACCTATAGAAATTTGTTTCATTTTCTGCAACTTTAAGATCTGTGCCAGGTTTACAACCTTGTATGAATAAACATCCTTTTTTGAAGTTATCCAGACTCAGTCGTTCAATATCTATAGGACAGCTTATAGGGATTTGCAGTTCGCCCGGATAAAGGACAGCACGTTTCAGTTTTATAGTTTTTTATTGTCCGGCGGACGGCACACAGACAATGCTGTGCTAATTATAACCTCGTATACGCACATCATCCAACTACCTGTTTGTCACCTGGAATAACATAAAGGACATGCAATATGCATCTCTGGTATCTCAGCAACATATTCTCACAGTAGATACCCAGAAAAATAAGGGAACATTTCTTCTTTTGCCAAGATCTGGTCCTCAGCCACTGAATTTCCAAAAGAATGTATGCAGTGCATCCCAACTTACAAAAATTAACGGTGTTTCATTAGAAGCATACTTGAGAATAGTGTAACAGCAATAAGCATGTAAAGATTCAAAAGTTCTTAGGAGGCAGTCCAAGTTCAAAATGTTAGACTCTCCCACAGGCCTGATGGCCTTTGAATAAACTCCAGACTGACATAACCTACAAGGTGAAGAATGACTCCCTTGCTACCCTAGGACCAAGAAAGTGTGACTGATGGTGAATTGTCAAAGGTGTGAATCGGTTCTGTTCAGTATAGAGGAAAACTTTCTTGCCCAAAAAGACAGCTCAGCATTACATAGAACTTTCACTTCTTGCATATCTCAACATCAAATAATAAATGAATAGAAATGAAAATTGTGTGAGCCAATTCCAGTTATTACTCCATGATTTTTTTAAAAAATGTTTTGGGCTCTTCCATATGACATTGTTGTCACCAGATGGATCCTACCACCTTCATTTCAGATGTGACTTCACCTTCAGGCTCGGACTTTCTTTTATGTTTTTTTATCCTTCTCTTCAAATCTTTGGCTGCATACATTAAATTATATGTGCCAAAAGGATCTTATTTTCAGTTAACAAACAAACATTCAGCTACTACAACTTGATCATTTCAGTAGGAATTGTCATTCCTTTCGGCCTTGGGAAATGTTAGGTTCTGAAACAAAATTCAAGCCACCAAAACCATGGGAATTCGGTAAAATCATAAGGGACATCGTTATTTTAGAAATACAAAGGTTGGCATGTTGTTAGGTGTTCCAAACACATATAAGTTCCCTTGTGTCTGAAGTTATACTTTTTTGGCCACAGCATAATAGTCATATTCAATTCACAGCTCCTCAGGTGAAATTGTTGTACATCTAGTTATGCATTCTTGGATGGAGGGAGACTAATTGTCAGTGCCTTCAATGTGCCACTTGATTTTCTAGGACTGTGGAAACAGCAGAAACATTTGAAGATTTGCAGTTGATTAACAGAAGGGTAGTGTAACACAACCACCACTTAACCATAATTGATGTAGTATCCCAGCTATTGTCTCCATTCACCCCAAAACATCCTTGAAATGTACAGATGGAACAACTTGCAATTTGAGGGTCACGTGTGGCCCCAATGCCAGGGGACTAAGTAAAGCTCATGAGTAAAAACCAGTACAGGTTATTATTTTACAAAACAGACAGAAGAGATGCCACTAGTAATCGAGCCCATAAATCATACTCCTAAAATGTAGTGGTGAACCATGAAAAATGCTATAATGCAGGATAGAGATAGAATGGAAATGCATCAGTTTTCCAACTAGGATCAAATTTGAAGTTTCTGACCCCTTGAGAAACTTAGTTGGGAAGAAAAATGGTATGTCAAAAGTTCCCACAAATTGTGAGAACTCTTTCTTTTGTTCCTGACACAACATAAATCATGTGTTTTCTGAGGTCTGCACAAGTCAGAAAAATAACGCAGCTTTGCAGTCAAACCCTACCTTTACAGGGGTTTTTTAACCACACAGAGAACACTCCACAACTTCCCAATGGAAAAAGAACCCTGTTTTTCACTGCAGAAAATGAAAAACTAAAATTCCTCACTGCACCGCTGTACAAACAACCTGGTGAAGCATTTCGGTATAACTGCAGCCTTTCCCAAAGTTGTGCAACACAAATATTATGCTCTAGGAAAAGAAACTCAGGCTGATTTGGAGCTGCAAACAATTGTGGGTTGATTGTGCAACATTTGTGATTTTGCACAATGTTTTTTTGTTTTTTGTTTTTTTTGCAACATTGCTGTTTTGTTTTTGTTTTGTTTTTTGTTTTGTTTTGTTTTTTTTTTACAAAATATTGGCCATAGCCAGCATAGCCAGTGATGTGGAAGACAAGAAGTTGCAATCCACAAATATCTGGAGGGTCACATAATTCCTATCCCCAGTGTATCCCTCAGTAATTCATAGTGTCACTTCCATGGACCTGCTCCTGTACCTGAACAAACCACAATATTATTCCTCAAATATCAGAAAATTTAACAAAATCAGTGACTATTAAAAGATCAACCTCAATAAAAACAACAGCTCATGTTTATAGATAAAACCATGAGATCGGAAGCATTATTGTAAGTGGGTCATAATGATAACTCTGATTGGAGCTCACACATATTAGAAGGTTCAAAAAGCGAACTAGTGTCCAGCTGTAGCCTTGGAACTTTATTGATACTGTACATGTAGGCTGGGCTTAAGAAACAAGATTTTGTAGTTATATTTAACTGCAGATATATTTTTATAAACAGTCATTTGGTTATGATCCAATCTAATGGTGTCACATGGTGCAGTTGGCAGCCTCTGCATCTCCTATGGATGCCACTGTCCTTCCTAACTTTCAAAACAGTATTTCTAATTTAACATCAAAATTCAGTGGCTTACACTGAGTTCTGAATGGGAACAGCTTCCCTCCCAGATATGCCAAACTAATCTACCTCTTATTTTTAAAAAGGAATTAATGAAAGGATGACTCAAAACCAATGAACAGAATGAAATAGTGCACTGAACTGAATAACAAACCAGATCAACCTCCTAGGGAGGCAGATCGAGAAAAGCTCTTCAGGTAGCAGTTTTGGGGCACCATAAAAGCACAGAAAATGTTAATTATTTACATTTTTATTATTGTATGTTTACTGTCAAGGATTTCCTGCTTCATGTTCCAATATAATGTATCTTTCTTTAAGTACTAACTGGCTTCATTTGAGCAGGTGTTGGTGGATCTGTTACTTTGCCTCAGATAGCAAAATATTTTGAGATGGCCCTTGTGGCAAGTAGAATCTGCTGAAATCGTCAGTTAGAAGAGTTAGGGAGAAGACATTTAGAGGAGATGACAGGAACCGTCATAACTCACCCAGTGTAATCTGAGAAATCTGGCACAGGGGAAGGCTTCTGGCTTCGTGTGATGGCTTTTCCCCAAAACTGAGAAGTTAGTGGCAAATATAAAGACTGGGCCAATATGTTGGGGCTGATACTGATTCAGAACATTTCTGAAGTGGAGAGGAAAAGCCAAACAGTATGGATCTCACCATACTATATGCGGGGACATGAGAGAAGCCTCCCACAAGGATGGTAAAACATCCAAACATCTGGGCATCCCCTGGGCAACGTCCTTGCAGATGGCCAATTCTCTCACTCCAGAAGTGACTCAAGTTGCTCCTGACACAAACACCCCCCCCCAAAAAAAACATACTATATGCTTCTGGAACATGGCCATACAGCCCAGAAAACTCACAACAACCCACTGATTCTGGCCATGAAAGCCTTCAACAACATGTAAGAAAATGTTGTGAGGGAGGAAGATGAGATGATCTGAGCTTTCCATGGTGACAGGTTTTGGTTCCAATCAGAATCAAAATCTAACTAATATTTTTAAATCACAGTTTTTACATGATGGAAAGAAATGGTATGAGGTCACTGAACTATAGACATTCAATGTTTTTCCTACAGTTTTGTGGTATTTATAACTTCATTGGAAGCAGCAGATTTATTTGAATATATTTTGATATTGGGAAATGATTAAAGTCAACTAGCACAAACATGTCTAAAATTTAGGAGTTATTATTTGCTGTGAAAATGTTTTCATATCTCCAAATTGTATATTTTTAAAATGAAAAGTTGTTTGTTTCTGGTTTGGTTTCCTAGTGAAGGGTAATAGGGAAAGGCAACACTAAGACTTCCAAATCTCACTTCAGATTCAGTATCCAGATCAGTCCAGGTTGAATCAAGACCCAGTAATGGGACTTGAGCATCCATAGATTTTGATATCCAGAGGGGATCCTGGAACCAAACCCAGTGGATACGAAGTACGCAGTGCTATTGCAGTGTTGTCTTTGGAAAGGAGAAATTAGAAGAAGTCTGGACACAAATGGATTACTTGTGAATACTTAATAAGTAATACTTATGGATTACTTACCAAATGCCCTTTATAAATTAGAACTCTGTAGGTGACTGTTAAAATGTCACTGTCTCATTCATTTCATTGGAAGTAGCAGATCCATACAATCATTCATCAGCACATTCAGATCTATTCCCTCAACTGAGCTGAATGATTTAGCTTTGAACAGAAGCTGTGGACTATGGTTCTAGCAATGGGATTCAGGGCAGATTTTGCCTTCCATTGGGATGGAAGGAAATTAATGTTTGCCTGCTGACAGGACCTAGGGCTTCAGCCTTCTTCTCTGGTCCCTCTTTCACTTACACCTCTTGACTATAGCTTTTTTAAAAGGAAGTTTCTTAAAGGTTTATGACTTAAATGCTTAAATGAAGAAAATCATGACTAGAATCTAAAAAGCACCATAGGCACGCACAATGCTTGCACGTGCGATTCACACAATTCCTTGAGGACACTGTACAACCTCAGGTCTTTACAGTGTGCTAGAAGCTGCTCTTAAAGGACCAGGTTTACAGGTTTCAGGGTGCTGTGGTCATGGGGCTTCAGAAATCCCACTGTATGTATTGGATTCCCAACACAGTCCTTTGGATCCTGGCCCACAACTATTTCCACCATCTGGCTAGATCTGGAAGAATATTTGCTTAATTCCACTGAAGTTGATAGTTACATCCTGCCAACTTTAATGGAAGCAGCCCCAAACTCTGAATGCAAATTTCAAGGCATGCTATACTATGAAACAATCAACTTTGTTTTTCTTTTTAGCCTTACAAAACAATTTTGTTTCTCATAAATCATCCCTGTGCATGTCACTTTCCAGCAATAGGGCTATTCACACAGCCAAGATGTTTATAGATGGAAGCAAAAGCATACAAATGTTACTAATTTTATCTAACTCTAGAGAAATTAGTTTTAACACTTGCCAGAAGGTGGCTTGCTGTGCAGAAGGATTTTACCCAAACATTTTCCCTTGTTCCTTGTCTTCTCAGAAACAATTTGCCAAAGCAATGGCACCATATTAGAAACAACAACGGAAACTCCCCATCAAAAATTATTAGATGCAATGCTAACTGTGCAGCCCACAAAATAAGCCAAGCGTAGGACACATGGTACAGAGAAGACCCACAAATATATTTGTTTAGTTTAATACTCTGGGAAAGGGGATCTTTTTGAAATGTCTATCAAGTATATAAAGCATATGGAAAATAGGATGTAATTTGCAATGCTTATGAGACCAGGTTGTATGAAATCAACATGGAACTGGTTGTTATAGAAGTAGAATGCGATCTAGGAAACATCTACACTGCAGAATTAGTGCAGTTTGACACCAATTTCATTACCATGGCTCAACACTATAAAATCATGTGAGTTGTAGCATGCTGAAGCACCAGCATTCTTTGGTAGAGTAGGCTGAAGTCCTTGCAACACCTCAACTCCCATGATTCCCTGTCATTGAGTCATGGCATTTAGTCATGTCAAATTGCATTAATTCTAGAGTGTAAATTCACCCCATAACTAATTTATTGAGATGGAAACAATCAGTAGCCATCAATTTCTTTCTTAGTTTGAAGTGCTCTTCAGATTGGATCTGGTTGAAACAACCACAAGGAAGGAGAAAATACATTCTGAATTTAGTCATCAAGAATACATGGACACAGGCCCAAAACCAGGATTTTGATTCGGAGGGGGCTGAGTCTGAGTGAGAGAGAATCTACCCTAGCAAACCTTTTGTATCATTATCCCAATACCCCCATGCATATGGGATATATTAAGCATGGTGATCAGATCATGATATGAATAAACAAAACAGTTTAAATAATAAATGTAAGGCCTTCTCGCGAACCACCCTGAAAATTTCGGGGGGGGGGGGGGAGGCTGAAGCCCCTCAAGCCCCCCCCCCCCAGCTACATGCCTGCATGGACAATATCTGAGAAGATATGTATCACTATCTACATATAAATGTCAAGGTGTAGGGGGAAATGAAGCCAAAGGATACATCCACTTTATCAAAGAACATGGACAAGTTTGGGTAAAAAAAAAAATCTTCCCTTAGAGCTTAAAAGAATCAGCACCCAGAACTGTGCATGTAAGCAGGAATGATGCAGAACCCATTCATTTAGAGTTTCAGCAAAAGATCATTCAGGGAAATACAGCTGTTGAGCTGTATTTCATTCCAGCAGTTCCAGGCTGCAAGTCAGTTTTATTTTGTATTTTGTACTTTGTGCCATCCTAAAAGTAGCCCTAAATTCTTCCCTTAGGGATATGAAACTGTTTATGATATTGGACCACCATTTCAGGAATCAAGGATATGGGGGGGGGGGGGATAAGCAGGTGTCAGAAACAAAAACAAATAGTCACTTTTCCCACCATGAGCTTATCTTCTGACAATTCCAGAGATACCTGGAATTTGCTACCTCAAATGCCATGAACAGGTTCCGTGGGGACTTCATTTGTATTCATTTCTCATTGTATTCACTGCAGAGTTCTATTTTCTCCTTCTCTTTTGTTTTTGCTTTTTTGTTTTGGTTTTGTGTGTGTGTGTGTGTGTGTGTGTGTGTGTCAGGAGTGACTTGAGAAACTGCAAGTCACTTCTAGTGTGAGAGAATTGGCCATCTGCAAGGACGTTGCCCAGGAGATGCCCGACTGTGGGAGGCTTCTCTCATGGCCCCACATGGGGAGCTGGAGCTGGCAGACGGGAGCTCATCCTGCTTCCCAGGTTCAAACCACCGACCTTTCAGTCAGCAGTCCTGCCGGCACAAGAGTTTAACCCATTGTGCCTCCGGGGGCTCCTCATTATCCTTTGTTGATAAGAATAGAGTTTGGAAAGTTACTTGGGAGTGAGGGGATTGTAGTTTCAAACATCCTTCAGTCAGCCCTGTAGCTGTCTGATTATCCTCAGAGTAGAGGGAATGGTTTCCAGGCAAGAGTTGAGCCTGGCATCCTTTAAAATATGTCCATCATGCAAAGCCAAATCCTATCATCTGTGTTCATGCTCTTTCCCTCAAGAAATAATAAAATTCCAGACAACAAAGAGAATGTTACGACAAAACTTTTGGATCTTTGAAATCCCGCTGCATTTGTCTCCATCTCTGTTACATTTGTTGCTTTTCAAATGACCTGAGTTATGTTTCGAAGGGCCAAGACAAATACAGCATCATGATACAACAGGCAACACTGCCCCTCCAAGCAACATTTATCAACTATCTCTCATTGTTTGCTGACAGATGGATTTGTGTGTCGAATCATAGCTAAATCAATGAAAAGCAAGTCCAATTGAATCCATTTGTGTGCATGAAGTCTATTCCCACATGGCACCATCAAAAGACGTCTTGGTGGCTAGTGATGCTGCAGCTGTGCAAAGAGAGGGCTGCTTTCAGACAGGTGTATCATATAACAACATTTTTTGGCATTACTTGAACATAGAACACTTGGAGGAAACCAATCTTGCCTGGATCTGACACTTCCTGTGTAATAGCTTCCCAACTATAAATATATCTAACTCTCCCTCCCCTGCTCGCCTAGTTATTGATGATTGAAGCAAGCTGATAGATGCTAGAGCATGTTGGACCAGATGGACAAACACACATATTTTCTCTTACACACTAACCTCCCAACATACACTCACATTGTCCCCTGTTAATTGAGTTTCCATTGTCCCCTGTTAATTGAGTTTCTGGGAAAGCTTTATTTGCCAGTGTGAGTTTCTGCCAGAGCCTGATCCCAGAAGGGCAGTTGGTTCTCGCAGAAGCAGAGGAAGCAGGAGGACATTTTTGCTCCCTGGCTTCAGGTAGGATTTGGCTAAGATTTGGCTAAGATTTTAAACTGAGTTTGGGCTTGGCTCCTGTGGTCAAAGTCTAACTGTTGTGTGACTGTGTGCTGAAAGAGAGCCAGGTACTTAAGTTGATTGACAGCAGGCATTGTCCCCTGTTAATTGAGTTTCTGGGAAAGCTTTATTTGCCAGTGTGAGTTTCTGCCAGAGCCTGATCCCAGAAGGGCAGTTGGTTCTCGCAGAAGCAGAGGAAGCAGGAGGACATTTTTGCTCCCTGGCTTCAGGTAGGATTTGGCTAAGATTTGGCTAAGATTTTAAACTGAGTTTGGGCTTGGCTCCTGTGGTCAAAGTCTAACTGTTGTGTGACTGTGTGTTGAAAGAGAGCCAGGTACTTAAGTTGATTGACAGCAGGCATTGTCCCCTGTTAATTGAGTTTCTGGGAAAGCTTTATTTGCCAGTGTCGCGCGCGCCTCACGGCGTGCACGAAAAAGGCACCTTTACTAACTATCCTTTGCAGTACATACAGGAAACAAAGCAACATAAACAAATACACAAAGACGTGGTTTGTTGCAGTCTGCACATAAAGTGCGTGCATATTACTTAACTGTACAAAGATCCCACTTGGCCACCACGCTCACCAAGAGATGCAACAAAAGCAAAACATTCCCATCACATGCACCAGCTGTCGCATGTTCCGCTTTTTCACACAAAAACTAGACAACTACATCTGCTCCAAATGCAAACAGATGACTCTGATGGAGCAGAGGATCCAACAGCTCGAGCACCGTATTAAGACCCTTAAGGACATTCAGGCACTCGAGCTCTTCTTGGACACTGCACAACACGCTGCTGTAGATCAGCAGCCTGCATCACACCAACACCACCAAGACCATGATCAGGAACCTTATGGGGAGATCAACTCAAAGGTAGACAACCCTCAGGCTTGGAAGGAGGTCACCCATAGAAGGAGACGCAGGACCAGGCAGCCTCCGCAGAACTCCTCTGCTCAGCTGCATTTACACAACAGATTTGAAATTCTTACATCATTAACATACAATCAGGAAACACATCTTGTGGAGGACCACAGTTTCTTAGATACCACTCAGTGGACCATCCTGGATCAATGCGCAGGGGATAGCCCTGACAGGGACAGTGCATCACCACAGTCACACTTATGTAATCATGCAAATGCTCCATCCCCAATCATAGACCAGGAGCAACAGGAACATCCTTGGGAGAGTAATGGGCTCTCGGATGTATCTCAATGGATTGTCATTGATGAATGCACTGGGGATGTTGAGGAGGAGGACAACACTTTACACCTACATGATTCACTTCAACAGGAACACTCTTCAGGGGACATACACACTGTCTTGCACAAAAGGGACCCTGTCAATCCTCAAAGGAAACAGGTCTTGGTAGTAGGTGACTCCCTCCTTAGAGGAACGGAAGCCATCATTTCCAGACCGGATGGGATGGCTCGAGAAACATGCTGCCTCCCGGGGGCAAAAATACACCATATCACTCAGAGGCTCAGCAGGCTCCTAAAGCCCCATCACCCTCCCCACCTTATGTTGATTCATGTAGGTACCAATGACACCGCTAGGCATACTTTTCAAAAGATCACAAATGATTTTCGAGCTCTGGGAACAAAGCTAAAACTGTATAATGTACATGTGATCTTTTCATCCCTCCTCCCCGTTGTAGGACATGGCTCTACAAGGGCCGGAAAAATAGTACAGGTCAATAACTGGCTCAGAAAATGGTGTCAAGAGGAGCATTTTGGCTTCCTTGACCATGGTCTACTCTTCCAAGAGGATGGACTACTGGCAAGCGATGGGGTGCATCTCACACAAGTAGGAAAACATCTTTTTGCACACAGACTCACAAACCTCATCAGGCGCACTTTAAACTAAATCCACTGGGGGAGGGGAACAACAGCCTGGCGAACACTATATTACCCACGACCACAGGGAACCGCCGAAAGGCTAAAAGGAGGGCTGCACAAACACAGCAAGGACCAAGTACAGAGAGCACAATAATCCCAAATAAACAGTTCGAGGGGAGGTCACAGGGGCTTACATGTCTTTACACTAATGCTCAGAGCATGGGAAATAAGCAAGACGAACTCCAACTCCTAGCACAGCACCACACATACGATGTCATAGGCATCACTGAAACCTGGTGGGATGACTCCCATCACTGGAATTTAACCATTGAGGGCTATAACCTCTTTCACATAAATAGAACAAAGGGGAGAGGAGGGGGAGTAGCTTTATATGTCAAAAACAGTTACGTTGCAGAAGAAATGCAAGACTGTAATCCGGGAAACCAGCTTGAAAGCATCTGGATAAGAATCAAGGGAACCGGGACTCAAAAAGATCTTGTCGTGGGTGTCTACTACAGACCTCCGAGTCAGGATGAAGGACTTGATGAAGCCTTCTGTCAACAGCTGACCAAACAGGCACAAAGAAGAGATATAGTAGTCATGGGCGATTTCAATTATCCCGATATCTGCTGGAAAACAAACTCAGCCAAGAGTACAAAGTCCAACAAATTCCTCACTTGCCTTGCAGATAATTTTATGGTCCAGAAGGTAGAAGAGGCAACAAGGGGATCAGCAACTCTTGATCTAATCTTAACAAATGTGGAAGACCTGATCAATACAGTTGAAGTGGTTGGATCCTTAGGGGCAAGTGACCATGTGCTCCTGCAGTTTGCAATACAAAGGAATGCTGAAACTAAGACAAGTCAAACACGCATTCTGGACTTTAAGAGAGCTGACTTCCAAAAAATGAAGGAATTACTGAGCGGCATTCCATGGACGCCGATATTAAAAAACAAGGGAGTTAAGCATGGATGGGAGTTTTTCAAAAGTGAAATACTCAAGGCGCAAATGCAAACAGTGCCAACAAAGAAGAAAAATAAGACAAGTGCAAAGAAGCCAGAATGGATGTCCAAAGAACTTCTAACTGAGCTAAAGCTCAAAAGTGACATGCACAAGAAGTGGAAAAGGGGAGAAATCACCAAAGAAGAATTCAAACGTATAGCCAACTCCTGTAGGGAAAAGGTTCGCAAGGCTAAAGCGCAAAATGAGCTCAGGCTTGCCAGGGACATAAAAAACAACAAAAAAGGTTTTTTTGCTTATGTTGGTAGAAAAAGGAAGAAAAAGGAGGCGATAGGGCCACTGCAAGGAGTAGATGGGGTGATGGTGACAGGGGATAGGGAAAAGGCAGAACTGCTTAATGCCTTCTTTGCCTCGGTCTTCTCACAAAAAGAAAGCCATCTTCAACCTCAGCAACATGGAATGGACGAAGGATTGGGGGAAATCCAACCCCAAATAGGGAAACAAGTTGTCCAGGAACACCTGGCCACTCTAAACGAATTCAAGTCCCCAGGGCCAGATCAGCTACATCCAAGAGTATTGAAGGAACTAGCGGAAGTTATTTCAGAACCACTGGCAATCATCTTCGAGAGTTCTTGGAGAACAGGAGAAGTCCCAGCAGATTGGAGGAGGGCGAATGTGGTCCCTATCTTCAAGAAGGGAAAAAAGAACGACCCAAACAATTACCGTCCGGTCAGCCTCACATCAATACCAGGCAAGATTCTGGAAAAGATCATTAAGGAAGTGGTCTGCAAACACTTAGAAACAAATGCGGTCATTGCTAATAGTCAACACGGATTTACCAAAAACAAGTCATGCCAGACTAATCTGATCTCTTTTTTCGATAGAGTTACGAGTTGGGTCGATACAGGGAATGCCGTGGATGTAGCATATCTAGATTTCAGTAAGGCCTTCGACAAAGTCCCCCACGACCTTCTGGCAAACAAACTAGTAAAATGTGGGCTAGACAAAACTACGGTTAGGTGGATCTGTAATTGGCTAAGCGAACGAACCCAAAGGGTGCTCACCAATGCGTCGTCTTCATCATGGAAAGAAGTGACAAGTGGAGTGCCGCAGGGCTCCGTCCTGGGCCCGGTTCTGTTCAACATCTTTATTAACGACTTAGACGAAGGGTTAGAAGGCACGATCATCAAGTTTGCAGATGACACAAAACTCGGAGGGATAGCTAACACTCCAGAAGACAGGAGCAGAATTCAAAACGATCTTGACAGACTAGAGAGATGGGCCGAAACTAACAAAATGAAGTTCAACAGGGACAAATGCAAAATACTTCACTTCGGCAGAAAAAATGGAAATCAAAGATACAGAATGGGGGACGCCTGGCTTGACAGCAGTGTGTGCGAAAAAGATCTTGGAGTCCTCGTGGACAACAAGTTAAACATGAGCCTACAATGTGATGCGGCAGCTAAAAAAGCCAATGGGATTTTGGCCTGCATCAATAGGGGAATAACGTCTAGATCCAGGGAAGTCATGCTCCCCCTCTATTCTGCCTTGGTCAGACCACACCTGGAATACTGTGTCCAGTTTTGGGCACCGCAGATGAAGGGAGATGCTGACAAGCTGGAAAGCGTCCAGAGGAGGGCAACTAAAATGATTAAGGGTCTGGAGAACAAGCCCTATGAGGAGAGGCTTAAAGAGCTGGGCATGTTTAGCCTGCAGAAGAGAAGGCTGAGAGGAGACATGATAGCCATGTACAAATATGTGAGGGGAAGTCATAGGGAGGAGGGAGCAAGCTTATTTTCTGCTGCCCTGCAGACTAGGACACGGAACAATGGCTTCAAACTACAGGAAAGGAGATTCCACCTGAACATCAGGAAGAACTTCCTCACTGTGAGGGCTGTTCGGCAGTGGAACTCTCTCCCCCGGAATGTGGTGGAGGCACCTTCTTTGGAAGCTTTTAAGCAGAGGCTGGATGGCCATCTGTCGGGGGTGCTTTGAATGCGATTTCCTGCTTCTTAGCGGGGGGTTGGACTAGATGGCCCTTGAGGTCTCTTCCAACTCTACTATTCTATGATTCTATGATTCTATGATTCTACATACATTTAGAGTTTCAGCAAAAGATCATTCAGGGTGAGTTGCACTCTCAGAATCAACAACAATTCACATTGTGAGAATAACTGCAATAGACTACTGACTTCATTTAATTTTTTTCCCCTCCTCTTTGTTTGTGCTTCCTGGTTTCTATCCTGAGTAGCTTTCAATGAATTTAAGGGATTTGTTCTAGATGATAATGATGATGGTCTACAGGTCAATATTGTTCATGTTCTCAGACAGAAATATCTTGATATGATGGCATGTTCATTCACTATATGATATTTTTATCCTTGAGAATCAGCATCTGGTAACATTAAAATGTATTTTTTTTGCAATGTACATTTTTCTATGCAAATGAACATTTCACAAAAAAATTTCAAAATGTGAAAAATAAATAAGATGTGAAATAACTTCATCCAATGAGATTTTTTAAAAAATGTTTAATTCTTTAATAGGAAAATTAAATATGCAAAGTTTGTGTGTGTGCATGTGTGTGAGTGTGTATGTGATGACTTGGACATTTCAGATGGAAAGGAAAAAGTCAGAATATGACCTCTTGGTGACAGTAGTATGTCTGAGAAGCTGGAGGTTGAGGTAGAGAGGGACCTACTTTCCAGAAGGAGATGTGTATGACCCCTTGCTATTATTCATTAAGCAATGAAGAGACAAGGAGAAATTGTGGTGGAGAGAGTGATCTAATTAGGCACCTGGGGTCTCGAGACAACAGCCTATCAATCTCCCAGCCTATTAATCTTCCATCCGAATTCTGGAAGTTTTTTTGCTTTCAACTCTCCTTCCTGACAACTACTGGTTTTTTTCCACCTTGGACTCACTATAATTTATAAGTCTTTTTCACTCCTTGCTGGCTTTGTTTATCTGGACCACTGACGTGCATATGTAAATATATATGCAGGCTGATCACAAGTGCTCAAATAAATTTAAACCATCAGTTCAATAAACTGTAGACAAAAGTGGGCAGCATTTTAGGGTGTCTTGGAATGGCCCCAGCTATCCTACTGATATTTGAGTCACTACAAAGCCAGCTATGCCATCACAAGATCATATGACCTAGCTGAGAGCTTATTTGCAATAGTGAAGAGGGTTTCCAAGAATTGAGTTTAGTTAAAGGCCACTATATGCTGAAAGCCCCCAATGTAGTGCTAAGCACTTTCATCATCACAGATCTCAGCTAGAAATAAGGCACTCAGCAGTGTAGTGGTGAAGCTCAACACCTTGCAGAATCAGGTCATTTCTGAATTGGAATCACTCCATTGTATTTGAACTTTGAGCAGTACATTTTATATCTGATACCCAACAGCCTCTTCTGCCATGTCATCACTCTTGAATGGATGTATCTAGGAGTATTCATATGCAATGCAAAACAAAGCAGGACACAACCCATCAGTTCCTGGACATTATAGCTGATGGCATTTACGGAAATTGCAAGCCATAAATCAGCATATTCAGCAAGCATCGTTTATTTAAAGAATTGTTTTTCAGCAACAGCATGTATGTAATCTAGACCAGAAACTGTGGGGGAAGGGTGGGTGGTTAGAATTGCAGATTTCAAAATTATCCAGGCCCATTCCCTTTTATTTCCAGCCCTGGTGATTTATAGCCCTAAATGTAAAGAATGTGAATTAAGACACGTGTTTGGTGACTGAAACACTTACTCCATAGCTCTGCATGTATCTGTTTGCACTGGTGGAGGGTGAGGGAAGTACTGTAGAGTATAACACAGATGTTAAGAACCACAGCAGGAAATGTCAAGGTAGGGTCGCTTGTCTTAGGTCTGCAACATTTGTCATTGTGAACTCCTGTTCCCCCAAATCCTTCCTGATAGTTTTCCAACGTGTGACCTTTACATGGCTGCACAGTTTCCCCAACTGTTTTCATAGCTCATAAAGTGTTGAGGAAGTGTTTATAAAAATTGCTTAAGGAACCTGTGCCACAAAGTCTTGAGCTTAGGTCTCCATGGCCCAGCTCCGATTTAGTTCACAGAAAAGGGGGAGACTTTGTGTGTGTATATAGTATATGGTATTGTAAATGCCCTAGTAACATCTGTACATGGACCCTCCGGGGAGAGTACCGAGACACAGTCAGGTTTAATGTGTATTATTTGGCCAAGTTCCTTGAACATGTGACGCTTGACTTACTTCCCCCATGAAATAACACATGCGAGCACTTCGCTTTCCTTCTTTATTGATGGTCACTTTCAGTTATCTGACTGTAGTGGGAAGAGATATTATGTCATAAACACCACAGCAACATCTGCAAAGAATCCTCTTGGAATGCAGCACATTAACTGTCAAACCTTACATTGACTCCTGGATCAAAAGTCTGCAACGTATGGTGCTTGACCCACCGTCCTGCAAGGATTCACATGCCTTTTCATGTATGCTGTCATGATCAGATGCAGCCAGAGATGTGACACAAGCTCTCAAGGTACTGTTCCCTGCAGACTACTTTGCAGCAGTGAAACACAACTCTATCAAAACTGAACCATGGTTAACCAAATGTAATTAAAGCAAAATTTCTCATTGAAGCAAAAGAGCTTTTTCATTTCATTTCATTTTTTTAAAATGAGTTTTTTTAAAAAAAATAACAACATGCATAAGGGGGAAAGGAATAAAGCTATTGCTTTCCCCTCTGAACATTCATTTTCAAATTTCAGTCATAAATCAAGTTTCCTTCACCAAGGGCAAATAATCTAATCATGTGTAAAAGCAAAGAGACAATGGCATTTTAAACAGAATGATGGAACTGCAGAAGGTAATAGGTGAAAATAATCTATTAAGAAACAAAACTATTAATATTGTCAGAAAGATTTCGAGGGGCAAACCATTCTTCTCAGTGGCGGAAATAATGTTCTTCTCTAGATGTTTTGGTTAACGGTAATCCAATCCTTTACTTGACACAGGAATAGAGAACAAGAGTTTCCTGTCCGTTAACTAATTAGGACACTCGTGCAAGAAAAGTCGGAGTTTTGAAAAGTTACTTTTTAGGACTCCCAGAAAACCCCAAAAGAAGAAGGGCTGTAATCCAGAAAAGTAGGTTTTTATAGTTGTGCAAGCATACTTCCCCAGGTACTTAGTTGCATTGCCCTTATACTAAACTGCTCAATATGTTTCTCTTAAATCAAAATTTATCATTCTATAAATTAAGCCATTAGATATTGCTCTTTTATCTGGTTCTGCAGAAAACCTCTATTTGACAACTCTTCCAATGCCATAGCAGTAGAAAAAAAAGGTTAAGTGCTTTTATCTCCTGGAAAATTAGTCATCTCAGCAACTTGAATCTAAAATTAGAATGTTTGTTCACATTGACAAAAAAATTAGTAGCAACAAGCAACAACACTGGGAAATGATTTCATATGATCTTCTTAGAACCAAGCGTTCTTTAAGCAATGTATTTGGAAATTGGCAAATATAGCAAGAAAAAAAATAAATAATACATGAATATGCTCCAAAAGTTCAATTGACTAATTATGTGTGGTTAAAGAAAGAAAAACAGAAAGCTGATGCATGCGAGGCAAAATGGATGCTTTTTAATGACTTCTGGAATAACAAAAAAAATAATAATCAAATAGATGTATGCAATGTATTCAAGATGTTAAAAAGTGTCAGATTTTAACTGCATTTTTTCTTTTTATAAGTACCGATTGTTGCCTTATATTTCCAGCGGTCTGAAGAGAACTTACATGGCCTGGTACCCTGTCACTGTGGAAGTCAGAATTCTCTACAAATTCAAACAATGACCAAAATCTATCCAGGACTCATATTTCAGGTGATATAGCCTTCATTCTATGGCCATTTAGTGACTGGCAAATGTCCCCGGGGGATGATATCGGTGTCCATAGGAACTCATCCAAAAGGGAGGAAGTTGCAGTAGTTTGTGAAAGAGGAGACCTAGGGACCATATGAACAGCCCCTTCAATGCTTTTGGGGAGAGAGTTTGTGTTCTCATGGTTTTCCGGGCTAATTTAGCCTGGAAAACCATGGGACTACTGTCTGGACTGCCCCCTCAAAAGCCCTGAACTTTTGTGGGAGCAGTCCAGACAGCAGAAGTAGTGGGTTTATCGCTGGCGAATTAATTTGTTAGTGGGTTTATTCTTCACGGCATGGGATAAACCCACTACTTCCACTTTCTGGACTGCTCCTACAAAAACTCTGGGCTTCTGAGGGGGCAGTCCAGACAGTAGTAACCATGAGAACACAAACCCTCTCCCCAGAAGCCCTTTTAAAAGTAAAAGAACTTACCCAGCCTCCATTAGAGTGGTACCGGAGCTCTCCTGGCACATAGGAATGATGCACCAGGAGAGCGGGGGGGGGGGGGAGTGATTTTCTCCCCCCCCCCACTCTCTTGGGATGTCATTCCTACTCACCAGGAGAGCTCTGGCACCACTCTAATGGAGTCTGGGTAAGTTCTTTTACTTTTAAAGGGGGGCTGGGGGCTGGGGAGGGGGTTTGGGTGTCCGGGTGTTCTCCTGGAAACATCTGGGAACACATCTGGACACCCACTTTCTTGGGCATGTATAGATTATGAACTGGGAACATTCGTGTTTTTAAACGCAAATGTACCCAGGTTATTGGGCTGTCTGGATGACCCCCAATGTAGTTACATCTATGTAGAACTTTATGAAATGTTTTCTGATGCAACTTCTTGGCCATCATTTACTACTTCTCCTGAGATAGTTTAACTAATATATAGAAGTGTTAATACACCAGATAAATATTCCAAACTTGGGTTTCATTTTTATGAATGGTCTTTGAAGTGTTCATAACTACTGCACCTGGTATAATTTGGTGGTTTTGGCGGGCAGCCTTGTCTGCTTGTTCTTTCAGTCATACTGTTTTTCCTTGTCTTAATTCAATACCCTAGTGATCTATGATAACATACTACGTAACTGTGTGAAATCAAAATCTGCAAGAGTTGGTACATCTTTGAGTTAGGATTGCATCATCTGTCATGCTTAGAGTAGATTAGGGCAGGCAAGGTTCAATTCTGGAGTCAATAAAAAACTCAGAGGATCCTAGAGAGTCAATTCTATTCCACTGACTGCAATACACTAATTGCAAGACTGGCCTGCACTCCATGCTGTTTCTCAGTGATAATGGAGTCTGCCAAGTCTTTCTATACTTCTAATAGCTGTTGCACTATCTGTGTCCTAGGAGTTTCTGTGGCAATCCTATAAAACTTCAATAGACTTTACATACAGAGGAAAACTGATGTGACCACAGGGCAGACATGTTGTCTGACAGTGAAGGAAGATTCATCTGAAAACTTTCAACAACAGAAAAGCACAGACCCTAGGCCTTATGAATTTCACTTTGTGCCTGCAAATGGTGTTGTCTGCTTCCACAATAATTCTGCAGAAGCTTTGCAGCTGCTGTAAGCTATAAACACCTTTTTGTTGAGGCTGGGAAATAGAGTCCAGATAATCAAAAAGACAATGAAACCATCTGTACACACAGGGAGAAATCCTAATTCCACTGACATTAATAAAGGAAGGGTTATGGCTGATGAAGCAATCAGAATTTATGACATACAAAAGACCAAGTATTTATTTAAAGTCCTTTATAGATAACATAAATTGTGCACAGCAGATGGAGGTTTGTTTGCAGACTGTATGAAAGGGAAAAAATGGAACCCACAGGGCTGGCATGCCTTCTAGAGATAGTTTTCAGGAGGTTTTGAGAGTTACTAGGGAAAGGAGAATAGGCTTGTGATTCTAGTTTTTAAATTCCCATAAAATCCAGATATTAGGATTATGATAATCAAGAAGGTAAATAGTGAAAGCAAAGAGATTGGGATTGGATACAAACCATTAAGGGGGGGGGGAGGATCTTACAACTACATTAGTATAGTATTGAATAAGAAACTGTACTACTCAGTCATGGGTATGCTAATATCTTACCAAATTCCCACTGTAAGCATAAACATTTACAAGGCAACATTGTCAAACCTTGTTATAATGAAAGGATTAGGGTTCACTAGAAGAAGAATGAAAGAGACATTTTCTGCTTCTATGACTGCCAGCCATCCAGCAAAATAGTGATGACGTGCTTTGGGTTTCTTGTTTTAATTTTTTGGGGGGGAACTGAGGTCAGAAATAGGCAACTGTGAAGAGTCTGCTGGTCACTTTTCTTCCCCTGTGACCATCCAGGGCCCCAAATGCCAAAAACAACAAAAAGTGGAAATGACTGAAAGTCTTCTTCCACTATTGGAGTAGAAGAAGCCAGAATCCTATATGACCTGTTGTGCTACATCACTCTCTCTGTATCTAGCTATGTAGCAGAAGTATTTAAAAAACCCTTTTGCTGACTTGTGAAAATGTGTAACTGGGCATCGTATGTTCATTGGGACCAATGTGCATCATGCACCCGTACATACTGCATAATAAAGGTTCACAGCCTTTATAAGTTGGTTCGACACTCCTCCAGCCATCCAGT
This sequence comes from Anolis carolinensis, assembly GCF_035594765.1. Classification (NCBI taxonomy): domain Eukaryota; kingdom Metazoa; phylum Chordata; class Lepidosauria; order Squamata; family Anolidae; genus Anolis; species Anolis carolinensis. Next base: position 27,643,946 of record NC_085845.1, on the reverse strand, counting down.
CTGAAATCTAAAAGAGTAGCAGCAGGCCACAAAAACAGATTTGGAGGCAACAAATAATCCAAAGGTTACATTCTACCTATCTCTGTCTTATAAATAGAAAGGGCCAGAATTGGACCATCCTCTTAGCCTACCACACACCAATGAGTTCCTCTCTTGTTTCTTGATGAGTTACAGAACTTTCAAGCTCAACCAAGCTCAAACCTTGGCTTTTGTACACATACCAGAACACTAATTTCAAAAGTTGGCAGCTTTATGGTCTTCACATAGTCTGTTTGTTGTTCTTTAGGATTTTTTACTTTGGATACAGTGAATGTGCATGGATGAGGATGGCATGTCGGGAGTTAGTTTCCGCCCACAATCTCTACATTTCATTGCAACACATGAAGAGAGAGTCCATGGATGTATAGTATGGAGCTTTCTTCTGATGTAAAGCTATGCAGATCAGGGGCACACCTCTTCATGTTATTATAACCAAATGAAATGAAATGCTTGAAAAGACAAAACACAATTCATTCCTTGCACCATGCATACAGAATCTATATGGGGAGATACATAATTTGTATAACTAAAAAGGTCAATCAAAGCTCCACAGCTTCTTACATTCTGCACTAGGCTATCTATCCTCCACATATCATATTTATTAAAATACAGCGTGAAAGCTGTACAGGGGGTAGCAGGTAATTTATTTATTGACTGTTTTTCCAGAAGTGCTAGGAGTGTGATATTTGTGAACTGACTCCAGTTCTAAGATTTCAGTGTTCCAGACAAATGGGTTTAACTATTTACTTTACACTTGAAATGAACAACTACAGTTTCTGAATGGTACACTAATTACCTCCCATGAAGCACGCTTCACAAATACTTTCATGAATGTAGTAAACTTCATAAAAACAAACTATAACTTGGGAATGGAAATGTTATGTAGCAATTTGAAAAAAACAACAACTCAGTAACAACAAAAGAGCAAAATCAATCTTGGAATTTTAGTTCCACAGATGTAAATTAACCTTGGTGGTCTGTTTAGACCCACTGGGGAAGTTGTCTAAACCCCCAAACCCAAATGCCTGATTTTGCAGAATTTGACACCTATCTGCTGCCTTGATGCCAAAGCAAAACAGATGTCTGTGTGGATGGAAATGAAATCATCTCTAACCCCTGTTGATGGTCATCTTCCCAGGTTACAATGAAAACTAAAGAAAAGCTTGTGTTTCATCACAATGCATGCATCCCAGATAGAAGCACAAGCCATTTTAAATACGTTGACTAATTGTGAAATCATGATTCAAAGATATGCAACCTATAAGGACAAAGGAATAGTCGGACCATTTTTTGGACTGTTTACTTTTCTTAATCTTACAACATCCTTTCTTGGTTCAAAGGCTTTGCACAAAAAGGTGTACTGTATATTTGGGGTTTCAGGCAGTCTGCTGTTCAATGTGAACCAAGTTCCTGGCAGAACTCTCTTCCACCAGCTGATCTCACAGATCTGCCAACAGATCTGCCAACTAACATCTTATTTATATGACAAAGAAAAATCTGCCCTGGGGGATCTGGAGGGCCACAAAAAAATGACCACCACTCCCCCGTCATAAATGATGCTACATTAAGCAATAATTAAGCATAAATAAAGTTCCAGCAAACATTAATTTCATGAAGTTTCAAAACTTAATTGCATTTCTCTGTTGTCTTTTAAATATATGTGTGCTACTGAATGGCCTTTTCTGAAACAATCAGTACACACTGGTTACTGTAATCTGTCAAGCACAGCTTAGAAAAAATCCTTTCCTTTATACAACACATTCGACAACACCTTTCCTTTATATTTCTTTTCCCCCGCTGCCAACCCTTCTGTCATCCATATCTCTCTTATTTCATTCCCCCTTATTGGAAATAGCAACTTTCCAAGCCTTTCACTGTTTATTTGTTATTGTATATATTTGTTAACCTGAATTCTATGTGTATGTTGTTTTGCCAGTTTGACTGACCTCTTTGGTGTGGGAGGGGTTATAGACATGTGCTTGTACTAAGCATGTTCAGACTCAGGACTCCATTTTGTATTCAGTCTGCTTTACACCTCCATGGAAGTGGATGCCTGTTTGCTTTTGTAGTTAAAAGTGGTGTCAAACTGCATTAATTCTACAGTATGGATGCACCCTAAGAGAAAGAAGGCAAATAGGCAACAAAAACAAGAAGCAGTGCGAGTATGAGGTTGTGGGGGCCTTATAGAATTGTAAACTTGGAGAGATTGAAGGATATCAAGTGTCATCTAGTTGAGGATTTCTCTACTGATGCATGAATCCACAGCTAAAGCATCCCTAACAGATGTCCCTCCAGCTTCCAACAAATAAAAGCCCAAAGTAAATACCTAAGGATATGCAGTCTGGCTTGCATTCATTCATTCCATTATCAGTGTTTTCAGCCCATGTAAAAGGAAGGCCAGTTTGAAATGGGTCCCATATGTGGAATCACTCCATTTGCTAACCATACTCTGGACTTTAAAGATTATCACATCCTCAGTTTTTCCCTTACAGAGACCACTTTACCCGCAGCATTTTTCCGATATAAAGTTCACATCATATATTTATAGGAAAATGAAAACTTGTACTGCACTTCACAGGTGGTGATCTATATAGCACAGATCTGACTCACAACAAGCCATGTATGTGGAGTATCTACAGATGTGAACTACTTTAGAGGGATCATTATATATCACAATTAAATTGCAAACAAGGGCTTTTGTAGTTTTATAGCCATTTCCTGATCATTGATTCCTCTGTTTCCACAACTAGATTCTTTAAGTATGTAGTTATGACTCTTGATGGCATCAGCATGAATTAGGGGTAATCTTTTGTTATGTTTTTATTTTTCATCTGATAGAAAGGGTGGTTTTTGCAGATATTTTGTGGCCTTTGGATGTTTGAAGTTCAGTTTCATGCTCTAGATTTATTTTCTAGTGAGTTAAAAGACCAATAAGCAAGATGTTACTAAAGTATATTGTTATCTTAGAATGTTACTAAAGTATATTGTTATCTTGGTTGACATTCTGGGTCCTAGTTGTGTATGGCAGAGGCATGTCATTTTATTCATTTTAACTTTCCAAATTTTGAACAGGCAATCTGCTTGCAGTTTTCTCCTTATGGCAAGTATGAATAGCAATGGCTAGTTTGCAGAGGTAAAAAGGTAAAGGTTTTTCCCTGTCATTACGTCTAGTCGTGTCCGACTCTAAGGGTTGATGCTCATCTCCATTTTTAAGCCGAAGAGTCCGTAGACATCTCCAAGGTCATGTGGCCGGCATGAGTGCATGGAGCGCAGTTACCTTCCTGATCTACTCACATTTGCATGTTTTCGAACTGCTAGGCTGGCAGAAGCTGGGGCTAACAGCGGGAGCTCACCCCACTCCCTGAATTCAAGCTGCCGACTTTTCGGTTAGCAAGTTCACCAGCTCAGCAGTGTAAGCTGCTCACCACTGAGGGCTCTAGTTTGCAGAAGTTACCCCTAAATTTTGCACCACCCATGAGATTAAAATTAAATCCTCCAAGAATTGAGAAGCTACAAAAGTTACTTTCCCACAACACTTTTTGTTGGGTTTTTTTATTTGTTTCAATAACTCAATATCGTGCTGGTCAGTCACTTTGTTTTTGCATATTATATTACATCCACCACTCTGAGGACTGCAAGACTGCACTGCCTGCTTAACGCCACGTAAGGCGTAACCAAAGTCAGGCAACAAATGGGCTCAGGTCAGCTTCCCATTTGATAAGACAGTAGGAGCTGCTTCTCATTTGCCCATACAGTCACCTTTTCCAATTTGCCCCAAATCCCAAGCCCCACAGGACCTTTCTTTCAGCCTTCTTTCTGGTGACAACGGTGGCTGTTACGCCTTCCTCTGCTGCATCCATTCCTTGCAGGCTTGAGCAGGTGCTATCTGAAATGAATGCAGATTCTGCTTCAGGCAGTTTGTAGCTTGAGATGGACAATATTCCTTTAAGATGCATGACTTAATTGCATCCTAAGATCCAGGTGTGATAACTGCTTCTAAAACATATCTGACGCTCAGCAGTCAATCAAAAAATAGGCTACTTCTCACCTGACTTCTAATAAAAAAAACTGATAGGCTTGTGGGATCCTTGGCTTTTGGATGAAGATGAAGACACTGAGTATCAAACTCAAGGGGGATGGAGGGCTGTAGAGGTTGATTACAGCGCAATAGTGCAATGACATCACCATGAAAACTCATTTCATTTCACTCTATGTGTCCAATTAATAATACCGGCTTCAGCCAGTAAACCACCTGACCATTCTATCTTACCAAGACATTTGCCAGAAAGAGAACGATGTGTACAAAACTCCAAGCTTAAAGGTCAACCCTGGGGCAGAATGTTGGAAATGTATTATAAGAAAATGCAGAAGGCCTGTTCCAGTTCCGTTTTCTCTGTTAACAAGCAGAGGAGCCAACCCATTTTCTGTGTGACATAGCCAAGGACGTGCTTGCAAGCAGGAGGAGTGCTTTTATGAACATGACAGCTAGAGCGCAGTAGCCTCCTGCCGAGAGGAGCTGCATCAAGACCAGAGGGGAGCATGTTTAGCTCTTAATACTTTTCTCCTGCCTGTTTTCTGTCTCATAAAATACCATTCAGCAGATCAGCCTTTAACAATGTGACACTGAAGCATATGCTATAGTTTCAGAGGAAAGAGCTAGTTGAAATTTAGCATATTTTTGGAAGTACTTGAAAGTATAGTATTATGATTATGTTACATATCTGTAGAGGAAATGATGAGAAACCGAAGGAGGGGATGTCTTTTTGGTACCATGAACTTTGTCTTTTACTTTTTAAAGAACTTTCAGGTAAACACTATCTAAACCAGGCATACCTGAATTCATGCTTTCCCAACTTGATGGCCTCCAGATTGTATTGGACTCCACACTGCACCATTCAGAGTTGGCTATGTTGGGAGTTGCATCCGAAACCATCTGGAAGGCATGAGGGTGGAGAATGCTGGCTTTAGGCCTAGAGCAGGAATAGGTTCATTATAGCTTTCAGAACATAGCCATTTTTGCATCCCCTGCTACTGAAAGTTGGCAGAAAACCACTGAAAGACATTAAGGCAGGCCCAGGCAACGGCCAAGGTGCAGTTTGGCTCCGTTCAGCAATGTGGAAACAAATCATAAAGCTAATTTATTCAAGAAATAAAAAAGAAACTAAAAAGAAAAAGACACATGGACTCCAATGAAGATAACAATTACCAACCCATATACCCAACTATGCAAGATGAAAAAATCTAGCAAACAAAAACCTAACTTTAGTGATCTTCTATGATCCCTCTCTCTAAACACTGCAGTTGGAGAGTTCTGGTGAACTTCTTGTCCTGCATGGTAGAGTTATCAATGCGAAACACCCAGATTCTTTCATCTCCATATCATAGCACCATGATATTTAACTTATGTGGACTTATTATTGACAACACCCTATTTGGCTTTTTCAAGTTTATTGTTAATGTCCGGGATTCTAGATCAGTTTGAAGTGCTTTGTGCTGTGTGATTACACTCTAGAACAAGCATGGGCAAACTTTGACCCTCCAAGTGTTTTGGACTTCAACTTCTACAATGCCTAACAGCGCTGTTAGGAATTGTGGGAGTTGAAGTCCAAAACACTTGGAGGGCCAAAGTTTGCCCATGCCTGCTCTAGAACATAACTGGATTGAATCTGTAGGTTGTGTAGATTGATCTGAATCAGACAGATTTCCATCATTTTTTTTGGATATGCCAGAACAGATTTCATAGGTCAGGTCAAATGCCTGCACTATGATTTTGTTACTGGCAGTAATGGCTTTCAGCAAAAAAGGAGTATTTTTGTTCTCACCCATTTGCTTCTGACTGTGCTCATAACAGGAGTGTGGTCCCTGAGGACCACTGGCTGACCTTGGCAGATTTTCAGTAAATGATAAAATTCATGACATACAAGTTGATAGTCAGGAAGTAGTTATTAATAAATTTATGTTCTACCAAAATACCAGATTAAAGCACTGAATTCAGTTAACCTAGAATATATGCATTTCTCCCTAAAAGTAATGTATTATCCACATTCATAACTTACATGACGCATACACTTCTGTCTTTATGAAGAACTACATTCCAAGATTGGGAGAGCATCTTATTATATATTTATAAAAGGGAAACCTTTCCAATCCTAAACGAGGAACATTCATTATAATATGAGACATCTTCCAGTTTTATTTATTTATTTACTTACTTACTTACTTACTTACTTACAGTATTTATATACCGCCCTTCTGACCCCGAAGGGAACTCAGCACAGATTACAATGCACATATACATGGCAAACATTCAATGCCATTAGACATCCAACATATAGACACACAGAGAAACAATTTAACATTTTCCAGCTTCTGGCTTCATGAGGATATGCTTGATTCCGGCCACAGGGGAGCTGCTGCTTCACCGTCCACTTATGACACCGAGTCCTTGATGGTATTAGTTCCCCATTCTTTCCACGCGCTGCTGGCAATTTTATAGTGTTTTAAATTAGTTAAATTAGCCTCCCACATAAAGTGTACCTAAATTTCCTACTTGACAGATGCAACTGTCTTTCGGGCTGCTTAGGTACACAGCGAGCTAGGCTATTAATGGTTGGGGCCTTAAACTGACCCAGGCTTAGATCTTATGACCTCTCGGTCAGTAGTGACTTATTGCAGCTGGCTACTAACCAGTTAAGGCATAGCCCAGTCCAGAAAGCTTATGTTCTATAAGGCATAAGCTTTCTGGACCTCAAGCAAAGACCATCATTTATAGTAAAGGGATGACAGGCAGTCCAGTGCATGACTGGAAAGAGATCAGATCTGGAACAGTTGGCTCTGGCTGCCTGAATGATGTAGAATCCTATTTGTGAAGGCTTCTAAATCAGACTGGAAGCTTATATGACTCAAATCACTTTTAGATGTTACGTTTTCCTCTCAAACCACACCTGAAACTGACAAAAGGGAGATGATGAAACAGACAGTACCAATGGATTCATTTCTACTCTCTTCTTCAGTGCATGGGCTTGGTGGATAATATGACTGAAGACAATTTTTCTTTTAGCTCTAGCACAAAAACATATTGTGTTCTCCTTAAATGTCTTGTTGGTGTGGAGTTTTCTCCGTCCTGGCATTTGCTTCTCTCTGTGGATGTGAACTGGATGTACAAATTTTTTAAATGCTGCTGGTACTATGTGTGCATTTTGAGTGTGGAAAATGTTACATCAGATGTTGACCTCCATAAATTGCTTAAGCTTGTTTATAATTGCACTCCCGCAACAACCCAAATGACAATACTGAATTCATTAATTTCTGAGCAACTCTTTTGACTATGCAGAACAACGTGCAAGTTACTCTAGAATGGCAAACTAACTTAACATGGGCATTTCTAGTCCCCGCACTTCCACTCTGAGCCAATTTTTAATTGGTACTTCAGACTCAAAGGCAGGCAAATATCCAAGAGTTCATTCATAAGTCTGTTGGGTTTCTGAAGAAATCCTTATATTGGACTGGAAATAGCTAGTTAGTTACAAATAGTCACATTCACATCTTTGGCCAATTTTCTCCTTAATAAGGAGAAAACGATTTTACAAATCAACCACTCCAGACAGCATGAATACTACAATGAAATTGTTTTATTAATATGGGATTTCAGTGGATTAGGTTTAATTGGTGTTTGTAAATTGAAACCAACCCCCAAACACCTCTAAATGAAATATGTCCTTATACCTGCTCGTAAGTCCATACAGAACAAGTCCATACAGAACAAGACATATGTCCAAGTAAACATGTATAGTATTGCATGGTAAATAGTATCTTTTACCAGGTCTCTCACAAAATGGGACTCTTTCATATAGCCTAGGAAAATCCTATACTGTTTCTTTACCATGACACGATGAAAAGGATCCTGAAAAGCATCTTGACAGCAATTGCATACCCTTCCACCATTTCAGAGTTGAAAATCAGGACATAAGTAACATCAAAGTGTGGTCAATATGATAAACATGAATAAGGAATAACACACAAGTTAGGGGAGGCTGCAGCAGCATGCTTTTGCCTGAATCTACAGGGAAGGGCAAACCCCATGCTTTCCTCTCATCTGCCTCCTGCTAACATTATTGAGTGCAAACTGGGACATTTGAAAGGTGGATGAAGAAAGGGTATGTCAGAAGATTAATCAGCACTGCCAAGCTGGTGAAATCTTTCATCTCTGAAATGTTGAGGGATATAGTATTGGGGGACTGAGGATTTCCCCAGATGAATGCATTCACACCTTTTCATGCTGCAATTTAAACCCCCAGAATGATATGATTTTTTGTTTTATGAAAAATAATTAGTTTTAGCAAGCTGTGTTCCAAATACAAATGAAATTAGTGGGGGTTAACCTTTGGTAATATAATATGTTTAAAAAAACCTTTAAAAACTATTGTGTAAAATAATATTTTAAAAAACATTGAAATCTGCTGTTTATTCTTCCAGGCTTAAAACAAATGTATTTCAGGGAATATCAGTCCAAGTTAGACTAACAATTCTGTTTGGGAACCAAAACAAAACGCTTTAACCATTAACATTAGGATAATCCCAAACCCAGATATGAGGCTAGGTATTTGTTTTCATGCTGTCATCAGGCCAAAACACATCCATTGTGCACACAGGAGTTATTCCATTTAAGTCAGTAGGTCTACTTATATGAGGGATTCCAGCAAGATTTGGCACTGTGCATTAGAGCACTGCAGATGTGGAAACCCTATCATAGCCAAAGGCAAATAATGAGTTCTACATTGCAAGTGAGAAATGACTGGAATTTATTTCTGATCATGCATTGTGACCCACACAGCATTCCCTAATGGAAACGTTTCTGTATGCTAATGTGTAATTTATAGTTTCAATAACTCTCTCCCAAAAAACATTGATTCTGCCAAATCAAAAAAGGATGCTAGCAGGTAATTACACAAAAATTGTCCTTGCTATGAGTTAGTGCTACAAAACCCATTAATTCTGTTCACAACAGCTGAAAAGTGAATGCAGTGTATTATTATTATTAGAAACACAACAAGTTGAGTCCACAGCAGACACTCTGCTGGCTGTTGAATTGGATCACACGTCAAACACTTCCCAAGTGTCTAGGACTGTGTGATGTATTGGTGAATAATGCGAGCAGATCCCAGTAAGGTGGCCTTCTGCAGCTGGCAGATAGTAATTTTGTCAGCGGCGATTGTGTTTAAGTGTAGGCCAAAGTTTTTAGGCACTGCACCCAGTATGCCGATCACCACTGGGACCACCTTGACTGGCTTGTGCCAGAGTCTTTGCAATTTGATCTTTAAATCCTCATATCGTGTCAGCTTTTACAGTTATTTCTCTTCAATCCTGCTGTCACCTGGGATTGCTACATCGACAATCCATACTTTGTTTTTTAACACTATCATGAGGTCAGGAATATTGTGCTCCAAAACTCTGTTTGAATTCATAATAATAATAATAATAATAATAATAATTATTATTATTATTATTATTATTATTATTATTATTTATACCCCAACTTTCTCCCCTGAATATGTTACTTAAATGACATGTAATTTATGTACTCAAATGACATGTAATTTTTCTACTGATCATGATGACTTGAATCTTTCCTTACCTAGAAATCTGAAGATATATATATATTACAAAAGAGTATCCCGGAAGGCCATTCTCAGTATCCACAATATACCTAGATCTCACCTAGATGTTTTTTATTCCAGAACAATTAAAACATTTTCCTCATTGACTAAAGTATGCCTGTGCATATTTCAAGTTTGTACATTTTGATTATTTGTATTTTAAAATGTACATATTGTCCTGTGCTGAGGCAAGGTATGTTTCTTCTTGCAACAAGTTTTCAGAGCTGCAAAAAGACTATGTTCATTAAGCTTATTGAATCCAACATTTTTTCCCATTCCTAGCATTAACTTCTTGTTAGTCCTGTAGTCAGAGAAAGCAATGTTAAATTTTCTTGCCACAAAATATATATGCCTGTTGACTAGTCTGTTAGCACATATGTCAGGCATGGGCAAACGTTGGTCCTCCAGGTGCTTAAGCAGCTGAAGGGAGAAAAGGAAAGGGCCCGAAGCTGTTAGGAATGGTGGGAATTGAAGTCCAAAACACCTGGAGGGCTGAAGTTTGCCCATGCCTGACATATTGCTATTTCTCTCCTGATTCTTTGAAGCACAGACAATCCTGCATATGACTACAGCCTAAATCACTGCTTCTTAAATTGTAGGTACTGACCACAAATGGATTCTCCTTAGCTAAATAATGGGGTCGTGAAAAATTTGGCACCAGTAAACGTTTTCTGAATAACAACTAGTGGCTGTTTTCGTCATTTGTACAAATCTGTTGTGCAGTGTTTGTAACAGACTCTACAGAAGATGCTTCAGCTGTACTTCTTCAAAGGAAAATCCGCCTTTAGTAAGCCTTGCAAATGCTGGTTTGTTATTAGTAAATATTTTATTTTTATATCTATTTTATATGCCCATATATCCAAATTTCTCAGGCCGAAAGGGGTCATGAGCAGAAAGGTTTAAGAAGCCTTGGTCTAAACATTTTAACTTCTCTTGGCTTGTGTTGGCGAATTAAGCAGAGGAATTGGTGCTTAAGCAAAGACTTATATTCCCTTTTCCAGTATACCAAGTTACTGGGCCAAATGTTCCCGAACACCTGGATGCTTTGTTAAGAAAGAAAAGGAAGAAACATGGTATGTTCCAGCCACAGAAATCCTTCATAACATCCAGCTTGACCTTGCAAGAAAAATGCTAAATAACATTCATTTAAAAATGTTTTGCTTTCCAGTTGACAGGAAGAAGAAGACAGGAAATTCTTACACTCTGGAATCGAAAAGGACTTCTTCTACTCGGCGGGGATTAACCGTGAGTACATGCACACATACGCACATCCAACAGCTATGTGAAGAATGTAAAATTAGTGCTCCCCTTGATGAAAGAGGATCAGATCAATTAAAGGAGCTGGCTCACGTTCCTTATACAGCACACCAGCCCAAGCTCCATTACGTCAACAGGGGTTATGCCAGCTGAAGAAATGTGCATATTTATTTTCAGCCTCTAGGCAAGGAACCTGGTCTTTGAAATTTCCTTGAAACTTTGTGCTTGCTGGCTGCATTTTCCCTGTCTCTGGGTTACTGCAATTCTTTCCACAGCACCGCACAAAGAAAGACTTGTGCACATAGAATTGTACAATGTATTTTGGGGGCCTCTTTTCTTTGTATTCTACTTATTTGCTTCTGGGTGTTCAGACACAGAAATGTAAATAGTATACTTAAGCTGAGGAACAAACAGCCGCTGTCTTTAATCATGTGGACTGAAATTCTAGCCAGCCGCACACACTTGTTGTGTTATGATTGAGCCTCATGGCTCTGTTACTGACAGACGTGGGCGTAAGACTCCTCGAGAGTCAGATACTCTCGAGGAGCAAGAAAGAAAAAGACTGCGAGACATTTTTGCAGCACCATCTGACGAAGAGTCTTTTGAGGGGTTTACGGAGAGAATGGAGGAGGGGCTGGTTAGCTCAGAGGAGGATGAGATGGATTGGACTCGGGTGAGGGAGGAATTGGGTGCCACTGGCCATGATGGGATAGAAGATGAATGGGGACCTTCAGGATTAGACCCATGGTATAGCTGGAGGGATGGGACGGGATCCACAGCTGGAGATGCTGTGGGGCGTAGTCAGAGGTGTTCCAGCTCTGATGAGGAAAGTGATGAGGAAACGCCCGGGTTAAGGAGGACAGCTGACAGTGATGAGGATTTGTAACTGGCATAAAATGGGGTTTGGGAGCAATTGCAAATTGCGTTGGGCAAGGTAATCTGGACGAACGCTTGGGATCTGTGTGGGACGCTTTCCTGAAGACTGGTGTGTTTTCGTGTGCTGATACGTAAGTTGTTTTGGAATTCAGGGTCAGACGGCGGGAGGAATTGTGTGGGCATTTGTTTGTGCAAACCTGTGCTTACTCTTATTAGCTTGACCTTCCGTCGTCTTCTTGACGGACGCCATCTCCTGCTTTGAAAACTCGGACTGAACTGACCACGGCTTGTCTTCCCCCTTCTTGGACTTGGAATCTACAAACGTCTGCTTCTGGCTTTGATCTACGGAAAGGAACTGGGTCTACTCTACTTCTGCTACAATCCTTGGCTGATCTGTTCGTGTTGGAAATCCTGTCTGCTGTGTGTGTGGGAGCGACGCAAGTTACTCTAAGCACAGTGTTGGCAGCAGAGAGGAATCTTCTGCCAATTAGTTGCATTCTTTTGTATCTTTTGTTCCTCGGCTTTTGTTTTGTTTATCCCCAGGCTGAAGCAAGCAGTTTGTTTTTACCCGGATTAAACTCCGGTTTAATCCGGTTTATCTTTTGAACGTTTTTCCTTGTCCCTTTTTGCTCCTAAAGGCTAATACTGCCTGGCCCTTGTATTTTACGGGCATTTTTGAGTTCTGTAATCCAATAAACTCTGTTATCTTGAACCTTGTGGCGTTCTGTCCTTGACATGTTGAATCAACTTTCATTCAGTCAACATTATTCCTACCTGTGGATCAAAATGAACTTTAAAGGAATTATTTAATTGTCACAATCAACCCTTCTACAAAATATTCCCTCAGTGATAGGGGTGTCAGCAGTAACCCTGTGTTTAGCATCCGGTGATCTGTCAGAAAAACATGCTAAAATACAGAATAAGGGAATGAGAAAAGTGCCGTACTGTGGAAAACAGACTTCTTTCATTGTTAAATGGAGCTAACTATAATGAACTATACCAGGGATGGGGAAAGTGTGACCCACATGCATCCGAATCCTCCCTCTCTGGACTCACATGTCTTCCAAGTTCCTCAATGTCAAATATATTTTAAAAATTGCAGTCAACAAAATCCAGCAAGATGACCTTTGCTCATTCTGGGTATACAGAACATCAGAAAGTATCTTATGAAACATTTCCCAAAGCAAGCAGCCTGTGACCCTTTAGGAAAAAACATCTGCCATTCCCTTCTTCATTATAGCCATTTTGTCCTGAAAGTTTATAAGGAATTCTTCATATTTCTTAAGTCAATTATTGTTGCTTTCTATTTATATGTAGTTGTGGTCCATGTATGAAAACAATGTTTTGCTATTTGATGCTAAGGGGGAACAAACCTGGTTGCCAGAGAATATGTAAAGGCCACTTGGAATGCAAGGAATCATGCTTGTCCCAATTAGGGGGAAAAGTCTCTATCTGATGGACAAGGTTTACAATCTTTCCTGCTTGTAAATCTTCAAAACAAAGCTTGGAATAGAGGAAAAGAGAATAATTGCCCCAAAGAGAAAATGAAGCCAAAAGAGGTCTATGCTTTTCATAAAAAGTATCCCTCTCATGATTCCGAATTCAGAAAAGGGAATTCTTATTTCAAATTGCTTGGCTTTGTTTCTGAAGTTGAACTGATTAATAATGAATCCCCCTTTCTTCCTTTTCTGTAGAAAAAATGTAGAGTGCAACATAGATGCAGTTTGTTACAGCTTTATGTTCCTTCAGTTGATTTGTGTCTTGCCTCCTCACATATTAAATGTGCATTTTTCTTACATTTATAGCACCCTGCTCGTCCATTTAAAAAAATACTCAGGGACATTAACAATATGAAAACCACGTTTAAAAAACCCTTAATTCCACAAATAAATAAGCACTACGACACTACTGAGGGACGTCAATAGCAGGGTTTCTTATACTGAAGTCTGCTTTGGCCTTGCAGCCAGAAAGCTTCTAAAGATCTTAAGGAAAAAAGAATTAGATGAACATTTTAAATGATTTCATCTTCTTGTATTTCTTTTTTATTGGCACATGAACTGCTATTTCACTACTGACACACTATTGTGTAAACCATGTAAGCCGCCCCAAGTCCCTTCGGGGAGATGGGGCGGGGTATAAGAATAAAATTATTATTATTATTGTTGTTGTTGTTGTTGTTGTTGTTGTTGTTGTTGATAGCAGGTACATACCGCATTGAGCACCCTCAATATCGCCCCTCACTTCAGTATCTTATTCTCCAACTTGTGAGCCCATGATCATACTTCCACACACCCTCAAAACCTTGCCTTCCTGCCTTTTATTGCCTTTTATTTTAGTGCAATTGTACAATTCCAGCATTTAAAAACAAAACAAAAAACAAAAAAGGCAAATATCAATATAAAATAAAAGGAAAAAGCCAACTTGTTAATAGTTGGGGGGAGGAGAGAGGGAGAGAGGAGAATCCTGCCCCTGATCTCATTTTCCACTGACATGTCCGTACCGAAGAAGAGAGAACATATTGCACAAAGAAGATGATGGGAATGTTACAGAACTGGGAGTGATTGGTGACTTTTTCCCAGTAATAGCTAGGGATGGGGAGCGGGGGAAGAGTGTACCAGCAGAAGGGTGCACAGAGTGTCATGTAATATGTATCATCACCTTTGATGCTTCAATGCTGGCTTGCCTGCTTTATTACACAAAGTCTCTAGATCAGTGATTCTCAACCTGTGGGTCCCCTGTGTTTTGGCCTACAATTCCCAGAAATCCCAGCCAGTTTACCACCTGTTAGGATTTCTGAGAGTTGAAGGCCAAAACATCTGGGGACCCATAGGCTGAGAACCACTCCCCTAGATGGTGTTCATGTATTTATAATTTTAATGTGCTTTTGTTTATGTATCTTTATTATGCATGGATTGCAATGGCATGAAACTGGTATCACATCCATAATAAACACAGGGTCTGGCATCCTGTATTGCACTTAACAGATTTATAACCTAGAGTTATAGATCTGCAACAGCTCTGTGTCCAGTTATATGTGCAGAAGCTCTCCTAGATAAATATAAGGGCAGAGTATGGAATAATTACAAAATCCACAGTGAATATCACCTTTTTACAAGGACTGAAATTCTGTTCAGTATCATTAATGTCAAAAGCCAGTCTGTGTTGCTGTTGTTGTTGTGCACCTTTAAGTTGTTTTAAACTCCTAGTGTCCCTAAGGTAAATCTATCACAGGGTATTCTTGACAAGATTTACTCAGAGTGGGGTTGCCATTGCCTCCCACTGAGGTGGAGAGAATGTATCTTGCTCTAGATCACCCAGTGGATTTCCATGGTTGAATGGGGATTTGAACCCTGATCTCTCAGGATCCTAGCCCAACACTCAAACTACTATATCACACAAAGCAAACTTACAACATCGTAAATACTGTAGTTCACATTCACAGTTATGGCACCATTGCAGTGAATACAGGGTCTCTACTGCTGCTTGTAGCATCACCCCTTGCTGACAGGAGAAGGCTAGATGTATCATTGCTCAACATCCCACTCTCCGGTGCATTCTAATTCCTTTGTTTGGGTTTTTTGTGTGTGTCAGGAGTGACTTGAGAAACTGCAAGTTGCTTCTAGTGTAAGAGAATTGGCTGTCTGCAAGGACTTTGCCCTTTGTTTGGTGTGGTTGCCTGGCTTCTAAGGTGGGTTGGGGAGAGGGCTGAAATTAAGAAAATTGGGCAACTGAGACAGGTAACTACAACAACAGAGCTCCATCATCATGTGGACCTTTGACTATGCAAAATCTCAGCTATGGATAATAATTTTCATCCTACATGAAGTGAACTTCATTTAAGAATGATTTTATATCGACTAGCTGCATTTTAAATGCACTTTGCTCTTTGTGCACTTCAATAGTTAGCTCACAGTATGTGCTGCGAAAAGTTTAAAGTGTTTACAAAACTAAAAAAAATGTCTCTTTTCAAACTGTGAGCCATTCAAAGGCAGTCCCATTCAACATTTCCAAAACATAAACAACTACAACTGGGAAGTATAATTGAATGGTAAAGGGAAGAGCAAAATGTAAGCAAATACTCTTTAATATTTCTTTCTTTTCTTCTCTCATTTTGGCAGCTTCTTCTGAGCCACCACAATCTTGCTGTATCAATCGCACTCACTAAGGGATTTATTCATCAAGCTTTACATCTCTATGGTGGCTCCATAGACTTTCCTGACTTATGAAGAAAGATGAAAGGAAGGAAATGTGCATAGCATGGCTAAATAATGACAAATTGTTGAGGAGTATTTGAAGTGTTTAAGAAACAAAAAGAGAAGAAGAATAGTTTTTGGTGGTCCAAAGGATGTAATTAGAACAGATAGGGATGGAACGGAACAAAGAATTTAGGCTGGCTGCCATGAAATATATACAATCCCCTTCCCCACAAGTATGAGATCCATTTGAATGTGGAATATTCTCCCAATGGGAGCAATATAAACCCCATAGTCTGAGTAAGACATGTATAAAAATCTGTTCCAGTGGGTAAAACCTTCAGTGTAATAGGCTCATTGTGTGGCCTCAGACAAGTGATTATCTCACACTCAAAGGGGGGAAATAGTGATCAGTCTAAAGGGATTTTGATGAGGAACACCAAAATATGTAAAGCCAAACCTATTATTGGGCAAAATGAGGTAGCCGCTTCAAGCATTATATATGGATGGGGCTAATGGGCAAAGTCACCAAATGGCATTATTATTATTATTATTATTATTATTATTATTATTATTATTATTATTATTATTATTATTACCTTTTTTGCCAAGGGTTTGTTTTTTTTTACCTCTGGTTGCAAAAAATAACTTTGCTGCCCATGGGTACTATTTTTTTATAATGTTGAGAAATGATTAATTATTTGGTGGTCTTCCTCAGGCTGTGGTAGCAGGTAATTCCTATATCTGTGGGGCAATGCATCATTTTCAGGTTGTTGTCATCCAAGTGTACAATGTACTGAATATATTTTGGGGAGAACAGTATTTAGAAGTTCACCAGAAACCGTGGCCTGGAATAGGGATGTGCTAGATTAACTTATCTATTCCTGCAGGGGATAATGAATAATGTAATCGGTTTTCTCTACACTGCCAGATGTCTATGAAAACTATGGTTCTTAATGAAGTCTCGTGAGGGCCATAGATCCCTAGCTTGCACTTTGCATGATTTTGGGAAAAGAAGTAACAGACAAGGAAGAACTAGCCAAGGATCAGGAGGCAACAAACTTTCAGATCTTCTTTTGCTTCTTTCCCATTTGTCCATAATGCAACAGCCAGAAGAAGATCATGAGGCTGTGGCCTCTTCTTTCTTGGCTATAGCCCTGTTGGCTCCCATTTTGCGCAGCATGGATAGGAGCCAAGCGAGGATCAAAAAGCTATAGCTTTCCATGATCATCTTCCGAATTCCGCCTGCTGACCCATCATGCAATATCAATACAAAGGGAAACAAATACTGGGAATAGAGATTTGTGCAGTATTTGTTGCATTTGTTACATTTGTATTTCCGTTTCGTACTGTCCATTCAGATGGCATGAAACGGAAAGCCCCCCCCCCCCCCGAAACAAAATGCAATCTAAATTAAAGGCAGGTGGGAGCTGGTATCGGCGCCAAGCCTGCTTTTCAGATCGATCGGCTGAAGGCCCTGCAAGGCCCGGGTGCATAGGCTCAAGGCCTGCACCCATAGGTCCAAAGCTCCCGGGCCTAAAGGTGCAGGACCTATGCATCCAGGCCTCGCAGGGCCTGCAGCACTCCTTACTTGGCACTCAGCTGTAGACCCTGCAAAGCCCAGGTGCCTAGGCCCAAAGCCCGCTCCTGTAGGCTCAGGTGCTCTGGGCTGAAAGAAAACAGATCTTTCAGCTCAGAAGACAAAACTAAACAAATATCTGACAATTTCAGGAGGCCAGATGAAAACAGAACAGGACCCCACTGAAAGACGGAACATAAAACGGAACAAGGTAAGTCCCAAATGCACACCACTAATTGGGAAGGCTATAATCTTGCCAAGTGTGCACTGTTAGTTGGTCCATAATGATAAAGATGTTATCATGCAGTAGCAATCAGAATACAACCCACAGCATTGATCTGCCCCCCCCCCCCCCCGGCTTAGGAGGGCAGGAAATAGGTGAGTCTGGGAGAGAGGAGTAATGTCATTCATTTTGCATTGAACTGGGATTTTGCTTCGGGGGGGGGGGGGGCTGAGTCTGGGTGGGAGACTCATGGTTATCCCAATACCCCCATGCATATGGGATATATTGAGCATGGTGATCAGATCATGATATGAATAAACATAACAATTTAAATAATAAACTAGCTGTGCCCGGCCACACATTGCTGTGGCGAAGTATGATAAAAGCTGGATAAAATGCACACTGAAGTGGATTATATGGCAGTGTTGAGTCAAGATAATCCAGTTCAAAACAGATAATATAAGATTCTAAATGGGTTATATAACTGTGTGGAAGGGCCTTGAGTCTACACTGCCATATAATCCAGTTCAAATCAGATAATCTGTATTTTATAGGCAGTGTGGAAGAGGCCTAAGTGAGGCCTAACTCTGCCTGTCCCCTGGGCTGAGTGGGTTGCTAGGAGACCAAGTGGGCAGAGCTTAGCCTTCTAACTGGCAGCAATTGGATAAAAACAATTATTCCTCTCCCTGTAATTAGGACTTTATTTTTTCTTTTCTTTTTGTTGTATGAACGTAGAGGCATGGATGAGGGGTTGTGCTGCCAAGTTTAGTGTTTCTGGGATGTGTAGTTTTGTTGTTTTGTCCTAGGCCGAAATTTCATTACCCTTTTATATAGGGTAATGCAGGACTTCAGCAGTAACTGAAGAGTCAAATAGACTAGAATTACATCACACTATATTGCAACAAGCCTAAATATACTAGACATGGTGCTGGGAAATCTGCAAGGTCATAGCCACTGAGATGTGACCATCTCCTATGAACCATTTATAATATTACGGTCCAGCTATTTCTTATATGTGAAGCAAAACTTGTAAATCAAGAGCATGCACATGGCTCAGCAATATGTTAAAGCTGCCAGAAGGAGAGCAAGCTTATCATAATTCTCCTCCTCAAGTACTGATATGGTCCAATTAGCCCTGACTGCAGTCTTCTTTGAAGAAAAAAAACATAATGTGGAGATAATTTCCTGATGTTCTCAGACAAATTGGGGTGCGGGTGTTCTTAGTTTTATTTCTGAAGCAGATTACAAATGTTCTAGCATCATTTTTTCATCTAAGAAAATGTTATTGGGTTTGTCAAGCTCACCCCCAAACTGTTGGGTAGTATCTGTGAATACATTGAACCTTACTAAAGAGCTCTTTTTAGGTAACAATGACAAAATTGATTATCTTTACATCATGAACTGGAATGCTGTGTCAAGAAGAGTTGCCAAATAGGGGGAAAATCCTTAGCGTGAGGTCCTGCTGGAGGAGATTGTCCATAATGAATCAACTCTCTGGGGATATGATTCAAACCAATAGTTACGGTGTAAATTAAATTGCGGTCTGTCTCTGGGCTGCCAATTGTCTTGCATCTTTAAACTTGCTGGCTAACTGCTATATATGTTTCTAATCTTTCCTGTTCATCCCAGGTGGGTGGATTCTGTGGACAATAAACAAAATAGGGGGGCGGAGAGAGGGTGAATAGCCAATTCTGTTCCTTTCCTAGCAGCTTTGTGACTTACAAAGGCATGGAATGGCATTGATTTGAACTAAACGTTTGGAACTTCCTGGTGTTTTTAAAAACATATTTATTGAATTTCATGAAAGATACAGGTCAAGAAGTACAATTAACGCAAGGGGGGTGAAGGGAAACAATGGACTAAATACAGTAGAGTCTCACTTATCCAACATAAACGGGCCGGCAGAACGTTGGATAAGTGAATATGTTGGATAATAAGGAAAAGTCTATTAAACATCAAATTAGGTTATGATTTTACAAATTAAGCACCAAAACATCATGTTATACAACAAGTTTGACAGAAAAAGTAGTTCAATACGTAGTAATGCTATGTAGCAATTACTGTATTTATGAATTTAACACCAAAATATCACGATGTATTGAAAACATTGACTGCAAAAATGTATTGGATAATCCAGAATGTTGGATAAGTGAGACTCTACTGTAGCCAAAAAATGGGAAAACAGAATGCAAATCCAGGTAACAGGTATGTAGCTGCAAGAAAGCAGATATATCTGTCAGTGCAGAGACTTGCCCAATCAGGAAGATATAATGTGTAACTAAGGGCCTTTCCACACAGCCATATAAACCAGAATATCAAGGCAGATAAACCCCAATATCTGCTTTGAACTGGATTATCTGAGTCCACACTGCCATATAATCCAAGTCAATGTGGATTTTATACGGCTCCTAATAGGAGTTGGGAAAGAAATGTTTATAAACTTAGATATGTAAATAATTTATCCTCTCTCTCTCTCTCTCTCTCTCTCTCTCTCTCGTGTGTGTGTGTGTAGGTTTTACATCATCAGATTCATTTTCCTTTTTCAAAGTGTACACAATGCCTGCTTAAGGAATACCAGTGAAAAATGTACACAGCCATACTTCCATGTATTTACATGGGAACGCTGTATTAAAAGACAGTATATATGAATGTCTACAAAGGAATTTTAAAAGGCTTATAATCCAAAACATGGAGAATTTATATGATATGAGAATGCTGTTGTGATTCCGAAAAGCACAATTAAAATTAACCTATCAGATTTCCTCAACCCAAGTACCATATTAATATCTCTCAAACCAATAACCATTGGCCAATAGTGTCCTGTACCTATGAACCTAGTGATACAAACTTGACCCTATCAACAAAAATACATGCATTTATATTACTTTTGTCCATTAAGCTTACATGTCTGGTTAGGGAGGCCGGGACTCATAAGAGTCAACAATCCTTTCATGAGACATGGTTTCTTTTCTTTTCCCATATGAAGTCTTCTGAACAAAAAGATGTTTGGTACTTCCTGGCGATTTGGAATTACATAGGGATAGGGATAGCAGATTACTTGCATGTAGCAAATTGTTCTCAGAGACGAAAGAAAGTCATTCTATGCATAATAGAATCTCCTGGGGTAGAAGAGCAACACCTGGCGTTCATGATTCTGCATTTCCTGTGAATCTGTAGTGCTGTTCTTGGGATTTTTGGAGCCAATATGTAGGTTACGTTACTTTGCTAAGCAACTAGCTTATCTCACAGACCATGTAAACGCTGCCATACCAAGTTGTTCCCCTGGAGAAACTGAAGCCATAGTTACATTTCCTTCATTTGACATATGATTCCTGTTTCAGCTTTGCAACATTTTGAGGACTGGGTGCTATCCTGAAGCATCATGAAACATTTATATTTTTAAATAGTCACATTTATGGGAATTAAGTCTCGCTGTTGTTTTTCGTGATTCAAATTTTGTGGAGCATTCCAACAACTTCCAACTCCAATGTAAAACAAAGTTGTATGGATATACATAAGAATAAACTCTGTTTCAATCACAGGATAAAACAAGTTAAATCAGCATTAGCAGAAGCATATAAAAGCTGCCAGGACTGGAGTATCCCAGGCCCTGAAATTTCATAACAAATTTGAAACAATGTAACATGATGAACCCTCATGATGTCATTTAGCATGATACCTTAAGTATCAACCACAGGTGCATAGAATGTGTTATCCAGAGAAGACGAGACAACAAATGAGCAGCACACACATTTCAGGGCAGTGCTCTCCCCCTTAGATTGCTTCCTCTTTTTCTGCTGCCTGGAGAAGGAAGTCCAGGCCCTGAGATCTACAAGGAGGTTTCAGCCATTCAGAATGTGAGTTAAAATTGAATAAAATTTGGGAAATCATCAAACGATTTTGCTATGTGAAAAATAAATGGTCATTTATGGCTGGTCTTTAGCACAGATAGTAAATCACCAGCAGTAATAAGATCTACCAACCGAAAAGTGACCAGTTCAAAGCTTGGTCGGGAGGAGCACCCGACTGTCAAGCCCAGCTAACTGTTCACCTAAGCAGTTCAAAAACAGCTTAGAGCTGTAAGTAGAGAAATTAGGTGCTGCTAATTAGCAGGGGAGGTATTTTAAGACACCATAAAAGAACAAGACCAGAAATGCGGTGAACAAAAGAAAGGTGGAAGGAGGAAGTCCTGATGGCTCTTCATCATAGAGAATGGAGCAACAGCACCCCCCTGTGACTGAATCCGAAATCAATCTCCAAGGCACCGAAATTGGACTATGAGACAACATACCTCCTTTCTGTCTGTTCTGTTCTGTTCTGTCCTGTCTGTCCAAACAGCATTGAATGTTTGCCGTATATGTGTACTGTGATCCACCCTGAGTCCCCTTGGGGAGATAGGGTGGAATATAAATAAAGTGTTGTTGTTGTTATTGTTGTTGTTAAGGAAGTCCAATGGGACCCAGGTCCCTTTCCCTTCCCACTATATTGTTATTCAGTAGTCGTATTCAAAGTGCTAAAGTGCTTTAGCAATAATATACTAGTTATGCATTAGAATCATTTTGTTACAATGCTCTCCTTTTCCCCTCACTTGAGCTGTATTGAATCTGTGTTATGGAAGCAATTGCTGTATTTATTTGCTGGTTGTTTGATGTCAGCCCCTACTTCCCTCCTCTCCCCCAAAGTAGAGAGCTGTGGGTGCTCAAGTCACGTTTTGTGCAAAGGTGAAATAAAAGGGTGTCCTTTATATAAGATGGCAAAATCAAGGTTTGTTTTTTGGATATTTAAAAAAAAATATTTTCAAGGCATGGATGCTGAAATCTATGAATATTTTGTTGCCATCTTTACAGAGTCTGAGGCAGAGGGAACACACAACAAAGTAACTGATATGTTTTATTTCCACCAATACTAGGTAAATTTAATCTGGCAATGGGGAGCTGGAGATAAAAAAAAGTATTTGGTAATGCTTGGAGTTCCCGAGAAATACTTTGGGAGAAGGAAACTATCACATGGACAGATTTCTAAAATAAAATGAGTTTCTATAGGAACAAAAACTGGGATTTCCAAAGTTGTTATACTAACTGGAAGCAGCCCTACTCTTTTTCTCCCCTTGTGTCTCTTTCCCTCTTCTGCAGCAGCCAAAACAAAAAGAAACAGGTGAGTATTAGGAAGGCTATAATCTTGCCAAGTGTGCACTGTTAGTTGATCCATGATGATAGAGATGTTATCATGCAGTAGCGATTGGAATGCAGCCCACAATATTGATCTGCCCACACTCTCTAGGCTTGGGAGGGCAGGAAATAGGTGAGTGTGGGATGGAGGAGCAATGTCATTCATTTTGTATTTTTGTCACCCTTTTTGCAAAGATGGTGAACAATTACTATGCCCATCCATTGCCTCGAACTCTGTATATAAGTCTCTGCAACTGGACTTATCACCAATGTCTCTATGTTCCAGAGCTATGATATAGACAATGGGCATTTTCTTTTATTGACCCTCATAGCAGAGGCAGAAATTATTTGCCACATAGCAATAAGGCTTTGCCTTCCCCAGTTTTGCAGCTCCCAGACTCCTCCAGCTCCTGATACACCATTCAAAATCATATTTGGGCCCTTCCACACAGCTGTATAAAATCCACACTGAATTTGATTATATGGCAGTGTGGACTCAGATAACCCAGTTCAAAGCAGATATTGTGGATTATCTGCTTTGATGTTCTGAGTTATATGGGTATGTGAAAGGGCACTTTAAAAGGGGAATTACTATTCCTGGAAGCTTTCAGAAGAACTGATTATCCTCTAAAGCAAGGCTTTAAGATAGAAATCATATCACTCTTTAGATGTTGTTGAACTATAGCTCTTGTATACTTATCCAGATTCACCAAAGAAGAAATTCCTGTCTTAGCAGCCTCCTTGGGAGTCTCCTGCCAAGCAAAAAAGCAAGCTATAAATTCTCTGAAATTTTAAAACAATTTGTCCCCACCATTAGAACGCCTCTCTTGAAAGAGGTTCGTGGAATGCATTAACGTTGGCATTGTTTTATAGTATGAACTCTGCTTTTGTTCTTCCATTTTGTCAATTTTAACAAACCCACCTCTTTGTAGTTTTAAAGAAATGTAGAGTGTTATAAACCATATAAATGATCTACCAAAATTCAGGAAAAGGTTACCTGGATGAAGGTTTTACTAACACATGCCCTCCCCTCAAATCTTTGAGCCTTTCAGTCTGGTGACACTTAAAAAAAATAATCCTGTTGTTCTTTGTTGTTAATTATGTTTTGATGGGATTGGACCAGGTAGCTATACTCCATCAATAGATTTAACTCTTGTATAAAAATACAATGGTCAAAACAGGAAGTTTGCAAAACTTTGTTTTCAAATGATGTTTTCATTTCATTGCCACTTGAAAAATGGTTGAATTTTTGAGGTAAAGTGTTCCTTCCTGAACTCCCTGGGAAACATAACAAATAAGAAACTGTTTTTAAAGTCACAGAATTAAACAGAAGACATATTTGTCTGGTCCATCCAATATTATCTATTCTGTCTGGCAGCCGTTATTCAGTTTGTCCATCAAAAATGTTTTATAGTAACTGCTACTTGATCTTCTAATCATAGATGCCAAGGACCCATCTCAGAACAAAAGATATACTCTATTATTGATGTCAGACCACAACTCCCCCCCCACACACACACACACCCACACACACTGTGGAAAATTATAAACCCCCTTTCTCCCTTGAATTGTAAAACTATCCCCCAATAAAAAGTATCCTTTTAATCTATGTTTGCCTCTCTGTATCCTTCTTGACTCGCTTTTTCCTTTCTCTTTGCTGCCCCGGACAGCTTCTGCCTTTCCATATCCCATCATGCCTGAACTAGGGCTTCCTGACCCCATCATCCCTGATTGAGGTTTCCTGCCTTGCCACTCCTGAACAAGCCTCTTTTCCTCCCCCCACCCCAACTAAAGCCCCAATCTCTGGTCAGTTGATATCAGAACCCTTATGTGTGTGTGTTTAATATTTTTGTGTTTTATAATTTTATATATAACACTTTGGACTATGAAGCTATCTTGGTAACCTTTCACCGACACACTCCTGTTTCCTCTGGGTCATCACTTCAACAATGGACTCAATCACCCAGCATCTCCAGGATCAACAGAACTGGCTGAGCAAGGGATTACTGGACCCTGAATTGGGCCAATCTTCTTTTGTGCCAGCCACATGGACAGAGGCATCTTTCCTGGAATTTGGGGAAGCTCTGATACTGTTCTTCCTGACTGTCATACTCCTTTCCCAGGGATGGATCATCTAATCCTATCATCCTGGACAATATACTAAGACAAGACACAATGGACAATAGTACCATGGGCACTAGACTCACTCATTGAGGACTCACAGGACCATTATACAAGCAGTAAAATCCATGGGACCAAAAGTCCCCTCTTTGTCTTCAGGTTGAGACACAGTAATCCATTCATAAAACTATGTCTCTTTTTGTTCCACTGGTCCACCTACCCTGTCAGCCATTGGAGAGTGAGAATCTGCATTAGAAGCAGGGAATGCTTTTTGTCTCACCAGGCACTGATTCTCAGCTGCTCGCTACTGGGTCTCATTATCCGCATATCGGATCTCGTTATCCACATACCAGGTTTCGCAATCCAGTATTTTTTAACCTATTGTTTTTCACAGCATACAGATGGGCAAAACCATCTCCCATCTCAGGGGAACATATTGTCTTTCCCATTACCCACTAAATCTTCACTTCTATATATGAAACTTATTTGCTTCTAGCATTCCCATTCTTACTAGTTGACTAATAACAACCTTATCACACGGGGAGCCCTCCCCATACCATTTCGCGAGCAAGTGTAGTGAAATAGCAGGGGCGAGGCATGACTCGGTCACCCCACATGTTGCTTTGGCGTGGTGATGCTTCCCCCATCACATGGGGGAGTGTCACGCAAACAGGGCAGAAGTGTGCTTGGGTAGAAGCGTCCAAGGACGCTTTGACTCTGGTTGGGGACATGGCCTCCACTGGAAGTCATCACTTTAGTAATCCAATAAGTCCCTTTTATTAAAGTTCAAAAAGTAGGCCAGTGGATTGTTCATTATTAACATTACCAAAACTCATGCATTCTCCATCATTCCCACCTGTGCTTTGTTGAGCTGCCCCTCAACTTACAGAGGTAACATATTCATCAGTCTAAGGACCTCATCAGACAGGGTGGGAGGGGTTAAAGCAATTTTACTCTGGTCTCCACTTCTTTTATGCAATGTTATCACCACCAACGCATCCCTTCACATGACGCACGGCTGGCCATGCCCACCAAAAATGCTATGGAATTCTGGAATGTGTAGTTTGTTGAAGCACCAAAACTCTGTGGCACAGAAACTTGTAGATGACTGCAGAGAACTAGACAAGGGGAGTGTTTCCTTATTGGTTCTCTTGGACATCTCAGCAGCTTTCGATACCTTCGACCATGGTATCCTTCTGGGGCGGCTCTCCAAAATGTGACTTGGAGGCATGGATTTGCAGTGGCCCCGCTCCTACTGAAGATCGCACCCAGTTGGTGAAGCTGGGAGACACCTACTCGGACCCCTGGCCTTTGACCTGTGGGGTCCCACAAGGTTCCATTCTTTCTCCCATGCTTTTCAACATCTAAATGAAACCACTGGGCAAGGTCATCTGGAGTTCTGGAGTTTGGTACCATCTCTGTGCAGATGAGACACAACTCTATTACTCGTTTCCACCTCCTGGATCTTGGACCAGTGCCTGGCCGCTGCAATGAATTGGATGAGGGCTGACAAGATGAAGCTTAATCCAGACAAAACAGAGGTCCTCCTGGTCAATCATGGGGCTGATCGGGGTATAGGGTAGCTACCTGTGCTCAGTGGGGTTACATTGACCCTGAGGACACAGGTCCACAGTCTGGGGATCCTCCTGGACTCAGCGCTGATGCCTGATGCACAGGTGTTGGCGGTAGCTGGAAGGGCCTTTGCACAGTTAAAACTTGTGTGCCAGCTGCAACCATATCTTGAGAAGTCTGACTTGGCCATGGTGATCCACGCCTTTGTTACATCTAGATTGGACTACTGCAATGCACTCTACGTGGTATGTATAGCTGGTAAAATATTATTACACCAATTGTCAATATTTTCTAAGGGCTCAGGCAAAAGTACCAATACCTTCTCAAGATGTGACCTAAGCTTTTTGCTGCTGAGAATCTCCCACATGGAAAGAGCTATGCGCCTGGACAGCATGGAGATATCTCAGATTATTCGATTATACATTCAATACTGATTCTTATACTCATGATTTCATAAAGCCCTTGAGGCTCTTAAAATGCATCACTTGCAAGTAATTACAGAAGCTTAATTTATCCAAATTGATCATTATGGCTTATTTTTCAATAAAGCCCAAACCCTCCAGCCCTTAATTTTTAACCAGGGCAAACTTCTCTTGAAGTCACGACCACCACCGCATTCATTGCAGCTGAAGCTAGGAAATAGTCCTAAATCTTACATCTTTGAGCAAAATATCAAAAGCTAAGAATGTTATTTGAACCTGGCAACGTCACTTTGAATTAAAATCCCCTTTTTTCCCCTGTTCCGATAACCATCTTACTTTCCATCTTTCCAAAAAGTAAGAAAACATTAAATAATCTGTTCAATCAAAAAATCACATTTGCACATATTTACCTTATTGGAAGATATTTTAAGACCATATGGGAAACAGCTGATTAATTTTATGAGTTATTTTTTAATGTGGATCATATTAAGGTCTTAGGGTTCCCTTCTGAAAATGTGTAAGGATACTCTAAGCCTAAAATAAGGTATTTCCTGTCCATTTCACATTACATTACAAAGACCAATTTTCTTCTATTGCCTAGTCTGAAAGATTCTTGCAGTTACTGTTATGAAAGCACAATTGAAATGAAAATGAAATATATATATAGCCCATTTGAATTGAAAAGAGGCTACTCTGCAGAAAGATAGATCTGAACTGGGTTGTCTAAGTTCACACTGCCATATATTCCAGTTCAAAGCAGATAATGTGTGATTTTATTCAGTTGTGTGGAAGGGGTCATAGTGTTATAAGACTTTATTTGGACCCAACAAATTGTAGAGATTGTTTGAACTAGGTACGTTCAAAGCTGCCATAAGATTAAACATAAATGAAAACTTTAACTTATTTTATGAGCATAATAACCACTTTGTCACCATTGCGGATTGTCGCTAAGCCCCTAGGGTAAAAAAAAGAAAGAAAGAGTCCATGGAACTTTAATGACTGTTTTTATTTGACATGAGGTTTTGTGGACCAGAGCCTACACACACAGATATAAGAGTTTTAGGGTTTTATAGCAACAACAGATTTTAGAATAAACAAAGAATCACAAAACAATTGGTTTTTGTTATTATTTTTCATCTAACTGGAGTCATATGCTGTCTTGAAATTATTATAAAGATTTTGTTTGTGTGTGTTTTAATGACTTTAAGACCTATAACCAAATGGCCAGATTGTTGGCTATATATCCACCCTGAATGATTCTTCATTCTTGCATATGAAGAAGTAGGTGCTAGCCTATGGAAATGTATGCCTTTTAACATAAGTAAATACAGTTAGTATTTAACTTGCCATACTTTTTCTTGCCTATTGTCCTGCCTCAAACACCATAAGATACAAGAGACAGTGATCTCAGTTAAAACCATTTCTTTCCATGGATTCCTATGATTCTGCATCAAACCCCATAGGATACACGAGATAGGGATCCTGGTTAAAACCATTTCTTTCCATGGATTCCTATGATTCTGCATCAAACTTCATAGGATACACAAGATAGTGGTCCAGGTTAAAACCATTTCTTTCCATGGGATCATGTGGTTCTGCATCAAACCCTATAGGATACAACAGACTGATGATGTTTGGGCAATGAAACAGGATGGGAAACTATTATTCCCATCACACCTGTTTTTCAGTTACAAACATGGGAGTAAAGTGCGATAGGAGATAGGAACTCTGAACATGATCGCTGGCCCGTGTTCCCTCCTTTCAGGACATTTTTGCCTCTTTTCAATCCTGTGTTGAGCTCCATGACTCTCCATGCTTGAAAAGAGGCTGAAGTGTCCTACGAGGGGGAAATTTCCCAATGTGATGAGGTTGATTGACAGAGTTCTCTCCTTTCAGGACACTTCTGCCTCTTTTCAACTACAGAGGGCTATGCATGACAGCCAGAAGTAGCTTAACTCATGTGATGAGCTCAGTGCCTCTCCATACTTGAAAAGAGGCTGAAGTATCCTATGACTGGAAAATATCTTAGTGTGATAAGGTGGTTGTTGACTGGTTTTACATATCAAAGAAAAGGTTCACTATGCTAACATATGGAATATAAAGCAGCAGAATGGACACAATATTGTGCAATTATAGCCAAAGGCTATTACTCTTCAAAATTCCACTTTGTCATCCTTGTAAGACAAAGCCCTTGGTGTAAAAATCAATAAATAAGTGGAAGGATTAGATTGTCAACATAGTTACATGATAACTATTGGGTCATAGAAAGATGACATGTATTACAGTAGGTTTACTACTAACCACTTACCTTGTTTCCAGCTGGGTGGTTAAGGAAAATTGAGAGAAGCGAGAGAAGATGAGGCCTGAGAGAGCTGAGAGGATGCTAGTACTGAAAAATGTTTGCAGAAACATTTGCTGACTGGTGATTCTTTCCATCTGCCCATGTATTCTGTGGCTGTTCATTATGTCCAACCATACAGAGAATCCATTCTGTTGGAAGATTATAATTTTGGTATCAAATTGATTCCATTTGGCTTTCTCCAGCATCCCTAGCTGCATTCTTGGTTTTTCTATCACTGACTCACAATTTGAATAGGTTCTTCAATCACTCTTGAAATGTTTCAGATTTCTTTGGATGAACTGTAACAGTGTCTTTTTCTGTAGATGTGGACAACTGGTGTATTGGCCACACCAAGTCTTCCACTTGCCCTTGTTACTCTGCCTTCCTGCATTCTCATTGCTCCGTGATTTATTTCTATTATTTAAAAAAAAAACATTTTCACAATTCCAGCAATGGGTAATTAATACTATACAATATTAAATAAACAAATCAGTAATAGTGAGGTGGAGAGAGGAGAGGGAGAGAAGAGGAGAATCCTGCCTTGGATGTCACTTTCAGCATGGAGCCAGAATGGCTTTATCTTACACAGTAAGTGATGGGAACATTGTGGGATCAGCAGCAATTGAGGGGTTTGAGGGGTTTTGCCAGTCAATAGAGAATTATAGGTTAATTGCCTGGAGGAGGCAGGCAGGCAGTAGGACATCCATAGCATTATGTGATAGGGCTTCAATGCCAATTTACCTGACTTGAGCAATAAAGTTCATTGGTTTAAACTCACTTAGAACTGGAGCAGCTTGTCTGTCCAAAAGTAGTGGGCCAAGGAGTGGCTATACATGTTACTCTATAGCTCAATTTACACAATGGCCAGACACTGTCTAGAAAAACAACAGTTTGGGGGGGGCAGGGAGATGTTAACTAAGCACATGGATTCAACACAAAGAGGTTTTCCATACCAAATAGTTTCAGAGGAATCTTTAAGTAGGTGACATCATTAATAGAAATGAACTTAACCAGGTGTAATATGAATTTTCTGAACTGAGACCGGAGAAACATCTAAAAGAAGAGAACAATCATGCAGAAAATAAAAGTAACTCGTTATATTTTAATATTTCAGCTCACCTGTACTATAAGCCTTTGGCAAAGGAAAGTGACATATAACTAAATGTGTTTCCCATTTCAGTTTACAATTTCAACTTCTTCGGCTAATTTTTTTTGACATTTTCCACTTCATATCATTACCAAAAGTTTTTCCATCAATAGAGAAAAATGCAATAATAAAACAAATCCCCATGAGACACATTTTTCCACTGTTAAGAATGTATATTGAGAGCCTTGTTTAATACAAAACAGCAAAAAGGACAAAATAAAATGTATGAAATATCTTCTTTTCTCTCGCATCCTAATCCTTTCTGTCTGTCTTCAAAGTATTGTGCCATATATCCATATAACGTAATGAATGCCAGGTCACTTATTGCTTGCTTTCATCGAATGTTTTACTTTCAGTTTTCAGAAAATGTCAAATTATATTTAATCTGTAAACTTAACTTATTTTGGTAAAATTTGCAACTGGGAAATATCACTGAATGTTTAATATTCATTTTAATATTCATTGTACATCTGCATATTTTTGTTGTAAACCAGGAGTAGGGAAGTTGTCAGACCCCTAACTTCCTACAGCCTGAGCCATGTGACTGGGATGATAGAAGTTATGGCGCAATAGCATCCACAGAGCCACGGGTTCTCCACACTTGTTATAAATCGAATGATTGGATAAAAGCCGTACTTTTGCAATAAAACTATCAGGGCCGGTCGGAGATAAATTTAAATATTAAGCGGGGGCGCTGAAAAGCGCCCCCCGCCGGCCCCGCCTCCTGCGCCCTGGCCCCGCCTCCCAACCAGCTTGCCCTGGCCACGCCTCCCGCGCTGCGTGGGAGGCGGGGCCAGGGCACGCTGGGTGGAAGGCGGGGCCAGGGTTGGCCCTGCCTCCCATGCGATTCGCCCTAGAATCATAGAATCATAGAATAGTAGAGTTGGAAGAGACCACATGGGCCATCTAGTCCAACCCCCTGCCAAGAAGCAGGAAATCGCATTCAAAGCACCCCCGACAGATGGCCATCCAGCCTCTGCTTAAAAGCCTCCAAGGAAGGAGCCTCCACCACGGCCCCGGGGAGAGAGTTCCACTGTCGAACAGCTCTCACAGTGAGGAAGTTCTTCCTGATGTTCAGGTGGAATCTCCTTTCCTGTAGTTTGAAGCCATTGTTCCGTGTCCTAGTCTGCAGGGCAGCAGAAAACAAGCTTGCTCCCTCTTCCCTATGACTTCCCTTCACATATTTGTACATGGCTATCATGTCTCCTCTCAGCCTTCTCTTCTGCAGGCTAAACATGCCCAGCTCTTTAAGCCGCTCCTCATAGGGCTTGTTCTCCAGACCCTTAATCATTTTAGTCGCCCTCCTCTGGATGCTTTCCAGCTTGTCAACATCTCCCTTCAACTGTGGTGCCCAAAATTGGACACAGTATTCCAGGTGTGGTCTGACCAAGGCAGAATAGAGGGGGAGCATAACTTCCCTGGATCTAGACGCTATTCCCCTATTGATGCAGGCCAGAATCCCATTGGCTTTTTTAGCAGCCGCATCACATTGTTGGCTCATGTTTAACTTGTTGTCCACGAGGACTCCAAGGTCTTTTTCGCACACACTGCTGTCAAGCCAGGCGTCCCCCATTCTGTATCTTTGATTTCCATTTTTTCTGCCGAAGTGAAGTATCTTGCATTTGTCCCTGTTGAACTTCATTTTGTTAGTTTTGGCCCATCTCTCTAGTCTGTCAAGATCGTTTTGAATTCTGCTCCTGTCTTCTGGAGTGTTAGCTATCCCTCCCAGTTTTGTGTCGTCTGCAAACTTGATGATCGTGCCTTCTAACCCTTCGTCTAAGTCGTTAATAAAGATGTTGAACAGAACCGGGCCCAGGACGGAGCCCTGCGGCACTCCACTTGTCACTTCTTTCCATGATGAAGACGACGCATTGGTGAGCACCCTTTGGGTTCGTTCGCTTAGCCAATTACAGATCCACCTAACCGTAGTTTTGTCTAGCCCACATTTTACTAGTTTGTTTGCCAGAAGGTCGTGGGGGACTTTGTCGAAGGCCTTACTGAAATCCAGGTAGGCTACATCCACAGCATTCCCTGTATTGACCCAACTCGTAACTCTATCGAAAAAAGAGATCAGATTAGTCTGGCATGACTTGTTTTTGGTAAATCCGTGTTGACTATTAGCAATGACCGCATTTGTTTCTAAGTGTTCGCAGACCACTTCCTTAATGATCTTTTCCAGAATTTTGCCTGGTATTGATGTGAGGCTGACCGGACGGTAATTGTTTGGGTCGTTCTTTTTTCCCTTCTTGAAGATAGGGACCACATTCGCCCTCCTCCAATCTGCTGGGACTTCTCCCGTTCTCCAAGAACTCTCGAAGATAATTGCCAGTGGTTCTGAAATAACTTCCGCTAGTTCCTTCAGTACTCTTGGGTGTAGCTGATCTGGCCCTGGGGACTTGAATTCGTTTAGAGAGGCCAAGTGTTCCTGGACAACTTGTTTCCCTATTTGGGGTTGGATTTCCCCCAATCCTTCGTCCATTCCGTGTTGCTGAGGTTGAAGATGGCTTTCTTTTTCTGAGAAGACCGAGGCAAAGAAGGCATTGAGCATTTCTGCCTTTTCCCTGTCCCCTGTCGCCATCACCCCATCTTCTCCTTGCAATGGCCCTATCGCCTCCTTTTTCTTCCTTTTTCTACCAACGTAAGCAAAAAAGCCTTTTTTGTTGTTTTTTATGTCCCTGGCAAGCCTGAGCTCATTTTGCGCTTTAGCCTTGCGAACCTTTTCCCTACAGGTGTTGGCTATACGTTTGAATTCTTCTTTGGTGATTTCTCCCCTTTTCCACTTCTTGTGCATGTCACTTTTGAGCTTTAGCTCAGTTAGAAGTTCTTTGGACATCCATTCTGGCTTCTTTGCACTTGTCTTATTTTTCTTCTTTGTTGGCACTGTTTGCATTTGTGCCTTGAGTATTTCACTTTTGAAAAACTCCCATCCATCCTTAACTCCCTTGTTTTTTAATATCGGCGTCCATGGAATGCCGCTCAGTAATTCCTTCATTTTTTGGAAGTCAGCTCTCTTAAAGTCCAGAATGCGTGTTTGACTTGTCTTAGTTTCAGCATTCCTTTGTATTGCAAACTGCAGGAGCACATGGTCACTTGCCCCTAAGGATCCAACCACTTCAACTGTATTGATCAGGTCCTCCACATTTGTTAATATTAGATCAAGAGTTGCTGATCCCCTTGTTGCCTCTTCTACCTTCTGGA
Organism: Anolis carolinensis; assembly: GCF_035594765.1. NCBI lineage: Eukaryota > Metazoa > Chordata > Lepidosauria > Squamata > Anolidae > Anolis > Anolis carolinensis. Next base: position 27,610,154 of record NC_085845.1, on the reverse strand, counting down.
CCATAAAATTATCTGCAAGGCAAGTGAGGAATTTGTTGGACTTTGTACTCTTGGCTGAGTTTGTTTTCCAGCAGATATCGGGATAATTGAAATCGCCCATGACTACTATATCTCTTCTTTGTGCCTGTTTGGTCAGCTGTTGACAGAAGGCTTCATCAAGTCCTTCATCCTGACTCGGAGGTCTGTAGTAGACACCCACGACAAGATCTTTTTGAGTCCCGGTTCCCTTGATTCTTATCCAGATGCTTTCAAGCTGGTTTCCCGGATTACAGTCTTGCATTTCTTCTGCAACGTAACTGTTTTTGACATATAAAGCTACTCCCCCTCCTCTCCCCTTTGTTCTATTTCTGTGAAAGAGGTTATAGCCCTCAATGGTTAAATTCCAGTGATGGGAGTCATCCCACCAGGTTTCAGTGATGCCTATGACATCGTATGTGTGGTGCTGTGCTAGGAGTTGGAGTTCGTCTTGCTTATTTCCCATGCTCTGAGCATTAGTGTAAAGACATGTAAGCCCCTGTGACCTCCCCTCGAACTGTTTATTTGGGATTATTGTGCTCTCTGTACTTGGTCCTTGCTGTGTTTGTGCAGCCCTCCGTTTAGCCTTTCGGCGGTTCCCTGTGGTCGTGGGTAATATAGTGTTCGCCAGGCTGTTGTTCCCCTCCCCCAGTGGATCTAGTTTAAAGTGCGCCTGATGAGGTTTGTGAGTCTGTGTGCAAAAAGATGTTTTCCTACTTGTGTGAGATGCACCCCATCGCTTGCCAGTAGTCCATCCTCTTGGAAGAGTAGACCATGGTCAAGGAAGCCAAAATGCTCCTCTTGACACCATTTTCTGAGCCAGTTATTGACCTGTACTATTTTTCCGGCCCTTGTAGAGCCGTGTCCTACAACAGGGAGGAGGGATGAAAAGATCACATGTACATTATACAGTTTTAGCTTTGTTCCCAGAGCTCGAAAATCATTTGTGATCTTTTGAAAAGTATGCCTAGCGGTGTCATTGGTACCTACATGAATCAACATAAGGTGGGGAGGGTGATGGGGCTTTAGGAGCCTGCTGAGCCTCTGAGTGATATGGTGTATTTTTGCCCCCGGGAGGCAGCATGTTTCTCGAGCCATCCCATCCGGTCTGGAAATGATGGCTTCCGTTCCTCTAAGGAGGGAGTCACCTACTACCAAGACCTGTTTCCTTTGAGGATTGACAGGGTCCCTTTTGTGCAAGACAGTGTGTATGTCCCCTGAAGAGTGTTCCTGTTGAAGTGAATCATGTAGGTGTAAAGTGTTGTCCTCCTCCTCAACATCCCCAGTGCATTCATCAATGACAATCTATTGAGATACATCCGAGAGCCCATTACTCTCCCAAGGATGTTCCTGTTGCTCCTGGTCTATGATTGGGGATGGAGCATTTGCATGATTACATAAGTGTGACTGTGGTGATGCACTGTCCCCATCAGGGCTATCCCCTGCGCATTGATCCAGGGTGGTCCACTGAGTGGTATCTAAGAAACTGTGGTCCTCCACAAGATGTGTTTCCTGATTGTATGTTAATGATGTAAGAATTTCAAATCTGTTGTGTAAATGCAGCTGAGCAGAGGAGTTCTGCGGAGGCTGCCTGGTCCTGCGTCTCCTTCTATGGGTGACCTCCTTCCAAGCCTGAGGGTTGTCTACTTTTGAGTTGATCTCCCCATAAGGTTCCTGATCATGGTCTTGGTGGTGTTGGTGTGATGCAGGCTGCTGATCTACAGCAGCATGTTGTGCAGTGTCCAAGAAGAGCTCAAGTGCCTGAATGTCCTTAAGGGTCTTAATACGGTGCTCGAGCTGTTGGATCCTCTGCTCCATCAGAGTCATCTGTTTGCATTTGGAGCAGATGTAGTTGTCTAGTTTTTGTGTGAAAAAGCGGAACATGCCACAGCTGGTGCATGTGATGGGAATGTTTTGCTTTTGTTGCATCTCTTGGTGAGCGTGGTGGCCAAGTGGGATCTTTGTACAGTTAAGTAATATGCACGCACTTTATGTGCAAACTGCAACAAACCACCTCTTTGTGTATTTGTTTATGTTGCTTTGTTTCCTGTATGTACTGCGAAGGATAGTTAGTAAAGGTGCCTACCTGAAGCCAGGGAGCAAAAATGTCCTCCTGCTGCCTGTGATGAACCATGGGCCTTGTAGTCCTGCTCAGGACATTGTAATCCCTGATGAAGATGAAAACTTGGGTTTTTTACCTTCCCAGTCTGAACTGGATTCCTCTCAGCCAGATCCTTCCCAGGCAGATCTGGAAACCTTGCACCTGCAAGAAAGTTGTGCCCCAGAAGTATGTCAAACAACCCCAGAGCCTACTTCTCCCGTGTTCTTGCGCCGGGAGTTTTGTAAACAACAGAGAAGTTTGGATTCAGCTTCGCGCAGGAGTGCGAGGATAGCAGCTAAGAATGTTGCCAATTAACATTGGTTCTCGTGAGAATCTTTAAGGAGTTTAACATCTGGTCTCAGAGTTTAGCTTTCGTTTCTGATTCCCAGAGAACCGCTTTGGTGAGAAAGTTGGACTCTATATAGGTGTTTTGCCCGCGTAGCAACTTCGCGGAGTCAATTCGTCAGCCTACGGAGCGAGTTGTGTCTGGACAGCGCGCTCCGATTCAAGCCTCGTTTCAGCTCAAGCCTTGCCTTGCTATCCAGCCTTCGCCTTGCTTCCCAGCCTTTGTTTACCTACGGACTTTGCCTTGTTTCCCAGGACTAATCCTTGCCTTGTTTCACGGATTTTACCAAGTTATTCCACGGACCTTGTTCTTGTTCTTAGTTACCTTGTTCCACGTTCAAGCCTTGTTTCAAGTATCAAGTTATTTCCCTGCCACGCTCAAGTTTTATGGACTAAGGACCTTGTCATCTCCCCTCACTTTGCTTGGCAAAGTGAGTGTTTCGGTTATTGGATTACAACTTTGGACCTTAATATTTCTTATTGGACATTGCTTTTTTGGACTAA